>NC_138769.1:294831955-296046955 GCF_965119305.1 Pelophylax lessonae
CACCAACAGGAAGTGCTGCTATTTAAATGCTGGTCAAATTGCACATTATTCACAGCTGGGTAAATTGCACATCGTTCACAGCTGACAGCAGGTGGGGCTAGTGAGTCCAAGGCAAGCATCAGGCTGGAAAAATCACTGCCAAACTCCAGAGCTTCTCTGTGGCACAACAGGTAAGGCTGCAAGCCACGAAACAAAGAACCTTCTGTTTCAAGGACACCCAGGTACATGACAGAAGGATAGAGTTAACATGGGCAGCCCACTGGGCCCTAGTAGGCACCGTAGATGCCAGCCAAAATCAGACGACTTCCTAGCAAGGTAAAATAATCTGGTTACCATGATGTAAATACCTTTTGGATACATTTCAGCATCGAACGCACAGACACACCAGCGGGGTGAGAGGTATAGGTGTTTGGGTTAGATCAGAAATGGTCCGCATAACCTCTGCCCAATATCGTGTAAGTTTCAGGCAACGCCATATCATGTGTATAAAGTCCCCTCTGTGGACTGTACATTTCGGGCATAAAAGAGAATCCCTCCAGCCCCAATCAAATAGTTTATTAGGTGTACGATAAGTTCTGTGCATGATAAATAGTTGCAAGAGTTTATGGGAAGCCAATACAGACACAACAAGAAGAGACTCCAGGGCCATGTCCCATTAATCCCCCATCTATATCTCAAATATCAATAGTCCAATGGGTTCTACATTTAGGTAAGGCAGGATCCTGAATGGATGATAACAAGACTGAGTATGCTTGCGATATCAACCCCTTGCGATAAGACTCCAAAACAATAAGGTGATACCACCCTTCTCCTGCGCTTAGAATCCAAGCTCCCCGACCACACTCCCCACGGGACTCACAAATGGCGTCTCGGATGGCTAAGGTCTTGCTGCCCAAAAGGACTGGGGTAGTCCAACAGTACTAAAGGCAAAAAGAAACAAAAAATGGTGCACATCTTGGTGGAGCTCACCTAGGTTCTGACCAATTTTATGGTAAATCCAGAGAATTCCCCAAATGTAGTGATGGTTCCCATTAGAGTTTGCAAGGAGTCAATTAGTGTCTCCTAAATATAACAATGCATCATCTGCATAAAGAGATCTTCTCTTCCAAAGAACCTCTACAAAAGCCTACAATGGCAGGGATCCTACGGATTAACATGGCCAAAGGTTCCACTGCCAGTGCGAATAAGAGTGGGGACAATGGACACCCTTGACGAGTTCCTCTATGCAAGGAAAAAGGAGAAGAGGGGGAATGGTTAATGTGGATCTTAGCACGGGGAGCAAAGTAGAGAACCCTCACCCAGGGCCGCTGATAGGGGGGGGGGGGGACCACCAGTCCTCATGTAGGGGGCCCGGGCTCACAGGGGGGCCCCAACAGCATGGGGAATCGGTGCGGTCGGGTGGAGGGGCAATTACAGAAGGAGGCCCTGTGAGGCTCTCTACAGCAGCTGAAAGCAAGTTTCTCCCCCTCCTGCCAGCTTTCAGCTGCTGCAGGGAGAGACACAGACACAGGTCATCGTTCCTGTAATTGCTTCTCTGACACCGATCCCCCCTCCCTGTTCTGCCTCTTCCTGATTCCCCCATGTGCCCCCCCCCTTTCACTGTGCTGCCCCCCCCCCCTCTTCCATCCCGCAGCGCTGCAGGCTTCCCTGACCTGTAAAAAAAGAACAAATTGTAAAACAAAACATAACAAACATTGTAATAAAATTAAATTAGTTACATAGTTAGTGAGGTTGAAAAAAGACATCAGTCCATCCAGTTCAACCTATGATGTGTGTGTGTGTGTGTTTGCTTTTAACCGTACATTGTATACCCCTGTATGTTGTGGTCTCCAAGGTGCCCATCTAATAGTTTTTTGAAACTATCAATGCTCCCAGCTGATACGACTGCTTGTGGAAGAGAATTCCACATCCTTACCGCTCTTACAGTGAAGAACCCCTTACGCATTTTAAGATTAAACCGCCTTTCCTCTAGTTTTAGTGAGTGGCCATGTGTCTTATTGTATCTCCTCTCTCTGAATAGTTTGTTCCTTATGCTAGGGTCGCCAGTACAGTATTTGTACATTGATATCATATCCCCCCCTCAATCGTCTCTTCTCCAGAGAGAATAAGTTCTTGTTGCTCTTCTCTGGACTTTCTCCAGTTCCAGCACTTCCTTCCTGAGGACCGGTGCCCAGAACTCGACAGCATACTCCAGATGTGGCCGGACCAGAGTCTTGTAGAGAGGGAGAAAAATCTCTTTATTTCTGGAGTGAATCCCCTTTTTTATGCATCCCAGTATTCTGTTGGCTTTGCTTGCAGCGGCTTGGCATTGCATGCCACTGCCAAGCCTGTTGTCTACCAGTACCCCCAGGTCCTTTTCCATCCTAGACTCTCCCAGAGGTTCCCCCCTAGTGAGTAGCTTGCTTTCTGGTTTCTGGCACCCAAGTGCATTACTTTACATTTTTCAACATTAAACCTCATCTGCCATGTAGTTGCCCACCCCGTTATTTTGTTCAGGTCCGCTTGTAAGGTTTCCACATCCTGCATAGAAGATATTGGCATGCTTAGTTTAGAATCATCCGCAAATACTGAGATTGTACTCGATATCCCCTCCTCTAGATCATTTATGAATAAATTAAACAGGATTGGTCCCAGGACAAAACCCTGGGGGACCCCACTTTCCACACCCGCCCAATCCGAGTACTCCCCATTAATCACCACCCTCTGGACTCTCCCCTGGAGCCAGTTCTCTATCCAGGTACTCACCTTATGGTCCATACCTACCTTCCTTAGTTTGTACAAATTCTAAAATAAAATGTGTAAACATATTTTTAACTTTTTAAAAAATATAAAAAAACAATTCAGAGCGAATTCACAGGTTCTCTGTTATGTTTGTGTTCGGTAATAATAATTTTAGTGTATTTTTAGTGAAAATATTATCTTGACAAATTTAAGGGTGCCCTGCCAGGTAGGCTGCATGGGGCCCCGTATTTTCTAACAGCAGCCCTGCCCTCACCCAATTGATAAAGTTGTCTCCCAAGCCAAATGGATACAGAATCTCCCAGAGGTACAGCCACTCAGCGCAATCAAAAGCCTTGGCAGCGTCTAAAGATAGAATGGCCCCACTCCCAGGATTATCCACCGGTATCTGTATGTTTAGAAATAATTGTCTTCTATTATCTGCCGTTGATCGTGTTGGAATTAACCCAGATTGGTTTCGGTGAACCAGACGGCCAATTACCCCAGACAGCCTATTGACAAGGACATGGCAAGGAGCTTAACAACTGTATTTATTAAAGCAATAGGATGGTATGAGTCCAGCATGAGTATGTCCTTACCCGGCTTAGGGAGCACCACTATTATTGCCCCCTTCATGGAATCAGGTAGATGACCTGTTCTAGCCACCTAACGTAAAAGCAGAACGGAGAAGGACCGGACCATACTTGGAGTACACTTCCACCAGAAGGCCATCTGAGCCCTGTGAGTTGTGGTTGGGTGCATCCACAAGGGCCTCAGTTAATTCCCCAATAGTGATCGGGGAGTCCAGGGCAGCTCGTTCATCAAAAGACACCTGGGTACAGGTACAATCTTGTAAAAATAGCGTGAAGTCAAGAGGTGTTGTATGGGTTGTTGAGACCTACAAGTCCGTGTAGAAATCTTGAAATATATCCAAAATGTCAGAACTAGATGTATACACACTACTAGTCAAAGACTGAATCACAGTAATAGAACAATCCTCCTGCTGTGCTGCAGCTATCAGAACCAACAGGTGGCCTGTGCTCTCCCCCCTCCTCAAAGTAACTCTGTTGATGGAAGTATCTTTTTCTCTGCTGACGACAACACTACTGAATTGTATAAGGATTGGGCCTCAACCCAACTGCTTTGTGGGATTGGCCACCAATGCCTCCTCCCTACATTGTAATTCAGTACGAACAATGTTCTCCCATTCTCTCTAGTTTTTTACGTTCTAATACCAGTAAATAATAAACAGAATAAACAGACCCCGTAAGAATGCCTTAACATAGTCCCATATAACAGCCTCACTAGCACAATGCATGTTAAATTAGATAAACTTTACCAACGCACTGGAGATATATCTGGGGTAGGGAGTAGTGTTAACCAAAACTGGTGAATTTGGCCTAAAGGACGAATGGGTGAGTCCGCAGTAGCTAAATGCTCCAATAGAAGGCGGGGTTCATATGCAGAGTCTACTATATAGGGGAGCAGGGCATTATTCTCTAATACTAAATCAATTCGAGATAGTCCACCATTAGAGGCAGAATGACATGAGTAACACTTCATATCGGCAATTCGTTCTCGCCAGACATCCCGCAGACCCATCTCAGAAAGCAAGGAGGCAAATGGTGTTTTACCAGAAGCGGCAGGCGTAGATCTCAAATAGATCAATAAATGGGTGTGCCAGTTTCTTAAGAGGGTTTGAAGAGAAGGGTGGAGGAACATACATGGCTGCAAAAATACACAAGAAGCCCTTAAGTTTACAAAACCAAAAGACAAATCTACCATCTCTGTAAACCTGCTGCTCCAGGCAAGTAAGGGAGATATTATTAGAAATCAACACACCCACTCCCCTGGAAAAAGAGGAGTATGTAGAGTGGAATCGAACAAGAAATTTTGTGAGAGCATAGCAGGAGGACAGAGTCTGGCTGCAAATGTGTCTCCTGGAGACACACTAAATGCGGCTTAAAACTAGTAAGTTATTGGAAAACCGCCCCTCGTTAACTTTACAACTTAAGCCCCTCACATTCCAAGAAAGAAGAAGCAGGCCCTGAGTAGAGTTAGCCAGCATATTGCTTATAAGGAGAAAATAGGGGGGTGGTGCAAAAGGCACCCGCCTAACCTGTAAAATATAACCTATATTTTCAAACAACCGCCATAATGTTAACTTTACAATACTTGGCATGTAGAATACCATATCTCTCCAAGATATAAAATGTTTGGAGCACCATCTATTGTCCTGGTGTAGAACAGTCAGCAATGGATAAAAACATTCCAGTCCCCAAAAAAAAAAGGAAAAACAGATCAGCGAGAGAAAAAATACCCCCTAGTATGAGGGGGAGTAGAGTCCTCTCAGGACCATTTTGTGGGGGGCCATAGTGCGGCCTAAGGGCAAATATTCCAAGCAGCTTAAAGTGTTAAGGTGAACTTGTAGAACACTCTGGCAGTTTAATGCCAACCAAACAGGTTAGGTGAACAGGTGCAGTCTATGCATGAAGAAAAAAAACAAAACATAACAGTCATAGCCTTCTCTGCCACATAGCTCAATTCAAACAAAGAAGCAACGATTTAAGAAAGAAAGGACAGCTCACCATCTTTATGGTGGGTGTTGGGCCAGATTTTGTTCCTCTGTCAAGCCAGCGCATAGCACAGATAGGGTTATCAAAAAAAATGTGAAGAACCATCAGCTATGATCTTTAGCTTTGCCGGGTACAGCATAAAGCACATTAAGTGTATGTAGCCTTTTTTTGATATCCAGGAATTCTGCCCTTAGCCCCTTTACTTCCGCTGAGAAATCCGGAAACAATGAGATTTTCGCATCATCCACTTTAAGAACCTCAGCTGTTCTGGCCTTTGACAGGATCGCATCTCTATCTTTATAGTTGAGAAGTCGAAGCCGGAACCCAATGAGCTCTCTTCACTGCAATTATAGATAAAAAAGCGTCATGGCCAAAGGTATTAGTCAGCCATGCTTCTATAAATGCTACAGGGTTCTTGCTCTTGGCCCTCTCTGAAAAACCGACTGCACGCACATTTCTGCAAAGGCGGTTTTCCATATCCTCCAACCAAAATGCATTAGTAGAAGCTGCCAATCATCCTCTAATGTACTGAGGCGCCCTCTAATGCAGAGGTTCGCTTTTGCAATTTCTGTATGTCGTGTCTTACAAGTGAGATTTTCATCTTCATGCCCTTCACCTCCCCGTCAAGGTCCTCAATGAACGTGTTGCATATGTTGACAGCAGCCAGGATGTTTCTAAGAGTAGGTTCAGGCTCTGTGCTGGCCTGCAGGCCAGCCACCGCCATATTAGAGGCATATAGCTGTGCAGAATATGTACTCGCATGTAACCGAGCTGGAGTGTCAGCTAGCAGCAGGGGGGTAGCATCCAGGTCCCCTGAGTCATCCTGATAGTCATTGCTTCCAGGAGCAGCCGGCTGTGGTGGTTGAGGATCCTTGCCAGCCTTGGAGAAGAGGTGCTGAGCAGCTTCCTTAGTTGAGCGGGGCGGGGGGCTGACATCTTGGCAGGGTGTGTCAGGCGGAACACGAGGGTCCTGTCCTCTTTTAGCCCTGGGAGGACACACATATAGCCAGCCAGAGGATGCAGAGACATGGGCAGCTGGTGGGGTTGGTCCCAGAGCGATACAAGGCAGGATGGCGGTGTTAGATGAAGGATTCTGCAGGATACCGGGCGGAGCTCTCAAAGAAACTTCTTACTGCACGCCTTGCTTGGCCACGCCCCAGGCTCTGCGTTTTAAGCTTCCTTGGGGTTTGTATTACATCTTTTCAGGGCTCTAGTTACCCTCTCCTCTGACAGTTGTTGCCTTTATAACTTTCTTCTATTTTGGGCTTGACTGTCAGCTGCACCAGCTTTATCCTTTTCTAGAAAGGAATCAGTGTCAGAGTTCTTGGGCAGTATTTGGGCCTTGTTGAGGACAGCAGGGGTATTGACTATGACCCTTCAATCTTCCCTCCTGAGCCAGGCACAGAAAATCTCAGGCTCTTGGGTGTTGTGAGCTTGGGCTTCAAACTGGAGTTTTGCACTTTGCCTCCTCTATGCTTCATGTTCTCCAACTTGTTTGCTTCTTCCCTTGGTAGGTGGAACTTCTTGCTTTTGGATCAAGGAATCGTAACCCCTGTATAAACAGGGAAAGGCTTTAGCGTTTTTTTACTCCAAAACCTTTTACAGATCCCAAACTAAGTTTGGCCTATTTTGAATCTAAAAACCAAAAAGGGAAGTTCCCCTTTAACGACTTGTTCCCTGCTCCTCTTAAACAATTGAGACTTTTGAGGAGCGGTAGGAAGCGGGTTCCCGATTTTTGACCTGTGGTGCTCTGCAACAGTTCTCCCTCCCCCCCCCCCCCCTCCCTGCAGTCTTCTGGGACACTGACAAATGCTCTTGGCAATGTATGGTTGGGTTTAGTAGCTTTTTTATTTTCCTGATGTACCTTGTATATGTGTCTATTTTATGCTGCTGTTTTAAACGTTCAATAAAGCATTCCTGTTTTTATAAAATAGAAATAAGTCTGCTCACTCAAAGGCATCCAGTATGAGGGTCTCTAAAATTCCTTACACCACCTAAGATCTTCCCACGCCACGCACTGTTTAAGCCGGTCCTGTATGAAGGCAGGCCTCACCTGGAGAAGATTTTTGCTACTCCCAAACTTTTCACCCATCTATAATTTCTTGAGGAAAGAAATGGCCAGATCCACCACAGGAATTGCTCATTTCTTAACAAGGCCCCTTCTGACCCTGTGAAGGATAATCCTGTGTTCAAAGTCCCAGTAGGCAAATGCTAACAAGCCTTTCTTGAAGCTATCTTGCCTTGATGAGCATTACTATTCAATCTGTGGTTGTGTCTATGGCAGTTTGTCAGACCATTGTGTTCTAGACTAAGCATAAGGCTAGGAACCCCAGTTCCATCCTTTATGGCGCCTCTGTTCTTAAGTCAGCTGGGCCTTGTTTCTTTCAGCTTTACACTACTATTTGGCTTTGCACTTTGCCAAATCTCAAGAATTGCCCGCCTTTCTGTGCAGATGAGCGAGCACAGGATTCTCTGGTTCCAACGGCTGGTCAGCAGAGGTCCCTTGGAAAAACACCTTGTTTTCTTAAGTCTAAGACCGGAACATATTTTCGTCCTTCCAAAGGTGACAGATTTAATATCATAAAAGACTTTAGTCCCTCCACCCCTCCACATTTTTGTAAATATGCTATTATATCTTTTCATGTGACAACACTGAAGGAATGACACTTTGCTACAATGTAAAGTATTGAGTGTACAGCTTGTATAACAGTGTAAAGTTGCTGTCCCCTCAAAATAACTCAACACAAAGCCATTAATTTCTAAACCACTGGCAACAAAAGTGAGTACACCCCTAAGTGAAAATGTCTAAATCAGGCCCAATTAGCAATTTTTCCTCCCTGGTGTCATGTGACTCGTTAGTGTTACAAGGTGTCAGGTGTGAATGGTCACTGGAAGTTCAACTGAAAAAAACTGAATTTTTGTAAAATCTTACCGTAAAATTCCTTTCTCTGAGTTCTCCGACAGTCGCCGCCCATTCACACAGTCTTCACTTATGGGGTATTGACTTCATCTCCACAGGAGTTTCTAGGCATAAGACTTGTAAAAGAACAATAAATCTACATAGTCACACCCATGGGGGCTGTCCTACTAGTCCAATACCCCCCTGCAATAGCCATCCCAATTCAGTTTGGGCGCAAGCAGTGAAAGTGTATAAAAAAGACTCCAAAAAGAGGGGCGGGGGGTGGCGACTGTCGGAGGACTCAGAGAAAAGAATTTTACGGGAAAGATTTTACAAAAATTCCGTTTTCTCTTACGTCCTCCGACAGTCGCCGCCCATTCACACAGTCTTCACTTATGGGGATGTCCCAAAGCAGTGTAGACATGAGGGGTGGGCAATGCAGTACCCACATCAGAGAAAGGAACCTTACATGTACAAGAAGGTAACCTTCTGGGTAACAAAAAAGGGCTCAACATGAGCAACAACCCAGGAAAACAAATAGCCAAGGGGAAAAACAACCCCAACAACTAGGGACCCATACAAAACCAGGGTTCCCTATGGAACTGCCGCACAGAGAACTTTGCGGCCAAAGGATGCATCAGCTGATGCCAGAACATCAAGTTTGTAGAACTTTGAGAAAGTGTGTACCGACGACCAAGTCGCAGCCTTGCACACCTGGACCACCGAAGCCTTATGCCGATAGGCCCATGACGTACTCACCGACCTGGTAAAGTGCGCCTTGACAGGGAAGGGAGGAACCCGTTCCCGCAACGAAGAAGCCTGTACAATGGTCTGTCTGATCTATTTGGCAATGGTTGCTGCAGACGCAGCCATACCCTTCCGAGGTCCCTCAGGAAGGACAAACGGAGAATCCGATTTACGAAGGGATTCAATCGAGGACAGGTAAACCCTGATCGCCCGGACAACATTCAAGGAATGTAAGGCAACCTCTTTTGGATGCTTAGGATTCGCACAAAGCGAAGGCAAAACAATGTCCTCATTCAGGTGGAATTCCGAAACCACCTTTGGCAAAAAGGACGGATTAGGTCGCAAGACCACCTTATCTCTATGAACCACCAGGTAAGGGGAGCGGCAAGACAACGCCGCCAACTCCGACACTCTGCGAGCAGAAGTGATTGCTACCAAGAAAACCACCTTTTTAGATAGCATAGGCAACGAGATTTCCCTGATGTTTTCAAACTGGGAACGCTGCAACACGGACAGAACCAAGTTCAAGTCCCATGGAGGTAAGGGCTCCCTACTAGGAGGGGCCAAGTGACGCACACCTTGGATAAAGGTGCAAATTAAGGAATGAGACGCCACAGGGCGCTGGAAAAGAACAGCCAGGGCAGATACCTGGCCTTTAATCGTGGCCAACGCAAGGCGCTGGTCCACACCAGTCTGGAGGAAAGCCAATACCCTCGTCACTGAGTAGGAACAAGGAGAGAAACCCCTGGACTCACACCAGGCAAAATAAGCTTTCCATGTACGGTAAAAAATCTTAACAGAAGAGGCTTTTCTAGCCTTGATCAAAGTAGGAATGACCTATGAAGAGAGACCCCTGTCCTTCAGGACCTGGCTTTCAACAGCCAGGCCGTTAAAGCTAGCGTCTGTAAAGCAGGATGGAAGATCGGTCCCTGAGACAGTAGATCTTCTCGCATTGGCAGCCGCCACGGAGGCTCTGCGGCCAGGTGAACCATGTCCGCGTACCAGGACCGGCGAGGCCAGTCCGGCGCTACCAGAATCACCAGCGATTGTTCCGAGACCAACCTGCGAAGGAACCTGGACAATAACTGAAACGGAGGAAAGGCATAGATCAGTTGATCCTGATGCCAAGGCACCACCAGCGCATCCGAGGCGTCTGCCAGAGGATCGCGTGTTCTTGCCACGAACCTTTCCACCTTGTGGTTCAGCCGAGACGCGAACAGATCCACATCCGGGGATCCCCACTTCGCACACAGCATGTGAAAAACCTCTGGGTGTAGGGACCATTCCCCCTGGTCCAGGGTCTGGCGGCTCAGATAGTCGGCCTGCCAATTCTCCACACCCGGAATGTGAACTGCCGATATCGCCGGGACATGAGTCTCGGCCCAATAAAGAATACCGGTCATCTCCTGGGCTGCCCGGGCACTCCTGGTGCCCCCTTGGTGGTTGATGTAAGCCACCGCAGTGGCATTGTCTGTCTGCACCTATACAGGACGGCCCTGAAGACGATCCAACCAATGGAGCAGGCACAGCCTGATCGCTCTCAATTCCAAAATGTTTATCGGAAGGGAGGATTCCTCCACCGACCAAGTGCCCTGGGCAGACAGGTTGCCCAGAACGCCACCCCAGCCCGACAGGCTGGCATCCATGGTGATCACCGTCCATGGAATTGGCCGGAAGGACTTCCCGTCCGACACAGCCGGGGACTGAAGCCACCACAATAGATCCATTCTGGTCTGGTGACACAGACACCCTCAGGTCCAAGGACTGAGGTAGTCTATCCCACCTTACGGGGATCTCCGCTTGGAGAGCTCGCGTGTGAAACTGAGCAAATGGTATTGCCTCGAAGGCCGACACCATCAACCCCAGGGACCGCATACAGGTCCGGAGTGACGAGGATTCGTTGACCCTGAGGGACCTGACCTCGTTCTGTAGAGTCCGGAGCTTGTCCTCCGGCAAGAAAACCTTTGCTTGAGCAGAGTCCAGAACCATTCCCAGATACTGGAGAAGAACCGAAGGCAACAAGGTCGACTTCTGATTGTTGATCGTCCAACCGAACTCCTGAAGCGTCTGGACCGTAGTGGACAGATCGCGCAGCAGGCTCTGACTGGCACTCGATCTTAACAGGAGATCGTCCAGGAAGACTGTGATGCCCTGTGCCCGCAACAGGCCCCAACACTTTGGTAAAGACCCTTGGAGCCGAAGCGAGACCGAAAGGTAACGCCAGAAACTGGTAATGATCCTCCGCGATAGCGAATCGGAGGTACATCTGATGATCCTCGAAAATGGGGATGTGCAGATACACATCCTTCAGATCTTTGGAGGCCAGGAACTCTCCCGGATTCAGGGAGGCCACCACTCTGAAAGGAGCGTTTCCATGCGGAACTTTCGAAAGCGCACATAGCGGTTCAGCGCTTTTAAGTCCAGAATCGGACGCACTTTGCCCTCCTTTCTGGGCACAGTGAACAGATTCGAATAGAAACCCCAAAACCTGTCCCGATGAGGCACCGGGACAATCACCCCCTGAGTGAGAAGATCCTGCACCGCCTGATGTAGGTCCTGTAACAGCCCTGGGGTCAAATGAAGATTTGAGGGAAAGAATCTGTTCGCCGGCCGTGAAAGAAATTCGATCTTGTACCCTGACCGAATGATTTCCTGAACCCACCTGTCCATGATTGGGAGCAGCCAAGGTTGGAGGAAACTGCGCAAACCTCCACCCACCCCTGTAACGGGTGAGGGCGCCCCTTCAGGTAGAGGCGGACTGAGCCGCCGCACAGGCCTGGCCGGATTTTTGTTTGCCAAACCAGGGCTTTTTCTGGCCACCTTGGCCCTTGAAGGGTTTACCCTTGTTCTGCGCCTTGAAGGCACGAAAGGACCCTTGAGTAGGTTTAAAGGACGGGCCCCGCTTACCGCAGAAAAACTTGCCCTTCGCATTCTGGGGCAGCAGAATGCTCTTGTCCCCAGTGACTCCTTTAACCAATTCGTCCAAGGATTCTTCAAAAAGGCTAGACCCCCTCATAGGGGATGTCAGCCACCGTCTTCCTGGATTTTTGGTCAGCCGACCAGCATTTTAACCAGATCAAGCGACGGTTAACCACAGCGACACTGGACAGGCATATCGCCAAGGGGGCCTCATTCAGAGCCGCATCGCACAAATACATGACCCCACGATGAATCTGCTCCACCATTTCCACTGTAGTGGGAGGAGCAGAGTCGGCCATGAGGGTGCGTTTGAGCACCTTGGTCCAATCCACCACAGCCTGAGCCACCATCACAGAGGCAAAAATATGCTTGAGCATGGAACCCGCCACCATGTAGGAATGACGGGCAAGAGACTCCAGTCTCCTATCAGTAGGATCCCTAAACACCGGGGAGTCCTCAGTGGGTAGCAGGGTAGATTTGTTCAACCTGGCCACCGTGTGATCCACTTGAGGAGGCACACACCAGCGCGCAGCCGTAGTAGCCGCAAAAGGGTAGAGAAGTTGAAACTTCCTAGGCACCACGAAGGTGTGTTTTTTAAATCGGTGTTTTTCAACCACTAGTGTGAGATATTGCCTGGTGTGCCGTGGGAAAAATTCCAATTTCATCCGAAACGCATGTTAAGGACTATAAATCGCTCCGGTGTCACTGTTACACTGACAGGAAGAGGACAGGAGGAGACATTGCAGTAGATCGCCGATGAGCAGAAGAGCGCCGATGGATCTGGAGGAGACATGAGCAGAAGAGTGCTGACTGATGGATCTGGATGGAGACATGCGCAGAAGAGTGATGAGTGTGACGGACAGCGGCTATCTGGAGGAGACAAGCGCAGTAAGTACTGAGTGACAGTGAGATACTGCAGTGATGGACACGTTTTTTTGAAAAGGAAAGAACTGGACTCTGAACAAAATTCGGAGCCAGATGAGAGCCCAAGTATGAGTGGGGATCAAAAGAAAGCAAAGATGGTTAGCTCAAGCAAATTCTCTGGCGCAAGGCAATATAGCGAAAGCTATATTTCATTTGGATTTACTTTCACCGGAGATGCAAACAAACCAACTCCACTGTGCGTGGTGTGTGGTGAAAAGCTATCGAACAGTGCTATGGTGCTATGGTCCCAGCCAGAATATCAGCTTTGTGTTCAGCCAAACAGGCCCAGGTTTCAGAGTAAGTAAACAGAAATATGAAAAATTATAAAATACTTTATTTTTTCATAACAAATTAATTATAAAATCGTTTCTTTGTGTTTTATTTGATGCCTATTCAAGATAATTACTTTATATATAGTCAATATACTCAGAGTTACATTTTTTTAACATTTTCTAATGGTGGTGTGCCTCGTGATTTTTTTCATGAAAAAAGTGTGCCTTTGCACAAAAAAGGTTGAAAAACATTGTTTTAAATTACGCCATAGCTCATTCACCTTATGGTGAAACTCTGAGGGGCAAGGGAAAACCTGTGCCGTCTTGCGGGTCTTGTGTGTACCAAAAGAGGACACCGCCCGGAGGAGTGGGCTCATCCTCCAAATGTAGTGTTTCCTTCACTGCTAGGATCAACTCATCCATAGCTGCGCGTTCCTCGGGCGACCCAGGGGGGGAGTCATCCACCCCTGCGACCTCCGCCTCCCCCTCAGACTCTTGCGGGTCCTGAGAAGAGCGAGACACTGAAAGGGCCACGCTACCTACAGCAACCATGTCACATTCAGAATCAGAAGAAAAGGAAATCCTAGGCCTTTTCCTAGCAGCACGTTCAGACATCAGCACATCCATTTTTGACACCAAAGTTGCCACAACAGCAGCCAAATTAGTGACGGAGAGGGATTCAGAGGACCCTGAATCCCCCACCAAAGCTGGCGGGAATTTGCTGTCCTGGGATTCCATAACCGAAAAGAGAATTTTTTTGAAACTGGCCCTTTAAGTGTGCTGCGGACTCCCCCCAAGCACACCGCTATAAGACTGTGACACACAGACCCCCCGCAGGGACAAAACTGACCAGGAGATTGCACAAGGCAGGACAACCCCACACAAGTGTTACCAGCTCCTTCGGTCGCTCCTGTGAGAAAGGAGGAAGTGATGTCACCGCTGGAGGCTGAACTAGGCTGCAGGCCAAGGGAAAATGGATGTCTATTGAAACTAATGGGAGGCTTTGGCAAGATGGCCGCCGCCGTGCTCGGAACGATCGTTTGCCACACACAAGATGGTGCTGTAAGGTGCGAAAATACACTACATAGCATGCTGCATGAGCGCCCACAGTGAAGCCAGACATGCTGCCCACACTTAAAATGGCGGACCGGTGGTTTTTAACCCCGCAGCGGTCGCCGCACGTGTCTGCATCCCCAAGCACCCTAAAGTGACAGTAGGAGAGGGACCCCCAAAACCCCACACAGCGCTGCTGTGAGAGAATAAAAGCCCCCGCAGGGACCGGGACCAGGGGACACCACAGACACACAGGACTGCCGACCCCAGACAGAGGCCCCACATAGAATGTATGTTCCCCGACCCCAGACAGAGGCCCCGAGAATGTATGTTCCTCCGAGTCCTCCCCGGATGGGGAACCGCCGCCCCGGGGAGGACTCTCTGTGGCGTTCGCTATAAACTCATCACGCGCATCGTATACTCGTAGTCTGGGTGCTCAGCCCGACACTATAGGCTCCTTATCGCTGAATGTTTGATACATTACATGAGGTGATTACTCTCATCCTTATGTGAATACCTGTTTACCAATAGATGAGCTTTTTTGAATACACAGTAGTCCTCCTCGTTAACCTTTAAAGAATTTGAGATATATGTTCTACCACACAATGTACAGATGAGTCGAATAGTGTGCTCCAGATGAAGCTTTTCGTGGTAAAGCGAAACATGTTGAGCAAAAACGCAAAGTAATGTACGATGCAAACGAACTACAATTTCAGTTGACCCTGTTGTCCGGCACCTTGACTATTCGGGTATCCGTCGGCAGGAATCTCCTGATGCGAAGTATACTATTTCTGATCTATATTGAATTGTAAACCTTTCTGTACATTTCACTGTTATGTAAACCAAAGGGTATTACCTTATGAGTTAATGCATTCTACGATGTAGACCACTGTTGTGGATCTTGTTCTCAATGCAGAAAATTTATCTGCCTGCAAAAAATTTTATGTTTTTTAATTGATGTGTTTAATAAAAACTAATTTGAACAATGACACTTAGGGGTGTGTTCGCTTTTGGTGCCAGCGGGTTAGACATTAATGGCTGTGTTGAGTTATTTTGAGGGGACAGCAAATTTACACTGCTACAATGTAAAGTAGTGTACAGCTTGTATAACAGTTTAAATTTCAAGTAACAGTGCATATTTCAAGTCTTGCCAAAGATTCTCCATTGGATTTAGGTCTAGACTGGGCAATTCTAACATGTGAATATGCTTTGATCTAAACCATTCCATTGTAGCTCTGGCTGTATATTTAGGGTCGTTGTCCTGCTGGAATGTGAACCTCTGTCCCAGTGTCAAATCTTTAAAAGACACTAACAGGTTTTCTTCAAAGATTGCTCTGTATTTGGCTCCATCCATCTTCCTGTCAACTCTGACCAACTTTGCTGTCCCTGCTGAAGTAAAGCATTTCCACAACATGATGCTGCTGCCACTGTTTTCCACCACACATAGCGTTTTGCTTTTAGGCCAAAAAGTTTTTGTCTTGCGTTTGACACAGCTCCAGAATCTACTTGATCGTTGGTTTACGCTGCCCCCTTCAGGAGTAAGACACTAGGCAGGAAAAAGCTTTGTCACACCTATGGGGCAGTCCCAGGGGGTATGCTCCTACTTCCTGCTATAGACATTTTTTTTTTTTTCTGTCTAGTCCGGAGTAAGGACCTAGTTCCTTGCTGGGATCTCTGGTTCTTGCATTTTTCTTTTTTAAACAGATTTTTTCCTCAATATTTTCTATTCCTGTGAGAACTGCAATCAACTGCTGGACTGGGCGATGGACTGGATAGTCTAGATCCTTATGGTTTCCCCAGTCCGGCCAGCGAGCGCATGCAGACCTTCGATCCACACTAGGTCGGCTGCGACATAGCTTCACGGGACGGGGGCTGGCCTGCGAGTTAAACGTCTTGTGAGGACGCATACGACCTGGTCCAGGTCTGAGTCGCACCATGCCTCCTGACACGCAGCACCCCTGACAGAGAGGTGGTCTGCCAGGAGCCGTGCCCACCCGGTTCCATGGTATGGTAAGTAGTTTCCCCCCCCTTCCCTGGTGGCCTTTTGGGGTGGATGTGGGCCCCTCCCTGGGACAGTCGGAGCCACGGGTTCCCTTCCTTCCCACACAGTGGCCCCCCATGTGTCGGGGTTCCCTGTGGACCACCCCCATCTGCTCACACCTAGCTCCCCCCTCCTGTTCTCCCCAGGGGGCGGCCGTACCTGTCCAGGTGATAAACTCCACAGACACGATGTAGTTCTGCACTCAGTACTTTATTTTCTCCTACACACTAACTAAACAGGAAGGGGAAATACATCATAGAATAGGAGGGAACACTGAAAAAGATGCAGTAACCGAAATGACCACAAGATGGCAGTATATTAAACAACTATATCCCTTGTACATGAAGTTAACAATCTCACTCTCTTCTTAAGATAAAAAAAAAAAAGAACGGGTGAGTTTGACATAAAACATTGTCACACAAAAATGATTTTCAGAACACAGTAGCATTCAAGTGAGTTTGCGTATTTAAACAAACAAAATAAAAATACCAAGATATATGCTCAATGGACCAGATTTTACAGTTTCCATACACCCTCATACAGCGCTTTAAGAAGCATAAGAGAGGAAGCACCTTTTTTTGTCAAACAGTCAGCAAGCTGTGACTTGGCTGTTGACCAATGCACTTCTTTGATTTTATTAGCATGTATGAGCTCTTTGACACCGCTTATTTCTAATCTTAGTCTCTTCTCTGTGACCTGTTTTGTAGACTTAAGAGCGTCAAACAGGGAATGGTTATCAGTAACACAGATAAGAGGAAGAGCATTAAGATCAGCTTTACCAGTAGTGAGTTCAGAGTAGAGCATAGCAAAGAACATAGCATTGTCAATACCATCTGACATGGCAAGGGTTTCTCCTGCCAGTGTGCTTCTTACCACACGTCTAATTTTTTTTAGATTGCCAAAACAGTGGGGAGAACTTTCCTGATTTTTCCATGAGGGCAATTAGAGCCCCACCCTGTGTACCTCCATCTGGAAGATTGCCCAGTGAAGCATCACTGAATACTACCAAACTCAAATCCTCACTGTTACCCAAGTATTGAAACTTAAGTGTTACCTTCTCTGATTTAAGTTTACGGAGCACTTTGTTCACTTCATGTATGGACTGAACAGTAGCATTCTTAATGTTGGATGCTAGGCTACATGTGTCAAACATAACATCTGGTCTTGTTTGTTTAGCAACCCACAGAACCTGTCCTATTTTGGATCTGAGTTGTTCTCTTTCTTTCTCATTCAGTGGGGCCTCTCTCTGTACAGCACGTGTTGCCTGCAAATGAATTGGTTGTAGGTTTTCAATATAACTGTGCTGATGCACCTGTACTACACCACCCACAGTAGCAATGTTCATCCCCACATATGAAAAACTCTCACACTCTTCACGACCCACGTGAAATGCAGATTTAAGCACAGGGATGACATTGGTTACAAAATGCTCTGAACCTACCCAAAAAAAATCATCCACATGGCATGCCAGTACTCCGGTTACCTCAGACTGCTCATTCTGCCAATAAAACACTGCAGGATCAACCCGTGACATTTTACCCCCACTTTTCAGCATGAGTTCTTTGACCTTGTTGTACCAGTAGAGGGAAGCATCTGCAAGTTCATACACACATTTCTTTAGTTTCCACAACACATTGTCCACACTCGCTTCTGGTGGGGGACGAATGTAAATGTCTCTTGAGAGTTCCATTCCCTGCAAAAAAGCAGACTTAATATCCGTAGAGTTCACTTGCCATTTGTTTTGACAAATAACAGCTAACAGGAGCCTGAGTGATTCTGATGCACATGTGGGAGAATCTTTCTGTAAATCATGCATATTGACTTCTTCAAAACCTCTCGCCACAAGGCGGGCTTTGGGAACAACACCACTAGAAGTTTCCTTTAACGTACAGACCCATCTAGTAGAGATACATTTTTGACCTTTGTCTGTGACTTCTTCGTAAACATTATTATTTTGCCAGTTGTCAATCTCTTGCTGTTTAGCAGCATCAAAAGAGATGTCTTTGGTAATAAGTACATCGCCATCGGTGTTCTCACATTCAGTGAGAAGATCATCAACTTGTGACATGTCTAAAGCTTCCTTTTGACCCTCGTTGCCATTTGGTTCAAGATACTGCACATTGTACCAGTTTCTATATTGCCCTTTTGCTTTCCCTGCTCTGCCTAAAACTCTGGCCGTGTGTTTTGTCTCATCATTTCTGTTTGTAAATGTCACTGTCTGACCTGTTTTCAGTTTGACACCCGTGGAACCCACTGTATTAGTAGCATCCCTCTCATTAGTTTGTCTCACATCTTCTCTATCATCTGTTTCTGTGTTTTCATGGATTTGCACTTCTCTATTAACACTCATTTCATCATCTGAATTTTCTGACATATCAGCGTGTATTACATTTTCTTTTTCTGTACTATCTCCAGGAATATCCGGTAATACAAGTGTATCCCCATCCTGTGCATTAACTTTATTCAGCCTGGACTGGTGTACTCTGACAAGGATACCACCATGTCTGACAAACACTACAGAGCCATCTTGACCGATAACTTCAGCAGGACCTTTCCACTCTGTACTGTCTGCTCGTTTGTAGTACACTCTGTCTCCTGTCTCATACTTTTCATCTGTAGGCCTAAGCTGCTTTCGTAAAGCTCTTTTTATTCTTTCTGAGCATTCCACCTCTGTGACTGCTCTTCTGGAAGCATGCAATGCTGCTAGGTGCTGTCCTACTCTAGTACTCATAGAAGTGCCTTCTAGAGCAGGCAGTTTATTAACCAAAATGGAGGGAAGATTAGGACTGTGACCAAACACCAGCTGGTGTGAACTATAACCATGCACATTAATCATACTGTTCTTGGCCATTAAAGCCCAGTCTAGAGCAGTCTGCCAGCCACACCCGTTTTCCCTTTTCACCTTCAGAAGAATCTCAGTCAGAGTCATGTTGTGTCTCTCCAGCAGCCCGTTGCTCCAAGGACTGTATGCCGCTGTGGTCTTCATCTCAATGTTGAATTTTTCTGCCATCTCTCTTATCTCCTCATTATTGAACTCACCACCGTTGTCAGTGTATATCCGTTTTGGGGCACCATGAACACTTTTCCACGAGTGAATGAAAGAGTTGACAATTTCAGAGGCTTTCTTTGTTCTCACAATGTTTCCACCGCTGAAGCGTGTGAAATGGTCGATGATGTGGAGGTACCATATGCCAGGTTCCAGCTCATGTAAATCCATTGCCACCGTCTCATTGTACTCTAAGGCTAAAGGCAAAACCCACAGCAGGCCTGGGCTTGGTCCTATTATATCTTTGACATACCTCACAGTCACGGATAATCTCTTGCAGAATAACTGGATAGTCTTTGTCAGTATTTCCAGAGCTGAGGATAAGCCTCTGCAGCCGGTCTGCAGAGGCATGGCCAAACGGTTTGTGAAGCTTCAGGAGAATTTTACGCTTCTCTTTTGTAGACATCTCTGCTGTGATGACAAGAACTTCACTTTCATTGGTGTCCACTTCAGTATTCCCATCTCTAATGTCGACACAGTAGTGTCCCGAACTAGTGAGCTCAAGAGGCACTGGTTGCTTGAACATGACAACTTTGTCATTCTCCATGTCTAAAACAGTTCCTGCTCTCTTTAGAGCCATTTTGCTCAGCAGTAAAGGGATATCAACAGGAACAACTTCCGTTTCAATGTGACATTTTGTTGGTCCGATCTTAGCGGGAAGCTTTACCTTTCTGTAGGAGTGTACCACCCGACCATCACCAAATCTGAAAGGTCTACAGCTTGAAGATTCTGTTTGCATCAGTTTGTTTATTTGGCTTTGGCTCAGGTCTTTCATGTAACTATCCAGCCACTTTTCACCACAAACAGTACGTGTGCATGCTGTGTCAATGATAGCTGATCCCAGTGATTCAGTTAGGAAGATCTCCGAGTCCGTCATAACTTTTGTAAACAGTGTAATGTTACACTCTTCGACATTTTCATCTTCTGCTAGCTTTACTTCATTTCTCTGAGGACAGTCTTTGGCCCAATGGTACGTGCTCTGACAAATTACGCATTTTGTTCGCTTACCATATTTGTCGAGCGGGTTTGTACCTTGCTGTGGCTGCCACTGTCTATTCTGTGACTGGCTGTTGTTCCGTCTGAATTTACCTGGTGGCCTCTGCTCCGTGAAAAACGCTGCATCTCGAGTCAAGCTGCCTCCACTTGCTCCATTGGTTTTTCCTCCGAAAATCCGTTTTAACGCTGACTTCATGGATGCAAATGTTAAATCCGTGCACGCTGTAAGTGCTAGCTGCCTACTCTTCTCTTCAAGACAAGCTGTGTCCAGTAGTTTAAACGCTAACACAGCGTCAGGCAAGGTCATGTTGTATTTCTTCATGCGGTTGTATCTCTGCTCAAAGTCTATGATGTAGTCTGCCATGGACATCGCGCTGTCTTTGGAAATCGAGTCGAAATGAGTACGCTTCATAAGCGCGGTCTTTTTCTTCTCTCAAGAATACAGAGTCCAGCTTAGCTAACAAAGGTTTCCATACCATTGTCTTCATTCAGATCGCTCGCGGGTATTTCCAAAGTGGTCTCTCTGGCTCGCCCCTCGAGCCCTAACACCACCGCTAGTGCCTGCTTCTTCTTGTCCAAATCCGTAACAAGTTTCCAAATACTAATTTCATTTTTACAGCACTCGTATGGTCTGATTTCGTCAAACTTAGGTGGTACTCTATAGTTGGAAACCATCCTCTGCTACCATTGATAAACTCCACAGACACGACGTAGTTCTGCACTCAGTATTTTATTTTCTCCTACACACTAACTAAACAGGAAGGGGAAATACATCATAGAATAGGAGGGAACACTGAAAAAGATGCAGTAACCGAAATGACCACAAGATGGCAGTATATTAAACAACTATATCCCTTGTACATGAAGTTAACACAGGTGTGTTTTGGGGGTGTCAAGTGGGCAATGAGGGCCAGGGGGGTGCGCTACCAGCAGCTGCTTGGGGGGGCTTTCCTGGTGGGGGCTCTTGCAGGGGCCCACCTTTACAATACAGATGTCCCTTGGTGCCCCTGTGGGTCCAGGGAGCCGCGTGGAGTGGCCATTTTGCCATGAATGGCTTGCTGTGTATTTGGCGGCCATGTTTGTGTAGTCCAGTGGCCATTTTCCTGTGGTTTCCCATTGAATAGAACAGTGGCCATGTTTTTGGAGCCTGGTGGGAGGTGACTGTGGCAGTGGACCTCTAGTGCTGACTCCTGGAGTTCCTGTTTTCTCTCTGATCGCCACATTGTGCACAGCTTCCAGCGCTCTGCTCTGTGCTGACCGGGGATGGTGAGTTATTGCAGGTGCCCTAGGCAGATCTCCCTCTCTCTGCTATAGCAGCAATTCAGCTGTGCTGGGACTTGTAGTGCCACTTGCGCGGCAGCGGGGGGAGAGGGGTCATTTAGCAGTGTTTTTTTTAGATTGCCTATGTGATTCCCTGGTTAACATCGAATCCCTGGAGCAAATTGCACCCCCTAATCCCATCTCAGAGGCGGCGGGCCCTTCTGGGTCCATGTCCACCCTGTCTGCGATAGTGGCGGCTCTGGAGTCCTTAGTGTCCAAGGTTGATTTGGTCCTGCAAAAAAGGACCAGCAATAAGCGTCCACCGCCCTCACCTGCCTCTTCTGTCTCCTCAGATTCTGAGTCTGATCTGGACGCCACAGACGATAGTCACCCTGCTGGGTCTGTGTCCACACACCCTGAGTGCTCTGATAGAGGATGATTCTTCTTCCACTACAGCCACGCATAAAGGGCTGGTGGAGGCAGCGATTGCATCAGTGTGGGAAACTTTAAAAATGGGGGGATGCAGCTGCGTCAGATCACCTTGGGTACCCGAAAATCCTCTAAAGCGGCAAAAGTTTTCTTCCTTTTTCCGCCTATTTTGACAAAATTGTCGCAAATCCGTGGGGTTATCCTAAACGCAATGTGGTGGTTCCTAAGCGTTTGCCAGAAGGTACCCCTTTAAGAGTCCCTGTAAAAAAAAAAAAAAAAAAAGACGGTACCAACTGTGGTGGATTCCCCGGTTTCGAGGCTGAACAAATCCACCCTGGTTCCAGACCCTTTTGATAGGAAGGCTGAGACCTTGGTCCGGCACATATTTATTATGGCTGGTTCAGTCCTTAGACCGGTGTTCACACTTTGTCTTGGTGTCCCAGACCTTGACGGAGTGGAGGGGGGGGTACAGCTTCCCTCTGCCTTTTTGTGGAGCTGGCGGATCAGTTGATCCAGGGGTTGCAGTTTCTCTGCGACGCCTCTCTGGATGTGGCTCCCTTAGTGTCTAGGCTGTCTGTGACAGCAGTGGTCCTTCGTCACGTGATATGGCTGAAATGCAGGTCTGCGGACCAAGCTGCCAAGAAGGCCTTACCAAGTCTCCCCTTTATGGGGGATCGCCCGTTTGGGTTTTTCATGGACAAAATCATTAAGGGAGTCACAGGAGGGAAGAGTACTTTCCTTCCAGGGGCAAGGACTCTCGTCGCAGACGTGGTCCCTTTTTCTCTGCTCATAAGTGTTTGTTTTTTTTCATCCCTCAGCGTCTCAAACGGATCCAAATCCGTTTGGAACATCTCTGGAGGTTACAAGAGGCCCTGACTGGTAAGCCGAGAGCAGGTCCTTCCAGACATGCAGACAAGCTCTCTTCTACCTGAAGGGGTGCCTTCACCTGTATCTTGGGTGGGGGGACATCTTCGTTTTTTGTCCGGACCCGTGGACCTCTTTGATTCAATACAGGTGGGTACCCAAAATTCGGTAGCGGCATCCCTTCATCAAGGAGATCTTCTGACCTCTATCGATAGCAAGGACGCCTACTCTATTGAGTTGGGTTATTTTTCTTCTTACAATGCAAGGACACCTACCTCCATATCCCGATATGGACATCAGCTATTTCTCTGATTTGCTGTGGGCAAGGAGCATTATCACTTTGCGGCGTTACCCTTTGGTCTCGCCTCAGCTCCTCGGGTGTTCACGAAAGTGTTTGCCCCGCTGTTAGCATTGTTGCGACAGTGGGGGATTGCCTTGCTGGGGTACCTGGATGATCATCTTCTATTAGCAGAGTCTCCGACTGCTCTACGGGACAACCTGGACATCACTGTGCGGACTCTGCAGGAGTTCGGATGGGCTCTGAATTTTCAGAAGTCTGCTCTGTTGCTGTCCACCAAGTTGGACAATCTGGGTCTGACTCTGGACTCGGCCTCAGCCAGGGTGTTTCTCCCACTGGACAAGTTCCAGAAGCTGCAGGATGCCATTTGACTTCTGTTGTCCAGCAGTGGATTTTCTCTCAGGACTTGCATGAGGGTGCTAGGCCTGATGGTGTCTACCTTCGAGACGGTTTCGTTTGCACAGTTTCACAGGGTGGAGGAAGATACAGAGATTTGTGGCAAGGTTTTAGGATCCTCTGGCCGACACCACGGATGCAATGGTGGCTCCTTGGGGCCAGTACAATCTGATATACGCTTTTCCCCCTCTCAAACTTCTGCCGAGACTTCTGCGAAGGATCAAGGCAGAAGGAATTCCGGTCATCCTCGTGGCCCCACACTGGCCTTGCCAGTCTTGGTTCGTGGATCTGGTACGGCTGGTCATCGATGTCCCTTGGTGAATCCCTCTCAGGGAAGACCTGCTGGCCCAAGGGCCAATCTTCCATCCTGCTTTACAGTCACTGGCTTTAACAGCTTGGCTGTTGAAAGCCAGGTGCTGAAGGATAATAGGGGGTTGTGTGGCTCGAATTTTGGCATTCCTCAAAAGAGTGTGGAACAGTGCCTGGCCTTGCATACCATCAAGGGCCAGGTTTCAGCCTTGGCAATTTTCCTTTCAACGTCCTTTTGGCTACGCATTCCTTGGCTTACACTTTGTTCAGGGGGTTCGCCACTTGGCTCCACCTGTTCGTTCGTTCTCCATTCCCTCCGTGGGACCTCAATTTGGTACTGTCAGTTCTTCAGAAACCGCCTTTTGAAAATATTTGTGAGATACGTCTGCTTACATTGTTCCAGAAGGTTGCCTTCTTGGTGGAGATTACTTTCGCACGCAAGGTTTTCGAGCTGGCAGTTTTGTCTTGTCCTTCACCTTCTATGGTGGTTCGCAGAGATAAAGTAGTACTTTGCCCTTGTCAGTCGTTCTTTCCTAAGGTTGTCTCTGGTTTTGATCTTAATGAAGACTGTGTTGCCTTCCCTGTGTCCTAACCCTAAGCATCCTAAGGAGATTGCCTTGCATTTTCTGGATGTGGTTCATGATCAGGGTGTACCTGGCGGCAACTGAGTCGTGTAGGAAATCAGACTCACTTTTTCTCCTTAACGGATTGACCTCGCAAAGGGTTGGCTGCTTCTGCCACGACCATTTCCAGATAAATCAGACGTGGTAGTGCAGGTCTATTTGATTAAGGGTCAGGTTCCTCCTTTCCCTGTTAAGGCGCATTCTATGTGGGCGCTTAGTGCCTCCTGGGCCTTCTGCCATCAGGCATCAGTGATGCAGGTTTGCCACCTAGTCGTCTGTGCACACTTTCACAAAATTCTACAAAGTAGATGTGTTGGCAGATGCTGCTTTTGGCATCTGCAGATGCTGCTTTTGGCCTCAAGGTTTTGCAGGCCACTGTTTGAGAGGACTTGGTCCTCTTTGAGGGTGTATTGTTTTTTCAGGTGAGCTCTAGTTGTTCCTGGTTGAGCTCCATGTTACTTGGTTGGCTAGGTTTAGCCTTTGGGAATTTTTTCTGCTATGTTTTTTTCCACCCCTCATTTTGACACTGCTTTTGGACGTCCCAGTGGTCAAGAAGATTCTGGAGCTGTGTCCGTCAACTAAAGAGAAAATTGGATTTTTGGACCGTAAAATCTTTTTCTCTGATTTTTCATTGTTCCTTATGGGGGATCGCCCGTTTGGGTTTTTCCTGGACGAAATCATTAAGGGAGTCACAGGAGGGAAGAGTACTTTCCTTCCAGGGGCAAGGACTCTCGTCGCAGACGTGGTCCTTTTTTCTTTGCTCATAAGTGTTTGTTTTTTTCATCCCTCAGGGTCTCAGGGATCCAAATCCGTTTGGAACATCTCCGGAGGTTACAAGAGGCCCTGACTGGTAAGCCGGGAGCAGGTCCTTCCAGACATGCAGACAAGCTCTCCTCTCCCTGAAGGGGTGCCTTCACCTGTATCTGGGGTGGGGGGACATCTTAGTTTTTTGTCCAGACCCATGGACCTCTTTGATTCAATACAGGTGGGTCCAGAAGCTAATTTGGTTCAGGTACAAGATCGAATTTTGGTCCTATTCTCCAGAGAGGTTTTTTCCTTCCAACATACATTTGTCCCCAGACTGCTTGCTTGGCCTCTTCGGGGTGGTACAAGATTTGCTACTGCAAGGAGTGATTTGTACCAGTTCCAAACTTTGAATGTTTCCTGGGTTTTTATTCAAACCGGTTTACAGTTCCCAGGAAGAAAGGCAAAGTTGGTCCAATCCTGGATCTCAAATCCCTGAACTGCTTTGTGCGGGTACAGAAGTTCTGGATGGAGTCCATGCATTCGGTAGGGGCATCCCTTCATCAAGGGGATCTTCTGACCTCTATTGATAGCAAGGACGCCTACTCTATTAAGTTGGGTTATTTTTCTTCTTACACTGCTTGCAACAAAACTGAATGCTTATAGCAGGAAGTGGGAGTATACCTCCTAGGACAGCCAATAGGCATTGTAAAGCTTTTTCCTGCCTAGTGTTCCACTCCTGTAGGGGGCAGCATAACCCAGTGGTCAAGAAGATTCTGAAGCTGTGTCCGTCGATGAACATAAGAAAAAAGGATTTTGCGGTAAGACAAAAATCTATTTTTTTTTTTGTGTCATCTGACCAGAGCACCTTTCATTCACATGTTAGCTGTTTCCCTCACATGGCTTCTCGGAAACTGCAAACGGGACTTATGGCTTTCTTTCAACAATGGCTTTCTTGTTGCCGCTCTTCCATAAAGGCCACATTTGTGGAGCGCATGACTAATAGTTGTCTTTTGGACAGATTCTCCCACCTGAGCTGTGGCTCTCTGCAGCTCCTCCAGAGTTACCATGAACCTCTTGGCTGCTTCTCTGATTAATGCTCTTCTTGCTTGGCCTGTCAGGTTAGGTGGATTGCCATGTCTTACTTAGTAGGTTTGCAGTTGTGCCATACTCACCATATTTGGATGATGGATTGAACAGTACTTTGTGAGATGTTCAAAGCTTGGGATATCTTTTTTTATAACCTAACCCTGTTTAAACTTCTCCACAACTATATTCCTGACCTGTCTGCTGTGTTCTTGGCCTACATTATGCTGTTTGTTCACTAAGGTTCTCTAACAAACCCCTGAGAGCTTCACAGAACAGCTGTATTTTTATACTGAGATTACATTACACACAGGTGTACTTTACTAATTGGGTAACTTCTGAAGGCAATTGGTTCCATTAGAATTAGATGTTAATGGTATCAGAGTAAAATGGCTTAATACAAATGCACGCCACACTTTTCACATATTTATTTCCTTTTTATAATTCTTTTTTTTTTTTCATTTAGTTTTTTAGTTTAGAAATAAATGGTGTTACTGCACATAAGCGCTATTTTAAATGGGAAATGTGTAAATATGTTAAATGTGTAAAAACATTAGGAAACCAATATAAATATTAATGGTTAATAAAATGGATACAAACAAAATCCGCAGTTAAATAGTTTAGAGAAAGAGAATGAGTTAATTAGGGATGATTAGCATAAACTAAGTTTTTTTAATAAGGGGTTAAACAGGAACATTTTTATTAAAATCTTTTTTTTTTTTTCTTGTCAGGTTGCTTTAACTGACATAATTTGCAGATCTCTTTACAAGTTGATACTTTTTTCATATGCAGATGAATGAACACAATACAAAAAGTAACAATATGCTACATTTTATCTTTGCATATTCACGTTTGAGCAGTGTTATTTAGAAATTGCTGTTTTGACCGATACACCTGCTGACCTTCCCTTGCAGCATACAGTAATGCCAGCTTTAAATAATCAAAGCTGACAATTGTATACTGGGAAGGAGGGTCCCACAATTGTGAGGTTTTTCTGAGCCTGTTTAGCATACACACAGCCTACAAAAATTAGTTAAACAAGTTTCTAAAGGTCCGGTTATTTCGCATGGAGTCTGTGTGTGTTCAGATGTGGCCTCACTCCAGCAGGGGGATTTCCCTGCATTAATAGACATCACGGACGCATATTTCCATGTGACAATTTTTTTCCAGTGTATTAAAAATTCTTTGTTTTGTGGTGGAAGACCAGCACTTTCAGTTTGTGGCCCTGCCAGCTCCTTGGGTATTCCTGAAAGTGTGACCTCCAGGGCTGGGCATGATAAAGGCTTAAAGAGTGTGCATACTGGGGTATCTGGAAGACTTGTTGCTCAGAGAATATTTGGTGTATCGGGTAAGGCAGACCGTGCCGCTCATGATTTGTATGCCAGAAGTTCTTGGCTGGATCCTCAATCTGGAGATATCAGGCTTTGTGCTGGCTCCAGAGCTTGGAGTACCTAGCTCCAACCCTGGATATGGTTCAGTGTAAGATTGTGTGGTTTTTGTTTAGTTTTTTCCTCTGTAAAGGATTTTTTTCTTCGAGAAATCCAGTTTCAGTGCTAAGGAGTCACAGGTCTCCATCAGTTCGTCTTTGCATTAAACTGCTTTGGAAGATAGTTGCCACAGTTGAGGCCGTTCCATGTGGACAGTTTCATTTCAGGCCATTTGAGGAATATCCATTTGAAATGGAAAAAGGAAAAAAAAAAACCCCTATGTGGGACTTTAAGGGGCTACAATGGAGTCAGTACATTGTTAGAAAAATATAAACAGTTTTTATTGAAACATGACAATAACAATGGAATATGCATAAAAAAAAAGGTTTTCCGACACCTGGCTTTCCATTTTATCCATTTGGAATGGAACAGTTACAGGAGGATTCAGTCTTTGGACTGCCAAATGTCCCTAGCTCCCAGTTCGCTCCTGACATTAAATTAGTGGATGGTTCCTCAGAATCTGGAAAATCAGAGCTATGCAGGTCTTGAGACTAGCCTCAAGCAAACTGTTGAAAGTGCTTTCATTGTCACAGCTGTTAATCTCAGTAGTTTGGAAAGCCTTTTATTTTATTAGTGAGAGCACGACTTCCCATGCCTGCTTAACCACTTTGTGATCTGATTTGCAAAATGCCTTTTTAAGAAGTTCTTAGCGCTCAGCAAGTACACTGCTCATCTGGTGATGAAGAGCCAGTTTGCCATCATCATTTTATTATTTTTAACCCACTTTCTTTAGTTTTGCTTTAATATTTACCAAAACCACATGTTGCCATTATGAGAGGAGGGGAAAAATTCTGGTTCCCCCATAAGGAGTTGTACAAAAATAAATATGTACTCTTGCCTTCTGACTTCTAACACTCTTGTACTGATTCATTTGTGCGTTCATCCATTTATTAAAGCAGTAATAAACCCAGTAAAAAATGTATTACTGTATACTGCAGCTTACCAATCGATAGATGTGGCTGCATCATCCTCCTTTTTTATTTTTTGGCCTGGTGATCTGGCCAGTACTACACCACCTACATTAGTGAGGCACAACCCTGGAGGAATGAGCACATAAGGCACAGCAGCATTGTATGTCTGGGGGAAGGGTAATAAATGTATTAGATTTAGAACCACTTACAAATTGAAGCCAAACTCCAGCTCATTCTTTAGAAGCAGTTACAGCAAAGCATTTTTTCCTTTGCTAAAAACCTAATCGTTTTGATCACCCCTGCCAGTGTTAGGTGGTTTGTTTCATCCATATAAATGGATACATTCTGCTGGAGAGTTTGTGTTTTGTGAAAAACACCTGGCTTACCAGATGAAAATAGCCTCAATTCAAACTAATACAGCCATCACATCTAAGAATTGGGAAGCTGCAATATGTTTGCTTTTGGGTTTATTACCACTTTAAGCATCAATGGCTGTGAATTACATATTTAAAAAAGACTCTCCCTTCCTTGGTGTACACAGGATTGTGTTCTAATGTTGAGCATTTTTTTTACATTCAATAA
The DNA here is from genome assembly GCF_965119305.1 of Pelophylax lessonae. Taxonomy (NCBI): domain Eukaryota; kingdom Metazoa; phylum Chordata; class Amphibia; order Anura; family Ranidae; genus Pelophylax; species Pelophylax lessonae. The sequence goes on from NC_138769.1 coordinate 294,861,136, forward strand.
ACTTTTCCTGTTTATACTATCTGACTTTATTAACCTATTCTTAAATACATTTTTACAGCTGGTATGCCTCATATGGACATGAGCTCATTTGGAAAAAGAGGGAGCCTTTTATAAAAATGTGGCACGATTTCCGAAGCAAGCCCCCAAGAAATGGAGGAACTTGACATTCATCAAGAACAAAAATATAATCACAGTCCCAAACTGCAGACAATGGACTAATGGCATCTTTAGAACTTTAGCATTTTGACTTTTATTAAAACAAGTTGATAGAATTTTTGGTGTTTAAAATTAAGCAAATATGTAATGTATAATAAATGTCCAGTGACCATCCGTATTACAAAAAATGAGAATTTTGTCTAAATTATTTATTTTTTACTTATTGGAAAATTTATTATACATTAAACTGCAGGGAATTATTTGTATTCAAGAGTAATAAAAGCACTTACATTTTTTTATGTGCCCTTCTCCTAAGCTATTTTAAAGTTGTCTTGTCAAGAGGGAAATGTGAGGGCTGCCATTTCTGCTCTCCTCCTCCTCTTTAAATATACTAGTTTCCTGGCTGTTTTGAACACCCACCAACCTTAGTGCATTAAGTTACACACTAATAAGGCAAGCTAACCTTTCATAAAAAAGATAAAGGAACTCTGAAAACCCTCCCCATCCCTTTCCCTAATCCCAACTCCATCTAGCTGGTCCATTGCCACTCACCCGCCACTCCATCCAGCTGCTAGAATGGACCACACAATCAAAATCTTGACTACGCTGCCTCAGTGGGTTGTGTAACATCATATTGCATATAATGGTGAGCAGTGATTGGTCAATTTGACCTCAATGACCATAAAAATCTGGTCAACATGCTTTCGTTAAAGACCTAGTGTCTGAGGAAGCGGAAATTTTAATTGGTGAGGCTAATCACGTGGACATATTGACCAGTCACGGCTCACTGTTGCTTACATTATGATGCTACACAGGTGCCAGGGCTGTGTACGGATGATTGAGTGTGCAGGCCATCATAGTGACTGGCCGGGGAGGCGAGGGAGTGGCATGTGATCAGTTAAGTGCAGCAGGGTTGGTAGCTGGGAAGGGTTTTTAGAGTTTGTTCCCCTTTTTCTTAGTTGGTGAACTTGTTCCTTTATGTGAAAAGGGCAAAATTAAAGCAAGAGGGTCAGCATGACAACCAGGCAGCTAACCTTTTCAAAAGTAGAGTTTAGTAATTGCAGCCTCCATGTGTCTCTTATGACAAGTTTCCTTTAACAGTCAGAAACCCAAAATTAGAGACACAAAAAAAAGCATACAGGGGTTGATCTACTAAAACTGGAGAGTGCAAAATCGGATGCAGCTGTGCATGGTAGCCTATCAGATTCTAACTTCAGCTTGTTCAATTAGGCTTTAACAAAATAACCTGGATGCTGATTAGTTTCTATGCAGAGCTGCACTCTCCAGTTTTGTAAATAACCCCCCCCCCCAGTTTACTTTTTTTTTGGCAGTCAATATTTTTACTTTATAAATTTGAGTTTTTTTCTTTATCAAATAGAGTTGCATATCCTTTTTTTTTTTTTTTTCCTATGGGCCTTAATTGTATTAAATAAAATTTTATGTACAAGAAAAATGTTTCTCTGTTTATTTGATTTTATTCTTCATTTATATCCAGTCAAACTCAAAAATGTCAAGTGAACATACAAAGTTGTTTAGTGCTTTTGTTTTTTCTATTGGCAAAACTTGGGTACACTAGGCCACCCCACAATGTACAATATTCTGGTAAAAGGTAACATTGCTTTGTGAGAACACATCAAACCTTGTCAGCAAACAATCTCCCAATAAAAGATATTGAATACCTCTCCTACTTCAGGTACCCACTGCAACAGATATATCCCTGGCTGAAGTCTTGTAGAACCTGACGCTTAGGGAAGTGTCTCCTGGTCATCCACAGCACTCAGTGGTTTCTCTGAAGACCTCCATTTCACTACTTTGCTGTGTAGTGAGTTGGATGTTATCAGAAGGACCAGTGAGCACTGTGGGGGTCCAGGAGGTAGACTTTTTTTTTTTTTTTTTTTTACTTTCAATAATTTTTATTCAAGAAAAATAAGTGACCATAACATCAAAATACAACAAAAATGTTGAGAGAGTAACATGGCTTGGAGATAAAGCAATAAAAATAGTACAGGGTGATCAATAGGTTAAGGTCAGCATGACAATGTGATAGCAGTCCTAAGGACAATACAGCATTGAAAACACCAGGTATTATATGGGCAATGGGAAAAAAAACAGTGCAATTAAAAAGTAACATTGTGGTTTCTAGTAAATCGAATCTGCCAACTAGCTCCCTTCCCGAAAGAAAGGCATATGTGTGCGAAGTTGAAAGATATAGGTCAAGAAATGGCTGAACACACCACATACATTTCGGCAGCCTACGAGGGCGCTATCTCCCATGTCAAATGTATCGCTATTGAGATCAGTTACCTCTCATAATCTTAGAGAAGGGGCCCATAGTAGGGCTAGGTAGCATAGGATCAAAGGTAGAAGAGAAAAGGAAGGAGAGGACAGGAGGAAGAGGATACAGCCAGTCCTCAGGAGCTGACAGCAAGAAAATCTAACTTAAGGTCACTCCGGGGACCAGTGAGATACCTATGTATGTTGCCCAGGGCTCCCAGATCAGTTCAAATTTGGGTACCGTATTGGACAGGACGCTGACCGTCTTTTCCTGGGTCATAATCCAGGTGATTTTATTCCTTATCTTCCTGATGGAGACCCTGGGTAGTTTCCAGGATCCCGCTATGGAGAGTTTGACACCTAGGAGAATAAAGCGAACCAATGTTTGGGTGTGTTTCGGAATGCCAGGAAGTTTTGAGTGGAGAAGAACAGGGGCAGTGGTGGGGATCCTGTGACCGGTAACTTTGTATATAAATTATATTCCAAGTGCCTTGTAGTCTAGGGCACTCCCACCAAACATGTAGCATAGAACCAGGCATCTGGCATCCCCTGAAGCAAAGAGGTGAGGAAGAGGGATACAGCTTGTGTAGTCTAACGGGTACGAGATACCAACGGGTCATTACTTTTAGGCCCGCTTCCATTAAAGGTACACTTCCGATCCCCTGAAAGGAGCGAAAGCTAGCTCTACCCCATTCCTCTTTGTCGAGGTAGACATTTCTAAAAGCATTGGGGGACACAGCCCATTAATCTTCACTTATGGGTAATGATACCACTTCTAGGAGGTTTAATGCTAGGCAAAGCAAAGTGTACAGCCACATTTAGTGATTGGCGTCAGGAGAAGGTTGCGAACATATCTAGGCATCTGAGATGGACCAGGGCTTTCAAGCTATGAAATCTTGTGTCCACAGCTGCTGCCATTTTTTATACAGTTTCATTTCCAGGATCAGTGCTTATACCAGACTCCCAGATTCAGATTTGCCTAGTATTGCCACCCTATTCTGCACATGTCATACTGCACCACCAGATCTGAATATTCATGGCAACAGTCTAATCTGCGCTCATTACCAAACTGGGCTCCCTGATTGTAGAGTCAGAGTGACCACCCTGTATGTTGAGTAGGCTGAGGCTTCTGCTGTCTTAGTAACATTTTTCCACCAATTCCTTTTTATTTATTCTAGCTTGGGGACCAGTGTTCTTACTTACTGCTGCACAGTCCTGTCATATTCTTCAATTCTTTTACTATGGATTGGCATTTTTATTTGTTAAACACCTTTCCCTACAGTACATTTTTCTGAGGGCACCATTTGACTTAAAGACAGGGTTAGCTGTCAACAAATGTTTAGCTCTGCCCATGGCTCCTCTTCTCCATTCTTGCTGCTCCTGCTCCAGGGGACACTGCACATCCCCAGACCACACGGCCAGCAAATTCTACTGCTTGCCTAGGTTTCAAGTGAATACTTGGACTGACTGGAAATCTAGTGCAAATAAGTTGGCATTTGGCCTGTATTAAAGCCCTCTGCTACTGCAAAGCCTACTGTCAACACCACCTGACACCTTCCTTAAGACCATTCCCTAATTTTGACAACCTTTATGATGCCAGGAAGAACACTAGATGTCATCCTTGTGCTGGTGGAATCCTACAAACCTGCTTTGCTTGTGCTATGCGCAACATAAAATTTGATCATGGCTGTTTTTACTCAGACATTTGTAGCTCTAGTGCTATTCCACCCCTTTTGCTATTTATGTTTCTACCTCTAATCCTTTGCTGGCTCTTTTTGGAGTGGTGTCTGTTTTACTATACTGTAGAGCTTTCCTTTCCTAGCAGATTCCCTGTTCCAACTGAGGGTGTTGAGCCAGGAATTTTTCTAAATACTTTTTATTGAATTAGAAAGATATAGTCCTACAAAACAAAGCCTATTGGGCAAACCCAGGCTTGAAAAACAATACAACTTAACACAAATAAAAGCAATTGGTCTGGCTACCAATGCCTGAAGGCAACCATAGTTTATCCCACTGCTTAAGGCCCCTTTCACACATGCGGACAGTTCAGATCCGCCTGTGCGTTTTTTTGGCGGATCTGAAAGGTCCCCCCATGCATCTCTATGGGGGATCGGATGTCAGCGGAGACATGTCCGCTGACACCCGATCCGATCCGTCAAATCTGGACGGATGGAAACCCTATTTTCCATCTGTCCAGCGGATCGGATGAGAACGGACCGTCAGTCTATTCCCATCCGATTTCCCCCATAGAGATGCATGAGGAACTGACAGCTTTGTCTCCGCACACAGCGCGGAGACACAGCTGTCCTGTTGCTCAGCGGGGGATCGGTGGCTCGATGCCCCGCTGGGAAAAACTGAATCCGTCCGACGGATAGTGTGAAAGGGGCCTAAGAGTTAACGGGGAACCTGATGGGAGAACCAGTCTCACAGGGTAATTGGACTCTTAGCTAATTATCCAGGAACAGTTACAAAAGTATCCAGGGGGATGGGGTAATTATCCAGGAACAGTTACAAAAGTATCCAGGGGGATGGGGTAATTATCCAGGAACAGTTACAAAAGTATCCAGGGGGATGGGGTAATGGGAACCAGTCTCCTAAGATAGTCCAAATGTCCCACCATTTTATTAACTTTGGAACTTCCAGAAGTCAGAGATAGGGGCTTGAGGAGATTTCTCTTTTAAGGAATATAGTCTCATGAGCTTAAAATAGTAACAGCCTTATCAGGGTTCTCATGGCCCTGGAGGTGCTTAGCAAAAAGACCTAGCATACAGACCTCAATAGATGGGGTACCGAAACGGTAGTAACTAAACGGATACACTTGGATATATCTGCCCAAAAGGGGCTGATGACTGAACAGTCCCAAAACACATGTAGGAATAAGGCTGGGTCCTCAGAACAATGCCAACATTTATATGGGTGTGATGGGAAGATCCTGTTGAACTTTTTGGGGAGTAAGTTGACTTAATTTATCCCTGGTAGAGACTAATTGTTGCATTGGGTATTCCCAAATGTCCTCCCAGCCCTCAATATATCCCTGACACCTTCCCCTACCCCCACACCAGCAAGACAAATGTTTGTCAAGGCCTTTATGTATAGTGGGTTGTCGGGGTTTGTATATACGCCGTGTGCACAATTATTAGGCAAGTTGTATTTTTAAAGGATGAATTTAAATTTTGGAACAACTACAGTTCTCTTGGTCAATCCAAAATGTAAATAAACCTCAAACCTGAATATTTAAGGAAGTAAAAGTGATATTTTTGGCGTTCTTAGGAGAATATCTATGTATGCACAATTATTGGGCAAATATTAGTGTGCAGAATTATTATGCAACTAAATTAAATATCTTGCCTGGGGAAGGGAGGAAGAAGGTTGGTTCCTGTGGGGACCAACCAGCCAAGTGTAGCAGCAGTGATGATCCATGCAGGGGGTCAAGCTGAGTAGTGTGCAGTTGTCAGGGCTGGGCTTCTAGCGGCTCTCTTCTCAGTGCTCAAGGCTGCTCAGCTGTCAATTACCTGACACTGACTGTTTCCACAGTGATTCACCTGGTTAACATTACCTGCCTCATTAGTCAAGCCTACAGCCAGCCCCTTTTTGCTATTTAAACTGCCTTGTTTCTTCTGGTTCCTGATCTTTGGCTTCTGACTATGCTAATTCCTGGCTTCCTGATCCCGGTTTGTCTGATTACCTGTTTTGGCTTCCTAACCCTAGCTTGTTTTTGACCACGTTCCTGATCTGTATTATTTTTACTGTTATGTTAACCACTTGCCGACCGCCGCACGACTATCTACGGCGGCGGTCAGCCCCTCACAGGCAAAGTGAGGTAGGTCTACGTCGCTCGCCTGTGAGGGTTTAGGGAGCGAGCGCGCGCCGCCGGAGGCGCGCTCCCGCGTGGTCACGGACCCCCCCGCGCGTGTGACCGGCGGACCCGATCGCCGCCGGCCACTCTGCGATCGGCGGGGGGAGAGGGAGAAAGTCAGGCAGCTTGTGTAAACAAGCTGCCTGTCATTCTCCTCTCTGTATGAGAGATGATCACATGGATCTACTATGTAGATCCATTGATCACTCTGCATACAGTTGAAGCCACAGCCAATCACAGTTAGAATCACGCCCCTAGGGACACACACAGCCCCTCCCTCTCAAATAAAGTTAACCCCTTCACTACCATTGTATTTTTACAGTAACAGTGCATATATATAGCACTGATTACTGTAGAAATGTCACTGGTAACCCCAAAAGTGTCAAAAATGTCAGTCAAGGGTCCGATCTGTCCGCCGCAATGTCGCAGTACCGCAAAAAAAATCGCAGATCGCCGCCATTACGCGTTAAAAAAAAAAACAACAAAAATGACAAAAATCTTTCCCTTTGTTAGTAAACGCAATAACTTTTGCGCAAACCAATCAAAATACGCTTTTTGCGATTTTTTTTTTTACCAAACATAGGTAGCATAAAACAAATTGGCCGAAAATATTAAAAAATTTTGATTTTTACATTTTTTTTGGGGGGAATTTCATATAAAAAAAGGGGAAAAATATTGCTATTTTTGCAAAATTTACGCTCTCTTTTTGTTTATAGCGCGTGATCAAAAAATCGCACAGGTGATCAAATACCGCCAAAAGAAAGCTCTGTTTGTGGGAAAAAAAGGACGCCAAATTCGTTTAGGTACAGCGTCGCACGACCGCGCAATTGTCCGTTAAAGTCACGCAGTGCCGAATCGCAAAATACCCTCTGGTCGTTTAGCAGCCAAATCCTCCGGGGCTTAAGTGGTTAAAGGTTTGATTTAACTGCATTTTCTGTCTGGTTCATGGTCCCTGACAGCAGTCTAAGTGTCACGATCAGGGGTCAGGCTTGAAGTGCAGTTGCTATAGCAGTGGAAGCTCACACAGGAACCAGCAGGATAGGAACACAGGCAGGTCACCCTGGCAGATGATGCAGGCTCAACTGAGGTATGGACTCTAAGTACTAACCGATATTCACCAGCGCTCCTGGTGGTGGAGATGGATTTTGCTGCATGTACCAGGTTGCGGTCCTCAGGATCACCCTACCAGGAGGTGAGCAAGCCAGGGTCCTGTAGCAGATATAGCAGGTAGGGATCAAGCAGAAGCCTAGTCGAGGAACTAGCCAAAGGTTGGTAATGAATGGTTGCAGGTTAGGATTAAGCAGAAGTGTAGTCAAGGAGCAAGCCAGCTGTCTGTATCTTCGCTACCATTTGTTACTGACTGCAGCAGGAAAGACAAAAGTGAGATATTGTCTGAAGAAGGCACAATATTCTGGCAACCAGGAAGTGTAGAGACATGGCTTAAATCAGGAAGTTCACTGGAGGAGCAAAGAGTTCAAGGTTCACAGCAGGATCATTCAAGGAATTGTCCAGGGAACTGTCCAGCATTCCAGATGGCTCAGCAAGCAGACATTGACAAACACAGCAGAGGTTCAAGTCCAGGTCCTGACACTGTTTAGATGGTCATTGTAGGTTATCCATGGGTCCCAAATCTTGAAGAGTTTGGGTGTTGGGGAGTAACGTGGACCATAGTATTCATGAGCCTCTGTTTAACTTCAGCAAAAGTAAGGAATGGTTGTTGCCAGGCTCTGGCTGTTTGTTGTGCTGTCAGGAAAACAAATCCCACCAGCCGCTTCTAGGTTTTGGAGAGGATCAGGATCAGTTTGTGCAATAAGGATTACGTGCCAGGGAGACGTTTAGTGTAAACTCATATCCAGAATCATATTTTCAGACAGGACCAGCAAATATGAAAGAGTGTCTTGTTCCCTACACCCGCAGAGGCATAAAGAGGATGCATGGGGGACAAACTTGGCTATGCGAACCAGGGTCATGTACCATTGTGAAAGCAGTTTGCAGGCATTCTCTTAGGCCAAAATATTCTGCAAGCATTTTGAGGAGTCTAGCCAGATTTGGTTCCAGGTAGCTTGGTCTAGAGCTGTGCTGAGGTCATGTTCCCACTTCATAACATAGGGAAGTGCGCAAAAGCCCTATTGTGTCAGTAAGTGAAATGCAGAGATCTGAGACTAGGCCCTTCTGGGTTGGGGGGGGGGGGGTCTTTCCGCCAGCAATTTTCGAATGGGGGTTAGAAGTTTGGGGGATTCTGTTTAGCATTGAGGAAAGTGTGAGTGTAATGAGGGGTTTGGATAGAGCAAAAAGCTTTGTTGGCTGGTAATTGACTTTACTGTCACTTTACCTCTTTATTAAGCCTGGATTTACATAGGGGCATCACAGTCCTTTAGTGTTTGGGAGTTGAAAGTGCGGTGGGAGAGCCGTTCAGGTTTCTTGGTAAATGTCTTGTCAAAATGATAGAGGAGCATAAACAGCAAGACATTTCTGGAGGTAACTTCTAGGGGTGGTTGTACAATTACATTTCAAAGGGTTTTTCCAAAGTGGACATTTCATTTATTACACTGGAGTTTCATTCATGGAAAAGTGTTGACCTTGGTGTTTGCCACTAGAGGGAGTCCATGTTTCACTTGTAGGGAAGAGTCAATTACCTTCCACCTATAGACATTGTAATTGATTGAAGGAAACAAAGTAGCAACTATTAGTCTGATGCAGCAGTCTAAGGGCTCTTTCACACGGGCTTTCCGTGTGAAAGGTCCGCTGCGGTCCTTTTTTTTTTTCACGGAGCGGATGACATTTCTGTCATCCGCTCCGTAGGTCCGCATATCATCCCATCCGTTTGCGGATGATATGCGGACCTAATGTAAGTCTATGGGGATTTTCCTTCCTTTCCGTTTTTTGAACGGAACAAAAATAGGGTTCTGTTCCGTTCGAAAAAACGGAACAGAACTGAAAGGAAGGAAATCGGATGTCAGCGGATGGTATTCCGCTGACATCCGCAATGCCATAGACTTACATTATGTCCGCAAATCATCCGAAAAAAAATAGGATGATTTGCGGACATACGGAAAGCCCGTGTGAAAGAGCCCTAAGGCTCCGTTCACATGTTAGCGTATGGATCACGGGCAGAACCGCCGCGGTTCCGCCCGCGATCCGGAGATTATGGCAAATCGCGGGACGCCTGTGCGTTGCCCGTTGATTTGCAATAGACCCCCAAACGCTGAGCGATGTTGCCGTGATTTCCGCCTGCCGAATCGCGGTAACATCGCGCAAAAAAAAAATCGCGGGACGCATTACGACCAAAAGAGTGCAAGAGCTTCTTTGGATCGTATTGCGTCCCACGATTTTTTTTTGCGCGATGTTACCGCGATTCGGCAGGCAGAAATCGCGGCAACATCGCTCAGCGTTTGGGGGTCTATTGCAAATCAACGGGCAACGCACAGGCGTCCCGCTATTTGCAATAATCTCCAGATCGCGGGTGGAACCGCGGCGGTTCTGCCCGTGATCCATACGCTAACATGTGAACGGAGCCTAACAAATATATAGATACAAATGAAACTGTGGAGTGTAAGGCCACATTCACACCTGTGCTTTGGGTGAACAGCAAGTACATGTGAGAATCCCAGGGCAGGTTTTCCATGATTAGATGCGAAAGCCAACCCTACTGAAAGCAATGTAATCATGTGCCACATATTGATTAATGCAAGTAGTTGCAGGATCTGGCAGGCTCCCAATGCTTTTATTAGCCACTTTCAGACCGGAGGATTTTCCTGCTTAATGACCAGGCCACTTTTTTCAACTTGGCACTGCGTGACTTTAACGGACAATTGCGTGGTCATGCAATGCTGAACCCAAACAAAATTGATGTCCTTTTTTCCCACAAACAGAGCTTTCTTTTGGTGGTATTTGATCACCTCTGCGCTTTTTATTTTTTGCGATATTAATAAAAAAAGAGCGAAAGTTTTGCAAGAAATTGACAATTTCTACGTTGTCGTTTAAAAAATATCCAATATATTAAATTTTTGTCATATATTTAGGCCAAAATGTATTTAGCTACATGTCTTTGACAAAAAAATCTCAATAAGCGTATGTTTATTGGTTTGCGCAAAAGTTTGGAAAGTATACATACTAAGAAATGTCCTGAGAGGCATGTTGAGCTCATTGAATATTTAATTTTTTTTTTTTTCACAAAGTTGTCATTGAAATGATATATTGCTCACACATGCCATGGGTATATGTGTAATTACACCCCATAATATATTCTACTGCTTCTCCTGAGTACAGGGATACCACATGTGTGAGACTTTTTAGGAGCCTAGCTGTGTACGGGACCCCAAAAACCAATCACCACCTTCAGAATTTCAAAGAGCGTAAATTTCTCATTGCACTTTGTCGCTACATTTCGGAGGCCCTGAAATGTCAAGATAGCACAAACCCCCCCCCCAATCTAATGACTAATAAAGTAGAGGGAATCAACCTGCTACAAAAAATGTAATTATGGGATCACAGAGTAGTGTACAAGAAATAATGCAGTAGATGCAAATAAGTAATAGGTATGACTAACTGATAGTCTTCAAGCCAAATACAGGTGAGGTGTCAATAGCACAAAATGTCTCAATAAAAGATGGTAATAAAATGGGAATAATATGAATTAAATTCAGTGAGTTGAAATAGGAAAGGTATAGTATCAATAAATGATATAACAAGGTAACCCCAATACAAGTGGGTAAAAAGTGGTGTAATAAATACATCAATTGATCAAAAGATACAAGACAAATACTAATCAATAAAAAGCAAAATATATATAATAACCAAAATGGTACAATGATAAAAAAAAGATGAAATTGGTGGCTAGAAGGGTTAATCATATAGTAACACCCTAAAATTATTGAAAAAGTTACAGCGTGCAGGTACCAGAGAGTCACTGGGAAGGGACTAAAAATTATGTTAAATGCCTAAGGCGTATATATATTGATTAGGTGTGCAAATTTATTAAAAAAGTGACAATGTGCTGAATCAGATATGATGCGATTATGAGGTCGCACAACTAAATCCAGGATACATGTGAAGGTGACTCAGTGCAATATATGAAAAATGTGAAAAGAAGGTGTGCTGATATTTAAATTTGCTGCAACCAAAGATTCAACTATATAATTGGAGAAATTAGAAAATGAAACATGGTTTGGTGCGCTAAATTAAATTAGATTGTTACCACTAGTGAAGTGATATAGACCACAGGTATACCACCTATGAAAGTGGCAAAACAAAATAAAATGTGTAGATGTGGCCTTGAGCAAATAATATCCAAAATCCCCTTCCAGGGGAGTGTGGTGATGCTATACAATTACAAACAGTGAACGTTGAGTGTTAAATTCTAAATCAATAAATCAAAACACAAAAGATTGAAACACCCAAAATTAAATATAAGTGCATAGAGACCCTCACATAGGGTCTAGTGAAGTCCACAAAAGTGTCCCATAACACAGTAGCCAAAATTCTAAAGTTATTGGCAACCAAAAAAAAGCTATGATCTTCAAGTGATGAAGTGAGCTCTCATGATGATATTCACAACCGAACATGTTGGATATGTGTACGTGAGTCCCACTACCTTAACGGCTTGCTTCTTACCAGCAAAATAGTGATGATTCCCTATATAGGGGGAGGGATAGTGCGCCTCTTCACACTTGGTGGAAAGGAAACCAAATAGACTCTTACCAGATGATTATAGTTTAGAAGCCAGTATCTCCCCTATGTATCACAGTGGATCAGCACTCAGGTCTCTTGTCAGTGATCCCGAATGGACTCCTAAGCTCCTTTATCTCACCTTGTTTTCGAGACATCTTTGATAGAATATGTTAGGAATTCAAAGCAAGAAGTTTGCTTGTCCACAGGCTTAGCTTGACAATGTTTTGAGACTTTGGTGCCAGGAAAGTGAATAAATGCTGCCTTACATCACTTGGGCCAGTTCCTCCCACACGTTTTCCCTTCCAGCGCCCGAACACGGCCCCTCGTCCCCTTCCTGAGGCGCCTACGTTACCAAGCTGCGCCGAACCAACCTCCCGTGCCATTTCAGTACGTGACTCTGCTGACTTTTATATGCAGTAAAGCTGCCTCCCGCAGCTAATCGCCAGAACCCCCCACTGGTGTTCTCATATGTACAGTACCTGCTGTCAGGCCAATTCACAGGTGTGACTGTAGCCTTAAAGTGGTAGAAAACTGGCACTAAAATAAAAGTAGGACCCCCTGTAGGGTAAGTCATAATGTACTAGCATGCATCGCATATGCATAAAAAAAAAAAAAATATATATATATATATATATATATATATACACATAAAATATGAAGAATTCTAAAGAAAAAAAATGATAGATATATGCAAAAGATTGCCAAGAAGGATTTTATAGCCAGGAAATATACACATGCTGGTACATATATGTATACTCATGCCTTCATCTTGTCTTCACATTCTCCTTTATAGAATAGTTCTGATTTCTAGATCCTCGTTTAAGCCCAGGGAGATAGAGTATTAAAATAAGGACTTGTCAAAGTGCGTTGTTTGCTTATTTAAGGTTTCTTTTCTTATGAATGAGTAGGGATACTACGTACCCTTTACTCATTCAAGTGCAGAACGCAGTATCTGGGGTCCCTTATTTTTAGGGTGTTTTCACACTTGGTGCGATTGCCTGGTCCGAACCCGTGTTCGATTGCTCCCCCCTCCCCCTGCTGGACTGTGTTCACATTTGATTTTTTTATCCGAACCGCAGTACACTTGTGTCATCAAGCTGCAGCCGGCGCGTACTCATGTTGCTTGGCAACCGCTGTAAACGAGAAGGTGCCAAAATGGATAGAATTGCCTGCTTTGGTACGATTGCGTTCTCATCAGAAGCGAACCGTACTGGAGTTCAAATGAACCGTACCTCAGACCACCATTTTTAAATGGACTCGGGTACGGTTCGCGGGTGCGCACCCGAGTTCAAAGACAGTGCTCACATCATCAAAAAGAACCGAAATCTGATGTCAATCGAACCCGGGTGCGCACCAAAAGTGCTAGTGTGAAAACACCCTTAAAGATGGCTTTCAAGTTTCATGAAGCCTGCTGCCCACAGATCCTCACAATCATTGATTCAGGGTGAGATGGGTAAAAAAATAGGCTGAATTGACGTAACTGCCATATGCCTGGTGAGCCAGACTGGGTTTATAAATGGGGACGGCATTAGCTTTAAAAAAATTAGATTTTTGACTTCCCGTAAAATACATTTCTCTGATGTTCATTGATGGACACAGCTTCTGTCATTCTTAACCGTTGAGTTATACTACCCCCTACAGGAGTAGGACACTAGGCAGAAAAAAAACTTCTGGCTACACCCATGGGCAGTCCTGGGGGTATACAGTTGGGATCGACCGATATCGGTTTTTTGTTGCCGATACAGATATTTTGGCCATCGCATATCGGTATCCGCCGATATTTTGTACATTTAAAGTTTTCAGAAATAAAGACAATTTTTGACACAAATCTGGTACTGAACATGTTAATTTTTATTTATTGGCTGGCTTGCTGGCACCCTGTGGTGGGTGGCTGGATGTCTGGCACCCTGTGGTGGTTGGCTGGCTTGCTGGCACCTTGTGGTGGGTGGGTGGCTGGCTAGCACCCTGTGGTGGGTGGCTTGCTTGCTGGCACCCTGTGGTGGATGGCTGGCACCCCGTGGTGGGTGGCTGGCTGGTACAGGGCCTGTGGATGGCTGGCTCGCTATTACAGTGCCTGTGGCTGGCACCGGCTGCTGTGAGTGGGTGTATGGCTGTGATACACTCCAGCGAGACTAGTTCGGACTCCAGACAAGGCTGTCAAAGGTGAGGAAGGCAGCCTAAAAAGGCAGAATGACGTCACCAAAACATTGGCAATGTCGGCCAGTTCTGGGGCCGATACCGATATATCGGGGAAAGTGCATATTGGCCTTGCCGATAATCGGTCGATCCTTAATTAGTAACCATTTATATTAAGTCCACCCAGGAAAGAATCCAGGCCCTTTTTAAAGCAATCTAGTGAGCTGGCCAGAACCACCTCTGGAGGGAGTCTATTCCACATTTTCACAGCTCTTACAGTGAAGAAACCTTTCCGTATTTGGAGACGAAATCTGTTTTTCTCTAGACATAAAGCGTGCCCCCTTGTCCTCTGTGTTGACCTTAAAGTGAATAACTCAACACCAAATTCACTATATGGACCCCTTATGTATTTATACATGTTGATCATATCTCCCCTTAATCTCTTCTCAAGAGAAAATAAATTCAGGATGTCATTCTCATTCTCACCAATGTTGACAAATCATTACCTGCGGTTCATTCAGCTTTGTCCCTGTTTCACAGTGTATCGTATTACAAAGTGAACGATACCAAATCACATATTTTGTCTCTAGGTATACCTTCAGACATGCGACGGGAATTACAAAAATCCTTCCCCTACCAGTGGAAAGACGACGGTGTACAATATTTAGGTATCATTCTGACCCCTGACCCTGGACGTCTATATGCGACCAACTATGTCCCTTTCCTAGCTGCCCTTGAACCAAAACTTCGCAGCATGGCGAAGACGGCGATCTCTTGGTCCGGCAGATTGGCGGCATTCAAGATGATGCTTCTACCCCAACTGCTGTACCTATTCCGCACTCTGCCGATCCCGATCCCCACTCTTTTCTTTACTAGAGCCCAATTTCTGCTTAACAAATACCTCTGGCAGGGGAAAAGAGCGAGATGCGCTTTTAGCAAACTTGTCCCGAATAAGAGAGCAGGGGGTGTAGGTCATGTTCTTCTAAAAGATTACTACATAGCCGCCCTCCTGGCTCAAACTAGACCATGGATGCGTTTGGAGTTGAAAATAAATTCAGTTCCTCTAATCTTTCCTCATAGCTGAACTCCTCCATGCATCTTATCAGTTTGGTTGCCCTTCTCTGCACTTTCTCCAGTTCTCCGATATCAATTTAAAGGTCAGTTTCAGGCCTGAATTCAGTCAAAAATTCAGAACGCAAGTCCCGGTTCACTCATTTGCGATGCAGGAACCCCGCGAATCCACTGCGGGTTCCCACATCGCATTAAACTCGCAGGCAGTTCACACTGCCATATGCGAATTGCTGGGGGTGTCAATACAAAGTTAACGACACCCCCAGATCAGTTTGCATATCACAGTGCGAACTGTCAGTTCAGACATGAATCGGACCGCATAGATGCAGTGGCGGCCGGCCGATAGGGGGCGCGGGGGCGCCGCCCCCCCCTCAAAAAAAAAAGAAAAAAAAGTATTTAAAAAAAAAATTCAATTTTTAGCCCACTAGGGGCGCCGGACTCACTGGTGGCTATTGGGGGGGGGGGCAGTTTCCACCCAGCAGAGGCGCCGATTGGCGGCCTTCTGGGGGGGGTCACCTGGGCGCAGAGCACTGCGCTCCGACACTCCCCCTTTTGTGATGTCCTGGATGTGATTGGTCCAGACTCCAGCCTGGACCAATCATGATTCAGGACATCCCTGCTGACCTCGTTGGGGGCGGTGCCGGTGCGTGCATCAGTCACTCACCGTCACCGCCCGGTCACCTTCCCGCCGCCGCAAACGAAGAGGAGTCTCGAGGTCGAGGAGAGGAGAAGCCGGCGCTGTACACCTTCCCGTCGCCGCAGAAGAAGAGGAGAGGGAGAAGCCGCTTACCTTCCCGCCACCGTCAGCATGAAGAGGACCGACTCGAGGAGAGGAGCAGCCACCGTGGACGTCTCGCAGGCAGCGTGAGTGTGGAGTCAGTGAGCCAACCCAGGAGAGCAGGTAAGTGATTGAAGCCGCTGCAGCGATACCATGCCCTTACCATGACCTGTGCCATGGCTGTACCATGACATGTGCCATGCCTATACCATCATCTGTGCCATCACCTGTGCCATGCCTATACCATCTCCTGTACCATGACCTGTGACATGCCTGTACCATGACCTGTGCCATGCCTATACCATCACCTGTGCCATGCCTATACCATCATCTGTACCATCACCTGTACCATGCCCTGTGCCATGCCTATACCATCTCCTGTACCATGCCTATACCATCACCTGTGCCATGCCTGTACCATGACCTCAAAGTCACGCAATTTTTTACCGCGTTTTTTTTGCTGCGAAGCAATACCTATTACATTTTTCTTTTTTGCGCGCCCCCCCCCAAACATTTTGAGCACCAGCCGCCACTGCATAGGTGTGAACACCCATGCGATCCAATTCTGGTGCGGACCCAAAAAAAGGGTCCTGTGTGAGTTGTGTCCGAAAGTGATGTGAATTCAGCCATACAATATGTATGGCTGAATTTGCATCGCACAGACATTGCATGTGATTTTTAGAGCAGCACGCTGCAAATCGCATTAGATGTCTGTCATCGCATATCTATGAATCGTCTCTAAATGGTGCACAGGTACGCACTGGACCCCCTGCTGCGAGCCGCTTGGAATACAGTGCAAACCCAGCCTTAGTAAAACAAGCCCTGTGTCTGGTATTAGGACCCAGTGAAGGTGTGCTGAGCACAGCCCTGCAGCCACCTCTCCCATCCCGCTCTTCATTCAAGCCTCCCGCTCTCATCTCATCTCCGCTTCCTCCCAGGTTGCTCGGTATCGGTGTCACGTGACCGCAGTAGCCACGTGTCGCCGTGACGTCACTTCTGGATGTTTTGGTGAGGTGTACCAGGAAGACTGCTGGCAGCCAAGCTGTGTCCATATTCACCATGACTAACGGTGAGAGGGAGGCTCAGGGGTCGGGGGACGGCGGGTAGCCTTGTGCTGAGAGCCGGGTGTGCTATTATTGCTTCTCACTCGGGTGGCCGCTCATTGCTATGGGTGGTGGCACCCCGCTGTATGACTACAATATACACACAATTAGCTGCAACACTACATCTTTATTCAGCCGCTGCTGTATAGAGCTCACAAAGGGGGCGATGTGTGTGGGAGGCTTGAGTCAGTGTGAGGAGAAAGTGCTGTTATCCCATGACTCCAGTGTGAGTGGTCCAGTGTGATCTGTGAGTGGTCCCAGTATGATCCCAAGACACCGGTGTGAGTGGTCCCAGTGTGATCCCAAGACACCGGTGTGAGTGGTCCCAGTGTGATTCCAAGACACCGGTGTGAGTGGTCCCAGTGTGATCCCAAGACACCGGTGTGAGTGGTCCCAGTGTGATTCCAAGACACCGGTGTGAGTGGTCCCAGTGTGATCCCAAGACACCGGTGTGAGTGGTCCCAGTGTGATCCCAAGACACCGGTGTGAGTGGTCCCAGTGTGATTCCAAGACACCGGTGTGAGTGGTCCCAGTGTGATCTGTGAGTGGTCCCAGTGTGATCCCAAGACACCGGTGTGAGTGGTCCCAGTGTGATCCCAAGACACCGGTGTGAGTGGTCCCAGTGTGATCTGTGAGTGGTCCCAGTGTGATCTGTGAGTGGTCCCAGTGTGATCTGTGAGTGGTCCCAGTGTGATTCCAAGACACCGGTGTGAGTGGTCCCAGTGTGATCCCAAGACACCGGTGTGAGTGGTCCCAGTGTGATTCCAAGACACCGGTGTGAGTGGTCCCAGTGTGATCTGTGAGTGGTCCCAGTGTGATCTGTGAGTGGTCCCAGTGTGATTCCAAGACACCGGTGTGAGTGGTCCCAGTGTGATCTGTGAGTGGTCCCAGTGTGATCCCAAGACACCGGTGTGAGTGGTCCCAGTGTGATCCCAAGACACCGGTGTGAGTGGTCCCAGTGTGATCTGTGAGTGGTCCCAGTGTGATCTGTGAGTGGTCCCAGTGTGATCTGTGAGTGGTCCCAGTGTGATCTGTGAGTGGTCCCAGTGTGATTCCAAGACACCGGTGTGAGTGGTCCCAGTGTGATTCCAAGACACCGGTGTGAGTGGTCCCAGTGTGATTCCAAGACACCGGTGTGAGTGGTCCCAGTGTGATCCCAAGACACCGGTGTGAGTGGTCCCAGTGTGATCCCAAGACACCGGTGTGAGTGGTCCCAGTGTGATCCCAAGACACCGGTGTGAGTGGTCCCAGTGATCCCAAGACACCGGTGTGAGTTGTCCCAGTGTGATCCCGAGACACCGGTGTGAGTGGTCCCAGTGTGATCCCAAGGCACCGGTGTGAGTGGTCCCAAGACACCGGTGTGAGTGGTCCCAGTGTGATCCCAAGACACCGGTGTGAGTGGTCCCAGTGTGATCCCAAGACACCGGTGTGAGTGGTCCCAGTGTGATCCCAAGACACCGGTGTGAGTGGTCCCAGTGTGATCCCAAGACACCGGTGTGAGTGGTCCCAGTGTGATCCCAAGACACCGGTGTGAGTGGTCCCAGTGTGATCCCAAGACACCGGTGTGAGTGGTCCCAGTGTGATCCCAAGACACCGGTGTGAGTGGTCCCAGTGTGATCTGTGAGTGGTCCCAGTGTGATCTGTGAGTGGTCCCAGTGTGATCTGTGAGTGGTCCCAGTGTGATTCCAAGACACCGGTGTGAGTGGTCCCAGTGTGATTCCAAGACACCGGTGTGAGTGGTCCCAGTGTGATCCCAAGACACCGGTGTGAGTGGTCCCAGTGTGATCCCAAGACACCGGTGTGAGTGGTCCCAGTGTGATCCCAAGACACCGGTGTGAGTGGTCCCAGTGATCCCAAGACACCGGTGTGAGTTGTCCCAGTGTGATCCCGAGACACCGGTGTGAGTGGTCCCAGTGTGATCCCAAGGCACCGGTGTGAGTGGTCCCAAGACACCGGTGTGAGTGGTCCCAGTGTGATCCCAAGACACCGGTGTGAGTGGTCCCAGTGTGATCCCAAGACACCGGTGTGAGTGGTCCCAGTGTGATCCCAAGACACCGGTGTGAGTGGTCCCAGTGTGATCCCAAGACACCGGTGTGAGTGGTCCCAGTGTGATCCCAAGACATCGGTGTGAGTGGTCCCAGTGTGATCCCAAGGCACCGGTGTGAGTGGTCCCAGTGTGATCCCAAGACACCGGTGTGAGTGGTCCCAGTGTGGGAATGAGAACATACATATGACAGATTGTGTGACAGTTCAATGATCTAGTCCTGTGAAAAGAAGATTCCTGATCACTGTTCCAAGTACATGACTGGAGGATTAAAGGGAAGATTTACAATGTACTGTGCAATTCTTCTCAACTCCTTTAGTAAATCAGCCTCACAGGAAGATTGGCACTCCACTTAGCACCTGACAGGTTAGGATAGTGACGTCACAACCCCCTTTGGGTCCAGCAATGACAACCTGACAGGAAATCTTTCTGCTTGTACTTTGTTGTCTTAACCTCTCCCCTCCTTTGTACGTTTTATAAATGTCCTCAGATGGGAAGAGTGATATCTCAGTCATCACTGCAGCAATCATTGAAATATGATTCATTAGCCCCAGCGATTCTGCACAAAATAAAAGTAATCCGAGTGGCTAACAAGTCGCTGGATTACTTTTACAGGAGGTGGAAGGGAGTCCCATTCCCTTCCCGCTGCTGTGTTTACTGGGATCTCCTGTGCGATCGGAGAGCCTGGTAAGGATACGACTGGCAGCATTCAGCTCCAGGCACACAGTGGGACAGATATTGTTCCTCCCACTGTGTGAGGTCAGAAACTGGAAGCGATGATGATTTCGCTACTTCCTGTTTCAGTTCTTTGTTTACCTGGCCATTACTGCCCAGGGAGACAGCCGATCAAGCTGCATTGGAGGCCAGAGGAGGGATTTGGGGAATAATAGACCCCAGATCTCTCCATAAAGAGGACCTGTCAGAGCCCATGATGACACAAGGGATGTTCATTCCTTTTTAATAGCAATAAAGTTGATCAAGAAAAGGTTAAATGTACAGTGTTAAAAAATATTGAATTAAAAATATTTAAAACTCTCACGTGCAAACGTGAACGCACAGATAGGTTCTGCATGCAGGGCCATGGAAAAGGGAGTACCACTGGTCCTCCTATATGCGGCCCAGCCAGCAGGGTAAATTACATGTGGGCAAGGAAGAGTGATTGCACAGGAGAGAGAGGGGCAATTACTGGAACTGATCCCCTGTATGGCTCTCTCTGCAGCAGCTGAAAGCTGGCTTTTTCGCCTTGCCCTCCTGCCGGATTTCACTTGCTACAGGGAGCCACATAGGGGATCGGTTCCAGTAATCCCCCCCCCCCCCCCCCACTGCACCAATCATCTGCCCTGTGCACATACATTTCCCCCTGCTGCTCAGGCCCCCTTGTGTACCCCCACTCCCACAGTGCTGCCAGGTTGCCTCCTCTCCTTCCTGCTGGCAGCTGCAAGCACACCATAAGATCCTCCAGGATGGAGGATTTACCCTGTTCACACTGGGGCGACCCGACTTGCCGGGGCAACCTGTGAAGTCGCGGTGCGCATATATCATTGAAGTCAATGCAGGTCGCCCCAAAGAAGCTCCGGAACCTTTTTCTAAGTCGGAGCGACTTGTGTCGCTCCTATTAGAACGGGTCCTGTGCTGCTCTAAGGCAGGCGACCCACGGCGACTTGTCAGGTGACCATGTCGCCTGACAGGTCGCTCCAGTGTGAACGGGGTCTTACTCACTGTGTTCGTAACTGAAGCATGTGTTTATTTTGGGGTTGCAGGGACAGTCAGGTTGGTTGTATGGGATCCCATAGTTTACAACAGTGATCACACCACAGATGGGAGGTAACGCCGCAAACGTCAGAACAAGACCAATAAATTTAGCGCCAGACATCCTGTGTCACTCTAAACTGCGGCGCCCGCCCGCTATTGGCTCCCAGGCTAGTGACGTATATATACGTCACTTTGCCTGGCCGGGGCTGACCGCCGCAGTAAATAGTCGTGCGGTGGTCGGCAACCGGTTAAAATCCACTTGTGTATTTTTTCCAAAATGTTTTCGCTTGAAAAACCGCTGCGCAAATATCGTGTGACATAAAAATATGGAACACCCACCATTTTATTCTCTAAGGCCTCTGTAAAAAAATATAATGTTTGGGGGTTCTGTCATTTACTAGCAAAAAAATGATGTTTTTACATGTAGGAAAGGAATGCCAGAATTGGCCCAGACTGGAAGACGTTAAGCCATCCATACAAGGAAGGAAAGAAAATTGCTTGTGTAGCAAGGTTTCCAGGCCTGCCATGGTTACCGGTTACCTCTCCAGCCCATGTGAGCTGCGGCCCTGGGTGTGAGAACTGAGACATTGACAACTCCGGCATCTTTGTTTGGTTGTTTTATTGTACTTTTAGGGGGATGGGAGAAGGGAATGAGTGGGATACTCCTTTGGTTCGACTATGTACATTTCTTGACGCCAGCTGACGATATCCAACGCTTACTGACGCTTTGAACATACTGTATCTCTGAAAGCTGTGCTGGAACCCCGACTTAAGTCTAGCAGATTCAGGACTGTGGAACATTGAAGCACTGCAAAGTCACTGACTACTCCCTCCAGCCTTGCACTGGCTTGAGGTAGGTTGCTGTGTATTCCTGTATGGCTGCAACTCTCAACTGATACACTCACACTGTGCATTAGCTCTTCAGGGCCCAAACTGCAGGCGCCCCGTTTACCACTTCAGGGTCCTCAACCCAGGTACCCCCTCTATTACTTCAGGGTCCTCTGACCAGGAACCCCCTTTACAGCTAGCTGACACTTGGATCCCAGAACCCTCTCCGGAGTGGTCTCCTCTAACTCTAGGCAGACCCCCAGGGGCAATCCTCAGTACTCACGACCTGTGTAGGCTTTCCTGGGACTGGACCCCTCTCACTCTCTGCTGGTTCTCGGCACACCGGATCCCCTCAGCTCAACTCAGCACTCTCTGGATACTCAGGCGACACCCAAGACATCCACCTCCTCTGACAGGAGGGGACTCTGCTCCCGCCAAAGACCATGAGTCATGCTCTCCCTCAAACTTATACCCACTCCCAGAATCCTTTGCGGCAGAATCTGCCTTCTAAGGTAGTTACAAGCCTGAATGTATCCCTGATTGGGTTTCCTCTACTGCCCTATGAGAAGCCTCTCACAGAGCCAGTGGGGAGATTCCCCCCTTCAGCAGACACACCTGGAAACCACAACATTATAACCAAAAAGAAATCATGGCCCTGCTGTTAGGCAGACAAAGCCCACTATACATTTACCTAGCACCTACCTGTAGTGTGCTACACTTGATTTCCCCATCAATACAATTAGTGTTGATGGGGGGATCCTTCCTGCAGAGCTATTGTACTCTGACAGTGGGAGGTTTCCCCTCTGTCAGAATACAATGATACCTGCTGGCAGTGATCACACTAAAAAACCCAACAGGCTGGCTGTAGTGAAGTCAAGCGATAGATTGCCTTCTGTACAACCAGCCTGCTCATAGATAGATCAAAAGTCAGCCAGTTTCTGCTGAACTAGCCACATTTCAATGTTTTTAACGCAATAGCAATCATGCGATTCATAGGTGACGTTGAACGTGCTCAACATGCTGGTATACAATAGATACAGGTACAGGCAATGCTGCTCAGCATAAAAAAGTGCCAAGTACACACCCTGAATTCTGACCAATTCCTGCTGAATGTGTCCGAATTCATGCCACAGGTGGCCCTATTGGCACTGGCCAACTCAACAAGCTTCAGTTAAAAAAACAAAGGATGATTCCTTTGGTGGAAAATCATCGACCAGACAGTGACTGCCTCTACTCAGATGTATTCACTGTTTGGATATTTAGGGTGCTGTTTAGCATGGATAAATGGATCTGTTAGGTTTCTCTTGTTCAGCCTGCGAATTGAACAAGATAAATCTATGCATGTATGCTTTGTGATGGCCATACACACTTTGATTTCTTTATTCGACTGATGTGTGACCTGATCAAAACAGTCAAATCTGCAACCAGCCGAATAGCCTTAATTTCCCTTTTGATTGATTTTAGACTCAGTTTCAGCTGATTTCAGTACAGTGCACCTGTACGGTGTGGACAGAGCATATAGAAAACAATCATTTTCTTTTCTTCCTCACATTGATCAGTTCAGCTTAATGGACATGGTGTGAACAAGTCCTTAAAGTGGCTGTAAACCTTTACATATATTGAAGTGACTGGCCTCAGGTGATACAGAGATGAAAACAATCCTTCTACATAAGTTCTACCTGTTTGTTTATAGCTGTCTTTCCCTATATTTATTCAAAGTGCAGAATTTACATAGGACCTCTCTGTTCTGAAAAGCAGGGGGCAGAGAGATGAAGTTACAGCAGTGAGGAGAGCTCTAAAAGCTGATTGGAGGGTAGGAACACACCCCCCCCCTTCCTTCACACAGAACACAGGAACAGAGCTGAGGCTGTCAAATTACTGGAGCTCCCTCCCCTGCCACAATTATTCTGTCATCAGAAGTGGTTCATGGCTATAGCAGAGAAATGAGGCAGCAGACAGAAATGATACTTAGTGCTCTGGATAGAGACAAGTACACACTATAGAGGGAAATGCTTTGTTCATATTTCTTGTCTGAGGTTTACAACCACTTTAATGTATTTTGTACAACATTCAGAGAAACCATTTTTCTATAAAGTTTGATTTGTTCTTTTTGGGGGTTTTCCTTATTGGTAAATTTTATTAAGAGTTTTCATGCAGTACAGATCAAATAGAAAAACATATACAGTATCTCACAAAAGTGAGTACACCCCTCACATTTTTTTAAATATTTTATTATATCTTGTCATGTGACAACACTGACGAAATGACACTTTGCTACAATGTAAAGTAGTGAGTGTACAGCTTGTATAACAGTGTAAATTTGCTGTCCCCTCAAAATAACTCAACACACAGCCATTAATGGAAACGAAAAGCACTCGCGCCAATCTTTATAATTGATGAAGTAGTGCAGGGGTGTCAAACTCAATTTAATCGTGGGCCGCGTCAGAATTATGGTTGCCCTCAAAGGGTCGGTTATATCTGTAGGATTAGATGTCCAGAGCACCCCACGCCACGTTTCACCCTTACATGGGATTTCAAGAATCCCCCCACCATCAGAAGTCAAAAGTCTCCCACCCTTCCTTACATCACAATGCACCCCCTTACCTTGTGCTGCTGCCAAGAAGAAGATGCGGTAGGATCTGGGAAGAAGTGCCGAGTCTGCAGGAGAACCAGAGGAGGGCTGGAGTCAGCCTCCAGGGTCTGCTGAATGCTAAGACCAGGGGAGGTAAAGGCAAGGTGGGGATGCAGCTGCACAGAGAGGTGCAGGATCTGCAGGAGGAGTTCTGCCCTCCTCTCTGCTGCAAACTGCTGGGAAGGGGGGGTGGGCAAAGAGGAGCCTTTCTGCAGCTGCACAGAGGAGTACAGGATCTGGCAAAGGAGTTCTGTCCTCTCTGCTGCCGACTACAGAAGGTGAGGGCAGAGACAAGGGGGGTGTCACAGCTGTAGGAGAGGTGCAGGACATTCCCGTGTTAACAGCACTACTTATATATAAATAGCACTGCATTCATATGTAAATCACGCGACCGACCATATGCAAACCCCGCCCCTCCCCTCCCCCAGTTCCCACCCACCATCATCTCCTGAATGGTGCCAGAGGAGTGGATGCAACAAACAGAAGCAGGGTTGAAATCTGCTTGCCACTGCCGTGCTGGATGTTCCATCAGGTACAGCATTCAGGTTTCTGTAATACTAGGTCAGCAGTGAGCAGATGGAGGGGGGGTTAACCATTTGGAGTGCAAAGGTGAGCAGTATGGTGGTGGGCAAAGAGGCAGTGTGCAGAGATCAGCAGCTCTGTGGAGGCGCAATAGTGAGAAGAGGAGGTAATGTAGAAGTAAGCAAAGAGGGGGGCTTTGAGGTGCAAAGGTGAGCAGCTGGATTGGGGTGTATTTGCATATGTAGCAGCCCTTGCTGTCCCTCTGAGAAGCAATCTATGGTGGATCAGTTTTCAGAAGGCAGGTGGCTGGGAGGCGCCGGCCTTCTCAAAACCGGTATTCATCACTGGCCTAGGCTATAAGAAGATTGACAAGAACCTGAAACTGAGCGGCAGCACAGTTGCCAGGACCATACAGCCTTTTAACAGGACAGGTTCCACTCAGAACAGGCCTTGCCATGGTCAACCAAAGAAGTTAAGTGCATGTGCTCAGCGTCATATCCAAAGGTTGTCTTTGGGAATTAGATGTATGAGTGCTGCCAGCATTGCTGCAGAGGTTGAAGGGGTGGGGGGTGCATCAAATTGCATGACTGTCGTCCCAGAAGGAAGCTTTTTAAAGATGATTGCACAAGAAAGCCTGCAAATAGTTTGCTAAAGACAAGCAGACTAAGGACGTAGCTTACTGGAACCATGTCCTGTGGTCTGATGAGACCAAGATAAACTTATTTGGTTTAGATGGTGTCAAGAATGTGTGTTGGCAACCAGGTGAGGAGTACTAAGACAAGTGTGTCTTGCCTACAGTCAAACATTGTGGTGGGTGTGTCATGGTCTGGGGCTGCATGAGTGCTGCCAACACTGGGGAGCTACAGTTCATTGAGGGAACCATGAATGCCAACATGTACTGTACACTCTCTACTCAGTACTTTACATTGTAGCAAAGTGTAATTTCTTCAGTGTTGTCACATGAAAGGTATAATAAAAAATTTACAAAAATGTGAGGTGCGTGCTCACTTTTGTGAGATACTGAAATGTTTCATGGCTTCTCAATATACTTGACATGAGTCAGGGATACTCTTTACACCCGAACCCTCAGCCTGACAAGTCGCGGTCCATGCAGTGCTACGGTAACCGTTCTAATAGGAGCGACTCAAGTCGCTCCGACTTAGAAAATAGTTCCTGTACTACTTCGGGGCGACATCGGAGCGACTTGCATTGACATTCATTATATGAAGTCCGTGCAAGTCGCGGTGCACGCGACTTCACAGGTCGCCCCCAAAGTTGTACCGCAGTAGTGTGAACCGGCACTAAAGGGAATATTTATAAAGCAGCGAATTTGACTTTCAACAAACATTCACTGGTGCAGGGCTCGACAAATCCCACACGCCAGGTCGCAAATTGTGACAAGAAATTGCATCTTGGCTCCTGGCCTTTCTCAGCCCATTTACTGTTGGCACCAGGCGTGAGCATAGAGTGCAAACAATTGGCCGCAACGCATGGCAATCGCCAGGAATCTCCCGTCAAGTTCCTTCTCCTTCTACCTCATTGGCCATCTCCTGTATTCCCAGCGCTGGTTGGAGTTGGACGGGCCTTGGGATTGCCGTCTGTGATTGGCCTCTGTCAGTCAGGCAAGGCATCAGGTAGCTGGGCTAAACGCAGCTCTTGCTGCCTTCACTTTTGGCTTGGCAGGCTGGGCTGGTCTGGACTGGACGGCGGCAGCTCGGTACCCTGTCAGTGGCTGACCTCAGTTGTCCTCGCCGGTGGTGGTGGAGAACGTGTCTTCTCGGGCCTGGGACATGGAGCTGTGTGAGAGGCGACATCCCCAGGGAGGGGTTTGGCCGGTGTAGCTCGTGTTGGCTGCATTCAATGCTCCCCACATCTCTGCTCACCTGACCCCCAGGGTGAGGAGAGGTGCCTGGCCTGGGCAGCTGTCAGAGCTCCTCTCTGATCTCCTCCATGCTACTGTAGTTCCTGCTGGCTCCCCTGTGTGTATATGTCCTTGCAGGGAGCCTGGCTTGTCTCTGGTTTCTCCCAGGCTAGAGAAGGAAGTTGTGGGATGGAAGGGCCAGGCTGTCCTTTTAATTGCTGAATCCTCGGTCATAGCGGGCAGCAGCAGTGTGTCCCTGGAAGGAGCCCATGTCCCTGGGGGAGAAGGATGGAGTTCTAGTTATGATTTAGGACCATGTGGTGTTTTATATAAGTGCCCCCCACTTTGAGACCAACGGGTCTCTAAGAGGGGTTCACTTATATAAGGTGTGTTCCCACACCTCAAAAACCTAAAAATTATACAAATGCAGCGCAATTTCCCCCTTATAAATACTGACTGTTGACTGCCCGTCCACGCTACATTTACTGCAGGCAGGTGGCACGAGCAGGCTGGATAACATATATGTGCATCGTCCAGCCTGTTCCGGGTTAGGGGCACACATGCGGGTGCTCCCTGCTGACACTGGCTACAGCGGGATTTTGTCATCAGGTCCCGGCCAATGGTTTATGGCTTAGACCTGCTGATCGGCTGTAGCCAATCACAGCACACAGTCCTGTGTTTACAAACATACAGGGCAGCGGTCTTTGTGAGTTAAAAAAAAAACTGGCACCTAACTTTTTTTTAGCTGGCTCCTAGATTCAAAGCAAATTTGTCAAGCCCTGCACTAGTGGTAAATGTTTAACTGTTATTTAAAACACACCTGGAAGATTCACCTGTATTACATGTTTTGGCGACTGTCAGAGTAACTGCTTGGGCTTCTTGCACAAAGATGTAATGTTTCCACAAGAGGACATCAGATTAGGTTCTTAGTCTTTTTACCCTTTAGGGCCCTTTCACAAGTGCTTTCCGAATAGGTCCACCTGTCAGTTTTTCAGGCTGACCTGATTGGGCCCACAATTTACCCCTTTGGAGCGGCGGATGTAAGCAGTGACATGTCGGCTGACACCCACTGCTATCAAATCCAGACAGATGGTGACCCTATTTTCCATCTGTCTGGAGGATTGGATTGGATGGGATCAGATGAAAAGGGACAGGTCCGTCTCAGCACAGTGGGAGGAGACAGACCTGTCATCCACCTGCTCAGTAAGAATCAGCGGATCAATCCCCCACTGAGCAAAGCAATGTCCCCCGAGTGGACCGCTCGTGTGAAAGGACTCTTAGAGGTATTTAATTTTCTAGCATTTTATTTCCTTTTCCACTGAACTGGTTTTCCTTGATGTTTAAAGATTTTGTTGATTGTGTACCACGGGAAACACTTCTTCAGTAGCATGTATTGCAAGGCTTGTGATTGTACTGAACATGTGGACTGTGTTCTGAGGAACAGAAGACCGAGAAAGCAAATATTGAAATATCATTGATGAATGTTCCTAACCAGTTCAAACAGGAACTGCAGTTTTGTGTAAAAGAAAAAAAAATGTTTTTATTTTTTATTATGCCTTGGCTTGTAGAAATGTATTTGGTGTCTTACAGTAAAAGACTTGGTCACTGTCACCCTGCCCGCCAGTGGCTGGCGCAGGGTTTAGTAGCAGCACTCCTACTATAGAATAATTGTCAGTCCCCATCCTCACCTCAACCAGGTATGTTGTCAATTTACTCTTTGGCTGAGATTGTACTATTTCAAACCAATTTCAATTTTTTTGTGGGGGGGGGGGGGTTATTTTGTACTATGTATAGTTTGTGCAAGCCGGCCATTGTGGCTAAGCCTTCAACTACTTGAAGGTACATCTGTTGCTGTGGGGGAATGTACACTTTGTAGAGGAAAATGCACTTATCCTTTTCATAATTGATACAACCCACATGGCTGCAAAGCCAGTTCCTTGTCAGTTTTTATGGCTTTCAAGTTTATAGTAAGTTGACTCTTTGCTCTT
The DNA here is from genome assembly GCF_965119305.1 of Pelophylax lessonae. Classification (NCBI taxonomy): domain Eukaryota; kingdom Metazoa; phylum Chordata; class Amphibia; order Anura; family Ranidae; genus Pelophylax; species Pelophylax lessonae. Next base: position 294,889,807 of record NC_138769.1, read on the forward strand.
TTTGTTGCTTCTTCTTGCAGCTGACCTTCTGCCATTCTTTGACTGTCAAGGGTTACAGACAAACTAACAAGAATTAGGGTCTCTGTTTTTATAGGCATTTTCCTTTTACCATATCAGGGACTGTTAAATATGTTTTGTCGCACTGATATATTGCATTGCTTATTTTACTAAATTGCAATCATGTTGATGTTTTTGCATTGGATGAAACTCAAAGCATTTGAAGTCTAAGGGTCCTTTCACATGAACGATCCGATCAGATCCCCCTGTCAGTTTTTTAGGCGGACCTGATCGAATCCTCCATGCATCCCTATGGGGCAGCTCCGCTGCTATCTGATTCCGATCCTATCCATGAAATCCGGACGGATGGAAACCCTATTTCTCTTCCGTCCTCTGACAGTCGCCGCCCGATGGTATTAGCCTTCACTAATGGGTAATGGCGCACTCTGCAGGAGCAGGCTAGGCAGATAATTATCAGGTTAATACAAAAAAACTTTTGTACCTCAGCACGCCACTAGGGGGCCATCCCACAGCCATTACCAGCAACCCAATCTGATATTACTTCAGTTTCATTCTGCCTAGCGTCAGGAGCAGAGCTTAGGTCTTTCCCTGCTGAGACCTAGCGTCTTGGCTTTCTTATATTTTTTTCTGAATTTCAGTGTTTTTTCTTTCCACACTAGATTTTATTTTCTCTCACTATCACTAGTTAGTCAGGGATTCCTTTCCTGGAGGACTACAAGTTACTGCAGAGCTGGGCCTTGGACTCGGTAATATAGATCCTTATGGAGTCCCAGCCTGCCAACGAGCATCGCAGGTCACTGTTACGCCCAGGCCTCGCAACGACAGTGCCCCTCCAGATGGGGACGAGCCGGCTGAGCTGCGCTTGGTAGAGGATGTCTCAACCCGGATCGCCCGCATGTTGCCAGCGTCCTTCCATGGCTGACGGCACCCCCACTTAGGGTGGGAGGTCTCCCGTTTTTTGAGCAGTGCCCGCTGCTGGACTGGTAAATACTGAACCCCCTTGTCCCTGGGGATGTCTGGGGATAGCAGGGCGGACGGTCTCTGTAGGATCCCTCTTCTGGCCGGGTTGGGGTTCCCCCCTCCCTCCCCCCATTGGGGGCACTGTATGGGTATGCTGTGGGGGTCTCCCTGGAGTCCCTGCTAATAGCCAGAAATGTGTTTGGTGCATTTATTTTGCAGCCGTTTGGAGCGGCCGCCACTTTAGTGGTATGCAGATTCTCAGCTCTGTGTGAAACCTCAGCCATGTGAGTTTTCTGCTTTAAATCCCGGTCGGGCGCCATCTTAGATGTGGGCGACATGCCTAGTAAGGGCAGCGGCCATTTTCCCTGTGACTTTTGTCATAGGCTTTCAATAGACACCTTTTCTCTTGGCTTTAGGGCTGGCCTCTAGCGATGTGAGGTCACTTCCTCTTTCTCCTGTGTAAAAAATATATGCTGACAGGATGGGGATTTTTGCTCATATCTCGGCCATTATTAGACCAAATCGAATTCAGTTTTTTTGCTAGAGTGTTTTCACAAGGAGCCTCATCTGTTAGTGCAGATTGCAGGGGGGGGGGGGGGGTCCGCAGAATAACAGATTTAAAGGGCCAGCGTCCCTCTCTTAACTTTAAGGCAAAATGGACTCCCAGGAAAACAAATTCCCCGCAGACCTGGTGGGGGCTTCAGGTACACCTGAATCCTCCTGAGTGGGATGAGGAGGAGTCTTCCTCCCTCGGTAGCGCGGTAACGTGCTACGGTGGACGCTATCATTAGCGCCATTAAAGAAGCTCTTGTTCCTTAAGATGAGCCATCTCAGTCACGTAAGCGGTCTGCTTTCGGGTTCGACTGACCCCATAAGTCTGGTCAGGCTTCTACCTGCCCGGAGGAATTTCACGAGATTGTAAATGACCTGTGGCGGCGTATTAAGCACATTTTGGTAGTGCCTAAGCGCTTTGCTGCCCGCTATCCTTTCGCGGAGGCAGTAGAAAAACGTTGGACGGTATTACCAAAAGTAGATCACACTGTGTTTCGGCTGAATAAGTCCACCTTGATGCCAGTGGAGGATTCCCCGGTCTTCTGGGATCCGGCGGATAGACAGGTGGAGGCACTCTCCCGTCACATTTATATGGTGGCGGGTTCCCTGTTAAAACCTGTTTTTGCTTCTGTGCTGGCCTCTCAGGCGCTCACGGTATGGGGCAAGGGGCTTCGCAGCACCCTGGTGGCAGATTCGCCGACTGTCCTTGCAATGGTTGATCAGCTCATCCAAACTGGGATGTATCTGTGCAACGCGGCTTTAGATGAAGCTCCCTTGGTCGCACGGTTGTCGGCAGTGGGGATCGCGATCCGCCGCATTATCTGGTTAAAGAGCTGGTCGGCTGACCACGCTTCCAAAAAGACGGTGTCTGAGTTTCCCTATGAGGGGGGTCGTCTTTTTGGGGAAACTCTGGACGGGTTGATTAAGGGGCTCACAGAAGGTAAGAGTACTCTGTTGCCCCAGATCACCGAGGGTAAGTTCCCCCCCCCCGCGCGCGGCGGGGACCCTCCTTCAAGACCCAACGTACTTCGGGACGCAAGAGAAGGATAAACCCTTCCTCCCCCCCCCCCCCCCCGGGTGGCCAGAAGAAACCATGGACAGGTAAGCGAAAAGCCAGACAGTCTGGCTCGGCGGCCCGGTCCACCTCTGCCTGAAGGGACGCCCTCACCCATTGTCGGGGTGGGGGGACGTCTGCGTTGTTTTCAGGAACCCTGGTTGTCCATCATTCAGGACAGGTGAGTTCCGGAACTGATTCGTTCAGGGTACAAGATCGAATTCCGATCTCGCCCCGCAGACAGGTTCTTCCCGTCTAATCTCAAGCTGTCTCCCGATAGTCTCAGAGTTCTCATGGGGGCAATGCAGGATCTGCTTACCCAAGGAGTCATTGTACCCGTTCCCTCAAAGGAACGTTTTCGCAGTTTTTACTCCAACCTATTCACAGTGCCCAGGAAGTAGGGCAAGGTACGTCCGATTCTAGAAATCTCTGAACTGCTGTGTGCGGGTGCAGAAGTTAAGGATGGAATCCATCCGGTCGGTGGTAGCATCATTGAGATCCGGGGACTTCCTGGCTTCAATAGTTTTGCAGGATGCGTATCTACCAATCCCAATTTTCGAGGGTCATCAGAGATATTTCTGCTTTGCGTTGGCTGGGCAGCACTATCAGTTTGTGGCGTTGCCTTTCGGCCTCGCTTCGGCTCCCAGGGTCTTCACCAAGGTGTTGGCTCCGATACTAGCTTTACTGCTTTTTTGGGGGGCATTGCGGTCCTCGGTTACCTAGATGACCTCTTGTTCAGGTCGAAATCATGGGTGACCTTGTCGAGTGATCTGGCAGTGACGGTTCAGACACTCCAGGAATTTGGGTGGACCATCAATTTTCAGAAGTCAGCACTGACTGCCTCAAATCGTTTTCAGCATCTGGGGATGGTCCTGGATTCTGCTCAATCTCGGGTCTGCCTTCCGGAGGACAAACTCAGCGATCTCTCCTCTTTGCAGACCTGCATGCGAGTTCTGGGCCTGATGGTCTCAGTCTTCAAAGCAGTTCCATTTGCTCAATTTCATACCAGGACTCTGCAAGCAGAGATCCTGGACAGGTGGGACTGGACACCTCAGTCCTTGGAAAGGAGAATTTCCTTGAGTTGCCTGGTGAGGTCGGATCTCTTGTGGTGGCTCCAGTCGCCGTCTGTGACACAGGGCCAGTCTTTCCGGCCTCTGTTGTGGACGATTTTCACCACAGATGCCAGCCTGTCGGGCTGGAGAGGAGTTCTGGGCACACTTTGTGCCCAGGGGATCTGGTCGGCAGGGGAGACCTTGCTGCCGATCAATGTTCTGGTGCTCAGGGCGATAAAGCTTTGCCTATTCCGGTGGTCATCTCAGCTTCAGGGGTGTCCGGTCCGGATACAGATGGACAATGCCACAGCCGTGGCATACATAAATCACCAGGGGGGGCACAAAGAGTGCCCGGGCGGCCATGGAAGTGGCCGAGATCCTGTCTTGGGCCGAATCGCATGTACCGGCGATATCGGCTGTTCATCTGAGTCGCCAGACCTTGGATCAGGGGGAATGGTCCCTGCATCCGGAGGTGTTTCACTTTCTGTGCGCCCGGTGGGGGACCCCGGACGTAGATCTGTTCGCGTCCCGTCTCACCAAAAGGTGGAAAGGTTTGTGGCCAGAACTCGCGATCCTCTGGCGGACGCCGCGGACGCGTGGTGGGGCCTTGGCACCGCTACCGGCTGGTCTATGCCTTTCCTCAGATTCAACTGCTGTCAAGGTTCCTTCGCAGGGTGGCGTCGGAACAGTTGTCAGTAATTCTAGTGGCCCCGGACTGGCCTCGACGGTCTCGGTAAGCGGACATCGTCCAGATGGCCGTCGATCCTCCCTGGCGGCTTCCGCTGCGAGACGATCTTTTGTCACGGGAACCGATCTTCCATCCTGCTTTACAGTCGCTGGCTTTAACGGCATGGCTGTTGAATGCCAGGTCCTGAGGGATAGAGGCCTTCCGCAGGCGGTCATCCCTACTTTGTTAAAGGCTCGCTAAGCTGCTTCCAGGAAGATTTATCACCGCGCCTGGATAGCGTATATCGCTTGGTGCGAGGAAAATGGTCTTCTTCCTCGTTCCTTCTCGGTGGCGAAGGTCTTGGCCTTCCTACAGTAATGAGTTGATCAGCGTCTGGCGCTGACTACGGTCAAGGGCCAGTTGTCGGCCTTGGCCATCTTTTTTCATCGACCATTGGCCTTACATTCTTTGATCTGCACCTTTTATTCAAGGGGTGCGGCACTTGGCTCCCCCAAGGAGGGCTCCTTTGCCTCCCTGGGATCTGACTCTGGTTTTGTTGGTGTTACAAACATCTCCTTTTGAGAACATCCGAGAGATTCCTCTGTCTGTGTTGTCACAAAATGTGGCCTTTCTGGTGGCCATCTCGTCGGCTCGCAGAGTGTCTGAATTAGCGGCCTTGTCCTGCCGTTCTCCTTATCTAGCACTTTATAGAGATAAGGTGGTTCTGCGACCGAGTCAATCTTTTCTTCCCAAGGTTGTTTTCTTATTCCACCTTAATGAGGATATCATGTTGCATCGCTGTACGCATGGCCCAAGAATCCTAAGGAGTTTGTCTTGCATTCTCTGGATGTGGTCCGGGCGGTATAGGTCTACCTGTCCGCCACGGAGTCGATTCGGCAGTCTGACTCTCTATTTGTTCTTCCTGAGGGATCTCGGAAGGGATCGGCCGCCTCCGCGGCGACCCATTTCTAAATCAATCAGACAGACGTTTGTTCAGGCCTATTCTATCAAGGGTCAGGTTCCTCATTCTACGAGAGCTGTTAGTGCCTCTTGGGCTTTTCGTCATCTGGCGTCTGTGGCTCAGGTGTACAAGGCGGCGACATGGTCGTCCGTGCACACTTTCACAAAGTCTTACAAACTTGACTTTTGGCATCTTCGGATGCTTCCTTTGGCCGCAAAGTTTTGAGTGCGGCAGTTGTTTGAGGGGACATTAATTTTAATGTCTTTCCTTGTTGGGGTGTTTTTTCTGGGTTTGTTTTCAGTTTTTTCTGTGGGCTCAGGTTGTTACTGGCCCGGTTATTTGTTACCTTCTTATCTGGTTGCATTGCTTTCCCACCCCCTCATACCTGCACTGCTTTGGGACGTCCCATTAGTGATGGCTAATACCATCGGGTGGCGACTCTCAGAGGACGAAAGAGAAAATAGAATTTTTGTAAGAACTTACCGTAAAACTATTTTCTCTGAGTCCTCTGACAGTCGCCGCCCCCACCCCTCTGGTTTTTGGATCTGGGGGTTGTTGCCTTCCGGTACTGCTTGCTACGAAACTGAAGTAATATCAGATTGGGTTGCTGGTAATGGCTGTGGGATGGCCCCCTAGTGGCGTGCTGAGGTACAAAAGTTTTTTTGTATTAACCTGATAATTTCTGCCTAGCCTGCTCCTGCAGAGTGCGCCATTACCCATTAGTGAAGGCTAATACCACGACTGTCAGAGGACTCAGAGAAAATAATTTTACGGTAAGTTCTTACAAAAATTCTATTTTTCCATCAGTCCAGCGGATGGGATTGGATGAGAAAGGACAGGCGGTCCGTTCTCATCCGATTCCCCCATAGAGGACAGCGGGGATCTGACAGCTCCCTCTCCGCACACAGAGCGGAGACAGAGCTGTCATCCGCCTGCTCAGCGGGGATTGGCGTATCGATCCCCGATGAGCAGCGCGGAGGCGGACCATGTGAAAGTAGACTAATTGTTAACTTTATGGTAAAGATATCAATATACCAAAAAGAAAACACAGGAATATATTTTCACCCCTTACCTTTTATTTATAAATTATTCGTTTTTTTTTTTTATACACACTTAGATGCTTTGAATACATGAGATGATCCTACCTGTAATTAATGTCAGGAGGATTCCAACATAGGTATATTAGTACTAATGTGGATTTGGTCCCACCATATGGCCATATCGTGCTCAAGCCCACCACTACGTCAAAGTACCCCATTATCAGTGGGTCCTACACTATCCATAAAAAAGGGGTGAATCCAGCCTCTCTAACCCTTGGAGACAACACTCCTTGCTGGGAGAGATGGGCTAATGCACTACAAGGGACTCCTCCTATATCTACTTGATAGTGGACGCTGATAGAGTACAGGCGTGTGTGGGGGGTGGGGTGCTCAACCTCAGAAGTCTGGTCAGACCGAATACATAATAAACAAGCAACAAATTGGGGGAGCAAACCCTGAACATGTATATCTAAAGCCGGTGCAGCTATGGACCAAGCAACATGTATATTAAAAAAGAATAGCGCACACATGCAAAAGAAATGACTATCAAATATGCGCTATTCTTTTTTAATATACATGTCGCTTGGTTCATAGCTGCACCGGCTTTAGAATGTGGGGCTCTGTAAGACCCTTAAAAATATGACTCTGGCCTGACTTTGGACATTTACACAATGCCTACAATGCTACATAGGTCAGCGATGGCTTATTTTAACCGCTTCAATACTGGGCACTTTTACCCCCTTCCTGCCCAGGCCACTTTTCCGCTTTTAGCTCTGTGTGATCGGCTGTGATTGGACACAGCTCGTTGCATGGGTAAAGTGCCAGATTATTGACTGCTTACCGAAATCGGGGTTGCGTCCTGTCCCCAGGATACGGCACCCCCACAGTGAGACTGGAGTGACGTCTGATAATGTTGTTCCAAAATGAGAGGGGATCCTGCCCGCTGTCATTTGTCTATACAGGGGGTGGGAGGGTGTTAAGGGTTATTCACTGCTTGAATGAGGCAGAGAGGCACGCAAATGACCTCACAATCTTCAATTCAGTCAATCAGAGGAAGCCTTGTATTCATTCATAGTATACAAATCTCCCTGTGAATGGTTGAGCAGCGCTCAACCTGATTCGATCTTGTTCGAGGAGTGGGACAAGAAAATCCCATCCCACTGCTACAATACATCGCTGTATACTTTAAATCTGAGGCTACATACAGTTTTCCAATATTTTCTTACATACAGCTTTACAGTAGGTGCGCTGCATCAGATCGGATGAGAATGGACAGACGGTCCGTTCCCATCCGATTGCCCCATAGAGAACAGCGGGGACCTGACAGCTCTGTCTCCGCACACAGCGTGTAGACAGAGCTGCCACCCTCCTGCTCAGCGGGGGATCGGCGGATCGATCCCCCGCTGAGAAAAACGGAGTCCGCCGATGGACTCCCATGTGTGAAAGGGGCCATTAAACTGAATATCTGAAATTGCCTGCTGTTGGGCTAGACTGACCAGCTCCTGAATATGTTTAATGTTTTAAAGCCTCTTGTAATATTTACATTCTAAAGGCAATGAATAATGTTTTACCACATATTTTCTTTATGTATACTGTTCAGTAGTAAAAAGTAAAATTTTTATTTTTTTAACTAGTTGCTGACTGCCCGCCGCAGCTATACTGCAGCAAGGTGGCTCGGCTGTGCGAACCGACGTACCCGTACGTCAGTCGCGCGCAGGGATGGGGGGGGGGGTGCCCACGTGCCCCTGTGATGTTCTGATTCAGAACAGATCAGTCATCAGGTCCAGGCCAATGATTTTTGGCCTGGACCTGGTGATCGATTCTGGCCAATTGCAGAGCGTCCTGTGCCTGTGTAAACCGAGGCACAGGATATGATGCAATCTTCTCTCCTGGAGCCCTTTTCGGTTCCAGTGTGAGAAGAGAGAACATCTACCGTGAGTACACAAACATTACACTGATAACCAGTACACATAGGCACACATTTAACCTCCTGATCAACCCCAGTTAACCCTTTCACTCCCTGTCAGTGTCCCTATATACAGTATACAGATAAATTTACTGATCACTGTATTAGTGTCACTTGTGACTTCAGTTAGTGTGAGAGGCAGTTAGTGGTAGTCCCTGATAGGTTTAGGGTACCCGCCATGTATCCCCTAATAAAGATTTAACCCCCTGATCACCCCCAGTTAACCCATTCATTGCCCTGTCACAGTGTCACTATTATAGTGTACAGATCTTTTTTCTGATCACTATATTAGTGTCACAGGTGACATCAGTTAGCATTAACATTAGTTAGCGTCAATCCAGGACAGCGTCAGAGTGCCCGCCACATATATAGTAATACATTTTAACCCTTTGATTGCCAGTGACACACGCTCACTAAACACCTCCATTACTAGTATAGTGTCTGAACGGATCAATATCTTTGACCTGATCAGAACTATACTAGCGTCCCCAATATTTTAGTATAGTTTTCCCAAAACGCAGCGTTAGCAGGATCATCCCCAGCACCTGCGTTTCTGGCCGCCTTGCTTTCAAACTGTTTCTTTCCAGCAAGTGTTCCAGATATGGGGTCAAGATGTATAAGCTCTGTGACAGGGCAACAGGCTATACATGTAGTTTCTGGATTTAGGAGGGAAAAGATAGCAATGTGGAGTCCCCCAACTGCCCAGACTACATAGGGAGCAGTGGCGAGATTGTTTGGGACTTGATGTCACCCTTTTATTCGGAAAGGGGTACCATTTATACGTGGACAATTATTACACAGGTGTGCCACTTTTTAGTCACATTTTTGATTTTGGAATTGGCACATGTGGCATCGTGTGACCTAATTGCCTGGGCTTCACCCAACGGCTTGTACATTCTTGACTTTGACGGGGGGAGAGAGCCTGCTTGAAGTGTAATAAATTGCTTGCAGTAAAATGGAGGGACACACGGAATGTTTTTGTTCTCTCCTCCTTTCACGCAGATACAACCTTAACATGGGAGGGGTGGACTTCAACGACCAGATGATGGCGCTGTACTTAATTGCTCGTAAGGCCAGACGCTGGTAGAAAAAAAATTTCTGTATACTTATTAAAATTGGCTCTGCTGAACGCTTATGTGCTATACAAAGCGTCAGGCAGAAGTAGATCCTTCCTAAAATTCCAGGAAGAGATCATTACAGCCCTTCCGTATCCAGAAGGTGCTGTGGCCCAAATTAACAATCCAGATGCAGTGAGCAGGCTGCATGAGAGGCATTTTCTGGATGTCCCCCTTGGTACCCCAACCCAAAGAACACCCCAAAGAAGATGTTGTGTCTGTAGAAATCGTGGATATAGGCGTGACACCAGCTATTTTTGTCCCCCCCTGTCCTGGCCAACCTGGTCTCTGCATTGGGGACTGTTTCTGTCGCTACCACACACTAGTAGGTTATTAGTAAAGGGTACTTTATACAATACTGTTATACTGTAATGTTTTAGTGTTACTGTGTTTTATTGTTAACCATTGTTTGTCTTGCAGGTACGCCCATCAGCTGCAGCACTGATTTGTTTATTCTGACAGCAGCGTCTGCTCTCATATACGTAATCAAAGATTGCAGCGCTGTAGGAGGTGATATCATCACCGCAGTGAAAATAAGAGCATACATGGCGAATAGGAGATGGGGTGGACACAGAGGGCATATCTCCCCCATGCTTCGCCATGTATTTTTTAACACTTTTCTTGGCAGAGGTTTCATCATCCACATCGATCGATGCGAATGGAGGAATCTGCTATGTTTATGGGCTGAAGGAAAAAAAAGAATATTGCATGCCCTTAGAAAACTTGAAGGCAGTGATTGGTTTTAGGGTCCTGTATGCGGCTAGACTTCCAAAAGGTCTCACATATGGGGTATCCCCATACTCAGGAGAAGCAGCAGAATATATTGTGGGGTGTAATTCCACATATACCCATGGCATGCGTGAGCAATATATCATTTCAATGACAACTTTGTGTAAAAAAAAAAATTAAATGTTCAATGGGCTCAACATGCCTCTCTGGAAATTCCTTGAGGTGTCTACTTTCCAAAAAGGGGTAATTGGGGGGGGGGGGGGATTGCACTGCCCTGCCATTTTAGCACTTCAAGAAATGAGATGATAGGCAGTCAGAAAGAAAACGTTGCGTAAAATTATTATTATTATTATACAGGATTTATATAGCGCCAACAGTTTGCGCAGTGCTTTACAGTATGGGGAAGACAATACAGTTACAGTACAATTCAATACAGGAGGAATCAGAGGGCCCTGCTCGTTAGAGCTTACAATCTAGAAAATCCAGTACAGGTCCCTCTCAAAAAATTAGCATATTGTGATAAAGTTCATTATTTTCTGTAATGTACTGATAAACATTAGACTTTCATTGTTTTAATATTGATGATTTTGGCATACAGCTCATGAAAAACCAAAATTCCTATCTCAAAAAATTAGCATATCATGAAAAGGTTCTCTAAACGAGCTATTAACCTAATCATCTGGATCAACTAATTAACTCTAAACACCTGCAAAAGATTCCTGAGGCTTTTAAAAACTCCCAGCCTGGTTCATTACTCAAAACCGCAATCATGGGTAAGACTGCCGACCTGACTGCTCAAGCAAGAGGGTAAGACACAGAAAGAAATTTCTGAACGAATAGGCTGTTCCCAGAGTGCTGTAACAAGGCACCTCAGTGGGAAGCCTGTGGGAAGGAAAAAGTGTGGCAGAAAACGCTGCACAACGAGAAGAGGTGACCGGACCCTGAGGAAGATTGTGGAGAAGGACCGATTCCAGACCTTGGGGGACCTGTGGAAGCAGTGGACTGAGTCTGGAGTAGAAACATCTAGAGCCACCGTGTACAGGCGTGTGCAGGAAATGGGCTACAGGTGCCGCATTCCCCAGGTCAAGCCACTTTTGAACCAGAAACAGCGGCAGAAGCGCCTGACCTGGGCTACAGAGAAGCGGCACTGGACTGTTGCTCAGTGGTCCAAAGTACTTTTTTCGGATGAAAGCAAATTTTGCATGTCATTCGGAAATCAAGGTGCCAGAGTCTGGTCTGGAGAAAGACTGGGGAGAGGGAAATGCCAAAATGCCTGAAGTCCAGTGTCAAGTACCCACAGTCAGTGATGGTCTGGGGTGCCATGTCAGCTGCTGGTGTTGGTCCACTGTGTTTTATCAAGGGCAGGGTCAATGCAGCTAGCTATCAGGAGATTTTGGAGCACTTCATGCTTCCATCTGCTGAAAAGCTTTATGGAGATGAAGATTTCATTTTTCAGCACGACCTGGCACCTGCACACAGTGCCAAAACCACTGGTAAATGGTTTACTGACCATGGTATTACTGTGCTCAATTGGCCTGCCAACTCTCCTGACCTGAACCCCATAGAGAATCTGTGGGATGTTGTGAAGAGAAAGTTGAGAGACGCAAGACCCAACACTCTGGATGAGCTCAAGGTCACTATCGAAGCATCCTGGGCCTCCATAACACCTCAGCAGTGCCACAGGCTGATTGCCTCCATGCCACGCCGCATTGAAGCAGTCATTTCTGCAAAAGGATTCCTGACCAAGTATTGAGTGCATAACTGAACATAATTATTTGAAGGTTGATTTTTTTGTATTAAAAACACTTTTTTTTTTATTGGTCGGATGAAATATGCGAATTTTTTGAGATAGGAATTTTGGTTTTTCATGAGCTGTATGCCAAAATCATCAATATTAAAACAATAAAAGGCTTGCACTACTTCAGTTGTGTGTAATGAATCTAAAATATATGAAAGTCTAATGTTTATCAGTACATTACAGAAAATAATGAACTTTATCACAATATGCTAATTTTTTGAGAGGGACCTGTATATACACTATAGTTTATAGATGCTAACCAATAAATATACTCTTATTGAGATTTATTTATTTATTTATTTTTAACAAAGACCTGTAGCTTAATACATTTTCGCCTAAATGTATGACAAAAATTGAGTTTATTGGATATTTTCTATAAGGAAAAGTAGAAAATTTAATTTTTTCTCAAGATTTTTGGTCTTTTTTCGTTTATATCACAAAAAATAAAAACCGCAGAGGTGATCAAATCTCAACAAAAGAAAGCTCTAATTGTTGGAAAAAAAAGGACATAAATTTTGTTTGCGTACAGCATTGCATGACTGCGCAATTACCAGTTAAAGTCACGCAGTGCCAAATTGCAAAAAATGGCCTGGTCATTAAGGGGGTAAAACCTTACGGGCCAGAAGTGGTTAATATTATTTTCAAGTAAAAGATCTGCAGTATTGGTCAATAAGTGCAGAGCTAGTTCTGCGTTGTCTTTTTAGATAACTCAGCACATCACCTGCTAGTAATTGGTACTTTCGGCACCTGTCAAACATCTCCCAACCACCAAGGTTGAAAAGCTTAGTATACAATTTCTCTGTTCTGTAGTTAGTATGGCATGTCCTGCCGACTAGAATGTTGTGTACAACATCTGGACCACGTTTAGCCTTTCACTTAATAGCCTCCCCTGGCAGATTCTCCAGTGGGAAAACAACAACATCCCATTAGAACCTTTTACAATACAGACACTGAATGTTTTCCTAACCCCCCCCCCCCCCAATCTCCAATTTGAATATGCTCTTAAAGGCCAACTCTAAATTTTAATAAACTATTAAAAAAAGATCCACAGTTGTTGTTTTAAATAGGTAGCTAAGTTTGCAATACTCCACTCTCTGATGCTTCCTGGAGCAAAGCTTGTGCTGGGGTTTTAATGATTTCTAGTAAAATGAGTATTTTTCTTTCTTGTTAGCATACTCTCTGGACGGAATTCTGGTCTTCTCTTTGCTCTTTATCTGCACCTGCGCTTATTTCAGGAAGGTTCCGCGATTACGCACTTGGCTTTTGTCTGAAAAGAAAGGTGTATGGGGAGTCTTCTATAAAGGTAAGTGAACATTACAGCACTGGTAATTCCTGGAAAGTGTCACAGTACTTATTCAAGCAGAATTTCTGTTACTAAGTTATTCTACCATTAAGAAATTGCCTAATTAATGATTAAACTAAGCCACATTTAATTACCTGTCTGAGAGAAGAATTGTCTGTATTGCCTTTACCAACCAACCATGTTCTTCCTTATCTTCCAAAGGTCTAATTGAAAATTAATGTTTGGAATTGCTTTTTGTAGGCAGTACAGGTAATTCAGAAATGATCATTTGTTGTTTGTCTATTTGTTGCAATAGCAAACAAAGATCATTTATTTGCACCTCTAAATTTCTATAGATGGATTTCAGAATAAAGACAAAGAAACGTATGTTGAAAACAAGTTTTTGAGGATGCAAGCTCTGAAGCCATCACTTTCATCCTTGCTTTTTACTACTGGCTCAGTTTCTCATCTGGGAAGTTTGCAGATTAAGATTATTCTCTTCTTGTGCTGTAATCTTGTTTTGGACATTTGATTAATAAAGTAGTAAGACAAAGGCGATGATGCATGAGTTTCCATAATTTGGAGCCTATTTACATTGTGCTGTTCTTGTGTGTTGGGTTAATGCAGCGTTTTTCAACCTTTCAGTCAAGGCACCCTTTAAAATTGTGCATAATTTCAGGGCACACTAGTCCGAGGGCTCGTTCACACCAGGAGCTGCTCACATTTTTGCGCATTCCAGCACTTCCTTTTTTAATGAGCTGCTTTGTGCGTGTGAAATACACAAAAAAGGTGCTGGAATAATTTTTTAAAAGGCACCACACCAATACACATGGTACTTCGGTACCATGCATTTTAGTGGGCGCAAACACATGCATTTGCTAGATGCGTGGGAATGACATTGAGAATTGATGGCCCCTGTGTGTGTCTGTAAAGGGCATCCCTCCTGCTAGCACAAATCCCATCCCCTGACCCCCCCCCCCCCCCCTGCACATATTCTTTTCCTCTTTCCCCCTTCTAGCACAAAACTTCTCATTCAACCATATCCCTATAATCACTACAGGAGTAGTGACAGTAGCAGAAAGGAAGAGGGAACCGGGAGGAGGTGTAAACTGTGCTCGCCCCCCCTCTCCAGCTCCTCTCCCTTCTGTCTGTATTCGGAAGTTAAAAGAGAACATTGTCAGATCGGACCATGTAGGGTTTGATTACCGCCTCCTACACACAGTTTCAGCTGTCAAGACAAGAGCAGTTTGGTGAGGAGATAGGGGACGGTAACCAAACCCCGCACAGTAAGATCAGACTGCACTGTATACAGACAGGAGGGAGAGAGCACAGCTCCCACTTCCTCCCAGCTCTCTCCTCTCTGCTGCTATCTCTACTCCTGTCGGCAACCCAGAAATCTGTGCGGGTGGTTGATGTGTCCTTAGCAACTGACAATGTAATCCCAGTAGTAGTGTTGGGTAAAGATTGGGCCTGTTGGGCCTTCAGCTGGATTGGTGAGTGCCTGTGATTTGTGGCAGTTTTGCACCCAATGGTCTTAGCTGTGCTTTGGGCCATTTTTCTAGGCTGTTTTCACCTAATGCGCCATATAGCAATGACGTAGTGAAAAAGTGGTAGTCTGGTGTAGAGCCCTGCGCAGGACTGTTTTATTAAACCCGCACCCGCTGAATGTATATACCAGGACCGCCCGCACCCGCAATGTTTGTGTTCCACTCCCGCCCGCACCCGCAATGGTTTGTGTCCACTCCTGCGGTTTTGCCCTATACTCACTGTATAAGACTACCCCCTCTTCTGAGGCAACACCATTTCATAACATCAGTGAAGCCATCACGTCCCTATTAAATATTTTAGCTGCTGGATGTGCCCTAATATGTACTGTAGCTTCTGCTACATACAGAACCTCTCTATTATTAATAGTTTAGCCCACTGGATGTATATACAGTAAGCTTTGGCTACTTACAGAACGTCCCTGTGCTGTAATACTCTTAAGTACCACGCTGAGCCAATCACGGCAAGCTGCGTATTCTATTATTGCATACAAAGCCTGCTCGGATTGGCAAAGTTTGCATAAGCGTGCCTCTCTGACTCAGCCAATCCGAGCAGGCTTTGTATGCATTAATAGAATACACTGCTTGCCGTGATTGGCTCATAGTGGTACATAGAGTATTACAGCACAGGGACGTTCTGTAAGTTGCCAAAGGTTCTGTATACACATCCAGCGGGCTAACATTTTTAATAGGGATGTTCTGTAACTAGCTGAAGCTACAGTACCTGGCGTACAAGACGACCCCCGATTTTTGGGGCATCTTTTTTATTACAAAAAAGTTGTCTTATACGTCGGAAAATACGTTACACCGAATTGCACCGTTCCCCGCGGGTCTCCGCAAAAAATTTTGACCACCCACTCCCGCCCGCAGCAGAGGTAAAACCACCCACTCCTGCAAGATTTGCATTGGGTTCCGCGGGAGCCCGAACCCAATGCAGCCCTCTAGTCTGGTGTGCCAGTTTTAGCACCCAAGCACAGTACGCATGCATTGCAGCTTCTGAGCCTACACCGCATAGGATACTGGTCAAACTGCTCTAAAAACAGCCCCTTGCCTTTTTACCACCAGCCCTGTATGTCAGTTGTCACAACTTTCCTAATCCAGGCACAGCAAGTATTCTGACTTTGTTTACAGGGGTTGATTGCCACATTTAGCAAGCCATGGCATCGTACATCGTAGTGTGAACCCAGCCTAATATGCAGGCTGCATTTGCTGACATCCTTCTAAAAATTTCTGGGCCCTCATTTTGATTTTGTGGCTTTAGTACTGACTGGAACAAGTATCTATTAAGTAAATGCCAAATCTGCATACGTGTTCTTAATGCATGACTCAAAGTATTACTGCCAATTCCTAGCCTAATAACCAGGTAACAAGCTCTATTTTTTCAGTGGAGGTGAGTATATTTCTCTCAGTACAAGTTTCATACTGTATTAGGAGCTGCCAGATGGAATAAAATTTTTGTTAGTGACTTTTATTCGGATGTTGTGAAAATACAGTTGAAATAACTAAGCATGGTATCCCAATGTAACTCATCTTTTATGTTTGTTTTCTAGCTGCAGTCATCGGTTCTCGTCTACATCTGGCTGTCTCTCTGTCCTGTTTTGCCATGGCCTTTTATGTACTGTTTATAAAGTGAAATGGTGCTCCCAACTCATCTCTATGTTGCACCCCCAGGAATTTGGGACCAGGAGCAAATAACCCAGGAACAGATGGCATCATTGCAACATTTGACTGTATATATACTTTCCCGTTACTGCAGTAGTTTGTGGTGCTGGGAGTATAACACGAAGAGTATAATGTGGCCGGTTGGAGACATTCTGTCTAAATGCTCTGCTGATTTCCTTTTTTTTTTTTTTTTTTTTTTTTTAATAGACAGTGTTCTGCAGTTTGGTATAATAACAGGATAAGAAGTTAATAGATTTTTGCACTTTTTACTCTTGCAATGTTATTGACAAAACTGCGCTTGAATTATTTCCTTCTCTGTGACAATTTTAGAACCTTTTTTAGGGACACAAATTAGCTTTATCCATGCCTTTGTGCACTATGAATAATATTGTTATTAAATATGGAAACACAGTTTGTAGAGACTATTGTGAAAATTATTTTTGCTAAGTGTGCGTGTAAGTTTTAAAATTTGGTAAATCATGGCAAACCTTGCGTGGAACTAAATTCAAAAACTGAAGATTTGCCATGTAATAGGGAATATTGAGAATTGTTATGCCTGAGCAGTACATTTTAAAAAAATGTACCTTTTTTGTCTTGACTTCCTTCTGAAAACTAGAAATGTGTTTCCTGGTATGTGAGTGTGCCTAGGTACTTCTGTGCCCACAGCCTCCTGGTTCTATTTCTGCAGTATGAATTTTAAGGCACTGCTGTCTCTGACTGCTAGTTAAAAGAAGTTTTGAGTACGATTTGGTGATGTCACTTCTCTGCTGCCTATTATTCTTCTTGCTGAAGGTTCTGATGTGAAGAAACAAAGCCCTGTCTCTACCAAGATGGCAGCCCCCCACACAGAGACAGTGCAGAATAAGGCCTGATTCAGTCTGTCACCAAAACAGGGGGCAGTAGGTGCATTCAGGTAAATAGACCTCAAATCTCCATGTGGAAATTATGATATTAAATCAGTTAAAAAGTCTATCCACTAGGGCAAGCTGTTCCAAGGAGCAGAAGCTGGCTCTAATGCAAAAGGGAAAAGGTGCTTTTCCTTTTCTTTTTCAGTCTGTCACCACACAGACTATAACAGCTCAGCCTCCTGGCTATGATTTCTCTGCCTTCCTCAACAAGACAGTGTCCCACTTACTTTGCATCAGACACCAGGGCAAGACACCTGTTTATGGACCAAAAAGACACATACATAACCTAGTGTGCCTGTACGCACCAGCTGCCTCTTGCAGCAGTATTTTCCTATGAATGAGGACTGTCTGGATAAAAGGAATCCTTTTTTTGGGGGGGGGAGGGGGGGGTTGGTCCACACATACCTGTCTCCATCAAGTCTTAAAGTGGTTCTAAAGGCAGAAGGTTTTTTATCTGAATGCATTCTATCCATTAAGATAAAAAAAAAAAAACCTTCTGTGTGCAGCAGCCCCCCTAATACTTACCTTAGCCCCATCTCAATCCAACAATGTTGCACGAGAGCCTCGGCTATCTTTCCCTCCTCATTGGCTCAGATGGCAGCAGGCACCATTGGCTCCCGCCACTGTCAATTTAAGTCAGTGAGCCAATGAGGAGAGGGAGGGGGTGGGGCCAAGCCATGGCTCCATGTTTGAATAGACACAGAGCAGCAGCTCACCTCGGGTACCCTCATAGCAAGCTGCTTGCTATGGGGGCACTCAGCGGTAAAGAAAGGGGCCAGGAGCTCTGACGAGTGGCCCGAGAAGAGGATCTAGCCTGCTCTGTGCAATCCCACTGCACAGAGCAGGTAAGTATAACATGTTTGTTATTTTTAAACAAAATAAAACAAGACTTTATTATCACTTTAAGTTAGGCACACACGATAAGAAAATCGGATGAACAATCGTTTGTTTTTTTTTTTGTTTTTTTGCATGCTAGTCTTATATGGAATACGAGGGAGGTTACTATAGTTATGAAAATTCTGGTACGACCGACTACAACTTTCTGCGTACGTAGCTATGCTACAGCGTGCAATCAGAAGTGATGTAATGTATGTGTTACAAATTATAATGTCCGCATTTATGAACTTAGAAATATCAGGTGATATGAGACCATAATCTCTTTTTTTACAATGTTGTTTGCTACTAGTTGTTGGATAGCACATATTTTGTTTAATGCTATCTGAAAAAATATCGGAAACCTACACAATTGATCTTTTGATTGCTTTACAGATTTATTAAAATTAGTGATAACTACATTTTCTTAAAAGAATAAAAAAATAGCCCACAGGGCTATCACCACAACAAAATATTCTTCACAAAAAAAAGGGGTCTCAATCTTTATTGGAAGGTCAAATTCCATGCAAAGGAAACAAAGTTCATAAGGTGCTGGATCAGTAAAAAGTATCAGTTTATTTACACAACTCATATCTAAACTTACACTGAGGCAAGGGATAGAGCAGCTCCTAGGTAGAGGGTGAACATCCACTCCATAGAAGCAAGGACTGATGGATCGATAAGGTGGGTGATGGAAAGCTGGACCCACTAAAAAACCATGCCATGAACCGCGTCCTGTACCAGCCTCACTACTGCAACCAATGCCAAGGAGTAAAGTGGGCTGCCATACACATTTTGGTGCTCTGCCCCTTTGTAAAAGTCAAGTGATATGCAAACTGTTTTTCTCTATCGTTCATCGACAGACGCAGCTCCATCTTCTTTAGACCAATGGGTTATGCTCCTCCTATCAGGAATAGGCACTGGGCAGGAAAAAAGTTTAACCACGCCTATGGGGCTGTCCCTGCAGACACACTCTGCTATCAGCAATCCATTTGTTTCTGCCTAGTTTTAGGAATAGGACCTAGCTCCCTGCTGGGACTTCGGTCTTGGCTTTTAACAGGGAAATTTGTATTAGTTGGTATTTTTTACACAAGTTAGTTCCTGACGGACCAAGATCCAGAGGAACTACAAGGAACAGCCAGCTGTGGTTTCGCACTGGATAATCTAGATCCTTAAGGTCTCCCAGCCTAGCCAGCAAGCGTGAGCAGGTTATAGTCCAGAACTAGGCCTCGCCACTACTGTGCCCCGAAGGATGGGGACGAGCCTGCGAGTGGACCTGTAACGCCTTTAGTCGCAGCTTCCCCCTGGCTGACAGCACCCCCATCCTAGATGGGAGGTGTTCTGTTTTGGTGTGGCGCCCACCTGGTATGGTGAGTAGATTGTCCCCCCAAAACCTCTGGCAGTCTCAGGGTGGACATGGGCCCCTCCTTGGGATGGTTGAACCCCCCGGGTTCCTTTCCATTCCCCCAGCACCTCTAACAGTCACGGTGGTCTTTTGGCCCCATCCTTGACCCCCCCTCTCCCATGGTTAGGTAGGAGCTGGCTTTGCCACTTGCTCCAGTAAGGGGGGAATGGATGCGGTTGTTGCTGACCGGGCTGTCCGGATTGCACTGGGGGTCTTTGAGCAAGTTCCCCGGCCCCTTGGGGATTAGTGACTGGGCAGGGATGTCTTTTGGGCTCCCTGCAGCGGTTATAGGCTTGAGGCGGAGCGATTGTTCATCCGCGGGTCTGCGCCTCATGTGGCTGAATTGGGCCAAAAAAATTGAGGCCGCGACTTGCGGCCTACTCGCAGCTGTCCAAGTACCATGCCAGGCTGTCCCGAGTACCATGTCAGGCTGTCCAAGTGCCTGACTGAGCTGACCGGCGGATGCCGACTGATCGCTTCATGTGGCCGAATTGGGCTGAAAATTGAGGCCTCGGCTTGCGGCTGTCCGTGTACTATGTCAAGCTGTCCAAGCTCCTAACTGAGCTGTCCGAACTGCTGATAGAGCTTACCGCTGACCCACGACTGCGATCAGGCCCCAGATCAGGCGTCTATTTGGGTCCTTGTTGAAATCCTCTAAGGGCGAGCCACCGCATAATAGACTGGGCTCTAATTTTTCAGCACACCGATGGCCCCTTTATGCCTTCGGCACGCAGGAGCAAGGGGTGATTGTGATGGTTCCCTCTCGGGAAAGCTTTCAGGGATTCTTTTCAAACCTGTTTACTGTGCCTAGAAAAGAAGGCAATGTACGTCCAATTCTGGACCTCAAGTTGAACCGAGGTACAGAAGTGGCGTCTCTACTCCAAGGAGACTTTTGGCCTCTATACATGTCCCTATCTACGCTGGACACCAGCGTTTTCTTCACTTCGCTGTAAGAGAGGAGCATTTATCATTTTGTAGCGTTACCCTATGGTCTCGCCTCTGCCCCCAGGGTCTTTACCAAGGTGCTGGCTCTGGTGTTGGCATTACTGCGCCAACGGGTGGATTTCGGTACTGGGATACCTGGACGATCTCCCACTGAGGGCGGACTCTCATTATGCCCTGTTGGGCAATTTGACGATCACTGTACAGACTCTGCAAGAGTTTGGTTGGAACATCAATTTCAAAAAAATCTGCCCTCATACCTTCTTTAAGACTGGATTATCTGGGCCTGACTCTGGATTCCGCTTTGGCGAGGGCGAGGGTCTTTTTTCCTCTGGACAAGCTGCACAAGTTGCAGGGGGGCAATCCGTTTGCTGTTGGCAAGCAATCTGTCCTCTCTGGACTTGCATGTGGGCCTTGGGTCTGATGGTGTCAAACTTCAAGGTGGTTCCGTTTGCTCAGTGCCACACGAGACCCTTACAAAGGGAGATTCTCGTCAAATGGAACAAAGATCCAAAGTCCTAGGATGCTTTGGTTCGGTTGAGTCACAACACAAAAACTGCTTTTCTATGGTTGCTTCACTCGTTAGCCCTACGCCAGGGCAAGTCCTTCCTTCCGTTGTATTGGAAGGTGGTAACCATGGACGCCAGCCTGTCAGGCTGGGAAGGAGTGCTGGGGCAGTTCTGCGCCCAGGGGTCCTGGACAGTAGAAGAGTCCAAAACTTTCGAAAAAATATTTTGGAGCTCAGAGCGATAAAACTTTGCCTGAGCCACTCGACAAATCGTCTGCAAGATTGTCCGGTCCTGGATTCAATGCCACGGCCGTAGCTTACATCAATCATCATGGGGGCACCAAGAATGTCTTGGTGGCTGAGATCCTAATTTGGGCTGAAAAGTTTGTTCCAACCCTCTCTGCTGTGCACATTGCAGGTGTGGAGAACTGACAGGCGGATTACCTGAGTCGTCAGGTGTTGGATCAGGGGGAGTGGTCCCTACACTCTGAAGTTTTTTCATCTCCTGTGTGTCCAGTGGGGGACACCCAACGTCGACCTGTTTGCTTCTCGACTCAACAAGAAGGTTCAGAGGTTCGTAGCCAGGTCCAAAAAACAATAAGGTGAAACCACCCTTCTCCTGCGCTTGGTATCCAAGCCCCTCAACCACACTCTTCACGGGACTGACAAATGGCTTCTTAGATGGCTACTGTCTGGCTGCCCTTAACGGACTGGGGTCGTCCACCGGTACTACAAGCAAAAAGAACAAAAAAAGGGCGCACCGACCTAGCGCATTATCCTCAATAAAAGGCTTTATTTATGTAACATTAAAAAATGGCTACTCACAGACGTAGATAAACATAAGGCGTGTCAAGCTGATTTGCTCAATTGTCCGTGTTTAGTCCATATAATCGTCCATGACCGATGAGATGACTGACGCGTTTCGAGGCATAGCCTCTTCCTCAGAGCCACTGTGTCATGACTGTCTCTTTGATTTAAGTAGTGAGGTAGTGACCCAGCCACTACCCCCAAGTGGGAGTGTCCCTCCCCCGGGGGGAGTGACTGGAGCACCACCCCACCCACTTCTGTGGCATCATTAGTAATATACAGTGGCATACATTGATCATGCAAGTGCAATACAAATGCTGGAATATATACGTGAAATTAAAATGTATATGCATAGAAACAGTAGCCAGGTCTCAGACGCACTGGTGGCTCCTTGGAGTCAGTATCGGCTGATTTATGCATTCCCTCCCCTAAAACTTCTGCCGAGGCTTCTCCACAGGATAGAAGTGGAAGGGGTTACGGTCATTTTGGTGGCCCCAGACTGGCCTTGCCGGTCTTGGTACGCAGACCTGATAAGGTTGCTTGCCGATGCTCCCTGGAGACTTCCTCTCAGGGAAGATCTGCTGTCTCAAGGACCGATCTTCGATCCTGCTTTACAGTCACTGGCTTTAATGGCGTGGCTGTTGAAAGCCAGGTATTGAAGGATTGAGGATTCAGTGATTCCTACACTACTGAAGGCCAGGAAGTCGACAACCAGGAAGATCTTATGTATTTAGAGAAAAAAGGGTGTGCTGATAGATGAATAGCTGCAACTGAAAAATACATATAAATGTGTAAAATGAAAGTGCGCTTATTCTGTGTGAGTAAGATTCACATACAAGTGAATTGTGCAATGAATAAATGTGATGAAAACCACATACAATTTTTTCAAATAATTGGCTCTAAAGGGCCATGCAAAATAATGAACAGTGCAAAAACAAATGAACATAAAATGGTGCACTTAATTAAATGGTATAACGGTTCATAACAAAAACGCGAGTCTCACAAGAAACTTCTCCGCTATACGATCTGTACCACTTGCGTTATATTTAATCCATGTAAGTGCAACTTGTATATTTAATAAATTACACCAAGGGTAATACACTATTAGCCTCCTTATGTTTTTTATGCTAATCGGAGCCCACTGTGGAACTGTCAAGCCATCTGTCTGCCTTGGGAGAGGAGAGAGTGTCGCTTTTCAGTCATATCATAGTGATTGTTGAGCCTGTTTGCAGTTAAAATCCGGTAAGAGGCTAAGCTTGTTTGTGTTACACTGGAGGTTGTTCACGTTTGAAGGTGTTTTAAGCCAAGAATATAACGTTGTGGATATTTGGATCACCTGTATAGCACTTACCTTCTTCCGTCAGGTAAGGAGGAATTTCACCTGGTGGAGGGACACCTGAATTCTCTTCACATCTTCTTTTGTACATTAGGATTTTTTACTTCACGGGTTGTGGTTGATCTCCTCATTTACACTTCAGCAAGAGGAATCTTTTTTTGTTATGAACTGTTATACCATTTAATTAAGTGCACCATTTTATGTTCATTTGTTTTTGCACTGTTCATTATTTTGCATGGCCCTTTAGAGCCAATTATTTGAAAAAATTGTATGTGGTTTTCATCACATTTATTCATTGCACAATTCACTTGTATGTGAATCTTACTCACACAGAATAAGCACACTTTCATTTTACACAACCAGGAAGATCTATCATCGTACGTTAAAATCGTACATTTCATGGTGTGAATCATTGAAAGTGCACCTTCGCTTGTTCTCGGTGGCTAGGGTTTTGATTTTTCTTCAAAAAGGTGTTGAACAGTCATTGGCTTTGGTCACTATCAAAGACCAAGTGTCGGCTCTGGCTGCGTTTTTCAAACGCCCTTTAGCTACGCATGCCCTGATTCGCACTTTTATTCAGGGGGTCTGCTATATGGCTTCCCCAAGGCGATCCCCGCTACCTCCGTGGGATCTGAATTTGGTATTCTCTATTCTTCAAAAACCTCCCTTTAAGAACATTGGGGAGATTCCTCTGCTTGCCTTGTCTCAGAAGGTTGCCTTTTTGGTGGCTATTGCTTCTGCCCGCAGAGTATCTGAAATGGGGGCGTTGTCCTGCCGTTCACCTTATCTGGTGGTCCACAGAGATAAAGTGGTACTCCGACCTAATCAGTTGTTTCTTCCTAAGGTGGTTTCTGATTTTCATTTGAATGAAGACATTGTGCTACCTTCACTTTGTCCTAAGCTCAAGCATTCAAAAGAAATGGCATTGCATTCTTTGGCTGTGGTGCAGGCGATCAGGGTTTACCTGGAGGCCACTGAGTCTTTTGGAAAATCAAACACTCTTTTTGTTCTTACAGAAGGACCTCGTAAAGGATTGACTGCGTCTGCTGCGACCATATCCAGATGGATCAGGCAGACGGTAGTTCATGCTTATTCACTGAAGGTTCAGGTTCCTCCTTTCCCAGTGCAGGTGCATTCTACTAGAGTGCTGAGTGCCTCTTGTTTGCAAGGTGTCAACCTGGTCGTCTGTGCATACGTTCACAAAATTCTACAAAGTAGATGTGTTGGCATCTTTGGATGCTTCCTTTGGCCGCAAGGTTTTGCAGGCTACTGTTTAAAGAGATTTTTTTTTTCTTTTTTTCTCTTTGAGGGTGTATGTTTTCTCAAGGTGAGCTCCAGTTGTTCCTGGTTGAGCTCCATGTTACCTGATTGACTAGGTTTAGCCTTTGGGGAATTACATCTTCTTGCATTGTCTTCCCACCCCTCATGATTATACTGCTTTGGGACATCCCATTGGTCTAAAGAAGATGGAGCTGCGTCTGTCGATAAACGGTAGAGAAAACTGGATTTTTGTAAGAACTTACCATAAAATCCCTTTTCTCTGAAGTTTGACAGACGCAGCACCCGCCCCTCTACTTCTGAGTGAATGGGGGTTTTTTGTATTCTAAACACTGCTTGCAACTAAACTGTTTGCTGATAGCAGAGTGTGTGGGGTTATGCCTGCAGGGACAGCCCCATAGGCATGGTTAAACTTTTTTCCTGCCTAGTGCCTTTTCCTGATTGGAGGAGCATAACCCATTGGTCTAAAGAAGATGGAGCTGCGTCTGTTGATGAACTTCAGAGAAAAGGATTTTTCGGTAAGTTTTTTTTTTTTTTTTTTTTTTTTTTTTTTTTTTTTTTGTGTGTGTGTGTTTAAGAACATTTTTCATTTTTAAACGATAATTGTTTTCATTACCATTTTCTTCCTTAGTGTTGTGCTTTTGTTTCTGATCAAGCATGGTCTTTGTCACCTAATTTTATGTTTATGAATGCTATACTAATTACATGAAAATTGTTTGTTTAGCTATCAAACGCAAAATATTTTCACTTATGTTACTTTCAAAAATTTCATCTGAACTGTCGTGAGCAGATGTTGCAAGCTGTGTACTTACAATTAGATTATCGAATGCTCACTCTGAATGCGATTTATTTTAAGCCAGTTTCCTCATTGTGTGTATCAGGCATTACACCTGACCTTGCATCCTTTCACTGCTGAACCAGGCATTAACTGCACCATTCAAATGACAGAGCAGGTGAGCTGAACATCTTCCGCCCTGAAATGAGTGTTGAACTATAAAAACACATGCAAAATCTGACACTAAAGCCACTTTCACACTAGTGCGTTTAAAAATGCAGTATGTGTTGTGCAAAAACATATCACATTTTAAGTGCGTTTGCTGGATTCCTGGCTCCCAGCATGCAACTTTTAGAGTTGGACATGTGACTCAAAAGTGCCGCAGTTTTACATTGTAGGTAAGTTTCTCATAGAAATCAATGGGAGGAGTGCTTTTGAAAAGTGCACCATAAAATGCAACATGCAGGACTTTTCAAAATGCAGAGCAGCAATGTGAACAGTTACATATAACATAAAAGGGAATCCTTTTCATTTGCTTTTCTTGTGCTATAAAGGTGTGTTTTAGCATGGAAAAAGCACACCAGTGTGAAAGTGGCCTCAGAAAAGGGGATAGATATGTGAGGTTAACTGGAGTTGCTTGATGCAAGATGGGTGGACCTGGATCAGCAGAGCCTGTTGTGAATGAAAGTGTTACACTGGATTTACCTCCTCACATTTCCATACCATACTTGCCATTTTCTTTAAATATAATCAGAACCGTGTTCTAGAAAGGTCAGTCCAGTGCATAGGGAATCCTGGACAGTACCTGCCCACCAGGGTGGTGCATACTACAGAAAAAAAAATGGGTTCACAGAGCAGCAAAGAACCCTATAAATATGTATGTACAGTAAAACCTTGGATTGCGAGCATAATTCGTTCCGGAAACATGCTTGTAATCCAAAGCACTCTTATATCAAAGCGAATTTCCCCATAAGAAATAATGTAAACTCCGATGATTCGTTCCACAACCATTTATTCATAAATCCTTCAATTTATAGTCCATATAAAAAGATTATAGCATTGCGATAGGTTGTGTAACCATACAATGTCCATCCACAAATAGCTGCTTCCACAAGGGGATTGGAAGCAAAATCCAGCAGGAGCTACAGGGTAGCAATATGGTTCCCATTTAATGAAGGTACAACATTTAGCAACTCACATGGTTGATGAATAAAACAGGCACATCTAAGTATGCAGGCATCCAGGGTAAAGCTGTCCACATAGACTATCTTCTGCACCGCCGGCTGCCAGTCTGTAATCCTGACCGGGAAGACCACCCTGCAGTAAAGCGATCTGAAAGCAAGGGGCAGCATGGAAAGGATGACGTAGATGATGGTGCGGAGAATGATCTATGTGGACAGCTTTACCACTGATGCCGGCATCCTTAGATGTGCCTGTTCCAATCATCAACCATGTGAATTGCTAAATGTTGTACCTTCATTAAATTTAACCATATTGCTACACTTAGAGGCGCCCCTCTTCTCTTTTATACTCAGCTGTGACTTGAGGCTACTTGTATATCAAGACATCGCTTGTATATCAAGTCAAAATTTATTTGAAAATTTTGCTTGTCTTGCAAAGCGCTCTCAAACCAAGGTTTTACTGTATAAGGAAAGTGTTAAATAATAACCTTTTACCTTTGGCTGATCACAACGCATATGTGCAGCTGCAAGGAGGGTGAGCTTTAATCCCTACATGCCTCATATGCGTCCATGGTGGCGTAGGCTTCTGTGCTCCTAGCACAGCAATCTTGAGCTGTCACTGGCAGCTCCCAGTCCCGAATTACGATTGGGAGCCAGTAGGATAGACTGTGTAAAAATGTAAGTTAGAGAAATCACTAATTCATGCACTCGTTTATTGAAATTTATTTTTCAACCATAACACCGATATTTTACTGAACATGAGAGCAATCAAGTCAGATGCTGTAGTATCCACCATCTTGCTTCCGAGAGTAGCCTCGATTAGTTGCAGCTGAGTGATGACTTGCTAAAGAGTAAGAAAAAAAGAAAAGTCCATGCTTAACACACTATCAATGACCATGTTTCAGACAGAAAATGTTATTCGTTTTCTTCTGGACCCCTTAAGAAAAAAAAAAAAAGTTTTCCTAAACCAGCCCTAAAGTCATTTTTTCATCTATTAAATCCTCTTCTCTTGTTTTAATTTTGGATAGTAAAACATTTTTTTCTGCCAGTAAATACCTTATACAGCCCACTTCCTCTTTCTTGTCTGGTAATTAGCCTAGGGCTAATGACATCATGCACAGCCCTCACTCTCCTGAGAGTTTGCCAGGAAGGGAGAGAGGGATGAGTCACAGGAGAGCCTATGAGAGCTGCAGAGCTGGAGGGGGCTGGATGAGAGGGTGGAGATAACCAGAAACTGCAAAGATCTATGAGTCATTTAAGAGAGGAGAAATGTGCAGACAAGCAGTGTTGTGTGTGTGTAAATCCAGGAAGTGAACAGGCAGCAGCTGCCCACAGTTAAAATGGCAGCAACTTCAGCTGCCCATTTTATTTTGAAGATTTCGGCAGCATATTTGGCAAGACCAGAAACACAGTATATATAAAATAATATGCAAAATGGTTGAAGGGAAGCTTCAGAGTGGCAAATATGTTTTTATTACAAATTATGTGAGAGATATGCAGTTCTTCTTTAATCTCTTGCTAACCACCTGCCACAGATATACTGCGGCAAGGTGGCTCAGCTGCACAAAGCGTCGTACCTCAGGAGCGAGTGTGGGGGCGTGCCGCCATTCGCGAAAGGGGACGCTGATCTGGGGGCCGGCAGCCATGATTGCCGACGGGCACCCGCGATCACTCCCTGGGAAGACAGAACAGTGGTCTGCTTTTTTAAACCATGGCAGCCCGTTGATCCGTCAGCAATCAACACAGGACTTCTGTGTTCCTCCTATTTAGGAACACAGGTCCTTGTGTTTATTTTTAGAAGCCCATCCCCCTCACAATTAGAAAACACCCCCTAGGCATACATTTAACCCTTTGATCGCCCCTGGTGTTAACCCCTTTCCTGCCAGTGTCAGTACAGTAAGAGTGAATATTTTTAGCACTGATTACTGTAGTAATGTCACTGGTCCCCTCAAAAGTGTCAAAAAATGTCAGGTGTTTGATCTGTCTGCCCCAATGTCGCAGTCACCCTAAAATTGCTAATTGCCACCATTACTAGTAAAAAAAAAAAGATGATAAATCTTTCCCCTAGTTTGTAGAAGTGATAACTTTTGTGCAAACCAATCAATATACACTTATTGTTTTTTTTTTTTTACCAAAAACGTGGTAGACTACAAATTGGCCTAAAACGTTGAAAATAGTTTTTTTTATTGTGAATGTTATATAACAGTAAAATATATTGGGTTTTTTTTTTTTCAAAATTTTCGCTTTTTTGTTTATAGCGCAAAAAATAGAAATCGCAGAGGTGATCAAATATCACCAAAAGAAAGCTCTATTTGTGGGGGAAAAAAAAGGGCATCAATTTTATTTGGGTACAGCGTCGAACGACCGCACAATTTAAATTAACGCAGCGCCGAATCGTAAAAAATGTCGTGGTTAAAGCTAAACTTCGGGTACCGTTTTTATGCAAGTTTTACCTGCATGTCAATGGGATTGCGGATGTCAGCAGATGACCATCAGTTCCGCTTTTTGAGACGGAAGAGAACCCTATTTTTCTTCAGTTTAAAAAACGGAACGGATGCAAAAACGGTGTCATCCGCTGACATCCACAATCCCATAGACATAAATTATGTCCGTTTATCATCCGCAAACGGATGGGATGATAAACGGACATACGGAACGGACACTCCAAAGTGTCATCCGTGTCCGTTTAAAAAAAAAAGTGCCTGAGCGGATGAAAAAACGGACCTAGCCGTGTGAAAGGACCCTTAATAGTGCAGCCAGTCATAGTCTCTCCAATCACCACCATACCAGTCACAGTGTCACCAGACCAGTGTAGTTAGAATCGGTGTTCCTGATTGCTACCACACCAGATCAGTGTAAGTTAGCAACAGTGTTCCTGATCACCACCACACCAGTGCAGTGTTGCCTGGTAATGGCTATGGCCTATTTAATGACTACATTTCTGCATCTTGCCTATTTGCTGACCATGTCCCTATCTACCGCCATAACTGGCCCATCTGCACATCCAAATGACTACATACTGTGAGCCAGGCCTGCTCGTCCAAAATCCGTGCCTGACCTCACAAATTGGCTTCTGGAAAAATAGTCAAACATTCCCATAGACACACTCCTAAACCTTGCGTACAGCCTTCCCAGAAGAGTCGAAGTTGTTTTAGCTGCAGGTGTCCCAATACTTTTGGTAATATAGTGTATGTGCATAGTGATTGAAGTCTGTGTTACTTACTGATGGCTCCATCAATGCTGTATATGCTGATCTTCTGTGGACTCACTGATTGTCTAAACCCTGCTTTTTCCTCCTGAGAAGTGGATAATTCTTTGACCCGGTTTTTCAATATCCTTCTGCAAGACATTAACACAATACTTTCTTTTCAAATGTATTTTCACATTACTGACATCATACTCAAGCTCCCAGCACAAACACAGGAATGCCTGTATGCGGCCCTATGGATTAAGACCAACTTCTGTGAGGCTGCATATAGGTGTACAGTCAGTGGAAAGGGGTTAAGCTAGAATCTAATCAACCAATATAAAAGTATCTAAACGCAAAAACTAAATTTCTTGTATATTGCAGCTTATCAGTTTATAGCTGTGGTTGCTGCATGTGTTTTGAGTATCCATTCTGAAACAATTCTTCAACTCTCAAGACCAAATCCTTGAAAATAAAGTGCCTAGTTCAAAATGGGTTTAAACAATTTTCAAGACTTTCACCAATTTTGTAAATTACTCACCATTGTGCACACCCTAAGGCTGGCCATACATGTTCAATTTTCTTGTACAAGTTTCTGTTAGATTTACCAAAAACCATATAATATGGGGTCGAAACTAAACAACACTTTCAATTGTATCCTATAAGGCAACCCTTTGTACTACATAGTTAAAGGTAAATCTAAAGAAAATTGTACAGAAAATTGTATAATGTATGGCTAGCCTTAGGCTGAGGTCGGTAACCTGTCGATTGGGATCTACCTGTCAATTGCAGGAAGGTGACAGGTAGATAACGATCAGGGCTGTGCCAATGCCTCTCCTAGTCTCTGCCAGAGCAGAAGGAGAAGCAAAACAGTGCTGGATAAAGGGCGGGACTGGGAGCTGCTTTAGTTAACTTTGCAAGTTAACCTGCAGGTGATTGGTTGCTAGGTCCAACCCCCCAATCATTGGCTTGTTAACATGAAATGTTAACTAAAGTAGGTCCCGGTCCCACCCTCTATCCAGCACTGTGCTGCCTCTTACTCCTCTGTGATGTAAAGCTGCTGTAAGATAGGAGAGAGCTACCTACAGCTGTGTGCTGTCAACACTTCTTTGGGGGCGCCAGAGGAAACAGCTATAGAGGGGCAGAGGGCACAACTTTGGAGTGGGGGAGTTGCAGAGGACACTGCTATGAGGGAGAGGGCACTACAGTGGGGGGCAGAGGACACTGCTTTTTGGGGAGGGGGGGGTCAGAGGACACTACCGTGTGTGTGTGTGTGGTTAGGGGGGGCAGAGGATATTACTGGGGGGGTGATGTGAAAGGGGGCAGAGGACATCGCTGTGGGGAGGCAAGGTGGCAGAAGATACTACTATGAGGAGAGGAGTGATTTAAAGTGGGGGAGAAGATACTACTGTGATACTATGTATTTTTATTTATTTTTTTAAAGGATGATGATGACACAGAACATATCCACCCCCACCCCCAAGGATCTTAGACTTCCTCCATGTTGTACAGGTAGATCACAACCTCTGAAATGTTGCCTACCCCTGCCCTAAGGGATAAGCACTCAACAGATGGTTTTGACCACTTATCTCTAAGTTGATCAAAATTCAAATTTTATCTCTCTTTACTCCTTTTTTTTTTTTTTTTTCCTCCAGTGTGCAAGCTCTCCTTTCAGCAGTAATAAGGGAGACGAGGTTTGCATGGTGTAAAACATTATTGATTTAGGCCCAGTTCACACAACATGCAGTCCAGTGCAATTTTTTTTCTGCATCAAAAACTCATGGAAAGTAGGTTATATGGTTTCCAATGGCATAGTTCACACCAGTGCTTGCAGTTCCAGTGCATTCCAGTTCTAGAAAAAAAAGTAGAACGTGCTGCATTTTTCCTGCACTGGACTGTACTGGAACACTGTAAAATTCATCAAAATCACGCAGGAACGCCCCACAACATAGAAACGCACCAAAAATGTCCTGGAACACACATGTCCTTATTTAAGGTTAAGAAAAAAAGAGGGAGGAAAAATGCATTAGCCTGCTTAACCACTTGCCGACCGCCGCACAAGTATTTACTGCAGCAGTCAGCCACTCCTGGGCAAAGCGAGCCTGTAGGGGGCTAGCGTGCGCCGCCGGCAGTGCGCTCCTGCCCCCGCTCATTCCCTGCCTTGCCAGCGCGTGTGACCGGCAGGCTCCGATATCCGCCGGCCACTCGCAATCTTCCACAGGAGAGGGAGAAAGGCAGACGGCGGATGTAAACAAAGCCGTCTGTCATTCTCCCCGAAGTAATGACAGAGGCTATGCGATCCTGCTATGTAGGATCGTATGTCTCTGTGATTACTTCACTAGCCACGCCCAGTAACAGTTAGAATCACGCCCCAAGTACACACTTAACCCCTTGATCACCAATAAAGTTGACCTCTTCCCTGCCAGTGTCATTTTTACAGTAACAGTGCATATTTATAGCACTGATTACTGTAGTAATGTCACTGGTACCCCCAAAAGTGTCAAAAATGTCAGTCAGGGGTCCGATCTGTCCGCCGCAATGTCGCAGTCCCGCAAAAAAATCACAGATTGCCGCCATTACTAGTTAAAAAAAAACAATAAAAATTACATAAATCTTTTCCGTAGTTAGTAAACGCAAAAACTTTTGCGCAAACCAATTAAAATACGCTTATTACGATTTTTTTTTACCAAAAATATGTAGCAGAAAACAAATTGGCCTAAAATGTTAAATTTTGATTTTTACATTTTTTTTGAGATTTATTAAATTTAAAACATTTTTAAAAATATTGTTATTTTTTCAAAATTGTCGCTCTTTTTTTTGTTTATAGCGCAAAAAATAAAAATCGCACAGGTGATCAAATACCACCAAAAGACATCTCTGTTTGTGGGAAAAAAGGACGTCAATTTTATTTGGGTACAGTGTTGCACGACCATGCAATTGTCTGTTAAAGTCACACAGTGCCGAATCGCAAAATAGGGCCTGGTCTTTGAGCAGCCAAATCCTCCGGGGCTAAAGTGGTTAAAAAATGCACCAAAAACGCATCAAAAATGGTCATGCAAAAAAGCATCTGGAACGCATCCGGACTGCGTTTCTATGGCGTGACCTGGCCCTTAGGCCGTTTTTTAGGGCTGTATCCATGTAAACCTTTGTGCTAATGTTGATATGTGCA
This sequence comes from Pelophylax lessonae, assembly GCF_965119305.1. NCBI lineage: Eukaryota > Metazoa > Chordata > Amphibia > Anura > Ranidae > Pelophylax > Pelophylax lessonae. Next base: position 294,922,576 of record NC_138769.1, read on the forward strand.
CAACATAAATGGACCCTATGTGCTACTACCTAGTGATTTCAGGGTCATCATGTAAACATTAACAATGTGACTGCTGCTGAATTACCTTAGCCTTCAGTCATTCTGCGCCTGCGCCATTGCTGCTGAATATACACTATTGATGTTTATGGCTCATTCACACCACAAGGCATGCGCGTTGCATTGGAGTGTGTTGTGTTTTTTGTAATGTGTTGTAATGCGTTGGCATGCATTTTACATGTGTTTCATTTGTTTGCTTGTTTTTTTTGCCTTGGTTTGCCTTGCAGTGTGTTGCATTTATGTGTGCATTTGAACCTGTTGCACTAAAAAAAAAGTAGTGCATGTTATACTTTTTTTTCAGTGCTGGCCAAATGCAACGTAATGTGCTGGCCTGAACTGCATTAATAAGGGAGATAAATTAGCGATTACACCACCACAGAATGGTGCTGTGGGTGTATAGATAGTGATAAAAAGTGCCACGTACTAATAACTAGAGCAGTGGTCTCCAAACTGCGGCCCGTGGGCCAATTGTGGCCCTTTGCTAACCTTTAGGGGCACTATTCCTCCCAGTGTTACAAGGCAGTAGTTCTCCCACTGACACCATCAATGGGGTAGTATTCCTCTTACTGATAGCAATGATGGGGTACTATTCCTCTTCCTCCTGACCACCAACCCTGAGGCCATGTTTATTCTCACTGATGTTGAGCCTGGGGCATTTTGTACCCCCACAAGCCACAATTCGGCCCCCCTAAGGACAGTAAACTGGCACTTTGTTTGGAATTTTCGAGACCCCTGTTTTTTGGTTGCTATGTGTTAGGAACACGCTCACAAATACAAATCACAGTATGGTATGAATGAATGAACCCTTTACTTCCTCTCCCCCTATCTCCTCCTGAATAATTCATTCATGCAGCAGCAGTGCAGGCGCAGAATGGCCTCAGCCTGACAAGGCCCAGGTAGTTCTCTTTCTGCCGCACATTAATAGCTGATTAAGGGGGTGATAAAAGATCACTAATGGGTAATCAGCAGCACAAGAGCAGAATGAATGCAGGTCAACTCATATGGATGTAAACAGGTGTATGTCTGTATACGTTCAGATACAGTATAGACAATAGCAGTGAGCTCTAGTGCAGCTTTAGCTTTGCACTTTGCAATGCAAATGAAGTGTAGTGTCACTGTGTAGTGACAGGTGGCAGTGCCACCCTACTTCAGTGAAGCAGTAAAGAGAAGTAAGGGATTGTGTAAATTGAGATTTGTTTTTGTTAGGTTTGGAATGCAGTGTTTACCATTATTTCAGTGTTATAGAGCAGAGTTCATTTGCATTTATTGCAAAGATGATCAGCAATGGCAATCTCCATAATTCTGTCGGCGCAAAGCGGGTCTAAACTAAAAAACAGCTTACAGTCTTTAGGTGAGGTGACGAGATTAGTTTTCTTTTATCTGGATTTTTTTTTCTTTATTTTAATTCTTTTCACCTGGTAATACTGCAAATACCACACGTTCTGTTACTAGGTGGCTATGCTTATTTCTCCCAGGGCCGTCTTTAATATCTATTGGACCCTGGGCAAACATTTTCTTGGGCCCTCCTGAATCCACTTATCAACTATTTGCAGGCAGTGTGGGCTCAAGGGGCAGCTGCTTTTGGCCCCACAACAATGACTGGGCCTGAGGCAGCTGCCCCTTTTGCCCTGCATTAAAGACAGCTCTGATTTCTCCACTATGTCTATGGGGGAGCCATGGTTGTCACCCAGGGCTGGACTTTAAACATGTCTTCCTTTGTTTATCTTCATTACATGAGGGATGAGGGGATTAATAGTTTACAGAAGGAAGATTAGATTGGTTTATGCTTCCAGGTCAGCTCACAAGAAGTGACAAGCACACTTTGCATTTCTGGCAAAAGTATTAGATAGATAAGATAGATAAGATAGATAAGATAGATAAGATAGATAAGATAGATAAGATAGATAAGATAGATAAGATAGATAAGATAGATAAGATAGATAAGATAGATAAGATAGATAAGATAGATAAGATAGATAAGATAGATAAGATAGATAAGATAGATAAGATAGATAAGATAGATAGATAGATAGATAGATAGATAGATAGATAGATAGATAGATAGATATAGATAGTTATAACCCCTGTAAGATTTTTTTTTTTCTATATGTGTCCCATTGCAGAGACTTCACTTCCTGTGCCATAGCCAAACAGGAAGTGAGAGGAAATCCTTGCAAGTTAAACACCTGCTGCCACATAACATACCTGTACATCATTTGGCTTCAAGTGGTTGTACCGGGGTGATGCCTGCAGCTGCAGCATCATCCCTGTACCATTTTTTAGAGCTGAAGGTCTGCTCTCTTGTAATAACTACCAATGTGGCTAAGCATGCCGCTCAGCTATTATTACAAGCAGCGGGAGGGGACACCCCCCCCCCCCTCCTGCCACCTTCGGCCGCTTGCCCGGGTTCTCCCGTCCCACTGGGAGACCCGAGAGACTAGCGGACACGTCCGTCGGCTGGCTGGAGACTTCCAGCTTTGTTCGGTCTTGGATGTAGTAACCTGGAAGAGACATCATGACATCACTTCCGGTTTACTCAGGAGCCAACAGCGCCAGTTTTCAAGAATCAAAAGTATTCAAAAATGCAGATCTTGGCGTTTTGAATACTTTCAAGTGCAGAGGAGGGGTCTGGGGTCTAAAAGACCACAGATCCCCACATAAAGAGTACCTGTCACTGCCTATTACTGTCACAAGGGATGTTTACATTCCTTGTGATCGCAATAAAAGTGATAAAAACAATTAAAGGGACAATTTAAAAAAATTTAATAAATTTAAGAAAAAAAAAAAACATTAAAGCACCCCATTCCTCCGTACTTGCGCGCAGAAGCCAACACATATACGTAAATTACGCCCGCAAATGTAAACTGTATTCAAATCATACATGTGAGGTATCACTGCGATTGTTAGAACGAGAGCAATAATTCTAGCACAAGACCTCCTCTGTAACTAATATTTTTAAAAAGTGTCGCCTATGGAGAAAATTAAGTACCGTAGTTTGTTGCCATTCCACAAGTGTGCACAATTTTGAAACATGACACGTTAGGTATCTATTTACTCGGTGTAACATCATCTTTCACATCATACAAAAAAATTGGGCTAACTTTACGTTTTTTTTTTTTAAATTCATTAAAGTGTATTTTTTTTTCAAACAAATTGCGTTTGAAAGACCGCTGAGCAAATGCAGTGTGACACAAAATATTGCAGCAACCGCCATTTTATTCTCTAGGGTCTTTGCTAAAAAATAAATATAATTTTTGGGGGTTCTAAGTAATTTTCAAGCAAAAAATACTGATTTTAGGCAACAAATGTCAGAAAAAGGCCTGGTGTTTAAGTGGTTAGGGAATTCCTTGGGGACCCCCAGATCACCATAACTAGTGTCCCCATTGCAAGATTTCCACTCTATTACTTTTCTGGGGACAACCCAAAATGTGGGATTTTCTTTTACTTTCACTTTTGGTGATAATGGTAAACAGGACAAATAGAGAGGGTGAATCTCCCTAATGGGGGCACAGACAGCAATAAAAACTGACAGGCGTTCTAATCCATCTCCAAAACTAAAAAAAAAAAAAAAAAAAAAAAAATTGCCTTTAGTTATACTTTAATTCTTTACCTGCTATCAGAGCTTGATGAATTCACTTTTTGATGTAGAGTTGAAACCTTTACCCAGGTAATAAATATTAGCAGTTTCTGTGTACAGACCTTGTTAGTTATTATTTTTGACTTACCCATGGTTGTCTGTGAATGTCTCCACTTGGAATAGCGTTTCATTGCGGTTCTTTAAGAGGCCTTCATGATGGTTGTACATGGATTTCAAATTGAAGTCTAAGCTGTCAGCTGGAGACTATAAGATAGGAGTAAAACACATTACTGAAAATATGTTTATGTATATGGCATGTTACAGCAATTATTTCATAGTTTTCCTCAATGGGAAGGTTGGAATAGCTCATGTCTTTGTGTTTTTTATAATACATGGAATGTGGGCCTAACATCAAGTTTTAAAGTGTATCTATGTTCAATATATAACACCATATATCCATTTCCACATTGTATAAAAATTATTTCCAGCCTACTCCTATTAGACTGAACGATCTTGAACATAGGCGTGAGTAGGGAGTGTGCCGGATGTGCCTGGGTACACCCTAATCACCAGTGTTTCTAATCGTGCATGATCTATAAAAATCCCAAGGCTACAGTTGCTCCTACTCCCTGCTGCCTCCTCAGCCAATGGGAAAGGCACTGTACCTGCCCCCTTTCCCAACGCGCCTTATTTGACTTTAAAACAGGAGATCCCAGCAGCTGGAACGGGCAGGAGAGGGAGGAGTAAACACAGCCTGCAGTGTGGGACAGATTCCAGCCTACCAGGAGTAGGTAAGCTGCGCGGCCGCTCCAGCAGATGTCGATGACGAAACGCGTAGGGCGGCTCCATTGCATCATAGCGTCACTTCCGGTTTCGAGACTCTACCGCCGTGGAACGCGGAAGCTTCCCGGCGATTGCTACTGATCCGAGGCAGCTCTCACAGTGAGTGGATGCTACGTTTTTCCCTTATCATTTGTGATTAATACTTCACGGGGCTCCCCTCTTTCTTTTTCCATATGGAAACACGCCAACTGGTGCCTTGTTGACCGTGGAAGGGGACCCTAGGAGATTTACATTGGCCTGACTTCTATACACGGCAGGTTGTATACACAGCGCGACACCTAGTGGTTACACAGGTGATTGCAGCTGCCATTTTACCTTAAGGGATTTTTTCCCTGGTTTATTCATCACCTTTATTCACTTATTTGTTTTTTATTGGCATGTTACGCTTACTATAGCAACAGTGCCGGGAACATTACCCAACACATGTTTTCATTTTACTTCTGCACTGTATTGATTTAATTATTCGTTTATCACAAAAAATCACTGTCTATGTCATAAATTTATTTATTGCACTTTAGCACCTTCTGGATTGTATCTATCACACATCAGGATAATTTATCCTTTTATCTACCTTATTTGAACTCACCCAATACACAGTATATATCCATTTTACCTCTTTTATGGTTTTTATGGGATACACCCCCTTATTTATCATTTGATTGCAAGTGATTGCACTTTATCACTATTTATTGCATAAAGGTAGCGCCGTTTTCAACCCCTTCTCTGCACTTCACTTATATCTTGACCCCTTTGGGGTTTTGGTTGTTGGCTGCTTACACCTGATAGTCGCTCATGTTTCACCTCACACTCCATAGCGCTGGTCATTTTCTGCCTTTATCGGGGGATGCCTAGTGCCCCCCCCCCCCTACACAAAGGAGGGAGGAGTGGCTGTGCTTCCTCAAGCAAGGGTTTTTTTGTTTTAGAAGATGTTAGATCAATTTTTTTTGTCTGAAGGCAACTGCACTGCCTGCTTCTCCTGGACGAGGGACATTACAGTCTGTGCTCCCCACGATCTCTGCTAAACCTCAATACTCATTACCTGCTTACTAACACACTGACACCCCCTCCTCTTCTGCATGACCATCTCATGTGTCTGTGGGCTGCTGGGGCACTATAAGTCTCAGCATGCCAGGAGATGGGAGGCAGCAGCAAAGTGTTAGGTCAGACTGACTTTTTCATGAACAGTGCTGGTGTGTATGTATGTGTATATACGGTATGTGTGTATAAGTGTGTATATACTGTATGTGTATATATACTGTATGTGTGTATAAGTGTGAATATACTGTACGTGTGTGTATATATATATATATATATATATATATATATATATATATATATATATATATATATGAAAAGTATGTCCACGTACAGTATATTATGCACTCAATACTTGATCGGGGCTCCTAATGCCGATCAGCCTGTGGTGGCACTGCTGAGGTGTTATGGAAGCCCAGGTTGCTTTGATAGCAGCCTTCAGCTCGTCTGCATTGTTTTGTCTGGTGTCTCTCATCTACCTCTTGACAATACCCCACACATTCTCTGTGGGGTTTAGGTCAGGCAAATTTGGTGGCCAATCAAGCACAGTGATACCATGATAATTATACCAGGTATTGGTACTTTTGGCAGTGTGGGCAGGTGCCAAGTCCTACTGGAAAATGAAATTGGCATCTCCATAAAGCTAATCAGCAGGGGGAAGCATCAAATGCTCTAGAATTTCCTGGTAGAGGGCTGTGCTGACTTTGGACGTGATAAAACATAGTGGACAAACACCAGCAGATGACATGACTCCCCAAATCATCACTGACTGTGGAAAATTCACACTGGATCCTATGCAACTTGGATTCTGTGCCTCTCTACTCTGGGACCTTGATTTCCAAATGAAATGCCAAATTTTCCACAGGTGGTGACGATATGACATGACCTTGAAGTTTGTAAACATACTTTGCAAAGATCCCCACACATTTACTTCCTTGAGGTCTGTGACACACGTAATCACTATGCCCTGTGAGTAGGCCTTGCTGTGTCACGCATTTCACAGAGCGTGCCTTCTCAATTATATGGAGCTGGGAGGAGGCGTGTCAGGAGGCGGAGTCAGTAGAAAACACGCAGGGAGTCCAGGAAGTTGTGGAAAGACATGGCTGGGAAAGAGGCAGAACTCACCACATGAGGAAAATTTTCATTTAAGCTTATATTGGATTGCCAAAAATACCTATTGTTTGTATTCTTGTTACAATGCTAATGTTATAAAATGAAAGTGTATGCTGTGACCATAGAACTCCTTTAACTGGGAAAATATTTGTAAGTGTAGCATAGTACCCATGTACTGTGAGAAGTTAAGGTCATTAATTACGGGGCTCTTAGATATTATTAGTAAAGGCAAAATCTTTTTGGGGTTTGTTAGTCATTATAGGTTGCTTACCTCAGGATCATTGTAATAAGCAGACCGTCTTGTACTTGATAGGGTTGGAGTTGCATTAAGACGGTTCCAGGGATCTTCACGACTTGTTGAATTAAATGGTTTTTGGTAGCATAAACTCTGAAATGTAGATGTAAACCGTATAAAAATTGTTTTCTCATTAAAGTAAAGCCTACTTTTAATGTAACGTAATTAATTTTTCAAACTGAATGAAAACAAAAAGAGTGATAATGGAAGGGGGGGGGGAGGGGTCCTATTTCTTTGCCCATATTTTGGCCATCATGAATTATACCCATTTACTATACCATGACTGCAGCACGACAATTTTTTTTAAATCTAAATAATTTTTTTGCTACAGGCAATGTCCCTATATGCCAACTCATACTTTAGTGGGAGACATTGGAAGTGCAGTCACTATAGATCTGAGGGGGACATGCAAGGAAAATAAAAAACAGCATTGTTGCTTGCACATGATTAGATATATAGAAATCAGCAGAGCTTCCCCTCATTTCAGATATTCCCCCCAGATCTAGAGCGACTGCACTTCCAAGTGCGTTTGCAGTGCACTTGTAGTGCACAGTGGGTTTGCCTTTAGTAAATCAACCCCATTGTACAATGTTAATAAATTTAGCGGGCTCTGTCACAAAAAAACCCTAAAATATTTTAAAAGAGAAGCATGGGTTTTCCTTTTTTTTCCAATTTATACTCACCTAGGTGGATGCAGCCTCGGTTTGAGGCTGCATCTGTCCCCCGGTGCCTCTGCACTGAGAACCGATCGAATACCGCTGATCGCTCAGTTCTGACAGCTCCCCGAGCAGAAAGCTGCTGACTGTCAGTCAGCAGCTCTCTGCTCTGCCCTCTCCTCGCTCACTGGAGCATTGGGCTGTGGAGGGGCAGAGAACGGCCGGGTCACTGAGAGGCTGAGCCAGGTGTCAGTCCAGGGATCTGGCGGATTCCGATTCTGTGGTTGTGATGACGCGGTCAGGAGATTGTGAAGGCCATGGCAAAACCTTCAGTTTATGCCTCTTGATGTAATCCCCGTGGATTTCGAGGTGTGTTTAGGATCATTATCCATTTGTAGAAGCCATCCTCTCTTTAACTTCAGCTTTTTCACAGATGGCATCAAGTTACCATCCAAAATTTGCTGAAATTTTATTGAATCCATTTTTCCTTCTACTCGTGAGATGTTCCCTGTGCCACTGGCTGCAATACAACCCCAAAGCATGATTGATCCACCCCCATGCCTAACAGTTGGACAGAGGTCTTTTTTCATTAAATTCTGTGCCCCTTCTTCTCCAAACATACCTTTGCTCATTACGGCCAAAAAGTTCAATTTTAACCTCATCGGTCCACAGAACTTGTTTCCAAAATGCATTAGGCTTGTCTATATGTTCATTTGCAAAGTTCAAACGCTGATTTTTGTGGTGAGGACGTAGAAGAGGTTTTCTTCTGATGACTCTTCCATGAAGACCATATTTGTACAAGTATCTCTTTATAGTGAAATAGTGTACCACAACTCCAGTGTCTGCCAGATCTTTCTGGTGGGATCGTGCAGTCAAATGTGGGTTTTGAATTGTTTTTCTCACAATCCTGCGAGCTGTTCTGTCTGATATTTTTCTTGGTCTTCCAGATCTTGCTTTAACTTCCACTGTTCCTGATGACTGCCATTTCTTAATTACATTCCGAACAGAGGATATTGACATCTGAAAATGCTTTGCTATCTTCTTATAGCCTTCTCCAGGTTTGTGAGCGTCAACTATTTTCAGTTTCAATTTTCTAGACTAGTATGAGCTAGTATGTGTTTTTCTTTCAGGTGTTCGCTTTTTAAAAAACAAATTCGGAGGTTTACAATCTCTTTAAGGCTTATTGGTTGTTATGCCGGCTGCTCCAGATTTTGTCTTCTCCATTTATCGTAAATTCCCTTCCTTGTAGTTTTTATTCCAATGAATATCAGCATTCTCTGGTTGGACAAGGTAGTGATCATGATGTCACCATCTCTCCTCTCCACTTTATCCAATCAGAAAATACTTTATATTGCTATATTCGCTGGAAAAAAAAAACAAGGTGTTCTATGAATAGTGGCAGTACTGAGCGAGTAACCCACTGTGGTCAGTGTGCAGAGGGGAACCTAAGCGGAATCCAAAAGATAGTAGTTATCGTTGTAGTAGCATGGACTACTACAGTGATTGTCAGCTTCCCCAGTGGCCTACTTGGTATGAGATATGTATATTTACGTTGTGCCAAGCTGGACCAATACAAATGTACAATAAAGATCATACCGATTTAGCTTTGAAGCAGAACTCCACTTTTGTTGAGAAAAAAACATTCCACTCTGGGTGATCTCTGTACATTACTAGGATTTTAACAAACTTTGTTGCAGATTCCTACCTTTTGTTATTCTAAAGAAATCATTGTTAGTTCCCCTATGCCCCTGTGCTGAGTGGGTGTAATGGGAGTGGTTTCATAATTATCAGCTGTGGCAACTGCATTGCTCTAATGAGGGAAGCTGCTGGGCCTGCATCCCTTTAGACGTGTTCCTATTGGGAGTATCTCACCAAAAATGACATTTTTGTTGCAGGGGATGCCAGAAATCTGACTTGTATCTTAGTGCAGACTTCTGGGAAAATTGGTGAGCCAATCACACAAGCAGGAAATTATGTTTCTGGGGTGTGGTCAGTACACATTCTGTGTACGGAACAGCTAGAGGTAAGGTAATTTTTAATAACATTCAATTACAATATGATTTGGTGTCACAATTGTATATGTAGCACTGCCCCCTAGGGAGCTGCCGAGTGTGGATTCCCCTGGGTTACCCATAGCAACAGTCTGTAAAACTTTTCACTTTAAGACTTGGCTCAGACAATGAACAGTCCAGGGGATTTGTTTTTTGGTGTTTTATTTTAGAACTTGGATGGAAGAAGGGATAAGTGGGAGACTCCAACTTTGAACTATGCACAATATAGAGGACAGCTAGCTGCAGTGTATGCGGCAAGGCTACTGCTTCACCTTTGCCACAGAAGTGAAGGTAGCTCAATATGCTCCTATTAAAAGTATTCTTCAGGGTCTCAACTTGGCACCCCCTTTCTCACTTGCTGTGTGTGCTAGCCCCTGTCCACTGACTCTCCTCTGGATCGATCCCCTTCCTGGGAAGACCCCTGGCAAGCTTCCCGGTACTCACGGACACTGTTTTTCCCTTCAGCTCCACTGGTCAGCATCCACTGGACTTCCTGGCTCAGCATCACCCTCCTGGTCTACTAGGCCGACTGCCTGTAACCACTTTCCACACTGACAGGAGGAGAGACAGCCGCCACCCTCCTCCTGGGACCTGGCTTCCCGCCCAAAGACGCCCTGTCAAATATGTCCCTGGATTGTATATCCAATCCCAGGATGCACCACTCCTGTGCCAACCCTCTGTGACAGCCACAAAAGCCTGTGTGTCATTGGCTAGGTTTCCTCCACTGTCCAACAGGCTCCCCTATTGGATACAGTGGGGACACTCTCTCAGCCCAGATGAATCACACATGGACACATGCAACAGGCATAACTAACAGATCAGGCTCTCCTGATAAGCAGGCAGATCAAAACTATGCTTGTTCCTAGCACCTATCTTGGAGGGTGCTACATCCACCCCCCCCCCCCACCACCAAAAATGAGCCATTTCCCTATTGGATCTGGGGCAGCCGCCCCCTACAAAAATCCCTACTGGAAAAATTCTGAGGGGTATCCCACAAACTTGGAAAAGGGGGAGAAGGGAGAAAAACAAATGTACATGCATAAGTTATGTAAAAAAATATAAATATTTTGTTTGTACAGGTATAATACAATTTCAGGGTGCATTTGAAGCAATGCACCCCCCACCAAGCAAAACTTTGCTCTGGTGGACAAACACATCCTAACTAACTATCTCTAATTGTTTTGGTCAACCTAAAAAGGAACAAAGAGATTAGACACTTATGCATATTTTACACTGAAGCAACATTTGCCTAACTTATTGTTGATGAGAAGACCCTCCCCGTGGGGGCGGCCTTCTCATCCAGCATTGCCTGACTCAATCTAACAGGCATCTACTTGTCAGTCTTGACACAACGAACAACACTCCTCAAAGGCGATCCTGAGCCCTGTTGCTGACTATCTACTAAGAGTCCGAAAACGGGTGTCTGCAACATTCTCTCCACCATAGTGTTCAGCACCCACTTCCCAACAAACACTGTGTTGCCGGAGCCTGGACAACTTATCAGCCCTGTAGGGATGTGTAATAGCTTCTTCAGGGGCCCCTGGCATCAGGGCACCTCCAACCGAAAATTCCAAGGGCACCGCTCACTTCTTCCAGGCAGTTACCCCCCCCCCCCCTTGAGTTCCTTTGTTGGCTCGTTGGCCCAAAAGTAGTTCACCTGGAACTCTGAGTACATTGTAATCCTTGATCCCGGCCCGATGGCCCAAAAGATCTCCGGAACTGCAATTGTCAATCTTTAAGTTCTCCTGAGAGGGTCGGCCCTCTAGTATAGGTCCACTAGCCAGTGGTATCTTAAGTTGCCCCCCAACCCCTTTTTTTGCAGGGATAGAAAGGGAAGGGGTAATGGACATAGGGCATAAGCCCCAACAACAACTGGATTTAAATGTTCCTTTGCTGTAGTATATATTTTTTTTTCTCCAGACAATGAACATAGGCTAGCCAGCCTTAATTGAACTTTGTATATCTTCCTCAGCAGTAGAAATCTGGATGGGGAATTCGCAAAGTCTTCCCATCCTTTTCCTGGCCCAAATCCAAATAGATCGCCTGCCCATGATTCCATTGAGCCTTCACAGATAGGAAAGTCTTCCACAAGTCCAGCCTGGCTGATTGCGGTATGACTTGGGTACAAAGAGGAAGTCCCATATAGCTTCATCGCACCAGGACTCTCTTTTGGCCTCTATCTCTAGCATGACCTCCCGTGGAGCATAGGGATAATCATACCCATACTCTAAGGCCACCTTCCTCTGTATCCCCCTTTGCATCCTGGAAAAACTGGGGAGGGTCTTCCGATTACCTCTCCCAGCTGGGGAGTATGGGGTCTCCTCTCTTTTGATGAGGGAGGGGTAGGCCTCATTTTGATCCCGTGCCCAGGCATAGTTCTTAGGTGGGGTTAGGTCTGGGGCCCGATTAACATAGGCCTCACAGAACCCCAGATTCCTGGCGCACTCTCCTCGCACCATGGAATCCCTAGTCTCCTCATCAGGTATATCAAAACGAGCTGGACTGCTCTGATCTCCGGACCCCCAGTCCCATTCAGTCTCTTCCTCAGACTTCCAAACATCCAGTCCCTCCTCCAAGAATCCGAACCGATTCTGGAAGCCTGGAGACCCCACATCAATGACCCCGGCCTCTTCCTCGCTGCTCACACTCACACTAGCAGCCCCGGTTACCACTGGCCACTTTCTTCCCTCTGCCTGTATGGGAGCAGACTTCTTCTCTGCTGCTGCAGTTTTCAATGCATCAGGTGGCCACTTCCCGGCCCGTACTACCTGCATGTATCCTGACTCAGACATTCGGGTCTCCTTCCATGTGCACGCTGGATCACTGAAAGACTGCATGGACTCCAACTGCATCATGAACCGCAGCACTCCTCTGAGAGGCCCCGACTCCGCAGCCGACAGAGCATGAGTGACCCCGGTCTCCCATGTCACACTCAATTTTCTGGGCCGACCTTCACCCTGCTCTGCCGGCAGCAGCAGATTGCCGCAGTGCCCACACTGGCCCAGCTTGCATCCGCATGGTAACACTCAGACACTGACTACATACCAGACCCAAGTGCTCCATGCCTCCTCCAGTGCACAACACCAGTCTGCTGGGCACCATCCACACCCCTGTATGCCACAGGGTGGATGTCTTCGGCTCTCCGATCTGCTTCGCAAGTTCTCCGCCAACATGTGGGATAGCCTCTGCGCTCCGGCTCACTCCGGTACTCGCCATCTTGCTCCTCCGCACATGTGTCTCCCTCTCAGCCCCTCCCGGAGGTGGAAGTCATTTATAGACTCTCCTTCCCGGTTCAGATTGGCTGTGCGTGAGCAGCGTCTCTGCCCACTTCTCCAGATTGGCGGTGGCTCCTCCTGCTAGGCAGAACTTTACAGTTTGGTAAAACCCTTGCAATGTGCATACTGTATATCCCCCAGAGGGGAATTTTTTTTTTTTTCTCAACGAAAATGATGTTACTCTGTAAAGCAACACTAAACAATATTCTTATTCTCCAAAATATAATCCATACACATCAACATGTTGGCCCTGTTACCAGTTTTTCAGGAAATAGTTTTTACTGTGTTTTTCTGCCTCCTTGTAACAGGTATGAAGGTAACTAGGAAGTACAGGCAATACAGTGCTGCCACGGGTGAAAAGATGGGGTTGACAGTGAAGGATGTCCTATAATGACAGCTGGAAATGAGGTGTGTTTGTACAGCCTTGCACATGGATTCTGTAAACAGCAGAGAAGCTTTTTAAGGGATTGTGCAATAGGGGCAGCAAATATAGCAATAGGAGAAAGTGTGTCAAATGAAGGATGCATTTATCAGCTTGACATTCAGCACATCCTCTAATTTAACACACTTTCCCCTATTGCCATATTTGCTGCCACTACTGCACAATATATCTGGAGCTTTTCCACTGCTTAAGTGTAAGCCTGGGTAAAAAACACAAATTAATTCATCTCTGCAGAACATGCACATTCCCCCATGTTGTATAACTTGAAAATCACTGCATGTACAAAAAAATATCTTCTGGTCCAGCCGAAAATCCAGTGAGATCCTAACATCTTGTGCTCTCAGCTTCTTTGGCTCTGAAATTCCAAACAGTGCTATTAACCTTGCTCAGTACTCTTCTGTAAACTACAGAACCCCCCCCCCCCCTATATTATGGTGATAAAGAGGGAAAGAGATATGTTCTGTGGTCTTATACAAAATAACTGGGGAATGCTGACAACACTGCTTTGAATTTTTGAATTTCAGTGTGGCAGTGGTACCATGTTGTCAGCCCAAACAGGAATTTAGGAGCACACTGGATTTCTAACAAAAATGTTCTGTTCTTACAGGGTTTTAAATAAATAAAACATGGGATAATGTGCATGTATTTCAGAGGTGTGCTGCATAATTATTTTTTATTTTTCCCCAATCATGCATTTTAACAGAATTTGCATGCTGTCCCAGTTATTACAGCACATTTTCCACTGGCATCACCACTGTCAACCGTGGCAGCACTTTAGCCTCAAGCCCATTCTCCCATAGCTCCTAACTGTCCCTGATTTGGAGGAACTGTCCCTGATTTGGAACAATGTCCCTCTAACCCTCTTTCCTCCTTATTTGTTCCTCATTTTGGTCTGATCTATATAGTTGTATATAAAATGCACTTTTTAACTGTCAAAAAGTGTTTCCAGTGCTAGCCCTTTAATCCAGTTTATAAATTGCTACATTTATAAAGGAATAGTAGTGGTAAAAAAACACTTATGGGTTTTAACTAATCATTTTTTTTGTATAATTCTCCTTTAGGGGGCAAGGCAGCGTGTGTCCTATGCCTACATACTTCTACTAATAGGTGTCCCTCGTTCCCATCTCAAAAAGTTGGGAGGAATGCCCTTCTCCCTTAATCTGTCATACTAGTCAATACCTTTCCATTGCCTTTTCAGCCAATTTCCTACCTCTCCTGATCCTGACGCTGGCGAACTCTTGCAAACAACAGAAGATTGGGAAAGGAGGTGTTAAATTAAAACTGTACTAAAAGTGGTTGTAATTCAATGCATTAACATAAAAGGCATTCTGTGTGTAGCAGCCCCTCTCAGCCCTCCTAATACTTACCTGGGCCCCATCTTGCTCCAGAAATGTCCACGAATGGCTCGGTCATCCAGGACTCTCCCTCTTAAATGGGTGGCTGAGACACAGTAGTGGCGCCATTGGCTCCCGCTGCTGTCAATCAAACTCAGTTAGCGAATGAGGCCGAACCACAACTCTGTGACTGAGCTGCAGCTTGGCTCAAGGGCCAGGAGCTTCAGCCAGGGACCCGAGAAGAGGAGGATTCGGGCTATTGCACAGAGCAGGTAAGTATAACATGTTTGTTATTTTTATAAAAAAAAAAGAGAGAGACTTTACAATCACAGGGCGCTGGTCCTGAGCCCTGCCCGCGTCATCCTTCTCCTGGCTGTGTTTCATATTGCGCTCAATCCGCTTTCTCCTCCACACGGGGACTCCTGTCCCATTGCAACTGGCGGTACCAGCAGCTCCCACGGCCCGCTTAAACTGGCATTCCGGACCTACAGTTATTGATGTGCCTGTTTTTTACCTATCTATTGTAAATAGCTCTGTTGTGGGGATTTTAAAATACAACATCTTACTGCACATAGAGGCCCTTCTCTGCTTTTATTTTTGTCTGTATATATCTGTATAGAGTCTGCTAAACACCACCAAGAAACCTACCCTAGTGCCTTGGACATTTTTGAAATTGCTATGGATTTATACTTTATAACTATATTTCTTGCATATTCTGTATTATGACCAAGCCCCTGCGCCTATAACCTCCTCCTCTTGTTTACAATCACTTAAAAGTACATTTACATTACATTTAAAGCCCAACTTTGGGTCTAGGGAACATAAAAAAGGTCTACTAACCTGAAATAGGCACAAGGTTTTTTCTACCTTCCTGCATTCTACTTCAGCGCAAAAAAAAAAAAAAAATAGATTTCCTCTGAGCATTCAGTACAAGCTACATGTAGGTGTCACTTTCAGCCAGATCTTTGCATATATTCTTTTTAGATGAGCTAGCAGGTGACAAAATCATACCTGTGTCTCCTTTCCCTGGAAGGAGTTGTCATTTTCATATCTGGGATATGGAAATGGGTCTCTTGTAGGTGGCATGATGTGAAGCAAGTCCTTGGTGCAGAGCGATGACAGGATCCGTCAGTAGGAGACTTTATGCACTTGTGTGTT
Source organism: Pelophylax lessonae (assembly GCF_965119305.1). Lineage (NCBI taxonomy): Eukaryota > Metazoa > Chordata > Amphibia > Anura > Ranidae > Pelophylax > Pelophylax lessonae. Next base: position 294,938,412 of record NC_138769.1, read on the forward strand.
TTGTTTACACTGGTTGCTAGGTGACAGAGACAGAGGGGTAGCAGTTACAGAGCAGGAAGTGTAACAACTAGGCATGCCACTAAGTTCTGACAGCTTTTATAAATTAGACTTGAACTCTATAACCAAACACAATTCTGATTGCACTCTTGTAGTATGGCTTTGTTCTCTTTCTCTGCAGGTTGTGAATGGCTTTACGTATCTTGCAATCTATGCAATGCTAAAGGTTAAAAAATACAAGTTGCCTATATGTTTACTTTTCTATGTATGTTATTTCAGGTTTGTGAATGGCTAGCTTAGTACAGACAGCTCTATAAGTTTAAAGAGGAGTTCCAGCCTGGGGAAAAAAAAGTCAGCAAATATTGTGGCTGCTGACTTTTAATATAAGGACACTTACCTGTCCAGGGATATCACGGTGTCAGCACCCCAAGCTGATCCATCCATCGGCTCCGGGTGCAGGCACTGGCATCTTCACTAAGGAAAACAGGAAGTGAGCAGCCTATTTCCTTCTGCACATTCGCGAGTTGCGCTGCACTTTCTGTCTGGTCCTGTTGTGTTCTGGGACCTGTGTGTCTCCCAGAAGGCAGCGGGGGGAAGGAGGAGGGGCCAGAAATTTTGTAGATCCAGGCACAATTATTGCAGCGATCTTACCTGGAAGTGGGAGGGGGTACCTGATTTTGACGCTCCACCAAAAGGTGTCAAATGTGGTAGCAGAGGGGGGAGGCAAAGAAGCAGGGAATCCCCTTTTGGGAGGAACTCTGCTTTATGGAGGAATAGGCTCCCTCCAGACATACCTTACCTTTATGTATATATTGCTATATATACTCAAACATGGAGACTCTGGGATATAGAAATGTGTCTCTTGTAGGTGGCATGATGGGAAGCAAGTCTTTGGTGCAGAGTGATGATCGGGTTAGTCAGTAGGAGACTTTACTCTGTTGGAGATTTTGGCTGGCTATATACAGCGGGTATAGAAAAGAATCGCCCCCTCTAAAATAATCAAATTTTCTTGCTTTGCAGCCTGAAATGAAGACAGACACAGTTTTTATTTTATTTGGCTGTATAAGTGCAACTTATAACATCCAAGTGAAAGAAATAACACCACATAGTAGGGGGAAAAAAATCTGAAAAACAATCACTGAGTTGGAAAAAGATCACCCCCTCCTAAAAATGACTCAACCAGGTGTAGCTAATCACCTTCTCGAGGGCATACAAAGCCATTGACTTTCAATTGTGATCAGCTGTGGTCATTTTGATTAACTTAACACGAAAAGAGCTATTCTGGAGCATTTCAGTCCCTCGTAGTGGAACTGAAGCAAACAATCAACTGTGGGTGGCAAGGTACTGTCAAAAGATTTCCGGGATAAAGTTGTGGACAGGCACAAGTTAGGAGATGGATACAAAATAATGTCAAAGGCTTTATTAACCACTTCTTGCCCACCCTATAGGGAATTGACAGCAGGAAGGTGGTTGTATTATCCTGACATGCCGTCACATGATGGCGGCAGGATAATGCACTCTGCGCTCCCCCTGGGGGTGCGCAGAGAGGCGATCGGTGCTGCGGTGTGTCACTCTGACGTAGGCTCTTTACCATGTGACCAGCTGTGTCCAATCAAAGCTGGTCACATGCTGTTGATCGGCTTTCCTCAGTTCATGCCTGACAGGCACCAGTAGAGGAGGGCCGATCTGCGGCTCTCCTGACAGGGGGGGGGGGTCTGCACTGGGGGGGGTGCCACTATAACCACCAGGGATGCCCACCCATGACCCCAGGGATGCCAACCATGGCCACCAGGGATGGCAATCAGGGCTCAGGGAGCCCGCCAGTGCCCTCCCCATCAGTGCTGCCCACCAGTGCCCATCATTGCCATCTATCAGTGCCGCCCACCAGTGCCCATTATTGCCCACCAGTGCCGCCTATCAGTGCCCAGCAGTGCCACCCATCAGTGTCCCGATCAGTGCCACCTATCAGTGCCCACCAGTGCCACCTATCAGTACCCATCAGTGCTGCCTATCAGTGCCCATCAATGCCGCTTATCAGTGCCCACCAATGCTGAATATCAGTGCTAACCATCAGTGCCACATATCAGTGACCATCAGTGCTGCATATCAGTGCCGCATATTAGTGCCACCCCATCAGTGCCTCCTCATCAGTGCCTGTCAGTGCGGCCTCATCAGTGCTCATCAGTGCAGGAAAAAACGTATCTATTTACAAAATTTTATAACATAAACAAAAAAACTTTTTTTTTTTCAAACTTTTCGGTCTTTTTTTCTTTGTTTAGCAAAAAAGAAAAAACCTTGCGGTGATCAAATACCACCAAAAAAATAAAAAAAGCTCTATTTGTGGGAAAAAAATGACATAAATTTGGTTTAGGTACAATGTTGCATGACCGCGCAATTGTCATTCCAAATGCAACAGAGCTAAAAGCTATAAATTGGCCTGGGCGGGAAGGGGGAAAAGTGCCCGGTATTGAGGTGGTTAATGCCTAGAAGCACAGTGAAGTCTATTATAAGTGGAAGGTATTCGGTACAACATGGACCCTCTATGGATCAGGACATCACTTCAAACTGGATGAAAAAGAGTCAGAAGGAAATTGATCAGAGAGGATACCAAGAGGCCTATAGCAACTCTGAAGCAGTTGCAGGAATTTATGACAGAGTGATCATTGTGTGCATGTGACAACAATATCACAAATGCTTCACAAATGTGGCTTGTATGGGAGGGTTGCAGGAAAAAAGCCACTCCTTTAGGAAAGTCCACATGCAGTCATGACTGAGCTTTGCCAAAATGCACCTTAAAGATTCTGAGGCCACATGGAAAAAGATGTTCTGGTCAGATGAGGCTAAAATTGAATGATTTGGCCTCAACACCAAACAATGTGTCTGGCGGAAATCCAATATAGCTCACCATCCAAATAACACCATTCCTACAGTAAAGCATGGAGGTGGTAATATCCTGGTAGGGGGGTGTTTCTCTTCAGCAGGGCTGGAGCACTTGTCAGGATAGAAGGAAAAATGGATGGGGCAAAATTCCATCAAATTCTTGAGGAAAATCTGCTGCCCTCTGCCAGAAAGTTGCCAATGCAAAGAAGGTTTACCTTCCAACATCACAATGGCCCAAAGCAAACAACAAAAATGACCACACAGTAGTTGAAGGAGAAAGGCGAATGTCCTTGCATGGCTTAGTCAGAGTCCAGACTTAAACCTTATTGAAAATCTGTGGAATGACTTGAAGACTGCAGTCCACAAATGGTCACCATCAAATTTAACGGAAGTTGAGCAGTTCTGCAAAGAAATATGGGGCAAATATTACAAAGTCTAGATATGAAAAGTTAGTAGAGACATATCCCAGTAGACTAAAGGCTGTAATTAAAGGTAGTTCAACAAAATACTGTCACAAGGGGGTGATCCGTTTTCTAACTCAGTGATTCTGTTTTTGATTATATTGGTGTTATATCCTTCACTTGGATGTTATAAGTTGTACTGGATAAATACAGCTGGATAAAACAAAAACAGTATCTGTCTTCATTTCAGGCTGCAAATAAAGAAAATGTGATCAGTTTAAAAGGGGCTAATTTTTTTTCTACAACCATTGTATGGATTTTTAAAAAAATTTCAGCCAATGGCTTATCAAAACAAAAAGCAAACAGATTCCCCCAGCAACCTCAATTGTGTGAAATCCTCACTGCTGTGCTATTGTATTCTGACAGGGGGGACTTATCTGCTGTCATTATACACTGATCACTAAATAGATAAGTGAAAGATTCTTTCCAAAAGTGCTTCTGCAAACCAAAAAAAATAAAAAAAATTAGGGGAAATTGAACTTGGATGGGGTAAGAATTATTATGGGATGCCCACTTGATCAGCACAGAAGTCTTCAGGGACACAAACTATATGCATCCAGTATATACACACTTCCCTTCTACCTCCAGCACAATCTTGCTTGTACAACTACATCTCCCAGGACCAGCTAACACTGACAAATTGATCCAACACAATCTCAGTCAGATCCAGAGTAAATGCCCTTTGCAGGCAGGGACTGCGGACCCCTTTTGGAAGTGTAGCAAAAAAAAAAGAGGTCTTTGGTGCCAGCTGTCTACTCCTGTGACTACTGCTCCCAGTACCACCTCTTCAGGCACTGCCAGCCCACCTAGGTGCAGCTGCCCCTTTCAGTAGCCCTCCTGGCTACTTCTCCACAGTCCTCCCAGACTAAATCTGCATCCACCCCAGACTGCTTGCACCCAGCCTCTTCAGGCATGCCTCTCAGTCTTGTAACTGTAACACTCACCAGCCCTCTTGGCTGTCTTCCTCCCTGAATATTTGCCCAGCAGTGTCCTCCTGATGTCCTCTACTTGCTTGTGACAGGAAGAGGAGTCCCTTCCGTACCTGAGCCCATGCCTGAGTTCACCCACTCCCCGAGACTAGGAGGTTACTCTCAAAGGCCTCCGACAGCCTAACACTCCATCTTCCACCTGAACTCCACATTGCCCAGCTGGGCTGACCCAGAGAATTTAAGGGGGCCTACACCTTGCCAACCCATCTGTTGGGGATTGGCCAGGGCCCTCAGAATACTCCAGACAGCTCCTCCTAGATCTCTCCCATCTCTCTGCTTCTAAAATCTTCTCCAAATTTCCAGCAAGCAGGGGGAGTCACTAGAGATGCCCTGAGTAACTCACCTGACCCAGATTAACACACAGGCTTGGCTGCCAGCCAAGCCCGACAATTTACCTACTCTACACAAAATTTCTAACTCTAGCAATGCCAGGGGGTGCTACACAAATCTCTTCTAATGGGTGCAAAGAACAAGAAAAACAGGTAAATGCTTCTCGGCGTGAATCCTCCACCACAGATCACACAACCTCCTTACCAAATCCTATTGATCTCTTAATAACAAATAAATTATTATGCATTCTGTATGTATAAACCCCCTGGAAGACTGCCTGCTCCAGTCAGCAATGACCACCAGACATCCAACCAACAAAGTTCAAGGTTTAATGGTGCGCCATACTGGTTTAAGTTATTCTCACCAGCAGCCTTTTGAAAAGAACAGAGAGAGGACACTGGAACAAGCAAGACTGAGAGCGGGATAGACAGGAGGCCCCCGCTCACTTCCTGCCTGTGCACTGCATGGGCTGTTTAACACTTACATTATTTTAATTGGTTAAATTCCTGTCTTGTGACAGTTAATCTTCTGGAATATTCAGTCAGTTGGTTAGGTGATCTGAAGACCCTATAAGGAAAGAAGAATGTTAGTCACTAGAGCGTCGGTGACAGCAGAAGATGCATCCCTCCCTCCTGCCCATTGTCCTGGTCTTCTATAGAAGTATGGAAGCTGCTGACTTATTAGTACAGGTGGCAAGCACACGGCTGCCATTCTTGTCCTTGCTTTCCAACCTGGTATTTCATTACTGACATAACAAGTACCGTATGTGCATATCAGATGTCTTGCCACTTAGACTGCAGCAACTTTCTTGTTTCTCTTTATTGAGGTTATAACAAACAGTAGGGAAACAAGAATGTCTGGCCCACAGGAACAACCAGAAAAGTGGCCCCAGGGGATTTTCACCCCTCTCTATTTACCAACTTTATACATGTAGCACCCTCCTAGTCAGGTGCTAGGTAAGAGAGTGTAGTTTTGGCTTTCTCTGCTTACCAGAAGAGCAGCAGGCAAAATATTGTGCACTCTGCTTATCAGGAGGCAGGAATGGTAGTTAGGCCTGCTTAGTGTGCCCAGTGTGTGATTCATCTGGTCTAGGGAGTGTCCCCAGCTGATCCAATGGGGAGGCATGTTGGATGCTAGAGGAAACCTGACCAATGACTCACAGGCTTTTGGTACTGTCCCAGGGGGTTGGCACAGACAGTGGTGCATTATGGGACAGGGTATAAAAAGCCACGGGCACATGAGGTAGACGTCTTTGGCGGGAAGCAGAGTCCCAGAAGGAGGGTGGTGGCTGACTCCTCTTCTGCAGCAGTTGATGGTGGTCACAGGCAGTCGGCCTGGTGTACTGGTGGTGCGAGGCTGAACCCAGAGGTCCAGGAGAGCTGACTACAGGAATTGGGGCATTGGAGAATCTGTTAAAACAGTGTCGTGAGTACAGAGGAACTTGCCCAGGGGTTTGCCCAGGAAGGGGACCACTCTGGAGTGTAGAGTCAGTGGATGGGTGTCAGCTAGCACAGAGAGAAAGAGGGTACTAGGGGAGTGCCCTAAAGAGAAATACTATAGTACCACTTATCTCTTCCTCATTCAAGGGACAGGATGATGTAGCGGCCTTGCCGCATTCTCAAGTTAAAAGTCCTTAGCATTGTGAATAGTTAACAGTTGGATTATCCCACTCATCCCTTCTCCCATCCCAACGTAAATAAAACCACAAAAACAACATCTCCTGGACCAATCTTTGATTGAGCCAAGAACTTAAAGTGTTACGTTTTCTGCAAACAGTTGCTACGGGTAACCCAGGGGAAAACCTAAAGTGTAATATCCAGCAGCCCTCTAGGGGGGCAGTGCTAAATACAGATAAGTCAACCCAGGGAGAAGTTTACAAGAGAGGGTAAAGTAAAACCAAACCACGCTTGCATGTCCACCCCCCTCTTCCATGCCACTATTCTTTAAAAAAAAAGTGTGTGCGTGGATGTGCCGCTGGTTTCTTCCAGGTATTTGGGAGCTAGTAAAGACTTAGAGCTAGTAAAGTGCATCTGTGTATGTGAGGTGGGTTTCCATGCATGCAAACAAGTGCTGCTAGCTTCCAGTAGATGGGTTTGGTGGCATTTGTTTGCATAGACGGAAATCAACCATGTGTGCGCAGAGGTTCTCAGAGTTCCAGAAGGGAAGAACAAAATAACAAAATCTTGTTTAGGTGAGTTAGGTTTAGCTTTAAGTAGTGGCAGGTGAAGTGTGGGTGTGACTAATTCATATAAATAGTGTAGCTAATTTGATTAGGAGGCATGGTTTTCTAGGAGACTCACTTCACCATAAAGACAAAGATTTCATATTTCATTTGGTGTTGGAGGGCATCCATTAGCACTGGGAACATTATCATTTGGAGGGAGCATTCAAGGGTACTAATTAGAACTTGATGCATGTGACAGATCCTATTTAGCACAGCAGGACCATTTTTTTTAAATTGTTATCTAATGAGGTACAGACAATTAACTAGTGGTAGGGTTAAAGAGAATGGCTTGAGTACCTAATGCTTAAGGCCGGGTTCACACATATGTGAATTGGATGCGGATTTCTCCGCATCCAAATCGCATGACAGGAGAGTGTGACCGGCTCTCAATAGAACCAGTTCACACCTCTCCGGGCGGCCACAGTCTGCATTGAAGAAGGGTCCTGTGCGTCTTCTGGTTCAAATCTGTTGCAAATTTAGGCAACAATTTGGACGTGATTCACACCTGAATTGGTGAACAGGGACGCACCAGACCCCATGCTGTGACCCGTGGCCGTACATATGTGAATGGAGCCTAAATGGCAGATGAGAAGGACCTCCACATTTGATCCCCTTTTAACATCCCTGTCTGGGTTTATTGGACCGCCACACCTATAAATGCTACTAATGATTTTACAACCAATGTAATGGTACTATGCTATTCCAATATTCAGCTCCCCTACTTCTCTTGGATTGTTGCTGTAAGGCCTCATGCACACAGGGCATTTTTGCAGCTGCTTTTAGGAGCACTCCATGTTATATTATGGCCTCATGCACACACAGACGTTTTGCAGCTGTAAGTGGCAAGGGCATTTTCAAGCTGCAAAAAAAAACCTAGGGCCAGTGCATTCTAGAGGACTAGCGTTAGAACTGTAAAAACATCTGATGCTGCTAAAAGCTGCTTAACGTTGCATAATGTTGCTTATATAATGTTAGGCCACGTTATACATTTTTTTAATGTGAAAATCAATGGTTCCCTAAATAATGACAAGTGACGGTTTTGAAAAGTCCTTTATTAAAAATCTTCCTCCAATCTTCTCCCTTCAGTCTTCTCCCTCCAATGATGTCTCCCGTGAGTATGCCGGCTCCGCTCTTTGCAGCTTCTTATATAGCCAGGGGGCGTAGCCACCCGATGATGTCACCCGGATACCCCGCCCCCCTGTGTTGTCACGCATCGTCATAAAGGATTTTTCAAAACCGTCTCTTGTCATTGTTTACACTACACTGCCTTTTTTGGGGTGAATGGGTAGGGGTACAATGTACCCCATTCTCAGTCACATAGGGAGGGGGTCCGGAATCTGGGGGGCCCCCTTGTTACAGATTCCCATAAGCCCCCTGCCTGCAGATCCCCACAACCACAACCACCGCCCACCACCGCCACCTGCCTTGCTAAAGAAGCTGAGAGTAAAGGTGATGGACTGGCCAAGCATGTCTCCAGACCTAAACCCTATTAAGCATCTGTGGGGCATCCTCAAATGGAAGGTGGAGGAACACAACCACCAGCTCCGTGATGTCGTCCTAGAGGAGTGGAAGAGGGCTCCAATGGCAACCTGTGAAGCTTTGGTGAACTCCATGTCCAACAGGGTTAAGGCAGTGCTGGAACATAATGGTGGCCACACAAAATATTGACACTTTGGGCCCGATTTGGACATTGTAACTTAGGGGTTTACTCACTTTTGTTGCCAGCGGTTTAGACATTAATCGCTGGGTGTTGAGTTATTTTGAGGGAACAGCAAATTTACACCATTATACATTGTAGAAAAGTGTCATTTTTTCAGTGTTGTCACATGAAAAGATATAATAAAATATTTACAAAAATGTGAGCGATGTACTCACTTTTGTGAGATACTGTACAATAACAAGATAACAGGTATAAACACTGAACAACTTCAAAAGAGGTTGCACATTCAATGGCAGTGTAACTAAGCAATAAATGTCCACCAAGATGCTTGTGTGAAAAAGGGGGATACAACAGCCATGCCCCCACCTGTGTTGTAAATGTATATCACATAGGTAGTTCCTTGTATACAGGAAACTTAGTTTGAACCCTCATCAGGCATGTTTCCCCTAAACAGTGTTTATAACACATATTTTAAATGGTGGAGTCCAGCTGTAGCCCAGAGGCTAATGTCTCTGTTGTAGCCAGCTTGACTGGCTAAACTGGTTAGGCTTTCTTCTTCACTCACCTACTTGCTCCAGCTCTCTTTAGACTGATATCTTGAAGTTTGGTTGGCTAAGTATACAGCTTTCTGTGGATGCTTGAACCTGAGACCATCTTTGCTTTAAAAACGTAAAATTTAAAAATCACCTTTATAAACCTAGGCCATGGCTGGAATCCACCATTTGAACTGCTATGTGTTATAAACACCGTTAAGGGGAAACATGCATGAACCACCTGGCCAATTGTGTTATTAAGGATGATGTTTGTGTTTGTTGTGTGTCTTTTTTGGAATTTGTATTTAATGAAGATTTAGGAATATTGATATGGCTACTTAATGGTGCCAGACTGTTCTTGGAAATTGTAATTTTTGATCATAATATTTTGTAGTTATTGGAGTACAGCCAGAGCCAGGTTATTATTATTTTTTTCGATACATTATTGATTTACATAGCAGTGACCCCACCTTATGCTCTACACAAGGTTAAAAGCTTTGAGGGCTTTTAAATCAGACAAAAAAATGAAGCTATCACATCTAAGGATTGGTAAGCAGCAATATTTTTTAGTTTTAGGTTTAATACTGCTTTAAGTTTAAAGTGAAGCTCCACCCAAAAGGTGCTTGTTTGTCTCCTCCCCCCTCTGCTGCCACATTTGGCACCTTTCGGGGGGAGCGGGTACCTGGTTTTGACAGGTACCTGCTCCCACTTCCGGCTGACTTTGTTGCGGTATTATTTGTAGCTGCAGACTTTTATTTGTTTCTGAAGGAGACAGATTTGTGTCTTTTTTACTTTGTTGATACCCTGACAGGGTCGCTTTAACCCCTTCATGACCAAGGTCAATACAAATCTTAAAGTGAAATTAAAGTCAAGCTTTTAAAAACAAATATATTTTTTTTATATATTTTCTACTTACCTGCTCTGTGCAATGGTTTTGCACAAAGAAGCCCTTATCCTCTTCTCGGCTCCTCCTTCAGTGCTCCTGGCTGCTCCCTTGTGCCCCCAGAACAAACCACTTGCTCTGGCTGCTGTCTCGACCAACAAAAAGTGAGAGTCCCCAGAGAGCTAAGACACTTGTGCACATCGCTGGATTACGATGGGTATTGGAGTGACTTCTGCACACAGAGGGTTTTTAATCTTCATGCATAGAAGCCAGGTATGAAGGTAAAAAACCTTCTGCCTTTACAACCACTTTATCACTCAAAGTAAAACAAATCTGATTTCTTGTCTACAGGCTTTAAAATCAATAGAAAACTGGCTAAAACACCATATTCAGAGAGTAGTGGTTAACACCGCATTCACACTGCAGCGGCACGACTTCGGGGGCGACCTGTGAAGTCGCGTGCAGCGCGACTTCGGCGCAACTTGCACGGACTTCATAAAATGAATGTCTATGCAAGTCGCTCCAGGTCGCCCCGAAGTAGTACAGGAACCTTTTTCTAAGTCGGAGCGACTTGTGTTGCTCCTATTAGAACCGTTCCTGTACCACACAATGGACCGCGGCGGTCCGCGACTTGTCAGGCTGACCAAGTCGCCTGACAAGTCGTATTAGTGTGAATGGAGTCTAAAGGATAAGTTCACCTTTTATACCATTGTAGCGCTATTTTAATCACTCTTGGCGGCTACTGGGGTATGATGACGCCACCTGTGTAGTATTTAGGAGCAGAGTATATAATCTGTGTGATCAGGACAGGATTTATAGTAAGTGCCAGTGCCTCCACTCAATCAGGGCTTGTGATTAGCAAGTGAAATCCCAATTGAGAAAACATATCCATATAGACAGTAATCCACACAGCAGAGTGTTTAAATGTCCATGTATTGAAGAAATAACATTCAGTGAACCATACAGCATAAGATACTTTCCTCAGGAACATGAAATCATCAGCAGTGTCTCTGTGTGTCTCAGTGAGGGGATGTTACAGCACTTACAAGTCTGTTCTCCAGCAGGAACATGTCTGTCTCCTCATGTCTCTTTTCTTCACAGTCTTACCCATCATTCCTTGCTCTGCCCTTTTTGATGACCTCATCCTTCTTGCAGAGAGATAAAGAGCACACCGTTGCCATATTGAAAAAGGGCAAAACAAACACTGCATAACAGGAACACACACTTGAAAGATGGGCAAAGAAATTATCACATCACTACATTCTCCTCCTGCTGAAAATCCTTCCGACCCGGCAAGGATATACACATAAAATAACAACAAAAATTAACATCGTTGTCGCCTTCTGCAGACCACTTCTCCAGAAGCAATCTATTACAGAGCTAGCTGCAAAGAAAGTATGGTTAAAAACAAATAGGCATCATGCTAACCAGTCTAGAATGAGCTGCAATCATGTCCGTCAGAACATGAGGTTGTACATAGTTCTGCACAGCATAGCAGGGTCTTCCCAAAGTGTCATAAGTAAACACCGGTGGAGGACGTCGAACACGATCTCCTCTCCTCAACCCCTCAGGCATAAATCCAGAAAACTCTGGGACAGCATTAGTGGGAAAACTTGGTGCTCCAACTATGCCTGGAACTGTAGGCATAAAATTTTGGGCTGTTGGTTCAAAAGCCGGAGTAGCTGGGTTCAAACCTCCCCTCTGAGGAAGGCCCCCATCAATGCTAGGTGAAGGAACCTGTGCAGGAGACTCTGGTGGAGGTGTAAACCAGTCACTGTCATCACTCTGGTCTCCGCTGTTGCCACAAGGCACATCATTAGAATCTGTAGCAATGTCAGATTGTGGCTCCTCATCAACAGTTGCACTTTGTGGTACCGGAAGCAAATGATTCCTATGCCAGGCTTTGATCCGACCCTCAGGTCCTCGAATCCTGTATACTGGAATCCTAGGCAGTTTTTCCACAACTTCAAACAACTCATTTCTCCAGCGATCAGCTAACTTATGTTTGGCTGAGGGTCCCAAATTGCGGAGAAACACTTTATCACCAGGTTGTAAGTCTTTGTAACGAACTTTGGAATCAAAACGCCTTTTATTGGCAGCATTTAATTTCGCAGCATTTTCCTCAGCCATCTGATAGGCCTCTTTCAAACTCTGTTTAAGTCGTGCCACATACTGATAGTGATTTCTCTGTTCCACTCCATCAGTAGACACGCCCAACTGAATGTCAATAGGGAGACGGGCTTCTCTCCCAAACATAAGAAAATAAGGAGAAAAGCCAGTGGATTCATGTCTGGTGCAATTGTAGGCATGTACCATAGCTCCAACATGTCGGCTCCAGGTCTGCTTAGCACCATTAGGGAGAGTACCCAACATGTTCAACAAGGTACGATTGAAACGTTCAGGGAGAGCATCACCCTCTGGATGATAAGGGGTGGTGCGGCTCTTGTTGATGTTAAGCAATGTTAACAGCTCTTTAATTAGGCGACTTTCAAAGTCCCGCCCCTGGTCAGAGTGAAGTCGATTTGGCAATCCATAGTGAACAAAAAACTTCTCCCACAGCACTTTGGCTACAGTTACTGCTTTCTGATCTTTGGTGGGATAGGCTTGAGCATAGCGAGTATAGTGATCAGTCACAATCAAAATATTTCCCACACCACTGCTGTCATTGTCAATACACAAAAAGTCCATGCACACTAAATCCATGGGACCAGAACTTTTCAAGTGTTCCATAGGAGCAGCTCGAGTAGGCAGAGTTTTCCGTTGCAGACATCTCACACAACGGCGGCAATAGTCCACAACAGCTTCCCTCATTCGTGGCCAAAAGAATCGGTCTTGGATTAATCCATAGGTTTTTTCAACTCCTAGATGCCCATGTTGATCATGCAAACTTCTCATAACAGAGTTTCTATAGACTTGAGGCAGCACTAGCTGTCTCCTTCCAGGATGATCATGAAACAAATGTACCCTGTATAAAAGTCCATCAATTATTTTGAGCTTCTCCCATTCCTTAAAATAGTAGGTACTCTGCTCAGGTAGGTATTTTCTCATGTAGTTAGGATCTTTGCGGAAAACAGACTCTCTGACATGTCTGATTATTGGATCTCTTTTTTGTAGAAGGATCATGTCTTTCTTTTGCAGCTGGATGTTTTCTGGCACCCCTAAAGCAGTGGGGCAGCAATACATGTTTGGAATACACTCTTCACCAGCTCCCAGGGAATCAATAGCTCGTAGGTCAGAGAAAACAATATTGTCTCCTTGTACAGCAGCTGTAGCACAATAGGCAGCCACAATAGGCCCAGGTACTTCCTCCCAGTCACTTTCTTCCAAGTTCATGGGTAATCCAGGGCGCCTAGAAAGAGCATCAGCCCCAATATTCTTGGGACCAGGCTTGTACTTGAGAGTGAACTGATAATTAGACAAGGCAGCAAGCCACCTATGACCAGTGGCATCTAGCTTTGCTGTAGTCAAAACATAAGTCAGGGGGTTGTTGTCGGTTCTCACCTCAAACTGAGTTCCATACAAGTAATCATGCAGCTTTTCAACAATAGCCCACTTCAGGGCAAGAAATTCCAGTTTATGAACAGGATAATTCTTTTCTACTGGGCTTAGACTGCGACTTATATAAGCAACAGGCCTAAGTCCTCCTGGGTACTCTTGATGTAAGACTCCTCCCAATCCATCATAGCTGGCATCCACATGCAGAATGTATGGCTTTTGTGGGTCTGCATAAGCCAACACTGGTGCTTCTGTAAGACTTTTCTTAAGCTGTAGAAAAGCTTCCTCACAAGCAGAAGTCCATCTCTCACTGAAATGAGTTTTGCGGTTTGTGTCCATGCCAGGGGTTTCTTTGAGCAAGTCATTAAGAGGCCGAGCAGTCTTGGAATAGCCTCTAATGAATCGACGATAATAGCCACAAAATCCCAAGAAGGACCTCAGTTCTGTCAGATTTGTGGGACGGGGCCAGGTTACCACAGCCTCCACCTTAGCAGGATCAGTTGCTACCCCTTCTGCAGATACGATGTGACCCACAAAGTTTACTGAAGAACGAGCAAACTTACATTTGTCCAGTGAAAGTTTCAGACCTTCTTTCCCCAAACGATCTAGCACTTTAAACAGTCTTTGGTCATGCTCCTCCAGAGTGGAGCCAAAGACAATTATGTCATCAAGGTAGACGATACATTGAGTGGGACAAAGGTCTCCCAGGGTCCGATCCATTAGACGTTGAAAGGTTGCAGGTGCACCACTAATGCCCTGAGGCATGCGAACAAACTGGAAAAATCCCAGGGGGCAAATAAAAGCCGTCTTTTCTTGATCTTCCTCACTCATTGGTACCTGGTAATAACCAGATCTTAAGTCCATTACTGTGAACCATTTACTGCCTTGCAGGGCATCAAGAGCTTCCTCAATGCGAGGTAGCGTGTATTGATCTGGGACTGTTCGCCGATTTAGAGTCCTGTAGTCAACACATATTCGCACTCCACCATTTTTCTTTCTGACTACCACTATTGGGGATGCATACGGGCTTTTAGACTCAGCAATGATGTTTTCATCTTTCATTTTGTGCAAGCACTCTCGAACATCATCCAGATCTTTAAGAGGTATGCGCCTGGATCTTTCTCTAAATGGGGTGCTATCTGTTAGGCGAATACTGTGCTGAATACTCTTTGCACACCCAACATCCATGTCATCGGTAGAGAAAACATCATTGTATTCCATTAGCTGCTCTCCTAGTGCTTGTTGGTGCTCTGCAGGACTATCAGCATCATTCAAGTGAAAGTCTAATTTGGTTTCTTTCTCCTTGACTTTAGCAGTGTAGGAGCTAATGGTTTCCACTGGGTAACAATAGGCTACCTCTTTCCAGGCTGGTATTATAACTGGGTGTGTGGTAATGTTCCGAACAGTAACAACATCCATTCTTGGACATTTTACACGATAGTCTTTCCTTTCTGGTACTATCTCCCAGCCATTCTTTGCAGCCTCTTTTGTATCAGTCTCTAGCAAAAAGAAACTACCATTTGCACTTGGTGAGATTTCCACATAAACCCGCAACACTCTCACTCCCCCTGCTGGAAGCTCTATGGGACGCCATGGATTTCCCACACACCCTCCAGGAAGATCAGGAGCAAAAGTTTGGCAGATATTTTGAAGTTCTGGAGCAACAGGCAGTGAAGGTAGGGGAGTTCCCTGTTGAGGCTGAAGAAACCGTATGAAAGCAGCCTCAACAGCTTCAACATTGGAACCCACAATCATAGGAGCATACTCATTACCCCCAGGTGGAGGGCTCACATAAGCAATAACTTTAAGTGGGGGATCCTCCTCAGCTATCACGCCAGGAATGCGAAGCTCGACTTCTAGGCAACCATCCATAAAAACAGGATTTTCTCCCACACCATAAACAGGCAAAGTGTCCACAGGTTGCAAAGGGAGGTGGTTTAAGTGTTGCTGATAGAAGGGCCTGTATATGATTGTCAGCTGAGAACCAGTATCAAACAGAGCAGTAGTGGGTATATCATTAACAAACAAATTGAAAGTACATCTGCGGCCTACCCCAGGTAGCTTGGTAAACGTTTGTTTTCTTGATCTTCCATGTTTTCTTTGGTACATATGTCCAGCTTTACTGTGAATTTCAGAACTGTCAGTAAGCAGTGGACACTGACGAACTGTATGGCCTGCTTGTCCACAGCGGAAACATTTAATGTGGAAGAGAGGCTTATCACTGGAGGTTTTATCAGCAGATAGAGCTCTAGGCTGTGGGAGTCTACCCACTTCTTTGTTCTTAGCAACAGTCTCATTTGTGGGCTCCACCCCAGAATTCTGTTTAACTTTGCTCTTGGAAGGGGTACTAAAAATAATATAAGACTCCTGTCTCTTTACTTCAGTCATAATTTCAGTGAAAGTAAAGTTCCTCTCCCTCAAAACCACTCTTAGAACTGGTGATATTGGGTGATGCGGCAGTAGCCCCTTTATTATTTGAGCAGTCCTTAATCTGTCAACATCTGTAGGAGAGATGACCTTGTCAGTGAGCAACCTCCCCAGTAGTACTTCTAGTCTCCTCACAAACACAGAAACATCCTCTCCCTCTTTATGCTTTGTCTGTTTAAAATCAGCAAGCATCTGATCAGGGTCACGGTGCAGTCCATAAGCATCTGTCAAAATATCAATATATTCTTGAGCACTGGTACTCACATGAGTCTCCTTGTAAGCTCTGATGATAATGGATGCTGGTGGTCTTAAACTTTCCATGATGCGCTGTTTTTTCTTTTCCTCTGAGCAGGTCCATTCCTCTATCACTTGCTGTGCAAAATCTCTCCACACCTCAAAGCTTTCTTCTCCAACAGGGACAGGTAGCACTCCTGAAAAAGCCTTTAATTTGCGATAAGAATCAGCATGTAAATTCTGGGCAATGACTTCAGTGACTTTTAGCAACAGATGCTCAATATTTGTTTCCTGCTTAACAGCCGCAGCAGTCAGCTTTACAGTTTCTCCTGATGCAGCAGTTGTATTCAATGGTTCACACTTATCAGGCAGGGCTGGTAACTTCCGCCTTACTGGAGGTGAACTTACTGGAAATACTACAGCACAACCAATTTCTTCAGCCCCTTTCGGATATATACAAAAGGGCCCTTTAACTGGATTTAAATCCACCTCACTGAGACAGAGATAATGGGTATACAGTTCATAACTCTCATCTTCCTCTCTTTTATCCACAGGAGCGGCATACCGCAAGGTTTCATTTGCTTTTAGCGCCTCCTGCAGTTTGTGGATGCTCACACGGATAGGTACATATGAAATAGCAAATGTCCTTTTAGGTGGCAGTCCCTCTTCCAGGGCCCACTGCCTCACAGCTTCTGTAGATAACAATGACATGGTCGTTCCTTAATGTCCTGATCCAAGATTTGTATCTCAGCAGTGCCTCCAAATGTAGCGCTATTTTAATCACTCTTGGCGGCTACTGGGGTATGATGACGCCACCTGTGTAGTATTTAGGAGCAGAGTATATAATCTGTGTGATCAGGACAGGATTTATAGTAAGTGCCAGTGCCTCCACTCAATCAGGGCTTGTGATTAGCAAGTGAAATCCCAATTGAGAAAACATATCCATATAGACAGTAATCCACACAGCAGAGTGTTTAAATGTCCATGTATTGAAGAAATAACATTCAGTGAACCATACAGCATAAGATACTTTCCTCAGGAACATGAAATCATCAGCAGTGTCTCTGTGTGTCTCAGTGAGGGGATGTTACAGCACTTACAAGTCTGTTCTCCAGCAGGAACATGTCTGTCTCCTCATGTCTCTTTTCTTCACAGTCTTACCCATCATTCCTTGCTCTGCCCTTTTTGATGACCTCATCCTTCTTGCAGAGAGATAAAGAGCACACCGTTGCCATATTGAAAAAGGGCAAAACAAACACTGCATAACAGGAACACACACTTGAAAGATGGGCAAAGAAATTATCACATCACTACACCATGAAACAGGTTACACCCATATTCAGGGTGCAACATGATACATATGCACTCCCCCAAATCCCTGTTTTGACAGCTCGTGGGGCATCTTCTCCCCTACTAGCTGTCACAATCTGAAACAAAAAAACGTGGTCGGCCAGAGTTTTGTGAATGGGAAAAGTACAAACAGCCTTTGAGCTTCCTGTCACAGTGTAACTGCCTGGCCGTATCGGACAGTGCAGACAGATATACAGACAGTCTGCAGGACAATGGCATTAAACCCATGGTCTGCTGATTGTGGGTGCAATGCTTTACAGGTCCCTACTGGGATTTCATTTTGTGCTAAATGGTAATGCATATATTACTGAATATGTTGTATTATCAATGGAAAACTAGCACAAAATAATAGTAAAAAAATTAAAAAATAACCTCCTCCCGTCCCAACCATGTATATAAACGGCTAAACGGAAGCAGCACTGAGGTGAGTTGATGTACCAATATGTACTCCTGCATCAGAGGCTTGTAGGCAGATCCCAGAGCATGCACCAGGGAGCCTGGTAAATGCTGTTGTTCTGTCTCTAGGACAGAGCTAAACCTTCCTGCTCCATAAACTTCAGATACCATAATTCTTTGATCTCAAATTTATTAGAACAAGCAAGGTGAAACTACAAATTGATAAAAACAAACATCAATAAAATACAAAATTGCATACAATAAAGAAACAATGCTCTAAAATACAGGATGGGATAACAAGAACTCACTTTTTAAGCTCTCTCAGGGGTGATGGCGAGAAATTGAAAAAAACATGTCTTCTGCCCTGCTGTATCTTCTCAAAATGGTGGCTGATTCACTTCCTGTAGAGATTCTATTCAGAATGCTCCTGGTTACTAACAACTTTATTAAACACATTCTGAGTTTACAACATGTAATTATGCAGAACAACTGAAGCTATACCAAAAAAAGGACAGTAGATGGCGCCTGCGCTCTGAATATAACTAACTTGTGTGAATCAAGAAAACCCAAAATGTTATTTTAGGCAACATAAACACAAGTAATCAGAATAGAAGTCTGGTGGACAGAACAGCTGTGTCTGTAGCAACAAATTCCTGGTACAGGACCAATGAAATTCCAAGCACAGCAATCACAGATGTAAACAGAGGCTGAGTGCTTTAGAACTGGATGCTTCCTTCAGTCCTCCAGACTATAGTAGGCATTCAGTGTGTTAAAATACAATAAAACACAGCCTGTGTCAAGGCTGTAAAAAAGTCTCACACATAAGGCATGCTTATATGGGGGAGGAGTAACAGAATGTGTTTTGGGATGGAATTGTAATTATGTCTATGCTGCGTGTGAGAAATAACTTATTAAAATGACAAATTTGTGAAAAAATAATTTAATTTTTTTCAATTTAAAAAAAATAGTGATGAAAAATTACAACTTCAAAAAACTTACCATGCCTCTTACTAAATACCTTGGGCTGACAACAGTGCAAATTGTGTGTACACAGCTTACTCAGAGCTCGGTAGTGTGGCTAGAAAGTTTATAAGTACATGGAGGGTGGGGTGCAAGTAGAGAGTGGATGAAATTGCTTGTAGACCCAAGGAATCCTCTGTTGCTCCGGAGGATGGATCCGAGAGGGATCCTGGATTATGTAAGGATGCACAATGAAGGGCGCAAGGATTAGTGGGATCACTAAGGCAACAGTTTAATAAACAAAGCACACAGGCAGACTTACCGGTGGAATCTATGGGCACAAGTGGAGCCGCTCACTAATAGGAGGGAGACTGACGTCAGGATGTATATGGGACGTAGGTGGGCCACAATGCGTTTCAGGAGTATCGCCCCCCTTTATCAATCAGACTCAAAGGGAAGGGATCCAAAATGACGAAACCTTTCTGGCGTTTTCTTGGCACCTGGCTGTATTGCTGTCTGATCAGCTCTTCTAATACTGGCTTTTCCATCTTATATTTCCACTCCAGGTTGGGCCAAGAGCTTTTACCATGTAAGTGTGCTTTGTGTAATAAAGTGTTGCCTTAGTGATCCTACTAATCCTTGCTCTCTGTGATTGTACTTCCTTAAATACCTTGGACTGTCAAGAGGTCATTTGGAGGTGTTTGTGCTGTCCTGGCACTTTAGGGTCTTTAAGAACTGAGATAAGCAGTCAATAAGGACTGATCAATTTTCAAATATATATTATACCATAACTATAACTTTCGCACAGACTAAATAATATACACCTATTTTATTTTTTCACAAATGAAATGTAGCAGAATACATTCTGTAGATTTTGACCTAAATATATGAAGAAAGATTATTTGCAAACTTTTATAACAGAAACTTAGAAAAAAGTTCAGTCTTTTTTCCTTTATATAATAAAAAGTAAAAACCCTAGTGTTGAATAAATGCCACCAAAAGAAAGCTCTATCTTTCTAAAAACAAATGATAAAAAAAATCATTAGGTACAGTGTTGCATGAATGAGTAACTGTCATTCAAGGTATGACAGTGCAGAACATTGAAAAATGGCTTGGACTGGAAGGGAGCGAAACAGTGCGGACTTGAAGTAATTAAACTAAGTTGAATATTTTTATGCAATTATCATGACCCACAACCAAAAAAAAAATGCCCCCAAAAATTCTCCTACTCCCGGTGATCTCAGTGATCCATTTAGGTTATTTGTTCTTTGTACCTGTAGTAGGGTCAAAAAACAATAGTTCACATATTACTTTTTTTTTTATTTTGTCCAGACCCTGATGCTAACACTCACACTAAATATAGGAAAAAATTTCCTCCTAAAATTTACTGACCCTGACACTAAGGCTGAGCATAGATGTCTTGTTTTTTTTTTTTCTAATCAGCCAGCAGGCTGATCGTAAAAAAAGAATGGATTCCTTCATTCACACAAACAAGGTAGATGGAGGAATCCTCCCCGCTGTGCCATTGTATTCTGACAGCGGGATTCCTCCGCTGTCAGAATACACTGATCAGCAGCTGCATCCCACTGGCCCCAGCTGCTAATAGAGAAAAATTCAGGCAAGCCCATTCGACAGAAGTCAATCGTTAGATCCACTTCTATTGAGTGGGAGTGGCCACACATGGATTAAAATTTGGTCAGCCCGTGCCTAACCGGAATAATTTCGATCCATCTATGCCCAGCTTAACACACTAACACTGTCCCTCTTACACTAAAACTCACTAAACTACATCAAGCCTTTACCTATTTTATCTTTATAGCAAGGAGAAAATATACAATGTATCTTTTTCCTCGTTACAGAGGAGAAACAGTACTGCGGTAGGTTTTCACAATAGTGATCACTGTGATTGGCTAATCACAGTAATCACATGATTGAATGCTGGTACCCCTGGCTCCCACTTTTGAAACAGGCCTTTTTGAGTTTTAAATTTACACAAACCTCTCCTCTAGGAAGGGGAAAATATACAATGTATCTTTCTCCTTTTCACAGAGGAGAAACAGTACTGCGGTGGGTTTTCACAAGAGTGATCACTGTGATTGGTTAATCATGATTGGGAGGCGGTACCCCTGACTCCCGTTCGTTACTACGAGACCAGGAGCTGTTGGTGACAGCTTAGTCTCAGTGCTGGGGATACAATTGAGTGTGCTTGCAGCACACAGTTACGTATATATGTGGTGCCCAGAAAGAATGCCCACTTCCTTAATGCGAATATATGTGAAGTGGTTGTAAAGGAGTTAAACTTTAGAACCAACATTCACTCCATAACACAAAATGTATTACATGAACTAGCTATAGATAATATGGAAGCATTATCTCTGCAATTGCTTTAAGAAGCAGAAGGAATGAAGCTGAAAGTGTCCAGCCTGCTGATGGATGTTTTGGGGTGCCAACAGCAAGCAATTGCAGTTATACTACTGAATTAATAAACTGCTATAACTAGCCCTGGAGTCATAAAAAATAAAGCCAAAGTATGGCTAAAAATGATTTAAAGTGGAACTTTACCCATGACAACATGATAAAAAATAATGTTCTGTAGCAAGGAACATACAACACTATAGAAATGACACTTTGCTACAATGTAAAGTAGTGAGTGTGCAGCTTGTATAACAGTGTAAATTTGCTGTTCCTTCAAAATAACTCAACACAGTCATTAATGTCTAAACCGCTGGCAACAAAAGTGAGTACAACCCTAAGTGAAAATGTCCAATATGGGCCCAAAGTGCCAATATTTTGTGTGACCGCCATTATTTTCCAGCACTGCTTTAACCCTCTTGGGCATGGAGTTCACCAGACCTTCACAGGTTGCCACTGGAGTCCTCTTCTACTCCCCCATGACGACATCACGGAGCTGGTGGCTGTTAGAGACCTTGCACTCCCTCCACCTTCCGTTTGAGGATGCCCCATAGAGACTCAATAGGACTCCTCTAGGACGACATCACGGAGCTGGTGGTTGTGTTCCTCCACCTTCCATTTGAGGATGCCCCACAGATGCTTAATAGGGTTTAGGCCTGGAGACATGCTTGGCCAGTCCATCACCTTTACCCTCAGCTTCTTTAGCAAGGTGGTGGTCGTCTTGGAGGTGTGTTTGGGGTCGGTATCATGTTGGAATACTGTCCTGCAGCCCAGTCTGCGAAAGGAGAGGATCATGCTCTGCTTCAGGATGTCACAGTACATGTTGGCAGTCATGGTTCCCTTTATGAACTGTAGCTCCCCAGTGCTGGCAGCACTCATGCAGCTCCAGACCATGACACTCCCACCACCATGCTTGATTGTAGGCAAGACACACTTATCTTTGTACTCTTCACCTGGTTGCCGCCACACACGTTTGACACCATCTGAACCAAATAAGTTTATCTTGGTCTCATCAGACCCCAGGACATTGTTCCAGTAATCCATGTCCTTAGTCTGCTTGTCTTCAGCAAACAGTTTTCAGGCTTTCTTGTGCAACATCTTTATAAGAGGCTTTTTTTCTGGGACGACAGCCATGTAGACCAATTTTATGCAGTGTGCGGCGTATGGTCTGAGCACTGACAGGCTGACCCCCCAACCCTTCAACCTCTGCAGCAATGCTGGCAGCACTCATACATCTATTTCCCAAAGACAGTCTCTGGATATGACGCTGAGCATGTGCACTAAACTTCTTTGGTTGACTATGGCAAGGCCTGTTCCGAGTGGAACCTGTCCTGTTAAACCGCTGTATGGTCTTGACCACAGTGCTGCAGCTTAGTTTCAGGTTCTTGGCAATCTTATAGCCTAGACCATCTTTGTGTAGAGCAACACTTCTTTTTTTTTCCAGATCCTCAGAGAGTTCTTTGCCATAAGGTGTCATATTGAACTTTCAGTGACCAGTATGAGAGAGTGAGAGCGATAACACCAAATTTAACACACCTGCTCCTCATTCCCCCCTTAGACCTTGTAACACGAATAAATCACAAGACACCAGGGAGGGAAAATGGCTAATTGGGCCCAATTTGGACATTTTCACTTAGGGGTGCACTCACTTTTGTTGCCAGTGGTTTAGACATTAATGGCTGTGTGTTGAGTTATTTTGAGGGGACAGCAAATTTGCACCGTTATACAAGCTGTACACTCACTACTTTACATTGTAGCAAAGTGTCATTTCTTCAGTGTTGTCACATGAAAAGATATAATAAAATATTTACAAAAATGTGAGGAGTGTACTCACTTTTGTGAGATACTGTACATTCTACATTAATAATTATGCTACCGAAATCAGTGTGTGTTATAAATTGCCTCCAGCATTGCTCCTGTTTCTTCTTCTTGGTGGCCGCCATTTTGCTGAAGCCCAGAGCCCCAGCAGGAAATCATAAAGCAGGACTTAACCCATCGATTTACCGGTTTCATAAAACAGTTACATTCCTGGAATGTTGGAAATGCAAACGGTCACATTTGATTGTGTCCTTAACCAAACTGTCAAACCATCAAATGTCTGTTGTCATAGCTGATCGCATGTACAGCCGCAGCATCTTGGCTGTAAAGGATAGGAGGGCCTAATTCCATTTCAAGTCTCTAAAAGCTCAGTAGTGCCTACAAATGGACAGCAACTGAGCATGTGCAGAGCAGGGTTAAACAGTTCATTACTGGATTTTAAACAGTATAGGTACTTATTTCTAATTTTTACATAGCTAGACCTACAAAAGGGGCCAGCCTGAAATGATCTATTCTAGCAGGACTTCATTTTCTGATTACAATTCCACTTTAAAGAGGAAGTAAACCCTCCTCAGGAAGTTGTACCTATAGGTAAGCCTATGATAAGGCTTACCTATAGGTACTGTAAATATCTCCTAAACATGTACGGTTTAGGAGATATTTACCTTTAATGCAGCCAGTGACGTCACTGGCGCATGCGCTCTGAAGGAATGGCTGATCGTGCCGTTCCTTCAGAGCCCCGTGCCGTGACCGTCGGCTCCCGCGCGTGCGCGGGAGTGACGTCACCGCGGCTCCGGCCAATCAGATGGCCGGATGCCGCGATCCCGGAAGACGGGCGACTGAACATGTCACCCGTCATACAGGTAAGAGAGCGGCACGGCGGGGGCTCGTTCTAAGGTAAGTATTTCATAATGAGCTAGTATGCGATGCATACTAGCTCATTATGTCTTTCTCTTGCAGGTTGTAAAAAAAAACAATTTTTTTTGAACGAGTTTACAACCTCTTTAAGGCTTTGAGCGGAAGAGGTGTGGATAGACATCACAGTCTTTCTCCTCAAATTACAGAACACCTTGCATTCTGTGAATAATGCAAGTCTTTTTCTGCATAGAGGAAGTGTCGAGCGAACAATCCTCTGTAACATCCGTAGTACAACAGGAACTACATGTCTCAGTGCCAGACGTTTGGCTCTGACACGAGACTGCGGGTTGAAAAAAAAAAAAAGACATTAAACAAACACTTCAGCAGCCAAAGTTGAAACACAAATAATTCAGGGGAAATGTATTTATACTGTGCAAATGTACAGAAATAGTTTTTGGCCATACTGCGGCTTTACGTCTAATCAAGAGTAATGACCTACACAATTGCGCCTTGTCATTGACGTACTACGTAAAGAATTAAGCAAGTGGATGGCTGTGTTGGAGTTGCATTTTAAAAGCGTATATCAAACCAAAATGTTTTTTTTTTTTGGTTTTGTACAAGACGAAGAGAGGTATTAAACTCCTGCAAGGTTTTTACTGCTATTCAAAGCTCTGTTAAAGAAATTTACATTTACTTCCTGTAATGCTGAGAACAGTTTCACCATACAGGAAGGAAGGGGAAATCTGTAACAGAGATACCAACAGACATAAAAATCTGACAATGGGGTTGATTTACTAAAGGCAAATGTGCTTAGAAGTGCAGTCGCTGTAGATCTGAGGGGAATATGCAAGGAAAATAAAAAAACAGCATTTTTGCTTGCACATGATTGGATGATAGAAAGCAGCAGAGCTTCCCCTTAATTTTAGAGCTACAGCAATGATTGGATGATAAAAATCAGTAGAGCTTCTCCTCATTTCAGATCTACAGCAAGTGCACTTGTAGTGCACAGTGGATTTGCCTTTAGTAAATCACCACCCCCTGCTCTACTAAAAAAAGAGCATTTTTACATTTGTCTGGGTTTCATTTAGAATAACACATATCTTGCAGTATCTGTCATCATCAATCATGTGCAAGCAGAAATGCTGTTATTTTTTTATTTTCCTTACATGCAATTGGGTATTCTTTGCAAAGTGAACCTTAATCTCATTTACATTTAATCTGCAATGCAAGGTGCATAGTCTATGTGCCTTTAGTAAATCAACCCCATAGTGTACATAAACCAGTCTGCCCATCGGTGTCTATCTATATTTGCCCATCTGTTTAAACCTGCAAATAAACAGAGAACAGACAACAGACAGTTGTGCATGCACTACCTCAGGGTAGCCTCTTGCTCTGTTAATATGTATGCTCACCTCAGCAACTTCTCTAATTTACAAGGGTGGGGTGATGTGAAATACAGGTGTTGGCTTTTCAGAGGGGTATCATTAGCAATCAAGCAGGTTTTCTACAATACATTTCCTCCTAACAAAGGCCAATCCACAAATATTAGGCAACTGCTAGATGAGCAATCTCATCCTTAATATCAATGCAAATCACTTTATCCATCGGTGTCTGCTTTGGTTGGTTCCTTTGTGGCACTTAATTCATGTTGCTACCTTTGTGTTAATGCCAGGGATGCCATCAATGCCAGACTGTCCATGTCCTGTGCCAATACTGGTTTGTTCATTAATGTTAGTGTGGACATCATTACCAATCAGCTCACAACTTTGTCTATTCAATGAATCAGCAGTCAATCAGTACTAATTAGACCTCATTCACAGTGATTTAGCCAGGCTGCAAATCCCAGCAGCAAGAACCTACCTACTCCTGCTGTTGGATTTGACAGGTGTGTGGACACAAAGTGCGTCCAGCCTCAATCACCACCTGTTCACACTTGCTATAAGCAGGCATGAATAGCTGTCATTGCTGACAGCCTATTGTATGCAGTGTGTACGGACTTGGTGGCTGCAGCAACTGTCAGGCCCTGTTCACATATGGGCATTTCCAAATCACTGCAAAAATGGCAAAACGATTGCAGTACGATTTCACTGTGATTGTCGAAAAACAAAACGCACAAAAAATGCAAAGTGCAAAATTGCTCCTGACTCAATTCAGTCCCTGAGCTTCTTTGGAGGGAGAATTGCACATAGGACGGTCTATTTAAGTGAAAGGGCTGTCATATGCGTGACATGCGTTTCCACGTGAAAAATGTGAGTGGGAACGCAAGTTTCAGCTATGCTTAAGCTGGATACACACTATCCAACTTTAGATGGTTAGATTTCCTTCAGCTTTACCTTTTCTATGTAGTGCAAGGGCCTGCCAGACTGCATACAAATTGAAAGTGTTTAGGTTTGACCTCATATTATATGGTTTTGGTAAGTCTAAAGGAAAAAGTCTTCATAAAATCTTATAGTGTGTATGGCCCAATAGTGTTAACGAGGCCTCAATCCCAGCAGCACATGACTCTGAAGCATTTTTGGAAGCATTGCTGAGCGATTACTTAAAGGAGTTGTAAAGTCAGGAAGGATTTTTTTTCTTAACGCATTCTATGAGTGCAACGCTTGCCCCCAGGAGCGCTCCCACGGATCGCCGTACAGGTACATTGATTTGCACAGCCAAGGTAGCCTTCAGCAATATATATGCGGTGGGCGATAAGCAAGTTGTTAAAGTGTTACTAAACCCAGGAGCCTGCATTCACTATATCTGGTCTCCCACAGTACACAGAACATGGAAATGCAATTATTATGATAAATATAAACTGCTAAATACCTTTTCCCATCAGCATGAAGATTTTCTGAAGACTTTTTCCTTTAGACTTACCAAAACCATATAATATGAGGTCAGACCTAAACACTTTCAATTTGTATGCATCTGGCAGGCCCTTGCACTACATAGAAAAGGTAAATCTGAAGGAAAAAGTCTTCAGAAAATCTTATAGTGTGTATGGCCCTTAAAGCTGGGTATACACATTTTGTTTTTTAAATTCAACCAGCACTTAATTCATAATGTTACTTTTGTGTTAATGCCAGGGCCACCATCAATGCCAGTCTGTTCATGTCATGTGTCAACACAGGTTTGTTCATTAATGCTAGTCTGGGCATCAGATGTAAAATGAAAAATAAAAACTGACAGATCCCCACATCAACATTGCTGACATTGATGTGGGGATCATTTCTGCTGTTCTATTGTATTCTGACAGTGGGGACCCACCCCCCTCCAACAGCATACACAGATCTGCGCTGCAATTATTGTAAGCGCTGATCGAATGCTGGTTTTCCAGCACGGGTATTCGACAGAAGCCAGACGTTGAACCGGCTTCTTTTGAACAAACAGTAGTACACACAAACCAAAATTCGGACGGTTCCTGCTGAACCAGCTGATTTTTGGTCCATATATATACCGTGCTCAAGCATGTGCATCATGTGATT
Organism: Pelophylax lessonae; assembly: GCF_965119305.1. Taxonomy (NCBI): domain Eukaryota; kingdom Metazoa; phylum Chordata; class Amphibia; order Anura; family Ranidae; genus Pelophylax; species Pelophylax lessonae. The sequence goes on from NC_138769.1 coordinate 294,965,786, forward strand.
GAAAAAGCGAGAGAAGGAAAAGAAAATGATGGAGCAGTTAGAGGTGCTCCTTGGGATATCCTTGCAGTCACCGAAGGACAGTCATCAATTATGTTGTATAGCAAGCTAATGCTAAACAGGAGCAGTGGGACAGATATATTATAATTAGGCATCTTCATTCATAAATTCTTTCTCAGCTTCTCTAAAGTATGGTCGGGATCTATCCATAAGCCTGGACCTGCACCTGGATTAGCCTCTCAGCGATCTCCTAAGAGGCTGAGCCAGCCCCTCCCCAGCCCTGCACTCCAGTGAGCACTGGAGGGCAGAGCAGAGAGCCGGAGACTGACAGTCTGGCTCTGCTCACATTGGAGGGGGTGAACTGAGTGATCAGCGGTGTTTGATAGCTCAGTTCTCACTACAGAGACAGCGGGTGACTGATGCTGAATCCACCTAGGGGAGTATGATTTTTTTTTTTGTTAAAAAGCTATACTTCTCTTTTAAAGGATAAGTTCACCTTTATAAAAAAAATAAAATAAATGCACATTTTTTTCAGGTAACAAAATATGCATTTGTGTGTTTTTATTTTTAATGGACCTGTAAATCATTGCACCCACAATCAGCAGATCGTGGGTGTAATTCCACAGTCCCGTAGACTGTCTGTGTATCTGTCTGACCATACCTCCGATATGGCCAGGCAGTTACACCGTGACAGGAAGCCTTAGAGAACTACCACAGTGCTCAACAGCATCATGGTTGATAATTGAGAACTACAAGCCACAAAGGCTGTCTAACCTTGTCCTTTTCCTATTCAAAGAACACTGTGAATAGATGACGCGGCCGGAGAGTTTTTTGCAGATTGTGACAGTTAGCGGGAAAAGATCCCAAGCTAGCGGTCAGAATGGGGAATGAGGGGGAGGGCGGGTGCATCTGTAACATGTTACACCCTGAATATGGGTGTAACATGTAACATATTACAAATGGGGAACTTATCCTTTAAGCTTTGACCAAAAAACCTGGGAGCTAATTGGTTTCTATGCAGAACTGCACCAGATTTTGCATAGACTTTGCTAACTAACAGGTATCCTGTAGTATTAGTAAATCAACCCCAATATTCCATTTGAATTACCTTCTTATTCAGTTTGAGGTTTAGCCAACTTATTTTTTTTGCCACAGAAGGGATTTAGATTGTAAACTTCTTAAAGTGCAGGAATTAGTGTGAATGGATCTGTATACTCTATGGAACACTATATACCATAAAATAAATAAGACAGGATATAATATCAATATGTCTTTATTATCCACCAGTTATAAATGATTATTCTAAATCCAGCTGCAAAAATTGGATAGTGGAAGGCAGGAGTTGCCAGGGTAGCCAGGAAGATTTTGGGACCATTCACACTTGTGAGTTGTGGAAACATGCAACAGAAATGCACAATTTACTGCACATCCCTGCAATGCCCAGCAAAACACTGCCCCATGTGTGGTGTGTTGCAGTACCATTCATTGTGAATGGCATCATCATGCAATGAACAAAAGCAACCAACACATACTATGCATTGCGAAAAAGGGCCGCGTGCTTTTTTTTTGTCTGTTGTAGTGCATAATGAATGTGCTTCCATAACGCAAAGCACACTAACGTGATGTAACACACATTAATGCACCGCAACAAAAAGCTTAAGTGTGAATCTGCCCTTTAATCCAAGAATGCATGCACAATCATATCTCTTTGCTTTTAAAAGGTTTATCTTCTCCTTAATAATAGTCCTTTAACAGCATGTTGCTCTCAGTATGCTGCTAGTTAAAGAAGACCTTACTATAAATTGCAAGGTCCTCTCATAATGTCCAGGTCCTTTCCAACTCTAAAAATTCCTGATTGATAATATTTTCAACATGCACCTGTAAAGAAAAAAAGTTAGATTTTATAATTACCTTTCCCAGTGTTCCGAAAACTGTGGTGCCTAGGCCAAGCTGATGTCGCATTCATTTCAGCAAACTCCTGGAAATACTCTTGCACTGAGCTTGAGTGTCTTTCTGTGAGATTTGGCATACACATCTTTCCCCAGGAATCTTCGCAGAAGTAGAGTGACACCACATGCAACTTTGGCTGCCAAAGCCACCCAAGACTTCTCCTTCTAGATAAGTGGTAATTGTATTAGAAATAATCTTTTTCCATTTGCAATGATGTTTAAATAACAGATATGCAAGTGCTAACCTTCTACCAGATTTGACAACAGCACATTATAACACTCCCTAACATTTGGAAGGCAACCACTAAATACATTTTCAATTTTCTTTATATTTAGTTGTAATTTAAAACTCTTCTTTTTTTGCTGTCTTAATGATTAAGAATATGCATGCATCATACATACTAGGTGGAGTAGAACTGGGGGAACTGGGGGAATCCATAGCGGAGAAGGATCTGGGTGTTCTGGTAGATCATAAGCTTAATAATAGCATGCAATGCCAAGCTGCTGTTTCCAAAGCAAGCAAAGTCCTTTCTTGTATTAACAGAGGCATGGACTCCAGAGAGAGAGAGAGATATCATTTTGCCCCTGTACAAATCATTAGTAAGACCTCATCTGGAATATGCAGCTCAGTTTTGGGCACCAGTTCTAAAAAAAGGATATCGGGGAACTGGAGAAAGTGCAGAGAAGGGCAACCAAACTGATAAGAGGCACGGAGGACCTCAGCTATGAGAAAAGATTAGAGAAACTGAATTTATTCTCTCTTGAGGAGATTAAGGGGGGATATGATCAACATGTATAAATACATAAGGGGTCCATATAGTGAACTTGGTGTTGAGTTGTTCACTTTAAGGTCACCACAGAGGACAAGGGGGCACTCTTTACGCCTAGAGGAAAACAGATTTCATCTTCAAATACGGAAAGGTTTCTTCACAGTAAGAGCTGTGAAAATGTGGAATAGACTCCCTCCAGAGGTAGTTCTGGCTAGCTCACTAGATTGCTTTAAAAAAGGCCTGGATTCTTTCCCAGGTGTATATAATATAAATGGGTACTAAACATTTCTTTTTAGGTCCCTGGCTCAACAGCGGGTATATGATTGTGTATATGGGATTGTATGGTTGGGTTTTTTTTTTTTTTTTTTTGGTTGAACCGGATGGACTTTTTTCAACCTGACTAACTATGTAACCTCAATTAATTTGCATGTTTATGGACCGTCCCCATATTTTCCCCAACAGATGGCAGCCCTGCTGCCCATTTGGTGGACATTGGAAGTGATTATTTAAGAGCTGCATGCATTTGTTAGACTTTAAATCAAATATTTAGTTGCAGAAATGTAATATCTTAGCAGATATCCTATAGTTTGGCAATCAGCAGTTTCCTATACATGAGCTGGTTATCAGCAGTAAAGCTCTCCAGTGTATAGGCACGTAACGCCTTAAATTATACCAGTACTATAGTAGTCAATACAGAGGAGGAAGGAAGAAAAAATGGGTACTGTCCTTGCTACTGCAATAGTAGGGACATCTTTCACTCCCTTTTCCATCCTGTCTTAGTTGTATTGATCACTGTTAGGTATGTTGTCACAGATGTCGTAGTCATGAGCATCCAGCTTAAAGGCCCGTACACACGATAAGAAAATCAGAAGTAAGATTTTGTCCTACGAACGATCTGCTTATTTTTTGGGATCCTTAGTATAGTGCTTTCGACAGCCGATTATGAATTTTTGGATGACAAAAATACTTACTGCATCCTGCATTACTGCAAAATTACACAACAGAGCCTCTGGGCATTCCCTATCTTGGAACACACCAATAGAAAAAAATAAAAATACAATGCAAAGCTCAACAACCTCACATGGAGGGTAAAAAGGAGGAACAATGACACCAGCAGCTAAAGGATACAGTAGCAGAGCATTTGAATTTGAGAAGGATTCACAAATCAAAATAAATGACTCAAATATCACAGCAGGACCCTCGCATTTATAAATACTTAGAAGAATACAAAAGATCCAAAATAGATAACCATCAATTGAGAAGCAAGGATTACCTTCAATAGCCCACAGCTGCAGATCATCAAAATATTCCCCTAACAAAAGGGTCAGGGCTAGCATCAGTTGTGAACAATAATCCTAGCCAAATATCTCATATCTCGTGGAACTTTTTCAGACACCCTCTAGAAATATTGGTGTATATATATATATATATATATATATATATATATATATATATAGGTCAATTTGTAAAGTTAGACAACTGAATTCACTAAGGCTGGGTTCACACTGATGCAGCCGAAGATCACAGCAGGGGGTTCGGTCCTCCCTGTTCACTGATTCAGGTGTGAACCAGGTTCAAATTTTTGCCTGAATTCGCACCTTTTCTAATGCGGACCGCGGCCGCCCAGTAGGTGCGTGAACCGACTCCATTAAAAGCCGTTTACACTCTCCTGTCATGCAAATTGGATGCGGGGAAACTTGCATCCAATTCGCATCAGTGTAAGCCCAGCCTCAAGCTTTTCAGTAATTGAGGGACAGGGGTTTGTCTGACTCCCACTGACTCCCACTGTAAACTATGGCTTTCCTGGCATGAAAGAGCAGTAAACCAATCAGTGTTCTAGTCGGTCTTGTAAATGCCCGTGCTTGTACTAAACCCAGGAGGCACACAGCCACCCTTTAAGGAATTAAAATGGTACTCATTAACTGAATAAAACTAGTCATTTCAGACCAAACTAGACTAATATGGGGACAGGACCAAAATATTTGGAAAAAATAACAGGAATACGAGCGCAGCTCCAACACTGGGTATATATTATGTGTAATCTATGTTGCAATAAATAATCCATATGAAGAATTTTAAATGATATTACTCTATCTCTCGTGGCAACTAATTAAAAAAGGGGGTAATCAGCATTTCTCCCCTTGGCACACAGGCTTGTGATCAAGAGAAATCCCTACTTAAACTATAATGACAGTCTAGGCCAGAATTGGCAAGTTAAATGCTTTACTGTACGTTACCAATAGCATATTTTCCAACATCTACAAAGGTATAAGCTACTACCAAGTAACTTCCGTGGCATTAACTCCTGGTAAAGTTACAAATGACTAAGCTCCTCGATCCACGAAAAGGCAGCGGCGTCTGTCTCTGTAAGAAGTGATCACAAACTGAGTGTGAATGAGGACCTTGCTGATGTTATTAGAAAGCTTAATGGTGATAAAGCATCAAGGGTGGAGATGCATATGGGTGTGCGTACATCAAAACTAATTATTGGAGTTTGTTACAGACCCCCTGGTGTTAATGATGAGGTGGAGACTCAACATCATACACAGATATAAGGGGCTGCAAGGGCTGGGCCAGTGATAATAATGGGACACTTTGCCTACCCCGAATTTGAATGACACTGCTAGGACAGTAAAAGGGCAGAAATGTATAAACCTATTACAAGACAATTTTATGGTACAGTTTATAAACCCCTACTAGTAGTAATTCTTTGTTGGACCTGCTAATCTCAAACATTGTGGAGCTTATTACTAGTGTTCATAATAAGGAACATATGGATAGCAGTGACTATAACATGATCTAATTTAATGTTAGCTGTAAAAAACAAGCACATACTGGAAAGATAAAAACACTTAATTGTAAGAAAGCAAGTTTTTCAAGGCTGAGGACTTCTCTCCAAGATATACGTAGATTGGGAGGAATTATTGTCATTGAAGAACACAGAATATAAAAGGGAATGTTTCAAACTGACTGTAAGCAAACACACTATATATATATATTACTCAAAATATATCCCCATGGGCAGTAAGTATAAAACAGATCAAAGTAAAATCTATGTGGCTCACATGCACAGTTAAAAACAAGGATGTGCCAAACAAGAGAAGGTACATTTATCAAACAATTTCTTCATCTCTGTGTATAGAAAGGAAATTGGGGATGCTGAAAGTTCATAATGAGGATAGTATTGACATTGTCTCAAAGAACACCAATAGCTCACATTTGATAAGGTCCAGAAACATTTAGACAAAATAAAGGTGAATAAAGCCCCTTGACCAGATGACTTACATCCACGTGTCCTCAAAGAGTCGAAGTCTATTATTTTGAAGACATTGTTTCTTCTTTTTAAGGCCCCTTTCACACATAGAAGTTCGTCGGCGGACTCCGTTTTTATCAGCGGGGGATCGATCTGCCGATCCCCAACTGAGCAGGCGGATGGCAGCTGTGTCTCTGCTCTGTGTGCAGAGACACAGCTGTCAGGTACCCGCTGTTCTCTATGGGGGAATCGGATGGGCACGGACCGTCTGTCCATTCTCATCCGATCCCAATCCCATCCGCTGGATGGATGGAAAATAGGGTTTCCATCTGTCCAGATTTGACGGATCGGATGTCAGCGGACATGTCTCCGCTGACATCCGATGCCCCATAGAGATGCATGGGGCTTCCGTTCAGATCCGCCTGTCCGTTTTTCAGGCGGATCTGAACGGCTCGCCTGTGTGAAAGAGGCCTAAGATTGTATTCATATGATAGCGAATAATGATTCATACTCTGAATGGTCTAAGGTCATTAGTGGTGAACCCCAAGGTTCAGTGTAGGGACCCTTACTTTTTAACTAATTTATAAATGATATTGAGGTAAGGGATTTAGGCTATTTTGCCCTTGTGCATTGTGGGAATGCATGCGGGCCTATTGCAGATGTGTGATGGTGCCATTAATTCTTAATGACACCCCCACGCATTTTGATAACGAGCATGTAACAAAGTACAATGCGTTTTGGTGCAACGCAATTTTGAACAACATGTGGACTGACCGCAATGTACTGCGGACGGGTGACCCGCACAGGCAAAACAAGGTACCCGTACATCACATCCCACTTCTGGGTTTAGGGCAGCAGCCTGGGCGACACCAGAAGCGAAGTATGAAAATACCAAACTCCTCTTCTTCCCTGACTACTCGCAGAAGGTGCAGTAGCGGCAGAGATTCTACACAGACATCCGAAGGAGACTAAGGGAAAAAGGCAACAGATTGAGCTTGCTATATCCATGCAGGCTGCAGATCATCGACTGAGAATGTACCCTCTTCTTTGAGACACCAGAGGCAGCCTCCACATGGCTAGACACATGCTGACAACGAGATCATCCGCCTACCTTACTCACGAACTTGACACCGATATGATACCTACTCACCAGCTAAGTGACAGCCCTAGGGGTTCTTCCCCCCTCTCCCTTTCTATTCTTCCCCTCTCCTCTTGCTGAGTTTCCACTCCTTTAGCCCCCTACCCCAGTCTCCTCCACGCTTCTTCACCTGTATCCCTGTTCTTAAACCCCCATCTCCCCTTTTATCCCCCCCCCCCCCGTGGCCCGCTACTTATCATTACCCCATGCTCGCTGTTATCTGCGCAGCAAGGCTCCAGCCGTCCCAAGATCACACCCCTCTCCTGGAACTGATAGAGGCCTAGCCGGCGTATATAGCCACAGCCTCCCTCCTCATTCCTTTTGGTTACCTCAGCCACAACTCTAAGCACCCCCCCCCCCCTGAGACACACTGAGTTACGCTACCTGGACATAGTTTTTTACTATCCCCAGTTAAGTTTTTTTTTCTTGTTATCGGTATTAGGCCCTGGGTCTTGCCACTCCTAGGTTCTGGGGTGGCACGGCTCAAGGGCAGGGTATGCACTTCGGTGCTCAATGGGTTCATGTTTTTATTGTTCTTGTTTTTTTGTTTTGATGTATGCCTCTATTTGCTGATGTTGTAATTTACAGGGTTTGGTGCCTAAGAGATGCAGCTCCAACTTCCCAACCATCCGACTTTACTTCCCCTCATTGGTTGCACGTTATGACTATATGTGATACTCCACCCCTCACGATCCTCTCATGGAATGTTCGTGGGTTAAACTCTAAATTTAAAAGGGCACTACTTTTCAAATATTTAAAATCCGAATCCCCTCATCGAATTCTCCTTCAGGAGACGCATCTCAGGGGGAGCAAACTTATGGCCCTTAAAAAGTCATGGATACAAAAAGCTTTTCATGCTACCTACTCCACATATGCAAGAGGGGTATCGGTGTTGATTCACAAGACGCTTCTCTGTACAGTTGATGAGATCCACACGAACCCCCTGGGAAAATATGTAATACTGGTTCTCAACCTATGGGCTTTGAAATATGTTATTGGAGCCTTATACATCCCCCACCCTTCTCCCTCTCACATACCATTCCTCTGACTTATCTGACTGGGCCCTGTCAGTGGGACTGACTGAAGTATGGAGATGAAGGCACCCATCTACCAGAACTTACTCTTGTTACTTCACCTCATATGAGACGGCCTCCCACATTGACCTTGCCTTTGCCAATCACTCGCTCCTCGCTGATGTTCTGGAGGCGACTTACCTACCTAGTGGACTACCGGACCACAGCCCTCTGGCAATTAGACTTCATTCCCCCACCACCCGAAACGTGCCATTGTGCCGCCTCAGTCCCCAATAGGTTAATCACCCAGATTTAATGGACAAAATCCCACCTCTTCTATCTGAGTACTGGTAACACAATGCAGGACCCTCCTCCCCAGAAATGCTATGGGACGCCTTTAAGGCCTATGCTAGGGGTTAATACATATCTTCCATTGCAGCGGTCAAAAGAAACCTCTCAGACACCACACGCTCCCTACAGCAAGCAATCGCACAACAGACTGAAATTTACAATGCTGAGCCAACCCCACTAAATTTCGATTTGTTATCCGCCTCCCAGAGAGAACTACATTTACATCTAACCAAAGTCACCAGGCTTGAACAAGGGGATAGAAACGGCCGATTGTTGGCCATGTTGGCACAGCACGACCAACCCCTCACATTAATCCCGGAGGTTGTTAACAGTCAGAGATGTATAGTAACGAAGTAGAACTACTTAAGTACTGTACTTAAGTACCGAAATGCGGTATCTGTACTTTCCTAGAGTAGAATTTTTTTCTCCTACTTCTACTTTTACTTCACTACATTTTTTTGATGATTTCGATACTTCTACTCAAGTATTTTTTTTTTGTGCTGCATAGTTACTCGTTACTTTTAAAAAAATTACCACTGCCAGAACAGTAGATGGCAGGTTGCATAAAGCTCAAAAAAATGTGTATAATGTCATTTGTAAATCAGCGCATACGAAAATAAAGGCTGTGTATAATAAAAGCTGCTATACCAAATCTTTCCAATAAAAAGAAAATATGAAACAAACAAATAAATGGTGCTACAGCACTTAAAGTGCATCAAGAAACTACTAACAAACACAGGTTAATCATTTGAATAAATCATTTGAGATAATAAAAAACAATATGATGTTCAAACTTTTGACTTCTTTCTTTAATAACTACATAACACAGTACTTGTACTTCTACTTTCAGTACTTGAGTAGAAATTTTTTTTCAAAACTACTGGTACTTTTTACTTTTAGTACTTAAGTAGCAATTTTTTTGAAAAAACTACTTGCAATACTTAAGTAAAAAAAATGTTGAATACTTTCGTACTTCTACTTAAGTAACTTTTTCTGCGAGCACTTCCACTTCTACTCAAGTCACTTTTTGATCGAGCACTTGTACTTTTACTCAAGTAGAAATTTCGAGTACTTTATACAAGTCTGTTAACAGTGCGGGGGAGATTGTCTCTCCCCCCCCCCCCCCCCCTCTGAGGCTTTGGAGACCTTCAAGTGTTTTTTTAATCTGATTTCCGCTTGGATGACCTATATGATCTGCTCGATCCCTTGGCCCTTGTATGGTTGTCGGACGAGGAAAGGGAGGCGCTGGTGCTCCCTTTTACCACCACCGAAATCCTCAGCATGATACATTCCTTCTCTCCGGTGAAAGCGTTGGGCCCCGATGGCCTCCCTATGGACTTTTATAAGGCCCACGGCGAGCTATTAACCCCGCTGCTAACCTCCCTTTTTACCCAGTGCCTGACCGGTGGGGTGCTGGCCGCCTCCATGCGACATGCTCACTTAACCCTGATATACAAACCACCTAAGGATCCTAAATCCTGTACCTCCAACAGGCCCATAGCCCTTCTAAATAATAATCTCAAAATTCTGACAAAACTCCTGGCCCTTAGACTTCATCCCGTGCTGCCATCTGTCATAGCCCCTGATCAAACAGGTTTTATGCCCCACAGATCCAGATATTAATCTTTGCAGACTGCACACGAACATACACGCTCCACAGCTCAATATTGGATTATGTGTGGTGGCCTTTCTTGATATAGAGAAGGCCTTCGACACTGTCGATAGGCCTTTCATGTGGGAGACGCATCGCAGGATGGGGTTCCCTCTAATTTTCATAAACTGGTTCAAGGTTTTGTATCAAAATCCTACTTCTTCAGTCAGACTGGGAGGAGGACTCTCCCCCCCTCTGGAGCTACACAGGGGCACTAGGCAGGGCTGCCCTCTCTCTCTTTCACCATAGCCATCGAACCGGTAACTGAGGCTCTACGTACCTCACCATGCATCAAGGGGCTGCGCATTGGTTTGCCGGAGGAGAGGGTCACCCTGTACGCTCACGATATGCTCCTCTTTTTGACTGATGCGGGGCCATCTCTACAGGGTTCCCTACGGGTTCTGAATGACTTTTTCAAAGTCACTGGTCAATTGGTCAAAATCCTTACTATACCCAATAGATCCATCGGCTAAATTAACAGCCTCTCCGAACTTTCCATTACAATGGGTGGATTCATTCAGATATTTGGGGGTGTTAATCTCCTGACAGGCTCAGGATTTCCTCCCCTTGAATTTGACTCCGGTTCTACAACAAGTAAAGACCAGAGATATATCCTGGGTAACTATAGACCAGTCAGCCTAACATCTGTAGTCTGCAAGATTTTGGAGGGGATGTTAAGGGACCACATATAAGACTTTAGTAATGAAAATGGTATTATTAGTAGTAATCAGCATGGATTCATGAAAAATCATTCTTGCCAAACCAATCTATTAACCTTCTATGATGAAGTGAGCTGCCACCTAGATAAAGGTAAACCTGTGGATGTAATGTATCTGGACCTTGCAAAGGCCTTTGACACCGTTCCCCACAAACGCTTACTGTTCAAACTAAGGATGGTAGGTATGCACCATAAGGTGAGTACCTGGATAGAGAACTGGCTCCAGGGGAGAGTGCAAAGGGTGGTGATTAATGGGGAGTACTCGGTTTGGGCAGGTGTGGAAAGTGGAGTCCCCCAGGGTTCTGTCCTGGGGCCAATCCTGTTTAATTTATTCATAAATGATCTAGAGGAGGGGATATCTAGTACAATCTCAGTATTTGCGGATGATACTAAACGAAGCATGCCAATATCTTCTATTCAGGATGTGGAAACCTTACAAGTGGACCTGAACAAAATAATGGAGTGGGCAAATACATGGCAGATGAGGTTTAATGTTGAAAAATGTAAAGTAATGCACTTGGGTGCCAGAAACCAGAAAGCAAGCTACTCACTGGGGGGGAAACCTCTGGGTGAGTCTAGGATGGAAAAGGACCTGGGGGTACTGGTAGACAACAGGTTGGCAGTGGCATGCAATGCCAAGCCGCTGCAAGCAAAGCCAACAGAATACTGGGATGTATAAAAAAGGGGATTTACTCCAGAAATAAAGAGATTATTCTCCCACTCTACAAGACTCTGGTCCGGCCACATCTGAAGTATTCTGTCCAGTTCTGGGCACCGGTCCTCAGGAAGGATGTGCTGGAACTGGAGAGAGTCCAGAGAAGGGCAACAAAAATAATTAGGGGAATGGAGGACATCAGCTATGAGGAAAGACTACAAGCACTAAACTTATTCTCTCTGGAGAAGAGACGATTGAGGGGGGATATGATATCAATGTACAAATACTGTACTGGCGACCCTAGCATAAGGAACAAACTATTCAGAGAAAGGGAATACAATAAGACACGTGGCCACTCACTAAAACTAGAGGAAAGGCAGTTTAACCTTAAAATACGTAAGGGGTTCTTCACTGTAAGAGCAGTAAGGATGTGGAATTCGTCGTATCAGCAGGGAGCATCGATAGTTTCAAAAAACTATTAGATGGGCACCTTAAAGACCACAACATACAGGGGTATACAATGTACGGTTAACAGCAAACACACACACACATCATAGGTGGAACTGGATGGACTGATGTCTTTTTTCAACCTTACTAACTATGTAACCAAATTGAAATCATGGGAAAATCTACCATTATCTCTACTGGGCCGCATAAACTTAATAAAAATGAAAGTAGTCCCCAAATTTACATATCTACTACGTCACTCTCCACACTGGATACCCAAATCATTTTTTAAGAAGGTAAACCAGTTGTTTAACATCTTTCCTCTGGGGCCCACACCCACCATGATACAAACTAAGTACTTTGATGCGACCATACTCTCAGGGGGGGCCTGGCTTTCCCTGACTGCCATACATATTTCCTGGCTATCCAAATAGTTATAGTTGCATGGTGGTTTAATCCAGACCTTTCAAACTCATCCACACTCCTAGAAGCGACAATAGTCGCTGGAAGCTCTCAAGTGTCTTGTTTTTAGTGGCCCACAGGCTCCCTATGAACTGACTCCCTCCATGCTCACCACTATTGGAGCATGGAAATCTGGCTTGACATCTGAAAACTACCAAAAGTCGGCTGCCTCCCCTGATGCTGCATTGTGGCTAAATCCTTCCTTACCCCACTTTTACATGCTCCCAGACCCACATGCATGAACCAAACATGGTATTAAAACTATCTCTCATGTAGTTTCACAACAATCCTTATTTCCGCTGGCACAACTCTCTACCTCATACAATGTTCCAACACATTATCTCTTCCATTACCTTCAGCTCTCTCACGCTTTCACTTTTCAATTTCCACATTTTTCTTGTACAATCATACAGTGGGCCCTAGAAGAGATCCTCCGCACAGAATGCCACAAAAAGCCCATCTCCCGTTTATACTCTCATTTAATAATGACATCCCTGCGTCCTTTAGAGGGGCTTTGGTTGCACCGGAAACAGGATGTACCGGAACTAGATAATGAGGACTAGGATGACGTGTGGGACATCCCATTCCGGACCCTGATCTCCCTATGCGATCGCCTTGTACAATTTAAGATAGTTAATAGAGCTTACTTTACTCACTACATGCTCAACAAAATCGACCCAACAAGTTCACCGTAATGTTGGCGATGCGGCCACTCTCCGGGAAACTTTACCCATATCTTCTGGTCCTGCCCCAAGATAATGAATTACTCGGAAGAGGTACTATCTCTCATCAACTTAGTCAGGTCACTTTCCATTTAACCCTCCATGAGCGTTTGTTTATTAGGCTGGTAGACACCCTGGCTTCATCTACAGCAAACCGAACCCTGATCAGTCTACTCCTATTTTACACCAGGAAGCAAATAGCAGTGCAATGGAAAAAGCCAAACCCCCCATTGATACCCCAATTGAAGTGTCTTGTGCATCGTAATCTCCCTTTATTTAAGGATACATAGTATCATAGAGGTTGCCCCAAAAAACAAGATATGGCACAGCTAGATAGCTGAACCCACGACTGCACCAGTTGTATCTCAATCAGCACCGTGAAATGCGATTTACATGCCTATATTGTAACCACTTCTGTAGAATGTAGCATGTGCAGGTCTATGTTCTCCCTGCGGACCTCCACATTGACTCTGCAAATGGCACCTCTTACATCTGAACAATGATCTGAAACCAACTTGCGAACATCCTTATGGAATGATTTTTCCTCTTTTCTGAGTTATTCTGTATGAGCCATACATCAAGTTTTTGTTTTTTGCTTGTAATGTGGCTCTTTACCACGTAATCAGCTGTGTCTAATCACAGCTGATCACAATGTCAATAGAAGCCGGTTACTGGCTCTCTTCCCTGCTGCCACCACTGCTGCCAATTAATGCCCACCACTGCTGCCAATCAGTGTCCACTGCTGCCAATCAGTGCCCACCAGTGTCTCCTCATCAATGTCACCTATCAGTGCCGCCTACCAGTGCCCATCAGTGTCACCTACCAATGCATATCAGTGTTGCCTAACAGTGCCCATTAGTGCCGCCTGAAAAATGACCTGTTTGCAAAATTCCATAACAAACTATGAAAAAGGTTTTGTTTTTTTTTTGTTTTTTTTTTAATTTTCAGTCTCCATTTGTTTATTTAGCAAAAAATAAAAACCCCAGTGGTGATTAAGTACCACCAAAAGAAAGCTCTATTTGTGTTAAAAAAAATTATAAAAATTTTGTTTGGGTACAGCTGGGTGCGTGACCGCACAATTGTCATTCAAAATACGACAACACTAATATCTGAAAATTGGCCTGGTCAGAAAGGGGGTAAAAATGCCCAGTGGGCAAGTGGTTAATAATGACATGCAATGCTAAACTGCAGTTTCCAAAGCTAGCAAAATACTTTCTTGTATTAAAAGAGCTAAAGACTCCAGAGGGAGACATATATTACTTTTGCCCCTGTACAAATCATTAGTAAGCCCTCATCATAGGGGGGGCACATGGGGGGACAGGGACAAAAGTAGGGGGGCCAACTATAAAACGCAATTCACTGCTCCACTTACCTGCCACCTCTGAAATCGATGTCCTCAGGCCTGCTCCTTGTGTGCTGGCTGTGTCTAGTTTCTCTGCTGCCTGCTGTGGCCTCGCCTTACCGGTGACTCCACTGATGTCGTCCACACACTCTGGGCCTTCAATAGCATAAAACATGAAACATTTGTGAAAAATTGGCCAAATAAAAACATAAACATGAAATATTCCTGACAATGGGCATCAGTCACGAATATTTCATGTTTATATATTTGAAGGCCCAGAGCATGCGGACAGCATTAGCGGAGTCACCTCACTGTAAGGTGAGGCAGCAGTACGCAGCAATGGAACCAGACACAGTGAGCCAGCACACAAGGAGCAGGCCCGGGGACATCGGTTTTAGAGATGGCACTCGACTAGTGGAGCAGTTCAGCCCAGCTGTAAAATAAATTTGGTCAGCATGTCGGCCCACATTGTCATTTTCAGGTGCGAGGGTGGTATGAGATGCAAATGTGCAGTGGACTCAATGTGAGTCCATTGCACATTTGCATCTCATACCACCCTCATACCCCTGAAAATGACAATGTGGGCTGACATGCTGACAGAATTTTACAGCATTGTTCAGCTGTAAAATTCTGTCAGCTTGGCATGTCAATTAAGTACTGTCCACATTGACAATCAGGCTCACTGCTGAGTGACTCACCTTCCAGGCAGGCTATGGCTGCCAGTGCCACTGTGCCACCTCTAAGCCGATGCCGGTGTAACGTTAGAAAACCATACCTCGTTAGAATTCCATACCCTCGTCACTTCCTGTCCGAAACAGCTGAGCAGCGTAGCAGTGCGCATGCTCAGAGCCCTGGAAACATCATTGAACAGCTGAGAAGTTGACAAGTGCGCATGCTCGGAGGGAATAGAATTATCACGGTAGTGTAAGTAATATTACACTTGCGGCGGTTACATAAAACAGGTCGGCTGCAAAATGAGTCATCTCCGCTCCTATCCCTGTCACTTCCCTGATGTTGGCTAATAAATATAAAAGCGGCGGCTGGTGTATGAAATGTAAATGACGGAGATGTTGGCTCCGTGATCCGCTTTAATATTTATTAGCCGCTATCAGGGTAGTGATAGGGATAGGAGCGGAGATGACTCATGTTGCAGAGGAGCTGTTTTAATGTAACCGCGGCAAGTGTAACGTTAAACACAGTACTGTGATAAATCCATACCCTGCGTAGGTGCACCGGAAGTGACGAGGGTATGGTTTTCTCATGGGTATGGTTTTTTCACGGAACACCGGCCTGCTGCTCCTCGTGTCCTGCTGCTGGTGGCTGCTGGCCTGGCTCGGCTGAGTCGGCTCCTCAGTCTGTCTGAGTCCTCCTCCACTCCTCTGCAGTGCTAAGTTGGCCTAGTTGGATTGCTGGCTCACTGGGCTGGCCTATGCTATGCTTGCTGCCAGTGCCAGACTCCAGAGAGACGCCAGTCGCCAGTGTGGACAGTGGCTTCCATCAAATAGCAACAACACAGCAAATACCTGTACACTCTGGTCATCACAGACAAAGAGAAGGCAGAGAAGCTGAAACAGTCCCTTCCTCCAGGTCTGTCTGTGAAAAAACGGAAGTAAATACATTCTTGTCCTTTGTTCAATAAAAAAAATGTAAAAAAAAAAAAAAAAAATAGCAACAACAAAGCTGTCAGACTGCAATAGAGGACAGCATGGTCCTAGCAGGGACCCGGGCCCCATCACCCTCAGTTACTACAAGCCTGTACTCAGCTCAAAAGTCCCAACCACAGCACATGACAAACTTCCTGTACGATTAATGTGGCCGCATGTCACCTAGGGTGGGGGCCCCATCTACATTGCATGTATGCTGCACTTACCATGATTGCTGCCTCCGTCTACCGCGGCTGCCTCACTTACCGTCTGGTCTGGTCCACGTCCACTCCCGACCGTCCCGGTCCCCGACAGGACAGACACACACAGTGTGGACAGCGGCAGCGTGACTGACACGTTACGCCCGGTCGCCCGCCAGTCACGCCACTCCCGCATGCGCTTTCGGCCAGGCTGGGGCGGGGCGGGCTGGTACGCACTCGCGCCATGCTGCGCACTCTCCCTGACGTCATTCCGCTGTGCACCGCCCCCTCCGCTCGCTCGTCTGGGCACCAGTCCGCCCAGCCCGCTCGCCGGCCCGCTGTGTGTTTAGAGGCGCTGCGTGGTGCGGCGGCAGGACGGACAGTTGTGCTAATGTGCTTATAAATTAATTGGGGGGGCACATGCGGGGGCACAGACTAATTTTGGTGGGGCCATGGCCCCCTCTGGCCCCCCCCTAGTGATGCCACTGGGAATATGCAGTTCAGTTTTGGGCACCAGTTCTCAAAAAGGATATCAGGGAACTGGAAACAGTGCAGAGAAGGGAAACCAAACTGATAAGAGGCATGGAGGAGCTCAGCTATGAGGAACGATTAGCTGAACTAAATTTATTCTCTTGAGAAGAGGAGATTAAGGGGGAAATGATCAACATGTATAAATACATAAGGGGTCCATATAGTGAAGTTGGTGTTGAGTCAATTTAAGGTCATCAAAGGACAAGGGGGCACTTTTTACGTCTAGAGGAAAAGAGATTTTGTCTGCAAAAATAGAAAGGTTTCTTCACAGTAAGAGCTGTGAAATTGTGGAATAGACTCACTCCAGAAGTGGTTCTGGCCAGCTCCCTCCTGGCCCTCCCTCCCACCGAGTGCCCCCACAGCAAGCAGCTTGCTATGGGGGAACCCGAGCTGCTGCTCTGTGTGTCCATTCAGACACAGAGCTGTGGCTCGGTCCCACCCCCTCTCTCTCTTCATTGGGTCACTGACTTTGATTGACAGCAGAGGGAGCCAATGGCACCACCTGCTCTGTCTCAGCCGATCAGGAGGGAGAGTCCGGGACAGCTCAGTCTCAGAAGGGGCACAGAATTTAATGAAAAGAACCTCTGTCCAACTGTTAAGCATGGGGGTGGATCAATCATGCTTTGGGGTTGTATTGCAGCTAATGGCACAGGGAACATCTCACGAGTAGAAGGAAAAATGGATTTCAGCAAATTTTGGATGGTAACTTGATGCCATCTTTGAAAAAGCTGAAGTTAAAGAGAGGATGGCTTCTACAAATGGATAATGATCCTAAACACACCTCAAAATCCACGGGGGATTACATCAAGAGGCGTAAACTGAAGGTTTTGCCATGGCCTTCACAATCTCCTGACCTCAACATAATTGAAAATCTTTGGATAGACCTTAAAAGAGCAGTGCGTGACAGACAGCCCAGAAATCTCAAAGAACTGGAAGACTTTTGTAAGGACGAATGGGCAAAGATACCTCAAACAAGAATTGAAAGACTCTTGGCTGGCTACAAAAAGCGTTTACAAGCTGTGATACTTGCCAAAGGTGGCAGTACAAGATATTAACTCTGCAGGGTGCCCAAACTGTTCCTGATCTTTGCTGACAGTATTAGGACAGGAGATGTACCAGGGGATTGGAAGAAAGCTAACGTGATTCCGATATTCAAAAAGGGCGAGAGGCATATCCCGGGAAATTATAGGCCTGTCAGTTTGACATCAATAGTATGTAAACTTCTGGAGGGGATGATAAGGGACTATATCGTAGAGTTTGCTAAAGACAACAACATCATCAGCAGTAATCAGCACGGGTTTACAAATGGGCGTTCTTGTCAAACCAATCTAATAACATTCTACGAGGAGGTGAGCTGTGAGCTAGATAGGGGGAGACCAGTGGATGTAGTGTACTTGGATTTCGCTAAGGCGTTTGATACAGTTCCCCACAAGCGCTTAATTTATAAAATAAGGTCTGCAGGTATCGACAGCAGGTTTTGCTCTTGGATACGGAATTGGCTTAAAGGGCGTGTCCAAAGAGTGGTAATAAACAGCGCATACTCAGACTGGTCTGAGGTAGTAAGCGGGGTGCCCCAGGGCTCAGTCCTGGGACCAACCTTGTTCAATTTATTCATAAACAACATTGAGGTCGGGATCAGTAGTTCGATATCAGTTTTTGCAGATGACACAAAATTGGCCAGGGCAATAACTGCACAGCATGAAGCAGATATCCTACAGAATGACCTGGACAAAATTACAGAGTGGGCAACGACATGGCAAATGAGGTTTAACGTGGAGAAGTGTAAGGTTTTGCACTTGGGGACTAAAAACATAAAAACACAATACACGTTAGGAGGGGAACCCTTGGGGGAATCAAAAATGGAGAAGGATCTGGGAGTCTTGGTTGATGATAGATTAGGCAACAGCATGCAATGTCAAGCGGCAGCTGCCAAAGCCAGCAGAATATTAGCATGCATAAAGAAAGGGATGTATTCCAGAGATAAGACTATAATCCTTCCACTTTATAAAACTCTGGTCCGACCGCATCTGGAGTATTTTGTCCAGTTCTGGTCGCCAGTCCTCAGGAGGGATGTGTTGGAGCTGGAGAGAGTCCAGAGAAGGGCAACTAAACTAATTAGGGGATTGGAGGACCTTGACTATGAAGAGCGTCTACAATCGCTCGATTTATTCTCCCTGGAGAAGAGACGTCTGAGGGGGGACATGATAGCAATTTATAAATATCCTAATGGGGATCCCAGCTTAGAAAAAAAGCTGTTCATTCGAAGGGATTGCATGAGGACTCGAGGGCATACAATGCGATTAGAGGAAAAGCGTTTTAACCTCAGGCAACGTGGGGGGTTCTTTACTGTTAGGGCTACAAGATTGTGGAATTCTCTACCACAAGAGGTGGTTTCTGCGGGTAGTATGGTGGCTTTCAAAAGACTCTTAGACTTACATCTCAAGGATCAGAACATTCAGGGGTATGTGAGATGATTACAGCCACACACACCTACACAGGTTGAACTGGATGGACTATTGTCTTTATTCAACCTCACCTACTATGTAACTATGTAACTATGTAACTTTTGCAGCCACCATTTTTTAGTTTTCTGTTATTTTGAAAGTGTAAATGATGGAAATAAAATCTAACTTTTGTTGACATATTATAAGAATGTCTAATCTGTAATTTGATGCCTTTTGGAGATTTTTCCATCTTTCCTTGGCTTCTTTATGCACATTAATACAAATTTTTACCTGGGGTGCCCAAACTTTCGATCACCACTGTAGGTGATCTATATAATTAACTTGGTGTTAAGTTTTTCCATTTATTTATTTATGTTGATTGAACTAAATGGACTTTAGGACTGTATTTTTTCAACCTGATTAACTAATAGTAACTATTCAACAGATTACATAAACTTTCAATTCAACATTCTCATTAATTCTTCATTCTTCGATTTAAACATTTTCATCCAATCAAAGGGGTGCTGGGGCTTCCCTCTCCAATATGGAGAAATCCACGGGGGCAGACAGGTCTGATGAACATGCATTCACATATTTTGTGTGCAGGCCCTAGACAAAAAGGGTTTTTTGGGCTGTTTTGTTGCCTGCCAAAAAACGGAGTCCCTCCACAACTCCCTGCTTATTTACCCTGGATCAGTGGCAGGAGGAGGTTGCCAAGCAACCTCTAGGTGGGATCCCAACTTAAAGGACCTTACATTCTCCTACACAATTTTTGGCAACACCAAAACATTGCTTTAAGGCTGCCTATTCAAATGACAGCACCAAAGCTGCAACATCAGTGTATTGCCTTAGTGCACCGAGTTGTCATTTAAAAGAAATGGCACAAGAAAGCACTTTGGAAGACCTTAGTAAACAAAATGCTACCATATTATAAAATGATCTATCTGAGCAGAGGGTGTCCTAAAACGTTTTGCAGCCCCAGCTGTCCTCTCCATCCACAAATAGGGATACTAGGTAATTACTTCTGCCATGTGAACATCTCCATTGACCATTGTGGGGTTTGACAGGATGCATCTGGGTCTTAGCTATTTGGGGTAGAGTCAATTAGTAAATGGAGTTCCATATCTTACTTCCAATATGAATCTAGTCGAGTCCTACTTCATTTTTATGGTCTATGAAGACTTCTTATTTTACTCTTCCTGGTATCTAAAAATTTCTAATGGTACTTTAGTAACGGGGACAATTTTCCCTGAATTCATCCTTTGAAACTTTTCATCTGTGTACGCCCTGAGTGGGGTGCCTAGTACACACAATCAGAAAATTGTCTGAAAAAGACCGCTTTCGAAGCAATCATCTGATAATCCGATCGTTAGTACAGCTTTCGAGAGCTGATCATGACAGTTCACCCAAAATTATCCAAAGCAACAAACATGAACATTTTTCACGTACAACACCAGATTGTATTATTTTTTGTTTAATCCGTACAGTTTTCATTCTAAAAAAATCGGAAGAGCAAGTCTATGCATGCTCAGAAACGAAAGAATACATTACAATACAATACAACACATTACATAACTTCTGAAGTTGTATTCTGTCATACGAGAATTTTCATAAGTGTACTAACCTCTTCATTTTCGAAGTGAGACTAGCATGCAAAAAAAAAAAAACGGACGATCATTCGTCCAATATTCTCATCATGTGTATGAGGCTTATGTTGTTTTTTTTTTGTTATTTTGTTTTGTTCCCTCTGTGCTTTTTGTACCAAGCTCTGCTGAGCATTTTAGGTGTGCTGTATTGTACCTTTTCTGCAAATTGCAACAAAAAGAATGTGAATGCTTTAGGAACATATTAAACAAATGCATCTCGCAGTGCATTCCTATGGGAAATAAATTTAGAAGAGACAAAGCCAAACCTGGCTGGCTAATGTTAAAAAACTTATTAGGGGTAAAAAAATGGCCTTCAAGAAGTATAAATCAGAGGGCACAGTATCGGCTTTCGAGCAATACAAGGAGGCAAATAAGAAAAGTAAATACGAAATCAAAATGGCTAAAATCAACTTTGAGACACAAATAGCGGAGGATAGTAAAAAGAACCCAAAGAAATTCTTTAAATATATCAACAGCAAAAAAACTAGGGCAGAGCATATTGCACACATAATTAACGATGATGGGAGGATGGTTACAGAGGACACTGAAAAAGCAACCGTGCTGAATGCTTTTTTCTCCTCAGTCTACACAGGAAAAGGAGGGGTACACTGACCATGACTGTATGGTTAGTAGTAATACACAGGACTTGCCGCTATGGCTAACAGAGGGTGAAATCAGGGAAAGGCTGGATAAACTTAACACAAATAAATCACCAGGCCCGGATGGCGTACATCCGAGAGTACTCAAAAAACTTAGTAAGACTATATCTAGACCACTGTTATGACAGGAAATGTACCAGGGGATTGGAGGAAAGCTAACGTGATACCGATATTCAAAAAAGGGCAGAGGCATGTCCCGGGAAATTATAGGCCTGTCAGTCTGACATTGATAGTATGTAAACTTCTGGAGGGGATGATAAGGGACTATATCGTAGAGTTTGCTAAAGACAACAACATTATCAGCTGTAATCAGCACGGGTTTACAAATGGGCGTTCTTGTCAAACCAATCTCTTAACATTCTACGAGGAGGTGAGCTGTGAGCTAGGCGTTTGATACAGTTCCCCACAAGCGCTTAATTTATAAAATAAGGTCTGCAGGCATCGACCGCAAAGGTTTGCTCTTGGATACGGAACTGGCTAAAAGGGCTTGTCCAAAGGGTGGTAATAAATAGCGCATACTCAGACTGGTCTGAGGTGGTAAGTGGGGTCCCCCAAGGCTCAGTCCTGGGACCAAGCCTGTTCAATTTATTCATAAACAGCATTGAGGACGGGATCAGTAGCTTTATATCAGTTTTTGCGGACGACACAAAATTGGGCAGGGCAATAACTACACAGCATGAAGCAGATATCGTACAGAATGACCTGGACAAAATAACAGAGTGGGCAACAACATGGCAAATGAGGTTTAATATGGAGAAGTGTAAG
Source organism: Pelophylax lessonae (assembly GCF_965119305.1). NCBI lineage: Eukaryota > Metazoa > Chordata > Amphibia > Anura > Ranidae > Pelophylax > Pelophylax lessonae. Next base: position 294,988,142 of record NC_138769.1, read on the forward strand.
GTTTTGCACTTGGGGACTAAAAACACAAAAGCACAATACACTTTAGGGGGGGAACCTTTGGGGGAATCAAAAATTGAGAAAGATCTGGGAGTCTTGGTAGAGGATAGAGTAAGCAATAGCATGCAATGTCAAGCGGCAGCTGCCAAAGCCGGCAGAATATTAGCATGCATAAAGAAAGGGATGTATTCCAGAGATAAAACTATAATCCTACCACTTTATAAAACTCTGGTCCGACCGCATCTGGAGTATTCTGTCCAGTTCTGGTCGCCAGTCCTCAGGAGCGATGTGTTGGAGCTGGAGAGAGTCCAGAGAAGGGCAACTAAACTAATTAGGGGATTGGAGGACCTCAATTATGAAGAGCATCTGCAATTGCTTGATTTATTCTCCCTAGAGATGAGACGCCAGAGAGGGGACATGATAGCAATTTATAAATACCTCAATTGTGATCTCAGCATAGAAAAAAAGCTATTCAGTCGAAAATATTGCATGAGGACTCGAGGGCATACAATGCGATTAGAGGAGAAGCGCTTTAACCTCAGGCAACGAGGAGGGTTCTTTACTGTTATGTCTACAGGATTGTGGAATTCTCTACCACAAGAGGTGGTTTCTGCGGGAAGTATGGTTGCTTTCAAAAGACTCTTGGACGTACATCTCCATGATCAGAACATTCAGGGGTATGAGAGATGATTACAGCCACACACACCTACACAGGTTGAACTGGATGGACTATTGTCTTTATTCAACCTCAACTCAACCACTATGTATGAATGTCTTAAAAAAAATTAATAAAGGAATGGTACTGCAGGATGCTAATGTACGTTAACACACGTTACCGCAACGCACTGCAGCCTAAGCCACATTGTTGCTACTTTGAAATTGTAATACTCACTTGAAGTAGCACAATTTCAAAGTTGCAGGTCAGTGTGATTTCAGGTGCTACTTGAAAGACATCTGTGCAGCTTTATGCACAGATGTCTATTGAAGTCGCACCTGAAATCGGCAAAAGTAGTGCAGGAACTACTTTTTGCAAATCGGCGCGGTGCTGCAAAGTTGGTGTTGCACTGATTGAAAAGGGGCCATTGCCGGCAATAGGCTGTGACTTGTCATGCAATTTGACCTCTAATATCGCATGAAAAATCGCTTCAATGTGAACGAGGACTAAATGTTACCTGGTAGCAATTCAGTCACACTGCAATTGAATGGTGAAGGGGATGGGGTAGAATTACCAGAACTGAATTTGTGCTAAGTCCCATTGCGCTAGGCTCTGGCATTTAGTTGCAAGTGGAGGGCACAGGTGCACCTTCCAACCTATACTGACAGCCAAACTCTATGAGAGGCTGACAGCTGCTGGAGCTGGACAGTGCACCTAGTAGTGCTTATTTTGAGGGTGGTATGTATCGGGGGATGAATGCCTGGAATACAGACTGCTTGCAGGTCCGAGCATTCGTCCCTGGACGCATACTGCACTAAACATAATTACCACTAGTCAGCATTACAGCCAGGCAATTAGCATTTTCAGAAAAAGGTTGGCAAAGTAAGCATCTTTATTTTTATAATGTATACATTTATTACAACAAAGATTTCAGATAGGGTATAAAAGACTGACCAAAAATCAAACGTTCCTGTAAAATATTATATTGAGGAAGTCATCAAAACAGAACATATTTTGCTTTTGTTATTTTTTTTTTGCATTTCTTGCTTTTTTTTATAAAACTTTGCCATTTTTGTGGCTGATTTAAACAGCAGTGCTTGAGATTTTCATTTTACAAAGCACAAAAAATGTGGTAGTGAATAAGCTATAATCCAATGAGGCTAACAGGGCAGGGCTGATCCAGGGGAGTAGAGAGGTGTGACCCAATGCTAAATCCTTCCCTCTCCTTGATAACACATGAGAGCTGGAAGCACCTGTTCTTTACTGTACTACACCTCTCCCTCTTTCCCTACTTCTCCAGCAGACAGGTGTTGGGAAGGCAGGAGAAAACCATGCCTAAACCAACCATTTCTTCACCATACCATGGGCCAAGACACCTTCTCATCTGTGTGCTACTGGCTCTAAACTTCAACCTTCTCCAGGGGCAGTTACTTCATGCTTGCAAAGAGGTAAGAATTTCAAAGACAATCCTTAAGATTTAAAAAGTCAATTTTGGTACTTGCTTTTTTTTTTTTTTTTTTATGGATTACGTCAGCTCTGTAGAATCCTGGTCTAAGACCGATGGGAAAGGGTTAACAAGCCTTAGATAAATAAGGGATGCAGAGGGTTGTGCAAGCCCATGGATACCTGACAGCTGTTACAGGTCACATTGTCTTGAGTGTTTTGCAGGCTGTTCTCTGATGATTAATATGTTCATGAGCTACCTAGTATGGATCAGGTTACTACCTTCCATGCAGCTCTTTGTGAGCTGGGTTTTGATTTTAAAATTGCACATTGAAGTAACCTGCAACAAAATGTGACCATAAATGGCAATTTTAAAAAATGGCAAACCCACTAAGAAAAATAGTAACTTGATCAATATTTAAAAATCAGTCAATTAGCACTCTTATCTAAGATCAAACACCGATTGGCTATTACGGGTTTCTGTGTTTTGCATCTTCCCATTGTTTTCACACTATTGTAAGCCCTGTTTTACACCAGTGTGGCTTTGAAATCCTGCTACTTCATTGTGATTTCATAGCTGCCCGATCAGTGCGATTTATTTTATTTATTTATTTATTTTTTTTCATGGGCCATTTAAGGCTCGGTTCACACATATGCGATGCGGAACCCTGCGAATCCACTGCGGGTTCCCACATCGCATTGAAATCGCAGGCAGTTCACACTGCCATATGCGAATCGCTGGGGGTGTCAATGCAAAGTTAACGACACCCCCGGATCAGTTCACATATCGCCGTGCAGACATGAATCAGATTGCATTGGTGTGAACCACCATGCAATCTGATCCTGCTTCAGACCCTAAAAAGGGTCCTGTGCGTGTTCTGTCCGAATCAGATGCAAATTTAGCCATACAATCTGTATGGCTGAATTTGCATCGCACAGACATTGCATGTGATTTTTCAGAGCAGTGTGCTCCGAATCACATGCAATGTCTGTCATCGCTATGGTGTGAACCGAGGCTTGTTGCGACTTCATTTAACAGAAGTCAATGCAAGTTGCAGTGAAATCGCAAAAGAGTAGTGTAGGAACACTGCAACAATTTGAATGGTTCTATTGCCGCAAAGGGGGGGGGGGGGGGGGAGTGACGCGTCATGCAATTTTTTTTTTTTTTAACTGTCAAATCTAACTGGTGTGAACTAGGACTCATATAGAAGTCTAAAGAAAAAAGCATATTAAATACAAAGTACATATCTACAGGTAAAAACAATCAATACAAGGTGCTTTAAGCTATACGTTGATTTATTAGTCCAATGCTGATGCTGTATAAGTTATTTTAATTGTTGGTCACCCAGGGGAGGACTGGGCCAGGGGGCAGGGAGGCAATTGCCCCCTGGGCTGCTCTGATGCCCTGTAAAAAGGCTGAACAACTTCTGCCACAGACATGCCTAAAGGATTCCTGGTGAAGAGAAGTAAAAAGTCCCTGCCGCTGACCTACTGAGTGTGGGATGAAGACAAGGACAGGCTCAGGAGAGGGAGAGTGGGAGGGGGGCTGAGTCCTTGCACCATGGACCTCTGGTTTGTACTTGCCCCCTGGGCCAAAAGTTGCCAGTCAGCCCCTGCTATCACTACCCTATAATTGGATAGTTTGTTGCTGAAAATCTATCTATCTATCTATCTAGCTGTCTAAAGCTGGATACACACTATACAATGATCTCTTTTTCCTTTTTTAGATCTACCAAAACCATATACTATGAGGTCAAACCTAAACACTTTAAATTTGTATGCAATCAGGCAGGCCCTTGCACTACACAGTTGAAGGGAAATCTAACAACAAAAGTTGTATAGTGTGTGTCCAGCTTAAGGCTGGGTTCACTAGCGATGGGCTCTGTGTTTTCGAGTTTGCGCGTGCCCGATCCCACCAGGAAGCCAACACTGTACTCCGCTAATCACAGGCAGTGAGACATTTCCCGATCCGCAGCTGCACAGAATGGTAAATATCCCACTGCCTGTGATTAGCGGAGTGCAGTGTCTGCTTCCTGGTGGGATCGGGCACGTGGGAACTGGAACACACGGAGCCCATCTCTAGGGTTCACACTTATGCGAGATGGATCCAGGTCCCCCCCCCCCCACCCATCCAATTCGCATGACAGGAGAGTGCGACTGGCTTTCAAATGGAGCCGGTTCACACAGCTCCAGGGCGGCCCTCAAGGAGCATACAATCTAAAGTCCATAACTCACATTCATACACACGCCAGCATGTTTTTGGAAAGTGGGAGGAAACCCATGCAGGCACAAGGGAGAACATGCAAACTATGTGCGTGTAAAAAATAATGCAGAATTTGCTGAGTAGTTATCAGTGGAAAATTGGCAAGCTCTTTACTCAACATCGTTGTGCTCAGACTAGAATTTGTATTGTATTGAAGTGGAGAAACACTTTCCTTTCCTTCAATGGTCCCATCCCTTTCTGGCATCTTCTTTTGGTTACCAGTCTCTGGCGGTTCTTATTGGCTGGCTCTAGATGACGACACTCCTTATGTGCCGGAGAACACTGCAAACAGGGATATAGATGTATTTTATTGCAGAAAAGACGTTGCATGTCTCTTCTACAATAAAGAGCCGCCTGCTCGTTGTTTGTGACAGCAGAACTTTAATTCTGCTACAAGCACAAGAAATACACATACATATGCTACATTAATCTGTAAACTGCCTAATGTCCAGGCCCTGTATTCTTAGTGATAGGTTCCCTTAAACTAAACCTGTCACATGACAAATTTAGGGAATTCCGGCAGAAAATGCTAGTCGCCTGGCTATTCTGCTGACCCACTGGCTTCAGTATTTTCTGAGTGAGATGAAACAAAAACGTCAGAGTTTTGAGAATAGTCAGAATTCCTTATCTGCATCTGTTCCCCCATCAGTGACTTAAAGAGGTTGATTTACTTAAACTGGTGAGTGCAAAATTTGGTGCACCTCTGCATAAAAACCAATCAGCTTCCAGCTTTTTTTTTTTTTTTTTGTCCAAGCTTAAGCCCCGGTTCACATTTGTGCGATTGCGGAGATCGCATGTAATTCAGAGCGCACTACTCCTAAATTACATGCGATCTCATGTGCGGTGCGAATTTCAGCCATACACTTTGTATGGCTGAATTCGCACCGCATCCGCACTAAACTCGCACATGAGGCTTTTTTTTTATTCACAGCAGAATCAGATCGCATGGTGGTTCACAGTAGTGCAATCCGATTCTGTGCGAACTTGCAGATCGCACTGCGATATGCGATCGCAACTGGGGGTGTCGTTAACTTTTAATTGACACCCCCTGCGTATCGCATATGGCAGTGTGAACTGCCAGGGGTGTGAATGCGATGCGGGATCACGCTGCATATTCACAGCGTTCCCGCATTGCACAAATGTGAACCGGCACTAACTGAACAAGTTTGAAATTAGAAGCTGATTGGGTAACCGTATCATGGTCAGCTGCACCAGATTTTGCACTCCCCTGTTTTAGTAAATCAACCCCAAAGTATTGAGGACACTGTGCCAGCATATCAGCTGAGCAGCTAGCATTTTCTAACTAATAGCTCACTAATGGCAGTCTCTGTGTTTATTGCATGAAAGGGTAACATTGCAAATGTCTGTGTTTTTTTTTTTTTTGTTTGTTTTTTGTTTTTTTTTTTTGTTTTTACATAAAGTATAACTAAAGGCAAAACTTCTTCTTTTTTTTTTTTTTTTTTGCAAGTAAAAGAAAATCCCAAATTTTGGGTTGTCCCCAAAAAATTAGTAGATGGAAATCCTTCAATGGGAACCCTTGGGTCCCCAAGGAATTCCCTTAATTTGCAGGGATTTCTTCTCACATTCGGTTTGGCTACGGGGCGGGAAGTGAAGGGAACTCTCCGCTATGGGTCACAGATGGCGAAAACAAAATCTTACTGGGATATAACCCTCCTTTTGCTCCATCCAAAATGAAAAAACGTTTTGCCTATTCTACTTTAATGGGACCCTGTCCAGATAATATGAGTGTCAATTTTGCTGACTTATTTTTGGGGTTACCCTCATCAGTGCCGTATCGCTTAGAGAGTCCCTGACTGGCATGCAGGATATCTAAAACATGACTGCTATGGCGCCTGCACCTTCAAAAAAGTGTGCAACAGCGGATCTTAATTTTGCACCCAGACATTGTACTTTAAAAAGGGATAACCTTTCTCATTTATGATAAAATATATCTACCTTTTTTATTTGTAAGACCTAGCTACCATCTGTGTCTGCTTGAAGATTTAGGGCTTGTTCACACAAATGTACTTAAGTGGTACTAAACCCACAGCAGTAAAATCCGTCTGTATAGGCAGTAAAGCATGCTTGTTATATACAGTATGTGTTATTTATGTGGAACCTAAGAGGTTAATCCTCTGCATTCTGTATCAAGTCTGTTTGATCATGTATCTCTGATCCTCCTCCTTCTTTCACTGTCTCCAAAAAAGAACCTGATATTTACAGAGCAAGGGGACGGGCTGCACATGCTCAGTTTGCTGTGTATTGCTAGAGAGGTTTTTTTTTTTCTTGGGAGAGTGCATGTGATCAGCACAGGGCCAATCAGCACTGTCCAGACAGAAGATCAGGGGAAGATGAAAACTCCTCTTACAAGCTTTACTAGGAACTGATATGATGAAGTCAAGGCTGCTATATATACTGCTGATGAGAAAAGGTATTTACCAGTTTCTATTTATTAACCACTTGCCCACCAGCCGCCCTATACACAGCGGCATACCTGTATGGCGGTTCGCGCTCCCAGTGGGGAAGTCAGTTCATGGGGCCTGCGGCCGCGATCGCCGCCCGTCATCCACAATCGCTCCCCGTAAAGAGAGAACGGCGGGCTGCTGTTGAAAGCACAGCAGACCGTTGTTCTCTTTTGAATCAATGCAGAGCGCCTGTGTTCCTCTTATTTAGAAACACAGGTCTCTATGTTGATTGCACAAGCCCCCCCCCCACAGTTAGAAAACACTCCCTAGGCTCACATTTAACCCTTTGATCACCCCTGGGTTAACCCCTTCCTTGCCAGTGTCATTATTCCAGTAACCGTGCATATTTTTAGCACTGATTACTGTAGTAATGTCACGGGTCCCCCATAAGTGTCATAAATGTCAGTTAGCGGTCCGATCTGTGCGCCGCAATGTCGCAGTCCCGCTAAAAATCGCTGATCGCCGCCATTACTAGTAAAAAAAAATGAATAAATAAATAAAAATGACATAAATCTTTCCCCTAGTTTGTACACAAGATAACTTTTTTTTTTTTTTTTTTTTTTTTTTTACCAAAGTATGTAGCAGAATACAAATTGGCCTAAAATTATAAAAAAAAAAATGTTTTCAATTTTTTTTTTTTTTTTTTTAGGGGGAATCTTCTATAGCAGAAAGTTTAAAAATCTTGTTTTTTTTTTTTTTTTTTTCTTTTTCAGAATTGTCACTCTTTTTTTGTTTATATCGTAAAAAATAAAAATCGCACAGGTGATCAAATACCACCAGAAGAAAGCTCTATTTGTGGGGAAAAAAAGTACATTAATTTTTTTTTTTTTTTTTTTTTTGGGATACATCATCGAACGACCACGCAATTGTGCCGAATCACAAAAAAATGGCCTGGTCATTAAGGGGGAAAATCTTCTGTCCAGAAGTGGTTCAAATAATTGCATTTTCATGTTGTGTATAATGTGGGAGACCAGATAGAGTGAATGAAGGCTCCTGGGTTTAGTAACACTTTTTAAGTGCGCACTTACACGTGGGAGCTGTGTTTGTCCGCACAGGATGCATGAGTATTTCATGTGTCCCTGTGCAGACAGTCCCATTCATGTCAGCAGCTGCATGGGCACAACTGCTACTCCAATTTGACATCCATGTGGGTGTACGTTCCCTAACGCAGCATTGTGAGTTCAGGGACAGGCACCTGCAAATTGAGAGCAGAAGCTGTGTTCCAACTGACCTGAAAAGGCTGCACACTGACCTCAGATGTGTGTATGCTTAAAGCGGAGTTCCAGCCAAAAGGGTAAGCTCCGCTTGTCTGCACTCCACCCCCCCCCCCCTACTGCCACATTTTGGCACTTTTGGGCGGAAGGGGGAGCGGGTACCTGGTCTTGACAGGTGCCTGCTCCCACTTCTGGGTAAGATCGCTGTGTCGGTGATCTGCATCATTTCTGGCTCCTTCTCCTTCTCCCCCCCCCCCGCTGCCTTCTGGGAGACACACCGGTCCCAGAAGACAACGGGACCATTTAGAAAGCACAGCATGACGCGCTCATGCGCAGTAGGAAACAGGCTGTCTCCCTTACTCCAGATGCCAGAGCCTGCACCCAAAGCCGATTCACGAATCAGCTAGAGGTGCCAACATCACAGGATTCCCTGGACAAGTAAGTGTCCTTATGTTAAGTTAGCAGCTACAGTATTTGTAGCTGCTGTCTTTTTTTTTTTTTTTTTTTTATAGGCTGGAACCCCTCTTTAAGTACACCCATGTGAACAAGGCCTAGGGCCCCATTCAGATATCACATTGCGGGAATGAGTTTTCACGCTTGTGATTCTAAAAGTGCGATTTCTACATCACTTCAGTGGGCTGGCTTTTGCGCAATTGACGCCCAAATCAAGCTCCTTCTCCTTTTTAGGAAACCAGCTTAGTGCGATTTTTAAATGCACGTTTTGCCTCCGTCACGGCAGAATCCCACGGCGTTTGGAGTGCAAGAATATTGGCACCCAAACACGCATTGTGCATTTTGCTGCAAATTCTGACTGCGATTCCAGATTGCCTAATGTGAACATGGCCTAACATTTTACATCATTGTAAATCTATTGACAAGGAGTATTGCAAAGATAAAAACATGATGTTTTATTTTTAAACCAAAACTGTAGCAGGCTTTATCGCACTCCATTTTTTTTCTAGAAGTTTGATTGCCCCAGATACTCTCTGGGCAGCACATTGGTTATCACTTTCACCTGGCAGCACTAGGCTTGTTGGTTCTAATCCCAACCAAGGCACTACCTACCTGGAATTTGCATGTTCTCCCTGTGCCTGTGAGGGTTTCCTCTGGGTACTCTGGTCTCTTCCTACTTTCTAAAAACATGCTGGTAGGTTAATTAGCTCCTGCCTAAATTGGCCCTGGTATGTGTATGTATGAATGTGAGTTAAGAACCTTAGATTGTATGCTCCTTGAGGGCAGGGATTGATGTGAATGTACAAAACATATCTGTAAAATGGTCAGCGATGCAAAAGTACCTGTAATATACATCTCTCTCTTTTTAAAAAAAAACTCAGCTAATCTGCATCATTCACTAAAACAACAACCATGCTCCGCTGGGACAAAGACCTAGGTACTGAAATTCCTGAGTCCTCCTGGAAACTAGCAGTCAAAGCAACCTCTAGAGCAGGGGTCGGGAACCTTTTTGGCTGAGAGAGTCATGAACACCACATATTTTCAAATGTAATTCCGTGAGAGCCATACACTATATATTTCAGGGGTCGGGAACCTTTATTTAATGATCATATTCATGGGTCACAGCTATACAGTGAGTAGATGGAGCCTTGTGAAAGTGCCTGGAGTCCGGTCGGGAAGAGAGCAGAGCAGGCAGGTATGCAATGAGGCCGGAGTGGTAAAGCACCTGCAGGCCTGCCCCGAGAAAATGGTGTCTGGCCGCTGAAGGCCTCAAAAGTGGATGTGAGAGGCGGGTCCCCTGGTGTCAGAGGGGAAGGAGATTGTGTTTGTCGGGGCACAGGGAGCGGATGGCAGGTCTCCTTACTGGGCAGTGATTGCCAAGGCCCTCAGATGCACAGCACACGACCCGGCGGCGGTACAGCGAGTAGGCCGCAGGGTCTGTAGTGCTGCAATCCGGTCACCCAGAGACGAACTGAGGGTAGTGGTGGGTAGCCCACAAAGTGTACTGTCAATAGGTGCAGCAATCTCCTTGGCACGGGCACAGCTATGCGGAGGGCAGTGGATTGAGTGGTAGACACGGCGGAGCTCTCGGACTACTGCTCCCCTCTGTAAAGCCCTCCACTGGCTTCCGCTCACCCAACGAATTAAATTCAAAATACTAACAACATCTTGCAAAGCAATCCACCGCTTAGCCCCCAGCTACATCACTAGCCTAGTCTCAAAATACCAACCTAATCGCTCTCTTCGTTCCTCTCAAAACCGCCTGCTCTCTAGCCCCCTCGTCACCTCCTCCCATGTTCGCCTCCAGGACTTTTCCAGAGCCTCTCCAATCCAATGGAACTCCTTACCCTTATCTGTCCCATTATCTCCTACTCTATTCGCTTTTAGGCGATCTCTGAAAACCCTCCTTTTCAGAGAAGCCTATCCTACCCACACCTAACAAATGTACCTCCATTTTCTCCATCAACCCATCCCCCACGGTTATTGCCATTTGTTTCACTTGACCCTCCGTTCTAGATTGTAAGCTCTAACGAGCAGGGCACTCTAGTTCCTTCTGTTTTGAACTGTATTGTAACTGTATTGTCTTCCCTCACATTGTAAAGTGCTGCGCAAACTGTTGGCACTATATAAATCCTGTATAATAATAATAATACACGTCCAGCGCGGCTCTCGTCCGGATACGCCCCCCCTTTATTAAAGATTTGTCTGCGAGCAAGATGCAACCATCAAAAGAGCCACGTCTGGCCCGTGAGCCATAGGTTCCCTACCCCTGCTCTAGAGCAACTAGATGCGCAGACCACTGGGAACTTTTCCAAAAGATACTACCGTTTCCCCGAAAATAAGACCTACTGTTATTTTCGGAGAGGGCTGCAATATAAGCCCTACCATGAAAATAAGTCCTAGTATAGTGTTTCTAAACATAGGCGTGCACACAGGGTGTGCCAAGTGTGCCTGGGCACACCCTAATCATCCTATGTGGTGCAGATTCCCCCTGTTTAGACCCTAAAAATATTATAAAAATAAATCTAAAAAATAATTAAAAAAAAAAAAAATAACAAACTACACTCACCATCCACTGCCCTACTGACACCATCTCTGCCTACGTACACTGTCAGTATATATAAACATGCGCACGAACACATATGTGTTTGAGCTTTGGGGTGCACACCCTAATGCCATAGCCTGCGCACACCTATGTTTCTAAAATCCTAAAATCCACTTTATTAGTGTTTTATATAATGTCCAGTGTGTGTTTCTGTTATAGAATAGTGTGAAATACCTTTGGTAGCTGACCTCCTGCTCTGCTGTCTTTCTCTTCTCATAGCTGTCAGAGGGGGATCTCAGCCCCTCCCCTCTGCAGTGTACAGAGCGTTTTACAGAAGCGCAGAGTATTAAATTAGAATTGTGTGAAATACCTTTGTTACAGCGCCGCTCTGCGCTTCTGTGACCCCCAGCTGTCAGCGGGGGAAAAGAGAAGGACAGCAGCGGGATATCAGCTGAGCGCCGAGCGGCATTAGATTATAAGTAAAGGCAAAAGGTCGAAGAAAATCACAAATTTTGAGTTGCCATTAGAACAGGAATAGAAGGGAAACCATCCAATAGGGGCACTAGTTCTGGTGACCCTGCTTAATGTTGTGGATGTAAAACAGGTAGTGAAAGGAAATCTCCCCAAAAGGACACACACAAAAAAAAATAAAGGTTATAACCTTCCCCTACTCTTCCCCCCCCTATATAAAATATAACAAAAATTTCCGCTTTAGTTCTACTTTAAAAATTCTATATTTAAAAATGCCTCATCGTAACTAATGCAGTTGTATTCCATGGTTCTGTGTGTGTGTGTGTTCATGATAGGAGTTCTGCCTGTCTGCTGTCCATCACCTCCTGGATTCCCTGCATGCTTTGCAGCTTTTATTTTCAATGTCTAAGGACTACGTGCCCCATGGTACCTTGCTGCTTGCAAGCAGTGATTCCTCTACTGACCTTGTCTCCTGAAAGGCAGGCTCTGTGATTTCTGTGACACAGCAGTGCCTGCTCACAGGGCATAGTGAGTATGTTTCACCAATGCTGGAGGTAAATGTGTGTGTGGAACTACACATTTGAATCTTCAAGTTACATTCTTCAAGATCATAGGTGTGTGCCTGGGCACACCCTAATCATCCCATTTTATATTAGCATTTTTGCTGTGTGTGCCAAAGGGGTCATGGGAAAGATCTCCCATTGAGCAACTCTACTTATAAGAGAAGCGTGGAAACATTTCTCTCTCATTTTGAAGCTGCAGGCAGGGAGATCTTATGCCAATGGGGCAGAAAGAGAGGGTGTGTGTGTGTGTGTGTGTGTGTGTGTGTGTGTGTGTACAGTATGTCACAAAAGTGAGTACACCCCTCACATTTTTGTAAATATTTTATTATCTTTTCATGGTACAACACTGAAGAAATGACACTTTGCTACAGTGTAAAGTAGTGAGGGTACAGCTTGTATACCCATGTAAATTTGCTGTCCCCTCAAAATAACTCGACACACAGCCATTAATGTCTTAACGGCTGGCAACAAAAGTGAGTACACCCCTAAGTGAAAATGTCCAAATTGGGACCAATTAGCCATTTTTCTTCCCTGGTGTCATGTGACTCGTTTGCGTTACAAAGTCTCAGGCGTGTTCTATTTGGTGTCTTCACTCTCTCATACTGGTCACTGGAAGTTCAACATGGCACCTCATGGCAAAGAACTCTCTGAGGATCTGAAAAAATAATTGTTGCTCTACATAAAGATGGCCTAGGCTTAGGCCAGTGATGGCGAAACTTGGCACCCCAGATGTTTTGAAACTACACTTCTCATGATGCACATGCACTCTGCAGTGTAGTTGAGCTTCATGGGAAATGGCGAACCTTGGCACCCCAGATGTTTTGGAACTACATTTCCTATGAAGCTCAACTACACTGCAGAGTGCATGAGCATCATGGGATATTTAGTTCCAAAACATCTGGGGTGCCTAGGTTCTAAAAAGATTGCCAAGACCCTGAAACTGACCTGCAGCACGGAGGCCAAGACCATACAGCGGTTTAACAGGACAGTTACCACTCAGATCAGACTTTGGCATGGTCGACCAAAGATGTTGAGTGCATGTGCTCAGTATCATATCCAGAGGCTGTCTTTGAGAAATAGACGTATGAGTGCTGGCACCATTGTTGCAGAGGTTGAAGGGGTGGGGCGTCAGCCTGTCAGACCATATGCCACACACTGCATCAAATTGGGTCTGCATGGCTGTCGCCCCAGAAGGAAGCCTCTTCTAAAGATGATGCACAAGAAAGCCCGCAAACAATCTGCTGAAGACAAGCAGACTAAGGACATGAATTACTGGAACCATGTCGTGTGGTCTGATGAGACCAAGCTAAACTCATTTGGTTCAGATGGTGTCAAGCGTTTGTGTTGGCAACCAGGTGAGGACTACAAAGACAAATGAGTCTTGCCTACAGTCAAACATGGTGGTGGAAGTGTCATGGTCTGGGGCTGCATGAGTGCTGCCGGTCCTGGGGAGCTACAGTTCATTGAGGGAACCATGAATGCCAACATGTACTGTGACCTAATAAGCAGAGCATGATCCCCTTTCTTTGGAGACTGGGCCGCAGGTCAGTATTCCAACACGACAATGACCCCAAACACACCTCCAAGACGTCTACTGCCTTGCTAAAAAAGCTGAGGGTAAAGGTGATGGACCGGCAAATCATGTCTCCAGACCTAAACCCTATTGAGCATCTGTGGGGCATCCTCAAATGGAAGGTGGAGAAGTGCAAGGTCTCTAACATCCACCAGCTCTGTGATGTCATCATGGAGGAGTGGAAGAGGACTCCAGTGGCAACCTGTGAAGCTCTGGTGAACTCCATGCCCAAGAGGGTTAAGGCAGTGCTGGAAAATAATGGTGGCCACACAAAATATTGACACTTTGGGCCCGATTTGCACATTGTCACTTAGAGGTGTACTCAACTTTTGTTGCCAGCGGTTTAGACATTAATGGCTGTGTTGAGTTATTTGAAGTGACAGCAAATTTACACTGTTATACAAGCTGTACACTCACTACTTTACATTGTTGCTAAGTCTCATTTCTTCAGTGTTGTCACATGAAAAGATCTAATAAAATATTTACAAAAATGTGAGGGGTGTACTCACTTTTGTGAGATACTGTGTGTGTGTATATGTATGTGTGTTTTGGGGGTTCTAAGTAATTTTTTAGCAAAACAATACTGATTTTTAACATGTAAGCAACAAGTGCCAGAAAAAGAAAAGGCTTATTCTTTAAGAGGTTAAACTGCCCTCCTTTAGTGCCCTTTTACACTGGCGCTCTGTATGTCCGCAAATCATCCTATTTTTTTGCGGATGATTTACGGACATAATGTAAGTCAATGGCATTGCGGATGTCAGCGGAATACCATCCGCTGACATCCGATTTCTTCCTTTCAGTTCTGTTCCATTTTTTTGGAACGGAACAGAACCCTATTTTTCCTCCGTTCAAAAAACGGAAAGGAAGCAAAATCGGATGTCAGCGGTGTCATCCGCTGACATCCGCAATGCCCATAGACTTACATTATGTCCGTATATCATCCGCAAACGGATGGGATGATATGCGGACATACGGAGCGGATGACACAAGTGTCATCTGCTCCGTGAAAAAAAAAAAAAAAAAACGTCCCGCAGCGGAGCAAAAAAAACGGAGTGGCCGTGTGAAAAAGGCTAACATAGGGAAGTTCATTCCTTTGAGCTAAAAGAACGAAATGATACATTGTAAAGCATTGTGTTTATAGTTATCTAGCAGCCTTAACAACGTTGATAAACATTTGCAGAGGCTTTAATTTATTTAATTTTGTGACCGCTGTTAGTGAGCAGAGAACAGCTCTGTAAGAATTGAGGACATACCGTTTTAAGATGGGGGGGGGGGGAATCCAGAAAGTTATTTTGTGTGTGTGTGTGTGTATATATATATATATATATATATATATATATATATATATATATATATATATATATATATATATATATATATATATATATATATATATATATATATATATATATATATATATATATATATATATATATATATATATATATATATATATAATATATATATATATATACGCATGTGTGTTTGAGCTTCAGTGTGCACACCTATGTTCAAGATCATTCAGATTAATAGGAGTAGACATGAAATAACCGATGTATAATGTGAATATATGATTTTACATTTTGAGCATACATACACTTTATTATTGTAGCTAGATTGTCAATATTGTATTTATTTTGCCTAGAGTTCTACTATAATAAATAGAATGAATTGATGGTATCATGTGGAGAATGAGTTTGTGTCCACGTTAGCATGCATTAGGATGGAATAGAGTTTGTAAAACAAAGAACGGTTTCTTGGGCCATAGCCTAAATGTTGCAAAGTTTATGAATGTCCAATTTGTTCGTTTAAAGATGTCCTAGTGTTTAGTAAGGGTGGATACTGGCCCAGGGCCATGTACTGCACAAACAATGGTATATTTCACCTCTAAACATTGCATGCTATCCCAGTATTTGGAAGTGCTAGGCATTTAGGCACCCTAGGGAGCAAGAAGGAGTAAAAAGCTTTGCAACCTAATCTTCAAAATGCGGATTTTTTGTGATCCACAATCAATAAAACTGAATTTCCCCATAAAAGATGCCAGAAAATAACACTTTCTGCAATATTCACGTTCAATCCAGAGATTTCTCCCACAGTACATTTTTCTCTGTTAGATGTTTTCAATCTGATGGCCATCATCTTTCTACTCCCTTTCTCTGAGCCAAAGTTTTCCTGAACCCAGCCCTAGCCAGTGATTGGACAGTGCAAGGACAAGCAGCACAGTGACAAGCTCATCTCTCTGTCACTCTGCTTTCCCTTCTTGTCAGCACATGCCTCCTTTTCCTGGCTGTTTCTCAAAATCCAGTTCTGCAATACATGGATTGCAAGAGACTGATATCCAGTCAAATTGACATACCTACACTACTTGTACTGAAAAAATACATTTAGTACATCAATGATTACAGATCCACATTCACTTGTGCTTTTTTATTATTTGTCTAGAATTCAGCTTTAGGTCCGGTGTCCTGCCGAAATCTCCAACCCATGTCACTTCCGGTCGGAGATCTCGGCAAGTTGCCGCTACTGCGCATGCGTGATGTCAATGCTTGTTCACAGAGAACTCCAACGCCGTGCATGAGAGTTGGAGTTCTCAGCAGCACAATTCAATACTTACTTCACATGCGCCTGCAGACAGTGCTTGACAGTTGGAGCATTTGGCAAATAAAAACCCATGCACAGACTGCACAGTGCTATCCCCCACAGTAACTTTTACAATTGCGAACATCCCTATGTGCTGTTGAATGGGCAGAGACACAGCCAGGAGTTAGCAGAGCTAAGCCTGAAAGGGAATGCTGGGATTTATAGTTCCTCAAAAAAACAAAAATTGTGAAGCTGAGCCTGAAAGTACATGCTGGGATTTATAGTTCCTTTAAAAAAAAAAAAAACAAAACACAATTGTGAACAGCGCAGGGACACAGGTTGCATGAGGGGGGACACGGGCTGGATGACGGCAGGGTACATGGGCTGGATAAGGGGGACACACACCCCTTGCATGCCGAATGGTCAGCGGCTGTAGAATGAAGATGGAGGATCTGTCAGTGGGGGGGGGGGGGGGGGGGGGGGCAGAATAAGCGGCTAGAGGAGTGAGGGGCCCGTCATGTTACTATAGGTGCAGTCACAGTAGGCAACTTTGAGGGGCCACAGCTCGGGCCCTGAATGAAAGCAGGGTCCCAAATTTGGTACAGAGAGGGGAGGTCTACCTCTAGGGCCCTCTAGTATCCCTGTGCCAAATTTGGTGCCCCTGGGGTTAGGTCAGCTGGGTGCAGTATGCCAAGCTTGGAGTGGGCACAGTTGCAGAGCCACAGCTTAGGCCCCTGAACATGTCCGGGGTTTCCAAATTTGGCGCGGAGGTAGGGGAAGTTTAACATTACCATCCCAAGAATGTTGGGGTCATTGGCCCAAAATGTCTGTCAAATTTTTAGAGGGTCACTTAGGAGCATATGGCTGCCAGTCAATACCAAAAAATGCTGGGAAATGCTGGGTACCATATTAATCCCCATAGTCTTAGCTATCCATGAAGTGGGGCTTTGCATTACCTATGTTCTGCAGTATTGTCCAAAGTCGATCCCCATGCCAGCCCATGTAAAAATTAAGCATTGGCCACAAAAAATTTGTGTGGCTCCTAGAAGTCCTCTAGTGTTCGTTTGCCAAGTATGGTGTCCTTAATCCCCTGTGGTTTGGGTACCACAGCGCCCTAAATTTATGGTAGCTTGACCTGCTATGTTAAACTTTGGCACGATCGTAGTCCTGGAGATTTGAGGGACTGCAGTTCGAGCCCCAAATGAGCCTGCGGGGCCATATTTGGCACAGAGGTAGGGGAGGCCTCCCTTTACCAAAAATTATGGAGTCACTAGCCCAAAATTTCCTGGTCAACTATTTCCAGGGCCACTTGAGTTTGTGGCCCTCGGCTCATAGCGGGGAGTGCTGAATACCGCAGGAATCCCTGGACTCTTAGCTATTCAACAGTACCTGAAGAGCGGGGCTCTGCAGTTCCTGTGTTCCATAGTGGTTAGCCAAATCAACCCCTGTGCAGGTCCCGGTAACAATTAGGCATTGGCCCGAAAAATGCATGTGGCCCCTGGGTATCCTGGATATCCTGTGATGGCGAACCTTGGCACCCCAGATGTTTTGTAACTACATTTCCCATGATGCTCAACTACACTGCAGAGTGCATGGACATCATGGGAAATGTAGTTCCAAAACATTTGGGCTACCAAGGCTCGCCAGCACTGCTATAGTATCTCTAGAGCCAAGTTTGAGGCCCCTAGCCGCCAGGGTTCAGGTACCACCAGGGCCATAATTTTAAGTCAGCTTGGTGCTGTATGGCAATCTTCGAGTGGTCACAGTTGCCGGGCCCCAGCTCAGGCACCAAACCAGTCCAGGGGCCCATATTTGGCACAGAGGTAGGGGGATCTTCCTTTACCACTCTTAAAATATTGGAGTAGCTAGCCTGAAATTTCCTGGTCAACTTTTTCAGGGGCCATTTGGGAGTGTGTGGCCCTCAGGCAGTACTGTGAAGCAGGGACTGCTGTGTACCATATTAATCTCCATATTCTTAGCTATCCAATGGTACCTGCAGCGCAGGGCTCACTGGTACCCATGTTCCACAGTATTCGTGCAAATACGACCCCCATGCTAGTCCTCGCATAAATTAGGCATTGGCCACAAAAAAGTGTGTGGTGCCCGGGGGTCATCTAGTATCTCTGTACCAAGATTGATGCCCGTAACCCCTGTGATTCGGGTACCACAGGGCCCTAAATTTATGGTAGGTTGGCCCGCTATGTTAATGTATGGCTCTGTCATGGCTGGGAATTTGAGGGGCCACAGCTTGGGCCCCGAAAGAGTCTAGGCTCCCACAGCTTGAGCCCCTGGACATGTTTGGAGCCAAGCTGTGGCCCCTCAAAATTCCCTACTGTGCCATATATTAACATAGGCCAGGCATACGCTAGGCCTGGGCCCTGTGGTAGCAGGACGATGTTGTCCAGAGGCACCAAATTTGGTACAGGGTTACTAGAGGAATCCCAGGGGCCACAAAAGTTTTTTTGGTGCAAATGCTTAATTTTCATGGCGACCTGCATTGGGGTGGAATTTGCCTGACCACCGCAGGACACAGGAACTGCAGAGCCCCGCTCTGCAAATACTGTTAAATAGCTAAGAGTCCAGAGATTCCTGCAATACTTGCCAATCTCCGCTCTGCAGTAGCACCTGAGGGTCACACACTCCCAAGGGGCCCCCTAAAAAGCTGACAATAAAATTTCAGGTTTTCCGGCCCCAAGATTGTAGGGTGGTATAGGAAGACCTTCCCTACCTCTGTGCCAAATTTGGGCGCCTGGACTGATTCGGGGCCCAATCTGTGGCCCCTCAAATTCCTGATCGTGGCTGCACCATAGATTAACATAGCAGGCCAGGCTAGCCTAAATGTAGGGCCCTGTGGTAGCCGACCACGGTTCCCAGGGGCACCAGGTTTGACACAGGGATACTATACAATAGCCAGGGGCCATATACATTTGTTTGGGGCAGATGCTTAGTTTTCACAGGGACCTGCATTGGGGTAGACTTTAGCTGACCACCACAGAATAGTCAAGGGATTCCTGCGGTATCCAGCACTCCCTGATGTGCCGTACGGCCCGGGGCCACATACTCTCAAGGGGCTCTAGAAAATGTTGACCAGGAAATTTTGGGCTAACCAACGTAAATGTTTGAGGTGGTAAAGGAAGGTCTCCCCTACTTCTGTGCCAAATATGGCCCCCCCAGACTCATTTGGTGTCCAAGCTGTAGCCCCTCAAATTTCCAGACTACAACCCTGCCATAGATTAACGTAGCAGACCAAGCTACTATAAATGTAGGGCCCAAACCACAGGGGTTCAGGGCACCATGCTTGGCAAACTTTTATACAAGAGCACCTTTCAGTAGCCACAAACATTTTTGGAGGCAATGCCTAATTTTCAAAGGGACTGGTATGGTGATCGTCTTTGGCCAAATACTGCCGAATATAGGTAATGCAAAGCCCCACTTCACTGGTACTATCGGATAGCTAAGACTATGGGGATTAACTACTTGCCCAATGATGGCTACAGTGTGGTCAGCTTTTTCTGGGAGGGCGTACAGGGACGTCCTCCCAGAATGGCGCATCCTGCGGATTGTGGTAAAGGGCCAATGACAGGGGCCTTTTACCATGTGATCGCTTCGTCTAATGACAGAACAATCATTTGTCATTAAACCACTGCATGTCCGGTTCAGCTCTCTCCTCGCGCGCTGTACACACCGATCGGCCCCACCTGTGCCTCATTCATGCCCACCTGTGCCTCATTCATGCCCACCTGTGCCTCATTCATGCCCACCTGTGCCTCATTCATGCCCACCTGTGCCTCATCTGTACAACATCAGTGCATCCCTCATCATGCGGCCCGTGTCCCCGCCGTCATACAGCCTGTGTCCCCCATGACGCAGCCTGTGTCCCTGCGCTGTTCACAATTGTCTTTTTTTTTTTTTTTTTTGAGGAACTATAAATCCCAGAATTTTCTTTCAGGTTTAGCTCTGGCTGTGTCTCTGCCTATTCAAACAGCGCATAGGGACACTCAATTGTACAAATTACTGTGGGGGGTAGCACTGTGCCGTCTGTGCATGGGTTTTTATTTGCCAAAAGCTCCAACTGTCGGGCACTGTCTGTGGGCCGAGAACTCGCATTGACGTTCACGCATGCGCAGTAGCGGCAACTTGCCGAGATCTCCAACCAGAAGTGACGTGGTTTGGAGATCCAGGCAAGTTGGAACTTTCGGCAGGACACTGGTCAGACAAATCCCATGCAATGTCTGTGCGATGCACATTCTATGGCTGAATTTGCATTGCATACAGACTAAACTCGTGCAGGACCCTTTTTTTGGTCTGCACCAGAATTGGATCACATTGCTGTTCACACCTATGCGATCCGATTCTTGTCCCAATTGACATTTCGCACTGCAATTATGTAAACTAATCTGGGGGTGTCATTAACTTTGTATTGACACTCCCAGCAGTTTGCATATGGCAGTGTGAACTGCCTGTGAGTCGGGGGCGATGCGGATTTGCAGGATTCCCGCATCACACCAGTGTGAACCGGGCATTGAGGCTCCGTTCACCTACTGGCGTGTCATATCGCGGGCAGAATTGCCACGATTCTACCCAAATCATTGCAAATTGTGGGACGACCGCGCGATTCCCATGATTTTAAATGGCACCCCAAACATGGCTCAATTTTGCCGCGATTGTCACCTGACACATCGCGGTAAAATCGTGCAAACAGAATCCTGGGACACCTGTCTCCAAAAAAGTTCTTCTACTTTACCGTGATGCGTCAGGCTACAATCGCGGCAAAATCGTGCCGCATCTGGGGTGCCAGTGCAAGTCACGGGAATCACATGGGTGTTCCTGTGATTCTGCCCGCGATTCGATATGCCAGTATGAGAAGAGAACGGAGCATAAAGTGAAATTCCAGGCTAATACTAACCATGCCTACCTAAAAAAAAAAAAAAAAAAAAAAAAGTTCCTCCTATCTATCCTGTCGTGTGCGTGTGTGTCGCTTTCACAGGGGAGCTTGAGCTGCAGGATCACGTGACCAGTCTCGAGTGATGGAAAAATAGGTAAGTATACAGATTTTT
Organism: Pelophylax lessonae; assembly: GCF_965119305.1. Lineage (NCBI taxonomy): Eukaryota > Metazoa > Chordata > Amphibia > Anura > Ranidae > Pelophylax > Pelophylax lessonae. The sequence continues at coordinate 295,009,421 of NC_138769.1, forward strand.
TATTTGCACAAAGTAGTCGGTAGTCAGGGGGAAGAGAAACATTTAACCATAGTTAGTGTTTAAACTGTTCTTTATTTTAAATGACAATTTAGTCAGGTATCTTGTAAATATGTTATTATATCTTTTCATGTGACAACACTGAAGAAATGACAATTTGCTACAATGTAAAGTAGTGAGTATACAGCTTGTATATCAGTGTAACATTGCTGTCCCCTCAAAATAACTCAACACACAGCCATTAATGTCTAAACCGCTGGCAACAAAAGTGAGTACACCCCTAAGTGAAAATGTCCAAATTGGGCTCAAAGTGTCAATATTTTGTGTGGCCACTATTTTTTTTCAGCACTGCCTTAAACCTCTTGGGCATGGAGTCCACCAGAGCTTCACAGGTTGCCGCTGGAGTCCTCTTCCACTCCTCCATGACGACATCATGGAGCTGGTGGATGTTAGAGACCTTGCGCTCCTCCACTTTCCGTTTAAGGGATGCCTCACAGATGCTCAATAGGATTTAGGTCTGGAGACATGCTTGGCCAGTCCATCACCTTTACCCTCAGCTTCTTTTAGCATGGCAGTGGTCGTCTTGTAAATGTGTTTGGGGTCGTTATCATATTGGAATACTGCCCTGTGGCCCAGTCTCTAAAGGGAGGGGCTCATGCTCTGCTTCAGTATGTCACAGTACATGTTGCCATTCATGGTTCCCTCAATGAACTGTAGCTCTCCAGTGCCGGGAGCACTCATGCAGCCCCAGACCATGACACTCCCACCACCATGCTTGACTGTAGGCAAGACACACTTGTCTTTGTACTCCTCACCTGGTTGCCGCCACACACACTTGACACCATCTGAACCAAATAAGTTTATCTTGGTCTCATCGGACCACAGGACATGGTTCTAGTAATCCATGTCCTTTATGCCCCATACACACGTGCAGATTATCTGCAGACTTTTGTCTGCAGACTTACCAAAACCATATAATATGAGGTCAAACCTAAAAACTTTCAATTTGTATGCAATCCGGCAGGCCCTTGCACTACATAGAAAAGGTAAGTCTGCAGACAAAAGTCTGCATATAATCTGCACGTGTGTATGGGGCATTAGTCTGCTTGTTTTCAGAAAACTCTTTCCAGGCTTTCTTGTGCATCATCTTTAGAAGAGGTTTCCTTCTGGGACGACAGCCATGCAGACCAATTTGATGCAGTGTGTGGCGTATGGTCTGAGCACTGACAGGCTCACCCCCCCCCCCTTTCAACCACTGCAACAATGCTGGCAGCACTCATACGTCTATTTCCCAAAGACAACCTCTGGATATGACACTTGGCACTTGCACTCAACTCCTTTGGTCGACCATGGCGAGGCCTGTTCTGAGTGGAACCTGTCCTGGTAAGCCGCTGTATGGTCCTGGCCACTGTGCTGCAGCTCAGTTTCAGTGTCTTGGCAATCTTCTTATAGCCTAGGCCAGTTATGGCGAACCTTAGCACCCCAGATGTTTTGGAACTACATTTCCCATGATGCTCAACTACATTACAGAGTGCATGAGCGTCATGGGAAATATAGTTCCAAAACATCTGGGGTGCTAAGGTTCACCAAAACTGGCCTAGGCTATAAGAAGATTGCCAAGACCCTGAAACTGAGCTGCAGCACAGGTTCCACTCAGATCAGGCCCCGCCATGGTCAACTGATGAGTCACATGACACCGGGGAGGGAAATGGCTAATTGGGCCCATTTATAACAGTGGTAGCCACACAAAATATTGACACTTTGGGCCCAATTGGGACATTTTCACTTAGGGGTGTACTCACTTTTGTTGCCAGGGGTTTAGACATTAATGGCAGTGTGTTGAGTTATTTTGAGAGGACAGCAAATTTACACTGTTATACAAGATGTACACTCACTACTTTACATTGTAGCGAAGTGTAATTTCTTCAGTGTTGTCACATAAAAAGATATAAAATATTTACAAAAATGTGAGGGGTGTACTTTTGTAAAATACTGTAGATGTGTAACCCTGTATCATATTTGCCTATTAGTCCCACAATCTTGCATCTTACTTCCTGTTAAAGGTTCTCTGTAGATGTTTGCACAACCTGGAAGAAAAGTACACATTTCAGCATGCCTGCCAGCTGTGGACCTGGCACACATCATGTGATGCAAACCTTTTTGTAAACGCATGTATGCTTGAGAATAATAATACATTATACAATTTTAATATTCAATTCACTTTAGATTTAAACTTAAACTATGTAGTGAAGGGGCCTGTCTGATTGCATACAAATTTAACGTGTTTAGGATTGACCTCCTATTATATGTTTTTTTTTTGGTAAATCTAAAGAAAAATTGTATAATTTATGGCCAGCATAAGGTATGAAATTATATGCAGCAAAATTTCAACAAAAACTGTTATCTATATATCTATAGACTCACAATGTGCATTTTGATAGGACCAGCCAATGCAATTCAGGACTTTATTCACTGATCTGACTAGATCAGAAAAGTTGTTGGACTCAAAAGGGTTAACAGATTCTGAGCAATGTAATAAAATTGTCAAGCCAACTTCTCCAGCTGAATGTAGCAGTCGCCAAACTTGACCAAACTCTTATACCCACTTGATGAATTATTTTATTTTTTGTTACATGGCTAGAGTTCTAGTTTAATTCTGTATATACATATTTTTCATCAAGGACCATATTTGCCATAGTTCACATTAAGATTCATACCATAGTCACCATACATGTAACAATCTAATTGTGCAACTATTGTACAATCCACTTTAGGGTCATCATACACATTACAATCTGTCCATACAGTCTGTATATTCCTATTAATTTTTTTTAGGGGCGATCAATCGCAAAAGAAATAATAAAAATAATTGATAAAAGTGTGTATGGCCACCATAAGATCTACCAAAACTATGTAATATGAGAATCTACCTAAACCATACAATAAATCTGTATCCAATGAGGCAGGACCTTCCATTACATACTTGTGGGTAAATCCAAAGACGGTTGTCCAATCCAATAGTAACATGTATGGTGGCCTTTACAGTTCCCAAAACTACACTATATTACCAAAAATATTGGGACGCCTGCATTTACACGCACATGAACTTTAATGGCATCCCAGTCTTAGTCCGTAGGGTTCAATATTGAGTGGGAAGGCTGTCCACAAGGTTTAGGAGTGTGTCTATAGGAATGCTTGAACATTCTTCCAAAAGCGCATTTGTGAGGTCAGGCACTGATGTTGAACGAGAAGGCCTGGCTCGCAGTCTCGGCTCTAATTCATCCCAAAGGTCTTCTATCCGGTTGAGGTCAGAACTCTGTGCAGGCCAGTCAACTTCCTCCACCCCAAACTGACTCGTCCATGTCCTCATGGCTCTTGCTTTGTGCACTAGTTCAAATCATTTGGTGGAGGGGGATTATGGTGTGGCGTTTTTCAGGGGTTTGGCTTGGCCCCTTAGTTCCAGTGAAGGGAACTCTTCAGGCGTCCGCATATTGAGACATTTTGGACAATTTCATGCTCCCAACTTTGGGGGAACAGTTTGGGGATGGCCCCTTCCTGTTCCAACATGACTGTGTACCAGTGGACAAACAAAGGCCAACTCCATATTGAACCCTACGGTCTAAGACTCAGATGGCATTAAAGTTCATGTGTGTGCAAAGGCAGGCGTCCCAACACTTTTGGGATTCTAATGTATGTATTATGGGACCTAGCTAAACTTGTTGTTGTGTTTTTGTTTTTTTTTGAGTGATGCTTGAATATCCCTCCATGCCAATTAGTGAACTGCACCCATTCTAATGAAAATGATGGAAATGCCTAATATCCAGAATTCTAACATCTATATACACTTGTTATTAGTCATACCTAAACCCCTCAACCATTTTGAATTCCACATTACTGCCCTGGAATCTTAGCATGAGCTTGGGGCCCTGCAAATTGGGACCATGTTCTGAGGTTGACTGCCAAAACACTTGTTCTAGCGCCTGGCTCTAACTCCTTACACAAGCACAAACTGGGGTGTTGGCATGGGGGACACTATCCTCAACAATCAAAAAGTTCACTAAGTGTTTGTAACCAAGAATAACCTAAAAAATTCATCCAAACCTATGGGGCTGCTGAGTAGTACTCCTACCTCTCAACAGTTCTCCAGGACTGTCCTGCAGACCTGGGGTGTGTCCTGCTAACCGGATGCTGGGACATTCACCCCTACCCCCCAGCTTTCACTTTGTTCTTTTAGACAAAGCAGCAATCTCCTGCCTGACATGAGAACTATAGTCTAGATGGAGGCAGCAACGCAGGATGGAGAGCATGGACAGGTAAGTAATCCACTGAACTTCAATGTCCCCCACCCTAACTTTACCAAGCACCAAGCCCCTCTCACTTTCCACAGGGCCTCCTTTTTTTTTTTCTCCTTAAGAGTACCAATGCTCTCTCCCCCTCTGTGAAGAGCGTCAGTTCCCCCTTCCCTCAATCCACAGGACACCTGTGCCCCACCCTCTTTCTCTGTGGCACCCCTGCCTCACCCTCTTCCTCCATAGGGCATCAGTGCCCTCCCTCTCCACTGTCCACATAACACTGGTGCCCTCCCCACAGATAATCATTGCTCCCCCTCTTCATCCACAGTAGACCATGTATGGCACATGTGTCAAACACAAGGCCAGCTGGCTGAATCTGGACCTCCAGGCCATTTCATGTGACCCTCGCACCACTCCTCCAACTGCAGCACCCCCATAGTCTCAGCAGTCAGCAACCGAGCGGACAGAACTGCTCTTCCAGATGCTGTGTTTCTCCATGCAGTCGTGGTGAAGGTCATCTCTGCTAACGTCCCCTTGTCTCAGCAGTAGGCAGCAGAAAGGAAGACAGAGCTCCTACAGATCCTACACCTCTTTGCGCAGCCACATAATTATAAGAATAACACAATTCTATGCCAATTGAAAAGGAGGGTCGCACACCACTGGTATCAAAAGAAGTAGATAAATTCATATATCTTACAGATACATCCAGCCCTTTGAGGGCAGCCATAATGCTGATGCAGCCTGCGATTTAACGGAGTTTGACATCCTTAATGTATGGTATACGATCTAGCCAGACATGCGAATGGACGTTTCATGCCTGAATTGAAATTTTTCATCTAACAGGAAACAAGTGAAATGGTCATGCCAATCGCATGTTATTGTACTGAATTACAAATCCCAGGCTGTTGATAATAAGGTAAAATAGAATAGAATCCACAGCAGAAAAAACACACATGAAGCAATTTATATATATATATATATATATATATATATATATATATATATATATATATATATATATATATATATATATATATATATATATATATATATATATATATATATATATATATTTTTTTTCCCTCCCTAATTACAGCCATCCAAATTTAAGCAATTGCATCTAATTTTTAGCTGTGGAGCCTATTCTCAGGCCAGGTTCACACTATCTGTGGCATGGCTCACAGTAGGGGTCTGCTGCATCCACGTTTACCGTTTCAGGTCCAAATTAGGTCCGTATTTTTGACTAAATTTGGACCTGAAATGGAAACAAAGACGCACAGGACCCTTCTGCAGTGCGCTCTGCGGCCACTACGGAGATGCGTGAACCGGCTTCATTGAGAGCAGGTCTCCCTCTTCTGTCATGCGAACTGGATGCAGGGAAACCCACATCCAATTCGCATAAGTGTGAACCCAACCTTGACCCTCCTTTCTGATTACCATCTGCTTTGTAAAAAATGTTATACAGTGTACAGGTTTCTAGGGTTTTCTATAATGGTAATAATGTAAAAAATTGCAGAATAATATGGGATGTTCTTTATCAATGTTCAATTTCTCAGTGTCTGCTTACTGCCAATTTCTCTTGTAATTGAAAGGGGATACAAAATAACAAACTGGTCTTGGTATATACAGCCCATTCAGACTGGCGCGATCCGACTTCGAGGGGCGACCTGTGAAGTCGCGGTGCACATAATGGAAGTCTATGCAAGTCGCTCCCAGGTCGCCCCAAAGTAGTACAGCAGTGGTCCTCAACTCCGGTCCTCAGGGCCCACTAACAGGCCAGATTTTAAGTATTACCTTGGGGAGATGCAGACTAGAGTACTGCAATCACTGAGCAGCAAATGATATCACCTGGGATCTATTTGTTATCTTGCAAACCTGGCCTGTTAGTGGGCCCTGTAGGCCAGGGTTGAGGACCACTGTAGTACAGGACCCTTTTTCTAAGTCGCTCCTATTAGAACGGGTCCTGTGCTAATCAATGGCGAGCGACCGACCATGACTTGTCAGCCTGACAAGTCGTCTGACAAGTCGCGCTAGTCTGAATGGGGTCTTAGCTGCTGACCTGAAGTGTGTACATTGCACAAATTTACCTTTCGTTACTTAAATATCTCTTCCAGCAGCAGGTGAGTGTGGAAACTGAGTCTCCCGTAGTAAGGCCCCTTTCACACCGACGTCATCACAAAAATGGATTCAGTTTACTTTGGATTACATCAGTTTGCACTTCAGTTCAGTTTCTCAGTTCATTTCTATTTACATCAGATATAAAAAAGAATGAGAGATACTCTATATCCTACTATTGCCACATCCCTGTAAATGCAATTGAGTAGGAGGAAGAGGGGAATGAGAGAGTCCCACAAAACAATGGGGTCTCTCAACCTCTCGAAAAAATTGGCACTTTAAACGCAAATAATAGGTGCTGATCTTGATGGAAATAAGTACAACAATCATCTAAAAAAATATATAATTTATTACATATATGCGTAAAAAATATAACAATATACATGTATTTGATAAAACATGATAAATTCATGCACAAAAGTCAATAAGACAGAGTTGATTAACCACTAGAGATGTTTGGACTTTATGGACATTAATTCTCCATGATCATATGTTTAGCGCGACTTAATTTGCAAACTAGAGCCCCGATGCCTCTATTGACCAAGGCAGCTCATATATAATATATGAAAATTCATGATAAATCATGATAAAAATCATACAAAAATGGGGTTCACTTGTGGTAAATGTGGAATCGCAACGCGTTTCGCTTGGTCGCTTCCTCAGGCGATTCCTGAAAACTTGTCTACAGAACAGGCATTACTTAGTTGCTTCACCCCTTGATCAGAATGGAGTGTCCAGTTAATGTGAAAAACATATCACAAATAGTTCCAAAGGTTAGTCCCTTATTAGCCTCCAGGTATGAATTGGTGGTCACAAATGAGGTAGTGGGGAACATCCGTTTGTCACAAAAGGATCCGTGAGGAGAGGCTGTCTCCGTGAGGAGAGGCTGTTTGGTGGTATCACAGGACCGGACTCTTTTCGTTCATGCAACACTATTCTTCCTTAGCATTTGCCTCAAAGTGAGGAATGCACTGGATAGATTGATCCTTTTGTGACAAACGGATGTTCCCCCACTCCCTAATTTGTGACCACCAATTCATACCTGGCGGCTAATAAGGGACTAACCTTTGGAACTATTTGTGATATGTTTTTCACATTAACTGGACACTCCATTCTGATCAAGGGGTGAAGCAACTAAGTAATGCCTGTTCTGTAGACAAGTTTTCAGGAATCGCCTGAGGAAGCGACCAAGCGAAACGCGTCGCGATTCCACATTTACCACAAGTGAACCCCATTTTTGTATGATTTTTATCATGATTTATCATGAATTGTCATATATTATATATGAGCTGCCTTGGTCAATAGAGGCATCGGGGCTCTAGTTTGCAAATTAAGTCGCGCTAAACATATGATCATGGAGAATTAATGTCCATAAAGTCCAAACATCTCTAGTGGTTAATCAACTCTGTCTTATTGACTTTTGTGCATGAATTTATCATGTTTTATCAAATACGTGTATATTGTTATATTTTGTACGCATATATGTAATAAATTATATATTTTTTTTAGATGATTGTTGTACTTATTTCCATCAAGATCAGCACCTATTATTTGCCTTTTAAAGTCCCAATTTTTTCAAGAGGTTGAGAGACCCCATTGTTTTGTGGGACTCTCTCATTCCCCTCTTCCTCCTACTCTATTTACATCAGCCTACATCCGTTTTTGCATCCATTTTTTTTTCTTCGTTGTTTCGGAGACCAATCAGAGGTTACAAAAGTATAAACAAAAAAAATGTATTCCCTAAAAATGTACATAAACGGAACAGATGTAAATGGATTACATCCATTTACATTCCTTCAGTCCTGTTTCAATGGATCTGGACGTTGGCTGTTCCATCTAAAAATAATGTTTTTTCAGCCCTCTTCCTATCCTGAAAGAATGCAGTCAGCAATCATTACAGATTGTAAACTGTGTTTACTATGTGTCAGTTTGTGAATCAAACAATGTTTACTTTTATGAATCAATAGGAGTCTATACAGACTCCTTATCCATTCATATACAGTGCAGCTCAGGCTGCAGAGAAAGGAGCTGTCTTTAGTCCCTTTCACTTCTTCAAAAAAGACATTTGAGATTTGTTTAGACCCCTGATGTCTCTCCAAAGAGTATGTCCACCGACATCCGCCTCCCCATAGAGGAAAATGGATGGTCAGATTGGGTCCGCCTTAAAAACAGACAGGCGGACACAATAGGTCGGAAGGTGTGAACGGGGGCTAAATCTCCCTGGCCTCTAGAGCCCAATCCACATTTGGATCGCGCTTCAGAGGCTACTGACAGGCGGTGAGAAAGCAATGTGATACCTCCTCACTGCCAGCTTTAACCCCCATTTTACCAACAAATGCACCACAACCACATGCATTGCACAAGCTTGTGAGGAGTTTGCTGTGCTTCCCCTTAAAATGAATGTGAGGAGTTCGGCAGAAGATATCGCTACAAGTTGGGTCAAGTTTACCGCGAGCGAAAAGCATTGCGGCATCAGCACCCAGTCCACTGCCTATTACAGCTTAAAGCAGAGCTCCACCCAAAAGAGGAAGCTCCACTTGTTGGCACCCTCTCGTTCTCCACTGCCACATTTGACATTTGGCACTTTTTTGGGGGGGAGGGGGGAGCGGGTACCTGGTTTTGACTTCCGGGTAAGATTGCAGCGGCAATCTACAAAGCTGTTTGGCCCCTCCTCCTTCCCTCTGCAGCCTATCTTCCTGACAGTGAGTTGGTGAAGTCTTGGTCAGTAAAGACCCAGATAAAGCAGGGCCTCCTACAAATAAACTGAGAATCCTAGAGATTTATATACTTGTTGCCACATACAAATATGTAACTCTGGCACATTTTTTAAATAAATGAACAGGTTTAATGTATTTCACTTCTTTGCTGAAATGGGCTCCCTTTTTCTCTTTTGAGGACTTGCATGAATTAATTAGCTAATGTCTTGGGTAATATTGATGAAGATACATTGAAAATATAAAAGAGTTCACAAGCACCATTGAAAAAAAATTTCCAGATAAAAATTAAACATTCTGAGAAATAACCCAGATGGTAAAACAGAGCTTGTTTGACAAACTGATTTAAAATTCCTACTTTATTAAAAGACACAAATGGTAAATATCAGCACGCAGAGGTAAAAATAGTGCCCTTTGTTCCCTAGTATGTACTTCTAATGTACAAGCATTAGAATTGTATAAATAATTGCAAGATTGTTAAAATGTAACCAGGTCCCCACCCATCTGTGTGACAGGAAAACTAATATGAAGGACAAGATTGATTAATTTTGTCTGGCTGTGTTTCTGCATGCACTTGGTAAGCCTGCTTTTCCAAGTGTCTTTTTTTTTTTTTAAGCACTTGTGACTTGTTTTGATGCATGTAATGTGTTTTTTGTACTTGCAGTTTGTTATTTTCCTTTCATCATTCGGGTTTTTCTGGCTGGATGACCTCAAATTCCTATTCCTAGTGAGACATTGTCCTTTTAAAAGCACTCAAGAGAATATATTTCAGTTTACTCAAAAGTGTTTGTTTTTTTTTTTTTATATATTTTTGTTAAACGTGAATATTCTAATTGTGAGGTCTCCTTGCCGTAATCTTGAGAACATATTCAAGTTCATCCAGGAGTATTGAAATCCACCACCCACCTTTTCCAACTTCCTGCCCCTCCTTTTAATATAAAATAAAAAATCCAACCAGGTGAGTGGGGCAGGATTGTCAAATAGGCAGAGTAGGCACCGGTCTATGGGCCCCACGCTGTTTATGGCTCCTGCAGCAATGGGAAAAAAAATATTGATTTGATTTCAAAAGAAAATTGCAATGTAGCTTTCTTTAAATTGTTTACAAAAGATCTAAAACAAAAATGAAACAACTGAAAGAAACAAAGACTTTTATCAAGAAAATACATTATTAATGTAATGTACCCAATAACAATTTAATCACTTTAGCCCCGGAAGATTTGACTGCTTAATGACCAGGCCAATTTTTTCAACTCGGCGCTGCGTGAATTTAACTAACAATTGCGCGGTCATGCAATGCTCTACCCAAACAATGTACGTCCTTCTTTTTTTTTTTTTTTTTTTTTCCCCACAAACAGAGCTTTCTTTTAGTGGTATTTGATCACCTCTGCCCTTTTTTTATTTATTGCGATATTAATAAAAAATATATATTTAGGCCAAAATGTATTTAGCTACATGTCTTTGACAAAAAAATTCTCATTGAGCGTAATTTTATCCACTTAAGACCAGAAGATTTTACCACCTTCCTGACCAGGCCATATTTTGCGATTCGGCACTGCGTTACTGTAACAGACAATTGCGCAGTCCTGTGACGCTGTACCCAAACAAAATTTACATCCTTTTTTTTTTTCCCCCTAGAAATAGAGCTTTCTTTTAGGGATATTTGATCACCTGTGCGATTTTTTTTTTTTTTTTTTTTTTTTTTTTTTTTTTTTTTTTTTTTTTTTTTTTTTACATTGTTGGTGATCAAGGGGTTAAATGTATGCCTCATGCTTACTGATGTGTGTGGGGGGAGGGGTTTCTGTGACACAGACAGAGATCGCAGGTTCAGCTATGCTTAATCCTGTGATCTCTCCATGTCTGTCACAGAGAAGATCCGCCTGCTTTGTTAACACAAGCAGGCGGATCTTCTCGCCCTTTTCCGACAATCGGGGGGGGGAGGGGTCAATCGCTGCCTCTCCTCTTCCTGTCCGCCTCCCGCTGTGTCTAAACACAGCAGGAGCAAGCCTCCGGCGGGGCGCGTGCGCCGCCGAGATCACTAGGAGTCTGGAGACGTAGGTCTACGTCGTTGGACCCAGGGGAGCCGACCTACCGCAGTAGTATTACTGTGAGTGGTCGGCAAGTGGTTAAAGAACATAAACCATAGCTATCCGGTTCACGTTACAGTTTTGTCTCTTAAAAGGTCCTCTTCTTTCAGCTGTTAGTTTGTAAAAAAATGTTGGTGCAACCTACGTACATGTACAGTCCTACTGGTCATCTCCATCTAGAGGCCAACATGAATACAACTTAGTTCAATGTTCTACCAGTAGAGCACATGAACAAGAAACCGTAAGAAACATGCAAGGGGGGCCCCAAGGTTTCCACTACCTAGAGGCCTCCACAGAGTGTAATCCCACACTGGACATGAAGTATGCAGACCCAGAATCGCAAGTGCATGAATCTCACAAATGGAGTTCTTGTGAGATATAAGACATTAAGTGGATTGGTTAGTCTGAACCCATCTCCAACGATATCCAGATCGAAAACCTTGAGGTCCCAGGATTTCACTTTAAACCAAAACGTAATATTGGAGGGTACATGCTGTCTAAATGATGTACTTTTTTTATGCTATACTAACCCCTAACTATCTCAGAACTTTTTTCTGTGCTCAGTATTTGTAAGTATGAATAACTGTAATTTACTTTATTACATTATAGTTTTAATATTCACTTGCTGTGCGCCCTATAGCCGCTTTACTGCTACAGAGCGGCCCCACTGTGCAGGATCACGCGCGTGTGTGTGTGTGTGTGTGTGTGTGTGTGTGTGTGTGTATATATATAAATTATGTATGTGATCCTGCACTTCTGGGCTTTGGGCACAAGATTCTACACAGCGGGAGCTGATCAGCGGGTCCCACGTACCTGCTGTCCACCAGCACCCACTGATTGTTTGGTACACAGGCAGAACAGCAGAACAGCAATCTGTAAACAAGGCAGATCATTCTTCTGTCACTAAGGAAGGCATTGATCCTGTGTTCCTGCTATGCAGGAACACAGGATCAATGCCTTCCCCTAGAAAAAGAATCTCCCCCACAGTTAGAAAAACAGTGGCTCTGCACACAGTTAACCCTTTGACCAAACCCTAATGTTTAACCCCTTCCCAGCCAGTGTCATTAGTACAGTTAGAGTGCATATTTTTGATTACTGTTTTAATGTCACTGGTCCCTAAAAGTGTCAGTGTCCCGACTGTCCACCGCAATATTTCACAGTCCCACTATAAGTCCCTTTGATTGCTGCCATTACTAGTAAAAAATATAAATGACAAAAACAACCTATAGTTTGTAGACTCTATAACCTTTGCGCAAACCAATCAATATACGCTTATTGGGATTTTTAACAAAAATATGTAGCACAATACATATTGGCCTAAATTGATGAAGAAATTATATTTTTGTTTTTGTTTTTTCTAACGGGATATTTTTATAGCAGAAAGTAAAAAATATTGTTTTTTTTTTTTCAAAATTTGATGGTCTTTTTTTTTGTTTTAGTGCAAAAAAATGACAAACTTTGTTTGGGTACAGTGTCGCACGACCAAGCAATTGTCAGTTAAAGCAACGCAGTGCCGTATTGCAAAAAATGGCCTGGTCACGAAGGGGGGTAGATCTTCCAGAGGGCAAGTGGTATATAATAGTTTTAATATTCTAATAGTTTTAGTTTTAGAATATAGTTTTCACACTTCTTCTTTTTATTTTTATTTTTTTCTTCTTACACACTCTTTCTCTAATGTCTTTGCTTACCTTGTGAGAGAAATACTGGTTTTGCCTTAAGGTTTGCTTTTGCATCCTGGATCCGGCTTACTCACCTATTTGTTGTACGCTTTACACCTTAATTGTTTCACTGTTTTAGTATGTGCTAAAGCAAATAGAAACACAGGGTCCCAAAAGCACATGTTCCTTTTAAGAAACATGAACATTTTCAAATGTATATAGTTGTATAATACATAACCTGATGTAAAATGTATGAAAACAAAACTTTTCACATAATAAAAATGTTTTAATGTCCATTCATATTTTCATTTAAAGTTGACTTAAGGCAACTTTTTTTTTTTTTATTTTATTTTTTTTTATTTATTTTTTTAGTTTTAGATTAGGGTAGAATTCTACCCTTTTGTCAAGTTTTTATTGGTGTAACTTTACCCAAAGGGGAGATTAACTCCTCTAGTTGTCCTGGTGCCCAGAAAATGAGGTGAAATCCAAAATTTGAGTTTGTCAAAGCAAGAGGGGAGAGAAAAATTTTCCTGTGGACACTTGTTACTGTGACCAGCCTCTGATGGGAATTTTGTTATTTGGAGAAATGTTTTTCTCCTCTCCCCAGTTAGAGACACAACAAAACTAAAAAGTTTAAATATTAATGAAAAGCAGAGCATATTCCAATGGCATAGCCAGAACAGTCGGTATTCACAGAACAAGAGGAGGTGCTTTTAGGAACAAAGAAGAAATATTTGCTCAGTCACTGCCCTGGTGCATCGAGTCAGATTTTAAAGGGCCAGCTGGTTTATTCTTTGCATACCCTATTTGTTGGTTCTTCTCATGATGGCCATTTTTACTAAGGGTAGGTGACTACAGCTCCCTTATTTCCTGGAACTCTGCCTAGAACGCTGGGTCTGCCTCCTGGAACATGTGACAGGAATTTAGCAGTATGCATCTGAGGGCAGGGTTACATCACCAGTGCCTCATTCAACCAGGAAGTCCAAAAGCAATAATTGCAAGTAAAAGCAAAAAGGTTTGTTGAACTAATGAATGGTGATGTATGCTGATGTGATTTTACTAAAAGGGGGGGGGGGGAGGTCTGGTTTACGTCTAGATATGTCCACTTTTGTCTTTGCATATCTGTCTGAAGTAATTATACCTAATACTCCTACAATAGTCATACCCAATGTTATGTTTTGGTATAATGTAGTCTCTCAATCCTTTTAAATTTGAAAACAATCCTATTTCCTTTTTGTAGAAAGGGTCTGAAAACAAATTATACAAAATATTCTAATTGGAGGTTGCTTGACAAGTACTTGTGAAGGAATATTAGTATTTTACTATGGGAGGAATGTGTTTAGATCAGTTCTGTGTATGTGTGTATGTATGTATGTATGTATATATATATATATATATATATATATATATATATATATATATATAATATATATATATATATATATAATATATATATATATATTGTGTATGTGTATATGTATGTGTGTGTATGTATGTGTGTGTGTATGTATGTATATGTATATATATATATATATATTATATACATCCTATGTATGTGACCATTTTTTTCCTTGTTACTTTTCAGTCAGAGTACCACTATGAATACACTGAATGTGACAGCAAAGGCACCAGATGGCGCGTGGCAGTGCCTCATACTCCGGGATTGTGTACAGGACTGCCAGATCCAGTCAAAGGAAAAGAATGCTGTAAGTATATTTGACAGGGCTACCCCACATGCCTGTAACTTATTTAGTGTTCTTTCTTGTGAGTTACGAAATAATGTTCAGTGATTTGTTGTTAGTGGGCTTATTAGAAGCCATTTTTATAAATACATGCTCAGTGTAAGATAAGTGTTTGTTTTTTGTTTTTTTTGGGGGGATATTTAACGGGAGTCTAGCCAAATATAAGAGGCCCTCATTTAGTCCAGCTATGCGTGCATTAAAAAAATATATATTTTTTTCTTAAATAGTACGCTTAGTCTGTCCTTGTGCTAGCCACCTGTAATCTCCCCTACACAAAACCACCAAAAGTGATAGGGGGTAGCCCTGCACACCAGTCATGTTTGACTACATTACACAGTGTAGCATTTGCTAAACGGAGGAGAGAACATGGACAGGACCCTCACTCTTCACTATCCAGTCGCAGTTCTGATCAAACGTACAATGGTCAGGGGTAGGATAAAAGAAGCTAGCACACACCAATAAAGTTCTTCTAGGTAAATTTTATTCAGAAATTATGTACCATACTTTGGAGAGCCACTGACACTATTCATCCTTTTTAAAGGCCTAAGTCATTGCTGACTGCCTATACCACATAGTCCTCTAAATATCTCTCTTTAAACATTGGTGTGAAAGAGAATTACAACCTTTTATATGCATATATAGAAAGGGTGTATACACTAGGTGATAAAGCATACAGCTACACCATAGATGACACACTAGCAGTGCTACTAAACCTTATGTCAACACATACAAAGTGTACCACCTCATATATGCATATAAAGGAACTAAATATTATATAAAACTCTGCAATGGGTGAAGTATAAATATAAAGTTCATGCACTGAGTCCAAATATCCACCAAAGGTGACAGTCCAAAACAATGTAGATCCTCAATTGATGAGTGTTCACCACACCAAATAGGAAGGAACCTCCACCTCACCCTTGGTTGTGAACTCACCGGAAAGGCAATATATGCAAGCCCAAATAATGCCGTTATAGGTTGGGAGCCACCAGACCCTCCGATCCCCTCTAGACTCCAGATATAGGATAGACTTCACTGCCAATACCCTGATGTATTTCCAAAGCCTAGCGAACACTGGATAGGATACTCTCCTCACATTAGACCAATCGGCATACCATAGTGCATGAAACAATGAGGTCACATAGCGTGATACTGCGTAACTTAAACTTCTTTTCCCCAAGCAGACAGACCCCTCAAGTTATGCACTTACAAAGATTCAAAACATACAAGCGTAGTATAGTAGGTAGACCTGTGCCCTGCAGCTGTTCCCCCGTTCTTACAGATCGCCGCTCGGTACCTAGCTGGCGGAACTTCTGGGTCTGGCGTGTGACGTAGGCAACCTTCGTGACCGCATGACCACGCTCTGACGCGTTTCGTCAGCAAATTACTTCAACAGAGGGCGATCTGTAAGAACGGGGAATGGCTGCAGGGCACAGTCTACCTTCTATTCTACGCTTGTATGTTTTGAATCTTTGTAAGTTAATGGGGGAATCTGTCCTGCAGAGCTATTGTGTTCTGCCGAAGGGGAGCCTTCCCTGCTGGCAGAACACAATGATTAGTGTTGCTGGCTATAGCTGGTGGCACTAAATGTTCAGGGAAAAACCCAACAGGCTGTTTGTACACAAATCGATTGATGGATCAACCTTTGCACAACCGGAGTGCCTATACGTACGTGGATCCACATTTGTCCGGTTCCTGCTGAACCGGCTGAATTTCGGTCAATCTATGGCCAGCTTTACACTTTAATGATCATAGGGAATTGGGTGGAATAAGCCAGTAGTATACTGCTGTAGATAATAAAAAAACGTTATTTTATATAGTGCCTTTTTAAAGGTAGCTTCTCAAAGCGCTTTAGAAGGAAAACACAAGACCTACACAGGATAACATAAAGAAAAAAAGGAACAATAATGTGAAAGCTTGTCTAAAGGAAAAAAGTGTTTAGATTTGAATGAGTTTAGAGAAGACGACTCTCTGATATTCTTTGGAAGTGAAGTCCAGAGTTTTGGCGCATAGCAGTAAAAGGCTCCATCTCCCTTCGAGTGTAGGTGAGTAGAGGGGACACCCAGAAGCCCAGAATTTGAGGAGCGGAGGTTACGAGGGAGGGAGTAGGTTGAGCCATGAAGAGCCTTTTAGGTGAGCAAGAGGATCTTAAAGTCTATGCAAAACCTGACGGGTAACCAGTGCAAGGACTCCAGGATAGGGGTAATATGATCACTTGTACCAGACCTAATCAAGATTCTGCCTGCAGAATTTTGAACATATTGAAGTTGATTAATAGTGTATTTTAGGTACACCAGCGAGTAGAGCATTGCAGTAGTCAAGTTGGGAGAACACAAATGTATGGATCAGCTTTTCAGCTACAGTGTTTGATAGCATAGGACGCAGCCAAGCAATGTTTCTCAAGTGGGAAGAAAGATGTCCTGACGACAACATTTTGTACATGTCGATCAAAGGTTATATTGGCATCAAATATCACCCCTAGATTTTTCAGTTTAGACTAAAGCTCAAGTACAGTGTAATCTATAGATAAGCTATTAGGACCGGCCTTACATAATTGATAGGGGGTGCAAATAAGCATGACTTCAGTCTTGTCCGTTTAATTGAAGGAAATTGTGGGCCATCCAAGTTTTTTTTTTCATCCCGATTACAGTTAGGAGAGAAGCAGCCAAAGCAGAATCCGGTTTAGTGGTGATGTATATCTGAGTGTCATCAGCATAGAAGTGATAAGTGAGACCATGTGATCTAAGAAGTTGGCCAAGTGTAAACATGTAAATGCTAAAAAGTAAGGGACCAAAGCCCATAAAGACGATGCCAATAACAGAAGAAATCCAATAATATGGATCTTCTGAGATCGCAGAAAGGAAGCAGGTTACTTTCAACATTTCTATTGTTCCGGATCCTTGAATCTGTAATCAAGGTACTAATTAAATTGTAGCACGGAAATCAGGAGCTCTACATGAGAACTACATGTGATGTACTTTCAGTACTGCCATTAGGGAGGGACAGCCCATACAGGTATAGGGGGCCCGGAGCCGAGCCAACGATTTGCTGAATATTTTGGGATGTCTCTTTGCTGCAATGGGCCAACACTTGTGCAACACACTGCTGAATATATGAGGATGCAAGCACTGATGACTTAGAATACACTTTTAATTTTCATACATTAGTATGAACAAGTATAACTAAAGTAAAAACTAAAATTTTTATTTATAAATTTTAGTTTTGGATAAAGTGGAAAGGGATTAGAACCCCTGTTTATTTATTTATTTTTTGCTGTCTGTGCCCTCCGTTAAGTTTGCTATGGGACAGAAGGGTAATCTCCACAATAGGACACAGAGGGTGATAAAAAATCTGACAGGGGTTATGACCCTCCCTTACTGTATCCGTACTGTAAATGAAAAAAAAAAAGTTTTGACTATAGTTCTACTTTAAGTTGTAGGAGTGTTTAAAATAAAAGTGGGTGATGTGAAGGACTTGGTTGGATGGGCAGTGGGTGGATTTGGTGGGACAGTCAGTGGGCAGGCCCTGGGGAATGGGGAGGGTCAACCCCAGGGGAACCAGGCCTAAAGCTGCGTAAGGGATCCCAACATGGCTGATAGCTGCCCTGTGTACTTGGAATCCCTGATATCCCTGCCATAACTTGGACTGTTTTGTGTATAGCTGATTCTGTGGAGTAACTAGAGACTGCAGGATATGCTTAGTGTCCTGTTTTTATATGTGACCAAAAAATACTCCTAGGGGTTGTTTTACTAAAATTGGAGAGTGCAAATTCTGGTGCAGCTGTGAATGGTAGCCATCAGCTTCTAACTTCAGCTTGTTCAGTTTAGCTTTGACAAAAAAAACTAGAAGCTGATTGGTTTCTATGCAGAGGTGCACCAGATTTTGCGCACTCCAGTTTTAGCAAATCGGCCCCATATTGTCTGCCCGGTAGTTACATAAAGTGCATTGTGTGGAATATTTTCTGTTTTCTTATCTGATGAGCGCATATCAGTTTTTAACCATTCCCATCTAAGCAGAGGAATTATCGTTTATATCAGTGGTCCTCAACCCTGGTCCTCAGGGCCCACTAGCAGGCCAGGTTTGCAAGATAACTAAAATACATCCTAGGTGATATAATTTGCTGCTCAGTGATTGCATTACTCTAGTCTGCATCTCCCTAAGGTAATGCTTAAAATCTGGCCTGTTAGTGGGCCCTGAGGACCGGAGTTGAGGACCACTGGTTTTATATAATAGATTTATATGAGTCTATGCAGTCACTTGGTGATTATTAGAACTTGGGTTAAAAAGGGAAATGCTACATTACTGCATTAAAAAATGAAGACCAGACTGGAGATTTGCATGTGGATGGGGGCAGCTCACTCGCACATAGCCTTCAAAGCTGAACCCTGTCCCAGGAAATTTATGTTACTGGGCTGCACTAACTGTACAGCCCATCAAAATACTGTCCCGTCCAGGGATGGTGGTCAGAGGCCTACACTTCATAGGTTTCTTGGCTCTATATGGTCAACCCCCTCTCCCCCGGGAGTACTCACACACTTAGTCCAAGCACAATTTCCAGGACCCATGGCCAGGTTTTTCACATTGAAACACTCTTCTTCTCTCACCTTCAAGGCATGGCTTTGGAAATAGGCACTTCGCAGACACGGAGGTCAGACCTAGCAATAAACTTCTTTACTGTTTTGCAGCAGTATTTAATACTATTACTAATTATTATTTCATCTGACTCTTCCTAGTCTCCCCAGTCAGACCACTAGCTTACTGTTTTTCTCCCCCAGGTAGGGAGAACCAAAGGAAAAACCAACTCCTACCTACTGACACTTGTAAAGATCCGCTCTATTCTTAAGTGAGAATTGTCTTTATTCTCGTGTGGTTCAGTGTGGGGGACCCCTTCACAGCTCCTCCCCCAGATGTTAAAATATCCCTATGAATGTAAATTTTTACATATTATATATATACGCATACGCTATGTGCTCAATATAGCTTATTTTAATTTAACTGCCATTTACAAATTAAACTGTTCCTTTGTGACCTAGCTTTCTCCTGCTCTGCTGGGCAATACCTGGATATGGCATTACAAGAATGTACACCCTGTACAAAGGGAACATACTCTCTGGGTACTGGTGTGCGTTTTGATGAGTGGACAGAACTTCCACCTGGTTTCTACAGCGTTTCCACCACTGTATTTGGATCAACTGGCAATTGCACTACGTGAGTAATAACTAAAAGTCACAGCTATTGTTGTATTTTTCCCTTGTTCGTTTTTCCACATATTCGTCCTGCTCATTGTCCAGTTTTGTCCTTTTCTAAACCCCATCAGAAGGTAGTGGTAGATAGTTGCTGGATTTACAAGAGCAAAAAAGGGTAAGCTTGAATTTGTTTTGTTGTTTAAGATGGAGCAACTCTTTCCTACAATTCCATGTAATTCCATTTATGATCCAGTGTAAGAAAAGTGTCAATAATGAAATGTCTTACTGTCCATATTAGTCAGTATATTTATTTTTCACCTGCATTGCAGAAATCATAAATAAAATGCCCCATTCAATTTTTCCTTGCCCCTTACAGTAGATGTTCATGTATGAAAAAGAGTGTTTCTTTCTGCCAGTAGCAGAAACAGTTTCCAATTGTCTTTTTTGA
The DNA here is from genome assembly GCF_965119305.1 of Pelophylax lessonae. NCBI lineage: Eukaryota > Metazoa > Chordata > Amphibia > Anura > Ranidae > Pelophylax > Pelophylax lessonae. The sequence goes on from NC_138769.1 coordinate 295,029,657, forward strand.
AGGGAAGAGTTAAATATGTAGAACAAAGAATTTTGTATTCTTTTTTTTGTATTCTTAGTATACTTTTCATACATAAACCTCCTAGACGTTTAGACCAGAGAATGAACCATAATTCAAGAGATTGCAGTTTTTAGACTGCCACTATTCTGGAGACTATAAAACTCTGTAAGAAGCATTAAATGAGCCAGAAGTGAGCCTTTACATACTGTACAAATTTTTCATCAGTTGGGTAAAAAGAAAATGCAGTAAAGTAGTTGAAGGAAAATGCAAAATCGCAGGAAGACCTATTTATTATTCATGTATTGCTTTGATTTGCTAAACATGTTGAATGTGTTTGCTTGCTTTATCATACATACAGTGCCATAATGTGGAGATGAAAACCATGCCTCAAAGTGCCAACACCCAGTTTGCAAATTGTTTTTAAAATGTTATGTATAGCCATATAATCACTTAAACAGGTGTCACCATCATTGGTAGGATAACCCTCTACCCCTTTTTCTAGTGACCGCTATCAATCACTTAGTGTCTCACCATTTGACTGGTGTTCCACAACTAAAAAAAGTTTATGGCTTTAGATGCGCTTAATTTTCTGCGTGTTACTGAGGGCTAGTTTGTGATCATTTTGCAAAGTCAACAGAATTGCACATACCCTAAATGTTTTTATCTGTAGCCAAGTCAGCATTTGAACAATGGTAACTTTTCGACTTATTCAACTTTTATGATATATGTTGGTTTTTTATACTTTTCGGTCCATGGTTGTATTTGTTTTTTTGAAAAATGTAATTTTTTTTATATTTTTATTCAGAAATGATATTCTCTACCTGTGTAGTATTTCCTGTAGAAAGTAATATACCCCGTTTGTCCATTTACACTTTTCTGCAGTAAAATGTATCTAGTAGTCACTTTCAGAGACACTCAACTAGACTTGTTCTTTAATGTTGAAAATGTAGATGCTATTGTCCAGGAACAGGATGAGAGGTGTAAAAATTCCCTAGCATAAAGAGTCATGTTCACATCAATCTAGAACAACGATCACGCGAGTGGGCCATGGCGCTGAGTGGCCGCATATTTGCATGTAAAATTGCAAAACCAGCTGTGCCAAAATCACGCACCCTGCGCACTCCCGACACAGTTACCGGTGGCTAATTTAAAGCTCCCGATCACTGCTTATGTGTGGGTTTGATGCATTGTACTAGGCTGGAATCTAACACTGTATTAACTGTACATGGGGAACCATACTGTATATAAAATGTTCCACGTGTTGCAGGAGGAATTTTCATCTACCCAAGCAAAAAACGTCTAATATTTACAAATTACACATGCACTTATGGTACATTTCAGTCATGCCCTGGCCCTCTACCCCTTTGAAAGACAAAATAGCTGATATCTCAGATAGAAAAATAAGGTTATATCTAGACCACTGTTCCTGATCTTTGCTGACAGTATTAGGACAGGAGATGTACCAGGGGATTGGAGGAAGGCTAACGTGATTCCGATATTCAAAAAGGGCCAGAGGCATATCCCGGGAAATTATAGGCCTGTCAGTTTTGACATCAATAGTATGTAAACTTCTGGAGGGGATGATAAGGGACTATATCGTAGAGTATGCTAAAGACAACAACATCATCAGCAGTAATCAGCACGGGTTTACAAATGGGCGTTCTTGTCAAACCAATCTCTTAACATTCTATGAGGAGGTGAGCTGTGAGCTAGATAGGGGCAGACCAGTGGATGTGGTGTACTTGGATTTCGCTAAGGCGTTTGATACAGTTCCCCACAAGCGCTTAATTTATAAAATAAGGTCTGCAGGTATCGACAGCAGGGTTTGCTCTTGGATACAAAACTGGCTAAAAGGCAGTGTCCAAAGGGTGGTAATAAACAGCGCTTATTCAGACTGGTCTGAGGTAGTAAGCGGGGGGGCCCCAGGGCTCAGTCCTGGGACCAACCTTGTTCAATTTATTCATAAACAGCATTGAGGACGGGATCAGTAGTTCGTTATCAGTTTTTGCAGATGACACAAAATTGGCCAGGGCAATAACTACACAGCATGAAGCAGATATCCTACAGAATGACCTGGACAAAATAACGGAGTGGGCAACGACTTGGCAAATGAGGTTTAACGTGGAGAAGTGTAAGGTTTTGCACTTGGGGACTAAAAACATAAAAACACCTTCCCTTGGGGGAATCAAAAATGGAGAAAGATCTGGGAGTCTTGGTTGATGATAGATTAGGTTGATGATAGATTAGGCAACAGCATGCAATGTCAAGCGGCAGCTGCCAAAGCCCGCAGAATATTAGCATGCATAAAGAAAGGGATGTATTCCAGAGGCAAGTCTATAATCCTTCCACTTTATAAAACTCTGGTCCGACCGCATCTGGAGTATTCTGTCCAGTTCTGGTCGCCAGTCCTCAGGAGAGATGTGTTGGAGCTGGAGAGAGTCCAGAGAAGGGCAACTAAACTGATTAGGGGGTTGGAGGACCTTAACTATGAAGAGCGGCTGCAATCGCTCAATTTATTCTCCCTGGAGAAGAGACGTCTGAGGGGGGACATGATAGCAATTTATAAATATCTTAATGGGGATCTCAGCATAGAAAAAAAACTGTTCATTCAAAGGAATTGCATGAGGACTCAAGGACATACAATGCGATTAGAGGAGAAGCGTTTTAACCTCAGGCAACGAGGAGGGTTCTTTACTGTTAGGGCTACAAGATTGTGGAATTCTCTACCACAAGAGGTGGTTTCTGCGGGTAGTATGGTGGCTTTCAAAAGACTCTTAGACTTACATCTCAAGGATCAGGACATTAAGAGCTATGTGAGATGATTACAGCCATGCACACCTACACAGGTTGAACTGGATGGACTGTTGTCTTTATTCAACCTCACCTACTATGTAACTATGTAAAAATACTTATTTCTTATATTTATAAGGCTTTACTCAAGCACTCAACCCGAAACCCTGTTTTGCCTGGCGGCGGGATAGGTAGATGATATTGGGAGTGTATCAGAAGTGACCTGAGACAGAGCCCTGGAAAATATTCCCATAGTGTCACTATCACCTACACCAGGTGATAGGTGGCAGACTGGTCCAGATCTGGATCTAGTCAATGTACTATCCTGACCACTGCAGTTCCACCATTTAGGAGCCATTCTGCTTGGCAGCCGTCACAGCTACTGCTGTCATTCTTAAAGATCAAACAGTGGGAGGAGGTGTTTGGGTGCTAGGATGCAAAGCGGTCCTAGCAACCAGTCACTAGCTTGCAGCTCCCTCCCTCAATCCAAACCTGCTATGCCTCCCACCCTCAACCCTATAAATGTAGGGTAAAACAGGAAGGGTGGGGGGTGATGTGAAGGGGGGAATGAGGACAGTATTGGGGGCGGGGGGGGCCAAGAAAAGTAATGTGAAAGGGGGATTTTGATCTGAATGATGTGAAGGGGGGAATGAGGACAGTATGGGGGGGGGGGGGCTGAGAACAGTTATGTGAAAGGGGGATTTTGATCTGAAGGGGAGGAAACTGTGATGTGAAGGGGTAGACTAAGGGTTGCTGATGTAAGAACAGAATTGTGATATGAGGCTTCAGATCTGTGTTTGTGCACACATTTCCAAGGTAGGGAATTACATTAATTTTAATGGGCTGCCCTACCCACGACAAACACAGGGAAACAAGTCCCGATCCCTTTTTTTTTTTTTCTTTGCAGCACCATGTGGTGTGGCATGTGCAAAAATGTGTGGGAATTCCATCAAGAATTAATGGCAACCCCACGCATCTGCTGAAGTGCAGCATGTTTCTTTGCGAGTCAGGAACGCATGCAATATTGTGCATGTATACCAGCCAAAGATAGAGGAGAGGGGGCTGTGATTTGAGTAATCGCACAAACGTGATTCGGACCTCTGCAGGAAGGATATTTTACTGATTGGATCTCCATTTATTTGAATTCAATACCCCTGATCTACACAATGATTGATGTTGACTATTTACAGTATCTCTCAAAAGATTTGTTCACCAACTATAGTCTGCCTGCATTGCATAGAGAAGCACAGAGACCCTGAGATAACATCACTGGGTCTAAAATAAGGCATGTAATAAAAAACCTAATGGTTTTATTTAAAATTTAGCATGTTGATAAAGATGGAAGGGAGAAACCAGGAAAGACAATATACAGTATCTCACAAAAGTGAGTACACCCCTCACATTATTATATCTTTTCATGGCCATTTTCCCTCCCCTTTGTCATGTGACTCGTCGTGGGACTGGGGAGCAGGTGTGTTAAATTTGATATTGCTCGCACTCTCTCATACTGGTCACTGGAAGTTTAACATAGCACTTGATGGCAAAGAACTCGAAGGATCTGGAAAAAAAAATTGTCCCTCTACATAAAGATGGCCTAGGCTATGAAAAGATTGCCAAGATCCTGAATCTGAGCTGCAGCACGGTGGCCAAGACCATACAGCGGTTTAACAGGACAGGTTCCACTCAGAACAGGCCTCGCCATGGTCGACCAAAGAAGTTGAGTGCACATGCTCAGCGTATTATCCAGAGGTTGTCTTTGGAAATTAGACGTATGCGTGCTGCCAGCATTGCTGCAGTTGAAGGGGTGGGGGATAGCCTGTCAGTGCTCAGACCATATGCTGTGCTCAGACCATACGCTGCACACTGCATCAAATTGGTCTGCATGGCTGTTGTCCCAGAAGGAAGCCTCTTCTAAAGATGATGCACAAGAAAGCCGCAAACAGTTTGCTGAAGACAAGCAGACTAAGGACACGGATTACTGGAACCATGTCCTGTGGTCTGATGAAACCAAAATAAACCTGTTTTTGGTTCAGATGGTGTCAAGCATGTGTGGCGGTAACCAGGTGAGGGGTACAAAGACAAGTATGTCTTGCCTACAGTCAAGCATGGTGGTGGGAGTGTCATGGTCTGGGGCTGCATGAGTGCTGCCGAAACTGGGGAGCTACAGTTCATTGAGGGAACCATGAATGCCAACATGTACTGTGACATACTGTAGCAGAGCATGAAGATCCCCTTCCCTTCGGAGACTGGGCCGCAGGCCAGTATTCCTACATTATAATGACCCCAAACACACCTCCCAAGAAGACCACTGCCTTGCTAAAGAAGCTGAGGGTAAAGGTGGTGGACTGGCCAAGCATGTCTCCAGACCTAAACCCTATTGAGCATCTGTGGGGCATCCTCAAATAAAGGTGGAGGAGCGCAAAAAATCTCTAACATCCACCAGCTCCATGATTTCATCATGGAGGAGTGGAAGATGACTCTAGTGGCATCCTGTGAAGCTCTGGTGAACTCCATGCCCAAGAGGGTTAAGACATTGCTGGAAAATGATGGCCACACAAAATATTGAAGTTTTCACTTAGGGGTGTACTCACTTTTGTTTCCAATGATTTGGACATTTATGGCTGTGTGTTGAGTTATTTTGAGGGGACAGCAAATTTACACGGTTATACACGTTGTACGCTCCCTACTTTGCATTGTACCAAAGTGTCACATGAAAAGCTATAATAAAATATTTCCAAAAATGTGAGGAGTGTACTCACTTTTGTGAGATACTGTATAATACACAGACCTATTGTACACCCATCAAGCCATATTTGTGATGTGGCGGCGGGATACGGCAAAGTGTCAAGGCCTTTTAAAGCAGACTTTATGTATGATCTAGCGATGCCCCAATTCTTCATTACTAACAATTGGTTATAACCATCATATCGCCATAGAAACGGTTATATCTTCCTGGAGCGTTAGAAGAAGAGGCCTTCTCACCAGATGTCTTAGCGCCAATTCAGACTTCTCTTTCTTGCCTGTAAGAAAACTGCATTGAAATGGCTATCTTTACATCCACCTACTCGAAGTGGATACAGCAAGTTAATAATACACTTCCTAGGGAAAACGTAATCTTTTAAAATGGAGGCAGTTCCAATAAATTTAGTCAACTCTGGTATCCTTGATTGTCAGTACCGGGAACTGACCCCAATGTCATTAGTGCTCCAGAGGCTGTGTTAGTGTAGTCTGGGCGGCACCCCTTACTGTCCACTTTAAGTTTGTGCATTACTATATTCCTGGGAGCTCACACGGCAATTGTACAATAACTTGTAATGCTTAGTAATTCACTTCCCTTCTGTGAAGCTACATTCACTGAATAGTAAAAAGCACACAAGGTTTATGTGTTGTTTTTTTTTATATAAAGCTTGTTAACCCAGTGATAATGTATAAGATGACTTTGCATGTAAAGAGTACTGTACAAATATATTCTGATGGCTAATCGCGATAGAAGATGACTACCAGTATAACTGCATTCCAGCTGTGCTTGCTTTCCGTCTGTATTTCTTCAGAACTTATCATTTCATTGGTAAATGTGTTAACAAGAGGTCATACGAATTCTTGTTTGATTTTGCGTTGTTAATTTTCATTTGATTTATTTTTAATGTACAAGAAAAATGCAAATAAAACCTTATTTTCCCCAAAAAATAAAGTTTTGTGTGTTTTAAGATTTTGTTAGTATATCTACACTATGGAAGATCTTCGTTCTAGTATGGTCCTCCCTGTGCTTTACAAAACCTATGAACTTTAAAAATGCAATACTGAGACCATTGCTTCCTATAGGTAGGCTGCTGTTGAAGGAATTCTGTATTTTTTGTACTTGTTAATTTGCCCTCTCATTGTACAACACTCTTGCTGACTGTGTGGTAGCTGTTGCCATTTTTTTCTTCAATTTTTAATGTTGTCTTGATGTTGGGAAACATTTATTTCCTTAGTACTCTTCATATATGTCCCTTTGCTTTTCATTTCTCATTTTGTGCATTTTTTTTTTTTTTTTGGTCAAGGTCGCAGTGGGAAGCCCGTGGTGAATATGTAGCATCAAATACTGATGAATGCTCGGCCACTTTAATGTATTCAATCAACCTGAAACAGGAAGGAACCCTCACCTTTGAATATTTATATCCAGACACTAGTATTGCATTTGAGTTCTTTGTGAGTATGCACCCCATGCAAAAAGGCATGCACAACAAGAAACATAGTCATTTCAATGTAGTCAGCTTGAAATTCTGTTTCTATGAAGGACCTTGTTGGATACCACAAGCCGTTTTTATGCAAAACTTTAGAGAAAAAGTTACACAACAACAAAATTCTGTTTATTGTGCCTAAACCCAGGACCCTGCATTCACTATATCTGGTCTCCCACATAACATGGAAATGCAATTTATTTTTGTAAATATAAACTGTTAAATACCTTTTCTCTTAAGCAGTATATAGCAGCCTTGTGACTTCTATCAGTATCTGGGTAAAGCTTGTAGGAGGAGTTTTCATATTGCACTGGCTGTCCAATCAGAATGTAGGATCCCTGACCCTCTGTCTAGACAGTGCTGATTGGCCCTGTGCTGATCACATGCACTTTCCCAAGAAAAAAAAAACACTCTAGCAATACACACCAAACTGAGCATGTGCCTGACTCCAGTAACTGTCAAATCTGGCCTTGTTATGGGGATAATGCAAAAAAAGGAGGATCTGTGCATACAGGATCAAACAGCCTTTTTAACCAATGCAGAGGATTAACCCCTTAGGTTCCACAGTTAGTATAACAAGCATGCTTTACTGCATATAGACTGATTTTACTCTTGTGGGTTTAGTAACACTTTAACCACTTAAGCCCCAGCCCTATTTCGGACACTTTTTTTGTTTACAAGTTAAAACCAGTATTTTTTCCTAAAAAACTACTTAGAACCCCCAAACATTATATATATTTTTTTAGCAAAGACTCTGGAGAATAAAATGTTGGTCATCGCAATATTTTTTTGTCACGCAGTATTTGCGCAGCGGTCTTTAAAACGCAATTTATTTGGAAAAATGTTGAAAAATCACATTTCACTGCATTTAAAAAATACTAAACAGTAAACTTAGCCCATTTTTTTTGTATATTGTGAAAGATGAGGTCACGCCGAGTAGATAGATACCCAACATGTTATGGTTTAAAATTGCGCCCCCCCCCATGGGATGGCGACAAACTACGGTCAATAGAGATCTCAATAGGCGACGCTTTAAATTTTTTTTAACAGTTACCAGTTTAGAGTTGGAGTGTAGCTCTTTTTTTTTTAATTATTGCCCACGCTCTGGCGATCACAGGATACCTCACATGTGTGGTTAGAACAGCGATTTCATTCGCGGCTCGACTTCCGTATACGTTTTTTTTTTTTTTGTGTGCGAGCTTACGGTGACGGGGGCGGCTAAAATGTTTTTTTTTTCCTATTTATTATATATATTTTAACTTTTATTACAGGTTTTAAAAAAAATAAAAATCTGATCACTTTTATTGCTCTCACAAGCAATGTAAACATCCCTTGTGACACCAATATGCAGTGTCAGGTACTCTTTTTGGCGGGATCGAGGGTCTAAAAGACCCTAGACCCCTCCACTACACTTCCATGTATGCAAAACGCCGAAAACAGTGTTTTTGCATACAGCCATTTTTAAAATTTGCCGCCTTTTGCAAGACAGTAACCCGGAAGTGACGTCATGGACGCCGCCTCTGGGTTACGTCATCGGAGACCCGATCAAAGCCGTTTCCGGCTTTCCGGTGCTCGGGGCTCCCGGTGGGACAAGAGCCCCGAGCAAAGTCACAGAAGGCGGCGGGAGAGGGGGGGGGACGTCCCCTCCCGTTCACCCGGGTAACGATCGAGCGGCTCCCGAGCCGCATCGGTCGTTACTGACGGAAAGCCGACCGTCGGCTCTAAACCACGGTACCGGGATGGTGTCTCTAGCTAGAGGCATCATCCCGGTATACTACCGCAAAGTTTGCCAACGTAGGGCTACGTCACTTTGCGGTAAGTGGTTAAAGACACAGCCGTCTTTGTTTTTTAAGAAAACCTACATTGGAATCTATTTAGAAAATAGCATTGCTTTGCTGCATTTCTCAGCTGAACTTGCCCATTATTTTCCAGATACTGTAGTTCTATAGTGGCGAGCTACAAACTAGAAAGCTAGAAAATCCTGAAGTGTCCTTTCGAAAGCTTCTGAATCAAAGTGGTGGACTTTTAGAAAAAGAAACGGCACAAACCTTTTAAAATTTATGCGAGAGATATTTTGAAGTAAATTTTGTGCCGTTTTTTAAAAGGCCATACTAATCCTGTCATTCTCAAATTCCAATTTTAAATTTGTAAAAATAGGAGCATTAAAATATTGGAAAAGCTGTTAAAAGTGATGAAATAATGAATAAAAATTGGTAAGCAATCCCCTCGGACATAAATAAAACTTAAGCCCCGTACACACGTACCGATTGTCGGCCGAACGATCGGCCGTCTTTTGTCCAGTGCTGTCCTGTTGGTTGAAAAGTGCTCAAGACTGCACACGAATTTTGTCGGCCAACCACAACCGACTTCAGAAGTGATGTCATGTGATGGTTCACTTTCCGTGTGTTTTTTCTTCTCTGAGCATGCCCAGTCTTGCTCATCTGCTTTTTGTCGGCCGAAATCTGTACTGACTGACGAACAATCGGCCGTTCTTTGTTGGCCTACAAAAATGTTATAGCCTGCACACCAGATTTTGTTCGGCCGAAAAGTCGCAGTCGGTTGTCGGAAGCATCATACTAACAAGCCTACAATCGGCCGATCGGACGTTGGCCGAATATTTACGCCCGACAATCGGTACGTGTGTACGGGCCTTTACTGTGAAATGAAGAAACCTTAACCTACATAAGATAAAGTAGCCACTTTGAACCTTTAAAAATGGGTTCCAATGTTATTGTTCAAAGTAACATTCTTGAAATCCTTTCTTAGGTGGTCATGATGGGGGGGAAAAAAAAAATCCACAGTTCTCCATGAGTAAATGTGTCCATGCGGGAATTTTAGCAGGGATCTGTCGCACCTTCCCTCCCCCTCACCCCAAACCCCTGCCAAAAGTTGAATGTCTTTTAAAAATAGAAACTGCAGTAAATCAGCTACAGCCCTCTTAAATTATGACATTTCTATCTTTCCTCTCCTGCCTGACTGTCAGTGGCCTATCCCTTTCTTTTGAATAAAGTTTGACAGCAGACCAAAATCCCATGAAGATGTTACTCATGAAGGGCTACATGGAAATGTAGTACACCTAGGAATGATCACTCCTCCAGACTGACACCTGTATCCTAGCAATTCACCTGCGCTTTTCTGTGGCAGCTGATAGATTACCTCCACTGCCGGTCAACATTTATCGCCTATGCAGCCTCCCACAAGATGTTTTGCAATTTGCATAACTCCTTTTAGGAGCCAGCCCACTGCTTGCATCAGGGCTGAGGAGTTTAGAGATTAGTTCTGAGGCTGGGTGCTTTGACATTTTTGATTAAGTTACTGTATAGCACTCTGCTGATCCCTCCCACTTGCCACACATTGCTTGGATTAAATGCACATGATGATGATGTCTCTGGGTCTAAAATAAGGTATTTGTTGAAAATGGCAAAGGGGGTAAATGGCAAAGCTGAGGGAACAGAGAAGGGAAAATATATTCAGATTAAACTTCAGCGTTAAATTAAACTTCATACAAAGGAAAGAGATACACTGCTCTAGGTAATGAGAAGCTTGATGACCAACAGCGGTGTTCGCCTCCGTGGACAGTCAATAATGAAAAGAAATGGCTGCACTCAGATGTGGTCAAAATCCAGGTTTATTGGACATCCCAAAGTGACAAAAAAGTGGCAAGGTAGACTCATTTCACACACTAAGATGTGTGCTTAATCATTGTAGTATCATCGTTATCATTGTAACATCACAGTAATGATTAGGCACACATCTTAGTGTGTGAAACGCATCTACCTTGCCACTTTTTTTGCCACATTGGGATGTCCAATAAACCTGGATTTTGACCACAACTAAGTGCAGCCATTTCTTTTCATTATTAAATTAAACTTCACTTGATGTTACATGTAGAAAAAGAACATTTTTAAATTCTAACATTGCTATACACCTCCTAGTGTAGTAAAAATATAAATAAAAAGCTGGATATCCCTGCTGGACCTTATAGAGGGTCAGAAACTACCCCCTTTGATCCTTCTCAATTTGAAGAAAGTTCTCCCAGAAACCATGTCTCTGCTTTTTTTTCTTTACCACAGGTCTGCTATAGTTAAAACAATCTATACGTCCTGTGATAGAAGACCTGTTCCTACAAACATTGTGTTCTAAGGGAAGTTATGTCAGTGAAGGCAATAGATTATAAAATCCATGGCAACAGGTGCATCAAAATGTACTGCATTGCATTTACAGAATATGACATAGTATAACAAAACACACACATATACACTTCCAAGCTCATGGAGTATGATGTCGCTTCCCTGAATTGTGAATGATGGGAGTTTCCTTTTATTTATTTAATGGGCATGTACAGCAGATGGACGCCTCATGTGATATGGTAAGAGCTACAACTTCCTAACTTCCAAATGTAGTCTAGGGAGAAGTAAGTAAAATGTCAGTTGTTATATAATATACTGTTCTTGAAACTCCACAGCACCATTTTATATGTTTGTTTTACAGGACAGATTATAGTTCTTTCAAATATTTTAGTAATTGTTCATTTTGTGTTTTTAGGTTCATAATGATCAATGTCAACCCAGAGAAGAGGATTCTGGATGGATGAGGACCACTGAGAAAGGCTGGAATGTTCACCTAGTAAATCCTCTACTATACGTTTTGCCTCTATAGATTATATAAATAACTAAATTGAAATTCCATCATTGTAATCTAGACCAATATTTCTAAAGGAGTCAAGCAAGTTTTCAAGTTTTGCATCATCAGAGAAAGTGTGACTTGACCAAATGTAGACATGTGCATAGCAGTAATAGAATATTGTACTGTGATAACCATCAATTATTGCAAAAATGTGGACTATAGATGATACCCTTTACTGAATAGTTTTTAAAGATTTGCTTTTGTGGCCTGGCTAGAAATAAAAGATGCAAGCCTTTACCATTCAGAAATGTATAGAGCCTGATGAAGGGATCTAATGTATTCCAAAAACTTGTAGCTTAATAACGTAAGTAGGCCAATAAAGAGTATCACATAAATTCTATGCTTTCAGACATATGCATAGAATTGGGCCCTTTAGATATATGTGGCCTAGACATTTAAAACGAAATTGTTCCAAAGGCCAAAAAATATATAGCCTCCCCTAGTGAATCCCCAGGTACACAAAAAGCAATGCCTGCAACATTTGTTGTTTAGATTTGTATTACAGGAAAAGAAAGTTATTTCAACCAATGCAATATTGCACAGGCATTATGCACATGCCTAAAACTATTCCCAAAGTTATTTATATGCAGGAAAAATCTATATTGTGGAATGCATACTGAGCACGGGGTATATTTTTTTTGAGTCCTTGGCCCTTTGGTAGTAGATTCTCATTTTGGAAATTGCGGAGAAAGCCCTTTGGAGAATTAAGTACATTTTTTGTCTTTCAGAGCCAAAATTGTGGTAAATGTGGGGTTGATTTACTGAAGACAAATGGTCTGTTTACTTTGCAAGGACATTTTCCATTCGCTTAGCTTGTGGTGGAAATTACTGTGGGGGGAAAAAAAAAACCCCAATCGCATGTAATGAAAATTTTTAAAAGTATATTTTTGTTTGCACATGTATTGCTGTTGGATGTTATCAGAGCTTCACCTCATTAACTAAGCTAAGGTAAAATTCCTCAAAGTTAACATCTTACCGGTAATTGTCTGTTGTAAATCAACCTCATTCTTTCTACCAGGGCAACAAACCACATAAGACACTCAACAGCCGATCAAACCTTGGCTCCACTACAACCCAAAAAAAAAATGAAACCATATAATAATGCATTAAACTAATTCAACGTTCTAGTTAAAAGTTTACACACCATATGTCTCTGAGGGTTCATATCTGTTGTTACCCTTGGCACTTACTTGAGGCTGAGCAAATCAAACCAATGGGTTTGTTTAGTTTATCCTATTAGAGCAAATGAGCTGTGCATATGTGGTTGGCTCTGAAAATTTTGTACCAAAAACTATTGCAACGTTAAGCGTTAAAATGTTCATAAATCTGAAAATGAACAGTTCTTTCGCTGATGTGTCACATTCAAATGTGAATATCCCTTGAGCATCCAGTGAACTTATTGCTGATGTACAGTATCACACAAAAGTGAGTACACCCCTCACATGTTTTAAAATTATTTTATTATATCTTTTTATGTGACAACACTGAAGAAATTACGCTTTGCTACAATGTAAAGTAGTGAGTGTACAGCTTGTATTGGTGTAAATTTGCTGCCCCCTCAAAATAACTCAACACTCAGCCATTAATGTCTAAACTACTGGCAACAAAAGTGAGTGCACTCCGAAAGTAAAATGTCCAAATTGGGCCCAAAGTGTCAATATTTTGTGTGGCCACCATTATTTTCCAGCACTGCCTTAACCCTCTTGGGCATGGAGTTCACCAGAGCTTCACAGCTTACCACTGGAGCCTTCTTCCACTCCTGCATGACAACATCACGGAGCTGGTGGATGTTAGAGACCTTTAGCTCCACCACCTTCCATTTGAGGATGCCCCACAGATGCTCAATAGGGTTTAGGTCTGGAGACATGCTTGGCCAGTCCCTCACCTTTACCTTCAGCTTCTTTAGCAAGGCAGTGGTTGTCTCAGAGCTGTGTTTGGGGTCCTGGAGCAACAATTCTTTTTTTAGATCCTCAGAGAGCTCTTTGACATGAGGTGCCATATTGAACTTCCAGTGACCAGTATGAGAGAATGAGAGCGATAACACCAAATTTAACACATCTGCTCCCCATTCACACCTGAGACCTTGTAACACCAACGAGTCACATGAAACTACGGAGGGTTAACGGGACCCAATTTGGAAATTTTCGCTTGGGGATGTACTCAATTTTGTTGCCAGGCATTAATGGCTGTGTGTTGAGTTATTTTGAGGGGACAGCAAATATACACTGTTATACAAGCTGTACACTCACTACTATACAGTGTAGCAAAGTGTCATTTCTTCAGTGTTGTCACATGAAAAGATATATCAAAATATTTACAAAAATGTGAGGGGTGTACTCACTTTTCTGAGATACTGGTATATTATTTGAACCTTCACCATGCATAGAAACCTCCACCTTTATAGAAAGATTGCAGGCTTACTACAACACAATGCTGTCTAAGGTTAGAATGGAAAAATACGATCGTTATGATCCATCTCACTCTCTTCCTCCCTCCCCCAGCAAAAGGTGACACCCAATACAAAGAAATAACTCCTAGTGTAGTACTGTATTTAATGGTGATCCACAGTGCATGAACAAGTTAAAGTAGTAGTTTTTTTTTTTTTTTTAAACCCTGCAAGACAATGACCTAATGTGCCAGTATGCATTAGAATGAAGCCCTCCAGTGGCACGCTGTCACCACTGAGAGGGCTCCCGTTTTCAGCCGGGTTTGCCATCCCTTCAGAGCGCATGCGCCAGTGACAAAACCGGCTGTATGCAGTGTGAATATCTCCTAAACTGTGCAAGTTTAGGAGATCTTCACTGTACCTACAGGTACGCCTTTATGATAGGCTTACCTTTAGGTACAACTGCAAAAAAAGAGCTTGCTTCTACTTTAGATAAACAACCATAAAAGCCAAATAAAGGGTGCCGCTTAGTAAACTTAAGGTACCGCCATCCCAGCAAGAAGTGGCAGCAGGACCTCAAGCACTACTGCTCTGCTCAATGTCCTTTTGTGCAACTGCGCATCATTACTAGGCTCTATCATCTGTGTACAGCAGCCATAGTTATGTAGCCAACAATCAGAACTAAATGGCGTAATTTTTGGTATCCGTGGCATATTGTTATGGTCGAGACCAATCAATATAGATACCGAAGGAATATGACATCACTTCTAGTCTCTGCGCCATTTTGTTGTGGTCAAAAGACATACAAGCGACCGCCATTGTAATGTGGACCTGCTATAAAATTGACCAAATTTAAAAAAAAATACTTTCTGTATAAGCCACTTCGTAATGTGGCTCAAAATCAAATCCCAGGAAGATAAATCCTGTCCACAATATATCTCTAACATCTGATGAATATTTGAAATTGATCAGATAAACTTGCATTCCGAATAGGCTACATATAACAAATAAAAAACGTAAACTAAAATACCCATAGTATTGATAATATAAATATACTGGAAAGAGCTAAAAAAAAAGTACATGATCAGAAAGCTAAAAATCTATATATAAAGTTTTAAACATATTGCATATGCTATGTGCATGTTATGTACTATGTAAAATGATTATCCATAAGGCCGGTAACAAAATTTTAAGTTCTAACTAGTATTTATAAAACAGTTTATATCCCAGTCTATGTTAAGACCATATGAGGAATATGATTTTAATTCATATAACCACTTAATTTCCATCTAACAATTTTGTGCTGCTATCCAGACATAAGTTACTTAGATAAGACCCCCTTAGACACATACGGTTTACTATAAAGCAGGGGTGTCAAACTAAATTTCTTTGCGGGCCACATCAGCATTATGATTGCCCTCAAAGGGCCAGATGAATCTGTAAGATTAGATGTCCAGGGCACCCACCCCCTATTACATCAGATGTCAAGAACCCCCCCCACCATCAGAAGTCAAAGAGTTCCCCACCCTCCCTTACCCTTACCTTGCTGCTGCTGGGAAGAAGCTGGGGCATTGCTGGGAAGCAGAAAGTGCAGGGTCTAGAGAAGGACCAAAGGAGGGCTGGAACTCTCCTGCAGCTGCAGGAGAGGTGCGAGGGCCACATGAAATGGCCTGGAGGGCCGGATTTGGCCCGCGGGCCTTGTGTTTTGACACCTGTGCTATAAAGAATCAAGTGCAGTTTAGACAGCATTTTGGGCTTACTAATTACAAAAATGAATTGTATCTGCAGGTAAAACTTACTCAAGGAACCAATGTACTGTACTGGAAAACTACAGCCTTTTACTTTGGAGAGACCAGCCCTAAACCAGTGTTGTTGAGAAACATTTTCATCACAGGTATTTTTACACTGTATTACTTTTTTTCCTTTTTATTCTGGTAGTATAGGAAAAATATTGTGTATCTTTTTTCACAGGTGCTGCATATACATCAGAATGTTTCCCATGCAAGCCTGGAACATTTGCACCCAGTGATGGAGCACCATCCTGCCAGATTTGCCAAAGAAACACTTACTCAATACGTGGAGCTTCCTCCTGTATACCATGTGAAGCTGATAAGTACTCTGGTGAGTTGAGATTTGGCTTCTTGCCAAAGGATTTGCATTTTTACTCTGTAGGGCCTGACCTCCACTGCAGCAGCAACACAACTTGGTCAGAAACACTAGTCAAAACCCACCCTTGAAGCTAGTTTACACTGGTGTTAGCCATCTGAAGGTCACTTTGTCATGCATCTCTTCTCAGGGGGCATTTGACAGGCAGTGAAGAGGCTTTATGTTGCCTACTCATTGACTGGTTTAACACTAAAAACCTGCACCACCACATTGTAACCATATGCAATAAGGGGCTTTTGTAGTGCAGCTCCATTCAGTTGACTGGGTCATGCTCAGCAGGCTGTACTACCCACTGATTGCAACTGGGGAGATCATATTTGCCATGTTGAGATTCAAGGCATACTGATAGTGGCATGTGTACACTTCTGTTCTCTGTCTTTGCAGCTTAAAGGGGAACAGTTGGGGGACATTAAAATTGCTGCTCAACCATAGGTGTAAACAGAGCCTTGGTGACGTGTGGACAATGCAACCATGGCAGTAGCTTATTTATGAGGTCATCCCTTCAGTCACTAGTGTTGCTTCTATTTATCGCAGTCTGCTTTACAGGTGATCACAGGAGGCCGATGTCAACACAAATTTAAGTACGCTAACTGCAAAACTGTTTTGAAATGCAAACATTTTTTAAGTTGTAAATAGAAAAAAAAAGGTTGACACCCCCCCTTTTTTTTTTTTTTTCATGTGTTCTGCTACAGAGATTTATTTTACCTTCCTGTCCTGCAGCAGCAACCAGAAATGAGACATAATCTTTCTAAAGAGAATGGAATTCCAACCTCTGTTTTCAGAGGAGCAGGGTCCTCCATTTGAGGATTTTCCGTTTACCCTTTGCTCTGGTGACACCAAAAAAATAAAAATGGTTTCCCCTTCACTTTTATAGTGAAAATGGTCACCAGAGGAAATAGAAGGAGGATTTTCTCCAGCAGTGACAGTTCTAAAAACTTGACGGTGCCTTTTAATCCTTCCCTACTCCATAAAAAATACCTTTACAAACACTTCAACCCAGTTAAAGCTGAACTACAGGCAGATATAAAGAACACAAATTAATGCAATTCTGAATTCATTAGTACATAGTTTTTAATGCAAGTGCTGTAAGCACCTGAATTTTCATCAAAAAGAAACAAAAATTGTATCCAGGTGTTCTGCCACATCCACAAAAAAGACCAAGAGGTTCTATCCCTTTTAAAGACCAGGGGTTATGTAATCACTATATAGACTTTAAAAGGAAAAAGAGAAGATACGACACACCCTGTAGGTTACCTCTGGAAAAAGTTATTAGCCAATGGAGGCAAGAGAACTACAAAAACACCATAAGATTCCAAAGAACACTGTATAGTCCTCCCCTAAAAACATTCCACTCACCTAAAACATGCCCCTAAATCCTAAAAATACCCTCCTACAACCACCCACAAGGATACTCCCACAGGAGCTGGTCTAAAACTCCCTTAATAAGCCCCCTCCTCCCTGCCCAATGACCTGCCGCAGACAACACTAGTAAATTGAATATTCAAAAAAAACTGTCGATACCCTGAGAGGCCTGCACCTCAACTTTTAAAACCACAATGGGTGAATGAGGTGCTGAAACTCTACAAGGTAAAGACTAAATCCGAATGGAGCAGCAATATGTGTGTACACAAGAATTGCGGAGCTCAGTATTCCTCAAAACGAGCATGAGAGATCGTCCTTAGGAGCCAAAACTGATCCTCTGATCGTAGCATGCAGATACAAATGAGCTGAGTGAAATTGAACATAAGCACAGACCAAAAGGAGGATATATGCACTTGGAGTAAACCATTCTCCGGTATATTAGGATCTATAAGCTTCCGCAGAATATCTGTCGAGTCCAATACAAAAGAGAGTAATTCTTTATTAAGGGTTTTATCCTCTTATCAATGTATTTGCTTATCCTTTCCAATGCCCCCCCCCCCACTCCTCATACTATGAGTCTTCCTGGTGGTTTGTCCATATTTTTATGTATCTTTGGTGTAACATAGAATGTAGGGATATTATAATCCCCTAACCGAAGGTAGTCAAATTCTGTGTGACGATAATTTAATTTCCCTTACAAGATCAGGGAAGGGATTTTTTCTCCATTTCTCATAGCAACTAAAATCATCCAGTTGTCTATAGACTTCTTCTAAATAGTTTTTTTTTTACCTGCCAGAGTACCACATAGTTGTTCTATGTATATGCTTGTACCAGTAGTGAGTTGTTTTAGATTTGAATCACAGGTCATCTCCCCAGTGAGGGGCAGGATCTAGCCCGCATATATAGTCCGGTGACAACTCATACCTCACATGGCCTGACGAAGTTCCGGTGGGCGGAACAAAACATGTAGACACAGGGACAGTCTGGGGAAGAGCCCCGGCCTCTTTGCCCTGCCGCTTGACTTGACCTTTTTGTTATGCCGGCTATACTTCCCTATCTGGACTATCCGAGTTTACAGCATATAATGGGAGCGGCCATCACTATTGTGTTGATTCCCTGAATGCCTAGGTCGGCACAGCAATGGTCTGCTCATGGGAGACAAGCATCGGACACTATACAGCATCAAGTGAGACCATTCAAACAGACTGAGGATAGTGAGTACTGCAGCACTAATAGACACAAGGTGTTTGTGTAAATGGTCACATCGGCTGTAGGCAGTTAGGGGTTTGGGTTACTCAATCACTGGTACTATCCCAGTGCTACAGGCTGGACCACACACTCCTATGAGAGTCTGTGTACCATATACTTTGAACATTAAGGACCGGAAGCTAGTCTGTATATATCCTCCTTTTGGTCTGTGCTTATGTGATTTCCACAAACTGTCATATCAATGGTGAACTGCTACATGGTTGATATTATATCTAGACTTTGTTTAGTCATCATTAACCACCTTTGAGTGATCAATCACAGCCTATATGAATTTGCAGTCACATACCGGCATCAGGTGTTCAGCTTCACTCAGCTCATTTGTATCTGCATGCTACGATCAGAGGATCTGCTTTGGCTCCTAAGGACGATCTCTAATGCCCGTTTTGAAGAATACTGAGCTCCGCATTGCTTGTTTGCACACACATTACTGCTCCATTCAAGTTTTTAGTCTTTACCTTGTAGAGTTTCAGCACCTCATTTACCCATTGTGGTTTTAAGGTGAGGTGCAGGCCTCTCAGGGTATCAACCGGTTTTTTGAATATTTCATTTACTAGTGTTGTCTGTGGCAGGTCATTGGGCAGGGAGAAGGGGACTTATTAGGGGAGTTTTAGACCAGCTCCTGCGGGAGTATCCTTGTGGGTGGTTGTAGGAGGGTATTTTTAGGCGTTAGGGGCATGTTTAGGTGAGTGGATTGTTTTTAGGGGAGGACTGTACCAGTGTTAATTTCGTCTACTAAAACCGACTAAAACATTTTTGTCGACTAAAGTAAAAAAAATTTTAGTCGACTAAAATACGACGAAAACTAAAATGGCATTTTAGTCTTAAGACTAAAATACGACTAAAACTAAAATGGCATTTTAGTCAAAAGACTATAACTAAAACTAAATTGAAATTTTCTGCCAAAATAACACTGGTGCATGCTCAAAGCTTAATAGCATAAATAATAACATATTAGATTTTTCACTCCAGGACTAGCAGTAGTATATAATGAGTTTGGAAATTGTAGAGAAATGCTTAAATAATGCATTACAAATTACAATTGAACTACACCCATTCGATTATAGATGACTAAAATGAGTTATAGTCGACTAAAATGTAGGACGTTTTAGTCGACTAAAATGTACTGGAGTTTTAGTCAACTAAATACGACTAAAACTAAAACACTTGCAGAAGACTAAAATGGGACTAAAACTAAAATGCCATTTTAGTCCTAAGACTAAGACTAAATTGAAATTTGCTGCCAAAATTAACACTGGACTGTACAGTGTTCTTTGGGATCTTATGCTGTTTTTGTTGTTCTCTTGCCTCCATTGGCTAATAACTTTTTTTCAGAGGTAACCTACAGGGTGTGTCTTATCTTCTTTTTCTTTTGACTTTTTAGCACCTGAATTTTACTTGGAATCAGCCTCTTGCAGATTTCTGTACATAAGAGCTCGGAGGAAGGAGGCAAAATGAGCACAACAGTATGTGCGATTTTCTCCAGTTAAAAAAAATGCATGTGGGTAGGAATATAGAGGGACAGAGGAGTTCATCATTGTGCTGCTTCTTATTTACTGCATAGTCACAGGGAGGAAATCTGTAAGTAGTACCAAAAATGCAGCAGAGCATAAACGGGTCCCATTTTTGCCCGACAGGACTATGCTATGTAGCAGGGCTGTGTAAATCTCAGAACTGGATCGACAGAGATACAAATCCTTTGGCAGGAAAGACAGCCCTTATGTACATATATATCCGTTTGCCTATAGATGAGCTGAAAAGGTCAGCTACTTTTCAATAATCCAGTGTTGCCATTTTTAAATGCATTCCAAGTTGCTTAAGTGACTATTGTGTAAAAAAAAAAAAAAAAAAAAAGTTACTTTTAGTTGTAGTTTGCTTCACATGACTGTTGCAGAAAATTAGAATTTATGTAGCTTTTTTGTTTGCAACATGCTGTTACAATACTTGGTGCTGTGTAACAAGACCATTCCCAGCTTGTACACTCACCGCATAAAAAGTGTGAAATGACTCCAGGGTGCAGGAGGTGCATCCTAGTGTTAACAGAGTCTGTTTTTGTTTTTTTATTTGAGCCAGAGTTCAGTTATAACAGCTAATTTGTGGTTCACCTCTTCTTGTTCGAGGAGCATGGTTCACAGATGATAAAAGCAAAGAACCTTTTGGTGGAAAAAAATAAATAAAAATAATACTAATCCTCCCCATGTAATGTTTTATCTCCAGTTCCTGGATCTGGATCTTGTCTTCCTCGTCCACCATGCACAGACAAAGATTATTTCTACACACACACACCATGTGATGCCAATGGGGAGGTAAATTGTAGAACTTTACGCCACAATGGAATTTGCAGAAATGGAAAAGTGTTAACCAGTATTGTCTTTGTGTGTAGACTCAACTCATGTATAAATGGATTGAGCCCAAGATATGCAGTAACAGTGTGGAAGGAGCGAAAGGTCTGCCAGTATCCGGTGTTAAGAAGAAGTGTCCACCATGCAATCCAGGATTCTATGTGTCAAATACGAGTTCTTGTGAGCCCTGCCCCAAAAATGCTTTTTCAAATGGGACCAGTAAGTCCTGCATATTTGTAACAAATAAAAAAAAAAAGTTAAATGACAAAGTTCTCTGAGTGGATATGAAGTTGAATATCTGTGAATACACACGGCAAAGGCCCATGCACGTTTATGCATTGTGGTAGTGCATGGCAATGTTCGCTATACATGCCATTCATTTTAAATGGCATCACAGCACACCAAGGCGGTGAACATGAGTTACAGCAGATCACATGCATCGTGTTACAATTTTTTTTCGCACCTCCTGAAATTTGTTTTTTTTTTTTTTTTTTTAAGGTTTTGGTTGATTTCCGGGCCCCTTCACAACACCTCTTTACATAACACATCTAATGTGCTGGTGTAATGCATTGGGGGAATGGTGCCATCCATTTGGAATGGAGCCACAAGGTACCTTCCAACAGAGGTTGCGCTGAAATGATTCCATTATGAAATGGCAGCACTTCATTTCAAACACATTGCACATGCATTGCCATTAATGCATGTTAATGCAACAGGATGGTGTAAAAAGGTCCTCAACGAGCAAGACCACTTGCACCATGATGCCCATTAATGCACTGCACAAATGGAAATGAATACTTAAAGAAAAGCTTTTATAACCTAAACATAGAAACTGCTATCTCTGACATCAGTTTGTTGCCTGGCTGCTGTTTTGTTTCTCCTGCTTCAGTTCTTTAAGTCACTAAACTGGAACAAAGCAGATAAAGACAAGCAAAAAATGTTTTGCTATTTGCTGATCTGCATACTTGTGCCACGTCAGCAGCTATTGATGTTTTAAAGAAAGCGGGGCAGTAGGAGTAGAAGGCAAATGCTGGAGATCAGCAATAGAAGCCCCTATATTTCTTTGACAGGTTTACGTTAATGATAATTTGTATAAACACCATTACCAGCTGATATCTTTGCACTTTAGTTTATATTGAATTTTTTTTTTTTTTATTTGCACTGTCAGTTCATTTGTCAGGGATCCATTCTTTATTAGGTCTAAGCAGTATTCGGCTAGAAAACATAAACAGCTGTTGGTCCACGGCATTTAGCGTTTGAAACTTTCAACATAAAATTTAAAAGAACCTGTATCCACATAATACATAAATTTAATATTTTGTTAGAAATGTTTACTGCTAAAGGGTATTGATCAAGGACATTTTAAAGGGAAATAGGGTGCACCACAGAGGTGTGTAGAGGAGCTGCATTTCACAATGTTGTAGTGAGAGTTCAATTAATTTTATTGATACGAAGTATAATTCTAGGTGTAAGCACAATAATGAGGCAGTTGATGACTTAAATGGAACCAAGCCTACAAATAAAAATGATCAACAGGCTATGCTATGTCTCTTCTGCAATAAGACACACTTACCTGTCTGCTTACAATCTTCTATAAAACCTTTACTGAGCTGCGAATGCGAAGCTCAACGTGCATCCCCGACACACTGCAGGTGTGCCAAAATAACTGACTTATGTCTGCATGCATGGATATCCATTTTCCTCCAAAGGCCAGCCAAAAAGGCTGAAACCCCGGCACCCAGAAATGGAAGATTACAGTGGTAAATGAGAGGGGTGTAACCAATGCATTGCTGGAAGTTGCGTGTGAGTATTTTGCTGTGGAGTTTAGTTCTGCTTTAAGGGTAACTCGGGTAAAAAAGGTGTATATGTGGGCGCTTCCGTGGGGTAGAGCCCTGGATCCAACGGGTTGTATAGATCTACATGCACTCGGGCCGAACCTGAGAGGAGAAGCGGCTCTGCAGAAATATGGAAGAGAACAAGGCGCCTCCAAGTGCAATATAGACCATTTAAAAGAACATAAAAGGTTTAAAACAACTTACAAGAAGTTCTTAAAAGGAAAACCAAAAGCAGAAGGTGGAGATGGATCAGCAGCATATCTTTTAAGCCCCAGTGTCTGGGAGGCTGCTTTGTGTATCGGTGTGCATCGTGGTAGGCTGGTGTCAGATGTGGGTGGGCGGTAACATGTTTCGGAACATGCGCAGCTCCTTCATCAGACCTCCACCCGCTGAAGATCTATTGATTTATAGAGACAAGTGGGGCCGGGGATGGGAGGGGGCTAAATGATTACTTCATGCCTGCTCGTAGAAAGACGACAAAGGGGAGGAGGAAAGGATGAGCATACATGTTGGCATCGTATCTGTATTCTATCATGATCATTCATATATGGACAATTTAAATAAGGAGATGGTGAGCTAATGGAAATTAATTCTAAAATTAAAAAGGAATAAAAACTGAGGGATTAAAAACAAAAAATAAAAAGGGGGGGTATTAAAAAAATAACAAAGGTGGTCATAATAGACCTAAAATTCTCAACAAAAAAGAAAAAAGGAGAGAAAGAGAGTAGGGGAGATCTACTATGGTCCCAGAGTGACTCTCTATTGGTGTTATTACCAATATAGAGTCACTCTGGACCACGGTAGATCTCCCTCACTCTCCTTTCTCATTCTTTCCTTTTTTTTTTTATTTTTTTTTTTTGTAGAGAATTTTATATCTATTATGACCACATGTATTTGTTGTTTATTTTTGATTACCCCCCCCCCCCTTTTTTTTTTTTTTTTTTTTTTTTTTTTTTTCATTTTGGTTTTAATCCCTCAGTTTTATTCCTTTTTAATTTTAGAATTTTTTTTTCCATTAGCTCACATCTCCTTATTTAAATTGTCCATATACGAACGATCATGATAGAATACAGGTACGATGCCGACATGAAAGCTCATCCCTTGCCCCGTTCCTCCTCCCCTTGGTTGTCTTTCTATGAGTAGTCATGAAGTAATCATTTAGCCCCTGCCATCCTTGGCCCCACTTGTCTCTATAAATCAATAGATCTTCAGCGGGCGGAGATCTGATGAAGGAGCTGCGCATGCTCCGAAACATGTTACCGCCCACCCACATCTGACACCGGCCGCGTGCATTCCAGCATGGTTACCAGAAGCCCTTCCACGCTGTGTGCACACCGATACACAAAACAGCCTCTCGGACACTGGACAAGTGAGCATTGGCTCCTTCGGTTGAAAAGATATGCTGCTCATCCATCTCCACCTTCTGCTTTTGGCTTTCATTTTAAGAACTTTTTGTAAGTTTTTTTAACCCTTTTATACTCTATTAAATGGTCTATATTGCACTTAGAGGTGCCTTGTTCTCTTCCGTTTAAAGGGTAACTCCACTTTTGTGACGAAAAAAAAATCAAATAAAGAAAAAACAATATAGCGTATACAATTGCTGTCTACATGCATCCACTACAGCAATAGCTGTATGATAGTTCCCAGGGTGGGTTCCCTGATGGTGATAAAAGTGGACTTTGGGGAACAGATGCTAAAACGGCCATTTGTAGTCTCCATCTGAAGCCCATGTGACAATGCTGGAGCACAATAGAGCATTTTTACCATATGTCTTCATAGCTTGATCACCATATGTTATTTTAATGAAAGCTGTAGATTTAAAGAAATATTTTAACTTGCTTGTTTGTGATATTTTAGTAACTGGGTTTACATATTTAAAGTGGTACTCCAGACGTTCATGCACTCCTACTTATCCGTTCTTTTGACTTCTATCAGTACAAAGAATGTAAAACCTTTTTTATAGCCATCCATGGAACAAGAGCATAGAGAAGTTCTACCAGTAAAGAGTGGCAACGGTCAGGGGTGGGACTCTCCTTCATTTTTGGGTGGTTTTCCTCTCACTTTCTGTTGTGCCTTAAAAACAAAAAACAAGGGGAAAATCTTCTTGCTTATACAAAAAAATAAATAAATTTGTCTGGAGTTTCACTTTAATTTCTGATTCCTGTTTTGTCACAAATCTTTTAGTTTTTAAAGGATTAACAAGTTTTGACAACAGGAATAATTTTTAATTATATTGGATAAGCTGGTTTCTCTAAAGAACTTTAACATTGATGTGTTTAACATTTCATTAATGTATGATATGTATTTTGTAGATGAATAAATAGCGATAAAGTTGCAATTTTACTGCAGCTTGAATGTTGGCTATTCTATTCGTCTTACCCCCTACTTTTGTGTTTCTTTCTCATAGCTTGCAATCCCTGCCCAGCTGGTACAGAAGCTGTGCTTGGATATGAGTACAAATGGTGGAATACACTACCTGACAACATGCAAAGTTTGGTCATGAGTGGGCTTACCTTTGAGTATGAGAAGGTGTCAGGTAAGTACCAGGCAACTGCCAGAAAGGTTTGGTGTTTTGTGTGTGTTTTTTTTTTTTTTTTCATGGAATTTGCTACATACATACAGTAGATATACAAATATAGTGTATAGCCTTTTTTGTGTTTTTGAGGTATAGACTTTAAAGAGGTTAGATAGATCTACATAGTGTTTTCAACGTGTAAGTGTTTTAAAAAGCTTGTTTGTAGTTATAACTTGTAATTTCTACATGTGCATGGGGGCATCTATATTTGTCCATTACAAACACAGGCCCTATTTTACAGCTCCTTCTCAGAGTGCATGTCTGTGAGTTGGCTGAACACAATCCATTCCCTATGTGGCTGAAATTGTACAGTACACACAATAAGATTATCAAACGAATGATTGTCCGTGTTGTTGCTTTTTTTTTTTTTTTTTTTTCATGCCAGTCTCCCATATCGAATGCGAGTAGGTTACTAAAGTACTAAAATTCTCGTACGACAGAAAAAAAATTTGGAAGTGATGTGATGTATTTGTATTGAATTTTTGGATGAAAACTGTACTGATTAAACGAAAATTGTACTATCTAGTATCCTATGAGAAAAAATTTTGTTTTTGTCCCTTCGGGAAATTTCATAGGACAGCTGTGTACTACTATGCTGTGTGTACTAATGATCAGATAACCGTACGATCACATCGAAAGCAGAATTTTTCGTCCGATTTTTCTCCTTGTGTGTACGAGGCTTAATGAGAGACCATAGTCTTTTCTGTTTCATTGCAATTTAATTGAAAGCGTTTTACATAATCAGAGTAAAAACCACTTGAATCCAGGTGCCAGTGCATCAAGGTGATGCTCATGGGGAGAATGTGTAAACCACTGTTACAACACACTGGTAGGCATATCTTTTTGGGTAATGGGGTAAATATTTAACCACCGTATATACTCGTGTATAAGCCAACCCGAAAATAAGCCGAGGCCCCTAATTTTACCACAAAAAAATTAGGAAAAATTATTGACTCGAGGGGGAAAATGCAGCAGCTACTGGACCCAACTGGACCACCACGAGACCCCAAACAGGGGCTGCGGGCATGGTGCAGGTGCTGCAGACATGGTACAGGAGAATGCATGGCTGCGGGCATGGTACAGGAGAATGCAGGGCTGCGGACATGGTACAGGAGAATGCAGTGCTGCGGACATGGTACAGGAGAATGCAGGGCTGCGGACATGGTACAGGAGAATGCAGGGCTGCGGACATGGTACAGGAGAATGCGGGCTGCGGACATGGTACAGGAGAATGCAGGGCTGCGGGCATGGTACAGGAGAATGCAGGGCCGCGGGCATAGTACAAGAGAATGTGGGCATACTACAGGAGATGTAGTACTGCGGGTATGGTACAGGGGTACCATACCTGCAGCACTGCATCTCCTGTAGTATGCCCGCAGCCCCGCATAATGGTAGGCAGTGCGGCTTTGGAGGAGTCTCACTTACCTGTTCCTGAGACGCTTTAGATTTAAAAAAAAATCACCGAGCAGCGGCAGCGTATGCGCAGTGTGCTTGACGGGCCGGCCGCGGACATTTTTTTTTTTTATTTTATGACTCGAGCATGAGCCGAGGGGGACCTTTTCAGGACAAAAAATGCTTATACTCGAGTATATATGGTATCTTAAAGTAAAGCATGACAGAAGAAGCTTTAGAACCATTGAGATAAACACTGCAAAAATTACTCAAAATATTTGCTCACTAAAAAATGTTCTACATCCCTTTTAGGGTCTTGTTCACACAGGCATACTTAAGCATACACCTCTGTGAGGGCTGTGTTTTGCCTGCAGGAGATGCATAGGTGTACTATATAACAAGACCATTTTGACCAAACGTGGCTGCTTCTGTTCCCAATTTCATGTGTTCAGGGGAGATGCATCTGCACCCACGTTTGGTCAAAATGGTCATGTTTTATAGTACATGGTCATCAAGACTTGACATTACTTGTACTTCAAGGCTATTTATTCTAAAGCTGGCTATACACAGTCGAATTTGAAGTGTTGCTCAAATTTTTTTTATTGTGAGTTGGGTCAATTTGACATTAAAGTGGTTGTAAACCCACTATAAAGTCTTTTGCCTATAGGTAAGACTATATTAAGGCTTACCTATAGGTGCTATAAATATCTCCTAAACATGCACAGTGTAGGAGATATTTACAGTGCATGCAGCCGATGACGTCATCGGCGCATGTGCTCTGAAGGAACGGCCACTCGTGCCGTCCCTTCAGAGTGTTATGCCGTGAACGGCGGCTCCCAATCAGATGGCCGGAGGACGCGAACAAGGAAGCAGGACGGCCGGACATGTCGGCCGTCCTGTCGCTGAGCGGGCGGCACTGCGAGGGCTTCGTTTTAAGGGAAGTATTTCATAATGAGCTAGTATGCGATGCATACTAGCTCATTATGCCTTTGTCTTTACAGGTTTTTTTTCTCTTTTTTTTTTTTTTTTTTTTTTTGAGGGTTTACTTCCTCTTTAATTTTTAACTATAGAGACCAGGAAATCCGAAGGAGCAGAATGGAAAACTTTTCTCAAAGTTCGAACAGTGAATGTGGTTTTCACTTAGGAAAGTCCATTCACTCCAAAATCGATTTTGTTATAAACTGGTTGTAAACATCAAACATGAAATATGAACAAAGCGTATCCTTCTATAGTGAGTACTTGTCTCAATCCAGAGCACTAAGTGTCCTTTCTGTTTTCTGCCTCTTTCCTCTATCAGCTTGAGTAATTTCTGACAAGTTTTCCTGACACCAGGAGGTAAAAAGGTGACAGGGGAGGGAGCTCCAGCACATAGCCAAAGATTTATATCCTCATCTCTGTTACTGTGCACTTTGTGAGAAGGGGCGTGTGTACCTTACCTCCAATCAGCTCTCGCTAAGCACTGCAGGGTGTAAATTTAGCCTCCTGCCACTGCTTTCTCAAAGCTCAGATAAGCTGTATAAATTCTGGTCTTTGAACGGCTGTAGAGGAGACAGGGCTGCAGTTAAACAGGTAGAACGAATGTAGAAGGATTGGTTTCATCTCTGTGTGTCACCTGAGGCCAGTCCCATCACTGGGTATATGTAAGGGCTTAAAAACTGTTTAAAAGCAAACAATTTTTAACGACATTCTTCTTGTCATCGAATGTACTAATGGGACTTTTTATACATATGACCACCTTTACGTATTGTGCAACCATTTAATCATGGAGGGCTATTCTAAATTTATTATGAACTAATCACAAAGTAAGAGCACCTACAAATATTTTGCTAAAAAAAACTTTAAAAGGTTGTTTCTATTTCCATTTACCTGTTTTTCAGGGTGGGAAGTTGCTGGAGAATATATTTACACTTCTGCTGCATCTTCAGATAATGATTACATGGTACTTAGATTGAACATACCTAGCTTCAGGTAATAATCCTCGTAACCTGTAAACATAGCAGCCTATTAGTTAATTGACTAAATGTCTAATTGCTTTCCCTTTTTGTACAGCTCTCCTAGAAGTGTAACAGATGACAGTAATAATGAAGTGGCCCATATTTCATTTGTGTTTGATATCAAATGTATTGTCAAATGCCAGCTCTTTTTCATGATGGTAAGTACTGGTGTATTTAATCACAAACTAAGGATATATTCTCTCCTTCTTTATTATCTGTATAGAATCTTTGGTCTGCTTTTTTTCCAAATTGTAAAAATTGTTTCACAATTGAACTTTTATTACACAGATGAGACCGAATTCACAGAGCATTATGCATTTGCAGTGAGAGTACAGCAAAAGCTGTTTACTTTCAGACTGTTGCTCTTTAGAGGTAGCTATCTGAGTCATTTGGACCGCACCCTCCGAACATTACTGCTGTTCCATGTGAGTTGTGTAGCCCATGGCCCTGCAGGCAAACCAACATGGTTTTAAGGGCCAGGCAGTCCTAATAGACATTAAATATAGCAGCCCATATTAAGTTGGGGGAACTTCCTCCAGGCTCTTCCTCAGCTGGTGTTCAAAACCTCAATACCATCTGAAATAATTCAGGTATGATTACATGCGCATTCAACTTGGTGAATTACTATGTTATTTTTGTATTTACCTTTTTAGTTGTCTTTATATAACTTTTTGTGTGATTGTTTTCAGGCTGTAAATTCAGAAATGAGCTCATTGGTAGAAAGCTGGACGGGTTCTACAGAAAAACAGTCCTATTCATATCGTGTGGAGAAAAATGCTAATACCACTTTTACATGGGCATTCCAAAGGACAAGTGATGATTCAGATGGGGTAAGTAATAAATAGTCATCTGTATGTCTTATTTTGTATATTATGCTGCACTGCATTGCTACCACATTAAAATACAGGGGATTGTAAATCTGTCGACAAATTTGTTTACCTTTTTCTATACATTTAGTTAGCCTTACTTATGCAATGGTAGGCACCCAAAAACACAGTATACGTTGCAATGCATAGGTTCCCTGGTTGCTACTGTGTTTCTGACATTCGGCTTATACATATTGCAGCCGGCAGATTATAGTGATGAGCTGCCTTACTATGCAATAACGCATATAAAAGTAAAAGAGAAGGACCAGAGCAGTGTTTACTAAAGCTTTGTAACACCCCCCCCCCCCCACAATTTCACTTTTAAGTGAGCTGTCTCAAGTCTCTCAGTCTTCAGTACTATGATGGCAGCCGCCATCCCCTCTCCCACGTCTGCTGATTACCCCATTGCTCCTATTCTACCATAGGATAGCCAGGAATTATGTAAGTCCTGTGCATTTGCATAAGAGTTACTTCATTCATGGCATTCAGCTTTATTCTTGGCACACATCCAAGTTAGCCCCCGTTCACACTAAGGCGACCTGTGAGGCGACCTGGTCGCCTCACAGGTCGCCGTAGGTCGCCTCCCATAGGGAAGCTGCGGACCCGTTCTAATAGGAGCGACACAAGTCGCTCCGACTTAGAAAAAGGGTCCGGAGCTTCTTTGGGGCTACCAGGAGGCGACCGCCATAGACTTCAATGTTATGAAGTCCGTGGCAGCCGCACCGAGGTCGCGGTGCGAAGTAGCGTCGCCCCTATGTGAACGGGGGCTTACTCCTCTTATGTTAAAGAGTAACATGCAGTAACAACAATTATAAAAGTTTCAGAGAACAAAAGAAAATGCAAGTTATTCCCAAATTCAACAGATTATTATTACTGGGTGTAGTTATGTATATCCCCATGCTCTAAGTAGTCACTTTGGTGTCACACCCTACAAAAATACATACTAATACCTCTGGAAGAAAGTGCAGATCAATGAGAATAATTGCCAATAGTGAAAGGAACCAGCTTGCTAGTGTATATCTCCATAATGTCTGTGATCTCACAGCTAATTATCATCATAGGCTATTTTTTTGTCATCCATAAGAATTACTTTGATCAAAAATTGGATGGAATATGAAAACGTCAACCGATACAATGAAAATATGATTGATTTTCAATGATGTTGTGGTATATTGAAAAAGAGATTTTCTACACAGTATGAAGCTTTTGTAGCATTTTTTTATATCCAGCTGTTGACCACAATACCTGAAATATGTGGATATAGCTTGCCTGTAAAATCTATTTCTTGGAGTATATCACGGGACACAGAGCGATATTCATTACATATGGGTTAATGAATAAGGCTCTGTGGCCCCATGATGTACGATAAAGAAATGTAGATTTCTTTCTCTACAGCTTGCCTGTAAAATCCATTTCTTGGAGTACATCAGGGACACAGAGGTCCCTCCCCTCTTGTATGGGATATTTATTGCTTGCTACAAAACTGAGGTACTTACTGTATAGGAGGCGTTTATATAGGGGGACTTCCTGTCTGATTGGTTGCCAGTGTCCATTCACCTAAAGTTGGCCTATAACCAGTGGTGGGATTCAAAAATTTTTGTAACCAGTTCCGACTTTCCCAGCAGAATGACCAGCATGCCCCCTTTCAATGCACAGTGACCAGCGTGCCCCCCTTTCAATGCACAGTGACCAGCGTGCCCCCCTTTCAATGCACAGTGACCAGCGTGCCCCCCTTTCAATGCAGAGAGACCAGCGTGCCCCCTTTCAATGCACAGTGACCACAGCATTGCCCCCAATGATTGCAGAGTGCCAGCCACAGCATTGCCCCCAATGATTGCAGAGTGCCAGCCACAGCATTGCCCCCAACGATTGCAGAGTGCCAGCCACAGCATTGCCCCCAATGATTGCAGAGTGCCAGCCACAGCATTGCCCCCAATGATTGCAGAGTGCCAGCCACAGCATTGCCCCCAATGATTGCAGAGTGCCAGCCACAGCATTGCCCCCTAATGATTGCAGAGTGCCAGCCACAGCATTGCCCCCTAATGATTGCAGAGTGCCAGCCACAGCATTGCCCCCTAATGATTGCAGAGTGCCAGCCACAGCATTGCCCCCTAATGATTGCAGAGTGCCAGCCACAGCATTGCCCCCTAATGATTGCAGAGTGCCAGCCACAGCATTGCCCCCTAATGATTGCAGAGTGCCAGCCACAGCATTGCCCCCTAATGATTGCAGAGTGCCAGCCACAGCATTGCCCCCTAATGATTGCAGAGTGCCAGCCACAGCATTGCCCCCTAATGATTGCAGAGTGCCAGCCACAGCATTGCCCCCTAATGATTGCAGAGTGCCAGCCACAGCATTGCCCCCTAATGATTGCAGAGTGCCAGCCACAGCATTGCCCCCTAATGATTGCAGAGTGCCAGCCACAGCATTGCCCCCTAATGATTGCAGAGTGCCAGCCACAGCATTGCCCCCTAATGATTGCAGAGTGCCAGCCACAGCATTGCCCCCTAATGATTGCAGAGTGCCAGCCACAGCATTGCCCCCTAATGATTGCAGAGTGCCAGCCACAGCATTGCCCCCTAATGATTGCAGAGTGCCAGCCACAGCATTGCCCCCTAATGATTGCAGAGTGCCAGCCACAGCATTGCCCCCAATGATTGCAGAGTGCCAGCGATTCCCCCAGCACTTACCTCACGGACGGTCTGGCAGCTTCTCTGTAGTCCCCGGATCCCCGCGTCTCCGAGTCTTCAGTCCTCCCGCGGCGCCTCCTCCTCGTCCAATGGCACGGTGTTTGCCTTTCGGCCAATCAGGGAGCGGGAGGACCCGCTCCCTGATTGGCCAAGAGGAGGATCCGTGTGACAATAGTGAATTCTCATTCGCTATTGTCACAGAATGGGCGGGTCGGGGCGCACTGCTCCGCTTCCTGGCCGCTACGTCTGCGGCTGCGCGGTCCGAGCGCGGGACATTCAATTGTACTGCGCTCGGACGCGCAGAGGAATTCAGCCGGTTCTGCGAACTTGCAGAAAGTTAGTAACCGGTTCTATGGACCCGTGCAAACCGGCTGAATCCCACCACTGCCTATAACCCATATGTAATGAATATGGCTCTGTGTCCTGTGATGTACGATAAAGAAATAGTGCAATCACAGTACATACATTTGAATTGAGCATCCCATTTTAAAACCATTTGTTATATGCAATTTCTGTAATAATGTATTACTACTAACCTTTTGTGTTTATTTAGGGTCGGAAATATACTGCAGATATTGCAAAAATATATTCCATAAATGTTACTAATGCCAAGGATGGCGTTGCATCATGGTGTCGGCCATGTGCCCAGGACAAGGATTCCCAATGCGTCTCCTGTCCCCCTGGGCATTACATTGACAAAAAGGCCAGCAGCTGCATCTCCTGCCCAACGAACACTTACCTGCAATCAAACTTACCTTTTGGAGATGAAACTTGTGCACAATGTGGACCTGGAACAAGAAGCAATAATGTAAGGGAAAATACATACATTCTGAAAATGTTGGTCAGTGGAATGTAAAATTTGTAAAGAATGCTTATTATAATGTTCTTATACCACAAGGTAACAATCTGAGAGGGGTTTCTACAGATCTGGGGATGGTGGTGGAAGTGATAGACGGCTTCACAGCCGATTGTATCACTTCCACATAAAGTACAGACGCTCCCGGCCGATTGTGTAAAAAAAAAACACATCAACAGCATCTGGTGTAGAGACGGACATTGTGACTCAGGAGGGGACGTGTTCCTGTCGGTGAGGTGTCATCCTCATCTGTGCTGCTATACACTGCTGTCGGTGTCACTGTTAGAGTCAATTTTATGCATGTGTGTGCCTGCCCATTCTAATTTCTTGCCCTCCTGAGTCCTGTCCCTGAGCTACTTACCTGCTATATGAAAAATAAAAAATATATATATTTTTTGCCTTGATCACATTGCTAATTGCATATTGTACTAGTTGTTTGTAGCCTAAATACTAAAGTTTCCCTTAAAACTGTAATTTTGTAATTTTTGGAAATGCCAGTAAAAACTTGACTTGGCCAGTAAATTTTGGGTGCCGTGTCAGTAAATTTCAATCTGGTAGGCTGGCAATACATTATGTGGGGCAGTACCACAACTTCCCTGCAATTGTATGCAATACCTCTGTGGTACAGTGGTGCAGGCTTTACAGGTTTAAAAAAACAGGATTAAAAATGTCACCTCCTCATCATACACAAACTACCCCGTGCCTTTTAGGTTGCTGCTGTAACACTAGAAGAGTGAACCCACACCCTCCCGAATCTCAGATATACCCCAAAAATTGCAGCGCAACCATATACCAGTCAATATGTATCATACATGTACAACATCTCAAAAATAGTTAAAAAAAATCATCAGCAAAAAATAAAAAGCAATCATGAAACCATCAATAATCATAAAGGACAGTCCAAATTCCCGATTGTTTCCCCCACTTCTGCAGGAAAGGTGCACACGTATTGCTTCCATTCTCCGCCGACCACTTGTGCTCTGCACCACATGATTAAAAGTAACTGCTTACCTCAACAACTTGAGGTCATATCAAGTTTGTAACATTTAGGACCAAACACAGCAGTGTCCCCATTAATAACCCCCACGCAGCAGCTCTCATTACATGGCTCTTGTCTGACCCCCCCCCCCCCCCCAAGGAAGTAGCCACCAAATTTGACATACAAAAAAACTGAAAAGGACTAAAAGTGCTCTCCATCTTCTTTTTTTTTTAAAACCAGATAAAGTAAACACAGAGAAGCGGGACATTAGTGCTTAGATAACACTCAATACCCAACCAGCATTCCACACCGTACAGTCTCTCAGCTCAGCAGTCCTTATGTTAAAGCGTGATGACAGCGTCCGCATCTGTGGCTCGGACCCTGCACATGTTACTGCCAGGGATCTGGGCCTCATCAGCAAGAAATTCTGGATCCCCAGGTATAATGCTTACAGGGGAGCAAGCTGCAGATGCCAATACTGTCATCACGCTTCTTGATTGGAAGCAATAGATATGCACCTTTCATGTGGAAGTGGGGGACACAATTGGGAGGTTAGGCTGTCTTTTCTTTATTATTATTTTTTTCTTTATTGCTTTTTATTTTTTTGCTGAGGTTTTGTACCATTTTTGAGATGTTGTACATGTATGACACATGATGAATGTTCTAAGGTTGCGATGCGCTTTGTGGTGTAGTGTGGTATATCTTACTGCAAATGTCAACAAGACTTGAATATACAACCAAATAACCTTTGTCCAGTAAATCAATTGCCGTGCTTTTTTTTACATTTCAAAATACTAAGACACAAGTACAGTGATACCTCAGTTCAGGAATGCTTCTGTTCATGAACAACTCGGTTCACGAACAGAAAAGTTCATAAAAATATGCTCCGGTTCACGAACTCTGTTTCGGTTCACAAACAGGAGCCGTGGCCATTTTAATGCTATTTCCAGGCTGTCACATGGTCGTGACTTCCTGTAGGAAGATCGTGGAGAGAAGAAAAGACACAGAAAGAAGTACCGTGGGTACTGTGAAGACACTTTTTGCTTTTTGGTGTGCTTTTTTAGCACATACAGAACTGTACTGTACAATACTGTACAGTACACAAAATAAAAATACGAAATTTTCTGCGCTATAACTAATGAGTGAAAATGACGAAAAATTTAAGTGATAAAATGTATAAAGCAGCTGGCACAAGATCCACAAGCAATGATCAGCAAACAATATAATCCAAAAAGTGCAGCGCTAAAATATTAGTGACATAAAAAGTAATAAACTTAAAAGTTCATATAAAAGGAACAACAAAGCGGGAGTGACTGAAGAACCAAGAAAAAAAGTCCCATATTTGAAGGTGAATCCAGAAATATGAATCAATTCTTCCTCCTTATGACACCCAGGAATTCTGTGAAGGGGGGACACCTCTGTGCACAAGTGTGATAAGCAGCTTACCAGACAGCCATGGCTACTCAAATGAATGAGACAGCCTCGCCAGATATAACATGGATCTCAGGAACTCCAAGGGGTCATGGATAACGCCAGAAGATAATAATTCCTCAGGGTAGCTCCATAAAGGTCAGAGGAGGGTGTAAGGAAAAAGATGGTACAAAAAGACCATAGCGTAATCCTGTAAGATATAAAATAATGTATTTATTAAAAAACTACTCACATATAAGTAGAAAAGAACAGGCACATAAAGTTGGTAGCTGGGGATCCAAACAGCGGCGTCCCGCATGTATCCGATCAGCATATAAAAAATGCCATCTCATGGAAGGTACGTGTGGACAATTGCGTCTGGAGTCGCCAACATTTCGTCATGAAGTCTTTTTTATGACGAAACGTTGGCGACTCCAGACGCAATTGTCCACACGCCCCTTCCATGAGCCGGCTACCATTTTTTATATGCTGATTGGATACATGCGGGACGCCGCTGTTTGGATCCCCAGCTACCAACATTATGTGCCTGTTCTTTTCTACTTATATGTGAGTAGTTTTTTAATAAATACATTATTTTAGATCTTACGGGATTACGCTATGGTCTTTTTGTACCATCTTTTTCCTTACACCCTCCTCTGACCTTTATGGAGCTACCCTGAGGAATTATCTTCTGGTGTTCTCCATGACCCCTTGGAGTTCCTGAGATTCTTGTTATATCTGGCGAGGCTGTCTCATTCATTTGAGTAGCCATGGCTGTCTGGTAAGCTGCTTATCACACTTGTGCACAGAGGTGTCCCCCCTTCACAGAATTCCTGGGTGTCATAAGGAGGAAGAATTGATTCATATTTCTGGATTCACCTTCAAATATGGAACTTTTTTCTTGGTTCTTAAGTCACTCCTGCTTTGTTGTTCCTTTTATATGAACTTTTAAGTTTATTACTTTTTATGTCACTAATATTTTAGCGCTGCACTTTTTGGATAATACTGTACAGTACTTCTGTACAATACTGTATTGTATCTCACAGCCTCCCACCTGTCTTCCTCCATGCCAGTGGAGTCATCTCAAGCACGGTTAGTGTTCTCTCTTTATACATTACTATACTGTATTAATGTACATTGTAATTTGTTTCATATTTTTGTGCTTCAAAAACCAAAAAAAAAAAGGTCAGAACGGATTAACCGGATTTACATTGAACCCTATGGGAAAATGTGCCTCAGTTCATGACCAATTCGGTTCGTGGCCAGAGTCAGTTCACGAATTAAGTTCGTGAACCGAGGTATCACTGTAATGTCCTTTTTAAGTTATGTAGGTTCACTTATTTTATAAAAAAATGTTTTTTATATTTTATTTATAATGTTTTTAAATTACATTTTTAGGCACACTCCCTGTGTTTTCATGATTGCAAAATGACTGTATCAGCAGGCGGAAGAGAACTGATGTATGACTTTACATTACTTTCAAATGTAACCACATTTATTGGAGCTCCCAGTTTTACCGGCAAAGGACTCAAATACTATCGTCAGTTTAGTATAAGCCTCTGCGGGAACCAGGTTTGTGTTATCTGCTGTAGTTGTGTTTTTCCGGTTTTATTTAGATTGCTAAAGGCCATCTCAAATACTTGAGCTTTGAATAATTTGAGCGCCAATTTTCTATTCAGAATTGCCTCATACCATAACAGAAATGTAACCTATTGTTTGAAAAAACTATTTTTTTTATACTGCCCAATCTCTCTAGGTGCCAGGTACAAGTGAAAGTTGAATTTTATTTTCTTTGTCACCACTTTGCCTAGGGTTGTCAGCCATCTGCAAAATTCCCCAGTCAAATATATGATCAGTTGTCTTAAAAAAAAAAAAAAAAAAAAAAAAAAAAAAAAAACTGGCTTCTAATGGTGTAAGCTAAGAGAGAATTGATTGCAGTAAATATCTATAACATGATACTTGTGCACCTGACCTCATAGGCAGCCATTTACTTAATCTGATTAGCAAAAAACTGCTCTTCTTGTTGATTAATCATTAGTATTTTAGAAGTTCAACAAAGCAACAAAAAATGATATAAGAGCTGTGGCCAGAAATAGAGGGCAGGTGCAGAACTTTTGGGTTGGCATTATACCTAATTTTGACACCTCCTTTTAAAACAATACCCTACTTGTTCTTTCAGGTTTCCATATGTGGCTTTACATGCAGAATCTTACACAAATCTTTTTAGACAATACAACATACCTCTGCAAACTATAATTAAAGTGGGAGGTTGTGAATTGCAACATTTAGTTTATTGAAAGGCTCTTTGTAGTGTTTTCATTTCCAAGTAATGCTTTTTTTATTTATTTATTATGCGATTTATCATTAATTTACAAACCTGAAATTCTGGTTATACAAGGAAAATGTAAGGGCAAAAAGGACTAAGAAAATCAGTTCTGTTTCAGTATTGCACATAACCTGATATTAATCTGCATATGACATTTCTTAATCTGAAGTTTGTTGGATACTATATATGAGACACATTGAGAAATAAGGGAAGGTTGAATAGATCGTCCTAAATTATATCGTTCTCTTCTAACATGCTTTAACTAGTGTACAGGTGTGGCGACTTAAGCTGGCAATAGATGGATCAAAACCGGCTGAATTTTGATCCATCCATGGTGGTTACTGTTCGAGAGGAGTCGATCTGATGGACTCCTCTTGAATGGGACTGTTGGTAAATTTTTGTTCCATCAGAACTGAAGCCAATAGGCTGCAGCGCTGATCGGTGTATTCTGACAGGCGGAGTCCCCACTGTCATAATACATAAGCACAGTGGGGAGGTGCTTGTGTGGATGGAGGAATCCATTCCATTTTTTTTTTTTTTGTTCAGCCTACTGGCTGATTGAAAAAACAAATTGAGTCATTGATGGCCAGCTTTAGTGCGGAGTAGAAAATATATTTTTATATAAAGTTTATATGTGCAGTTAAAATGTGATTTAAAGGGGGCCTTCATTTTTTTTTTTTTTTTTTTTGTAATGCAAGCAGTGTCAGCCTCTTGCAGTCCCTGTAAAGTAAAGATCTGAGCTGGAGAATGAGGAGCAGCAGAAGGGGCCACTCAAGTGTGTTGTAGTACAAGGAATGTAGTAATAGTTGGAGCAGAGTGACGATGAGCTCATTAGTGCTGCTTTGGTTTTCACTGTCCACTTGTAGGGTGGGGGTAGAAAAGGGACCTGTAAATGAAAGCGAAATTGCACCAGAGAGATCAGGTTCCCTCCCCTGCTAGGCTGGACACTGTTGTGTGGCGGAGCTGGGTAAATCCCATAACTGGATAGACAGAAATACAAATCCAATTGACAGGTAAAACCGCTCCCACATACTGTATGTATTTCTTTGCTTATTGAGCTGTTTACATGTATTTTTAGCTATAAAAGGATATAAGCAATCTCAATATCTAATGACTGCCAGGTATCATGGGCCTCATAGCAGTTGCAGGTCTGCTGCAGCAATAAAAAAACATTTTTCATAATAGTTGTATAAAAAAATCAATAAACCAATCAGTACCACAGCCACCTAGATCAGGGTGTCTCCAAACTTTCCAAGCAAAGGGCCAGTTAACTCTCATTCAGGCTTTAGGGAGACCAGACTGTGACCAGTGGGATTAGAAAACACCCTGGCGGCAGTAGCAGTAAACCATGCCTCATCATTGGTTTTAGTGGGAAAAACAGTGCCTCATTGTTGGTATTTAGGGGAGGAATAGTGCCCCATTGTTGGTGTCTGTAGGACAAATGGTGCCCCAACACTGGTGTCAGTGGAGGAAATAGTGCCCCAACATTGGTGTCAGTGGATGGAATGGTGCCTTAGGCCCTGTTAACATCTAAGGGTTTTTCAGCTCGTAAAACGCTCATCTCTGAAGTCTCAAAACGCCTAAC
Organism: Pelophylax lessonae; assembly: GCF_965119305.1. Classification (NCBI taxonomy): domain Eukaryota; kingdom Metazoa; phylum Chordata; class Amphibia; order Anura; family Ranidae; genus Pelophylax; species Pelophylax lessonae. Next base: position 295,069,386 of record NC_138769.1, read on the forward strand.
AAAAAAAATCCCATTCATTTCAACGGCCCCTGTTCACATATGAGTGTTTTGTCGCCTGAAGCTCAAAGTACACGTAGCAGTATTTCCATGTCTTGTGCCTGATGTGGGTCTGCCATTGTTACTGGTGACACTTCCAACACAATTGAGTTGTGACCCCAGGTGTGAGAACTGAGACAATGACCATTTTGGCATCTTTGGTTTGTTTTGTTTTATTGTATTTGGGAATGGGAGAAGGGAATGAGTGGGATACTCCTCTGGCTCAATTTTGGGACACTTGAAGAAAAATGCCTGTTTGCGCTGTCTTGACGCCAGCTGAATGCCGGCCAACACTTCCTAGCGCTTTACAGTTACTATGACACTGAACTTGTGCTGGAACCTCGACTTTAACTTGACTGTTAACTCAGAATAACCAGGACTGTAGATTACTTGACTCCTGACACTGCTTTAGCTCAAAAGTCATTGAACAGCTCCCTCCAGCCCTGCACTGGTTGAGGTAGCTCCTTGTAAATACTTGGGCTGCTGCAACTCTTACACTCCACACTGTACACTGACTCTTCAGGGCCCAAACTGCAGGCGCCCCCTTTATCACTTCAGGGTCCTCTACCTAGGTACCCTCTCTAATACTTCAGGGTCCTCTGACCAGGCACCCCCTTTAACAGCTAGCTGACTCCTGGATCCCTAGAACCTTCTCTGGAGTAGTCCCCTCTGACACTAGGCAGACCCCCAGGGGCAATCCACAGTGCTTACGACCTTTTTTAGGCTTTTCTGGAACTGGACCCCTCTCTCTCTTTGCTGGTTCTCGGCACACCCGATCCCATCTACAGCTCAGCTGAACACTCTCTGGATTCTCAGGCAGCCAACCGAGAGACCCGTTTCCTCTGACAAGAGGAGAGACAGCCGTACTCTCCCTCCCGGGACTCTGCTTCCCACCAAAGATGCTGTGTCATGCATTCCCTTCAAACTTATACCTACTCCCAGAATCCTCTGCGGCAGAATCTGCCTTCTGGGGTAGATACAGACCTGACTGAGCCACTGATTGGGTTTCCTCCACTGCCCAATGAGAATCCTCTCACACAGCCAGTGGGGAGACTCCCCTCTGAGTAACCTCACCTGGGAGACATGACAGTCCAGCTGAAATCATGGCCCTGCTGTTAGGCAGCCAAGGCCCGTTATACTTTTACCTAGAACCTACCTGTAGGGTGCTACATACATGAGCTTCTTTTTTGGCAGATTAAAAGCGTTTTTGTTAGATCTCAATGCCTGCCTCCAGACACCTGCAAAAAAACGCCAGGAAAACGCCTGAAAAATGCCCAAAAAAGCCTTAAAACGATACGCTCAGGTCTGAATGGAGACTTAAGAGCCAGATAAAGGCAGGCTAGGGACCACAGTTTGGGGGCCACTGACCTAGATGCAGCTAAAATTTTTAAACTACTTTCTCACAAAGTATGCTACAGATTCTGTTGACCTGTTAGAATGTGTATGAACATAAATGTTCTAATTTTATGTATCAGGCTGTAAGTGTAAATTTATTCTTATAGGGGAAAAAGCTGGCTACGTGTGTGCAAAATGTATCAGATACTTGGGGATCAGATATGGAGCCCACGCGTTTTGTTGCCTCCTATGTTTGCCAGTCTATGTTTGTGCCATCAGATACAGTTGGTCACAAGACAATGATGACTACACAACCAGCAAACCTCGCTGATCAGCTCATAGGTGAGTTTGGCGTTAAAAGGCTACTATAATAAATTGCTAATAGCTGACTATATGAAGGAAAGGAAAATCTGCAAAAACAAATCTATTTCTATTGCTAGGTGTCACAACAGAAACCACTCTTGATAAAATCTCCTCACCAGTGAATCTTTTTCCTGGAGAAAATATAGCCATAAATGACATCATATTCTATTACAGGTAAGCGAGCCACAATCAAATGTCAAATACATTATTCTGTACCATGCAGAAGTGGATTTCCAAGGTAATGGGTGGATAGGTAATTTGGGCCCAAAATCAATAGATGTAAAGTGAACTCCAGTCCAAACTTTTTTTTTTTTTTTTTGTGGGGAAAAAAATGACCGACATGAATTGCTTCCGGTTTCCCTTCTTTGTGGTGGCATTCTATCTATCTATCTATCTATCTATCTATCTATCTATCTATCTATCTATCTATCTATCTATCTATCTATCTATCTATCTATCTATCTATCTATCTATCTATCTATCTATCTATCTATCTATCTATCTATCTATCTATCTATCTATCTATCTATCTATCTATCTATCTATCTATCTATCTATCTATCTATCTATCTATCTATCTATCTATCTATCTATCTATCTATCTATCTATCTATCTATCTATCTATCTATCTATCTATCTATCTATCTATCTATCTATCTATCTATCTATCTATCTATCTATCTATCTATCTATCTATCTATCTATCTATCTATCTATCTATCTATCTATCTATCTATCGTACTGTGCAAAATAATTAAAGGAACGCTTTGAAAACACGTCAGATCTGAATGGGGAAAATATCATGCTATATATCAATACTGATATGGACTGGGTAATGTGTTAGGAACGAAAGGATGCCACATCGTTTGATGGAAATGAAACTGATCAACCTACAGAGGGCTCAATTCAAAGACATCCCGAAAATCAAAGTGAAAAAATGATGCAGCAGGCTAGTCCATTTTGCTGAAATTTCATTGCAGCACCTCAAAATGGTAGTCAATACTCTGTATGGCCCCCCACATGCTTGTATACATGCCTGACAACGTTGGGGCATGCTCCTAAGGGGGACAACAGATGGTGTCTTGGGGTATTTCCTCCCATATCTGGACCAGGGCATCACTGAGGGCATCACTGAGCTCCTGAACAGACTGCAGTGCAACCTGGCGGCGTCGGATGGACCAAAACACAATGTCCCAGAGGTGTTCTATTGAGTTTAGGTCAGGCGAGTGTGGGGACCATTCAATGGTATCAATTCCTTCACCCTTCAGGAACTGTCATACTCTCGCCACATGATGCCGGGCATTGTCGTGCACCAGGAGGAACCCAGCACCCACTGCACCAGTGTAGGGTCTGACAATGGATCCAAGGATTTCATCCCCCATACCTAATGGCAGTCAGGGTGCCATTGTCTAGCCTGTAGAGGTCTGTGCGTCCCTCCATTGATATGCATTCCCAGACCATCACTGACCCAGCACCAAACTGGTCATGCTGAATGATGGTACAGGCAGCATAACATTCGCCACGGCTTCTCCTGACCCTTTCATGTCTGTCACATGTGCTCAGGGTGAACCTGCTTTTATCTATGAAAAGCATAGTGGCGGACCTGCCAATCCTGGTGTTCAATGGCAAATGCCAATCAAGCTCCATGGTGCAGAGCAGTGAGCACAGAACTCACTAGAGGACATCAGGCCACCCTCATTAAATCTGTTTCTGATTGTATGGTCAAAGACATTCACACTAGTGGCCTGCTGGAGGTCATTTTGTAGGGCTCTGGCAGTGCTCATCCTGTTTCTCCTTGCACAAAGGAGCATATACCAGTCCTGCTGATGGGTTAAGGACCTTCTACGACCCTGTCCAGCTCTCTTAGAGTATCTGTCAGTCTCTTGGAATCTCTTCCATGCTCTTGTGCTAGGTGACACAGCAAACCTTCTGGGAATGGCACGTTTTGATATACCATCCTGGAGGCGTTGGACTACCTGTGCAATCTCTATAGGGTCCAGGTATCTCCTCATGCTACCAATAGTGACACTGACCCTAGCCAAATGCAAAATTAGTGAAAAACAGTCAGAAAAGATTATTAAGGAAAAAAAACACTAGAGGCCACCTGCAAAAACACCTGTAAAACCATTCCTATTGTTTTCATCTACTGCACCTATTGTTAATTTCGTTAACACCAAAGCAGCTGAAATTAACAACCCCCTCTGCTACTTAACTGACCAGATCAATATCCCATGGTCTGCAGAAAGCTTCCAAAGCATCAGATGGATCTCATTGTTGAAAGGCATCAATCAGGAGAAGGGTACAAAAGCATTTCCAAGGCATTAGATATACCATGAAAACAGTCATCATAAAGTGGGGAAAATATGGCATAACAGTGACATTACCAAGAACTGGACGTCCCTCCAAATTTGATGAAAAGACGAGAAGAAAACTGGTCAGGGAGGCTGTCAAGAGGCCTACAGCAACATTAACCACTTAAGGACCGAGCCCATTTTTTGACACGTTTACAAGTTAAAATCAGTATTTTCTCTATCGCTCATTGACAGACGTAGTCTTCTTGATTCTCAAGAGCTGGGTTATGTTGTCTCCGCAGGAGTAGGACTAGGCAGAAAGACAAAACGTTCTGGCTCCACCTTAGGGGCAGTCCCTGAGGGTATATCCTCCCTCTCTCTGCTACAGGGAATCAGTTTTTTTCTGTCTAGTAGAATTTCATCTGAATGAAGAAATTGTATTACCTTCCCTGTGTCCTAAGCCCAGTCATCCTCGGGAGTTTGCTTTACACTCCTTGGATGTGGTCCGGGCGATCAGGGTATACTTGAAAACGACAGACTCGTTTCGCAAGACGGATTCACTTTTTGTGATCCCAGATGGACCCAAAAAGGGGTTGCCTGCATCTGCCGCGACCATTTCCAGATGGATCAGACAGACGGTAGTACAGGCTTATTCTATTAAGGGTCGGGAGCCCCCGTTCCCTGTTAAGGCGCATTCCACTCGGGCACTTAGTGCGTCATGGGCCTTTCGCCATCAGGCGTCAGTGGTCCAGGTGTGCAAGGCGGCTACCTGGTCGTCGGTGCATACCTTTACTAAACATTATAAAGTTGATGTAATGGCATCGTCTGATGCCTCGTTTGGCCGCAAGGTTTTGCAGGCCGCAATTTGAGGAGACCAGTGGTCTACCTCGAGGGTTTTTCCGTTGGAAAATTTTTTTCTTTAGTCTCATTCTTTGTTTATAATGAGCCTTTAAAACTTCTAGTTTGGCACCGGTTGGGCCTTCTAGATTGGATTTGATTTGTCAATCCCACCCCTCATTTGTGGCACTGCTTCTGGATGTCCCAGCTCTTGAGAATCAAGAAGACTACGTCTGTCAATGAGCGATAGAGAAAAATGGATTTTTGTAAGATCTTACCGTAAAATCCTTTTCTCTTAAGCTCATTGACAGACGTAGTACCCGCCCCTCTATCATTGAGTTGGGTTGGGTTAAATTCTCTGTACTGCTTTAAAACAGAACTGATTAGCAGAGAGAGGGAGGATATACCCTCAGGGACTGCCCCTAAGGTGGAGCCAGAACGTTTTGTCTTTCTGCCTAGTCCTACTCCTGCGGAGACAACATAACCCAGCTCTTGAGAATCAAGAAGACTACGTCTGTCAATGAGCTTAAGAGAAAAGGATTTTACGGTAAGATCTTACAAAAATCCATTTTTTTGCTAGAAAACTACTTGGAACTCCCAAACATTATATATATATATATATATATATATATATATATATATATATATATATATATATATATATATATATATATATATATAAATTTATTTTTTTTTTTAAGCAAAGACTCTGGAGAATAATATGGCAGCCATTGTAATATTTTTTAGTCACGCGGTATTTGCGCAGCGGTCTTTCAAACCATTTTTTTTTTTTTGAAAAATTTACATTTCACTGCATTTAAAAAAAAATGAAACCGTAAAGTTAGCCCATTTTTTTTTTTTTTTTTTGTATATTGTGACAAATGATGTCACGCCGAGTAAATGGATACCCAACATGTTACGGTTTAAAATTGCGCACACCTGCGGAATGGCGACAAACTACGGTCAATAAAAAAATCTCCATTGGCGGCGCTTTAAATTTTTTTTCTACCAGTTTAGAGTTCGAGAGTAGCTCTTTTTAAATTATTGCTCTCGCTCTGGCGATCGCGGCGATACCTCACATGTGTGGTTTGAACAGCGATTTCATTTGTGGCGCAACTTCCGTGTACATTTTCTTTTGTGCGTGAGCTCACCATGACTGGCGCAGTTACATTTTTTTTTTTTTCTTCCTATTTATTTTATTTTTTTAATTTTAGCACAGGTTTTAAAAAATCTGATCACTTTTATTGTTGTAACAAGCAATGTAAACATCCCATGTGACAGCAATATGCAGTGACAGTTACTCTTTATGGAGAGATCGGGGGTCTAAAAGACCCTAGACCCCTCCACTGCACTTCAATGTATTCAAAATGCCGAAAACGGCAATTTTGAATACAGTCAGTTTTTAAATTTAGCGCCTTTAGCAGCCGAGTAACCCAGATGTGATATCATGGACGCCGCCTTCGGGTTATGTCATCAGAGACCCGATCAAAGTCGCATCCGGCTTTGATCGGGACTCCAACCAGCCAGCGGAAGGCGGCGGGAGGGTGTGTCCTCTCCCGATCTTTGGGGTAACAATCGAGCGGCTCCCAAGCTGAAAGCCGACCGCCGGCTCTAAAAAAATGGTACCGGGATGATGCCTCTAGCTGCAGGCATCACCCCGGTACAGCCACTTATTGCAGCCGACGTAGAGCTACGTCGATTGGCGGTAAGTGGGTAAAGGAGCTGCAGGAATATCTGCCCAAGTATTGGCTGCGTGGGTGGTACATGTGACAACAATCTCCTGTATTGTGCAAAATTATTCAGCCCCCTTAAGTTAATACTTTGTAGCGCCACCTTTTACTGCGATTACAGCTGTAAGTCGCTTGGGGTATGTCAGTTTTGCACATCAAGAGACTGAAATTTTTGCCCATTCCTCCTTGCAAAACAGCTCGAGCTCAGTGAGGTTGGATGGAGAGCGTTTGTGAGCAGCAGTTTTCAGTTCTTTCCACAGATTCTCGATTGGATTCAGGTCTGGACTTTGACTTGGTCATTCTAACATCTTCCCATCAATTTTAACCATCTTCCCTGTCCCTGCTGAAGAAAAGCAGGCCCAAACCATGATGCTGCCACCACCATGTTTGTCAGTGGGGGTGGGGTGTTCAGGGTGATGAGCTGTGTTGCTTTTACGCCAAACATAACGTTTTGCATTGTTGCCAAAAAGTTCGATTTTGGTTTCATCTGACCAGAGCACCTTCTTCCACATGTTTGGTGTGTCTCCCAGGTGGCTTGTGGCAATCTTTAAACAACACTTTTTATGGATATCTTTAAGAAATGGCTTTCTTCTTGCCACTCTTCCATAAAGGCCAGATTTGTGCAGTTTACGACTGATTGTTGTCCTATGGACAGAGTCTCCCACCCCAGCTGTAGATCTCTGCAGTTCATCATGGGCCTCTTGGCTGCATCTTTGATCAGTCTTCTCCTTGTATGAGCTGAAAGTTTAGAGGGACGGCCAGGTCTTCGTAGATTTGCAGTGGTCTGATACTCCTTCCATTTCAATATTATCGCTTGCACAGTGCTCCTTGGGATGTTTAAAGCTTGGAAAATCTTTTTGTATCCAAATCCGGCTTTAAACTTCTCCACAACAGTATCTCGGACCTGCCTGGTGTGTTCCTTGTTCTTCATGATGCTCTCTGCACTTTAAACGGACCTCTGAGACTATCACAGTGCAGGTGCATTTATACGTAGACTTGATACAGGTGGTTTCTTTTTATCATTATTTGTCATTTAGGTCAACATTTAGATCATTCAGAGATCCTCACTGAACTTCTGGAGAGAATTTGCTGCACTGAAAGTAAAGGGGCTGAATAATTTTGCACGCCCAATTTTTCAATTTAGTTCCACTTCATGATTGTGTCCCACTTGTTGTTGATTCTTCACAAAAAATTACAGTTTTATATCTTTGTTTGAAGCCTGAAATGTGCCAAAAGGTCGCAAAGTTCAGGGGGGGGGGGGGGCGAATACTTTCGCAAGACACTGTGTGTGTGTGTGTGTGTGTGTGTATGTATATATGTGTGTGTGTGTATGTATATATATATATATATATATATATATATATATATATATATATATATATATATATATATATATATATAGTGTGTGTATACATACATACATACATACAGTGCCTTGCAAAAGTATTCAACCCCTTGACTTTTTACCTATTTTGTTACATTACAGCCTTAAGTTAAATTTTTTGTTAATATGAATTTTATGCGAGGGATCAGAACACAATAGTCAAAGTTAGTGAAGTGAAATGAGAAAAATATATACATAAAACTATTTTTTAGAAATCGAAAACAGAAAATTGGCATGTGCGTGTAGCACAATTCCCAGCCGTTTTGCTGGACATGGGTCCCCCCCCCCGGGTTACCGCTGGCAACAACAGCACATTTAAGCATATTCTCCAAGTTTGAGTTCTGAGACAATGACCAGTCCAGTATCTTTTGGGTTTTTTGTATTTATTTGATTATTGGGATGGGAGAAGGGATGAGTGGGATACCCCTGGAACTAAACTAGGCTCGTTTGGCGGAGACACTTGAATATTACTGTTGGGCGCTGACTTGACGCTGGCTGAATGCCTATCAACACTGACTTGGCACTTGTTAACGCTGGCCAGATGCCTGTTAATGCTGAATTGACTTGGGACTGCTTTCTGCCTAAAAGAGTCCTATTCAAGCTCCCCTAAACACTCCTGCTGAGGTAGCTACTTGAATACACTGCTGCACTGCTGAACACTTCAGGGCCCTCACCGGCGCCCCCTTTCTCTCTCCAATCTTCAGGGCTTAGATACTGGCATCCCCTTTCTAAGCCACCACTACTGGCTAGCTGGCTTCCAGATTCCTTTGACCTTTTGGAGTGGTCCCCTCTCTCAGGCAGACCCCCGGGCAGTTTTGAGTACTCACAACACTGTTTTTCCAGGAAGCTTCTTTCCAGCAGCTCCACTCGGTGCACAGCACTCTGGATCCTTCCTGTAGCCCAGCTCAGCCTCCGGTCCTCTAGGCCGACCGCCCAGTGTACACCCTCACTTGCTCGGACAGGAGGAGAGACAGCCGTCAGCCTCCTCCTGGGACTCCCGCCAAAGACGCGCTGTCACGTGCTCCCCTTAGGCTTATACCCAATCCCAGGGTGCATTGCGGCAAACTCCGCCCACTGAGACAGATATAAACCCTGGTGTGCTATCAGCCAGGTTTTCTCTACTGTCCAACAGGAGCCCTCATTGGATACAGTGGGGAGAATCCCCAGACTCAACAGACCACACCTGGGAACACACGACTAACTGACTGATCAGGCCCCCCCTGATAAGCAGACAGGGCTACAAATATGCTTTTCCTAGCACCTACCTAGGAGGGTACTACATGCGTATGTATTTACCCCCTTTGTTATGAAGCCCATAAAAAGCTCTGGTGCAACCAATTACCTTCAGAAGTCACATAATTAGTGAAATGATGTCCACCTGTGTGCAATCTAAGTGTCACGTGATCTGTCATTACATATACACACCTTTTTACCCTGCCATGAAGACCAAGGAACTCTCCAAACAAGTAAGGGACAATGTTGTTGAGAAGTAGAAGTCAGGGTTAGGTTATAAAAAAATATCCAAATCTTTGATGATCCCCAGGAGCACCATCAAATCTATCATAACAATACATCTCCAGGATCAAACATTCAACCTGTGTAGGTGTGAATCATTTCCCATACCCCTGAACTGGATGGACTGTTGTTCAACCTCAACTACTATGTAACTATAACCAAATGGAAAGAACATGGCACAATAGCAAACCTGCCAAGAGACCGCCGCCCACCAAAACTCAGACAGGGCAAGGAGGGCATTAATCAGAGAAGCAGCACAGAGGCCGAAGGTAACCCTGGAGGAGCTGCAGAGTTCCACAGCAGAGACTGGAGTATCTGTACATAGGACGACAAAAAGCCATACGCTCCATAGAGTTGGGCTTTATGGCAGAGTGGCTAGAAGAAAGCCATTACTTTCAGCAAAAAAGAAAATGGCACGTTTTGAGTTTGCAAAAAGGCATGTGAGGAGACTCCCAAAATGTATGGAGGAAGGTGCTCTGGTCTGATGAGACTAAAATTTAACTTTTCGGCCATCAAAGAAAACGCTATGTCTGTCGCAAACCCAACACCTCACATCACCCAAAGAAGGCCATCCACACAGTGAAACATGGTGGTGGCAGTATCATGCTGTGGGGATGTTTTTTAGCAGCTGGGACTGGGAAACTGGTCAGAGTTGAGGGAAAGATGGAAACCATCCAACTTGAAGGGCTGGAGCAGTTTTGCCAGGAGGAATGGGCGAAAATCCCAGTGGTAAGATGTTGCAAGCTCATAGAGACTTGTCCAAAGCGATAAGCTGTGATTGCCACAAAAGGTGGCTCTACAAAGTATTGACTTTAGGGGGGCGAATAGTTATGCACATTGACTTTTTCTATTATTTTGTCTTTTGTTTTTTTGCTTCACAATAGTAAAAAAAAAAAAAAAAATCTTCAAAGTTGTGGGCATGTTCTGTAAATTAAATGATGCAAATCCTCAACCAATCCATGGTAATTCCAGGTTGTGAGGCAACAAAACATGAAAAATGCACAGGGGGGGGGGGGGGGGGGGTGAATACTTTTGCAAGGCAATGTGTGTGTGTGTGTGTGTGTGTGTATGTATGTATGTGTATATACAGTGGGTACGGAAAGTATTCAGACCCCCTTAAATTTTTCACTCTTTGTTATATTGCAGCCATTTGCTAAAATCATTTAAGTTCATTCTTCTTCCTCATGAATGTACACATAGCACCCCATACTGACAGAAAAACACAGAATTGTTGACATTGTTGCAGATTTATTAAAAAAGAAAAACTGAAATATCACATGGTCCTAAGTATTCAGACCCTTTGCTGTGACACTCATATATTTAACTCAGGTGCTTTCCATTTCTTCTGATCATCCTTAAGATGGTTCTACACCTTCATTTGAGTCCAGCTGTGTTTGATTATACTGATTGGACTTTATTAGGAAAGCCACACACCTGTCTATATAAGACCTTCCAGATCACAATGCATGTCAGAGCAAATGAGAATCATGAGGTCAAAGGAACTGCCTGAAGAGCTCAGAGACAGAATTGTGGCAAGGCACAGATCTGGCCAAGGTTACAAAAAGATTTCTGCTGCATTTAAGGTTCCTAAGAGCACAGTGGCCTCCATAATCCTCAAATGGAAGACGTTTGGGACGACCAGAACCCTTCCTAGAGCTGGCCGTCCGGCCAAACTGAGCTATCGGGGGAGAAGAGCCTTGGTGAGAGAGGTAAAGAAGAACCCAAAGATCACTGTGGCTGAGCTCCAGAGATGCAGTCAGGAGATGGGAGAAAGTTGTAGAAAGTCAACCATCACTGCAGCCCTCCACCAGTCGGGGCTTTATGGCAGAGTGGCCCGACGGAAGCCTCTCCTCAGTGTAAGACACATGAAAGCCCGCATGGAGTTTGCTAAAAAACACCTGAAGGACTCCAAGATGGTGAGAAATAAGATTCTCTGGTCTGATGAGACCAAAATAGAACTTTTTGGCCTTAATTCTAAGTGGTATGTGTGGAGAAAACCAGGCACTGCTCATCACCTGTCCAATACAGTCCCAACAGTGAAGCATGGCGGTGGCAGCATCATGCTGTGGGGGTGTTTTTCAGCTGCAGGGACAGGACGACTGGTTGCAATCGAGGGAAAGATGAATGCGGCCAAGTACAGGGATATCCTGGACAAAAACCTTCTCCAGAGTGCTCTGGACCTCAGACTGGGCCGAAGGTTTACCTTCCAACAAGACAATGACCCTAAGCACACAGCTAAAATAACGAAGGAGTGGCTTCACAACAACTCTGTGACTGTTCTTGAATGGCCCAGCCAGAGCCCTGACTTAAACCCAATTGAGCATCTCTGGAGAGACCTAAAAATGGCTGTCCACCAACGTTTACCATCCAACCTGACAGAACTGGAGAGGATCTGCAAGGAGGAATGGCAGAGGATCCCCAAATCCAGGTGTGAAAGACTTGTTGCATCTTTCCCAAAAAGACTCCTGGCTGTATTAGATCAAAAGGGGGCTTCTACTAAATACTGAGCAAAGGGTCTGAATACTTAGGACCATGTGATATTTCAGTTTTTCTTTTTTAATAAATCTGCAACAATGTCAACAATTCTGTGTTTTTCTGTCAGTATGGGGTGCTATGTGTACATTCATGAGGAAGAAGAATGAACTTAAATGATTTTAGCAAATGGCTGCAATATAACAAAGAGTGAAAAATTTAAGGGGGTCTGAATACTTTCCGTACCCACTGTATGTGTGTGTGTGTGTGTATATATGTATATATATATATATATACTGTATATATTCCAGCAGAAGCACTACTAAAAGTCATTGCCTTTATTGTGGATTCTTCATAATGACAGTTCTGCTATACACTAGATTTTAATTTTGTTTATACATAAATAGCAGTGTCCTATGCTCAGTGTCAGTGTGTAACATAATGTATTCCGTCTGTTTTGCGAATACTGGGAGGTTAACATTCGTTATTTTACAGACTCTAAGGTATGCTTATTCTTTAATTTTTTCTCCACTAATCTCTTCATATTCTTACAGGTCAAAAGAGGTTACACAGTCCTGTGTTTCTGGCCGGTCTACTACTATCCGCCTTCGCTGTAATCCTCAAATTATTGGCATACAAAATATATCTGTGCCAAGGTAGGAAATGTTCTTTATATTTATATACAGTTCCAAAACAATATGAATTTGAAACTGACTGCACATGGTTCACATTATATACTGTAGCTATATAGCTGAAATATTTACAATTTTAATTCTTATGCAACTATTTATAAATTTAAAAAGAGGCATAAACAATTGGTAAGAAAACTATTTTCAAATATTAATATACAGGATTTATATAGCACCAACAGTTTGTGCAGCGCTTTACAAAATGAAGGCAGACATTACAGTTACAATACAATTTGGTACAAGAGGAATCAGAGGGCCCTTCGCGTTGGAGCTAACAGTCTAAGAGAGAGGGTAACGAGATACAAAACTGGGGGGTGAGATGATGGAGAAAGTAAAAAAACAGTGTATTAGTTTGAAGCAGGAAAAGCTTCTTTAACCACTTAAGCCCCGGAAAATTTTACCCCCTTCCTGACCAGGGGGATTTTTGCGATTCGGCACTGCGTGACTTTAACAGACAATTGCGCGGTCGTGCGACGCTGTACCTAAACGAATTTGACTTCCTTTTTTTCCCCACAAACAGAGCTTTCTTTTGGTGGTATTTGAGCACCTGTGCGATTTTTTTTTTTTTTTTTTTTTTTTTGATCATGAGCTATAAACAAAAAAAGAGCGTCAATTTTGCAAAAATAACAATATTTTTCACTTTTTTTTTTTATATGAAATTTCCCCAAAAAAAAATTTAAAAATCAAAATTTTTTAACATTTTAGGCCAATTTGTTTTATGCTACATATTTTTGGTAAAAAAAAATTGCAAAAAGCGTATTTTGATTGGTTTGCGCAAAAGTTATCGCGTTTACTAACAAAGGGAAAGATTTTTGTCATTTTTGCTGTTTTTTTTTTTTTTTTAATCGGGTCCGCTGGTCACACGCAAGGACTTCCGAGGGAACGAGCCGGGGCGGGCGCGCGCTCGCCCGCTATTGGCTCACAAACTAGTGACAGGCAAGTGACGTACCGGTACATCACTTTGCCTGGCCGGGGCTGACCGCCGCAGTATATGTACTTGCGGCGGTCGGCAACCGGCTAAAGAAAAGGGTATTAGGAAGGGGAACCAGTGGAGGGATTGGCAGAGAAGGGTACTAGACACTGAAGTCAAGTAATCCCTTTACTGCTTTTCTGTGGAGGATCTAATTTATCAAGGTCATGGTATGGTTAGTAGTAGTTGTTTTTATCTGAACTTGTTCTGCAATGTTAAATAGGTTTCAGAGCTTATCAAAGCTAGCTTGTGAGTGTCACTAATATACACATACTGCATATTTTACCTACCGGTAGAATATCTTTAGCTCAGTATAGTTAGAACTGCATCGTGACATCTCTGCCCCTCCTCTCTACCTAGTCCATAGTTACATAGTTAGTGAGGTTGAAAAAAGACATCAGTCCATCCAGTTCAACCTATGAACGCCTTCTATTCACTGAAAATAATATATGGCTTTATGTGAATGGTGGCCGTGCGAGAAAAGCAGCCCCCTGTGGTCAGTTTGCACATTGAAAACCGCTTGGCACAGGACCAAGATTTCTGCTATCACTGTAGTAATACCACCTACTGCAGTAATGATCTGCTTCTCTGAGGTCCAACAGGTGTGAGATATGCATATCTTCAATGCTACCAAGCTAGAACAATGTTAGTATGCAATAATTACTATACCTGAAGTTCACTTAAGGTTTGTACTAAAAAGCATTGGGGTTTTGTACTGATTGTATTTATTAACATTTTGATTGTGTGAGTATTGCTTAAAGCGGAACTTCACCCTCAACGGAAAGTTCTGTTTTAAGGAACCCCCCCCTTTAATTAATATAGGGGGGGGGGGGTAACTAGTTTTGGCAGGTACCCACTGCCACTTCAGCTGGAATCACCTAGCCAGAAGTTTTTTTTTTTCTACAGACTGAAGAGCATCTTTAATGTAAAGAAATAGCTAATGCATCTGACATGACGCTAATTTTGTCTTACAGGAACTGCCCAGAGGGAACTTGTGATGGCTGTGCATTTCATTTTCTGTGGGAGACAGAACAGGCGTGTCCTCTTTGTACTGTCAATGATTACCACATCATCACAAGTGTGTGTCAGCATGGAATCCAGGTGTGTCGTCATAAACCTTTTTGATTATGTAGATTTTTTAAATCCTTATAAACCATATATTTTTTAAATGTAATTAGCATTCTCCGATTTGTGAAAGTTATTCATTACAGATGTACAAGTTGTGCCCCAATTTGTTGAAAGAGATATTCGAATTCAACAAACTCCTTGCTGTTATTAAACTGAGCATGGCCACACTTTGATCTATTCCCGAATTACAGTGTGGAGAAAGAACTATACTAAAGTGGGTTTCTTATATTTTTTTTTTTTTTTATGTTTTCAATGTTTTACCAGCCTTTATTATTATTTTTATTATTATTATTATTATTTTTTTTTTTAAAAAAATAGGTCTGATCTCATCTTATTAGGATCCTCTTAGGAGTAGTATAGTCATATGATTTTACAGTATCTCTGAAGTGAGATTATGTTCTATAGGAATAAAAAGAGTGGGGGCTTAAAAGCCATTCAAAGGCGAACTCTACCTTTTGAGCTATGGTACATGTTACACCTACATTTAAGATTTAACTGTCACGAATCTGCAGTAATGTTTCATGCCTTGAATATCTGCTTACCTCTCTGGTCTGTGTATCAGCTTTAGGGACACCTGTGCGTTTAGCATGGCTCCCCCCCCAGCCTCTAACAGGAAACACTATTTTAACTTGAGCCAACCATGAGCTGGGGGCCGCGACCTGGAGTCAGCTGCAGCCAAGTCGATCCTCCCCATCAGAGGCCCTGGTGAAAATCTGCTGGCTCCTAGACTCTGCGCCATGGGGAATCTTATGCTCTAGCTCCCTGTCCAGGACCGTGGCTGTCACCCTGTGTAGCTGCTTCTCAAAGCCATCGACCCTCAGCAATCAGCCGTTGGGTCCACAACCTCTGCGGTACGCTCCCCATCACTTGGTCCCGCAGGTGACCTGACAGTAACATGGTGCAAAAAGACTTCACCCCCAAATTTTTAAAACATTTTTATCTGTAAATAATTAATTCCAATAATTAATTCCAAGGCCTGACTGCAGCACATGGACTTGTAAGTTCTCAATGGAAAAGAGCAGTGATCCCTGCATTTGTAGTCCATGAACTCTTCCTCTGGCTCAGTAACTGAAAGGTAGTGCATTGGTATGGACACAATGCTGAATGAAGAGTCTGCAGGAGCCTGATATTGCACTGCTTAGCAGGTTGATTTGCAAAAAAAGTAATTAATGCAAATTTTGCCATGCAAATATGTGCGGTTATTATTTTATTTTTTTTGTTCAAATATACTTATTTATTTTAAACAACAAGCAGTACTCAGGATAAAACTCTCAAGGAACCATAACGAAGGTCATCAGGCATGACACAACTACTAAGTAATGAGCGCATTCAGATAGTATAGAGAACAAAGTCGGGTATAAAAATAAGTCTGATTTTTCGATTCAGTGGTAGTGCAGGCATGTATATACACACTATATAAATGTCCATTAACCATTTGCCGACTGCCGCAAGTACATATACTGCGGCGGTCAGCCCCTCCTGGGCAAAGTGACGTATCGGTATGTCACTCGCCCACAAGCCTCTAGGGGCGAGCGCACGCCGCTAGAGGCAAGTTCCCACCCCCGCTCGGTCCCTGACATCCCTGCGCGAGTGGCCGGCGGCTCCGATGTTCGCCGGTCACTCTCTCGATCTCCCGCTGGAGAGGGAGAAAGGCAGGCGGCTAATGTAAACAAAGCCGCCTGTCATTCTCCCTGGTGTAACTGCAGGGACTACACGATCCTGCTATGTAGGATCGTATGTCTCTGTGGTTACATCACAAGCCACGCCCCTTGACAGAAACACGCCCCTAGGGACACACTTAACTTTATTAGTGATCAAGGGGTTAACCCCTTCCCTGCCATCAAGGGGTTAACCCCTTCCCTGCCAGTGTCATTTTTAAAGTAACAGTGCATATTTATAGCACTGATTACTTTAATAATGTCACTGGTACTCCCAAAAGTGTCAAAAATGTCAGTGAGTGGTCCGATCTGTCTGCCGCAATGTCACAGTCCCACAAAAAAAATCACAGATCGCCGCCATTACTAAAAAAAAAAAAACAATAAAAATGACATAAATCTTTCCCGTAATTAGTAAACTCAACTTTTGCGCAAACCAATCAAAATACGCTTATTGCGATTTTTTTTTTTTTTTTTTTTTTTTTTTTTTTTACCAAAAATATGTAGCAGAAAACAAATTGGCCTAAAATGGAAAAAAATTTTTTTTTTTTTTTTTTTTTTACATTTTTTTTTGAATTTCATATAAAAAAAATTTGAAAAATATTGTTATTTTTTCAAAATTGTTGCTATTTTTGTTTATAGCGCAAAAAGTAAAAATCACACAAGTGATCAAATACCACCAAATGGAAGCTCTGTTTGTGGGAAAAAAAGGACGTCAATTTTGTTAAGGTACATCATTGTCCGTTAAAGTTATGCAGTGCCGAATGGCAAGTAGGCCCTGGTCTTTGAGCAGCTAAATCCTCCTGAGCTTAAGTGGTTAACCATTTTACCATAATGTCTTTTTTTTCAGAGGACAACTGCATTGTGGCATATGCCAAGGCTGTGTGTCGGTGGTGTGAAGCTTCCAGAACCGACTGTCAGTATTTGTAAGACTGAGGATTTCTGGCTGAAAGTGGGAGTGACCGGTGGTATTTGCTCTGCACTGATACTCACAGCACTTACTGCTTACTTTTGGACCAAGAATCGCAAGTAAGAATTTTCCTTTAAATTACCTACCGTTCTTTTTAAAGGTGTTTTTTTTTTTTTTCTCGTTTGCTATATATTTAATCTTTAGGGTTTATTCATACCACTGTGTTGCAGTAACTTTTACCGATTTATTTTCAATGGCACCCCAGTGCACTACCGCGCACTTCAGTTCACTACAACACACTGTGCCTTGTGCTAAGCGCTGAAAAAAAAATACTGTCTGCACTGCTTTTTGCAAATGGAGGTGCATTGCAGCCCATTTATTTTAAATAGGCTGCCTAATGCAGCACGCCACAATGTTCCTCAACACCTAAAGGGTAACTCCACTTTCGTGAGGGAAAAAAAAGTAGCAAAGAAAAAAACAATATAGCGTATACAATTGCGGCACAAATCATATTGTAATTGAATGTAATTAAAAATTACCTTTACTTCAATCTGCATTTTTCTGAAAATGCAATGCAATATGGCTACCGGGAGCTGTTCTGTACACAGAATGTATACTGACCACACCCCAGAAACATAATTTCCTGCTTGTGTAATTGGCTCACCGATTTTCCCAGAAGTCTGCCTAAGTCAGATTTCTGGCATCCCCTGTAATACAAATGTCATTTTTGGTGAGAAACTCCCAATAGAAACATGTCTAAAGGGATGCAGGCCCAGCAGCTTTCCTCCTAAGTGTCCTGCAACTGCCACAGCTGGTGGATAATTATGAAACCACTCCCATTAGACCAACTCAGCACAGAGGAACAAACAGGGATTTCTTCAGAATAACAAAAGGTAGGAATCTGTAACAAAGTTTGTTAAAAATTTACAGAGATCACTCACAGGGAAAAGTTGTTTTTCTCAACAAAAGTGGAGTTATGCTTTAAAATTGCATGCGTTGCAGTGAGGTGTGGAATAAATGGCACATCAAAAATTTTTGTTGTGCGTTGCTCTTCCATGTGCTCCTTGCTGCAAAGTTGCCATTTGTTTGTTGTATATATGGCCCCTTGCTGTAGCAGTTGCTATAAAATTAACAGCAATACTCAAAACAGAACCCCTGGCAAATGGCTTAACACACAGTTGAAATACAAATTCGGAAATTTTTACCTCCCAAAGGGTTTGTAATTCCCTGCATTCATTGAGTTCTGTGATCTGAGCAGTCATGGCGGCTAAGACAGTCAAATCCTTGATACTCATTGTAGCAGACAGTAAATATTAATATATTAATTATTAATATATGAATTATAATTATTATAATTATTATTAATTATATTATATTAAATAATATATTAATAATTAATTACCCTGCTTACCAAGCCAAGATGGTTTGTGCTTGAACATACAGTTGCTATGCCAGAAACGACTGCCAAAGTCCCTTGGTTGCCCCTTTTTTCTCCATCTAAAACTAAGTAGAACTGGGGGTGAGACCTAGTCAAATCAGTGTGATTTAGTCATGAGCATAATGAAACTGTACCAGATTTTTGCTAAAATTTTTGTAATAACCAAAATGTGTTTCTCCATCTGGGAATTAATGTAGTGTATATCTCATAAATTACAGTATTCTGTGATTTGTACCTTTTTTCTAAATGGCATACAGCATGGTAAAATGATTTACTAATGAAATAGAGGTTTTTTTTAAAGTGTGTATACTTTTTTGATTTACCACAAAACTAAATGAACAAAATGGTAAAAAGAAAAAAAAAAAATTCTCATTAACCTCGTAGGGCCCTTGCAGAAGGGGCTGTCAAGCTGCTGTGTTTTAGTGTGCCCGGGAGGGTCAGCAGAATCCGGCCCCCTGTGGCTGGATTGGGCTGAATGCTGTACTGGCACTTTGGGCCATTTGCGTTTAACCCAGGGCATCAAAGACCCACCTCCTGAGGGTATGTCACTCAGTCACCCTGGGTTCAAAGAACAAGGTTGCAGAGAACAATACTATATAATGAAAACCACACCATTCCCTGCAACATTCAGGACCAACCAATACAGAAAAATGTAAAAACATTAAAAATGAAAGGGAGGTGCGAGGGAAAACTAGACTTGGTCTTTAAAGTGGAGTTCCACCCTAATTTTATACTTTCCTCCATCTTCTCGCTCCGGGTCACCTGAAAAACAAATGGATAATCGCAATTTTTTTTTTTTTTTTACTTGTCGAGAAAATATACTTCCTTCTTCCTCGCCGCGGCGATTCGTCACTTCCTGGCTTTTGCAAGGATTCCTGGGAGCTGAACGTCATCGCTCCCAGGAATCATTGCACCGGCCCCGACGTCAGTTCCGGGGCGTGCGCGTCATTCCCTTCTAAACAGCTTCTGGGCATGCCCAGAAGCTGTGGAGGGATGACGCGCGCGCACCGGAAGTGACGTCGGGGCCGGTGCAGTGCATCGTGGGACCGAAGAAGAAGGAAGAGGACGCGGAAGAGGATCGCGCTGGCTTCAAGCTGCCCACACCTGAGATGGCAGCGCTGGAGAATACATTTTCAAGGTAAGTATTTCTCCCAAAAGGTAAGTGCAACCCGGGACAGATCAGAGGCTAGCCATTGTGGATGTGCTAGCCTGACTGTCCCGGGGGTATTTTTATTAAAAAATGTATAACCAGGGTGGAACTCCGCTTTAAGCTCAAATTTTGATGACCCTTCAAAGTCATTCCAATCTGAAAATACATAAATTTTCCTACTATTTTCCAGATACCATCAAGTGTACCAAGTTCAAACCTCTACTCCAGAAATGACCACCTCCTTCACTTTAGTCACACAGTACTCTCCAGTCTGTGAATCTGTTAAATACACCCTTAAAATTCATCCTTTTAGGCAAGCATGCAATCTGACACCAAATACTTTTTCATTCACCGGTCTGCTACTGCTTCTCTCTCCATTGCCACATTATATACAGTTTACTTATGCCCAGTACACACGATCCGAAAATCGGGCGACGTTCCATCTGTTATTTTTCGTATTCTAGCAGCTCTCAATAATATTCTCTTAACGGGAGAGGTTACTCACGATACGAATTTTCTCGGACAATAATTCTTCGCTTCCGGTATGCGTAACCACGCTGTAGCGTGTGAGGGGAAAATGATGTCTACTGCTCATGCGCTGTCTACTGCTCACCATTTTTTTCGGACGAAGAACATACTGATAATACGATTATCGTACGATGTGTTATAATACGATCAAAATTTTTATGCTTGCACGACCGGATAATATCGGGTGAACTGTCGTGATCGCCTCTCGTAAGCTGTGTACTAACGATCCGATTATCGTCCGATCCTTTCACAAGCGTTAATTTTCGTCCGATTTTCGGATCGTGTGTACGGGCCATTAACCTCCCTGGCGGTATGATTATGTCTGGAATTACATACCAAAAGCGGTACAATTCTTTTCATGGAAATTTGGCGTTATGTATTATAGGCCTATAATTCTTAGTAATTACTGACTTAAACCTGACCAAAACAAGACTCTAGTGGACATCCCAGATGTGATAAATTTGAAACACAAACGCATGAATTATAATCGAATCAATAATATTATTTTATTATTTAATATATATAATAAAATTATATTATTGATTAGATTATAATTCATGCATTATATATTATATATAGATATATATGTGTGTGTGTGTGTGTGTGTGTGTGTGTGTGTGTGCATATTATTTATATATATATATATATATATATATATATATATATATATATATATATATATATATATATATATATATATATATATATATATATATATATATATATATATATATATATATAATATAATATAAAGTGTGTTTTGTGTTTTGTGCAACGTTTTTTTTTTTTTTTTTTTAATTTCCCTCCCTAGTTCCGCTCCCATGCAGCATTGCTGCTGCAGGGAACGGAACTAGGAAGTGATCGTACCGACGGAGGGACGGAGGAGCGGCGGGACTCTCGGCTGGCGGTCGCAGCAATGAGAGATCATCGCTGGATTGCCAGGATAAGGTAAGAGAAGCTCCGCTGCGCTCTCTGCAATCCACCCCGAGCGTGACTCGGGGTTACCGCTCCTGATATGAAAAATCAACCCCGAGTCACGCTCGGGATTACCGCTAAGGTGGTTAATCCCTTACCTTGTGTTTCTACCCCTTTTACCTCGGATTTGTTAGATCATATGATCTAGGTCTATCTTGTTGTTGCTGTATATGTTTTTGCAGAGCAACCACAAGTATTTGCGGTTGGTTATTTTTATAGTATCTCTATTATCCACCATTGTGTTTATCTCTTACTTTGTGCATTGGTGTTAGTAGATTTTATATACACTCTAGGTTAAAGTAGAACTATAGGCACATTTTTTTTTTTCAGTTTGGATAGAGTAAGGGAGGGTTATAATCTCTGTCAGAATTTATATTTTGCCATCTGTGTCCCATTGCAGAAATTTCCCTTCACTTCCTGTCCCATAACCAAATAGGAAGTGAGAGGAAATATCTAAAAATTAAGGGAATTTCCAGGTCCTCATTGAAAGATTTCTCCTGGTATTTTTCTGGGGACAACCCAAAATTTGGGATTTTCTCTTACTTTCAATGATAATGGTAAGCAGGACAAATAGAATGACTCTCCCTAATGGGGGCACTGACTGGTGTTCTATCCCTCTCTACTCTATCCAAAACTAAAAAAAAAATGTTGCCTTCAGTTATACTTTAAGCTATTATTTTAATAAAGGGGTGTGCATTATAATGGAATAACTTGCCATAGAATACTCACTGATAAAATGTAAAAAGGATAAATATCATTAATCTTCAAGCTCATTCTCTGAAGCCTCTTTAACATGTACATAGTGTTATAAGGAAGCTTGTAATCTCATACGCGTTAGAAGGTCCTTAATTTCAAAGCTTTTCCTACATTATCATGCAGATTTTTTTTTTTCTCTTGTCACCTAGCTTGGAGTACAAGTATTCGCGGCTGATGATGAATGCCCCAAGTAAGGATGGAGAGCTACCAGCAGCTGACAGCTGTGCCATAATGGAGGGGGAGGATGCCGAGGATGAACTCATATTCAATAATCGTCATTCCATACTGCGCAAGTTTATGTCACTGTCTAAGAAGGTGTGTGTTTTTTCTATAATTTCTTATATTCCTTCTACTACTGTCTATCTTTATTTCTCTCCTTTTATACTATATGCACCTTAGGGACTTATGACAGTTTATTTCTATTCCAGAGAACATCCGATGGATTTGACTCTGTACCTTTAAAGTCATCAGACGGTTCTCATATGGACTTGTGATTTAAAGTTTTGACCATTACTAGGTTAATTTACCAGCATACGCAATCCAAACCTTTCTAACCATTTTTGTGTGGTATGTTCATTTTCTGCCAAGTTCAATTTTTTTTTTTTTGGTTTACATGAGGGTGCAACTGAAATCTTCATAGCTGCCGTATTTGAATCGCACCTGCTTTGTGCTGTGAGCCCTGTGTCACTGATTATGTTGATATTTTTAGTTTTATTGAATGCTGCCTTTTAGTTTGCCTTTTTATTAAAGGTTACCTGCCATGGGGGGAAATATGTAGGCTGCCATTGTGTGGCTGTCATGTTGATTCACTGGCTTCAGTACGTTGAATCCCTGACTCAGAGAAAGATTAGAGTTAAGGGATTCAGACTTTGGCTTTTACCTAAACTTCTTCTGGGTCCATGGCTCAGAAGTACTGAACCAAAAAATTTGAACTTTCACATGGGGCAAGCAATGGCAGAGCACATATTTCTCTCATAACAAGTGTACTTCATTAGCATTCTGCAAACCTGTATATATTTACAAAAAGAAAAACTGAATAAGGCTGGGTTCACACATGTCTGACTGCGGGCTTCAGCTCGGAGTCCGGTGCGTTTGTGTTCACAGGTTCAAGTGCAATTCAGGGCCACATTTTTCCTGAATTCGCACCTGAAGCAGACATGAAAACGCACAGGACCTTTTTTGAAACCAACAAACTCTGCGTCTGCCCTGCACATGTGTGAACTGGCTACATTAAGAGCTTGTCACATTCACATATCATGTGAATTGGATGCAGTGTAAAACGCATCCAATTTGCATATATGTGAACCCAGCCTTTAGGTTTATATTTTGCCAAAATTAAAAAAACAAAGTTTTAATATTTTGAAATAACCTGTACATTATATTTAATTTGGGATGTGCACCTCATGTAAATAACAACATTGAAGGATTTATCAGAAAAGAAACGATAACATTGTTTATGTTGTATTTTTTTTAAGAATCAGTTTGTATGCATAAAGGTGCCTTTAGTGACATTTTATATATAATTTGCCGATAAAAGTTTTGTGGTAACTTCTTGAGCAGACTGATGTGTTCATTGAAGGAATGGCTATTATGGCACGCATGAGTTTATTTTGACACCCTAAGAGCTGGTTCACACTACCACTACCAGAAAGTCGCCCCGTGACTTGAAGAGACTTGTTTAGAGACTTGTTTAGAGACTTGTTTAGAGACTTGTTTAGAGACTTGTTTAGAGACTTGTTTAGAGACTTGTTTAGAGACTTGTTTAGAGACTTGTTTAGAGACTTGTGCACTACTTTGAAGAGACAGGCGACTTTGTCTGTGGGGAATGCCTGGCTAATCTCTTTCTTCTTCCTGGAAAGTCTGATAACAAGTCGCTTCAATTAAGATAAGGAGGCAACTCCCATTGAAGTATATGGGACAGTCGGATCACAGGTCGCCTCAAAGTAGTACAGGACCCTTTTCTGAAGTCGGAGCAACTTCAGTAGTGCCAATTAAGATGGCACTGATTGATTAACATTGCTTTTGTTATGTCAATCTACCTGGGGCAACACAAGTTGCCTCACAAGTAGCGCTAGTGTGAATGGGCTCTAAAGCTGACTACATATTCCATCTTGACCTGACTTATGGGCCATACACACTATAAGATTTTCTGAAGACTTTTTCCTTTAGACTTACCAAAACCATATAATATGAGGTCAAACCTAAACACTTTCAATTTGTATGCAATCTGGCAGGCCCTTGCACTACATAGAAAAGGTAAATCTGAAGGAAAAAGTCTTCAGAAAATCTTATAGTGTGTATATCCCTTTAGGGCCTGTGTTGATGGGCTTTTTTTGCACGGAAACTGCGGCTCTCATCAACAAGTCAATACGAATGCAAAAGCCCAGCCCAAAGCAGGATAAAGCAGGAGGTCAAATGCAATGTACTCTGAATGATCTCAGAAGCATCTGAAACTGATCTCCGTTCAGCTTGAATGTACCTAAATACAATCTACATTTGGCCATCGACACGAGTGCAAAGCTGTAGACACAGGTCCTAACAAAGATCCTTCCTGTGTCCACCATTCACAATTAACCTCATATAGTGAAATTAAAAGTTTTTGTACTTCCTGATTTCCTCCGTTAATGCATTTTCTCTCAGACTGAAAGTTTCCAGGTCTGCAGTCAAAATCTAACATTTAATAAAGGGAGCAAAGTGAATAAATAATGCTTGCAAATAACACTAGAACCAAGCATCCTATATACCGATACTTTTAAATCGCTTTGTAGGAACTTTAGCCCACTATCCCTTGCAGGACTGCTTTTTTTTTTTTTTTTTTGTAGGAGACCATACAACCAAAAGTCTTGTACAATGCATAGAGCACTACATTAAACAGGAACAGCAACAAAGCATATCTCGAAATGGACAATTCTAACTAGTAATCAACATTAAAACTCTAGTATGAGATTGAACTAGGAGGATGGTGCCAATAAATGATGTTAAAGATTAAGTTGCCTGCAGGGCGAACAAGCAGAAGCCCTGTTATGAAAATATTTTTATTTTGCAAAACAAAAAAAACGGATGCAGGTTTGCGGCTTCACAGCCTGTTTTCTACTGCACATGTTCATATACATATACATTTTTTTTTTTTTTAGCAGAGACCCTAGAGAATAAAATGGTGGTCGTTGCAATATTTTATGTTGCACAGTATTTGCTCAGCAGTCTTTTAATGCAATTTTTGGGATTTTTTTTTTTTTAATCTGGCGCCTTTAAAGCTCCAGTGCCCGGAAGTGATTTGATGACATTAATTTGTATTTGTGGCGCGCTTCAGAAGTGAAAATACAAGTGCCTAATAAACTATTGTGAATCAGTATATAATCCTTGAGTAAAACTGTGTTCTTATTTGGCTGAAAAATAGTGAGTCACTTAAAATATACCGTGATTACATATAATAAAAAGTTCCAATATGTCTCTATAAATATCAAAAAGTGCTGAGTGCTTATGTTCCAAATAAAATGAATAACTAACCAATAGACTCAATATAAATATTTCTTCAAAATCAATCAAAGGTGCTCTGTGCTTTCTTCAATAAAAATTAATACAACACTGTGTTTCATAATGTCCATATATATAAAAATCCAAACGATAAGGTGCAATAGTATTCAATATCTTCAAAAGTGCTCTCATGCAAAGGAAAAGTGTTGTGACTTTCTACTTCCACCAGGTGTCACATCTAGGTGCTCTGGACTCTCACCTTAATGAGGTGTATATTGCGCCTATTATATATCACTCGGTCTCCGATTCGATAATTGAAGGTCTTTTTAAAACCGTTCCGATATCCTGTTATGACCACGGGTGTTTCCTGTCTTATCCGTGTCTGGGGGGTTATATACTTTCTAGCGTCCTTGGCTCCTTTAACGTACCTCGGGCTCAGTAAGCACAAATGGGCATCATGGTGTAGTATATCAAACCAGTTTTATTGTTAAAAAATAGAGCTGCACTTACATTTAGCAGGTCTTTTGTATGCCAAGATAATACAAATACAGCGTTGGGATCATAACAGGATATCGGAACGGTTTTAAAAAGACCTTCAATTATCGAATCGGAGACCGAGTGATATATAATAGGCGCAATATACACCTCATTAAGGTGAGAGTCCAGAGCACCTAGATGTGACACCTGGTGGAAGTAGAAAGTCACAACACTTTTCCTTTGCATGAGAGCACTTTTGAAGATATTGAATACTATTGCACCTTATCGTTTGGATTTTTATATATATGGACATTATGAAACACAGTGTTGTATTAATTTTTATTGAAGAAAGCACAGAGCACCTTTGATTGATTTTGAAGAAATATTTATATTGAGTCTATTGGTTAGTTATTCATTTTATTTGGAACATAAGCACTCAGCACTTTTTGATATTTATAGAGACATATTGGAACTTTTTATTATATGTAATCACGGTATATTTTAAGTGACTCACTATTTTTCAGCCAAATAAGAACACAGTTTTACTCAAGGATTATATACTGATTCACAATAGTTTATTAGGCACTTGTATTTTCACTTCTGAAGCGCGCCACAAATACAAATTAATTTTATCTATATAAACTGGTTTCTGGTACCAGCACCGTGGGGCTGCAGTAAGAAGGAAATATACACCACCTCAGATAGCGCAGGAACCACCCATACATTTTATGATTTGATGACATTGTTTATGGGTTTTTACATCGGAGACCCGATCAGAGCCGAATGCGGCTTTGTTTGTATCTTTGGGCAGCTGGCGGACGTGCCAACTGGTCGCTCGGGTCTCCCCGCAGAAGGTGTCTCCCCTGCTCCTTGTAATGACAGCCGAGTGGCTGCTCAGCTGCATCGGTTGTCATTACATGAAATCCAACTGTCTGCTCTAAACAACGGTACTGGGGTGATGCCTCTAGCTGCAGGCATCACCCCGGTACAACCCCCTGAAGCAGAGGCTGCATATTTGCATTCCGTTCGAGCGAAGGAGTTAATTTCCTCTTCTCAAGTGAAAATAAATTCAGTTCCTCTAATCTTCCCTCATAGCGGAGGTCCTCCATGTCTCTTATTGTCATTACATTGGTTATTATATTGGATTGCCCTTCTCTGCATTTTCTCCAGTTCCCCAAAACTGAACTGCAAATTCCAGGTGAGTTCTTACTAATGATTTGTACAGGGGTAAAATGATATCTTTCTCTCTCTCTCTCTCTGGAGTCCATACCTCTCAATACCAAAGATTTTGCTTTCTTTGGAAACCACAGTTAGGCATTGCATGCTATTAATCTTATGATCTACCAAAACACCCAGATCCTTCTCTGCCATTGATTCCCCAAATTGTACTCCCCCTAGTATGTATGATGCATCAGTTTACATTTATCAACAATAAACCACATCTGCCTCATAGTTGCCTAATGAAACGTGCATTGAGGTTGGCTTGTAAGTTTGAGACATCCTGTAAGGACGTTATACCACTGCAAAGCTTGGTGTCATCTGCAAAGACTGAAATGGTACTTTTAATCCCAGACCCTATATAATTTATAAAGATGTAAGGGTCCCAACACTGAACCTTGGAGTACACCACTGATAACCTTAGACCAGTAAGAGTAGGAATCATTAACCACTATCTTAATTCAGTCTTTTAGCCAATTTTATATCCATTTACAAACTGATCCTTCCAAGCCTGTAGACTCGAGCCTCGTACACACACAATTAGATTATCAGACACATTTTCGTCTGTTTTTTGTTGCATGCTAGTCTCCTATTGAAAGTGAAGAGGTTACTTTCATACGAAAATTTGCATACAACGGAATTCATCTGCAGAAGTGATGTCATGTGTTGAATTGTTTTGTATGTATTCTTTAATTTCCGAGCATGCCTAGTCTTGCTCTTAAGATTTTTTTTCAAACGAAAATCAGACAATGTGTTCATGTGTGATAAGTTTTATAGCCTGCACAGCTTTTGTCATATGAAAATTCTTGATCGGCTGTCGAAAGCACTAGATAAACGATCTGAAAATTGGCAGATCGTTCGTCGGATGAAATTTTACTTCCAATTTTCTTATCGTATGTACGACTGGATACACACTATACAATCCTCTTTAGCTTTATCAAAACCATATAATATGAGGTGAAACCTAAACACTTTCAATTTGTATGCATTCAGGCAGGCCCTCACACAACATAGTTGAAGGTAAATCTAAAGGAAATCGAACAACAAAAAGTTGTATAGTGTGTATCCAGCTTTAACCTTACACATTAGCTGTGTGTGAGGAACTGTGTCAAATGCCTTTGTAAAATCCAAGCATACCACGTCCACCGCCACCCCTCTGTCTAAGGTTTTACTTACCTTCTCATAAAAAGAAATCAGATTTGTTTGGCAACAAAGATTACATGGAGTCCAGGAGAAATGGGACTACTTAAAAGGTGCATTATTGAAGGCAACAGAAAATTGCATTAGACTTGTCAGTAAAAGCAAAAAAAGGAAGAGACCACTGTGGTACTCAGCAGAAGTGGCCCAAATCATTAAAAATAAAAAGCTAGCATTTTGTAATTATAAAAAAACCCAGAGCAATGAAGATAAGGAAATCTACAAGATTAGGCAGAAAGAGGCCAAGCAAGTTATAAGAACTTCTAAAGCGCAGGCAGAAGAAAAACTAGCTCAGTCTATGAAAAAGGGGGATAAGACATTCTTCAGATATATAAATGAAAAAAGAAAATTAAAACAAGGAATAACTAAATTAAAAACAAAGGATGGAAGGTATGTAGAAGAGAATAAAGGGCTAGCCGACTGCCTTAATGAATACTTCTGTTCAGTTTTTACAGAAGAAAAAGGAGAAGGACCTCCACTTGAAAGGATGACTAATGAATCGTTTGATGCATGTGTCTTTACAGAGGAAGACGTTCTAAGATTGCTGTCTAAAGTGAAGACAAATAAGTCACAGGGTCCTGATGAGATACACCCAAAATTATTAAAAGAGCTTAGTGGTGAGCTGGCAAAACCATTAACAGATTTATTTAACCAATCATTAGTAACAGGAGTCGTCCCAGAAGATTGGAAATTGGCAAATGTCTTGCCCATTTACAAGAAAGGTAGTAGGGAGGAATCAAGCAACTATAGACCAGTGAGTCTGACATCAATAGTAGGCAAATTAATGGAAACCCTATTAAAGGATAGGATTGTGGAACATCTTAAATCCCATGGATTGCAAGATGAAAAACATGGGTTTACTTCAGGGAGATCATGTCAAACAAATCTTATAGATTTTTTTGACTGGGTGACTAAAATAATAGACGGTGGAGGTGCAGTAGACATTGCATATCTAGATTTTAGTAAGGCTTTTGACACTGTCCCACATAGAAGACTTATCAATAAACTGCAGTCATTGAGCATGGACTCCCATATTGTTGAGTGGATTAGGCAGTGGCTGAGTGACAGACAACAGAGGGTTGTAGTCAATGGAGAACATTCAGAACAAGGTCATGTTACCAGTGGGGTACCTCAGGGATCTGTACTGGGACCAATTTTGTTTAATATCTTCATAAGTGATATTGCAAAAGGCCTCGATGGTAAGGTTTGTCTTTTTGCTGATGACACAAAGATATGTAACAGGGTTGATGTTCCTGGAGGGAAACGCCAAATGGAAAAGGATTTAGGAAAACTAGAAGAATGGTCAGAACTCTGGCAACTGAAATTTAATGTGGATAAGTGCAAGATAATGCACCTGGGACGTAAAAACCCAAGGGCAGAATATAGAATATTTGACACAGTCCTGACCTCCGTATCTGAGGAAAGGGATTTAGGAGTAATTATTTCAGAAGACTTAAAGGTGGGAAGACAATGTAATAGAGCAGCACGAAATGCCAGCAGAATGCTTGGATGTATAGGGAGAGGTATAAGCAGTAGAAAGAGAGAAGTGCTTATGCCGCTGTACAGAACACTGGTGAGACCTCACTTGGAGTATTGTGCGCAGTACTGGAGGCCATATCTCCAGAAGGATATAGATACTCTAGAGAGAGTTCAGAGAAGAGCTACTAAACTAGTACATGGATTGCAGGAAAAAACTTACCAGGAAAGGTTAAAGGACCTTAACATGTATAGCTTGGAAGAAAGAAGAGACAGAGGGGATATGATAGAAACTTTTAAATACATAAAGGGAATCAACTCGGTAAAGGAGGAGAGCATATTTAAAAGAAGAAAAACTACCACAAGAGGACACAGTTTTAAATTTGAGGGGCAAAGGTTTAAAAGTAATATGAGGAAGTATTACTTTACTGAGAGAGTAGTGGATGCATGGAATAACCTTCCTGCAGAAGTGGTAGCTGCAAATACAGTGAAGGAGTTTAAGCATGCATGGGATAGGCATAAGGCTATCCTTCATATAAGATAGGGCCAGGGACTATTCATAGGATTCAGATATACTGGGCAGACTAGATGGGCCAAATGGTTCTTATCTGCCGACACATTCTATGTTTCTATGTAACTTCTGTCTTTCATGAATCCATGGTGGCTGTTGCTTAAAATATTTTTTTCCAGCAGGAACTCATCTGTGTTCTTTGATTAAACTTTTCAGTATCTTTCCAACTGTAGAAATTAAACTAACAGGTCTGTAGTTACTTGGTAAAGACTTTAATCCCAGCTGCCCTGTTTTAGCTGAAGAACCTCAAAGTGTGTATGTTAGCCACATAACGACCGCCCACCGTAGATATACTGTGTCAGGCAGCCGCTGCTGGGCAAAGTGACGTAGGGGTACGTCACTCGCTCAGCCGGCTGTAGGGGGCGAGCGCCCACCCCCGCTCGTTCACTGAGATCCCTGCGCGAGTGACCGGCGGCTCCGATGTCCGCCAGCCACTCGCAATCTCCCGCAGGAGAGGGAGAAAGGCACACGGCTGATGTAAACACAGCCGTCTGTCATTCTCCCTGGTGTAAGTGCAGCGACTATACGATCCTGCTATGTAGGATCGTATGTCTCTGTGGTTACATCACAAGCCACGCCCCCACAGTTAGAATCACACCCATAGGGACACACTTAACCCCTTGATAACCAATAAAGTTAACCTCTTCCCTGCCAGTGTCATTTTGACAGTAACAGTGCATATGTACAAGCATATCTTTAATTTATTTGATCAACGGGCTCTTTGTTTGTTTTTATATTATGACGTTGTCATTTTTTACATGGTGATTGGTGGAGGTGGTTCTTTTTTGATTATGTGATGTTACTTTTTTCATAAATCCTATTGAATCAAATCAAGCCATTTCCTAGTTACATTACTTGGATCATGCAGGTACCTTCTTTTGGCTGGTGTTATCTGCACTCTTATTTTGTCTGCATTGTATACAGTTCTGGCCAAAAGTTTTGAGAATGACCCAAATATTCATTTTCACAAAGTCTGCTGCCTCAATTTTTATAAAGGAAATTTGCATATACTCCAGAATGTTATGAAGAGTGATCAGATAAATTGCAATTTAATCCAAAGTCCCTCTTTGCCATGAAAATTAACCTAATCCCCCCCAAAAAAACTTTCCACTGCCACAAAGGACTAGCCAACATCATGTCAGTGACACTCTCGTTAACACAGGTGTTGTGTTGTCTGTGTTGACAAGGCTGAAAATCACTGTGTAATGCTAATTGAGTTAGAAAAACAGATTGCAAGCTTTAAAAGGAGGGTGGTTCTTGAAATCATTGTTCTTCCTCTGTTAACCATGGACACCTGCAAGGAAAAACGGGACGTCCTCATTGCTTTGCACAAAAAGGCAAGGATATTGCTGCTACTAAGATTACACCTAAATCGACCATTTACTGGATCATCAAGAACTTAATGAGGAGAGGGGTTCAATTGTTGTAAAGAAAGATTCAGGGTGTCCAAGAAAGTCCAGCAAGATCCAGGACCGTCTCTTACAGTTGATTCAGCTGCAGGATCTGGATACCACCAGTGCAGAGCTTGCTCAGGAATTGCAGCAGGCAGCTGTAAGTGCACAGTGAGGCGAAAACATTTGGAGGATGGCCTGGTGTCAAAGTTGGTCAGGTTGAAAAAAGACACACGTCCATCCGGTTCAACCAAAAAAAAAAAAAACAGTGTTCAGAACCCAACCATACAATCCCATATAGACAATCCTATACCCGCTGTTGATCCAGTGGAAGGTGAAAATAAACCCCAGAAAAGCATGATCCAATTTGCTACAGCAGGGGAAAAAATTCCTTCCTGATTCCCTGAGAGGCAATCGGACATTCCCTGGATCAACTTTACCTTAAAAAAAATGTTAGTACCCATTTATATTATGTACACCTAGGAAAGAATGCAGGCCTTTTTTAAGGCAATCTAGTGAGCTAGCCAGAACCACCTCTGGAGGAAGTCTATTCCACATTTTCACAGCTTACGGTGAAGAAACCCTTCCGTATTTGGAGACAAAATCTGTTTTCCTCTAGACGTAAAGAGTGCCTCCTTGTCCTCTGTGTTGACCTTAAAGGGAACAGCTCAAGGGGTCCATATAGTGAACTTGGTGTTATGTATTTATACATAAGAAGTCAAGAAGGGCAGCAAAGAAGCCACTAATCTCCAGGAAAAGTATCAGGGACAAACCGATATTCTGCAAACCGTACAGGGATTGGACTGCCGAGGACTGGAGTAAAGTCATTTTTCTCAAATATAATCCCCTTTCCAATTGTTTGGGATATCCAAAAAAAAAGCCTTGTCTGGAGAAGAAAAGGTGAGTGCTACCATCAGTCCTGTGTCATGGCAACAGTAAAGCATCCTGAGACCATTTGTGTGCGGTTGCTTCTTAGCCAAGGGAGTGTGTTCACTTACAATTTTGCCTAAGAACACAGCCATGAATAAAGAATCATACAAAAACATCCTTCAAGAGCAACTTCTCACAGCCATCCAGTAACAGTTGGGTGATGAACAATGCCTTTTCCAGCATGATGGAGCACCTTGCCATAAGGCAGAAAGTGATAACTAAGTGGCTTGGCGAACAAAACATGGAAATTTTGGGTCCATGGCCAGGAAACTCCCGAGACCTTAATCCCATTGAAAACATATGGTGGTCAATCCTCAAAAGAACTCCAAGCATTGATTATGCCAGAATGGGCTGCCATCAGTCAGGATGTGGCCCAGAAGTTGATTGACCAAATGTCAGGGCGAATTGCAGAGGTCAAGAAAAATAGGGGTCAATACTGCAAATATTGACTCTTTGCATAAACCTATGTAATTGTCAATAAAAGTATTTGCCACTAATAAAATGCTTGTAGCTATATTTCAGTATACCATAGTAACATCTGATAAAAAGATCTTTTGGCCAGGGCTGTAACCTTCAGGTAAAAATTTCATGCAATTTTTGAGAACTAACATTGAAGTCTATGGCCCTCAAGTTGCATGAAAGGCAGACCAAAGTAGTGCATGGACTACTTTGAAGTTGCTGCACTTTAACTCGCACATATATGAATAGTTGTCATTGGAAAACATGGGGAATGACTTGTCATACAACTTGAGGACTCGAGGACATACAATGCGATTAGAGGAGAAGCGTTTTAACCTCAGGCAACGTGGGGGGTTCTTTACTGTTAGGGCTACAAGATTGTGGAATTGTCTACCACAAGAGGTGGTTTCTGCGGGTAGTATGGTGACTTTCAAAAGACTCTTAGACTTACATCTCAAGGATCAGGAGATTGAGGGCTATGTTAGATGATTACAGTCACACACACCTACACAGGTTGAACTGGATGGACTATTGTCTTTATTCAACCTCACCTACTATGTAACTATGTAACTATGTAAGTGTGAATGAAGCCTAAGCTTTCTCTCATGGAGCAAGCTTAACTTGAAAACTATTACACAATCGCCAAGCATTTTATTTTTTTAACACATATACACTCTCATTCTTGCAAATATCTAATCAGCCATCATGTGGCAGCAGCGCGATGGATGAAATCATTCAGACACTGTTTAGAAATGTTAGTTAATGATCATTTCAAACACCAAAATGGGGAAAAATGATTTTGACCGTGTCATAATTGTTGGTGCTAGATGGGTTGGTTTCAGTGGTGGCCGGTGCGTTGGGGGTGCAGGGGCGCCGCCCCACCTATCCATGCGTCCGGCCCTTTAATCTGCATGCAGTGGCGCCGGACGCATGGAGTTCAATGGGGCTTTTTTTTTGGCATCACCTGATTAGAGCCAGAGGCTCTAATAGGGCAATGCAAAGGGTGGACCCGGGGCGCAGAGCAGTGCGTCCCGAGCCCACCCATTGTGTGACAATAGCTATTGTCGCACGGATCCTCCTCCTGGCCAATCAGGGAGCACGTCCGCTATGCTCTTCCTGATTGGCCGCAAACCCCATGCCATTGGCCGAGGAGGAGGCGGGAGCGGGAGGACTCGTGGAGATGACGGGGGATTGAAGAGAAGCCGCCGACGGGACACTGAGGAGAAGGCGCAACGGCGGCTGCTCCAGGTAAGTGCACTGGTCTTGGGGGGGCACACTGCATTGAAGGGGGCATGTACGCTGGTCACTGCATTGAAAGGGGGCATGTATGCTGGTCACTGCATTGAAAGGGGGCATGTACGCTGGTCACTGTTTTGAAGGGGGCACGCTGGTCACTGTGCATTGAAAGGGGGCACGCTGGTCACTGTGCATTGAAAGGGGGCACGCTGGTCTCTCTGCATTGAAAGGGGGCACGCTGGTCTCTCTGCATTGAAAGGGGGCACACTATACCTTAATTACTGAAGGGAAGGCCCCTTTCACACTTTTGCGACCTCAAAGTCACGTAATTTTTTACAGTGTTTTTTGCCGCAAAGCAATGCCTATTACATTTTTCTGTTTGCGCCCCCCCCAAAAACTTTGAGCACCAGCTGCCACTGGTTGGTTTTAATGTTTCCATAACTGGGCATTTTTTATACAACAGTCTAGAGTTTAATCAAAATGGTGTGAAATACAAAAAAAAAAACATTTAGTGAGTGTCAGTTTTGTGGACAAAAATGCCTGCCTGGCCAGACAGGTTTAAGCTGACCGGAACCACTCTTTAAAATTGTTTTGAGCAAAAAAGCACATTTCAGAATTCACAACAAATCAAATCAAACCTTGAGGTGGATGGGCTACAACAGCAAAAGACAACCTTGGGGTCAGCTAAGAACAGAAAGCTGAGGCTGCAGTGGACACAGGCTACCTAAAACTTGACTAGGGTATAAAAGATGTTTTGTCCTAACTACTGAACCACCACTAACTTTTTCTTAAGAAAAAAAAAACACATGAAATCCAAGATGGAGTTTAATGGTCAAAGCAGCCTTTTATTAACACCCTTAAAAATAACAAATAAACCTATGAACATCCAGAACAGTCTGACAAATAGGAGTCACAAGGTCTTTGTGGGCATCTACATTCAGTACCTGCGTAACCACTGCAAATTTTTAGGCCTCCAGCCGCAACAAACACCGACTCAGGGACAAACTACTACTCGCAGATACCACCAACCATAATAATAGGAGCCATACCGAGGACAGGTCCCAAGACTCCCAACCATAATAATAGGAGCCATACCGAGAATGGGTCCCAAAAATAATAATGGGAGCCGTATCGAGGATGGGTCCCTACAAATGTACATATTTTTCTTAATCAAAACCATAGAAGGTCCTTGTACCCCACCACAAATGCGCGAACATGACACCTTATGTGTGCACATTCTGCCAACCCCCCAGGGCCTGCTGAAGCCCATCCTGCAACCCAAGACACCCAATGCAAGTGCACGCCATCCCCACGCCAATACTGCCACGTATCCATGTCAAGCTCAATATGCCTGACCACCGCCTGGTCATTCCTAACCACAAAGCAAGTCACATCTTAATTTACCTTTACCTGGGCTCTGGTCAAACTAGTGATCGACCGATATCGGTTTTTCGTAGCTAATACCAATACCGATATTTTGGCCAATGCATATCGGTATTGGACGATATTTTCGTACATTTAAAAACAACTTTTTTTTTTATAGCACTTGACAGGTACTGTTGTGGAGGGATCTGGGGTTCTAAGAGACCCCAAACCCCTCCTCTGCAGTTAAAAGCATTCAAAACGCCAAATACCTAAGTCATGACATTACTTCCGGGTTTTACATGGAGACCTGATCAGAGCCGAATGTGGCTTTGATCGTGTCTTCAGCGGCCGTGCAGGCTAGTTGCCCGGGTCTCCCGGTGGGACAAGAGACCCGGACGGGAGGGCGGGGGATGTCCCCTCCCGCTCCTTGTGATGACAGCGACGTGAAACATCAAACTTTATATTCCTGTTTAATTCTCTCATAGATAAAATGCCAAGATCATTACCCCCCACATGAACTAGCAAAATTGCAGGAGCACAATGCAGTTGTTTAAACCAGTACACCTTGGGCATCACACGGCTCCAAACCATGCTGGGTGTGCCAATATAATGCATCACAGCATCCTCTCTGGCAAAGCCCCACTGTCTTAAGTTCAGCTGGATCTCTGCCCTCTTAGCCCCCCAAGCAACATTGGAATGCCCCATGAACCAGGTAAGACAAGCCCAAAAAACCCACCAGAAAAATTATACAAAGAAAAAAAACACCCATCTACCCACAAACCATTACCTCACAAGATGTGAGGAGGAAACCTACAAGCGATAATGCCTAGACTCCCATCCAACCAATAGGGTGGACCATCCCTGCCCCCAAAAAAAAAACATCTAGCTGCCCAGTTGCTGCTCCAATCCCAAAGGAAAGAACTGCATAACCCAGTGTCGCCAAACAGTTGCATAAAGTAGAAACAAAATGATAGGTACAATGCCAAGCCATTTTAAATGACCCAAAATTAGACCACTACTGCCATGCCACAGGGACAAGAAGTGGGTCCTCACTCAAATCAGACACACTTCTGAACCAGGAATGAGGAAAAACGACCCTTTCGCACCCTTGGCAAGCTGATCCAGATCAGATTGCTTAATCCAGAGGACCACCAACTTAACTGAACACTGAAGGTCCTGGAACTAAAAACTGTCCGTGCCCAGATTCCAGACACTGACTAGTTACCCAATCCGTAAAGCATCAATAACGGCCAAGACAAACGCTGCCCTGAGCAACACCACTTCAAAATCTTAAAAACAGATGGAAGGAAACACCTGTAACCAAAAAACCCAACAGCGCAGGAGACTCTGGCCGACTACCATCAGGCCGTTGTCAACCTTGCCTATAGCCCCACAGGGCTCCTCTGACCAAAATTCTTTAGCGTGATCAAATCCAGGAACTTGAACAAGAATGCCAAGCCCGCAAATGTGCTCCCACAGACACACCATTCTCCACAATGCGACATGCACAATACAGCATCCGCAAATATTCATCCTCATCATAAATTACACTGCCGGCCACACTCACCAAACGGTACCATTCTCCCATGCCCTAGAGTAAGCCAACCAGGTGTACTCTCCCCGAATGCTGAATAAAAGAGGTCAATGTAAAGCAATCCTCTACAGCCAAGCTGGACAAGGGATTCCGATGCACTCCCACTTCCCCTGCCAACTTTCCTAAATGTTCTCCACTAGAAACGAGAGAGCGAATAGGTGAAAGAATGTGTGCAACCAGGAATGTGAACAGCATACACCAAAGCAGTCAAACGCAAACAGGCCAATACTAAATGTCCAAGCAAACATATCACGGTCAGCGAAGACACAGACACACTGTTGGTAACCAATACCACCCTTCAAATGCTACTTGCCATTTCAAAATTCCGCATTCCTCAGTCCTACGGCCAACACAATGAGAAACCGCTCAGCAAGACACAGCCCACACTGCAGTGACCCTAAAAATATAACCCATATCAAAGAGAACTGGCCACTTAAGTAAAAGCTACAAGTCAAAACTACTTGAAGCCTCCTACATCCACACTGACCGAGCTTCTGTGCCAGCCAATTACGGTCAGCCAAAAACCCCAGTCATAGCCCGCCGCAGAACACCCTATTCATGGGCAAGATTCAATAGGTGAAGGCATGTTTTCCCCAAAAGGAATTGCAGTTGACACAGAGTGAGCATACCCTACACCTAGCGGACCTTACTGACTCTTTTGGCTACACCAGTTTAACATTCATCCAAGTAGCAGCTGACTGAAGGGAGGCCCTAAAGTACTCCAAATAAGTAACTAAAAGTATCCAACAACGAACAGTAAATTGAACCCCCCATATAAACAACCAATTGACAACCTTGCCAGCAGCTGCCCAGCAGACGAAAACAACGAAGGAGCACCAGTAACAAAAGAAAGTCGGATTTGATGTCTGTCTTCGCCCAAGAGGGCACTCTGGACATAACTCCGAGCCCACCACAACGTAATATCGAATGAAGTATATGGAACTGGGCACATTACTCCAAAAAAAATCTCCACACAGCAAACAGTAAATCGAACCCTATTGTGCAAACAATGGCCAATGGCTGTTCCGCCTGCCTCTCGGGGTAAGTAACTATGTAGAAAAAAGGACGCCTTCATACTACCTGCTCCGGCGTGCTGTCCTCCTGTATTCCTGAAGACTCGCCTGAACGACCCTTACTGTTGCTGAAACAGGGAGAGTAAAAATGGGAGCCCCCGCAGCGAGAGCACTTATGCCTGAAGCTGCAGGACAAGCCAAATTTACAGGTGCCTGTGGTGAACTGCCAGCAGTACCCCTTCTTTGTAGTAGCCGGTTTTCCCGAGGTAGCGGTTTCACTATCCTGACTGAACAAATAAAAAATAATTTCCAGCCCGGGCCGATGTCATCAGCTTCATCCAAAGACCAATGTCTTTATAGTCCCAACGCAAGGACGGCCGCACCGCCTTGCGCTGCCGGAACTGCTCGTCGTATCGCAACAAAGCTTCCGCACCATACACTTGGTAAGCCTTACCGAAGGTGTCCAAATAGTAGAATAACCCCGAATTCCAGGGCCTTCTCCCCAATAAAACTGGCCAAAATTGTGAAAGCCTGTGGCCAATGTATCTCTATGTAAAAACGGATGACAACGGATGATCATCAGTTAACATCCGTTTTCATCCACTTCCGTCAATGTCCGTTTTTTTGAACGGATGAATGCCCTATTTTTTCATCCGTCAATAAAAACGTATCGTACGAAAAACGGATGACAACGGATGACAAACGGATGAAAAACAGATAACAACTGACGAGAAACGGATGAAAAACGGATAACAACTGACGAAAAACGGATGACAACTGACGAAAAACGGATGGAAAACTGATACATTTTGACGTGACTGAACTGATGAACTGAACGGACCGTATGTGTGAAAGGGGCCTAAAACTGCCCAGAAACACCTTCTCCATACCAAACTCCTTTTAACCCTGTCATGGAGGCCCTGAGTTCACACTTTTTCTTTTCTAACTCTGGGCCTTTTTGAACTGTTGAAGACTGGAAAAAAGTAGCCTGGGGTTATGAACTTTGATTTCTGCTGAGAGAACATAAAAAGGGGAATCACAGGATCTGATATCAACAGAACATCAAATGGAGATTTGCAGCATGAATGTGCAGCTGACGAATCTGCAAAAATTGCATGATACAATAATGTCAATATGGACCAATGTCTCAAAGGTATGTTTATAAGAAGTGGAATCCATGCCTCCAAATATTGAGGCTGTTTTGAGAGCAAAGGGAGGCCCTGTCTAATAAACTGCTTGGCGAGTATGTGCCCTGGGTTGTGAACCTGTTGATCGCAAACACATCCCTGCTTTGCCGGTCCAAAGGCCCCCCCCCCCCCCCCAAGCCTCTGCCGCTCTCTTCTTTACTACAGAACGAAGAGCGGGAGGCAGCACAGTAGTAGTGAATGGAGGGCAGGATCGGTAGCTGCCTCAGTTTACCTTTTGGGTTAACGAGCAGGTGATTGGTTGCTAGGATGCCGGGCGGTCCTACCAATCAGTAACTTGTTAATGTGAAAAGTTAACTCTGGCAGCTCCTGCTCTCGCCTTCCATCCATTACTGTGCTGGCTCCCACTCTCCGTTCTGTAATACACCTGTGTATAAGGTAGGAGAGTGCTACCTGTGCCCTGCTGCGTTTTTGGGGTGTGTGCTGGGGGGCAGAGGACACTACAGTGGTGTTGTGTGTGCTGGGGGGCAGAGGACACTACAGTGGTGTTGGTAAAGGGGGGGTAGTGGGTGTGATTTGAAAGGGACAGAGGACACTGCTTTGGGCAAGGGGGGGGGGGCACTGGACAGTGTAAGGGAGAGGCAGAGGACACTACAGTGGGGAGGGGGTGATGTAAAGGGGGCAGAGGACATTACATGGGGGGGGGGTGTTGTGAAGGGCAGCAGATGACACTACACAGCACATTACATGGGGGTAGGTGATGTGAAGGGGGACAGGGGCATAGGACACTACAGTGGGGGTGATGTGAAGGGAGAACAAAATACACTACTATGGGGGAGGGGGGCCAGAGGACACTACAGTAGGGAGTGATGTCAAGGGGCAGAGAATACTAAAGTGGGGTGCAGGGAGGGGTGATGTGAAGATGGGTAGAGGACACTAGCAGGCCCAGGCCGCATGTCCAAGAGCTGGCTAATGTGACAGAGCAGGGCCGTCCTTTAACGTGATTTGCTCGACCTATCATCCCCACACGGCGAGCGGGCAGCCCTGGAGGTGGAGGCTGCAGGGAAAGCAAGCAGTGAGGGCATCTAGGACTAAGAGCCCGGGCGGGAAAAGGCCTCCACCCCGTCCCTGACCCCCGAAGAGGCAAGTGGAAGTGGAAAGATGTATCAGGCTATGCACATCACATAGGATACGCAATGTGGTTAGGATACACTGTGAGAACAGTGAGTTACTGTCTTTTTTCTTCTTCTCTGGTGCAGTGCTGGCCTGCTGCCCTCCAATTTAGGCCTCTTTCACACTTGTGCGACTTAAAAGTTGCGCGATGTTGCCACGATTTTTTTACTGCAATTTTGACGCGTCTTGAAGCAATGCCTTTGTCTTTGGACCTCAAAACGCATTAAAATTGGCCAAAAGTAGTGCAGGGACTACTTTGAAGTCGTTGCGACTTGAAGTCGTACAGATATGAACGGAACTCATTGGAAATCATGAAGTCACACAACTGTGAAAGGGGCCTAACCCGCAGGGGTCTGGGTCCTCCTTTTACAGTAATGCCCCGTACACACGTACCGATTGTTGGCCGTAAATATTCGGCCGACGGCCGATTGTAGGCTTGTTAGTATGATGCTTCCGACAGCCGACAGCGCATTTTCGGCCGAACAGAATCTGTTGTGCAAGCATTAAAATTTTTGTTGGCCAACACCAGAATGGCCGATTGTTCGCCAGTCAGTACAGATTTCGGCCGACAGACAGCAGATTTGCAAGACTGGGCATGCTCAGAAAAAAAAAAAAGACAAGGAAAGTTAACCATCACATGACATCACTTCTGCAGTCGGCTGTTGTTGGCCGACAAAATTCGTGTGCAGTCTTTTGCAGTTTTCAACAGACACGACAGCCCTGGACAAAAGACGGCCGATCGTTCGGCCGACGATCAGTACGTGTTGTAAGGGATTAGCTCGGTGGTAGGCATAGATGACCCCTTGGGGGGTGCGTTTTCACAGAGAGATAGCCAAAAAGTGCTTGCAAACAACAGTTTGGTTTATTAATGGTGTTTTCTTCACCAGACTGCATGCAGCAAAAACATCCAAAATAAAATAAAACAGAAAATAAATCCTTGCCTCTGTGGGCAGCTACCTTCTCACTCTGGAACCTACCTAAGAGTCTGTCTCCAACCTACTGTTGGGCAGACTTTCTTGTCCTACAGCGGACACTCAATAGTCCATTTATAATATCTTCACAGGGCAAAACAGTCCTTTCTTTCACACAGAAACAGTTCGTCTTCTCACCTTTGAGACGTCTTCACACTTGGTTACCCTCCCTGGTACACATTACTCCAGGGGGTCTTCTCCCAGGCCCACACATCCTGTCGGGAGGCACACGTCTGACTGTCCTCCTTCTCCCAGCCCACATGGCTTCAGGAGACAGCTTCCGGAGGCAGCAATCCTCAGACTTCCGTTGGACAATTATAGAAGCCTTAACTCCCTCATTCTGAACAGCTGAAATCTGTTCAGCGTCTTTAGACATTTCTTCTGGCTTCTGCAGCCGACACCCTATAGTAACTGGTGAATTGTATCTCCGATCTGTGACAACACTCACAGATTTAGCTGACTTCCTGTCACATTTACTTGACGTCCTGTTGCATATCCCCCCCCCCCCCTTGTCTCAAACCTGGGGTTGGGACACAGTTTTCCAGGCACGCATGTGTCTGGCATTGCTCTTGACTCTCACTGATAAGCCTCTCAGTATCTTCCCAAGTAATGTTCAGTCCATTCAATTCTCTGTCTGCTTCAGCTGCCAGAGATACATCCTTCTGAGCAATCTGCTGGGCTCTCTCCATCAGCCATTGTCCTCCATGCCGACATGAATTTACAACTGCCAACCTCTGTTGAAAGGCCTGCAGGGGTGGCTCTCTCTCCAAGTCCGTCAGCTTGTCCACATACACTTGTTTTGGCTGATCCTCGCCATCTTCATATAGCCAACTCTCTGTATTTTCAAGCTTCAGGATGAAACTGTTTCTGTTGTCATCTTCACTGACAGATTTCTCATATACATATTCCTCAACTGCATTTTTGGCATCATTTAGCTCCTTCTCAAGTTTGTCCTATCCGCCATGGGGGACCGTGATCCATAGGCAACTCAATTGTGCTAGTCTTAATGTCTTCAACATTCTTGAGCCGCCTCTCTCTGCAATTCATAAAGGTTTTCCACAAAACTTTGAGAACCTTTGCTTCACTAAGCTTTGTTCCAAGTAGGGACTCTTTGATGTCCCTCTGTGACTGGAGTTGCCTCTCCATACAGCTGTACACAATCATTGACTCTTTGTGTCTTGAGCTTAGCTTGCTCTAAGATGCTGTGCAGAGGATTTTCCATTTGTGACAACAGGCTGCCACACATTTCTTCAAAGTGACCCCTGTTCCTTTTTCCAGAGACATCAATATCATTCACCAAACCTTTCATATTCAGAGGCAAATCTGAAGCATTTGCACTCATCCACTTCTTAAACTTTTCGCCCTCCTGAGCGAGTCGCAGTAAAGGCTTACTATTTGATTTGATATCCAGTTTATATTTCTTACCCAACTCTTCACAGAAGTAGCCAACCAGAACATCATCAACTTTCCTTCCACCAACATAGGGGTCAAAGGCAACAACACAGTCTATTACAGGTTTCTTCAATGCACTTTCTGCTGAACTATTTGACCACTCAAGGTCACCTGGTTCCTTTTCTTTATCTGAACTCCACATGGAATGTATCTCAAGATCACGATCAAACTTCTGCCACTTATCTTTCACCAGTTCCATTTTGGAAATATTCCCTGAAAGGCACTTATTCATTTGCTTCACGTTTTCACCAACAGCCTTAGTTTTCTCCACTAGGTGGTGTTTGCTTTTTTTCTCCCAGCTTTATATCACTTGCTTTAGTTTTCTCCGCTTTAGTTTTCTCCACTAGGTTTTCAGCTTGAACTGAGAAATCATCACATTTCTTACCCAGCTCCTTTGTTTGCTGAAGTTCTAATGATATATTTTCCAATGCTTGAAGTTTTTGAAGGAACTGTTTATTCCAGAGGGGTGATTCAAACAACATGTCATTACATTTCTGATGCTCACTCAGGACATACCCCAAAACACTGATCCTTTTAAAACTTGCATCAGGCACACTATCCCGTCTTTGGGAAAGATCCTTTGTCGCCTGCAATTCCTCTTCAAGTTCTTCCAACTGAGTCTTCATCTCTTCTACTTGCTGTTCTAAGGCTCGCTTAGACTTTTCTAGCTCCTGAACGTTTTTCTCAACATCATCCTTGGAGCGGACCACATCTTCCATCTCTGCACACAGCTGTTTGTTAACTCTTTCTAGTTCAGCCTTACACTCTAGAGCTTCCTCCAAGGAGCGAGCCAAGAACAGGGCTTTGCTCTCTTTCTCCCGAGCCTCTGCTTTTGCACAGTCACGTTCTTCTGCATATTTTGCAGACACAGTCTTCTCCTCACCAAGCATCTGATCCAACTTCTTTTGCTTCTTCTCCAGGTTGGACACAATCTGATTCTGGTGATCCAGATTCACACTCAGTTCATCCAATTCCTGCTGAAGTCTTGTCTTGGTCTTTTCAAGCTTGTCATAAGCAGCTGTTTTTTTCTCATAGCGTTGATTAGCAACTTCAAAGTCTTTCTGCAGTTTCTTT
Source organism: Pelophylax lessonae (assembly GCF_965119305.1). Lineage (NCBI taxonomy): Eukaryota > Metazoa > Chordata > Amphibia > Anura > Ranidae > Pelophylax > Pelophylax lessonae. The sequence goes on from NC_138769.1 coordinate 295,113,765, forward strand.
TTCACAACTTCAACACTCTCTAATGAACAAACGCTTTCTTCCATGCGTTTTTTCATATCCGCTATCTGAGCTTGCAATGTTGCGACTTGCTCTGATAGGTTTTTCTTTGCTTCCTCCTCCTCTTTAAATTGTTCCAGGAAGCCATTTTTCTCATCTTCCCTTTGTTTGAGCTTTGTGCTAAAACTCAGCCATTGACACCTCTCTTCCTGTAAGAGTTCCTGTGTGTCTTGCAGCTGCGATTCCAAGATAGAGAAATCCTTGGCAATTTTTCTAGATTTGCTGTCTGCTTGAGAAAGCTGATTTGTAACATTGTCCAGCTCAACCTGCAGTCGGTTTGCCTTCTCTGACAGCTTAGCACACACTCGGTCACCTTCTGACACCTTGACTTGCGATTCCTGCAGCTGTGCCTCTACTTCTTTTCTCTTGTGTTCCGAATCTCCTTTTCCCTGCATAAGAGCTTGCACCTCATTGGCTAGCTTCTGGGAATGAGACTGTAATTCTGCCACACAGGCTTCTTTCTCCTTTAACTGCTGCTGGACACGTTGGACTTCATCTTTCCAACTTTCACAGTCCATACGCAATTCATCTACCACACTTCTCAAAGTGGTGAGCTCACACATAGTACTCAGTAATTTAGCCTCTCTTTCACTTTTCTCTTTGTCGCTGAGCGACAATGTCGTTTTCAGAGCGACATTCTGTTCCTGCGCCCCCTGCAGGTCTATTTTGGTAGCTTCCAAAGACTGAAGACTTTTTTCCAGCTGATTACGCAACTCCAACATTTCACACATACTTTGCTTCTGCAAAGTCTGAATTTCAATTTCCTTTTCCATGAGGATGGTATCTTTCTCCATTATAGTCTCTCTACGTTTGTGCAACTCGGAACAAAGAAGAGCAGTGGATTCTTCCCACTGGAACACCTGAGCCTGCACGTTTCTATGCTCCATCCTAAGCAACTCCAAGGCTTGTTCCTTTTCTTCCATTTCCCGTTGCAAGGCATCCAACTCAGTCCTGCACACATACTCGGTTTTCTCCAAACCGATTTCCTCCATTGGCTGCTGGCGTCTCTGTTTCCAGCCTGCCATGCTCGCTTGGTGAGCCTTTTGTTGAGCTGCAAAGCTCTGCTGGTTCAGCATCTCCCCCATTTTGGGTTTACTTTTCATCTGAGAACACTGCGTCTCCATAGCAGTTTCATTTGCCCCAGTGTTGCTAGGGACAACAACCTTTCTCTTTAGCCGATTCTTTTCAGGCATGGATGGGGCTGGTTCAGACGGTAACATCCCCTCCATCCATAGAATCCGGTCCCTCATTTCAGCGATCCTTGCATCTTTCAGGCGTTTTGATCGCCCCATCTTTAGTCACTCCACAAAAAAAATGTTTCAAAGTCCAGAAAAACTTTTAAGACCACTGTCTCTTTAATAACTTAGTAGTTTTTCTCTCTCTTGCAGGATTTCCTTTCCTGTACACACAGTTTGTGCAGTCCCTTGCACCAGACACAGTTCATCAAAAATTTTGAGACCGCTGTCTCTTTAAAACACTTTTTTTTCCTCTTTCAGGATCTTCTCTCCTGCACATATAGATTGTGCAATTTCGTGCACCAGACAAAGTTCATCAAACATATGCACTTCCTTGCAGAGCTCTCTGCTTCTGCCCACTGCATACCTCCACCATATGTGAGGGATTAGCTCGTGGTAGGCGTAGATGACCCCTAGGGGGGGTGCGTTTTCACAGAGAGATAGCCAAAAAGTGCTTGCAAACAACAGTTTGGTTTATTAATGGTGTTTTCTTCACCAGACTGCATGCAGCAAAAACATCCAAAATAAAATAAAACAGAAAATAAATCCTTGCCTCTGTGGGCGGCTACCTTCTCACTCTGGAACCTACCTAAGAGTCTGTCTCCAACCTACTGTTGGGCAGACTTTCTTGTCCTACAGCGGACACTCAATAGTCCATTTATAATATCTTCACAGGGCAACAGTCCTTTATTTCTTTCACACAGAAACAGTTCGTCTTCTCACCTTTGAGACGTCTTCACACTTGGTTACCCTCCCTGGTACACATTACTCCGGGGGGTCTTCTCCCAGGCCCACACATCCTGTCGGGAGGCACAGGTCTGACTGTCCTCCTTCTCCCAGCCCACATGGCTTCAGGAGACAGCTTCCGGAGGCAGCAATCCTCAGACTTCCTTTGGACAATTATAGAAGCCTTAACTCCCTCATTCCGAACAGCTGAAATCTGTTCAGCGTCTTTAGACATTTCTTCTGGCTTCTGCAGCCGACACCCTATAGTAACTGGTGAATTGTATATCCGATCTGTGACAACACTCACAGATTTAGCTGACTTCCTGTCACATTCACTTGACGTCCTGTTACAGTGTGTACGAGGCTTTAGTTTGTGAGAATCACCTTCTCTGCCCACAGTGACTTGGCTGGCTACATCCACTATTTTACCACAAGTATTGGAACGCCTGCCTTTACACGTACATGAACTTTAATGGCATCCCAGTCTTAGTTCGTAGGGTTCAATATTGAGTTGGCCCACCCTTTGCAGCTATAACCGCTTCAACACCTTTAGAAAGGCTGTCCACAAGATTTAAGAGTGTGTCTATGGGAATGTTTGCCCATTCTTCTAGAAGCGCATTTTTAAGGTCAGGCACTGATTTTGGACAAGAAGGCCTAGCTTGCAGACTGCGTTTTAATACATCCCAAAGGCGTTCTATCAGTTTGAGGTCAGCACTCTGTGCAGGCCAGTCAAGTTCCCCCCCTCCAAACTTGCTCATCCATGTCTTTATAGACCTTGCTTTGTGCACTGGTCCAAATCATTTGGTGGAGGGGGGGGGGGGGGGAGTTTTGGTGTGGGGGTTGTTTTTCAGAGGTTGAGCTTGGCCCTTAGTTCCAGTGAAGGGAACTCTAAAGGCCCGTACACACGTACCGATCGTCGGCATACAAACGTCGGTGGACGAAGGATCTGCCGATTGTACGCGTGTTAGTATGGTGCCTCCGACAGATGTCTGCGCACAATCCGCGGACAAAAGTCTTTCGTGCAAACATGAAAATATTTGTATGCCGACACCAGAACGGACGATTGTTCGCCTGTCAGTACACAATTCGGCCGACAGACCGCAGATTTGCAAGACTGGGCATGCTCAGAAAATAGAAAACACAGGGAAAGTTAACCATTACATGACATCACTTCTGCAGTCGGCGGACAAAATTCTTGTGCTGTCCTTGTGCTGTCTTTGCACTTTTCAGCAGACACCGACATCCCGGGGAGAAAAGAGGAACATTTGTAAGCCGACCATCGGTACGTGTGTACGGGGCTTTATGCCCCATACACACGTGCAGATTATCTGCAGACTTTTGTCTGCAGACTTACCTTTTCTATGTAGTGCAAGGGCCTGCCGGATTGCATACAAATTGAAAGTGTTTAGGTTTGACCTCATATTATATGGTTTTGGTAAGTCTGCAGACAAAAGTCTGCAGATAATCTGCATGTGTGTATGGGGCATTAAGGCGTCAGCATACCAAGACAATTTCGCTCTCCCAACTTTGTGGGAATAGTTTGGGGATGGCCCTTTCTGTTCCAACATGACTGCGCACCAGTGCACAAAGCAAGGTCCATAAACATGGATGAGTGAGTTTGGGGGGGAATGTAATTTTGATTTTAAAAAAATTAAATAGGTTAACCATTATGGAAAATCATTCTGGAAGAGGTTTCATCGCCTAAAGACCTTGCAAGCATACACTTTGTCACAAAGCCTCAGTACAGTACAAAACAGACAAAATGTGGGGCCCCTCAAAAGGCTTCAGCTGTCTCTGCTTAAAAGGTGTGCATACCAATCAGTACTATAATACGGAACATAAACATGTTTCATCACAAGAGGGCAGTATGGTAGAGGTAATAGCGTTTTGGTGTTCTCAAGGAAAAGATGTAAGATAATTTTACATTCAGCTATAGGCATATTTTACATGTGACTTTACATCCTTGTGCTAAAATAGTCTTATGTATGGGTGCATCAGTGGCGGTTGGTGCCCAAAATTTTTTTGGGTGGGGGCGCAAAAAGAAAAATGTAATAGCTATTGCTTCGCAGCAAAAAACACGGTAAAAAATTGCGTGACTTTGAGGTCAAGGTACAGGCATGGCACAGGCATGTCACAGGTGATGGTACAGGCATGTCACAGGTGATGGTACAGGCATGTCATAGGTCATGGCACAGGCATGTCACGGGTCATGTTACAGGTCATGTACCAGGTCATGTCACAGGTCATGTAGTAGTGACACCGGGAGATATGTGGTCTGTGGAACTACAACAGCCAGCATGCCTTGTTTGCTATATAATGATATTGCATCATCCAGAATGGTATAGGGTCCCTGCTACTAGTGACACCAGGAGATAAGTGGTTTTTAGGACTACAGGAGCCAGCATTCATTGGGTACCTGGTAAAAGTTGCCACATGTACACATATCGAGTCTGTAGAACTACAAGAGCCAGCATGATCTGGGATTTCTAGTAGAAGGATACAGCAACCAGAGATAACTAGGCTATAGAACTAATAGAGCCAGCATGCACAAATGTACCTGGTACATCTGAAGATACCTTGGCTATAGAACAAGAGCCAGCATGCCTTGTCTGCAATACACTGGCACGTCCTCATCCAGCATGGTCTAAGGGTTCCAGGTATAAACCATTGCAAGAGATATATGGTCTGTAGAACTACAAGAATCCAGCATGCAGTGGGTACTCACTACAAGTCACAGCATCTACAAAAACTAGGCTATAGAGCTACAAGAGCCAGCATACTTGGTTTGCTATATACTAACATTGCATTATCAGCAGACATGTGTCCGCTGACATCCGATGCCCCATAGAGATGCATGGGGCGTCCGTTCAGATCCACCAAAAAAAACTGACAGGCGGATCTGAACAGACTCCCTGTGTGAAAGGGGCCTAAGACTGGGATGCCATTAAAGTTCATGTGTGTGTAAAGGCAGGCGTCCCAATACTTTTGGTAATATAGTGTATATATAAAAATTATATATATTTGGGTTTGGAAGTCCCTGCCCTCAAGGAACTTACGTTCTAAAATCCCTATTTCCTATGAATACATACACCAACTAGGAAGTGGACAGGAGTCCATTAACCAGCATGTCTTTGGAGTTTGGGAGGAAACCGGAGTACCCAGAGGAAACCCATACAAGCACAGAGAGAACATGCAAACTCCATGTAAATAAAAGGAACATATGAAAGTCATTGCAATGTGCTTTGCCTGGCTTTAATAAAGTTGGGTGTTATCTCACCTCATCGGTGCATGGCTTCCTACTTTCCTGCTGAGTTAGTGGAGCTTCCCAGTCGTACCTGGCGAAAAAATGTAATAGAAGCAGCAGGATGGTTTTCCGGTTGGCACTTCTGCTTAGTGGCACTAGGGATCCTGGTTTGTATCCCAGTCAGGATGCTATCTCTATGGAGACATGTAAATACATTCAAACACTTGGTCTTTGGAAGTTCTGGGGCTAACAAAATCTCCATACAGATAACAACTAAAGCCCCGTACACACGCGTCGAAATTCGGCAGGGAATTTTCGTCCGGCGACCGATCTGCCGATTTTCGGCTTGTTAGTATGATGCTTCTGACAACTGACTCCGACTTTTCGGCCGAGAAAAATCTGGTGTACAGGCTATAAAATTTTTGTCCGCCGTCAAACACGGCTGATTTTCGTGCAGTCAGTACAGATTTCGACAGGGAAAAATCTAATGAGCAAGACTGGGCATGCTCAGAGAAGAAAAAACACAAAGAAAGCAAACCAACACATGACATCACTTCAGAAGTAGAATTTTGTCGGGCGAGAAAATTTGTGTGCAGTCTAGGCACATTCCAACCAACACAACACCACTCTGGACAAAAGACGGACGATCGGTCAGCCGATAATCGTTGCGTGTGTATGGGGCTTAAGCCTCTCTGGTCCTTTTTTTAAGTTCACTGAGGAGAGATTTTCTGTTGTGAATCCAAGACCTTAAGTAAAAGAAAATCTCCCCACAGAACAGGGGCAGCAAAACTAGAAACAGTTAGGTAGTTTCTCTATCCTTTCTAGTGATCCTGTTGTGGGACAATTGTCACCAGCCACTGGATACACTAAAGGCCCGTACACACGTGCAGATTGTCGGCCGAAAAGTTTCGGCCGACGACCGATCGGCCGATTGTAGGCTTGTTAGTATGATGCTTCCGACAGCCGACAGCGCACTTTCGGCCGAACAGAATCTGTTGTGCAAGCATTAAAATTTTTGTATGCCGACACCAGAACGGCCGATTGTTCGCCAGTCAGTACAGAATTCGGCCGACAGACAGCAGATTTGCAAGACTGGGCATGCTCAGAAAAGAAAAAAACACAGGGAAAGTTAACCATCACATGACATCACTTCTGCCGTCGGCTGTAGTCAGCGGACAAAATTCTTGTGCAGTCTTTTGCACTTTTCAACAGACACGACAGCCGGGGACAAAAGACGGCCGACGATCTGCATGTGTGTACGGGGCATTAGGCAGCCATTCTCAACCACGGTTCAGTGGAACCACCGGGGGGGGGGGGGGTGCCTCCAGCAGTTTTTAGGGGTTCCTTGAGCAATTTCTGGCCCTGAAAAAAGTGACCCCTGACGCCAATGGTCTTTTTAGCTTCCTGTAATGAGGAATGTTTCCCAATGACTTTAAATGTAAGGAGCCTTCTTCCTAATCCCCAAGCTGCCAATGTAAGGTTACTTTTAGTTGTAGAAATTATTAATGGGTTCCCTGTATTTTAAGGGTTTCTTCATGTTAAAAAGGTTTAGTAAGGCTATACTAGAGTGGCATCGGCTTTAGAAGCCAATCAGATTTTGGCCTATGTTTTTTTTTTTTTTTTTTCATATGCCATAGAACAGCCTTTTTCAACCAGGGTGTCTTCAGGTTTCTTCAGCGGTGCCTTGGCAAAATGTGTAATAATTGTCCAAGAGTTCTGTACAAGCCAGCGGGTGGATCAAGCGTGTCTTCTAGTTACCCAAAACCACAGTTTTTTTTTTTTATTGTGCACCATTACAACCTTCTAGCTACCAGCATCCTAACAACCAATGATGTCATCGATTGATAAGGAGGACGTCGGCTGTTGGCATTCTTGCTTGCCCCTCCTCTTCACCTCTCTGTCAGCATTGGGGTAGCGTTAGAGGAGTGAGGGCAAGAAACTGAGTGAGCAGAGAAACATTGGAATACTTGTCAGTAGCAGTGTGGAAAGGTGTGTTTGCTTTGGAAGAATTAATCATCTCTAACGTGCGTGTCCTACGTGTGTGGATGTTGCTGCGTTACGTAAAACTATTCATTACGTTTTAACATTTTAGAATGGGGTGCCTTGAGGTTGTGCAGAATATAAAGGGTGCCTTGACTGAAAAAAGTTTGAGAAACTCTGCCATAGAAATTAGGAATCCGATTGGTTCTTGTGAGCAGCATCTCCATTTTGATTTGCTCTACAAATAAGCCTCTCGTTGCCTAAGTGATGCCACTGGTCTTTGTATATTCTTTTGACTTGACCCATCATGGCTGCACAACGCTGGCTCATGGACATCGGTTGCCCTTTCCATTCAGCCTTGTCATATCTGAAGCGAACTCGTCATCCCATTTGTTTTGGAAAGTTTTCCTATCACTGTTGCCTTATTTTGTAGAATATTTGTGAGCGTTTACATCTACTCCCAGGATGCACAGGACATCTTCAACACATTATGGGATCACTGGGAGTTAATTATTAAAAGTGCTTTGATGGCACCAACCATACTTCATGCCTTGGTAGGGGGGGGGGGGATTTTAATGATCCATGAAGCAGAGACAGCAGGGCTTGGTGCCTTAGAGGAGAATCGGCACATGCTGTGTTGCCCATGGTAACCAATATTCATCCAGGCTTCCCTATCCGCAGTATGGGGAAAAGGGGAAGGGATATCCTGTTGGTTGCTAAGGGCAATGCCGCCTTCATTTCCTCCCTTATCTACGCCCATAAATTAGGCCTGTTGAGTCTGCTAGAGAAGACCCGCTGTGATTTATACACGGCAAGTACTGAACATCTCAAGTTTCACCGAAAGAGAGTCACTGAGTTTTTTTTTTTTTTTTTAAAACAATTTTTCTGGAATGGAGATAAGTCAATTAAAAAAAAAAATGCACAAAGCCGATCGCATTTTCTCCCGCAGAGCCAGCGTCCCTGTCATTCCCGATTTTCATCACCGCGTCTTATCCGTTGTAAACAACAAGCGGAGTAAAAAAACACCACCACACACTTACACAGATTATCTCACAGATATCAGACACTTGTGCCTTGCAAGATTTCCCTTTTTATAGATCCTTTTCAACCAGTTGACAGGCCGATATTTTTGTGCCAGGCGGCGTGCGGTGTGTCTTCACGTTTCAGTACGTTTTTTAGACCATATTTTATTAGAAATAAAGGGGTCATTTACTAAAACTGGAGAGTGCAAAACCTGGTGCAGCTCTGCATAGAAACCAATCAGCTTTCAGATTTTTTTTGTCAAAACCTAATTGAACAAGTTGAATCTAGAAGCTGATTGGCTATTATGCACAGCTGCACCAGATTTTGAACTTTCCTGTTTTAATAAATCAAACCCAAAGTGCTTGCTTTGCCCAGAGCTTGGCTAATCTCAAGAGCAATGTACCTTAGGGGCCCATTCAATTCAGCTTGTTGCATTAATGTACCTTACGCATGTTGGTGCTTTGCATTGCTATTTATTTCAAATGGTACCCTAAAGCACCTCCACAGCACACTTGCACCACGACATCTGCGTTGCGCTGTGCTACAAAAAAAATGCAGCATTCAAAAATTTCTAATGTGTTGAGGGGCATTACAGCCCAATAAAGTGGACCTTCACTCTCCTCTTTCCCTTTCCCCAACTTCCCCATCAACGTTTTCTTAGGAATTGGGGGGGATGTACAGTTTGCAGGTGTTTTCAGTGTGTTTCCATCCCCTTGTATGGCTCGCAGTCAGTGAATGTGAGTGGAGGGCACAGTTTTTGCCACAGGACTAAAGCATCGCGAATGCGCCTTGTGACTACCCCCACATGCTGGTCCTGGCTGGCCACTTCCAGCTTTTTCACCTAGGTGAGAACACCCCAACACCCCCTTCCTTCCCACCAAAAGCCTCCTGGTATATTAAAGTGTAAACCTCAGACATAAAAAACTGAACAAATACAAGCGTATCCCTCTATAGAGTGTGCTTGTTTCAATCTAGAGCACAAAGTGTCATTTTTCTCTGCAGCCTCAATTCTCTGCTATAAGTATGAGTTGCTTCTGATGCTTCCTGACTCTAAGAGAAAAAAAGGTGACGGGTGAGGGAGTTCAATCTCACAGCCTGTGATTGATAGCCTCAGCAAGGGAACTCCGGCACACAGCTTGTGATTGATAGCCTCAGCTCTTTTGCTGTGTCAAGGGGAGGAGGGGTGGTGTCCCTCCAATCAGTTCTCACTGGGCTTTGCAGTGTGTAAATTAAGCTCCCTGCCCCTTACTTTCTGGAAGTTCAGACAAGCTGTTTAAATTCTGTACTTTAGCTGTAGAGAAGACCCTAGATATACATTACAACTTATGTAGGAGGATTTGTTTATTCTCTGTGTAACACCCGAGGATAGTCACTGCACTGGATATATGTGCAGTGCCTTGAAAAAGTATTCATACTAATAAACACTTTCCAAATGTTGTCACGCTACAACCAAAAACTACAGAGCTACAATGGAATGGCCCAGTCAAAGACCAGACCTAATTCTAATTGAGAATCTGTGGCAAGACTTGAAAATTGCTGTTCACAGACACTCTCCATCCAATCTGACAAAACTTGAGCTAATTTGCAAAGAGAAATGGGCAAACATTTCACTCTCTAGATATCTAAAGCTGGTAGAAACATCACCAAAAAGACTTGCAGCTGGAATTGCAGAGGAAGGTGGTTCTATAAAGTATTGACTCAGGGGGCTGAATACAAATGCACGTCACACTTTTCACATATTTATCTGTAAAACATTTTGAAAACCATTTATCATTTTCCTTCCACTTCACAATTATGTGCCACTTTGTGTTGGTCTATCACATTAAATTCTACCCAGAGGCCACTCTGGGTAGCCGTATGGTCACACCCTGGCACGTTTCGTCATCATGACTTCATCTGATTGTAACACAAAGTCTAAACCTTTTGAAAACCATTGATCATTTTTCTTCCACTTCACAATTTTGTTCCACTTTGTGTTGGTGTATCACATAAAATCCCAAAAAATACATTTATATTTTTGGGTGTAACATGATAAAATGTGGAAAATTTCAAGGGGTATAAATACTTTTTGAAGGCACTATAAGGATTTAAAACCTCTTTATTGTCCCAGGAGGCTTTGGATCAACCTTGGTTGCACTGCGCATGCTCTGGTGTGCCTCCACCATGCGTGATCAGAGGGAGCAGCCAAAAGAACCTGGAAGAGACAGCTGGCCTCTCGATTTCAGAAGAGAAGGCGGCGGCATGGGATCAGACCACGCTGATACAGAGAGGTAGCTTGCACCAGTCAACGCTGGATTTGCTGGGCAGGCAAGTATCTTTTTTTTGAGGACAGCTCAGCTGGTAAGGTAAGACAGGAAAAATAAATGGGGGAGTGAAATTCCTCTTTAATTTGTATTAGGCTGCCCAATGCAATGTACCGCACTGCACTTCAGTGAGTTATACATATTTTTTTAGGCATGTCACACCCTTGGAAACTGTAAGGGTCCCTTCATCAGGCAGAGTGACAAGAGAGACCCGTTGCAGTTGCAGCTTGTGAGACATTGGTGCTGCAGCTGTACTGGATAATGTACCTGGTGCTACTAACTTTTAGGGCAGTATGTGCCCACGGATAAATGCTCGGAACGCAGACTGCTTGTGTTCTGGGCATTCATCTCTGGGTGTACACACCCTAAATGTTAGCAGCATCCGGTGCACCTTCCATCAGCTTCCTATATACTTTTACCGTCTGCCCGCAGTGGGACTGGACGGTGCACCTGTGCTCTTGCATGCAGTGGGGCTACATGAGCAGTGTGTATGAAGCTACAGGGGTGCAGAGAGCCCGTCCAGGCATGAAAGGGTGCATGAGAACAGGTACTCAGCTACAATCTGGTGAAATTGATCCACAAAGGATTGAGCCTGGAGTCAGGCAAAGGGGACTGGGCTAGTGAGCCAAACTGTATGAACAGACTGTCGGCTCACACTAGCATTGCACAGTAATGCGATGTGCGTTCCGGTGCAATGCAATTTAAAAACGCACTGAGATCAATTCCCATGCCACTGTGGTTACATGTGATTTGGTGCAGGCAAACACACTGTGTTTGGGATCTGTGTATGGAGTGTCTTTAAGAATCTATTGACACCCACAGCAGATTGCATGCCCAGTGCTTTTGGATTTTGGTGCAGTTTCCCACACATTGTTTCCGTGTGAACAGGCTCTTAGTTATGTCTGTCTGTGGAAGAATAGACAGGGGCCCTAAAGCTGAAGTTCTTGTGGAGGGTGACTTGTCTTAGTCTATACCCCCTGTAGCAGAGTGTCCCAGAGAGAGCCAGGAAAAGTCCTGTTCGGGGTTTATACATCACCCAGGCATCTCTCCTATACCTTTAGGGATCTCTGAGCCATGATCCAGTTCAGATCTTGGCCCTCTTCACCAGGCCAATTTAAGCTCACCTGAGACAAACAGCAGTGCTCTCTCAGCCTGGGAACACAAGACAACGTTTTGTCTATGAGAGCGGAAGGTCAGTAAAACTACCTGTAGCTGTAGGCTTGCTCAGTGTGGGTTAGTTAGGGACTACATTGTGTGTAGTAAGCGCTGGGACACGGCTAGGATTTTGTTTATTATTAGTATTCCTGTTTGTTTTCCTTAAAGCACTGTACAGCACCTGTTTATAAACTTGTATATAGCACCAATAAACACCGCACTGTTTGTCACTACATCAGAGGATTTGGTATTTGTGCCTTAAAGACTGCTCATCCCAGGGGGTTTTGCACCCGCTACCTGTTCCCCAGCTTACATATGGTGGAGGATGCGGGCACTGGTAGTAAGTTACTACTTAAAGGGCCAGTACCTGGAGTGACTAAACATGGAGGAAATCCTCAAACAGTTGGTGGTCTCCAACGCTGCACAGCAACGAGCAAACGCTGCACAACAGCAAGCAAACTCTTTGCTTCAACAACAGATTGGTGTTATACAGGAAAAAACACAGCAAGCGAACTCTTTGCTTCAACAACAGATTGGTGTTGTACAAGAACAAACGCAGCAAGTGAACGCTGCACAGCAGCAAGCAAACTCTTTGATTCAACAACAGATTACTGCTGTACAAAATCAAACCCAGTTGATGTTTGAAAAACTGGCAAGTGCTGCAGAAGCAGACAGAAAGGTGCTGGTTGAGGTGGTGCAGACACTTACACAGGAGCCTGCTGTGAAATCAGAAACAGTTAGAGACCGCTCCTCAGTCATCCATGTTGGTCGCTTCCTGTCCAAGATGACTGCTGATGATGACCCAGAGGCCTTTCTGGTTACATTTGAGAGAACCGCTGAAAGGTAAGGCTGGCCCAAAACCCAGTGGGCAGGATTGATCGCTCCCTTACTTACTGGGGAATCGCAGAAGGCCTATTACGATTTGGAGTCCGTGGATGCAGGAGAGTATGAAAAGGTCAAGCAGGAAATCCTGGCGCGTCTCGGTGTCAACTTGGCCGTTCGAGCCCAGCGGGTCAACAGCTGGTTCTTCCGAGATGAGAGGCCCCCAAGATCACAGATGTTTGACCTAATCCACCTGGCGCGAAAATGGCTACAGCCGGAGTCCTTGTCTGGGCCACAAATAGTGGAGCGTGTAGTCATGGATCGGTTCCTGAGGTCATTACCAACACCTTTGCAGAAGTGGGTGAGTCAAGGAGACCCCAAGTCGGCAGACAACCTGGTGGAGCTTGTTGAGAGGTACTATGCTGCAGAGAACATGGTCACCACCCCTACAGCCGCACGGACTTTCCACCCAAAGCCACGGTCTCCCCAGACAATCGGTAAGACTGTTCCAGGGGAAGTGGGTGGTCAGCATGGCAAGGAGACAGGGGGGAGGATTTTTGGTGCCAGGGCTGAAGTTTGGCGTCCCAAACAAGGGAAGCCACTGCCTGTCAACAAACCTAACTGGGGTAACATCAGGTGTTTCCGTTGCCAGGAACTGGGACATGTTGCAGCAAACTGTCCTTTGACAGATGAACCCATGCAGTGTGATATGTCTCTGAGAAGGCAGTCTATGTTTGCTGCTGTTTCATGCGCTGCGGCGCCAGGTGTAGGAAAACACATATGCCAAATGACTGTTAATGATAAGCCTATTGCAGCCTTGCTGGACTCGGGAAGTCTAGTGACTTTGGTTAAAGCAGAAAAGGTTGAAAATGTGAATTTAAATGCAAAAAAAGTTGCTGTGATCTGTGTACATGGTGATACTCGGGAGTATCCTATAGCGACTGTTCGCTTTGAAACTGATTTAGGTACGGTGACCCATCCGGTCGGACTTGTGCCCCACTTAGTGCATGAGGCCATCATTGGTAGAGACTTCCCTAAGTTTTGGGAACTGTGGGACCGTCCTTTCTCTGTTATGGCAGGAGAACTGGAGGAGCCTGAGGAAGTCCCCACAGTCAGTCAAGGTGGACAACCTTCTGCTGACCCTGAGGCTACATTGGAGTTTGCTGATCTTAATGTACACAAGGAAAACTTTGGTACCGAGCAGAGAAAAGACCCTACCCTTGCCAGGGCCTGGGAGAATGTAGTAATGATTAATGATGTACCTGGCGAACCAGGGGACAGGCCCTGTTTTCCTTTTTTCAGCAGCAATGAGGATTTATTGTATCGTGTATATAAAAAGAACGATGAAATTGTTGAACAGTTGGTGGTCCCTAAGCCTTACAGACGAGTGGTGCTGGAATTGGCTCATGGACACTTACTAGGAGGTCATTTAGGGGTTGAAAAAAACACTGACAGGGTGTTACTCAGGTTTTACTGGCCTGGGATACAGAAAGATATTGACAATTATTGTCAATCTTGTCCTGTATGTCAGATGTCAGCCCCACTACCCCACTTCCGCAGTCCTTTAGTCCCCTTACCCATTATTGAAGTGCCCTTTGAGAGGATCGCCATGGACCTCGTGGGTCCACTCCCCAAGTCTGCCCGGGGTCATCAGCACATTCTTGTGATCATGGATTATGCTACCCGTTACCCCGAGGCAGTTCCCTTACGCACTGCATCCGCTAAGAACATTGCTAAAGAGTTGTTCATGGTGTTCAGTCGCGTTGGGATCCCTAAGGAGGTCCTTACGGACCAGGGCACCCCATTTATGTCACGAATAACTAAAGAATTGTGCAAGTTATTTAAGGTGACCCAGTTGCGAACCTCCGTATACCACCCTCAAACTGATGGCCTTGTAGAACGCTTCAATAAAACCTTAAAGAGTATGTTAAAAAAAAAAGTTGTGGACAAGGATGGAAAAAACTGGGACTTCTTGATTCCGTACTTGATGTTCGCCATCAGGGAAGTACCCCCAGTCCTCTACGGGATACTCTCCTTTTGAATTGCTTTATGGGAGACACCCTCGGGGACTTTTAGACATAGCCAAGGAAACCTGGGAGGGGGAGCAGACACCCCACAAAAGTGTCATTGAGCACATCACTCAAATGCAGGACAGGATTGCAGCGATCATGCCTATGGTAAAGGAACACTTACTGCAGGCCCAGGCAGCCCAACAGAGAATATACAACAGGAGAGCCCGACTCCGTGTCTTCTCACCTGGTGACAGGGTCCTGGTGTTAGTTCCCACTGTCGAGAGCAAGTTCCTAGCTAAGTGGCAGGGCCCCTTCGAAGTATTGGAAAGAGTTGGGGAGGTCAATTATAAAGTGCATCAACCAGGAAAAAGGAAGCCAGAGCAGATTTACCATTTTAATCTGTTAAAGCCCTGGAAGGATAGGCTGGCCTTAACTGCGAGGTCCGTCCCTGTGACCTCTAGGGTTACTGAGTCCCCTCTGGTCCCTGAGGTCACGGTTCCAGACACCCTGTCTTATTCCCAAAAAAAAAAGAATCTAGAGAGTTCCTGATAAGGAATAGAGAGAAATTTTCGGAGTTACCTGGTACGACTTCAGCAGTTCAGCATGATATTGTTACTGAACCTGGGGTCCGTGTCAAGCTCAAACCGTACCGAATTCCCGAAGCGAGGAGAAAGGACATTAGTGATGAAGTAAAAAGGATGCTGGAGCTAGATGTCATTGAGGAATCCAATAGTGACTGGTCTAGCCCCATCATTTTAGTCCCAAAACCTGATGGTACTTGGAGATTCTGTAACGACTTCAGAAAACTGAATGCAGTGACAAAGTTTGACACATACCCAATGCCCAGAGTGGACGAACTTATAGACAGACTTGGCAAAGCCCGCTATCTAACTACTTTAGACTTGACCAAAGGATATCGGCAAATACCCCTGACTGGTAGCGCCAAAGAGAAGACTGCGTTTGTTACCCCAGAGGGTTCGTTTCAGTATAAAAAAATGCCTTTTGGGTTGCAAAATGCCCCTGCGACATTTCAGAGGGCCATGGACAGGACCCTAAGACCTCACCGACAGTATGCAGCTGCCTATCTGGACGATATAGTGGTACATAGCACTGACTGGGAGTCTCACTTGCCCCGTGTACAGGCAGCTCTGGATTCCCTCTTCAAGGAAGGTTTTACAGCAAACCCAAAAAAATGTGCCATTGGTTTAGAGGAAGCCAGGTATTTGGGCTACACTATTGGTCGTGGAGTCATTAAACCTCAGTTAAACAAAGTAGAAGCCATCCAAGAATGGCCATGTCCTGCAAACAAGAAGCAGGTCAGAGCCTTTCTTGGAATTGCAGGGTACTATAGGAGGTTTATCCCGAATTTTGCAACTCTAGCTGCCCCACTGACCGACCTTACTAAAGGGAAAGAATCAGTAATGGTGAAATGGTCCCCAATAGCAGAGGAGTCTTTCCAAGTCTTAAAGAAGGCTCTTTGTGCACAGCCAGTGTTGTACTCCCCTGATTTCTCCAAGGATTTCTTGGTTCAGACGGATGCGTCTGATGTAGGTATTGGGGCCGTATTGTCACAGGTACACAATGGGGAAGAACACCCTGTGGTGTACCTGAGCAGAAAGCTTAATGAACACGAGAGAAAGTATGCAGTCATTGAAAAGGAATGTTTAGCCATAAAGTGGGCCTTGGACGCAATAAGGTACTATCTGTTAGGGCGTCAGTTTGATTTGATAACTGACCATGCTCCTCTGAAATGGATGGCCCAAAAGAAGGAGACTAATAGACGGGTGAACCGGTGGTTTTTGGCTCTACAAGATTACTCCTTCACTGTAAAACACAGGCCAGGTGTTGAGATGGGGAATGTAGATGCCCTGTCCCATGTTCACTCCTGTTTGGCCACAGGTGTTCCAACCCTGGGGTTGAAACAAGGGGGGGGGGGGGATATGTAGCAGAGTGTCCCAGAGAGAGCCAGGAAAAGTCCTGTTCGGGGTTTATACATCACCCAGGCATCTCTCCTATACCTTTTAGGGATCTCTGAGCCATGATCCAGTTCGGATCTTGGCCCTCTTCACCAGGCCAATTTAAGCTCACCTGAGACAAACAGCAGTGCTCTCTCAGCCTGGGAACACAAGACAACGTTTTGTCTATGAGAGCGGAAGGTCAGTAAAACTACCTGTGTCTGTCTTTGGAAGCTGACAAGCTGTAGGCTTGCTCAGTCTGGGTTAGTTAGGGACTACATTGTGTGTAGTAAGCGCCGGGACATGGCTAGGATTTTGTTTATTATTAGTATACCTGTTTGTTTTCCTTAAAGCACTGTACAGCACCTGTTTATAAACTTGTATATAGCACCAATAAACACCGCACTGTTTGTCACTACATCAGAGGATTTGGTATCTGTGCCTTAAAGACTGCTCATCCCAGGGGGTTTTGCACCCGCTACCTGTTCCCCAGCTTACACCCCCCATAGATTTCTGCACAGGGGCAGATCCAGAGTCCTGAGGAAGCGGATATCTCGGGGTGTCGCCTGAGAAATCCAGAGAGTGCTGAGTTGAGCTGAGGGGATCCGGTGTGCTGAGAACCAGTGGAGAGTGAGAGGGGTCCAGTCCCAGGAAAGCCTACACAGGTCCTGAGTACTGAGGATTGTCCCTGGGGGTCTGCCTGAAGCGTTAGAGGAAGCCGCTCCGGAGGAAGTTCTGGGATCCAGTGTCAGCTAGCTGTAAAGGGGGTACCTAGGTTGAGGACCCTGAAGTTACAGAGGGGGTGTATAGTCAGTGGACCCTGAAGAGCTAAAAGTGTAAAAGGGGATGCCTGCCGTTTGGGCCCTGCATTGTACGGAGTGCCAGTTGAGAATTGCAGCCATACAGAAATTCACGTCAAGCTACCTCAAGCCAGTGCAAGGCTGGGAGGGAGTGGTTAGTGACTTTGCAGTGCAGCAGTGTCAGTAGTTCAATACTTTAGTCCTGGGTCTTCTGGACATTAAGTCGAAGAGTCAGCACTTCATCCAGGTTACAGTGTGTTTCAAGGGTCAGTGAGCGTTGGCTAGCGTTAACAGACATTTTCAGGAAAAGGTCCCAAGTTGTACTTAGTTAAGCCGAAAGGAGTATCCCACTCATTCCCTTCTCCCATCTCCTTCAAATACAATAAAACAACAAACAAAGATGCCGGAGTTGTCAATGTGTCAGTTCTCACATCCAGGGCCGCAGCTCACATGGGCTGGAAAGGTAACCGGTAATGATGGCAGACCCACATCAGGCCACAGGCCTGGAAAACCTGCTACAGATATATATATTTTAAATGCCATTTTTTTTATTTTAGGTGTCTTCTCTTGAACATAAAAAGGAAAATGTATCTGAAGAGGTTGATTGAAGATATCCATGTCCATTCATCTTTTTCTTCTTCTTATAAGACCAGAGGGGTCACTACACTGAAAATTGATATTTAAAGATACAACCACAGCCAAAACATTATGTTTCTAGTTGTGGGTAGAGTGGTGGGGGGTTACAATCTGTTTCAAGCTTTTCTTACTATTCATACCCCCGCTGCAGGATTTTGACATCTCCATTAGTCCTAGTGACTATTGGCATTGGGAGAGAGTGCAAGAAAATTCAGAATGTAAGTTCCTGTGTACATTAGTGTGTTGAAGTAAGGGGCTTATGTTATTTATGCGTTACGTTAGGCAGTCTATTTATTTTGAAGAGTCATCCAATGCACCATATGCCACATGGTTTGACACTGCCTCTTCTTCAGTTCTGCAGTGTTAAAAGACTTGCCTACCTGACACTACACTTTTTTTTTCTTCAAGACCCGTCTCTAAATTGCTGCTGGAGCCTTGTCTGTTTGCATGTGGTGCGATTGTCCTCAGCCCTGCTTTTGGAATACCGTATCTGGACCCTGCTGGACTGTATGTAGAGATCGCCTGGAAGTGATCTTCAGACCCTGGATTCCATGTGGGCCACTTTCCAGACTCTGCTCTGGTAAATATTATCTGTGGAGTAGCGTCATGTCCAGGTTCAACAACAAACTGGACGGGTTTATCTACAGGTACAGGGATCCATTCACTCTCTGGTTGCTGACGTTAGTCCTTAAGTATCCCCAACAAGCCTTGTCATGGAAATTTCCCTTAGGGCCCACCCAGAAGTGCAGCAGTCCTTGCCACCCTTCTGAAATTAAATCTGCGTTGGATGGCTTTTCAGAAGATGGTTGGCAGGTGACTGAGAGGTGATATGTCTCTCTGTTTTAACTTTAATTGGGTGGGTGGTTGGAGGGTGGTAAAATATTTATCAAAAAGATCAAACACCATTGATATTAATTTAAAGCATGTGTGGAGTGTGTGGGTGTGAAGTCCTCAAGAAGACCCAGTGCCTTATTTAGCTGTTTGGATTCAAGAGGTCCCCCATTGATGATGGAATATAAATATTCATATATAATATGTCCACCACTACCCACTAACTTCTTTCATCTCTTATGGATTCCTGTCGTGAGATATGGACTCTCCTGCTTATCCTGCTGTAGAGGTCTCCTTTGTGATGCAGTACTGTCCTGAAGACAAATCCGGGAAAAAAGACCCCTCATAATGCTTATGGCAAGTGGGAGGAGCTGTGAACACAGCCATTGAGATTTTGTATCCAAGGGACAGAATAGAACTAGTCAATTAACCTGCCAGCATCTACCAAAATGAAAATGTCATTTTTAAACACTAACCCTTCAGCTGAATGAGAACCTAAAATGCATCATTTTATATTGACTATCTATGATATAAAATTGTGAAATGTTTAAATAGATATCTGGTTTTCCTCTCTGTCTGTGTTTGTATCCTTTTTTTTTTTTTTTTAAATGAATACTTGAGAAAAGATCCCAAATCCAATTGTTCAAATGTGTGTCCATCTCCGCTTGGTTTCTGGCAGACCATGATACTCCTCTGAGTATGGCACAGCCCGATAGTAAATAGGGTTGATTTACTAAAATTGGAGAGTGCAAAATCTGGTGCAGCTCTGCATAGAAACCAATTATCTTCCAGGTTTTATTTTTAAAGCTTAATTGAACAAGCTGATGTTAGAAGCTGATTGGCTATCATGCACAGCTGCACCTGATTTTGCACTCTCTGCTTTTGGTAAATCAACCCCTATGAGTTTTCCAGAACAGGAACAGATGTCATCTCCCACAATATAGACCAGACCAATACTGGATTGAGCACTCCCGTTCCTTAATGACAATATCTTTCTTTATCCTGGAAAAACCAGTGTAGCAAGTAGATAGAATCTCAGGAGATTCAATCTGCTTGGTACCCTGGTTTTTACAGTGAACTTTGTGTGCCTTAAACCTGGTATTTGTCTGACTTGTATCAGTGGCTCTCGTTTCTATTGTGACCAGGGCCCGGTACATTCTTCTGAAACCTTTTGTGCTCCAACAGTGAAAAAAAAACATTTATACTCACACAGTAAATGTATGGGGATACAAAATATGTATTCAAATTCTGGAAGGCTCTGATGGCAGACTTGGGGGCCCTGGAGGGAGCTGAGGGTGATGGGATATCTGGAGGGGGTTGAAGATCTCTACGGGAGGCTGGAGGCTTTGCAGGAGCAATGTGGGGGACTGGAGGGTAACTTTGGGAGCACTATGGGGGGCTGGAGGCTCTGCAGCATGCTAAGTGCTCGGCTTGGGGGGCACTAAGGAAATTGAGTCCTCTTTAAGTGGCCTGGGGACCCCTGTACGAGGTCGAAGGCCAATGCAAACACCTTCTGGAGATTGTGTGGCATTATGGAAGGTGAGAGGTTCTGTGGGTGATTAAGGGATCTGCAGCTAGCTAGTCTAGTTCTTCTACAGCATCATTGTACCCTTCGGTTCCATGGCACTCTATTGAAGTAACTCTTGTTTCTCAAACAATCCTGGCAACTGCATCCTGTAATAGAAAAAGCTAAATACTTACCTCTCCAGCAGGCATCAGGGGAAATCTTCGCTCTCTTGGAAAGCTAACCGATAACTGCCACCTACTGGGTGTGCCAGAGAGCGCGCCTGCGGCCACTCCATGGCTGGTGGAAGGAACCACAGCAACCAGCAAGGGACACGCTATCTGACACACCCAGGAGGTGCTGCTAACTCTTCAAGAGAGTGAATACTTCATTTGTCATTCACTGGAGATGTAATCTATGCTGTTATATGTTGCAGAGAAACAGGGTCACTGAAAACATTCTTCGTAAATTGACTAAAGGGGTCTGCCATGGTTGACTTTCGCTGAAAATCCTGGTTGCCTGGCTGTCCTTTGCTTTTACATCAGTACTTTAAACCACTGACCTGGAATAAGGGACTAGATAAGTATTTCCATTTCTTTACACCATCTTCCCTGGTCTGAAACCTTTTTCAGGATAGTAATTTGAAAGGTTTTAGGCTAGAGGGTGGCAAAACCAGGCAGTTAAGTCGTGGGTGTTATTGAGCACACCCCCATCCACCCACAACCAGGGCATACAGCTGCTTAAGGCTGTACATGTGCCGTGGCTTTGGCAAGCTTTAAACAGCATGTTGCAATTTAGCGGGTGTCACCAGTCCAAGTCTATGGGGCTGCACTGCAACCACCCTGCAGCTGTGTGCAATGCTTGCAATTGGGCTTGGTGGTGGGGCATTTACAAGGTTAAATAAGGCGGTGGGGTGGCGACATATCTCTTCTCCACAGCCTGTCAAATTCCCTCTGCAAAGTGATCCATTGTTGACCGCTTTTCAGAGGGGTGACAAGGGCTGCCGCACATGGGAACGCACCCTTAGAGCCAATGTTATAGCATTGCAGCCAGGCAGCAAACAAACCCTGTATGACAATTTGCCTGACTTTTAGAAGCTACAGGCTCCCTTTTATTCTTAGAGAATTCCAGCTGCTCAGTTTATTTGAACCATGCAATATATTCACATAGCCTTCTCTTGGGCTGGGAGACAGAGCTAATCAAGCTGGATGGACCTTTGGCAAGTGGTCATGAGGAAGGCAAGAGAGCTTGACTGTTGAGAAGCTCAGGCATACCAATTATCTGATCAATTATATAAATGACCGTAATCCTATCAATGACGCTTTAACTCTTCTTAGTTGGAATGGCAAGTCCACAGCTTTGACTCACATTGCACACTTGTTCTGACCATAACTTGCTGATAAATTGATGACCATAAAAAAAAAAAAAAACTGTGCCAGCCATGATGGATGAATTATGAGCACCCAACAAAACATGGTTTCAAGGCCTTCCCTAACCATAGGTCCACAACAGACATCCAGCTAACCTACTGTAGGCCACTGAGGGAATTAGGCAGATATAATAATTCAGAAGAAGTCAGGTAATCAATGAAGCAAAGCATCGGGCAGTGATGGGAGATGTCATTTCTGGAATTGATCGAGACCAGAAATTTGGTGAGCAGAATTGCTGTGCTTTATTTCTAATGCGTATTAACACTGCCTAAGTGATTCTTTTTTTTATATGTGAGTGCAATTTTAAAGAATATAAAAATGGATTTTTAATTTTAAAGGGCAAGTAAACTTCTATCTTTAAGTTTTACCTAAAGGTAAGCCTATAATAAGACTTACCTATAGGTAGTGTAAATATCTCCTAAACATGCACCATTTAGGAGACATTTACTGTACATGCAGCCAGGGAAATCACTGGTGCATGTGCTCTGAAGGAATGGCTGTCTGTTCCGTTTCTTCAGAGCCCTGTGCCGTGACCGGCGGCTCCGGCTCGCACGTGCGGGAGTGACGTCATCGCGGCTCCAGCCAGTCACAGAGCCGGAGTCCATGAACCCCAAAGGAAGAGCGGGTGAGGATGGATGACATTGCATCGTTTGAATGCTTCATTATGAGGTAAGTTTCACATAATGTGCAGCTGTTTACAACAGCTTTAGACGGGTATACTACTGGCGGTTCTTTATCTTCATTCTAGCACCATTTGCAGTTATTGAGATTGTGGTCGTTCTCCTAAAGGGGCCTGCACATGTGTGGATCTGGGTCCAGGAGACTACATATATCGAGAGATTATATTTAGCTTATGATAGAGAATTAAGCGCATGAGAACTAAATGTTATCAAGAGTCAACCATAGAGGTGAGCGTGCCATTTACACAGAAGTGGAGCTCTGACAAATTTTGAGAGTGGAGTGTGGTACAAAACTGGTATTGGCCAGGGGGCCATCAAATATGGAAGAGCACACCGACTATTGGATTGTATGAATGGATACACATATTGATTCACTTAGGTATGGTAGTGAATGCACAGGAGCAACAACAGTATTTAAAATTACTACTCATGCCAGAGTAGACGCTGTATAGGTTGATATACAGTATCTCACAAAAGTGAGTACACCCCTCACATTTTTGTAAATATGTTATTATTATATCTTTTCATGTGACAACACTGAAGAAATGACACTTTGCTACAATGTAAAGTAGTGAGTGTACAGCTTGTATAACAGTGTAAATTTGCTGTCCCCTCAAAATAACTCAACACACAGCCATGTCTAAGCTGCTGGCAACAAAAGTGAGTACACCCCTAAGTTAAAATGTCCAAGGTGCCAATATTTTGTGTGGCCACCATTATTTTTCAGCACTGCCTTAACCCTCTTGGGCATGGAGTTCCAAGAGCTTCACAGGTTGCCACTGGAGTCATCTTCCACTCCTCCATGAGCTGATGGATGTTAGAGACCTTACACTCCTCCATGTTCCGTTTGGGGATGCTCCACAGATGCTCAATAGGGTTTAGGTCTGGAGACATGCTTGGTCAGTCCATCTCCTTTACCGTCAGCTTCTTTAGCAAGGCAGTGGTCATCTTGGAGGTGTGTTTGGAGTCGTTATCATGTTGAAATAATGCCCTGCGGCCCAGTCCCCGAAGGGAGGGGATCATGCTCTGCTTCATTATGTCACAGTACATGTTGGCATTCATGGTTCCCTCAATGAACTGTAGCTCCGCAGTACCGGCAGCCTTCATGCAGCCCCAGAGAATGACGCTTCCACCATCATGCTTGACTGTAGGCAAGACACACTTGTCTTTGTGCTCCTCACCTGGTTGCCGCCACTCACGCTTGACACCATCTGAACCAAATAAGTTTATCTTGGTCTCATCAGACCACAGGACATGGTTCCAGAATTCCATGTCCTTAGTCTTCTTGTCTTCAGCAAACTGTTTGCAGGCTTTCTTGAGCATCATCTTTAGAAGAGGCTTCCTTCTGGGATGACAGCCATACTGACCAATTTTATGCAGGGTGCGGTGTATGGTCTGAGCACTGACAGGCTGACCCCCACCCCTTCAAACTCTGCAGCAATGCTGGCAGCACTCATAGGTCTATTTCCCAAAGACAACCTCTGGATATGACTCTGAACACATGCCCTCAACTTTTTTGGTCGACCATGGCGAGGCCTGTTCTGAGTGGAACCTGTCCTGTTAAATCGCTGTATGGTCTTGGCCACCTTGCTGCAGCTTAGTTTCAGGGTACTGGCAATCTTAGAGCCTAGGCCATCTTTATGTAGTGCAAAAATTCTGTTTTACAGATTTTGAGAGAGTTCTTTGCCATGAGTTGCCACGTTGAACTTCCAGTGACCAGTATGAGAGAGTGAGAGCGATAACACTAAATTTAACACACCTGCTCCCCATTCACACTTGAGACCTTGTAACACTAACGAGTCACATGACACCATGGAGGGAAAATGGCTAATTGGGCCGAATTTGGAAATTTTCACTTAGGGGTGTACTCACTTTTGCTGCTAGCGTTTTAGACATTAATGGCTGTGTGTTGAGTTATTTTGAGGGGACAGCAAATTTACACTGTTATACAGGCTGTACACTCATTACTTTACATTGTAGCAAAGTGTCATTTCTTCAGTGTTGTCACATGAAAAGATATACTGAAATATTTACAAAAATGTGAGGGGTGCACTCACTTTTGTGAGATACTGTATATATGCATAAATTATGAGATCATTTACAGCCCTGGGATTGTGGATTCATTCACCTAAAATGTATAGAGTTGTGTGTGGCCATGTCTAATGATAACTTTAACAAAAAATCTGGTACCTACATCCCGATCAGAAATACATAGAAAAATTGGTGCGTGGTCCGGGAACTGCCCCACTCCCTGCAGTCCCAAGAGGGGATGTCGAGTAAGGTAGGCAGCTACAGGGACCACTGGGGGACTACTAGGACTTTTTTTTCTAGACCCTGTCACATCTAAAAGGATGTCCCATTGAGTGGTTTTCCTCACCACCTAACCCCCCCCCCCCCCCCCCCACGGATCCTCGGCCCTGTCACATCTAAAGGAGATCCAGGAATGTGTCGCTCCTAGACTATGTCATAACTAAAGGAGTCCTGGGGGTGTGCTGCTCCTAGGCTCTGTCACATCTAAAGGAGCCCCGGAGATGCGTCCCTCAAATTGCACAAGCGACAACTCAATGACTCCCACATCGCATGCGGGATCTCTAGCTGCAGCGCCATACAACTGGAGGAAAAGAAGCGGCTGTTTCAAAAGGCATCAGGGACAAATCCGGGAAGTCTGAACCGTTATGGAGGAAGTAAGTAGCCCCAGTAATCACAGAAGTGAGATATCAATTCTTCTATTGAACACTTTCCTCTGCTTGGCCATTACCAAATAATCCTTCACTGCTATTCTCCACATATACTTTATTGTATTTATTCTTGGGGCAATCTATGGCAGCCTGTGTGCCATCTAGTGGCCAAATAGAGGTGGTGAAA
The DNA here is from genome assembly GCF_965119305.1 of Pelophylax lessonae. Taxonomy (NCBI): domain Eukaryota; kingdom Metazoa; phylum Chordata; class Amphibia; order Anura; family Ranidae; genus Pelophylax; species Pelophylax lessonae. The sequence continues at coordinate 295,139,023 of NC_138769.1, forward strand.
AAGTTTACAGCCAATGTACTATTGTTGCACCCTAATAGTAGAAATGAGTGCTTAGTCTATTAGCCACTTAAAGCGGAGTTCCAGTCTTTTTTGTGTTTATAAAAGTCAGCAGCTACAAGAAGTGTATCTCACCTGTCCCAGGATCCAGCCATGTGGTCACCCAAACCACCGCTTCTTTCCCTCTCCCCTTCCGAGCGCTGGCATTACAACTGTGGGCACCCGGCTGAGACAGCTTGGAAGTGGGTACCTGTCAAAACTAGGTACCCGCTCCCCCCCAAAAAAAGTTACATGCCAAATGTGGCATAGGAGGTGGAGAGGCATGCTTAAAGCGGAACTTCCTCTTTTGGGTGGAGCTCTGCTTTAAAGACCAGGCCTTTTTCTGACATTTGTTGTTTAGAAGTAAAAATCTGTTTTTTGTGCTAGAAAATAGAATATAAAATATGTTTTTGCTAAAAAAAAAAAAAAAAAAAAAAAACAGACCCTAGAGAATAAAATGGTGCTCATTGCGATTTTTTTATGTCGGACTGTATTTGTCACACCGTCTTTCAAACGCAATTTCAAAATAAAAATAAAACAATAGTTCAACCCAAATGTGTTTTTTTTTTAGATAAAAATACCCCTAGAACAGTCAGGGCTAGTGCATTTAATGCATTTGATAGCCTCTGATCTGTCCCCTGTTTAGCTTACCTGCTATATAAAATACTTACCATGTAAATTTTTTTGTCCAGCGCTGCCATCTGCGGTGTGGGCAGCTAAAGCCGCAGTGTCCCTCTTCCTGGATGTCGCATGCCCAGAATGCCAAGCCTTGTCACTTCCGGGGCAGGCGCGTCATCCCACAGTTGGTTCTGCGCATGCCCAGAAGCTGTTCTCATTCATTCAGCAGGGAATGACGCGCCTGAACCGGAAGTGACGAGGGACACCGGTGCAGGCGCATTGACACCTGGGATTGATGACACTCATCTCCCAGGAGTCAATGCAAAGAAGGAAGTGACGTCGGCAGCCGCAGAAGGAGGAAGTGGCAGGAAGGTGTTAATTTAACTGATGCTGTAAACTTAAAAATGAGGGTGGAACTCCACTTTAATGAGTTAAAAACAAATTCTATAATTACCCCAATTTTTTGTGTATATTGGGAAAGACGATGTTAGGCCGAGTAAATTGATACCCAACATGTCATGCTTTAAAATTGCACACGCTCGTGGAATGACGCCAAACTACAGTACTTAAAAAAACTCCATAGGTGACTCTTTAAAACATTTTTTACAGGTTACCTGTTTAAAGTTACAGAGGAGGTCTTGCACTAGAATTCTCACTCTCGCTTTAACAATCGCAGCGATACCTCACATGAAATACTCGGAGCAGCCCGTCTGGCACCAACAACCATGCCACACTCAAAGTCATTTAAATACCCTTTATTCCCCATTCTGATGCTTGGTTTACATTTCAGCAAGTTGTCTTCACCACGTCTAGATGTCTAAATGCATTAAGTTGCTGCAATGTGTTTGGCTGATTAGCAATTAGTGTTACCAAGCAATTGAACAGGTGCACCTAATAAAGTGGCCAGTGAGTGTATATCTAATGCCCCGTACACACGTGCAGATCGTCGGCCGAACGATCGGCCGTCTTTTGTCCCGGGGCTGTCGTGTCTGTTGAAAAGTGCAAAAGACTGCACAAGAATTTTGTCCGCCGCCTACAGCCGACTGCAGAAGTGATGTCATGTGATGGTTAACTTTCCCTGTGTTTTTTCTTTTCTGAGCATGCCCAGTCTTACAAATCTGCTGTCTGTCGGACGAATTCTGTATTGACTGGCGAACAATCGGCCCCTCTGGTGTCGGCATACAAAAATTTTAATGCTTGCACGACAGATTCTTTTCGGCCGAAAGTGCGCTGTCGGAAGCATCATACTAACAAGGCGAAAATCGGCCGATCGGTCGTCGGCCGAATCTTTTCGGCCGACAATCTGCACGTGTGTACGGGCCTTAACTTTCTAGGAATGTTGGTGTATATAACACGCGCCGGGCCCCAGTATATGAAGGATCAAATGGCGTATGTTCTATTCCCCGTTTTAAGATATATAATCAGAATATATCCCCAAAGCATTACATGCTGTCAATGAAGAAACCAGGTGATCCTTCCAAAGATCCATTCACTTTCACATCACAGCCTCCCTCTACATTACAGTCATTACAGTGCCCCTTCACAGTGCAGTCCCCTTTACATCACAGTGCCCCTTTACATTAATGTAACTGGGAATACTCTGTAAAGGGGGCACTGTAATGTAAAGTGGGGCTGTGATGTAAAGGGGGCACTGTAATGTAAAGTGGGGCTGTGATATAAAGGGGGCACTGTAATGTAAAGGGGGGCTGTGATGTAAAGGGAACTGCACTATAAATGGGACACTGTAATGTAAAGTGGGGCTGTGATATAAAGGGGGCACTGTAATGTAAAGTGGGGCTGTGATGTAAAGGGGGCACTGTAATGTAAAGGGGACACTGTAAGGATTATAGTTCCCCTTATATTACAGTGCCACTAGCAACCCTGCACAGGACTCCTACCTTTGGCAGGGCAGAGGCTGTGATTACTCCAGGTGTCCTCTCCTGGCTCCCCCACCCACCCAACAATGTCATCCTATCAGCAGGGCAGGGGGCGGGAGAAACTCTCCATTCTTCTCTGCAGCTCCTCCTGCCCCCTGCCCTGCTGATTGGATGACATCATCGGCTGGGTGGGCGGGGATGCTGGGAGAGGATATGCAGGCATGGTCACACAACAGGAGATGAGCGGCGACCGCGGTCTGCACTGGTCTATCGCAGTCACTACTCATCTCCTGCTGTGCAGCCCGGTCATCACCCGGGGTTGGGGACCCCTGCACTATAGGACCAAGACAGAACTGCAGTGCCATTTACAGAGAACTTCTAGAACGGGGGCTTCAACCATGTATCATGTTCTATACACACATGAGCATAGCCAGTCCCGCCTCAGGCATATGAACTAGAAATCCCATCAAAGGGAATAGTGGTATCCTCAAAGTCTGTGCGTACTTCAAACCAGGGGAGCCCAGGAATGGCGGCAGGAGGGAAAGAGGTGTTCAGGTGGCTGTAGAGTCACTCAGATCATTTTTACATCATAGAGCATTGGCGGCACCATAAAATTATACCAGGATCATGGCTGCAGCCCGAGGACATGCAGGTATATCCTAGGGTCTGGAAATGGTTAAAGCCTCCTAAAGTCTAATCTGAATGGACACACAGAGCAGCGGCTCGGGTTTCCCTATAGCAAGCTGCTTACTGTGGGGGCACTCGGCAGGAGGGAGGGAGAGGCCAGGGGAGCCGAAGAGGGACCCAAGAAAAGGAGAATCTGGGCTGCTCTGTGCAAAACCAACTACACAGAGCAGGTAAGTATAACACGTTATTGGTATTTTTAAATGAAAAAACTGAGTCTTTAGTATCACTTTAAATAGTTTTATTTTGGTAATAAGACAAATAAATCTACTGACAAGAGTTATAAAGATATAGATTTTTATTATTTCCTGAAATTAAAAAACCAACAAGATCCTATAATAAAAATCACAAAGCAGTGTTATTTCCGCACATTTTCCTGTTTCCGTACTTAAGTTGCATATCCTCATTCTTCCAGCAGTGGCAGTGTGCAGTCCTTACATTATACTGAAGGGGTATCACATGAGCACCGTCCGGTGCTGGAATACTAAAGAAGGGCTTATTCACATCATGTCCATTGAGCTGCATTTTGCTGCACACCTCCACACATGTATAGCATGAGCAGAGCCGGTACGGGGGGGGGGGGGGGGGGTTGAAGGGACAGGGTGCCCTGAGCGGTAACATCAGCGGGGACTCCGATGCACAGGACAGGCATCGGAGTGTGTGTAAACACAGCTGACCGTTCTTCTCCCTGGAATGATCACAGAGCGCCTCTGATCCTTCTATATAGGATCACAGGTCTCTGTGATCATTTCACGCCCCCATACAGTTAGAAACACGCCCCTAGGTACACATTTAACCCCTTAATCACCCACAGTGTTAACCCCTTCCCTGCCAGTGTCATTAGTACAGTGACAGTGCATATGTATAGCACTGATTACTGTAGTAATGTCACTGGTCCCCCCCAAAAGTGTCAAAAATGTCAGTCAGGGGTCCAATCTGTCCGCCGCATTGTCGCAGTCCCGCAAAAAATGACAGATCGCCGCCATTACTAGTGAAAAAAAAAAGAAAAAACAATATAAATTACATAAATCTTTCCCGTAGTTAGTAGACGTGATAACTTTTGTGCAAACCAACCAAAAATATGTAGCAGAAAACAAATTGGCCTAAAATGTTTTCTATTGAATTTGTATTGTTTTAAGTATTTTCTTGTTTTGAAACTACATTGACTCTTATATTGCACCCGGGACGGGATTGAGGATGGGGGGGCGCTGTTTGCCATCTTCACCCTGGGCACCAAATTACCTTGTCCCAGCCCTGAGTATGAGTAGGTCCCATAGGAAACAATTGTTTTCTATGTGCCCTGTTCACACCATGCATGTGTGTTGTTGTGCAGTAAATGGATATGGTGTGAAGAAGCTGTAAGTGGCGGTTCACACATAGTACGGTGACTGGCATTTCTCTGCACTGGAAGAACGCCAGTCACACAGTTGTTGGAGCCGCAGTAAAATGCAGACATGCTGCATTGTATGGTAGCGCACAGGAAGGCACTGCATGTCACTGTACAGAAGCTCATCACACTGCACTGCTCTACGGTGACATGAATGATGTGTCACTTTGTGCGCTTCACATAAAGTTGTGCAGTAAAATGTACATGACTCCGCCTCCTAGGGCTGGCTCACTGCGACTGGAACGGACAGCTGCCTGCACACTAAACCGCTCCAGTTTGATGTGTGGGTGGTGTGAACAGACCCCTAATGATCAAAATAAAAATTCCGCCTTCCTCTTCCTGCTTATAGCTGGCCAATCACGCACCTTTCTTGTAAAATGTTAAAGCGGCACTAAACTCTGGTTTAAAAAAAGAAATGTTCTGTTCAGGTATTTGTTCTTAAAGCGTTTGTTACCCCAACACGTCATATTCCTGATATGTGGCTGCTGTACCATGTACTTGTATGAGAAAGTCTCCTCTTCTCTTTCTATTGCTTCCTTTATGTGAAATCCCCGGTGTTCCTGCCAGTCCCTATGTTTTCCTATTATAAACTGTCCACACTAAGCAGAAAAGCACAGCGTGGTCAGTTCCCTAGCTGTGCTGACAACTCAGTGTACTTTTGTCCTGACACGCCCCCGTCTGCATAGCCATTCACTGGGAAGCCCAGTGTGCTGCTGATTCTCCTCCCCCAGCTCATATGAAGCTGAGAACAGAGAGAATGTGATCACTTATAAAAAAGGGGAAAAAGTATTTATAATGTTTTTATATATCTACACAAAAATGTTTTGCCTTTCTTTTTTATTTTCAACTGAATGGGTTGTCTTACTAGGTGATTGTTTACAATCACTTTAACTCAAAAAATAGTCCCTTCTGTTGGTCTCAGCCTCCTATTCTCCAAATTCCTTTTGTTTTCCCTGTGATGTCACTTCCTGTTAGAGGGTGGCTACATTCATTCTCCATGGTCCTCACAGTAAGTAAGAGCATTGCCTGTGCAATGATAATCAAAATGCAGTGTACAACACCACCGGTGCAAAATGATGAAGTGATACAATAGATAAAAAATTATCCACAAAAAGAATCCACAAACAAATCAAAATACTGTATAAAGCACCAACGGTGCACTGTGATGAAGTGATGCAATAAATTTAAATAGTCCACAAATTAAATGAATTAAAAAATAAAACAAGTGAGTCCACATAAGGTGATGATATTCCTAATCTGGAAATGCAGTGGTATATAAAGGGCTCTTTGTAGTGCAGTGTCCTCAAAGCGTGCGGTAAAATTGCTCCTTACCAGAATTAACCAGTAAATCGCATAAAGATGGATCCAATTACCACGACCCAAGCTATGGTGTAACCATGGCACACACTAGGACACCTCGTGCAGATGGATAAAATGGTCTCTTACCAGATGGAAAGGAAAAGTCAGCCAATTAAAACTCTATCCAGAGTATGGATGGCCACAGACCAGCAGGGATGGATTATAAGGCTAAAAGACTGTTTCCCCCGTGCACGGTATCCCGGAGTTCTATCACCATGTAGGGCTGCTGCATGTAAACCTTCTTCCATGCAAGGCAAAGACTCATACAAAAAAGGAGGAAGACCAATCGTGTATTACCCCAAATAAAGTTCAATGTACATAAAGTAGAACACTTACATAAGCCCAATGATAAATTTCTTCCGATAATGATATTCGCGGCCTGCAGTGCGGACCGCAAAGATGTGACAGTGCGGCCTCTCCTAGCCGACGCGTTTCCCCTTGAGAAAATCTTAATTTTTTTTTTTTACAAAAAGCTGTCACTAAATGATATATTGCTCACACATGCCATGGGTATATGTGAAATGACACCCCAAAATACATTTTGCTGCTTCTCCTCAGTATGGGGGTACCCCATGTGTGAGACTTTTTGGCAGTCTAGCCGCGTACAGGACCCGAAAACCAATCACCGCCTTCAGGCTTTCCAAGGGCGTAAATTGTTGATTCCACACTACCTATCACAGTTTCGGACGCCATGAAATGCCAAGACAGCACAAACCCTCCCCCCCCCCCAAATTACGCCTTTTCGGAAAGTACACACCCCAAGCTATTTGCTGAGAGGCATGTTGAGTGTTTTGCAGATCTCACTTTTTGTCACAAATTTTTGAAAATTGAAAAAAGAGAAAAAAAAAATGAATTTTCTTTTTCTTCATTTTCCAAAATAAATGAGAGCTGCAAAATACTCCCCATGCATCTTAGCAAATACCTCAGGGTGTCTACTTTTCGAAAATGGGTCATTTGGGGGGGGGGGGGGGGGGGGTGTTTGTGCTATCTTGGAATTTCATGGCCTCAAAAAATGTGATCGGTAGTGAGGAGTGAAATCAACAATTTGTGGCCTTAGAAAGCCTGAACATGGTGATTGGTTTTCGGGGTCCTGTACGCGGCTAGACTGCCAAAAAGTCTCACACATGTGGTATCTCTGTACTCGGAAGAAGCAGTAGAATGTATTTTGGGATTTCATTTCAAATATATTCATGGCATGTGTGAGCAATATATCATTTCATGACAACTTTGTGTAAAAAAAAAAATAATAATAATTTCCCCGAAACTTGTGGCAAAATATAAAATATTCCATGGACTCACCATGCCTCTCAGGAAAGAGGTTAGAATGTTTACTTTGCAAAATGGGGTCATTTGGGGGGGGGGGGGTTGTGCTATCTTGTAATTTCAGAGCCCCTGAAACTGTGATAGGTAGTGAGGAAGTAAAATAAGCAATTTACGCCATTAGAAAAACCGAAGGTGGTGATTGGTTTTCGGGCTCCTAAAAAGCCTCACACTTGTGGTATTCCTGTACTCAGGAGAAGCAGCAGAATGTATTTTGGGGTGTCATTTCACATATACCCATGGCATGTGTGAGCAATATATCATTTAGTGCCAACTTTGTGTAAAATAAAAAGAAAAAAAACAAATTGTCATTTTACCAAAACTTAGGGCAAAATATAAAATACTCCATGGACTCAACATGCTGCTCAGGAAATACCTTTGGGTGTCTACTTTCCAAAAAGGGGTCATTTGGGGGATGTTTGAACTGTCCTGGTTTTTTCTGCTCAACCTTAGCCACACATCACTCACTCTTCTAACCACTTGAAGACCAAGCCTTTTCTGTGACTTTTTGTTTACATAAAAAATATTTTTTTTAGGGCTGCAACTAACGATTATTTTCATAATCGATTAGTTGGCCGATTATTGTTTTGATTAATCGGATAAAATCATTAAAGAAAACTCAATATGCAATTTTTTTCCCCCCCGGCAACTTCAATGATGGTGCACTATTCCTCCCGGCAACACCAATGATGGGGCACTGTTCCCCCCCCCGACAACACCAATGACGGGGCACTATTTCTCCCATTGATACCAATGACGGGGCACCATTCCTCCAGGGAACACCAATGATGGGGCACTGTTCCCCCCCGACAACACCAATGACGGGGCACTATTTCTCCCGGGAACACCAATGATGGGGCACTGTTCCCCCCCGACAACACCAATGACGGGGCACTATTTCTCCCTTTGATACCAATGACGGGGCACTATTCCTCCCGGGAACACCAATGACGGGGCACCATTCCTCCCGGGAACACCAATGATGGGGCACCATTCCTCCTGGAAACACCAATGAGGGCACTATATTTCACTTCTGTTATTCCAAATGCTGACATTTTTTTTTGCTGACTCCAATCCCCATTTCCATAGGCTTTGGAATGATCCTTGAGCAAGTTTGGAAATAAAATCATTAAAAAGTAACCATTGCAGGGCACATAATGCTCCCAGTACATTGATACCTTAGGCCCCTATCACACTTGCAGCTCCGTCAGCGGACTCCCTTTTTCTCAGTGGGGGATCGATCCTCCGCTGAGCAGGCGGATGGCAGCTCTGTCTCCGAGACGGAGCTGTCAGGTCCCCGCTGTTCTCTATGGGGGAATCGGCTGAGAACGGACCGCCTGTCCATTCTCACCCGATCCCATCCGATCTAAAAGACAGATGGGAAATAGGGTTTCCATCCGTCCGGATTTGACGGAGAGGATCGGATCGGATGTCAGCGGACATGTCTCCGCTGACATCCGATGCCCAATAGAGATGCATGGGGCATCCGTTCAGATCCACCTGAAAAACTGACAGGTGGATCTGAACGGTCTGCAAGTGTGAAAGGGGCCTTAATTGCTTTTTTTTTTTTAATTATGCTGCTATATACTGTATAATATAACAATAAATCCTAATGGCAGCTTACAAAAAGTGCCTTTCACTAACCACAAACCAAAATTAAACAAAGAATCAATGCAGAGGCAAAAGCCTAAGAAATATGTGCTTATCCGGATAAAATAATTAATATTCCTTATAAGGTGCAATATTATAGTATAAAAATAAGTGAATGAAAACATCAGCCAGAGATATGCAAAGGATGTGAAAAATTATAATAGTGCAATTTCACTAATAAAATGAGGCTTCACTCCATAATAATAGGGAGCATAGAAAGACCCACTATATGTGCTAGAAGGACATTTTTAGTCACTTATAATAATTTTTCTATTATAATATTCCTTATAAGGTGCAATATTATAATATAAAATAAGTGAATAAAAATGTCCTTATACTTTATTACTTTGAACTCCCAAACATATATTTTTTTCATAGCAGAGACCCTACAGAACAAAATGCGCACAGATTTTCCAAACGCAATTTTTGAAATAAAAAAAAAAAACACTTTTTTTTTAAATGTAATGCACAAATACACAATATATTTCCTAATTGTTTGGTAAAATGTAACAGATGATCTTACGCCAAGTACATAGATAGAAAACATGACATGCTTTAAAATTGCGCATGCCGTGGAGCGGCAACAAACTACGTACATTTTTAAAAGCCTTTGTACGTCTAAAGTGGTAACCTGTAAGACTTTTAGAGGAGGTCTACTGCAAGAATTACTGCCCTTGACCTGGCGTTCGCGGCGATACCTCACATGCTGCAATTGCTGTTTACATATGACACTACACCGACGCTTACGTGCGCCTTTGCGCGCAAGCACGGGGGGGACAAGGATGCTTGAATTTTTTTATTATTAATTATTTTGCTTTTTTATGTAATTTTGACACCTTTTTTTTTTTTTTCATTTTTATTATTATCACAGTGAATTTAAATATCACTTAATGACAGCAATCTGTAGTAACAGATACTCTTGGGGTCTATTAGACTCTAGATCTCTCCTCTGCTCTTAAAGCGTCTGACCACACCAAAATTGGTGTGATAAGATGCGTTCCCAATTTCCCAATGGCGCTGTTTATATCTGGCGAAACCCAAGTCATGAAATGCTCGTAGCTTCCGGTATCTTAGGCCATAGAGATGATTGGAGCCATTCTAATCTCCAATCAGCTCTATGGTCAGATAATGGAACAACCGGCTGCACTCTCTGGTTACCCGGTGGAACAGGAGAGCCCGAGAAAAACCGCAGAAGGGGGTAGGAGGGGGGGGGGGGAGGGTGTCCCCTCCCACTGCTTGTAAAAGCAGCCTAGCAGCTAATTATCCGCTAGTATTGCTTTTACATGTAAGCCGACCGCTGGCTGTAAAAAACGATACCAAGATGATGCCTAAATCTGCAGGCATCATCCTGGTATAACCACTCAAAGTCCAGTGACGTACCAGTACATTGCTGGTCCTTGTTCGGCATATATTGTAGGTTTTTTTTTTTCATGCAGCCTGTGGGCTGAACGAAAAAAAAGAGAACCTAACAGATTCCTCCATCCACATCGATCGATGTGGATGAAGAAATCTCCGCCAGAAAATAAGTGGTATACCCATCATTAGACCGCCCAACATCCACCCACTTCTAATGATGGGCATACATGATGAAAGCCATGTATTGCCTATTTTTTTAACTGCGGTGGTGAAATCACCTCCTACAGCGCTGCCATAGTAGATTTCTATATATGCTGAGCGCACACGCTGTTGCTGTCAGAATATATAAATCAGTGTGGCAGCTGATGGGCGTACCTGCAAGGCAAACAATAATTAACAATAAAACAGTAAAAATAAAACATTACATTAAAATAGCATGGAATGTTGGTATCTGAAAAGTAAAAAATGGTTAACAATGAAAAACAGTAACAATAAAGTACAGTAAAAGTAGAAAGAGTAGAAGTAGAAGAGCAGAGTAAGAAAAAAAAAATTAACTCAATAAAACCACAACTATTTTTGGCTTTTTTATTTTATTTTTGTAATTTTTTTGTAACTTTTTTTTTTTTTACACTTTTTTTTTCTGTAACTTTAAAACTTTCCAGGCTAGGAGGGTCTCTCAAAATGCGATCGCCATTGAACATCTTTCGAGACCCTGTGTAAGTGTGCCCTAGACTGTACCATGCTGTACCCTATGCTAACACTATACTAGTGTGTGGTAGCGATGGAAACATTCCCCGATGCAGAGACCAGGTTGGCCAGGACAGTAGGGACAATAAATTTACAGGTGCATAGTGTGGCTAACAGGTAAAAAAGCACCTGGTTGTCGAGGACTGTTTGAATCGCTACGAAAAAATTAAAAAACTGCTAGTGCTAGCAGAGATCAGGCCTGACTCTGCTAACGCTGCGGTTTTGTGTTTCGGAAGTGACAGTAATCTATTGATTACTGCACTTGCTTGGGTGGGGTGGGCTGGGCGGAGGGGCTAAACACAGGTGCTGGCAGGTGTCGTGGCCGATCCTGCTAATGCTGCGTTTTGGGAACCCTAAACTATTGGGGAACCTAGTACATTTCTGATCAGATCAAAGATATTGAGCCATTCAGACACTTTGGGCTTTGGGCTGCAGGTTTTGGGCTGCAGGCTGTGGGTTTTGGGCTGTGGTCTGTGGGTTTGGGCTGCAAATTTTGGGCTGCGAACTGTGGGTTTGGGCTGTAGTCTGTGGGTTTTTGGGCTGCGAGATTTGCAGGCTATGGGCAGTGGACTGTAGGCTATGGGCGGTGGGCCGTGGACTGTAGGCTGTGGGCTATGGGCAGTGGACTGTAGGCTATGGGCGGTGGGCAGTGGACTCTAGGCTATGGGCGGTGGGCAGTGGACTCTAGGCTATGGGCGGTGGGCAGTGTACATGGAGCAGTGAACATAACTGTAACTAACGTGCACTGCTCGTTCCAAAGAAGAAGTGAAGGGGAAAAGGAGAGGTGTGGGATCTCATGGAGGATGTTACAGAACAAGGAAGCAGAAAAACAAAGTAAGAAATTAGTTATTGAAAAATAGGTAACAGGGTCATTACCTACTGGATGTGTATGGATTTTTACAAAAAAAAAAAGAAGGATATTGTTTAGTGTTAAAAAAGTCGGCATCCTCCTCCCCTTATTGTCGGCCAATCAGGCTCCTTTTTTTCAACATAAGATGTTGAAGTGACACTTAAATCTAGTTTAAAAAATATACTGTGGGTTTTGGGCTGCAGGCTGTGGAGTGTGGCTTTTGGGCTGTGGGTTTTAGGCTGCGGGTTTTAGGCTGCGGGTTTTGGGCTGCGGGTTTTGGGCTGCGGGCTGTGGGTTTTGGGCTGGGGGCTGTGGGTTTTGGGCTGCAGGCTGTGGGCTCCAAAAAAATGATTTTTACTGATCTCAGACTCCTCCAAATCTCCATATGTTTTTTGTGATCTGACTTCCTGTTGAGGGGGTGGACTGTAGGCTATCGGCGGTGGGCCGTGGACTGCAGGCTATGGGTTGTGGGCTGTGGTCTGCAGGCTATGGGTTGTGGGCTGTTGACTGTAGGCTGTCGGCGGTGGGCCGTGGACTGTAGGCTATGGGTTGTGGGCTGTGGACTGTAGGCTATGGGCTTTGCAGTGTATATGGAGCAGTGCACATAACTGCAACTAACGTGTACCAACGTGATTTATTGAAAAACAGATAACAGGGTCATTACCTCGTGGATGTGTTTTGGATTTTAGCAAAAAAAAAAGGATATTGTTTAGTGTAAAAAAAAATCCAGCCTCCTCCTCCCCTATAGCTGGCCAATTCCGCTCCTTTTTTTGTAAGATGTTGAGGTGACACTTAAATCTAGTTTAAAAAATATATAGCTAATTCAGGTATGTGTAGGGTATGGGCGGTGGGCTGTGGACTGTAGGCTATGGGCAGTGGGCCATGGACTGCAGGCTATGGGCAGTGGACTGTAGGCTATGGGCGGTGGGCCGTGGACTGTAGGCTGTGGGCAGTGGACTGTAGGCTATGGGCGGTGGGCGGTGGACTCTAGCCTATGGGCGGTGGGCAGTGGACTCTAGTTTATGGGCTTTGCAGTGTACATGGAGCAGTGAACATAACTGCAACTAACGTGCACTGCTCGTTCCAAAGAAGAAGTGAAGGGGAAAAGGAGAGGTGTGGGATCTCATGGAGGATGTTACAGAACAAGGAAGCAGAAAAACGTAAAAAATGAGTTATTGAAATATAGGTAACAGGGTCATTACCTACTGGATGTGTATGGATTTAAAAAAAAAAAAAAAGAAGGATATTGTTTAGTGTTAAAAAGTCGGCATCCTCCTCCCCTTATTGTCGGCCAATCATGCTCCTTTTTTTCAACATAAGATGTTGAAGTGACACTTAAATCTAGTTTAAAAAATATACTGTGAGTTTTGGACTGCAGGCTGTGGAGTGTGGCTTTTGGGCTGTGGCTTTTGGGCTGTGGGTTTTGGGCTGTGGTCTGCAGGCTGTGGGTTTTGGGCTGCGGGTTTTGGGCTGCAGGCTGTGGGTTTTGGGCTGTGGGTTTTGGGCTGTGGGTTTTGGGCTGAGGGTTTTTGGCTGCGGGTTTTGGGCTGCAGGCTGTGGGTTTTTGGTTGCAGGCTGTGGGTTTTTGGCTGCGGGCTGTGGGATTTGGGCTGTGGGTTTTGGGCTGCAGGCTGTGGGGTCCAAAAAACGATTTTTACTGATCTCAGACTCCTCCAAATCTCCATATGATTTTTGTGATCTGACTTCTTGTTGAGGGGGTGGACTGCAGGCTATCGGCGGTGGGCCGTGGACTGCAGGCTATGGGTTGTGGGCTGTGGACTGTAGGCTGTCGGCAGTGGGCCGTGGACTGTAGGCTATGGGTTGTGAGCTGTGGACTGTAGGCAGTGGACTATAAGCTATGGGCTTTGCAGTGTATATGGAGCAGTGCACATAGCTACAACCAACGTGATTTATCGAAAAACAGATAACAGGGTCATTACCTCGTGGATGTGTTTTGGTTTTTTACAAAAAAAAAGAGAAAAGGATATTGTTTAGTGAAAAAAAAAAATCCAGCCTCCTCCTCCCCTATAGCTGGCCAATTCCGCTCCTTTTTTTGTAAGATGTTGAAGTGACACTTAAATCTAGTTTAAAAAATATATATCTAATTCAGGTATGTGTAGGGTATGGGCGGTGGGCTGTGGACTGTAGGCTGTGGGCAGTGGGCCATGGACTGCAGGCTATGGGCAGTGGACTGTAGGCTATGGGCGGCGGGCCGTGGACTGTAGGCTGTGGGCAGTGGACTGTAGGCTATGGGCGGTGGGCAGTGGACTCTAAGCTATGGGGGGTGGGCAATGGACTGTAGGCTATGGGCGGTGGACAGTGGACTGTAGGCTATGGGCGGTGGGCAGTGGACTGTAGGCTATGGGCTTTGCAGTGTACATGGAGCAGTGAACATAACTGCAACTAACGTGCACTGCTCGTTCCAAAGAAGAAGTGAAGGGGAAAAGGAGAGGTGTGAGATCTCATGGAGGATGTTACAGAACAAGGAAGCAGAAAAACAAAGTAAGAAATGAGTTATTGAAATATAGGTAACAGGGTCATTACCTACTGGATGTGTATGGATTTTTACAAAAAAAAAAAAAAAAGGATATTGTTTAGTGTTAAAAATGTCGGCATCCTCCTCCCCTTATTGTCGGCCAATCATGCTCCTTTTTTTCAACATATGTTGAAGTGACACTTAAATCTAGTTTAAAAAATATACTGTGGGTTTTGGGCTGCAGGCTGTGGAGTGTGGGTTTTGGGCTGTGGGTTTTAGGCTGTGGTCTGCAGGCTGTGGGTTTTAGGCTGCGGGTTTTGGGCTGCAGGCTGTGGGTTTTGGGCTGCGGGTTTTGGGCTGCAGGCTGTGGGTTTTTGGTTGCAGGCTGTGGGTTTTTGGCTGTGGGCTGTGGGATTTGGGCTGTGGGTTTTGGGCTGCAGGCTGTGGGCTCCAAAAAAATGATTTTTACTGATCTCAGACTCCTCCAAATCTCCATATGTGTTTTGTGATCTGACTTCCTGTTGAGGGGGTGAACTGTAGGCTATCGGCGGTGGGCCGTGGACTGCAGGCTATGGGTTGTGGGCTGTGGACTGTAGGCTGTCGGCAGTGGGCCGTGGACTGTAGGCTATGGGTTGTGGGCTGTGGACTGTAGGCGGTGGACTTTGGCTATGGGCTTTGCAGTGTATATAGAGCAGTGCACATAACTGCAACTAACGTGTACCAACGTGATTTATTGAAAAACAGATAACAGGGTCATTACCTCGTGGATGTGTTTTGTTTTTTTACAAAAAAAAAGGATATTGTTCAGTGCAAAAAAAAAAACAGCCTCCTCCTCCCCTATAGCTGGCCAATTCCGCTCCTTTTTTTGTAAGATGTTGAAGTGACACTTAAATCTAGTTCAAAAAATATATATCTAATTCAGGTATGTGTAGGGTATGGGCGGTGGGCTGTGGACTGTAGGCTATGGGCAGTGGGCCATGGACTGCAGGCTATGGGCAGTGGACTGTAGGCTATGGGCGGTGGGCCGTGGACTGTAGGCTGTGGGCAGTGGAGAGAAGGCTATGGGCGGTGGGCAGTGGACTCTAGGCTATGGGCAGTGGGCAGTGGACTGTAGGCTATTATTTAGTGTAAAAAAAAAAAAAAAATCCAGCCTCCTCCTCCCCTATAGCTGGCCAATTCCGCTCCTTTTTTTGTAAGATGTGTAAGTGACACTTAAATCTAGTTTAAAAAATATATATCTAATTCAGGTATGTGTTCTTTTCCCAAATAAGTATTTTTACTGATCTCAGACTCCTCCATATACCTATTCATTTTATTTATTTTCTGATCTAACTTCCTGAAATGGGTTTTCGGTTGCGGGCTAAAAAAGAGGTTTGGGAGGTAATGGAGGAGGATGACAGAAGGAGGCAGAAACATACAGAGACAATTTCATGAGAGTCGCTGGTGCCTCAAGGATAAAATGTTATGTCCTACAAATCTTTCTGTGGCAAAAGCCTGGAGTGTTCACCCGAGAGGCGGTGCCATCATCAGGATGAAGGGACTCCTTTCTGCGATAAATGTCTGGAGTGTTCATCTTAGAGGCGGTGCCATCATCAGGATGAAAGGACTCCTTTCTCGATAAATGTCTGGAGTGTTCATCTGAGAGGCGGTGCCATCATCAGGATGAAAGGACTCCTTTCTGCGATAAATGTCTGGAGTGTTCACCTGAGAGGCGGTGCCATCATCAGGATGAAAGGACTCCTTTCTGTGGCAAAAGCCTGGAGTGTTCACCTGAGAGGCGGTGCCATCATCAGGATGAAAGGACTCCTTTCTGCGATAAATGTCTGGAGTGTTCACCTGAGAGGCGGTGCCATCATCAGGATGAAAGGACTCCTTTCTGCGGTAAATGTCTGGAGTGTTCACCTGAGAGGTGGTGCCATCATCAGGATGAAAGGACTCCTTTCTGCGATAAATGTCTGGAGTGTTCACCTGAGAAGCGGTGCCATCATCAGGATGAAAGGACTCCTTTCTGCGGTAAATGTCTGGAGTGTTCATCTGAGAGGCGGTGCCATCATCAGGATGAAAGGACTCCTTTCTGCGATAAATGTCTGGAGTGTTCACCTGAGAGGCGGTGCCATCATCAGGATGAAAGGACTCCTTTCTGCGATAAATGTCTGGAGTGTTCACCTGAGAGGCGGTGCCATCATCAGGATGAAAGGACTCCTTTCTGCGGTAAAATGTCTGGAGTGTTCACCTGAGAGGCGTTGCCATCATCAGGATGAAAGGACTCCTTTCTGCGGTAAATGTCTGGAGTGTTCACTAGAGAGGCGGTGCCATCATCAGGATGAAAGGACTCCTTTCTGCGGTAAATGTCTTGATTGTTCACCTGAGAGGCGGTGCCATCATCAGGATGAAGGGACTCCTTTCTGCGGTAAAAGTCTAGAGTATATATATACATACACATACAGTATATATATATTTTTTTTCCAAGCATTTTCTACTATAAGCAGAAAAAAGCTAAAATATACATATTGGTCTACATTAGTCCATGTTGTTTTCCAGGCATCTGAGGAGAAAGGTGTTATTTTATACTTACGGGAAAACCACTTGGAAGTCTCCATTTTCATAAAACGCCACGATGTAAGTAAAGTTCACACGGTCTTCAGCAGGAATAATTGCCCGGCACAGTGGACAAGTAGCAGCTTGTAAAAGCCATCTGTGAATACAAGCAGAGTGGAATATATGAGAACAGTGAAGTGTTCTGGTGTCCTCTGTGACATACTCACTCAGGCAGATGGAACAGATAGGCTGCTCCACGGCCGGCGGTCTCTGTGGCGCTGGGTGGTTCTCAGACTCCCTGCGGTCTCTGGGAGAACGGCTCCTGTTGTTGGCTGCGTCCTCCCATCTCCTCCGAAGTTGGCCTCTCGTCCTGTGGGCGACTGGAGACTCTCCGCCCTCCTGACGTGATCGCCTTCCACGGGATCGGCGTTGTGAATGTCGTGGCATTCTGATGCTGACTTATGTTGGTGTACCTGAAAATAGCTAAAAGTTAGTATAAATAGTAATATATACAAAAATAGTATGATGATAGCAATATATATGAATAAAAAAGCTAATAATCACAGACAATTGCAGAAAACACAATCTGACAATGTGACTTGGTGCTGTGAAGAGAGTGTGGGGGGGGGGGGGGGTTTGTGCTGGGGGGGGATTGGGGAGGATTTGTGCTGGCAGCGGATTGGGGGGTGGGGGGTGTTGGATATTTGCTGGGAGGGGATTAGGGGGGATTTTTGCTGGGAGGGGATTGGAATATATAATGATATGATAATATATGGCACAGTAGGGAATTTTGAGGGGCCAAAGATTTGGGCCCCAAACATGTCCAGGGGCTCAAGCTGTGGGAGCCTGGACTCTTTCGGCCCCTCAAATTCCCACCTGCGACCGAGCCAAAGATTAATACAGCAAGCCACTCTACTATAAATTCAGGGCCCTGTGGTACCCGAATCACAGGGGTTATGGGCACCAAACTTGGTACAGGGATACTAGCTGACCCCCAGGGGCCACATACATTTTTTTGTGGCCGATGCCTAATTTTCACGAGGACTGGCACGGGGTCAAATTTGCACGAATACTGAGGAACATAGGTACCAGTGAGCCCTGCTCCGCAAGTAACATTGGATAGCTAAGAATATGGAGATTAACATGGTACCCAGCAGTCCCTGCTCCACGTCACTGCCTGTACACAAACCACGGGGGTTGAGGGCACCATACTTGGCAAACTAATACTAGAGGACTTCTAGGAGCCACACATTTTTTTTGGCCAATGCTTCATTTTTACATGGGCTGCCATGGGGATTGACTTTGGCCAAATACTGCAGAACATACAGTAGCTCACAAAAGTGAGTACACCCCTCACATTTTTGTAAATATTTAATTATATCTTTTCATGTGACAACACTGAAGAAATGACACTTTGCTACAATGTAAAGTAGTGAGTGTACAGCTTGTATAACAGTGTAAACTTACTGACCCCCTCAAAATACCTCAACACACAGCCATTAATGTCTAAACCGCTGGCAACAAAAGTGAGTACTCCCCTAAGCTAAAATGTCCAAATTGAGCCCAAAGTGTCAATATTGTGTGGTCACCATTATTTTCCACCACTGCCTAATCCCTCTTTGGGATGGAGTTCACCAGAGCTTCACAGGTTGCCACTGGGGTCCTCTACCACTTTTCCATGACAACATCACAGAGCTGGTGGATGTTAGAAACCTTGTTCTCCTCCCCCTTCTGTTTGAGGATGTCCCACAGATGCTCCATAGGGTTTAGGTCTAGAGATATGCTTAGCCAGTCCATCACCTTTTCTTCTTTACCCTCAGCTTCTTTAGCAAGGCAGTGGTCGTCTTGGAGATGTGTTTGGGGTCGTTATCATGTTGGAATACTGCCCTGCAGCCCAGTCTGCTAAGGGAGGGGATCATGCTCTGCTTCAGTATGTCACAGTACATGTTGGCATTCATGGTTCCCTCAATGAACTTTAGCTCCCCAGTGCCGGCAGCACTCATGCAGCCCCATACCATGACAATCCCATCACCATCCTTGACTGTAGGCAAGACACACTTGTCTTTGTACTCCTCACCTGGTTGCTGCCACACACGCTTGACACCGTCTGAACTAAATAAATTTATCTTGGTCTCATCAGACCACAGGAGATGGTTCCAGTAATCCATGTCCTTAGTCTGCTTGTCTTCAGCAAACTGTTTGCGGGCTTTCTTGTGCATCATCTTTAGAAGAGGCTTCCATCTGGGATGACAGCCATGCAGACCAAATTTGTTGCAGTGTGCGGCGTATGGTCTGATCACTGACAGACTGAACCCCCACCCCTTTTACCTCTGCAGCAATGCTGGCAGCACTCATACATCTGTTTCCCTAAGACAACCTCTGGATATGATGCTCAGCATGTGTACTCAACTTCTTTGGTGAACCATGGCGAGGCCTGTTCTGAGTGGAACCTGTCCTGTTAAACCGATGTATGGTTTTGGCCACCGTGCTACAGCTCAGTTTCAGGGTCTTGGCAATCTTCTTATTGTAAAGGGGTTTTGATCTCTATGACCCTATGTGTAGTCGGGTTTGCCGTCGTCCCTGGTAAAGAGTTTTGTAGGTTGTTGGTACCTCAGGCCAATGAGAAGTGGGACTTTTAAGGCAGGTAGGGGTAATACGAAAAAGTACAAGCAAAATAGGTGATAAATAATTAAAATGGTATTTAATCCTTAAAACATATGTACAGTTGAGTACAATAAAGTGAAAGGGTTATAGACACTTGTGAGAGTGTGTGGTAGTTAGAGGATTTGTGACACGTGGTAAATGGTGACTTTAAGAGTATATCTCTGTCATTCCCTGCTGTTAAGCTTGGGTTGCCCAGATCAGAGATGTCTCCTATATCCTACGCGTTTCGGCCCCTTAGGGAGCCTTTTTAAAGGTTGATAGTCACCATTTCTTGAATCTTGATTTTTGCCAATATTTCAGCAGCGATTGTGGGGTCCCTTAAGAGTGGGTGTTTTCCGCCAGATCGCAGTTTACTTTTTCAGGGTCACCGCTCTCCGTCCTCTCTCTTCCCCTAAGGGGCCGAAACGCGTAGGATATAGGAGACATCTCTGATCTGGGCAACCCAAGCTTAATAGCAGGGAATGACAGAGATATACTCTTAAAGTCACCATTTACCACGTGTCACAAATCCTCTATCTACCACACACTCTCACAAAGGTCTATAACCCTTTCACTTTATTGTACTCAACTGTACATATGTTTTAAGGATTAAATACCATTTTATTATTTATCACCTATTTTGCTTGTACTTTTTCGTATTACCCCTACCTGCCTTAAAAGTCCCACTTCTCATTGGCCTGAGGTACCAACAACCTACAAAAGGCAATCTCCTTATAGCCTAGGCCATCTTTATGTAGAGCAACAATTCTTTTTTCAGATCCTCAGAGAGTTCTTTGCCATGAGGTGGCATGTTGAACTTCCAGTGACCAGTATGAGAGAGTGAGAGCGATAACACCAAATTTACCACACCTGCTCCCCATTCACACCTGAGACCTTGTAACACTAATGAGTCACATGACACCGGGTAGGGAAAATGGCTAATTGGACCCAATTTGGACATTTTCCCCTCAGGGGTGTAGGGGTTGAGGGGACAGCAAATTTACACAGTTATACAAGCTGTACACTCACTACTTTAAATTGTAGCAAAGTGTCATTTCTTCAGTGATGTCACATGAAAAGATATAATAAAATGTGAGGGGTGTACTCACTTTTGTGACATACTGTAGGTAATGCAAAGCCCCACTTCATGGATAGCTAAGAATATAGGGATTAATATGGTACCCAGAACTCCCCGTTTTGTGGTATTGAATGGCAACCATATGCTCTTAAGTGACCCCATAAAAATTTGACAAAGATATTTTGGGCTAATGACCCCAACATTTTTGGGATGGTAATGGTAAACCTCCTCTACCTCCTTGCCACATAGGGACTCCCTGGACATGTTCATGGCCCGAGCTGTGGTCCTGCAACTGTGCCCTCTCCAAGCTTGCCATACTGCTCCAAGGTGACCTAACCCCGGGGGCTAGGAGCACCAAATTTGCCACAGGGATACTAAAAGGCCCTCAGAGGTAGACCTCCCCTATCTCTGTGCCAAATTTGGGACCCTGGCCCCTCAAAGTTTACCTACTTTGACTGCACCTAGAGTAAAACGAGTGGGCCCCCACTCCTCTAACCACTCATTCTGCCCCCCCCTGACAGATCCACCATCTTCATGCTAGGAATGAACCGACCCGTTATTAGGATCGGATATCGGCGCTGATATGGCCATTTTAGATGGATCGGGGGATCGGTAACATTGACCAATCCACTGGCCGATCTGGTTTTTGCTGAGTAACGGCTCAGCCATCCCTTACTAGGTGCAGTAGTAGCATGGGATGGGAGCTTCTACTTCCTGTATAGGTCCGGCTCACAGGCGGAGTGATATCAGATGCACTCTGCCTGTGAATGGAGGAGCCACACACATGAAGCAGCGGCTTTGCTCTGGACTGCAGCCGCTTGCTTTGTGTGTAGCTCCGGATCTGTTCCGGTTCCGGTATCGGTATCGGCGATTTCACAACGCCAGATATCGGTATGGGATCCAAAAAAGTCAGATCGGTGCATCCCTACTTCATGCTACAGCCGCTGTGAAATCCCCAGGAATAAGCACTGACCATTTGGCATGCAAGTAGTGTGTGTCCCCCCGTCATTCAGCCTGTGTCCCCGCCGTCATTCAGCCTGTGTCCCCGCCGTCATTCAGCCTGTGTCCCCGCCGTCATTCAGCCTGTGTTCCCGCCGTCATTCAGCCTGTGTCCCCCCGTCATTCAGCCCGTGTCCCCGCCGTCATTCAGCCCGTGTCCCCCCGTCATTCAGCCTGTGTCCCCGCCGTCATTCAGCCTGTGTCCCCGCCGTCATTCAGCCTGTGTCCCCGCCGTCATTCAACCCGTGTCCCCTCGTCATTCAGCCCGTGTCCCCCCGTCATTCAGCCCGTGTCCCCCCGTCATTCAGCCCGTGTCCCCGCCGTCATTCAGCCCGTGTCCCCGCCGTCATTCAGCCCGTGTCCCCGCCGTCATTCAGCCCGTGTCCCCCCGTCATTCAGCCCGTGTCCCCGCCGTCATTCAGCCTGTGTCCCCGCCGCCATTTAGCCTGTGCCCCTGCCGTCATTCAGCCTGTGTCCCTGCCGTCATTCAGCCTGTGTCCCCACCGTCATTTAGCCTGTGCCCCCGCCGTCATTCAGCCCGTGTCCCCCCGTCATTCAGCCCGTGTCCCCGCCGTCATTCAGCCTGTGTCCCCGCCGTCATTCAGCCTGTGTCCCCGCCATCGTTCAGCCTGTGTCCCCGCCGTCATTCAGCCTGTGTCCCCGCCGTCATTCAGCCTGTGTCCCCGCTGTCATTTAGCCTGTGTCCCTGTCGTCATTCAGCCTGTGTTCCCGCCGTCATTCAGCCTGTGTCCCCACCGTCATTTAGCCTGTGTCCCCGCCGTCATTCAGCCTGTGTCCTCGCCGTCATTCAGCCTGTGTTCCCGCCGTCATTCAGCCTGTGTCACCGCCGTCATTTAGCCTGTGTCACCGCCGTCATTTAGCCTGTGTCCCCGCCGCCATTTAGCCTGTGCCCCCGCTGTCATTCAGCCTGTGTCCCTGCCGTCATTCAGCCTGTGTCCCCACCGTCATTTAGCCTGTGCCCCCGCTGTCATTCAGCCTGTGTCCCCGCCGTCATTCAGCCTGTGTCCCTGCCGTTATTCAGCCTGTGTCCCCGCCGTCATTTAGCCTGTGTCCCCGCCGTCATTTAGCCTGTGTCCGTGTGCCCGTCAGAGTCCTCCTTTACATCCGTGTCCTCATCAGAGTGCTCCTTCACATCCTGTGTGTCCCCATCAGAGTGCCCCTTTATTTGTCCAGTCAGAGTTCCCCTTTTTTATTGCGGTCAGAGTTCTTTATTATTGCGGTCAGAGTGCCCCTTTAATGTGCCCCACGATAAGAGCTGTGTGTTCTTTAATCAGACAATATTCCCATCATTTGCCAATAAGAATCTCAAATAGGAATAATCCGCCCAATAAGAATAGATTTGCGTCGGGCGCATACGCAGATAGTGCAGAGAGCGAGGCAGAATCTGACATTACATTCTATTCCCTCCCCCCCTCTGTCTCTCCTCGGATAATGCATCCAACAAACTGCGCATGCCAGTGTCCTCACCGCCAGCTGATCTCCGCTGGAGTGACGTCATTTACTGAGCATGCGCAGTTCCTCCGATGCATTATTCCACAGAAATTTTGGGGCCCCCCAGGCCTAACCACCAACATTCCCCAGGGCCCAATGGCAATCTCACCAAGTCCTTTAGTGCTCCCATGTTTATTTAACACTCCTACAACTTAATATATGAAAATTAAGAGTGTATTCCAGGTTATCAGTGCTTTCAAGATTTAACAGTAAACAATTATATTTTGGTCAAAAAATATGAAGCCTGCAACCACAACATTTCATCTCTCCTTCCTTTACATGTCCATTTCACAAGAAGGGGGGGGGGGGGGGTAACATTCTCACTCCACCTTCCTGCATGGCCATTTCATTTCAATCAAGACACAGCCCTATATATTCAGCAAAGAGACATCCCTAATCCAGCAACAAAACACATCCAATTCCAGCAAAGAGACATCCCCTCGGCAGTTTGGGACACCAGGGCGGCTGGGCCCCTAGTGATGCTGGGGCCCCCTAAGTGTGTATGGGCTGTCCCCCCCCCTGATGGCAGCCCTGATGACAACTAATGACACTTACCGTCTCTCCTGGATACAGACGAGAGATTTGATGTAGAAGCTGTGGGTGAAATCTCAGATCAATCCACTATAGGGCGCTGTGCAGGCAGTGATAGAAGACGCTTGTCTCCCTGACACATAGTGTGGAGACGGAGCTGTCATCCGCCGGCTCAGCGGGGATCGGCGGATTGATCCCCACTAAGCAGAGCATGGTCCGCAAGGGAATGCGGACCGTGGGAAAGGGGCCTAAGGCTCATTCAGACCAATCCTCCATATTGAGCTGCTGTCTGTTGTGTATACAACCACCTTGGAGCTGCATGCAGGCAGTATATAGAAGTGGATGCAGACGCAGTGGCTGCATGGACAAACTTGCATGTCAAAATTTGTCATGTGGGTAGGAGTGGATATATGAATCTAAAGCAGCTACTGCATTTGCATCCACTTTTATGGGCGGCCTGCATGCAGCTCCAAGATGGACACATAGCAGACAGCAGCTCTGTGTGGAGAACGAGACTCAATGCCTGTTTGAATGAGCTCTTTCAACAGAATCTGCAGAGTTCCCCGTTAAACTGTAAGGGGAAACTCTGATAAAAGGGGGCCCTGGACAACCTGATTTAGAGGGGAGCATTGGTAACGCTGATGTAAGAGGGCTCTGATGACAGGACCCCCTTACATCAGAGTTCCTCTTTACACAAGAGTTAGCAGAGTTCCCCCTTAAATAAGTGTCCTCCTCATTCGTTTGTATGGCACCAAACCTGCACAAAGGTGCAGGACCCTTTTTTTCCTGCACTGGAATCAGATCGCATGAGTGTTCACATCTATGCAATCCAACTCTGTCACTCGCACTGCCCTTTGCAGATCCATTTTGGGGTGTCATTAACTTAAAATGTACACCCCATGCAGTTTGCATGAATGCCGTGTGATTTCAGTGTGGTGAGGGAAATGCACAGGATTCGCTGCGTTTCCCACACCGCATATATGTGAACCTAGCTTCATGGACAGGAAAAACGCGCCCTTCTTTTTTTTTACTAACTTTTCATCTGGGTTTAGCAACCCAGACTGAGCTGTCCCTATATTTCCTGCTCTAACTTCTCCATCTCCCTGCCCTGTTCCCATCTTCCTTGCTCTGTCCACATCCCACCAATCACCATGTCTTCTGTTTCCTCCCCATCTCCTTTGCTCTGTCCCCATTTACTCTTCTCTGACTACCCCCATTTGTTTATGTCCTGTTCTCTGTCCTCATTTTTTCATCTTTCCTGTGGGATCCATAATGTACAGTCACTGGGCTGTATAATAAGAACTATCTAAGCCAGTGGTTCTTAACCTTGTTGGAGGTACTGAACCCCACCAGCTTCATATGCGCATTCACCGAACCCTTCTTAATTGAAAAAATAAAATATGATTTTATGAGTCTAGTCTCGGGAGGGGCACTGCCAGAAAATAAGGTGTTGTTTACAGAACTAAATTAAACGTGTCATACAAAGTAAAATGTACAGAGGTCAGTAGGCTGTAGGGCAGCGTACAGAGGTCAGTAGGCTGTAGGGCAGCGTACAGAGGTCAGTAGGCTGTAGGGCACTCCATTCGTGCTAATACAGTGGCATTATAGTAGCTTTAAAATCCGGAACTCAAAATGGTACACAGTAGTTTGTATGGCCCCCACGTGCTTGTATGCATGCCTGACAATTTTGGGGCATGCTCCTAATTAAATAATGGATGGTGTCCTGGGGTATTTCCTCCCAGATCAGGACCAGGGCATCACTGAGCTCCTGAACAGACAGGTGCAACCTGGCGGCGTCGGATGGACCGAAATATAATGTCCCAGAGGTATTCTATTGGATTCAGGTCAGGTGAGCGTGGGGGCCATTCAATGGTATCGATTCCTTCATCCTCTAGGAACTGGTTGCATACTTTCGCCACATGAGGCTGGGTAGTGTCATGCACCAGGAGGAACCCAGGACCCACTGCACCAGTCCAGGGTCTGACAATGGGTCCAAAGATTTCATCCTGATACCTAATGGCAGTCAGGGTGCCATTGTCTAGCCTGCAGAGGTCTGTGCATCCCTCCATGGATATGCCTCCCCAGACCATCACTGACCCACCACCAAACTGGTCATGCTGAATAATGTTACAGGCAGTATAACGTTCTCCATGGCTTCTCCAGACCCTTTTGCGTCTGTCGCATGTGTTTAGGGTGAACCTGCTCTCATCTGTGAAAAGTAAAGGGCTCCTGTGATGGACCTGCCAATTTTGGTGTTCAATGGCAAATGCCAATCGAGCTCCACGGTGCCGAGCAGTAAGCACAGGGCCCACTAGAGGAGGTCAGGCCCTCAGGCCACCCTCATGACATCTGCTCCTGATTGTTTGGTCAGAGACATTCACACCAGTGGCCTGCTGGAGGTCATTTTTTAGGGCTCTGGCAGTGCTCATCTTGTTTCTCCTTGCACAAAGGAGCAGATACCAGTCCTGATGATGGTTTAAAGACCTTCTACAGCCCTGTCCAGCTTACTTAGAGTAACTGCCTGTCTCCTGGAATCTCCTCGTTGCTCTTGAGACTGTGCTGGGAGACACAGCAAACCTTCTGGCTATGGCACGTATTGATGTGCAATCCTGGAGGAGTTGGACTGCCTGTGCAACCTCTATAGGGCCAAGGTATTGCCTCATGCTACCAGTAGTGACACTGACCCTAGCAAAATGCAAAACTAGTGCAAACAGTCAAAAAAGATTACATTTCAGCAACATGAACTAGCCTGCTGCATCATTTTTTCACTTTGATTTTTAGGGGAGTCATTGAATTCAGCCTTCTGTAGGTTGATCATTTTCGTTTCCATCAAACGATGTGGCATCCTTTCCTTCCCCATTACCCAGTCTATATCAGCATAGATATCCAGCATGAGATTTTTCCCCTTTGAGATCTGATGTGTTTTCAAAGTGTTCCTTTCATTTTTTTTGAGCAGTTTATGTATATATCTATATTTATATTTCTCTGGTTTGGGGGTGTTAGAAGACTGGGAGTAACCGCTATATTCACGTGCGATGGCACAACCACAGGCGCTGCTGAATAGGGAAAAAGCACCTGGGTATGCTGGCTCACAAGCTACATATGGCCATAAGAGCGTGTTTAGTTAGAAATATAAGGCAGCATGCATGGTCTTTTTAGAGTTTATTTACTAAATCTAGAGAGGGTAAAAATAGTCACATTTCTGCAGAGAAACCAATTAGCTTCCAGGTTTTATTGCTAAAACTTAGTTCAGCAAGCTAAGGTTAGAAGCTAATTGGTTTCTGTACAGAATTGTGACTCATTTTGGCCTCTCTAGCTTTAGAAAATAAACCATTTTGTTTATATTCAGTTTCCAGCCAGTGATTGCTAAGATGCTGGCTAGTGGAGGAGGGGCTGGAGAATGAGTGGGTGTGACTTATAGTAGAAGTGGGCGAGTACACAGGCAATAATTCAAGGCTCAATGTACCCGCCCACATTCTCTGCAGTTCCCAGTACTAGATGGGAGCTGTGGTGTCTAATCAGGCTGGGATCGCACTAGGATTGGATGCGGGTTTCAATGGAGCCGGTTCACACATCTCGGTGGCGAATGCGGAGCGCATTACACAGGGGTCCTATGCATATTTGGCTCAGTTTTTTTTCCGAATTCAAGCAAAAATTTGGGGCCGATTGGCCCCTGAAACAGAGAGCAGGGACCCAGCAGACCCCTGCTGTGAGCCGCATCCATATTAGGTGCTAACCCAGCCTTAGTGAGTATAGGGGATGTAACGTCTCCATGTATTTGCACCTCCTCCTCAGCCCCACATAAGCTGTTTTTTTTTTTTTTTTTAATTAAAGAAATGATTAATTCATTCACTGACTTTTTCTCCTAAACAGTGAGGGTTTTCACTAAAAAACTAACACTTTAGTGGTTTATACAGGTTTATAGGTTTACTGATCAAAGAGGTATGGGGGGCATCCAAGAGTTTCTCTTTAAACCTATCAACTCCACATAAACAACCTGAAAATGGTAATAAAAGACAAACAGGGGTTTAAAACATTTCTCATTATGGTACAATCAACTTACCTGCTGGGTCCTGCTCGCGTGATGGCATTCTGCGAGGGTTTCGTCGTGAGTAGCGAGGCATATTGATGGTATCAGATGCTGATTTATCTGAAAAAATCAGCTAATAATAGATAATATCAGTAATAATAATGATATACAGCAATAATATATAATAAGAATAGCAGTATATATTAGGAATAATAGGTATTCGCAGGAGTGTCGCTTCAGAGATGCTTCTGTGTCGCTTTCTCCTGAGCTAAAGATGGCCGCCAGAGCTGCTGTGCGTTTAAAGCTGCTGGAACCGGTTTCACCTCACACCACCTTCCACCTCACACCAACTGCCATCTCACACCAGTGGCCACTGCTCAGATTCAGTGCCCTGGCACTTTGCCTTACAATTTCTCTGTCATAAAATAATGTACCCAAATACATTTTACACCAATTTATAGATTTTACACATCAATAACTAGTACTTTGGTGATTTTAGTGGTTATTTTTTAAAATCGCCTCAAGAAGGCGCTATGTTTAGTCCTCCATAGCTACAGTTCTGCCCATAGCCAGAAGATGTCTCTCTTCCCAATTAGCTCAGCTGGCTTTATAAAGAGCAGTTTTGTTTCTCTGAATAATCATTGTGACATTCTGATAGTAGCTGAGATCAGAGGAGGGAGAACGGCCCGCTGAGGGGATGAGGACCCCCCGGGGACAGCACAGGTGAGGAGGTTAGGAGTGTATGGGGGAAGGGCTGAGCGGGAGAGACGGGAGTGCAGGATGGAGGAGACCGGGTGTGTTGTATGGAGCTGTGTGGCCGGAGAAGGAGGTGAATGTGTATAGGAAAGGTCCAGGGCGGAGGAGCGACACACATGGACAGTCACCCCACAGTGTTATCCCCCCCCCCCCCCCCCAGTCTATGTCTGCCCCTCTCCCCCTCCAATCTATATCTGCCCATCTTTTTTTTTTACCAAAAATATGTAGCAGAAAACAAATTTGCCTAAAATGTTAAAAAATGTTGATTTATACATTTTTTTGGGGGGAATCTCATAAAAAAAAATGTGAAAAATATTGTTATTTTTTCTAAATTTACGCTCTTTTTTTGTTTATAGCGCAAAAAGTAAAAATCGCACAGGTGATCAAATACCACCAAAAGAAAGCTCTGTTTGTGGGAAAAGAAGGACATCAATTTCATTTGGGTACAGCGTCGCACTACCGCGCAATCGTCCATTAAAGTCACGCAGTGCCGAATCGCAAAATAGGCCCTGGTCTTTGAGCAGCCAAATCCTCCGGGGCTTTAGTGGTTAATAAATGAATAAACCTAGAAAAGTGTAAAAAGATGAAAGTTACACCAAAGCACCTCCGCCGGTCCCCCCACCTTCTGTTAGCAAACCCGCTATGTTTTCTGGGCTCTGCACACCCATTGGTGAACCCGGGACCAACAAAGTGGCTGTCGTCCATTTGCTGGCTTTCCCTTCCGGTTAATGACCCAGAAGCAACATGTAAAACTTCACTTCTGGGTCCTGGTGTCACCTGGCTGCGGAACAAACTAATAGCGTGCGATATGCGCTCTCTTAGGTTCATTGGAGAGCAGGTGAGATATCAGAGGACTTTCAAAGCCCTGATGGCTCATTAAAGAGAACCTGTCACAAAAAATGCACCACATAGGGGACTTTTTGTCTTTTATGTGGTAAAGAAAAAAATGTATTGAAAATAATAAACATAGAAAAGTGTAAAGAAAGTTACACCCAAGCACTTCTGTCAGATCACTTTCAAGTAATTGCAGGTCCCTCCACCCCCCTAGCTTGCACCCCCACCGTATTTTCCTTATTGATCCCCCAAGAGGCAATCGAATGTTCCCTGGATCAACTTTACCTATAAATATTAGTACATGGGTACCAATATTAGGGGTCTTTTGGAGCACTGATGTCTCATTAAAAATTAAAGAATTTGTCACCTATGTGATGATAAAAGTTTAGAAAAAAATTGTAAAAAGTGTAGATAAACTGAAATTACACCAAAGCATATTAGCAGGATTGCTTCCACGTAGCACAATAATTGCCTGTATCCCCCTCCCCCCCCCCCCCACTCCACTCTCCTCTGCTTTTTTTTTTAGGATGTAAGAAATTTAGGAACAAATGTATAAAATATAAGTTACAGCTAAGCATTTAGATTGCTTCCACATATCCGAGTTGCTGCCGGTCCCCCCCTTCCCCCAATGTTCTGTGGTCATTGGTTAAGGACAAACTAATGGTGTGTGATCTGCACTCTCCCCAGGCAGGCGCAGAGGATTTTACAGGAGCAGGATAATAAAACATGGAAGAGTGATGGCAGAAAAAAGGCCAAGTGGCCTATCAAGTCTGCTCCATTTTTTAAATTTATATACGTTATGGGGATTTTTTTTTCTCGTTTTTTTACTCAGCAAACATCAACAATTCTTTATGCTCTATTCTCTATATACTCTTACTCTAAACTATTTTTTTTTTAATACTTTTTTTGTTTTTTTTTTGTTTTTTTTTCACACACTAAAAAATTATACTCTTACTCTATATAAATATATTTCTATAAATGCAAATATACAATATTAAGACCAGTGGTGTTGTCACCCT
Organism: Pelophylax lessonae; assembly: GCF_965119305.1. Taxonomy (NCBI): domain Eukaryota; kingdom Metazoa; phylum Chordata; class Amphibia; order Anura; family Ranidae; genus Pelophylax; species Pelophylax lessonae. The sequence continues at coordinate 295,169,323 of NC_138769.1, forward strand.
CATCTGTGCCATCTCAGCTGATGTGGTCTTTCGGGCATCTAAATAAAGAGAAAAAAGATATGTTATATATAGAAAACAGGATGGGAAATACCAAGGTCATCAATTTCATAGAAAACCCTGATCTCCATCATTTCCCCGATGCTGAGGTTGAGTAGGTCTCGAGCGCTGAGTCTCCGGTGTTCTCTCCCATCATCATCCATAATGGGATTAGAAATAAATGCTCGGCACACAGGACATGTAGAGTTGTCTGCCAACCACGTTCCAATGCAGATGGCGTGAAATCTGTGGGAGCACTGAAGAGTTGTAACTTCTTCTCCCACTTCATATTCATCCAAGCAAATGGAACAAAGTGGTTGTTCTTCGCCCCACCGCTCCCTCGCTGGTGGTCTCTGCAATGCAGGGTTGTCCTCAGCAGCCAATATCCGGTCTATCTGAGCACGGCTTCTATGGGATTCTCTTCTCTGTTGAAGCTGTAATCTTGCCCTCGTCCGATGGGCGATAGGGGAATCTTGGCCTGCAATTACAATTGCTGAGAGTTCAGTATTTTTGTTCATATAACCCTTCCATCGGATTTTTAAACATTAAATAGCTGGGACATGTCTCATATTTTACACATCTCAAGTGTGACAATTGACTATTTCATAGGTAAACCTTACAATTGGAGAAGAGAAGTATGGGCTTAAAAAAAATATATTATTGTTGTTGGTTGGCAACTTAAAGAGCCCAAGAAATATTTTTTTCTTTTCCATTATCAGTTAGGGATGTGGTGCTTCTGGCTCCCCCTCTTGCCCAAAACCTCTTTCTAGTACTCTCCTACCAGTATAAAATGTTGTCATTGCAAAGTACAAGGCACTCCTCTCCGCCTGGATGGCGCAGAGGAGACAATTGCAGGAAATTGTTTGAGATACAGAGCAGACAGATTTCATCTGCCCACCTCACTGCATGTGTGGTTATGCCCTCTAGGCACCCTCTTTACCCTCTTTGTCCAGAACATTATACTAGTGCAGGGGAAGGCAATGAATAGGATTTATCATAGGTTTCCAATTATCAATGGATTTGTTCCTGTTTTCCTGTTCTAACGGATTGAGATGAGATCTTTGTTGAAGATTGTGATAAACAGACAAACACAGACATAAACAATGTCAATAATGGATAATGTGTCTGTGAGAAAAGTGTATGTATGTATGTATATATATATATATATATATATATTTATATATATATATCCAAAAGTATTGGGACGCCTGCCTTTACACGCACATGAACCTTAATGCCATCCCAGTCTTAGTCCGTAGGATTCAATACAATATTGAGTTGGCCCACCCTTTGCAGCTATAACATCTTCAACTCTTCTGGGAAGGCTGTCCACAAGGTTTAGGAGTGTGTCAATGGGAATGTTTGACCATTCCGCCAGAAGGTCAGGCACTGATGTGGGCGAGAAGGCCTGGCTCACAGTCTCCTCTCAAATTCCTCCCATAGGTGTTCTATCGGGTTGAGGTCAGGACTATGTGCAGGCCAGTCAAGTTCCTCCACCCCAAACTCGCTCATCCATGTCTTTGTGGACCTTGCTTTGTGCATTGGTGTGCAGTAATGTTGTAACAGGAATGGGGCTAAGCCCAACCCCTGAAAAACAACCCCACATCATGATCACCCCTCCACCAAATGGTTTTGACCAGTGCACAAAGCAAGGTCCATAAAGACATGGATGAGGAAGTTTGGGGTGGAGGAACTAGACTTGCCTGAACTTACAAATGTGCTTGTGGAAGAATGGTCAAACATTCCCATAGACACACCACTCCTAACCTTCTGTACAGCCTTCCCAGAAGAGTTGAAGCTGTTATAGCTACAAAGGGTGGGCCAACTCAATATTGAACCTTACAGACAAAGACTGGGATATCATTAAAGTACATGTGCATGTAAAGGCAGGCGTCCCAATACTTTTGTAATATAGTGTGTGTGTATGTATATATACATATATATATATATATATATATATATATGTATTTTTGTTTTCTAATATTTTTTATTTATTTTTCCAATAGATATAACAATACAAAAACACTATATTAAATTAACATTCAACTCCCCCCCCAACCCATTTTTGCCACACACTATTCGGGTTCTATTATTTACTAGTTCTAGCTCTCCTCTCTTCCTACTACTACTTTCCACCCCATACTTCCACATATTTCCCCGTTTTTTTTTTTATAATTAACCCAATTTTTCCATGTGTTGTTAGATCCCTCAACTTGACCCTCTTAACAGCTACTTAAAAACTCCCTTTCATATAGAGAATCTTTGGCCTTCAACACTTTGTTTAACCACTTGCCGATTGCCCCACGCAGATTTACTGCGGCAGGGCGGCTCGGCTGCACGAAATCACGTAGATCTAAGTAAAATTATGTGCATGCGCACTCGCCGCTGAGGCCACGCTCCTGCTGTGATTAGACACAGCAGAAGGAAGCCCGTGGGAGGAGCGGTAGGGATTGTCGCCAGCCATCCGCAATCGTCAGAGAAACTGACAGAAGACCTGCCTGCTTATGTAAACAAAGCAGGCGGTTCTTCTGCCACACAGGCAGAGAGAGATCAGGAGTTTCAGACAAGCTGAAACCCCGATCTCTGTGTGCCTGTCACAGAACCCTTCCCCCCCACAGTCAGTAAGCACAGTTAGGCATAAATTACCACTTTGATCACCCCCAGTGTTAACCCCTTCCCTGCCAGTGTCATTTATACAGTAACAGTGCATATTATTTAGCACTGATTACTGTATTAATGTCACTGGTCCCCAAAAAGTGTCAAAAATGTCAGTTAGGGGTCCGATCTGTCCGCCGCAATGTCACAGTCCTGCTAAAATATTGCTGATTGCCGCCATTACTAATAAAAACAATAAAAAATAAAAAGTCCAAAAATCTATCCCGTAGTTTGTAAATGCTATAACTTTTGCGCAAACCAATCAAAATATGCTTTTTGGGATTTTGTTTTACCAAAAATATGTTGCAGAATACAAATTGGCCTAAACTGATAAAAAAAATTTGATTTTTTGTATTGAGAATGTTTTATAGCAGCAAGTAAAAAATATTATGTTTTTTTCAAAATTGTCACTCTTTTTTTTGTTTATAGCGCAAAATCTAAAAACCACAGGTGATCAAATACCATCAAAAGAAAACTCTAGTTGTGGGAAAAAAAGGACATCAATTGTATTTGGGCACAGCATCACACGACCGCGCAATTTTTCTTTAAAGTAACGCAGTGCCAAATCGCAAAAAATGGCCTGGTCGTTAAGGGGGTAAAACCTTCCGGGGCTGAAGTGGTTAATTGCTCTACCTCCAATCATGTTCCCACATCTCTTTCCCACTTTTCAATGTATGGCGGTATTCTTGGCTCCGCTATGTCCGATCATACCGTGTTTTAGTTTTGATTGCGAGTTACACAAACATTCAAATGGAAAAAGAACCCTTTCTGACCTGATGGGCTGGGGCAACGATGCCACAAAATGTCTTAGCTGCAAATACCGACATTCATTCTAAATCATTAAATCACTTTTTTGTTTCGGATCCTCATATGAAAGTAGCTCCCCCTTTTCCAGTTATATTTTTTAACTGTGCCATTTTATCTACAATCCATTCCCCAAATTGTGTCCAAATTCCCGGTAAAAAATAATTTGTCCCTGTGAGTAAAATTTAAGGGTAGTTATATCCCCATTGATATTGTCTATGTATAGAATCCCAAATCCTAAACACATTTCTAGTCAACTCGTGAGTATTTATATCCAATCTTCTATATTTCTGTGGAACCCAAATATTATCTCCTAACCGTGTTTTACTCATCGTGTTTTCAATTATTACCCATGCTTTTATGCTTCATCGCTATTTGTGTTAGTCCGCTCTACCATTCGTGCTAATACAGTGGCATTATAGTAGCTTTAAAATCCGGAACTCAAAATGGTACTCAGTAGTTTGTATGGCCCCCACGTGCTTGTATGCATGCCTGACAATGTTGGGGCATGCTCCTAATTAAATGATGGATGGTGTCCTGGGGTATTTCCTCCCAGATCTGGACCAGGGCATCCCTGAGCTCCTGAACAGACAGGTGCAACCTGGCGGCGTCGGATGGACCGAAACATAATGTCCCAGAGGTTTTCTATTGGATTCAGGTCAGGTGAGCGTGGGGCCATTCAATGGTATCGATTCCTTCATCCTCTAGGAACTGGTTGCATACTTTCGCCACATGAGGCCGGGTAGTGTCATGCACCAGGAGGAACCCAGGACCCACTGCACCAGTCCAGGGTCTGACAATGGGTCCAAAGATTTCATCCTGATACCTAATGGCAGTCAGGGTGCCATTGTCTAGCCTGCAGAGGTCTGTGCATCCCTCCATGGATATGTCTCCCCAGACCATCACTGACCCACCACCAAACTAGTCATGCTGAATAATGTTACAGGCAGTATAACGTTCTCCATGGCTTCTCCAGACCCTTTCACGTCTGTCACATGTGTTTAGGTTGAACCTGCTCTCATCTGTGAAAAGTAAAGGGCTGCTGTGACGGGCCTGCCAATTTTGGTGTTCAATGGCAAATGCCAATCGAGCTCCACGGTGCGGAGCAGTAAGCACAGGGCCCACTAGAGGAGGTCAGGCCCTCAGGCCACCCTCATGGCGTCTGCTCCTGATTGTTTGGTCAGAGACATTCACACCAGTGGCCTGCTGGAGGTCATTTTTTAGGGCTCTGGCAGTGCTCATCTTGTTTCTCCTTGCACAAAGGAGCAGATACCAGTCCTGATGATGGTTTAAAGACCTTCTACAGCCCTGTCCAGCTTAATTAGAGTAACTGCCGGTCTCCTGGAATCTCCTCGTTGCTCTTGAGACTGTGCTGGGAGACACAGCAAACCTTCTGGCTATGGCACGTATCGATGTGCAATCCTGGAGGAGTTGGACTGCCTGTGCAACCTCTATAGGGCCAAGGTAATGCCTCATGCTACCAGTAGTGACACTGACCCTAGCAAAATGCAAAACTAGTGAAAAACAGTCAAAAAAGATTAAATTTCAGCAACATGAACTAGCCTGCTGCATCATTTTTTCACTTTGATTTTTAGGGGAGTCATTGAATTCAGCCTTCTGTAGGTTGATCATTTTCATTTCCATCAAACGATGTGGCATCCTTTCCTTCCTAACACATTACCCAATCTATATCAGCATAGATATCCAGCATGAGATTTTTCCCCTTTGAGATCTGATGTGTTTTCAAAGTGTTCCTTTCATTTTTTTTGAGCAGTTTATGTATATATCTATATTTATATTTCTCTGGTTTGGGGGTGTTAGAAGACTGGGAGTAACCGTTATCTTCACGTGCGATGGCACAACCACGGGCGCTGCTGAATAGGGAAAAAGCACCTGGGTATGCTGGCTCACAAGCTACATATGGCCATAAGAGCGTGTTTAGTTAGAAATATAAGGCAGCATGCATGGTCTTTTTAGAGTTTATTTACTAAATCTAGAGAGGGTAAAAATAGTCACATTTCTGCAGAGAAACCAATCAGCTTCCAGGTTTTATTGCTAAAACTTAATTCAGCAAGCTAAGGTTAGAAGCTAATTGGTTTCTCTGCAGAATTGTGACTCACTTTGGCCTCTCTAGCTTTAGAAAATAAACCATTTTGTTTATATTCAGTTTCCAGCCAGTGATTGCTAAGATGCTGGCTAGTGGAGGAGGGGCTGGAGAATGAGTGGGTGTGACTTATAGTAGAAGTGGGCGAGTACACAGGCAATAATTCAAGGCTCAATGTACCCGCCCACATTCTCTGCAGTTCCCAGTACTAGATGGGATCTGTGGTGTCTAATCAGGCTGGGATCGCACTAGTGCGAATTGGATGCGGGTTTCAATGGAGCCGGTTCACACATCTCGGTGGCGAATGCGGAGCGCATTACACAGGGGTCCTATGCATATTTGGCTCAGTTTTATTTCTGAATTCAAGCAAAAATCCGGGGCCGATTGGCCCCTGAAACAGAGAGCAGGGACCCACCAGACCCCTGCTGTGAGCCGCATCCGTATTAGGTGCTAACCCAGGCTTAGTGAGTATAGGGCAGTGATGGTGAACCTTGGCACCCCAGATGTTTTGGAACTACATTTCCCATGATGCTCAACTACACTCCAGTGTGCATGAGCATCATGGGAAATGTAGTTCTAAATCATCTGGGGTGCCAAGGTTCGCCATCACTGGTATAGGGGATGTGACGTCTCCATGTATTTGCACCTCCTCCTCAGCCCCACATAAGCTGTTTTTTTTTTTAAATTAAAGAAATGATTAATTCATTCACTGACTTTTCTCCTAAACAGCGAGGGTTTTCACTAAAAAACTAACACTTTAGTGGTTTATACAGGTTTATAGGTTTACTGATCAAAGAGGTATGGGGGGCATCCAAGAGTTTCTCTTTAAACCTATCAACTCCACATAAACAACCTGAAAATGGTAATAAAAGACAAACAGGGGTTTAAAACATTTCTCATTATGGTACAATCAACTTACCTGCTGGGTCCTGCTCGCGTGATGGCATTCTGCGAGGGTTTCGTCGTGAGTAGCGAGGCATATTGATGGTATCAGATGCTGATTTATCTGAAAAAAACAGCTAATAATAGATAATATCAGTAATAATAATGATATACAGCAATAATATATAATAAGAATAGCAGTATATATTAGGAATAATAGGTATTCGCAGGAGTGTCGCTTCAGAGATGCTTCTGTGTCGCTTTCTCCTCAGCTAAAGATGGCCGCCAGAGCTGCTGTGCGTTTAAAGCTGCTGGAACCGGTTTCACCTCACACCACCTTCCACCTCACACCAACTGCCATCTCACACCAGTGGCCACTGCTCAGATTCAGTGCCCTGGCACTTTGCCTTACCATTTCTCTGTCATAAAACAATGTACCCAAATAAATTTTACACCAATTTATAGATTTTACACATCAATAACTAGTACTTTGGTGATTTTAGTGGTTATTTTTTAAAATCGCCTCAAGAAGGCGCTATGTTCAGTCGTCCGTAGCTACAGTTCTGCCCATAGCCAGAACATGTCTCTCTTCCCAATTAGCTCAGCTGGCTTTATACAGAGCAGTTTTGTTTCTCTGAATAATCATTGCGCCATTCTGATAGTAGCTGAGATCAGAGGAGGGAGAACGGCCCGCTGAGGGGATGAGGAGCCCCGGGGACAGCACAGGTGAGGAGGTTAGGAGTGTATGGGGGAAGGGCTGAGCGGGAGAGCCGGGAGTGCAGGATGGAGGAGACCAGGTGTGTTGTATGGAGCTGTGTGGCCGGAGAAGGAGGTGAATGTGTATAGGAGAGGCCCAGGGCGGAGGAGCGACACACATGGACAGTCACCCCACAGTGTTATTCCCCCCCCCCCAGTCTATGTCTGCCCCTCTCCCCCTCCAATCTATATCTGCCCATCTTTTTTTTTTACCAAAATTTTGTAGCAGAAAACAAATTTGACTAAAATGTTAAAAAATTTTGATTTATACATTTTTTGGGGGGGAATTTCATATAAAAAAAAAATGTGAAAAATATTGTTGTTTTTTCTAAATTTACGTTTTTTTTTTTGTTTATAGCGCAGAAAGTAAAAATCGCACAGGTGATCAAATACCACCAAAAGAAAGCTCTGTTTGTGGGAAAAGAAGGACATCAATTTCATTTGGGTACAGCGTCGCACGACCGCGCAATCATCCATTAAAGTCACGCAGTGCCGAATCGCAAAATAGGCCCTGGTCTTTGAGCAGCCAAATCCTCCGGGGCTTTAGTGGTTAATAAATGAATAAACCTAGAAAAGTGTAAAAAGATGAAAGTTACACCAAAGCACCTCCGCCGGTCCCCCCACCTTCTGTTAGCACACCCTTCTGTTTTCTGGCCTCTGCACACCCATTGGTGAACCCGTGACCAACAAAGTGGCTGTCGTCCATTTGCTGGCTTTCCCTTCCGGTTAATGACCCAGAAGCAACATGTAAAACTTCACTTCTGGGTCCTGGTGTCACCTGGCTGCGGAACAAACTAATAGCGTGCGATATGCGCTCTCTTAGGTTCATTGGAGAGCAGGTGAGATATCAGAGGACTTTCAAAGCCCTGATGGCTCATTAAAGAGAACCTGTCACAAAAAATGCACCACATAGGCAACTTTTTGTCTTTTATGTGGTAAAGAAAAAAATGTATTGAAAATAATAAACATAGAAAAGTGTAAGGAAAGTTACACCCAAGCACTTCTGTCAGATCACTTTCAAGTAATTGCAGGTCCCTCCACCCCCCTAGCTTGCACCCCCACCGTATTTTCCTTATTGATCCCCCAAGAGGCAATCGAATGTCCCCTGGATCAACTTTACCTATAAATATTAGTACATGGGTACCAATATTAGGGGTCTTTTGGAGCACTGATGTCTCATTAAAAATTAAAGAATTTGTCACCTATGTGATGATAAAAATTTAAAATAAAATTGTAAAAAGTGTAGAAAAACTGAAATTACACCAAAGCATATTAGCAGGATTGCTTCCACATAGCACAATAATTGCCTGTATCCCCCTCCCCCCACTCCACTCTCCTCTGCTTTTTTTTTTAGGATGTAAGAAATTTAGGAACAAATGTATAAAATATAAGTTACAGCTAAGCATTTAGATTGCTTCCACATATCCGAGTTGCTGCCGGTCCCCCCCTTCCCCCAATGTTCTGTGGTCATTGGTTAGGGACAAACTAATGGTGTGTGATCTGCACTCTCCCTAGGCAGGCGCAGAGGATTTTACAGGAGCAGGATAATAAAACATGGAAGAGTGATGGCAGAAAAAAGGCCAAGTGGCCTATCAAGTCTGCTCCATTTTTTAAATTTATATACGTTATGGGGATTTTTTTTTCTCGTTTTTTTACTCAGCAAACATCAACAATTCTTTATGCTCTATTCTCTATATACTCTTACTCTAAACTATTTTTTTTTTAATACTTTTTTTGTTTTTTTTTTGTTTTTTTTTCACACACTAAAAAATTATACTCTTACTCTATATAAATATATTTCTATAAATGCAAATATACAATATTAAGACCAGTGGTGTTGTCACCCTCATCTGTGCCATCTCAGCTGATGTGGTCTTTCGGGCATCTAAATAAAGAGAAAAAAGATATGTTATATATAGAAAACAGGATGGGAAATACCAAGGTCATCAATTTCATAGAAAACCCTGATCTCCATCATTTCCCCGATGCTGAGGTTGAGTAGGTCTCGAGCGCTGAGTCTCCGGTGTTCTCTCCCATCATCATCCATAATGGGATTAGAAATAAATGCTCGGCACACAGGACATGTAGAGTTGTCTGCCAACCACGTTCCAATGCAGATGGCGTGAAATCTGTGGGAGCACTGAAGAGTTGTAACTTCTTCTCCCACTTCATATTCATCCAAGCAAATGGAACAAAGTGGTTGTTCTTCGCCCCACCGCTCCCTCGCTGGTGGTCTCTGCAATGCAGGGTTGTCCTCAGCAGCCAATATCCGGTCTATCTGAGCACGGCTTCTATGGGATTCTCTTCTCTGTTGAAGCTGTAATCTTGCCCTCGTCCGATGGGCGATAGGGGAATCTTGGCCTGCAATTACAATTGCTGAGAGTTCAGTATTTTTGTTCATATAACCCTTCCATCGGATTTTTAAACATTAAATAGCTGGGACATGTCTCATATTTTACACATCTCAAGTGTGACAATTGACTATTTCATAGGTAAACCTTACAATTGGAGAAGAGAAGTATGGGCTTAAAAAAAATATATTATTGTTGTTGGTTGGCAACTTAAAGAGCCCAAGAAATATTTTTTTATTTTCCATTATCAGTTAGGGATGTGGTGCTTCTGGCTCCCCCTCTTGCCCAAAACCTCTTTCTAGTACTCTCCTACCAGTATAAAATGTTGTCATTGCAAAGTACAAGGCACTCCTCTCCGCCTGGATGGCGCAGAGGAGACAATTGCAGGAAATTGTTTGAGATACAGAGCAGACAGATTTCATCTGCCCACCTCACTGCATGTGTGGTTATGCCCTCTAGGCACCCTCTTTACCCTCTTTGTCCAGAACATTATACTAGTGCAGGGGAAGGCAATGAATAGGATTTATAATAGGTTTCCAATTATCAATGGATTTGTTCCTGTTTTCCTGTTCTAACGGATTGAGATGAGATCTTTGTTGAAGATTGTGATAAACAGACAAACACAGACATAAACAATGTCAATAATGGATAATGTGTCTGTGAGAAAAGTGTATGTATGTATGTATATATATATATATATATATATATTTATATATATATATCCAAAAGTATTGGGACGCCTGCCTTTACACGCACATGAACCTTAATGCCATCCCAGTCTTAGTCCGTAGGATTCAATACAATATTGAGTTGGCCCACCTTTTGCAGCTATAACATCTTCAACTCTTCTGGGAAGGCTGTCCACAAGGTTTAGGAGTGTGTCAATGGGAATGTTTGACCATTCCGCCAGAAGGTCAGGCACTGATGTGGGCGAGAAGGCCTGGCTCACAGTCTCCTCTCAAATTCCTCCCATAGGTGTTCTATCGGGTTGAGGTCAGGACTATGTGCAGGCCAGTCAAGTTCCTCCACCCCAAACTCGCTCATCCATGTCTTTGTGGACCTTGCTTTGTGCATTGGTGTGCAGTAATGTTGTAACAGGAATGGGGCTAAGCCCAACCCCTGAAAAACAACCGCACATCATGATCACCCCTCCACCAAATGGTTTTGACCAGTGCACAAAGCAAGGTCCATAAAGACATGGATGAGGAAGTTTGGGGTGGAGGAACTAGACTTGCCTGAACTTACAAATGTGCTTGTGGAAGAATGGTCAAACATTCCCATAGACACACCACTCCTAACCTTCTGTACAGCCTTCCCAGAAGAGTTGAAGCTGTTATAGCTACAAAGGGTGGGCCAACTCAATATTGAACCTTACAGACAAAGACTGGGATATCATTAAAGTACATGTGCATGTAAAGACAGGCGTCCCAATACTTTTGTAATATAGTGTGTGTGTATGTATATATACATATATATATATATATATATATATATATATATATATATATGTATTTTTGTTTTCTAATATTTTTTATTTATTTTTCCAATAGATATAACAATACAAAAACACTATATTAAATTAACATTCAACTCCCCCCCCCCCAACCCATTTTTGCCACACACTATTCGGGTTCTATTATTTACTAGTTCTAGCTTTCCTCTCTTCCTACTACTACTTTCCACCCCATACTTCCACATATTTCCCCGTTTTTTTTTTTATAATTAACCCAATTTTTCCATGTGTTGTTAGATCCCTCAACTTGACCCTCTTAACAGCTACTTAAAAACTCCCTTTCATATAGAGAATCTTTGGCCTTCAACACTTTGTTTAACCACTTGCCGATTGCCCCACGCAGATTTACTGCGGCAGGGCGGCTCGGCTGCACGAAATCACGTAGATCTAAGTAAAATTATGTGCATGCGCGCTCGCCGCCGGGGCCACGCTCCTGCTGTGATTAGATACAGCAGAAGGAAGCCCGTGGGAGGAGCGGTAGGGATTGTCGCCAGCCATCCGCAATCGTCAGAGAAACTGACAGAAGACCTGCCTGCTTATGTAAACAAAGCAGGCGGTTCTTGTGCCACACAGGCAGAGAGAGATCAGGAGTTTCAGACAAGCTGAAACCCCGATCTCTGTGTGCCTGTCACAGAAACCTTCCCCCCCACAGTCAGTAAGCACAGTTAGGCATAAATTACCACTTTGATCACCCCCAGTGTTAACCCCTTCCCTGCCAGTGTCATTTATACAGTAACAGTGCATATTATTTAGCACTGATTACTGTATTAATGTCACTGGTCCCCAAAAAGTGTCAAAAATGTCAGTTAGGGGTCCGATCTGTCCGCCGCAATGTCGCAGTCCTGCTAAAATATTGCTGATTGCCACCATTACTAATAAAAACAATAAAAAATAAAAAGTCCAAAAATCTATCCCGTAGTTTGTAAATGCTATAACTTTTGCGCAAACCAATCAAAATATGCTTTTTGGGATTTTGTTTTACCAAAAATATGTTGCAGAATGCAAATTGGCCTAAACTGATAAAAAAAAATTAGATTTTTTTTATTGGGAATGTTTTATAGCAGCAAGTAAAACATATTATGTTTTTTTCAAAATTGTCACTCTTTTTTTTGTTTATAGCGCAAAATCTAAAAACCGCAGGTGATCAAATACCATCAAAAGAAAACTCTAGTTGTGGGAAAAAAAGGACATCAATTGTATTTGGGCACAGCATCACACGACCGCGCAATTTTTCTTTAAAGTAACGCAGTGCCGAATCGCAAAAAATGGCCTGCTCGTTAAGGGGGAAAAACCTTCCAGGGCTGAAGTGGTTAATTGCTCTACCTCCAATCATGTTCCCACATCTCTTTCCCACTTTTCAATGTATGGCGGTATTCTTGGCTCCGCTATGTCCGATCATACCATGTTTTAGTTTTGATTGCGAGTTACACAAACATTCAAATGGAAAAAGAACCCTTTCTGACCTGATGGGCTGGGGCAACGATGCCACAAAATGTCTTGTGCAAATACCGACATTCATTCTAAATCATTAAATCACTTTTTTGTTTCGGATCCTCATATGAAAGTAGCTCCCCCTTTTCCAGTTATATTTTTTAACTGTGCCATTTTATCTACAATCCATTCCCCAAATTGTGTCCAAATTCCCGGTAAAAAATAATTTGTCCCTGTGAGTAAAATTAAAGGGTAGTTATATCCCCATTGATATTGTCTATGTATAGAATCCCAAATCCTAAACACATTTCTAGTCAACTCGTGAGTATTTATATCCAATCTTCTATATTTCTGTGGAACCCAAATATTATCTCCTAACCGTGTTTTACTCATCGTGTTTTCAATTATTACCCATGCTTTTATGCTTCATCGCTATTTGTGTTAGTCCGCTCTACCATTCGTGCTAATACAGTGGCATTATAGTAGCTTTAAAATCCGGAACTCAAAATGGTACTCAGTAGTTTGTATGGCCCCCACGTGCTTGTATGCATGCCTGACAATGTTGGGGCATGCTCCTAATTAAATGATGGATGGTGTCCTGGGGTATTTCCTCCCAGATCTGGACCAGGGCATCACTGAGCTCCTGAACAGACAGGTGCAACCTGGCGGCGTCGGATGGACCGAAACATAATGTCCCAGAGGTTTTCTATTGGATTCAGGTCAGGTGAGCGTGGGGCCATTCAATGGTATCGATTCCTTCATCCTCTAGGAACTGGTTGCATACTTTCGCCACATGAGGCCGGGTAGTGTCATGCACCAGGAGGAACCCAGGACCCACTGCACCAGTCCAGGGTCTGACAATGGGTCCAAAGATTTCATCCTGATACCTAATGGCAGTCAGGGTGCCATTGTCTAGCCTGCAGAGGTCCGTGCGTCCCTCCATGGATATGCCTCCCCAGACCATCACTGACCCACCACCAAACTAGTCATGCTGAATAATGTTACAGGCAATGTTCTCCATGGCTTCTCCAGACCCTTTCACGTCTGTCACATGTGTTTAGGTTGAACCTGCTCTCATCTGTGAAAAGTAAAGGGCTCCTGTGACGGACCTGCCAATTTTGGTGTTCAATGGCAAATGCCAATCGAGCTCCACGGTGCCGAGCAGTAAGCACAGGGCCCACTAGAGGAGGTCAGGCCCTCAGGCCACCCTCATGACGTCTGCTCCTGATTGTTTGGTCAGAGACATTCACACCAGTGGCCTGCTGGAGGTAATTTTTTAGGGCTCTGGCAGTGCTCATCTTGTTTCTCCTTGCACAAAGGAGCAGATACCAGTCCTGATGATGGTTTAAAGACCTTCTACAGCCCTGTCCAGCTTACTTAGAGTAACTGCCTGTCTCCTGGAACCTCCTCGTTGCTCTTGAGACTGTGCTGGGAGACACAGCAAACCTTCTGGCTATGGCACGTATTGATGTGCAATCCTGGAGGAGTTGGACTGCCTGTGCAACCTCTATAGGGCCAAGGTAATGCCTCATGCTACCAGTAGTGACACTGACCCTAGCAAAATGCAAAACTAGTGCAAACAGTCAAAAAAGATTAAATTTCAGCAACATGAACTAGCTTGCTGCATCATTTTTTCACTTTGATTTTTAGGGGAGTCATTGAATTCAGCCTTCTGTAGGTTGATCATTTTCATTTCCATCAAACGATGTGGCATCCTTTCCTTCCTAACACATTACCCAGTCTATATCAGCATAGATATCCAGCATGAGATTTTTCCCCTTTGAGATCTGATGTGTTTTCAAAGTGTTCCTTTCATTTTTTTTTGAGCAGTTTATGTATATATCTATATTTATATTTCTCTGGTTTGGGGGTGTTAGAAGACTGGGAGTAACCGTTATCTTCACGTGCGATGGCACAACCACGGGCGCTGCTGAATAGGGAAAAAGCACCTGGGTATGCTGGCTCACAAGCTACATATGGCCATAAGAGCGTGTTTAGTTAGAAATATAAGGCAGCATGCATGGTCTTTTTAGAGTTTATTTACTAAATCTAGAGAGGGTAAAAATAGTCACATTTCTGCAGAGAAACCAATCAGCTTCCAGGTTTTATTGCTAAAACTTAATTCAGCAAGCTAAGGTTAGAAGCTAATTGGTTTCTCTGCAGAATTGTGACTCATTTTGGCCTCTCTAGCTTTAGAAAATAAACCCTTTTGTTTATATTCAGTTTCCAGCCAGTGATTGCTAAGATGCTGGCTAGTGGAGGAGGGGCTGGAGAATGAGTGGGTGTGACTTATAGTAGAAGTGGGCGAGTACACAGGCAATAATTCAAGGCTCAATGTACCCGCCCACATTCTCTGCAGTTCCCAGTACTAGATGGGAGCTGTGGTGTCTAATCGGGCTGGGATCACACTAGTGCGAATTGGATGCGGGTTTCAATGGAGCCGGTTCACACATCTCGGTGGCGAATGCGGAGCGCATTACACAGGGGTCCAATGCATATTTGGCTCAGTTTTATTTCCGAATTCAAGCAACAATTCGGGGCCGATTGGCTCCTGAAACAGAGAGCAGGGACCCACCAGACCCCTGCTGTGAGCCGCATCCGTATTAGGTGCTAACCCAGGCTTAGTGAGTATAGGGCAGTGATGGTGAACCTTGGCACCCTAGATGTTTTGGAACTACATTTCCCATGATGCTCAACTACACTCCAGTGTGCATGAGCATCATGGGAAATGTAGTTCTAAAACATCTGGGGTGCCAAGGTTCGCCATCACTGGTATAGGGGATGTGACGTCTCCATGTATTTGCACCTCCTCCTCAGCCCCACGTAAGCTGTTTTTTTTTTTTTTTTTTAATTAAAGAAATGATTAATTCATTCACTGACTTTTTCTCCTAAACAGTGAGGGTTTTCACTAAAAAACTAACACTTTAGTGGTTTATACAGGTTTATAGGTTTACTGATCAAAGAGGTATGGGGGGCATCCAAGAGTTTCTCTTTAAACCTATCAACTCCACATAAACAACCTGAAAATGGTAATAAAAGACAAACAGGGGTTTAAAACATTTCTCATTATGGTACAATCAACTTACCTGCTGGGTCCTGCTCGCGTGATGGCATTCTGCGAGGGTTTCGTCGTGAGTAGCGAGGCATATTGATGGTATCAGATGCTGATTTATCTGAAAAAAACAGCTAATAATAGATAATATCAGTAATAATAATGATATACAGCAATAATATATAATAAGAATAGCAGTATATATTAGGAATAATAGGTATTCGCAGGAGTGTCACTTCAGAGATGCTTCTGTGTCGCTTTCTCCTCAGCTAAAGATGGCCGCCAGAGCTGCTGTGCGTTTAAAGCTGCTGGAACCGGTTTCACCTCACACCACCTTCCACCTCACACCAACTGCCATCTCACACCAGTGGCCACTGCTCAGATTCAGTGCCCTGGCACTTTGCCTTACCATTTCTCTGTCATAAAACAATGTACCCAAATAAATTTTACACCAATTTATAGATTTTACACATCAATAACTAGTACTTTGGTGATTTTAGTGGTTATTTTTTAAAATCGCCTCAAGAAGGCGCTATGTTCAGTCCTCTGTAGCTACAGTTCTGCCCATAGCCAGAAGATGTCTCTCTTCCCAATTAGCTCAGCTGGCTTTATACAGAGCAGTTTTGTTTCTCTGAATAATCATTGTGACATTCTGATAGTAGCTGAGATCAGAGGAGGGAGAACGGCCCGCTGAGGGGATGAGGACCCCCCGGGGACAGCACAGGTGAGGAGGTTAGGAGTGTATGGGGGAAGGGCTGAGCGGGAGAGCCGGGAGTGCAGGATGGAGGAGACCGGGTGTGTTGTATGGAGCTGTGTGGCCAGAGAAGGAGGTGAATGTGTATAGGAGAGGTCCAGGGCGGAGGAGAGACACACATGGACAGTCACCCCACAGTATATGGGTAAAGTGAGGTAAAGTGGCGCTGCCTAATTTAAACTTTAAATTAGGCAGCGCAACTTTACCTGACTTTACCCATATATTTTGATATAGCCTTCGGGCCATATTTTGAGGTAGGCCGCAGCCCTATTCCTCGTCCACAAGCGCGGATTTTCTTATTCCTTAAGTCACCCCACAGTGTTATGTAGGATACAGAGAAATCTGGGAACAGTGCAGTGGAGAAGATTTTAGCTCATTGGATTTGTGGCAGGATCAAGAGATTTTATTTTATTTTTTATTTGAATTTCTCAAACAGATATAACAAAACATGTGTGCAAATAAAAGAAGTTAATTTTTAGGATTTGCATACACTTTAACCACTTAAGCCCCGGAGGATTTGGCTGCTAAAAGACCAGGGGGGGGGGGGGGTATTTTGCGATTCGGCACTGCGTGACTTTAACGGACAATTGCGCGGTCGTGCGACGCTGTACCTAAACTAATTTGACGTCCTTTTTTCCCACAAACAGAGCTTTCTTTTGGTGGTATTTGATCACCTGTGCGATTTTTTTTTTTTTGATCATGCGCTATAAACAAAAAATGAGTGACAATTTTGCAAAAATAACAATATTTTTCACATTTTTTTATATGAAATTCCCCAAAAAAAATGTACAAATCAAAATTTTTGGTCAATTTGTTTTATGCTACATATGTTTGGTAAAAAAAATCGCAAAAAGAGTATTTTGATTGGTTTGCGCAAAAGTTATCGCGTTTACTAACAAAGGGAAAGATTTTTGTCATTTTTGTTGTTTTTTTTTAACGCGTAATGGCGGCGATCTGTGATTTTTTTTTTTTGTGGTACTGCTACATTGGGGCGGACAGATCGGACCCTTGACTGACATTTTTGACACTTTTGGGGTTACCAGTGACATTACTACAGTAATCAGTGCTATATATATGCACTGTTACTGTAAAATTACACTGGCAGTGAAGGGGTTAACTTTATTTGAGAGGGAGGTGTGTGTGTCCCTAGGGGCGTGATTCTAACTGTGATTGGCTGTGGCTTGAGCTGTAGGAACACTGATCAACGGTCCTACATAGTAGGAGTGTTGTCTCCAAGGATTAGAGAGGCTGGACTCACCCCTTTTTTATGGATAGTGTAGGACCCACTGATAATGGGGTACTTTGACGCAGTGGTGGGCTTGAGCACGATATGGCCATATGGTGGGACTAAATCCCCATTTTTATTTATGGATTGTCTCCATATTTAATAGTCATTTCTTTTGCATGTGTGCGCTATTCTTTTATAATATACATGTTGCCTGGTCCATAGCTGCACTGGCTTTAGATATACATGTTCAGGGTTTGCTCCCCCATTTTTTGCTTGTTTATTATGTATTCGGTCTGACCAGACTTCTGAGGTTGAGCATCCCACCCCCCACACACACCTGTACTCTATCAGAGTCCACTATCAAGTAGATATAGGAGGAGTCCTTTGTAGTGCATTAGCACATCCATCCCAGCAAGGAGTGTTGTCTCCAAGGGTTAGAGAGGCTGGATTCATCCTTTTTTATGGATAGTGTAGGACCCACTGATAATGGGGTACTTTGACGCAGTGGTGGGCTTGAGCACGATATGGCCATATGGTGGGACTAAATCCCCATTTTTATTTATGGATTGTCTCCATATTTAATAGTCATTTCTTTTGCATGTGTGCGCTAAGCTTGTTTACACAAGCTGCCTTTCTCCCTCTCCCCCGACGTTCGCAGAGTGACCGGCGGACATCGGGTCCGCCAGTCACACGCGCGGGGGGGTCCGTGACCGCGCGGGAGCGCGCCGGCGGCGGCGCACGCTCGCTCCCCGGAGCCTCACAGGCTAGTGACGTACCGATACGTCACTCTGCCTGGGAGGGGCTGACTGCCGCAGTATATGTACTTGCGGCGGTCGACAAGCGGGTTAAGGTGCACAAAATAACTTTACTGATGATCCTGCAAAAACGACCCTACTACATATGAAATCTCATCATCAAGTATGGAAAAAACTAACAAGACACCTTAAACATTTTACAAACGCCAAAACAGACATAAAAGAATATTTTAATAAAAGCTCTTGATGTACATGTAAAAGTCATCAATAGGGGGGAAAACTGGCACTGCACACTGATAGACCAGAGAGAGCAATCCAAACTCGGGCAGGAGATGGGAGAGTGGCACAGTGCATGTAACCATGCAAGATCTAAAAACAGCCGACAAATTATTTTAGGTATGCAGTATAGCAGGAATGGTGGGATCACAAGAGTATGTACATTGCTTTACAAATCATCTTGTATATCAAACTTTCCTTGTCTATACATTTCAACAAAAAAAATGTAGTTAATACATACAATAATATTCAGTATGATTGCATTTACATGAATACTGAAGCTGAGCTGCAAGGTTTACAGTGACAAGGGTTGCAATCACCTATTATTGCCAGTGCTTAAGCAGTTGCAGCAACATTTTATACAAAGGATAACTAAATCCACAAAAAAAGTTCATAAATTGCAGCTTATCAGTTCTGAGATGTGGTGGCTGCATTTGTTTTCTTTTTCTAGGCTAAGAATATTTTTTGCAAGTACAGAAAATACCAGTGTAGCACCCTCCTAGGTAGGTGCTAGAGAGCGAGTATAGTTTTTGGCTCTGTCTGCTCTGTCAGAGGAGTAGCAGGCAAATTCTATATTGCTTTCTGCTTAACAGAGAGCAGGATCTGTGAGTTAGGTGTGCTGATGGTGCTCAGTGTGTGATTCATCTGGTCTAGGGAGTGTTTCCCACTGGTCCAATAGGGAGGTATATTGGACAATGGAGGAAACCAGGCCAATGGGTACACAGGTTTTGATACAGCCTTAGTGATTGCCACAAACTGGTTGTCTCTGTGCATTCTGGGATGTGGTATAAAAGCCAGGAGCACATGTGCTCAGGGTCTTTGGCTGGTGAGCATTGTCCCGGAAGGAAGGTGGCGGCTGCCTCCTCTTCTGTAGCTGTTGGTGTGTGGTCGCAGGCGGTCGGCTTGGTGGACCAGAAGGAAGGAGCTGAACCCAGAGTTCCAGGAGAACTGACTGGAGGGGTTGAGACACTGGAGACCCTGGAAAAACAGTATCGTGAGTACAGGGGATTGTGTCTAGGGGCCTGACCTGAGAGGGGGTCACCCCGAAGTAGCATAGTCAGAGGACGGGTATCAGCTGGTGGAGTGAAAGGGGTTGCTAGGCGAATACCCTGAAGATAGTTACTCAACCAAGTCTAAATCCTAAAGTTCATCTAGTGGCAAGGTGAACCAGCAGCCTGGCTGTATCTACAAACAGGACTCCTCATCTTTTGTGAATAGTTCAATTCTGGAGTATCCCACTCTTCCTTTCTCCTATCCCTATTTAAAATAAAAACACAAAAGCAACTACAACCTCTAGACTGTTTAGTGACTGAACCAGGAAGAAAAGAGTTGATGTGTGCATGCTGCAGTTGCTAGCGGTAACCCAGGGGAACCAGAAATTGTAATATCCAGCAGTCCTCAAGGGGGCAGTGCTACACTTATTTTGCTGGAAATGGAATTTCCTTGTCACTTCTTGGGAGCTGAAATGGAAGTGTTAACGTCCTTCTGTAAACTACTTATCCCCTCATCCCCCCCATGCAATCAACATGGAAAAGACTGACATTTTTGAAGTCCAACCTCAAAAGCAATTATGGCTCCCTCCATTGATAAAGTGGAGGAGCGAGCATAGCCACCCATTGAAAGGAAGTGTGTTGTTTACAGAATTGTAAGATGAAACTAAGTGTTCTTTAAAACGGGGGGGGGGGGGGGGATGGGTAATAAAAATAGGCACCTGTGTTGTACAGATTTTTAAATCGGTGCAGAGTTTGACAGGCAGAGACTGAGTTAATGGGGCTATGCTACAACCGCTTGCAGTGCATGCAATTACGGTACAGTAGTGCAGCATTACAGAGTTAAATCATGTGTTGAAGAGGCATTATAAAGCCTCCATGCGGCCTTAGAAATGCCCTCTGAAAAGTAATACAAATGGGGATTACTCTCCAGAGGGCTCCACGAGACACAGCAAATCTGAAAGAGCCCTTAAGGTAAAATTATCTGAAAGAATAAAGAAAACGAATGAAGCCACAACATCTAAGGTTTAATAAACTACAATGTATTACATTTTTTCTTTTTTTTTTTCATGGACTCCCTCTAGAACTAGTTCTGGCCAGCTCAGTAGATTGATTTAAAAAAGAGTTGGATGAATTCATAAATGCACAAAATATAATTGGATATTAATATTTGTAGGTAATAACGCCAGGGGTAGTTGATCCATCCGATTGCCTGCTGGAGGAACAGGAAGGAATTTTTTCCCCCACTGGAGCAATTTGGATTATGCTTTATTGGGTTTTTTTTTTTTTGCTTTCCTCTGGATTAACTGTGCATAAACAATTGTGTATATGGAGATTTTCTATTTGTTTTTTTAATATAAATTAAACTAGATGGATCCCAATGGTGATCCCAGTATAGGAAAAAAATGATTTTATCTCAAGGAGTGCAAGGGGACACGTGGCCACACAATGAGCTTAGAGGAGAGGCAGTTTAACCTTAAGCTGCGTAAGGGGTTCTTCACTGCAAGGGCAGTGAGAATGTGGAACTCTCTTCCACCATTGGTGGTAGCTGCGGGGAGTATGGCTACTTTTAAAAGACTCTTGGACGTGCAGCTCACAGATCACAACATTCAGGGTTATGGGAAATGATCACGTCACTGACACACACACACACCTGCACAGGTTGAACTGGAGTGAGCTTTGCACGTTTTTGCGTGTTTGTTGGCCGTTTTTTGTCACACAACAAAATGCATGTCTCTTAGCCACGTTTGGGGTGCATTAAAAAAAATAATGGCACCACAGCCACATTATGTTTTGGTGCATTTTTTGCATGTGTCTGTTACATACATAGTTAGTCAGGTTGAAGAAAGACACCATCTGGATCAACCAACAAAAAAAACAAAACAAAAAAAACCAGTATTGAAAACCCAACCATACAATCCCATATACACAATCCTAGAGTTGATCCAGAGGAAGGCGAAAAAACCCAGCAAAGCATGATCCAATTTGCTACAGCAGAGGAAAACAATTCCTTCCTGATCCCCTGAGAGGCAATCGGATATTCCCTGGATCATCTTTACCTAAAAAAAAAATTTTAGTACCCACTTACTGTATATTAAGTACACCCAGGAAAGAATATAGACTTTTTTTTTTTAAGGCAATCTAGTGAGCTAGTCAGAACCACCTCTGGAGGGAGTCTATTCCACATTTTCACAGCTCTTACGGTGAAGAAACCCTTCCGTATTTGGAGATGAAATCTGTTTTCCTCTAGACGTAAAGAGTGCCCCCTTGTCCCTGTGTTGACCTTAAAGTGAACAACTCAACACCAAGTTCACTATATGGACTCCTTATGTATTTATACATGTTGATCATATCCCCCCCCCCCCCCCCCCCTAATCTCCTCTTCTCAAGAGAGAATAAATTCAGTTCCTCTCATCTTTTTTCATAGCTGAGCTCCTCCATGCCTCTTATCAGTTTGGTTGCCCTTCTCTGCACTTTCTCCAGTTCCCAGGGCCGGTGCTAGACTGTTTTACGCCCTAGGCAAGATCAGCTACTTGCGCCCCCCCAAAAAAATAAATAAAAAGGGAAGGGGTTAAAAACGGCTCTATGTCATATCCAGTGACCCTGATCTGATGGTTCCTCCATGTAATGCTGTCATACCCAGTGATCCCAATGTTCCTCTATGTCACATCAGGGGTCCCTGATGTTCCTCCATGTCATACCCGGAGACCCTGATGTTTTTCCATGTCACACCTGGGGACCTTGATGTTCCTCCATGTCACACCTGGGGACCCTGATGTTCCTCAATGTCACACCTGGGGACCTCAATCCCCCATGGCACACCCAGGGTTTCCAATTCCTCATGGCACACCTGGTGATCCCAAACCCCTGTTACACTTGTGACCCCTCTCCCCATGTCACACCTGGTGACTCAGATTCCCCATGGCATACCTGGTGACCGCAATTCTCTTTCACACCGGGGATACTCCATGTCACACCCAGGGACCCTATTTCCCTGTTCTGGGGACACTTACTGGGCAGTATGAAGAGAGTGGCCTGCACTCTGCCCTCCTTCACCATGATCCTGCTTATTCCTTCTCCCAGGACGCTCCTCTCCTGGACCACAGTGCTCACCACAGCTCCAACCAGCTCCAGGTAGAGGGAGAAGCAGCAGTCAGAGAGCTCCGCACCTCCTTCATCACCAACATCTTCAGACCATTCCGTTGCCTCGTCGCTTCTGCTCCAGTAAAGGTGCCGCCCTCCAGTGCCGAGCTCTGGCTCAGGTTCAGCTCTCCTCCACTCCCTGCTTAATACCAACCCAGGGAAAGGAACGGCTGCCCACCAGCTCAGATTACAGAGTCACTTCCCGCCCAGGGATTAGGCCCCTCAGCTCCAGACGAAGAGGATCATTATGCAGCTAGCACTCCGGTGGGCTCCTTTCCTGCCCCTTGGGGCTCCCCCAACAATGGTGGAAAGCCATGGCCTGGTAGTTCTGCCACTCCCCAGACACCTGGCATCTTCCTCTGTCCCTTCTTCCTCCCCCACTGCCGCCCCTTTCCTCAGCTCACAAGGATCATTCATGATGGAGCATGAGTGTTGACTCGTGGCTGCGCCCCTAGGTGGCAATGCGCCCTAGGCAGCTGCCTAGTTTGCCTAGTGGAAGCATCGGCCCTGCCAGTTCCCCCGATATCCTTTTAAATAATTGGAACCCAAAACTGAACTGCATATTCCAGATGAGGTCTTACTAATGATTTGTACAGGGGCAAAATGATATCTCGCTCTCTGGAGTCCATGCCCCTCTGTTAATAGAAGAAAGGAAGTTGCTTGCTTTGGAAACAGCAGCTTGGCATTGCATGCTATTATTAAGCTTTTGATCTAACAGAACACCCAGATCCTTCCCCGCTATGGATTCCCCCAGTTCTACTCCACCTGGTATGTATGATGCATGCATATTCTTAGCCCCAAAGTGCATAACTTTACATTTATCAACATTAAACCTCATTTGCCACATAGGTGCCCAATGAAACAGTGCATTGAGATCAGCTTGTAAGTTGGAGACATCCTGTAAGGAAGTTATTACACTGCAAAGCTTGGTGTCATCTGCATAGACTGAAATGGTACTTTTAATCCCAGACCCTATATCATTTATTAAAAAGTAAGGGTCCCAACACTGAACCTTGGGGTACACCACTGATAATCTTAGACACTTCAGAGTAAGATGTATTAACTACCACTCACTGAATTCTATCTTTTAGCCAATTTTCTATCCAATTACAAACCGATCTTTCCAAGCCTGTAGACTTTACCTTACACATTAGCCGTGTGTGGGGAACTGTGTCAAATGCTTTTGCAAATTCCAAGTATACTACGTCCACAGCCACCCCTCTGCCCAAGGTTTTACTTACCTCCTCATAAAAAGAAATCAGGTTTGTTTGACAACTTCTGTCTTTTATGAATCCATGCTGTCTGTTGCTTAAAATATTTTTTTCCAGCAAGACTTCATCTATGTGGTCTTTTATTAAACTCTCCTATAGAAGTTAAACTAACAGGTCTATAGTTACTTGGCAAAGACTTTGATCCTACGCCAACCCAGTGGTACTATTGCAGTGCTTAACGAGTCCCTAAAAGTTAGAAACAAAGGCTTTGAAATGACAGCGCTCAATTCTTTTAGGATGCGTGGGTGGATGCCATCTGGTCCAGGTACTTTATCCACCCTTATTCTGTCTAAATATTTCTGGACCATATCACTTTTGAGCCATTGTGGATCATTTGGGGCTGTGTCAAAACCATCCCAATTATGGACATGAGCTCCCCCATGCTCCTTTGTATATATAGAGCTGAAGAAAGTATTTAATAAATTTGCCTTCTCTTTGTCCCCAGTCACCCACTTCTGATTATTTTGTAAAGGGCTTACATGCTCAGACCTAACCTTTTTACATTTTGAATTTTTGCATCCTTGATTTTCTTTTTACGTATTCTGTAATATTGTTTGTAACAATTAAACAATGATAGTGTTCCCTCATTTTTATATTTTTTAAAAGCTCTTTTCTTTTTATCTATAGCTTTTTTAACTTTGGCCGTGAGCTACATAGGTTTTATTTTTAGCCTTTTAAACTTATTACCCATGGGAATATACTTTACAGTGGGTTTGCATAAAGTCTTTTTGAAAATTTCCCATTTCTGTTCTGTGCTCATCGATGCCAATATTCCCTCCCAGTCTAAATCCTGGAGAGCAGCCCTCACCCTTGGAAATGTGCATTCCCAGAACGCAAAAAGGTGTGAATGAGGCTGAAAATAGAACTGAAGGCAAAACTTTATTTTTCACTTTGGTTAGAGTAACGGAGAGTTATAACCCCTTTAATTTTTCCTCTTTTTTGCCATATGTGTCTCATTAGGGAGATTTTCCTTCACTTCCTGTCCCATAGCCACAACAAGGAGTTAGAGGAAATCACTGCGCAAAGGAGGGAATCCCTGATTGTCCCTAGACCTAGTGTTCCCATTGGAAGATCTCCCCTCTTACTGTTCTGGTAAAAACAATAATTTTTCTTTACTTTTACTTTTGATGATAACAGTAAACAGGACAAATAGAGAGGGTGAATCTGCCTAATGCGTGGAGAGGTAGCAATAAAAATTGACAAGAGTTCTAATCCATCCCCACTCTATCCAAAAAATAAAAACAAATCATTTCCATTAGTTATATTTAAAAATTATAATATCCTCGAGCTATAGCTGTGTTCTGAGGGGTACCGTAGCGCTCCCTCTGTCTTATGTTTCCCAATGGGGAGAAAAAAAGTGCAGAAGGCACTTTGACACATTTGTTGCATGTAGGGCAGCTCATTCAAGTAAATAGGCTGCCTTATGCTGTCGGTCGACAAACCAGAAAACAAATGCCCAAAAAAGTGGCTCATCATACAGATGTGAATGGGGCCCTAATGAGGCCAGAAATTAATTATTAGTTAAGTGAACCCCCAAAAAAAATTCACAGTCAACCATAAACTCATCAACCTATCTCTAATATTTCTGTGCTTACATATTTCATTAAAGACCATAAATACAAGAAATCGGTTTGTTTGATTATGACTGAATTAAACTTTTTTGGGGGGCTCAGCCTAGTTGTGGGGGTTGTACTGTCACAATGGAGAGAGACCATTACACCATTAGATTTACTAAACCAAAATGTTATGTGTGGGGGTAGAGCATTATGAAATTCATACCCTTCGGAGGTACCATTGCTTACCTAATATAAATCAGAAAATTGTGCAGGACTTTAACCACTTGCCAACCGCTGTGGCAGGCTTGCTCAGCTGCGCGAATTGCCGTACCTGGCGCTTCTGGGGGCAAGCGCGCGCCGCTTGTGGTGCGCACCCGCCCCCACTAGGCAGCAGGGAAGGCACCCGCGATCGCTCCCCGCT
The DNA here is from genome assembly GCF_965119305.1 of Pelophylax lessonae. Lineage (NCBI taxonomy): Eukaryota > Metazoa > Chordata > Amphibia > Anura > Ranidae > Pelophylax > Pelophylax lessonae. The sequence continues at coordinate 295,195,301 of NC_138769.1, forward strand.
GAGAGAGAACGACGGTCAGCTGTTGTAAACACAGCAAACCGTTGTTCTCTCTGAAATAATCACAGAGGGCCTGTGATCCTCCTTTAAAGGATCACAGGTCTGTGTTCATTTCCCAAGTCCCTCCCCCATACAGTTAGAAAACACTCCCCTAGGCTCACAATTAACCCTTTGATCGCCCATGGGTTAACCCCTTCCCTGTCAGTGTCATTATTACAGTAACAATGCATATTTTTAGCACCTGATTACTGTAGTAATATCACTGGTCCCCCCAAAAGTGTCAAAAATGTCAGTTCGGTGTCCGATCTGTCTGCCGCAATGTCGCAGTCCCGCTAAAAATCACAGATCGCCTCCATTACTAATAAAAAAAAAGTAAATAAATAAAAAGAACATAAATCTTTCCCCTAGTTTGCACAGTTGAATGAGTTGTTCCTGTGGTGTGGTCTTTGATGGCCTGGATACCCTGTATGCCCGTAACCCACCTGCAGCTCTACACATTATACTGAAGGCTTTGAACAATCGCAAGCATATATATCTCATCAATCTGAAGCAGGATTACAGCAGCATGAAGGCTTGTGAGAGAGCACAGAGAGAAAAGGAAGGTAAGAGGCACCCAGATGCAAAGGAGACACATGGCGGCCCCATTAGACGTCACTCTGTCTGGGGTGCAGCAGCATATGATTTAATTGTCATTAAATAAAGTGGGAATCTCTGCTTTACCTTCCCGGCCAAGGAAACTATTTTTCCTCTAAACTTCCCTGTAATACAATGTCCTTATTTTACTGAGACTGAATTGACTTATTTGTTGGCTGTTTGTAAACAGAACAGGAAAAGCTGCGTGCTCAGGCTGAGCAGAAAGCCATCATGGAGGACATGGACGAAGAGGAATATGATCGCTTACCAGCTGAAGAGTGAGAGTGCATTGATGGACTGCGTCTGCAAGCAGTGCGTGAACGCAAGAAAAGGTCTTGTCCTTGTTTATTGCTTCTGTCTTTGGCCTCGTTCACATGGGGAATGCATAACTGTACTCCTGCGCCCATGCAACTGACATCAATGAGACTGCCTACATGGGGATGCACAGAAAACCCGGGCATCCCCATGCTGGTAAACACTGGCCCTCATGGGGGTACGGTGATGTACGCCCTGTGTGAGTGAAGCCCAATCATCCAAATTTTCCATCTTATAGGAATATTCTCAGTCTACAGTGCCTTGAAAAAGTATTCATGCCCCTTGAAATTTTCCACATTTTGTCATGTTACAACCAAAAACGTAAATGTATTTTATTGGGATTTTATGTGAGACCCACACAAAGTGGCACATAATTGTGAAGTAGAAGGAAAATGATCAATGGTTTTCAAATTTTTTTTACAAATAAATATCTGAAAACTAGTGAAACCAATTGCCTTCAGAAGTCACCTAATTAATAAATCGAGTCCATCTGCATGTAAGTTAATCTCAGTATAAATACAGTTGTTCTGTGAAGCCCTCTGAGGTTTCTTAGAGAACCTTAGTGAACAAACAGCGTCATGAAGGCCAAAGAACACACCAAACAGGTCAGCGATAAAGTTGTGGAGAAGTTTAAAGCAGGGTTAGGCTAAAAAAAAAATCCCAAGTTTTGATCATCTCACAGAGCACTGTTCAATCCATGATCTGAAAATGGAAAGAGTGTGGCACAACTGAAAACCTACCAAGACATGGCCCTCCACCTAAACTGACAGGCTGGGCAAGGAGAGCATTCATCAGAGAAGTAGTCAAAAGGTCCATGGTAACTCTGGAGGAGGTGCAGAGATTCACATCTCAGGTGGGAGAATCTTTCCACAGGACAACTATTAGTCGTGCACTCCACAAATCTGGCCTTTATGGAAGAGTGACAAGAAGAAAGTCATTGTTGAAAGAAAGCCATAAGAAGTCCCCGTTTGCAGTTTGCGAGAAACCATGTGGGGGAAAAGGTCCTCTGATCAGATGAGACCAAAATTAAACTTTTTGACCCAAAAGCAAAACACTATGTGTGGCAGAAAACGAACACTGCACATCACCCTGAACACACCATCCCCACCGCGAAACATGGTGGTGGCAGCATCATGTTGTTGGGATGCTTTTCTTCAGCAGGGACAGGGAAGCTGGTCAGAGTTGATGGGAAGATAGATGGAGCCAAATACAGGGCAATCTTAGAAGAAAACCTGCTAGAGGCTGCAAAAGATTTGAGACTGTGGCAGAGGTTCACCTTCCAGCCGGACAACAACTCTAAACATACAGCCAGAACTACAATGGAATGGTTTAGAGAAAAGCATATTCATGTGTTAGAATAGCCCAGTCTAAGTCCAGACCTTAATCCATTTGAGAATCTGTGACGCTCTCCATCCAATCTGACAGAGCTTAAGGTATTTTGCATAGAATAATGGGCAAAAACTTTACTCTCTAGATGTGCAAAGCTGATAGAGACATCCCCAAAAAGACTTTCAGCTGTAATTGCAGCGAAAGGTGGTTCTACAAAGTATTGACTCGGGGGGGGGGGGGGGGATTTATTTTTAAAAAATTTGAAAACCATTTATCATTTTCCATCCACTTCACAATTCTATGCCACTTTGTGTTGGTCCGTCTGATCACATGAAATCCCAATTACATTTACGTTTTTGGTTGTAACATGACAAAATGTGGAATTTTCAAGGGGTATGAATACTTTTTCCCCACACCGTCTCTTTCCCGCCTCTCACTTATGCTGTTGTTCTCCTCCCTTTGTCTGTCTCTTCTTTCTCCCCTAATCACTCTTTCTTCCCCATTATTTTATTCTTCTCTATTTATTTTCACTCTCTCTTTGTATATCCTCTTCTTTTTCTCCCTCTGACCTTTCTTTCTTTCTTTCTTTCTTTCTTTCTTTCTTTCTTTCTTTCTTTCTGTGTTTTTTTCAAATTATCTCCCCCTCTCTTTCTTTCTTTCTCTCTTTATTTCCCTCTCCCTTTTTCTTCCTCCTCTTTCTCAATTTCAGTATCTCTTTCCCTCTATCTGTTTTTCTTTCCTCCCCTCTTTCATTCTTTATATCTATGCATCTGTCTCCAAGAGAGTCTACAAGACTTTATCTGTCTTGTGTCTCTCTTTCTCTCTATCTCTCTGTCTGTCTCAGCCCCCCCCCCCCCATTCCATCACCTATCTCTGCCTTCCTTGTTCCCACCCTTTATTCCTCCGCTCTATTTCTTTCATTGTCTTCCCCCCTATATCTTATTCTCTCTCTCTTTCTCCCACTCTCCCCCACCCTTCCTCTCAGTCTCTTTCAGTATATTCTTACCTCTGCCTTTTTCAACCTTTCTGTCTTCCCCACCCTCTCTCTTCCACTTCTCTCTTTTCCACTTCTCTCTCTCTCCTACCCTTTCTTCTTCCTCTCTGTCTCTTTCAGTCTCTTCCTTCTTCTCTATCTAACCATTACTTTCTCTCTTTCTCTTTCAGTATCCTTCTCCCTCTGTTTCTTTTTTCTCTCCCTCTCTACCACACCAACCCTTTGTAATTCTCAATCTTCCTGTTTCGGGGTGCAGGGAGCTGGAGGACCGTCTGGCCCGAGAGGAACAGGAGCGAAAGCTGCAGGAGGAAATGTTAAAGCAGAAAGAAGAAGAGGAACTAAAGAAAAAGTTGAAGAGAGGAAAGAGCCGAAATTCTGGAAAAGAAGAGAAAGATGGAAAGAAGAGTCAAGTGGGGAACAAACAGGTGCAGATCCCTCGGACTCTTTGACACATGTGGCTTTCATGTAGTAAAGAAAATACAGTACTAGACTAGTCTGCATATGTATTGTGTATATAATCCATATATCTCCTGTTTGCCAGGCTACAAACACACTGACAGTGAAGCCAGAACATCATCCGGACTATGGAGTAGAGAAAAAAGTCTTAAATCAAAGATCAGATTCTGCACTCAATGATGCAGAGGACACAAAGAGGAAGAGGAATAAAGACACATCCCAGCATGTCACAATGTCTGAGGACCCTGAGAACGATTCCCTCAGTGACAGCGAGAAACAGCTGATTCAGAGATTCAGCAAGGCCCGAAGCGAAAGAAAAAAAAAAAAAAAAAAATAGCGCAGGGCAGACATGACCATGTGAAGAGGGGAGACAGGGCAGGTGTGAGTTAAATTAAATTGTTTTGAGTTGGGGGGTATTCAGGGATTGGTGTATCAGGTTTGGGAGGGGTTGAGGTACAGTTAGGAGGGGTGGCCCCTCAGATTGGAGGTCAGTGGAAGTTCAACGGACGAAGGAAGAAGAAGCTTGGTCACCCACCTTTTTCACTGCAGAGCATCTCACCTCAGCTTCCCTGGTCTGTGATGGCGGATTTGGACGTTTTGCTGGAGCAAATTAAGGCCGCTGCCGCGGTGAAGGGGACTGAGTGGCTCCGGTCCCAGGTCTCCACGTTGATGGGGGTTCAGGACTCTGCACAGGATTCGGAGGGGCTTGCGGTCCCGCGGGCTCGGCGGTCACGGCCGCCGGAGCGTTTTTCACCGGACCCTTCCCCTCGAGCTCAGCGTCATCCTAGGAGCCCCGACAGGGACCCTTCAGGGCCGCCGGCTAAGCGTACTCCTGCTGCGGCCGTGCGCGCCTCTGGGAGGAATCCTCTGCATGGACGGAGCTCTGGGGGTAGTGGGGGGAGGCGGCCTTCGGTCTCTCCCCGTCCCTCTCGCCGGGGTGCTACTGGACTGGCGGGCTCCCCTACTGGCGATGCTCCGGTCGGAGGGGTGCCTCGGCGTGGGAGCGGCTTCATGGCGGCCGGTGGCAGCAGTGATCGGCGGGACTCGGAGTCGGCCTCGGCTGGGCGCAGAGAGATGACGCGGCGGGGCAAGTCACGTGGCCGGGTCATCGGAAGTTCGGCTGGTTCACAGAGGTCTCCGTCGGGCGGAGCTGGAGTACGGGGGCGTGGACGCCTGTCGCTCGGCTCTGCAGATGGCGGGAGTGCGACACCTGGTGGACGGATGTCGGCGGTGCCCGGGGACGATCGTTCGGAAGGCGAAGTGTCCGGATCGGATGTGGAAGAGGATGTCGGTGGTCGGTCGGCGACGAGGGAGGCTGGATCGGCGGCTGGGGGCGCCCCCCCTGGGCAGACAGGTGAGGTCACAATTCCTTCTCTGGCTTTGTCTGATTTGCGGGGCTTGTTTGATGTGGGGGGTGGGAGTGCTGGAGGGGCTCGGGGGGTGGGGGTGTCCCGGCCAGTGGGGGCGGGGACCCCGGAAGGGGGTGATAATGGGGGTTTGAGGGGCTTCCTCCTGGGTCTACGGGACCTCTTGGGGCGTTTGCCCCCGGGGGACGGGGGCCGCTTGTCTCCAGCGGCGGCTTGGGTGCCTCCGGCGGGGGGCTCGGGCACGGAGCCGGGGGGGGCCCCGGGGCTGGCGGGGCCGTCTTCCACGGGGCTAGTTGCGGGGGGGGCTGGGGCCCCTCCCCAGGTTGTTGGTGCTCCGGCAGTGGTGGCGGTGACGGCCGGGGCGACGGGGGACAAGACCGGGACGGCGAAGGAGGGGAAGGCGGACGCTGTTCGCCTGGACGATTCAGCGAAAGGTGAGGTATATGTTTGTTTTGAGGGCCCGTTGGGGGCACATTTGAAGCAGGAAGTCCGGGAGAAGATCTGGAAGGGTGAGTACGTGGAAATCTTCACGCTGTTGCCCCTCGAGAAGTTTCGCCTGGACAGGGTTAAACCGGAGGAGCGCAAGAAGGAGGACGAGGAGCTATCGGCTTATCCCTCGGACCTTCGCCAATTGGCTGCAGGCCTTTGCCATTCTGGCGGGCGTCATAGGGGAAAAGGCGCCGGAAAACTGCTCGGCCCTGTTCTGCTACATGGACGCTGTAGGGGAAGCCTATCGGGTTTCCGGGGGGTCGGCCTGGCTGCGGTACGACGAACAGTTCCGGCAGCGGAAGGCGGTTAGGCCGTCCTTGCGGTGGGACCACAAGGACATCAGCCTGTGGATGCGGCTCATGTCGTCTGCGAAGGCTCCGAATCAGTTTTTTCCAGGGGGGGCCGGTGGTTCTGCGACCCCGGGACAGCCGGCCGCAAAGAGGAGGGGTTTCTGCTGGCAATTTAATGAGGGTTCCTGTAAGTTCGGTGGCACATGTCGCTTCAAACATGAATGCTCCGGTTGCGGAGGTTCCCATTCCTTGGCTCGGTGTTTTAAGTCCGGAAAAGGGCGGTCCGGAGAGCCTTCGCACAAAGGGGACGACGCCGGTGAGGGTGGAAAGGCTGCGGCCTTTTCTAGATAGGTACCCCGATAGGGCGGCTGCTCGACTTCTGTGGGAGGGTTTTGCGGTGGGTTTTCGTATCCCTTGCTCTTTGGCCTCGGTGCCGCCGGTGGCGAGGAATTTGCGTTCGGCATTGCGCCACCCTTTGGTGGTGTCGGATAAGTTGCACAAGGAAGTGGCTCTCGGTCGCATGGCGGGCCCGTTCTCGGAGGTGCCGGTGCGTGACTTGGTGGTTTCGCCGTTGGGGGTGGTTCCCAAGAAGGAACCCAACAAGTTTCGCCTCATTCACCCCCTCTCCTTCCCGAAGGGTGGGTCTGTGAATGACGCCATCGACCCGGAGGCCTGTACGGTGTCTTACATTTCCTTTGACGCCGCGGTGGCCTGGGTGCGACATTATGGGCGGGGGGCCTTGATGGCCAAATCGGACATTGAGGCGGCGTTCAGGTTGCTCCCGGTTCACCCGGACAGTTTTCGATTGCTGGGCTGCCGGTGGCAGGGGGCGTATTATGTGGATCGCTGCCTTCCTATGGGCTGCTCCATATCATGCGCGCTGTTTGAGACCTTCAGTTCCTTTGTGGAGTGGGTGGTTCGGGAGGTTTCCGGTGTGAATTCGGTGATCCACTATTTGGACGACTTTCTGTGTGTGGGCCCGCCCGCTTCCAACGGGTGCGCGATCCTGCTTGCCACGTTGCAGCATGTGGCCGGGAGCTTCGGCATTCCGTTGGCCCCCGACAAGACGGAAGGCCCGACCACGGTGCTCAGCTTCCTGGGCATTGTCGTGGATTCGGAGGCCATGGAGTGTCGCCTACCGGAGGATAAATTGGGGGCTTTGAGAGCTGAAATTGAAGGGGTGCTGGGTTTGCGCAAGATTCAGTTGCGCAGCTTGCAGTCGTTGCTGGGTAAATTGAATTTTGCCTGCCGCATTATGCCCATGGGCCGGGTCTTCTGCCGACGGCTGTCGGCGGCGACTTCGGGGCTGAAGTTGCCCACTCACTTCGTCAGGCTCAACAGGGAACACAGGGATGACTTGCGTCTGTGGCACGGTTTTTTGGCCACATACAATGGTAGATCCTTGTGGATGGCCGGGCCGATCAGCAACTTTGATTTGGAACTGTTTACCGATGCTGCTGGTTCGGCGGGGTACGGGGCTTTTCACCGGGGGGCGTGGAGCGCCGCCCCTTGGCCGGGGGCATGGCAGGTAGCGGGGCTGGTCAGCAACTTGGTGTTGCTGGAACTGTTCCCGGTGGTGGTGGCCCTGGAGATTTGGGGGGCGGAGTTCAGGAACCTGAAGGTTCGCCTCCATTGCGACAATCTCGGGGTGGTTCAGGTGATCAACCGCGCGTCGGCTTCGTCTCAGCCGGTGGTGCGCCTCCTCAGGTATTTGGTTTTGCGGTGTCTACGGTTGAATGTTTTCCTGTACGCTGTGCACATTCCGGGGGTTAAGAATGATATTGCTGACGCGCTGTCTCGTTTTCAGTGGGACAGGTTCCGGGAGTTGGCACCGGCAGCGGAGCAACGCGGAGTCACGTGTCCGGAGTGGCTATGGGGGATTGCCTTGGGGTCCTCGCTGGATGGATCAGGAAGTCGGTGAGCGAGTCCACGTGGTCGGCTTATTGCAAGGTATGGTTGGAGTGGCTCGAGGTGTTGCGGGTGGCATCGGTGGATCCTCTGGGTCCGGAGGTCAGGTGGGTGTTACTTTCTTTTGTCTCTGATCATTTTGAGAGGGGCGCGTCGGCTTCCGCTGTGGCTCGCAAGTTGTCCGGCCTGGCCTTTCTGTTTAAATTTCTGGGTTGTCAGGATTACACGAAGGACTTCGTGGTGAGACAAGCGTTACGGGGCTATTCCAGGGCTTATCGGAGGAGGGACACTAGGCGCCCGGTGTCCTTCGCTCTTTTGCAGGACGTCTGCCGGCAATTGGGGGAGCACTGCGCCTCGAGTTACGAGGTGGTGTTGTTTAAGGCGGCCTTTTCTCTCGCTTTCTTCGGGGCTTTCCGGATTGGGGAATTGGTCAGCTCCTCCCGGACGGTGCCGGGGGGCCTATTGGGTCAGGATGTCTCTGTCGGTCGGGAGGGGGTTACTATCCTCCTTCGACGGTCCAAAACGGACCAGAGTGGCAAGGGGGTCCGTGTCCGGTTGTTCGCGGTGCCGTCTTCACCGCTGTGCCCGGTAGGGGCGGTTCGGGATTACTGGGCACTCCGCCCTTCGCGGCCCGGTTCATTTTTAATGCATGCGGACGGGTCGTCGTTATCTCGTTTTCAATTTGTATCGGTGTTCAGAAGGTGTGTGGGCTCTTTGGGTTTGGATGCCAGTAGGTTTGCATCTCATTCCTTTCGGATCGGGGCGGCCACTGAGGCTGCACGCTGGGGATTGAATGACGATGCGGTCAAACGCATTGGGCGCTGGGAGTCTAGGAGGTTCTTGTTGTACGTTCGTCCACAGCTGTTGGTGTAGGGTATGTACGGGGGGTGGTTTTGTCGCTGGGGGGGTGTGGGCCCGGCTGGTTATCTGATTATTGGTTGGTTTTCTTTTCCTTTTGTCCCCTTTTCTTGTAGGTTTGGAACCCTGCCTTGTTTGGATCGTGGGACACTCGTATGTTTTCTGGGGGGCCCGGAGAGCTGATGTGCGTCCTAATGGTAGACAACTTGGTTTTTCTCGGCACGAGGCTTGTGTCAGGTGGCTGGGGGTGCCGGGGCTTACTTGGGGCAGGGTCCTTCCCGAAGTGCATCGTTTCGCCCGGTTGGACAGGCAGCCAGATGTTTTGGTGCTGCATGCCGGGGGCAACGATTTGGGGGCCAGGTCCGCGCGGGCCTTGATCAGGGACATAAAGTTGGATTTCCTTCGGCTGCGCACGGCTTTTCCGGCGCTGCTTGTAGTTTGGTCGGATATGGTGGCCCGCACGTCCTGGCGCATGGCCAGGTCGGTCGCGCGCCTTAATAAGGCTCGGATTAAGTTGAACAAGGAAGTGGGGCGCTTTGTGTGTCGGAATGGGGGGTTGGTGGTTCGCCACCTGGAGTTGGAAGTGGACACATGGCGGTATCTGCGGGATGATGGAGTCCACCTCAATGCGGTGGGTATAGATTTATGGGCCCTGGGATTACAGGATGGGATCCAGCGAGCCTTGAGGGTTTGGAGGGGCACGCAAGGGTAAGGTGTCACCCTTGGGTGCTGGTGGCGTTTTGTTGGTCTTTGCTGGCGGGGGAGGTGAACAGTTTAGGATAAGGGTATGGTTGGGACTCATCGTTGGTATGGGTCCCTATGGTGCATTCCATTTAATGTCAGTTTAAATGGAATTCAAAATGGTGGCACTGCGGGGAGTGGTTTGTCTCCGAGCCGGTGACGCGGCTGGAGGCCTATCAGGGCACAGGTCCCGCAGTGCAGGATTTGGAATTATTTGGAGGAGCCTCAAAGACCAACAGGCCTAATGACTGATTGTTTTATGTTTGTAAGGAATGTTTTTTCTCCTTATGTTAATTTTAAGGTAAAAGGGTTAATAAAATGGCTGCTGTGGCCAATTAACTCCAAGCACGGTGTGGTCTCAATTATTTAGGTAAAGGGAAAGGTTTATGGCATGGGGGTGGAGCCTTTGGCTTTAAGCAGCCTAAGAGTTTGGGGGTGACATCTATTCTACATTGGTCAAGCAAGGCCCGAAGCGAAAGAAAAAAAAAAAAAAAAAAATAGCGCAGGGCAGACATGACCATGTGAAGAGGGGAGACAGGGCAGGTGTGAGTTAAATTAAATTGTTTTGAGTTGGGGGGTATTCAGGGATTGGTGTATCAGGTTTGGGAGGGGTTGAGGTACAGTTAGGAGGGGTGGCCCCTCAGATTGGAGGTCAGTGGAAGTTCAACGGACGAAGGAAGAAGAAGCTTCCCACCCGCCCTCCCTAATTTCTGGGACTGTTATGGTTGATTTTGATTCATGTCTTTTGTGCTTTCTGTCCTTTCTGGGGGAATTTTATATTGTCATGGCAGCTGGGCGTTTTGTTGGTCTTTGCTGGCGGGGGAGGTGAACAGTTTAGGATAAGGGTATGGTTGGGACTCATCGTTGGTATGGGTCCCTATGGTGCATTCCATTTAATGTCAGTTTAAATGGAATTCAAAATGGTGGCACTGCGGGGAGTGGTTTGTCTCCGAGCCGGTGACGCGGCTGGAGGCCTATCAGGGCACAGGTCCCGCAGTGCAGGATTTGGAATTATTTGGAGGAGCCTCAAAGACCAACAGGCCTAATGACTGATTGTTTTATGTTTGTAAGGAATGTTTTTTCTCCTTATGTTAATTTTAAGGTAAAAGGGTTAATAAAATGGCTGCTGTGGCCAATTAACTCCAAGCACGGTGTGGTCTCAATTATTTAGGTAAAGGGAAAGGTTTATGGCATGGGGGTGGAGCCTTTGGCTTTAAGCAGCCTAAGAGTTTGGGGGTGACATCTATTCTACATTGGTCAAGAACTATGAATCCTCCTAGAAGGAGATCTCACACATCCTCACTTTCTGGGACAGAGTGCAAGGCATCCTTCTGCCACCTCCTGCTGCAGAAGACAGCCATCGGGAGGGCGAAGAGCCACCTCCTGAGCGACACGCCCCCTCTGGTAAGAAGTACCGCAAGGATTGTGAGTGGGAAAGGCATGAAAAACTGGAAAGAGAAAAGGTTGAGAAAGAACGGCAGGAGAAGGAAAATAAGATGGAGATGGAGAAGATGAAGAGTATGGAGGACGAGGCAGGAATGCGCCAAGGATCAGAGCAGGAAGGCCAGGAGATTCAAGAGGACGATCTGAAGGTTTTGAGGACAGAGGTGGGAATCCCTCGCTATGACCTGCAAGTTACCAGAAACCAGGAACCGATGGAACGGCAGATCTTACAGAGTGGGAAGTTACCATCAGTGGAGGAGGTGAGGTTTGCTGTCTTACGTCCAGGCCACTTTTTGCGATTCGGCGCTGTGCGACTTTAACTGACAATTGCGCGGTCGTGCGACGCCGTACCCAAACTAAATTTACGTACTTTTTTTCCTACAAACAGAGCTTTCTTTTGGTGGTATTTGATCACCTGTGTGCTTTTTACTTTTTGCGCTATAACAAAAAAAGAGCGTTTATTTTGAAAAAATAACAATATTTTTAACATTTTTTTATATGAAATTCCCCCCCAAAAAAAATGTAAAAATCAAATTTTTTTAAAATTTTTGGCCAATTTGTTTTCTGCTACCTATGTTTGGTAAAAAAAATCACGATAAGCGTATTTTGATTGGTTTGCGCAAAAGTTATTGCGTTTACTAACTAAGGGAAAGATTTCTGTAATTTTTGGTGTTTTTTTTTTTAACGCGTAATGGCTGATCTGCGATTTTTTTTTGCGGGACTGCGACATTGCGGCGGACAGATCGGACCCTTGACTGACATTTTTTACACTTTTGGGGGTACCAGTGACATTACTGCAGTAATCAGTGCTATATATATGCACTGTTACTGTAAAAATGACACTGGCAGTGAAGGGGTTAATTTTATTGGAGAGGGAGGGGTTAATGTATGCCTGGTGCTTACTGACGTGTGGAGGGGGAGGTGACTGAGTGACAGAAGGACAGATCGGATGTTCAGCTATGCTGATCACTCCGTTCTGTCAGTCCCTGTCACTTAGGAGATCCTCACTCGATTCCCCGACGATCGGGGCAGAGCAGCGGCGATCGCCACCGCTCCTCCCCTGGCCCGACTCCTGCTGTGAATGAAAACAGCGGGAGCGCCGCCTACAGGGGGAGGAGTCCAGCGACGTAGGTCTACGTCGCTGGACGGGAACGAGCCACTGTGCCGCAGTAGCAGCACAGTGGCTAGGGGTAAAGTGGTTAATATCTTAAAAAATAATCAGCCCCAGATTTCCTTTTTTATACTAATTTTAGCACACCCAGGATTTAAAATATAACTAAAATATATAAGGGCAAAACTTTTTTTTTTTTGGTTTTGGATAGAGTGGAGAACACCTATTAGGTTTTTTTTGCTGTCTCTGTCCCTGTTAGGGAGATTCATCCTCTCTATTTGCCCTGTTTATTATTATCATGTAAAGTGAAAGTTCAAGAAAATTCCAAATTTTGGGTTGTCCCCTGAAAAGTAATCGAGGGGAAATCTTTCAATAGGTACACCATTTCTACTCACCTGAGGGCCCCAAGGGATTCCATTGGAGGATAATTTGCATGGATTTCCTCTCATTTCCTGTTTTGGCTATGGGACAGGAAGTGATGGTTACTCTTTGCAGTGAGACACAGATGGCAGTAAAACTGACAGGGGCTATAACCCTCCCTTATTCTTGCCAAAATAAAAAATGTTGCCTATAGTTCTACTTTAAGATCAAATTCCAGCCTAAACCTAACTTTTCTTTAAATGTCCCCTCCCCGTCCTATTCTGACTAACCTGTGTAAAAAGATGTCTATATTTACCTATTTTTTTGCCTGTTCTGGTCTGGTCACATGATCCGGCTCCCCTTTGTCAGCCAGCGGCGGCTGCATTGAAGAGGAAAGAGCGCTGATAATGGCTGGGACATGGGAGCCTATGGGTGATGTCACCGCTCCCAGGTATTTCCAGCTGTTGTGGAGTGCTCTCTCCTCTGCAGCCAATGCTGGCTAATACAGTGTATCACATGATCAGAATAGAGCTGGTAGAGTAAGTAAGTATACAGTATATATCTTTTTTACACAGGTTAGTCGACATGGGGGTGTAGGTGGAGAGGGAGCAGTTTTAGGACTAGTTATGTTGAGGCTGGAAGTCTACTTTTTTTGTCCCTCATAAATTTACAAATTAATGCAAAACAATGCTTCCACCTGTTTCTTCTTTGAATTTGTCTTTAAAAATTCACCCCCTATGAGGATAGGCAAACCTAAACCTATGGCATGGGAGCCAGGGTGGGAACGTGGTGTAATTTTTAGTGGCACTCTGAAGAACGTCACATGATTGGCACTCCAGAAGACCAAAGGATCCTCCATTGGGCCTCTCTACCTTCTACAAATACAGTGCCGCTACCGTAGGCTGTAATAGACAGCTGACTAGGCTTTGAATTACAAAGCTTGCCCCACTGCACCCACAGCCTACCCACCTCCATGATGTTTTGAAGACTTGCCAGACATCACTGACGATCAGATGCTGGCACTCCTCCCTTTACCAGCCAAGGCCCATCTGCTTCTGTGGGAATTGGCTAGTAAAGGGAGGACATTGTTAGATGAAGACCCCTGGCTTGGTATATTTAAACCTCAGTATAGTATTTGTTCTCCCCCAATCTGTTGTGGTGATGGCCTCTCCATTATGAGATGTGATGTGGGGAATGTAATTGGGGCTTATTTTCATTATAATTTCTTTGTAATTTTTATGTATTTTTTTAAAACCAGCAAGCAAATAAAAGTAGTATAAAAGTAAGCCAACCTCCTATTTAAAACAGTACATTGTAAAAAAATACTTGTTTTTATACCCTCCTGGCACTAGGTAGTGGTCACTAAACTAATGATAACACATAGGACAATCTGTACTTGAATCTGTCTTTATATTTTTATCTTCTTTCTCCTGACAGCTCCTTGAAGGCTTTGGACTAGGTCCCTCTGGTCCTCCAGTCCCACCTCCATACATCTTCTCAGTGATCCCATACCCAGACAGGAGAGGACCGCCTGTTGACCAGGAGACCCTTAGCCCCTTCACCTTTATAGCAGCCTCCCCAGATGACCCCAATGTAATTGTTGAAGAGAAGAAGGATGCAGAGCTTGAGCCGAACCCGGGGTTGACCATCTCAGCATTAAAGGTAAGAAGGAAGCTTTACCCCTCTGTCTTTGGGTGGCAGAACAGTGTAGGATCCCACATTCCAGGAGAAGAGATGTCTTATGGAAATATTTTGCTGTATATGAGGAGCAGACTAAACAGATGAAATAGAGAGTGCCTGTGAGTTATTGTAGAGGTGTTAGGTGTATATATGTAGTATAGATCAGTAGATCTTTCTCTTATGTGATTGCAGGATGAGCAGGTGACACCTACAAAGAGTCGCAGCAGGAAAGAGAAAGGTGGAGACACAGGCCGAGAGAGCCAGAAGGACAAGCGGCGCTCCTCTTCTCTCCGCAAGAACCAGCAGAACCAGGACAGCCATTCTCCGCCACCACCGCCTGGTGCCAGGACACCCGTTTCTGACCAGGAGCTTAGCAGCCTTGCAGGAGAGACCCAGCAAGAGAAAATCCAAAAGTAAGATGATGTTCTGTTGGTTTGATTTCCTTTTTGACATTCTTGATTCTTTGACACTGTCAGTCAGCTCCAACAAAGCCCCAACTCAGACTATTCTACAAACTCTGCCTTGATCAACTTATAAATTAATATGTGAGGCCTGAAAAAGAAGAAGTCCCACCCTCTGAAACACGTTGGCTGTATCTGACGTTCAATAAGAATTTTATACGAATTTCTAAGCACATATTTATAGTTTGATGTTCTGATGGGCGATTCTTCTATTGTGATCAAAGAGGCAGCAGCTTAAGACCTGAACCAGATCTACAACAACATACTATTAGAACTGGCTTACCTCCACTATGCAGAACACCCTCCATTTGCATTTACAATAAAATAAATTCTCATTACTTCTGGTCCAGCTCTATCACACATCTATAAATATGTTATATTTTTGTAAGAATACAGCAGATGTGTCATACACCTGTAGCACTGTCCCCTTGAGGACTGCTGGATTTCACACTTACGGGTCCCCCTGGGTTACCATTAGAAACCTTGACATTAACAGTCTCTCACTTTCCTTCTTGGCTCATTCAATAAACAGTCCAGGGGTATGTAGTTGTTTTTGTGTTTTATTGATAAATTAGGGATGGGAGAAGGGAATAGAGGGATACTACAAAATTACCTATTGAGGACTTCTATTTCTTGGTACAGCCAGGCTGTTGATCCACCTTGCCACTGAGGTGAATTTAGCTTTAAGTCTCTTTTCCAGATGACTTGATGAACTAAGTTTATCTTCAGGACACTCTCCTTAGTATCCTCTTTCTTGGCTGCTGACACCCGTCCACTGATTATCCTACTCCTGGGGTGGCCCCCCTCAGGTCAGGCCCCTTGACACTATCCTTTGTACTCACGGTCCTGTTTACCAGGATCTCCAGTGTCTCCCCCTCAGTCAGCTCTCCTGGATCTCTGGGTTCAGCTCCATTCCTCTGGCCCTCAGGACGCCCTCCTGAGGCCACGTGCCACTGCTACAGAGAAGGAGGCAGCCACCACCCTCCCTTCCAGACTCTGCTCTCCAGCCAAAGACCCTGCAGCACATGTGCTCCTGGCTTTTATACAGTATCTCAGAATGCACCGAGACAGCCTGTCTCTGCCAATCACCAGGACTGTATCAAAGCCTATGCATCCATTGGTCAGGTTTCCTCCCACTGTCCAACATGCCTCCCTATTGGACCAGTGTCAAACACTCTCTAGACAGAATGAATCGCATACTGAGCATGAATGAATCGCATAATGAGTAGAGCCAAAAACTATATTCTCTCTCTAGCACCTACCTAGGAGGGTGATACACACTATAGATTAGCAAATAAATAGATATACAGAAAAAGCTGTGATAATACCAATATAATTTTCTAAGTAGCATATGGGTGACTTCCCAGTCTTGGTTGACCTCTATATGCAGCAGATTGTGATGTATTGATCAAATGTCAATGTGTTATAATACTTATCTCTGTACTGATTAATGTGTTGTAAATCATCAGTGATTGGCAGCTGCTTGTTTCAGTCCCCAGCAGCAGAGTGTAAATAACATGACCAATGTAGAATAGACGTCCCCAACCTCTTAGGCTGCTTACCGCCAAAGACTCCACCCTAATTCCATAAACCTTTCCCTTTACCTGAATGAATGAGACCACACCGTGCTTGGAGTTAATTGGCCACAGCAGCCTTTTTATTAACCCTTTTTAACTTAAAATTAACATAAGGAGAAAAACATTCCTTAAAACAGAAACAAATCAGTCGTTAAGCCTGTTGGTCTTTGAGGCACCCCCCAAATAATTCCAAATCCTGCACTGCGGGACCTGTGCCCTGATAGGCCTCCAGCCGCGTCCCCGGCTCGGAGACAACCCACTCCCCGCAGTGCCACCATTTTAAATTCCATTTAAACTGACATTAAATGGAATGCACCATAGGGACCCATACCAACGATGAGTCCCAACCATACCCTTATCCTAAACTGTTCTCCCCCGCCAGCAAAGACCAACAAAACGCCAAGCTGCCATGACAAGCATAAATAACCCCGAAAAGGACAGAAAGCACAAAAGACATAAATAAAGCAAAAAACATAATACTTGTATAACCACAGGGAGGGTGGGTGGGAAGCTTCTTCTTCTTTCGTCCGTTGATCTTCACTGACCTCCAACTCTTAGGGGCCACCCCTCCTAACTGTACCTCAACCCCTCCCAAACCTAGTCCACCAATCCCTGAATCCCCCCAAACCAAAACAACTTAGTTTAACTCATACCTGCCCTGTCTCCCCTCTTCACATGGTCATGTCTGCCCTGCGCTATTCTTTTTTTTTTTTTCGCTTCGGGCCTTGCTGTAGCATCTTCTTCTGTCTCCAGACTAGGGTTGTTCCGATGTGTGGTCCCGGCTGGAGGACAAGTCCTTCTACGGCGCATTTATTTTCAGTCCAACAATATTGGGAACTTTGACCAAACCCTCAACTTTGAGCTTGTTGGGACCCGGCGCAGGTATCCGCTGTACTGCCGTGGCATCTGTTCCTTTCCTACAATCAGCCAGGACCCCAAGTAAGTGTAAATAAATGGGAGGACCCACAGATGTCATTCACATGGGGACATATTAACCTTCACATCATCGTAATGAACACTGTAATATTCTTTTAGAATGATAGATAATTCCTTGTAAGGATTCTTACATCCATGGAAGGGTTAAAGAGTTAGTTCACCTTTACCAAAAAACTGCTTATGCAGGTAAGGGGCACTTGTACATCAAAACAAACTGTGCAGCTTTGACCAAAGGTAAACTAGTTCTAAAGGCTTGGGTGTTTTTGTACCTTTAGGCCCCTGTTCACATATAGGCATTTTTGGGCGATTTTCTGCTCTAAGCCTCAGCTCTAAAAACACCCAACAAGACAAATCCCATTCATTTAAATAGCCCCTGTTCACATCTGAGCGTTCTGTCCCTTTAAACAAAATGCCCGTTGCTCAGAAAAGTACATGAGCTTCTTTTTTGGCAGATTACAGGCGTTTTACTACTTTTCATTGGTCACTCAAAACGCCTATACAAATATGCTGCAAAAATGCTCTAAAAACGCCAGAAAAAAAGGCCTGTAAAAATAGCAATGCCTAGATGTACACAAAGCCTTATGCATTCTGTAAAAAAACACCCCACTAACTAATCCCCCCCCAAACACTTACTTGGGCCTGTCAACAATCCAGTGCAGCCTTCTCTCCCCTCTCTTCCTCTTCTCATAGGGACTTGGGCAGCAGCGTGAGCCATTGGCTCCTGCTGCTGTCAGTCAAATCCTGTGACGAGGTAGTGGGGGATGGGGCCTGAGCTGCGCTTTCTGTGTCAATGGATATAGTCCGTGGAGCTCGGAAGCTAACCCGCCGATGGGCCCCCATAGGCAGCAGCTTTCTATGGGAGCCCACAGAGAAGAGGAGCCAGGAGTGCCGGCAGGGGACCATAGAGGTTCAGGGCCACTCTGTGCAAAACCATTGCCCAGAGCAAGTAAGTATGTTTGCTATTTTAATAAAAAAAATGCAAATTCATTAACATTTTAAATAATGCCCTTGCTATAGGTGAAGGCCAATTACGTTCATCCTGAAACCTGGCAGATGGCATCATCCCAACCTGGATTGTTGCTAGGATGTTGCTAAGCCGATTCAAACCCCTTTTTCATGCGTCACTGTAGATCTGAGTTCAGCGATGCTGCAGTGGAGGAGATAGTGGGCCACACATGTGCGGGGGTTTGAGAGCTCACTCCTGTGTTGGTGGGGGTAAGCAATAAAGGCTGAGAGTGTCTTTTGTAACATCCTAGCAACAAGACTGGACAGGATGATGCCATCCCTTGGAATATTTTTGTCAGGTTTTGGGAGGTACGGAAATGGCCTACAACTATAGCAAGGGTATTATCCAACTTTAGTCAAAACTGCACAGTTTGTTTTTATCTACAGGCATCACTTACCTGCATAAGAAGTTTATTGGTAAAAGGGAACTAATTCTTTACATTTCAGGAACATGGCTGTAATAATAACTGTAGTTTTCTTCAGTCTGATATATGTGAGAGACATTTCTCGTGTGATGCTGTTGCCTATTAAATAACCAGGTAAATGGTTACTGCTATGATTTTCAGAATTGTTTTCCCCCACCGGAAGAAGGATGCCAAAAGTGATGAAATTGTGCAGAAGAAGTTCATCCTGAGCAGCGGCACATTTGACTTTGGGCCTCTGTTGTGTGGGAAGAGCCGGGAGAAGTGAGTACATCAGATTGCTACATTTTGATTGGGCAGGTAAATGGTAATAAGCCCAGGGTAGGGTCCTATGGCAACACTGTGGCTCTTGTAGTGGCATTATGTATGTCAAGCTGTATAAATTATAGGAGACTTCTAGTAGGAATGAGTGCATTGACCCCATCACAGACTGTGATCTCTACCGCCCTCTGCAGGTATAAAGCAGGACAGTACCCAGAGAACATGGAGAAACTCACCATCTATAATGCATCACCTATGGAGTCCGAGGTGACTTTCTGCTTCCAACATGATGTCAAAGCTGCTACCTTCATAGTGGATCCACCAAGCATGATGCTGAGACCGGATGAGAAGCAGGTTTTATATTTTCTATGATATCCAGCTCTTATGTAGCCTAACCTATATATAATACACTCCTCCCTGTAAGTATATGTAGTGTAGGTGTACTGGTTACCATTTTTCCATTATTATTTATTTCCTCTGGAATTCAGAGGGTAGATTGTTGAATTCATGTGTGGATCTCTTTATTACTGTTTATTCTTCCCGTTTGTTATCTTTGAATTGCATTATCCCATCTGACCTCTGTGTAATGAGTGAAACTGAAATTTCTCTCAGCGGGCAACAGAAAAAAAGTAACAAACTAGTCACATAGAAAATTGAAGGCCAGCCCCATTAAGGCTCTAACCCCTCCCATCTCACGGATGCTCAGTTTTGTTTAGTGTCCTTAGTAGAATGGATGTCTAAAATCACTATTATTACATTTTTGGTAAAAATCGCTTTACTTATTCGTACTGATCATATAGGCAGCCTACTCCAGACTGCTGTACTTCTTATCCATACTGACCATAAAGATGGCCTGCTCTGGACTGCTGTACCGCCTATCCATTCTGATCATATAGGTGGCCTACTCCCTGTGGACCATATAGGTGGCTTGCTCGGATTGCTGTACTGCTTATCTATGTTGATCATATAGATGGCATACTCCAGACTGCTGTGCTACTTATCTGTACTCACCATACAGACAGCCTGCTCTGGATTGGTTATCTGTACTGACCATAAAGACGGCCCACCAGTGGCGGCCCGTGCATAGTGGGCGCCAGGGCGCCGCCCCCCTACCCCTAAAAAAAAGAAAAAAAAAAAATGACAGCGAACAAATAAAGTTTAAAAAAAAAAAAAAATTGGGTTAGCCGGCCTTTGTAAGGGAAGTGGTGGCTAGGGGGGGGGGGGGGGGGGTGGGGTTACGTCCCAGAAGAGGCGCCGATCGGCAGCCTTCTGGGGGCGTAACCCGATCGCAAGTCCTTGCGATTGGACACCCCCACTTTCGGATATCCTGGCTGTGATTGGTCCAGTCTCCAGCCTGGACCAATCATCATCCAGGACATCCGATCCCTGACGTCACAATGGGGGCGGTGCCGGTGCGTGAGTCAGTCACTCACCGTCACCGCCGCTCGGAGGACGAGGGAGAAGCCGCTCTCCTTCCCGCCACCGCCGCTGCAGAGAGGACGGACTGGATCGAGGAGGGAAGAACCCGCCGCCGCCGCCAGGTAAGTGCATTAAATTGAAGGGAGCACGCACGCTGCACTCTGCATTGATTGGGGGACAATGCTGTGGGCACTCTGCATTTATTGGGGTACATTACTGTGGCAGGTTGTAACAAATGAAAAACATCAATTACAGAGTGCGCTAAAAAATTATGGAACACAAATATTCACAAAAATGGTGATTGCTGATGTCCAGCTAAACACAAAGTCTATATTCTAAATGATGAGACTGTGCAAAAGTCTTGAAAATCCAAAGAATATAGTGAGGTTGGGGAGTGATGAAGGATAAGGGTAACCTCTTCCCAAACGGTGATCCAGACAGTGCTCAAATGTACACGTGATGCACCCAGTGTTAAGAAGGGACTCTTACCAGATGATGGAGAGATGCAAACATATAGTGTATAACCCTGGAGTCCGTTAGGTCAGCTTGTAGGAGAGAATTCACAATAGGAATAAAAGCGACCATCTGCTTCCAAAGTGTAGGGATCTAGAGGCTTCCACTCAAGGGGATATCGCCACCAAGAACATGCCCAAGGAAGAGAAGGGGACTATAGTGCATTACCTCACTTTATTGAACCAATAAGAAAGAGTAACACTTACATTGTCAGGAGAAAAAACAGCATATGTAAATTTTGGATCGAGGACCTCTGCAGTAGTCCGGGATCATAGGCAACACGGCTAGCTCCCCCCGACGCGTTTCCACTAACAAGTCGGCTTCTGGGACTGGAGCTGTAGCCGTGCTGCTCGCATCTCTCATGTAAATAGTGTGGCTGATGGACACTTCCGGTGCGGCCGTGGCGAGGACCCGGAAGTGTTGTGACGCACTTCCGGTTCAAATGTTAGCCAATCACGGTATGTTGAGATGAAGACCCGGAAGTTCTACAAAGCGCTTCCGGAGGCTTCTGCGGCCAATCACATCGGATGTCAACAAAACTCATCATCCATAACACCGGAGTATAAATAACATAACTGTTCTTATCGATGCCAAGAATATTGGAATTGTATATGAAGGCAAGCGATTCCATCTGTCTATATAATTATCAAAAAGGAATCCATTATAAATAAAAGGCAGACAGGATTCTCTTATTAGAAGTATATGTCAGATGTGTAGTCTATTCAGTTATATTAAAAAGGGTTTAAAATTAACACATAAATTCCCAAAAATGCCACAGATTTGGTCTAAGGACCCGGAAGTGGTTTTAATAATTGTGGCTAAAGCATTTACTATATAAAAAAATATGTAAAAAATATATAAAAAAATTTATAAAAAATTTTTATTTTTAAAATTTATTTTTAAAAACATCTAGGATCATCAAATGTTGTGTAATTTTTTTGGGGTGTATGGCACCAAAAGTCTCCATCCGCCAATTTCACATTTATATAAACGTATATGGCCTAAATGCTAATAAAAACATATAATGACATTATAAAAACTTAATGTAGACTCTTGTTTCAAACATAAAAGAGAAAAAAGAGAAAAAAAGGAAGGTAATAAAGCAGGGCGGGAAGGGAAAGGTAGACCAGAAGAAACTTAGAATGTTATTATCCTATGTGGGTGTGTGGTTATTCATTATTAATGTGGGCATTAATGTCCCATTCCACATTCATACCCCATGGCTGATAGCATTTTAGTTCATGAATCCAAAACGTCTCTCTCCTGGAAATAGATCTCTTCATGTCACTCCCCCTCCAATGTGGGGAATAGCACTCAATCACAACAGCTTTCAAATTTGAGTAGCTTCTATTGTGACACTTATCATGATGGGAAGAGAGACTATGACCAGGGAAACCTGTTTGTATATTGGTGAGATGTTCACCTATTCTGATACTGGGGGTCCTGATCGTTCTCCCAACATATTGTAATCCACATCCGCACGTTAGGAGATACACCGCCCCTTTGTGATGGCAAGTGGTAAAGTTTTGGATGTCATATTTTTTCTTGGTAACAGTAGAGTTGAAGGACTGAGTTCTCTGTGTATTCAACTCTTTGCAAACCCGACATTTCTTACAGGGAAAGAAACCTTTCATATTAGAAAACATTTTCGGGATGGTGGGTTTCTCTACTGGAGTAGGGGCAATAATGTCCTTCAAATTCTTAGTCCTCCTAAAAATAATAGGGGGTCTCTCAGGAAGTGTTGGTCCTAGTATTTTGTCTCCTTTTAATATATGCCAATACTTCCTGAAGGTGTGATTGACCCACCTATAGCCAGTTGAAAATGAAGTAATAAAGGCATATTCAAACTTAGAAAAGGCACTTTCTGGTTTGGGTTTGGGCACCACTAACTCTTTTTGAGGTACATTTTTAACTTGAAGGATGTTTTGTTCCAGAATTTCCTCTTTAAACCCCTTTTCCACAAATCTATCCTTCAATATTTTACTTTGCACCTCAAAATCTTGGGAGTCAGTGCAATTACGACGTATCCTCCTAAATTGGCTGATGGGGACCGAGGTTAGCCAGTTAGGGTGATGGCAGCTATCTAGGGAGATGAACCCATTCTTGTCCGTGGGTTTAAAGAAGGTTCTCGTGCCAAATTTACTTCCCATCCTGTATATAACCAGATCTAGGAAATTTATGGATGTTTCACTGAACTGATAAGTGAGGCGAATGCCCCAATCATTGCAGTTCAGTCTATCCATAAAAAATTGAAGAGAAGAGATGTCACCTTTCCACAGCAATAAAACATCATCTATGTATCTTCTCCATAGAAAGATGTTGGGTTCTCTAGCGGCATAAATATTGCGGTCCTCCCAGAGTGCCATAAACAGATTGGCAAGGCTGGGAGCAAATTTGGCTCCCATTGCCACGCCAGTCTGTTGTAAATAAAAATTCCCACCGTAGAAAAAATAATTATGCTCCATTCCGAATTGTAATAACTCAAGAATGAATATTTTTTGTTTGAGTGGGAGGTCATAATTGCTTTCCAAAAAAGTGCTGACTGCCTCATATCCCATCTGGTGAGGTATGATGGTATACAGGGATGAGACATCCGCTGTAACCATCAATACCTCACCTTCTACGTCCAGGTTTGTAAGTTCCTGGATGCATTGGGACGTATCTTTCAAGTACGCAGGGGTTTGTTGTACCAGAGGTTGGAGGAAATGATCCACGTATTTTCCTATTCGGGAGGTCACCGAATCTATGCCGCTTATTATTGGACGGCCCGGAGGTTTGATTAAACTTTTGTGGACCTTAGGTAAATAATAAATAAGTGGGATTCTCGGGGCTAAAGGAACAAGATGTTCTTTCTCTTTGTCATTGAGAATGCCCTCTTGGTGACCCCTCAATATCAACCGCTCTAGTTGTCTTTTGTATGAATAGGTTGGATCATTGGGAAGGATCCGATATGTGTCGCTGTCAGACAGCAAGCGATCCATTTCCTCTATATAATCCTCTTTCTTAAGCAGTACAACTCCGCCTCCTTTGTCAGCAGGGCGGATAATTAAGTCTTTCCGTTCACACAGTGACTTAACTCCTGTCATTAAATCCTTCTGACGGTGATGGTGAAATTTGGCTTCATCTAGGTCTTTCAGAACAAGGTCTTTAAATACCGTGATGTTGCTACTTTTTACACCTGAAGGGTTGAAAAGTGAGGCATTTTTAAGTTTGGTATGGGTGTATGGAGAGACTTGATAGCTGGTATAATTCCTTTCCCTAGCATTTGATAGAAAATGTCTCTTCACATTGAGTTTTCTGACAAATTTGTGCACATCAATAAATGTGTCAAATTTGTTGATACCTTTCTTTGGTGCATATTTTAGGCCTTTATCGAGGGTACGTTGTTCAGAGTCTGTTAGCGTGATTCCACTTAAATTAAAGATGCCCTGCCCTTTCATCTTTTTCTTTTTCCGGGAGTCACCTCCTCTGCACCCCCTCGTTTTTTTCTTTTGCCTTTGTTGTGGCCCTTCCCTAAAAAACCCCTCGGTTTCTGGCTAATGGGGGTATTTTTTTGGTAATTATTTGGAGGTTCATACTCATCGTCTTCACTCTCTTCAGTGTCTTCTTGCAAAGATTCATATCTGTTATGAGACACTAGCTGTCTTGGATCTTGATATGAAGGTCCAGGATAGTTTCCTTCATAGTCCAGGGAGGATCTCCTGGGTGATTTAAGAGAGGGTGAGGCATGATGTCTAATGGGTTTATGACCTTCCTCTTCCCACCTTAAGTTTTTCACTTGAGGGTGTTTGGACCCTTTGACACTGTTTCCCTTCCCTTTTGAGGGAGCAAACTCTTTTAGAGGTTTGAATTTGGAGTAATGGGCTCCAGACGTGGAGGGTACCGCGTCTCCCATAGAAGGGAGTTTTTGGTTATTGGAACTCATAATTTCCTGTATCTCTTTGGAATTGGTACCAGTAACCTCGGGATTAGCTGAACCGCCAGAGGTGGAGCCAAATTTCTCCCCAGTGTTCAATTGCCATTTGAACACACGGGTGGAGTTGTAATCTTCCACATCCCGAAAGTACTTTTTTCTTTTCTTTATTTTTTGTTCCTCCTCCTCCATGGTGAGGATCTCTCTAAGTTCTTTAGTGTAAATTTTGTAGGCCTCTTCTTCTTTGAATGGTGTCAGCTTCTCCTTAATTTCTAGAATCTCCTTGTTGAGTCTAATGGTTTTCCTCCTTTTTCTATCAACAAGGAAACTTAGTAGGCTAATGCCTGCTCCATTGAAGAACTGACTCCACTCAAGAAGCTCTGTGTCCCCTTGATCGGGAGTAATGTTCCACCTGAGGCTACGGGGAACCATTTTTTCATCTATATATTTCTCTAGGAAGACTATATCCCATGCGGCATGTAATTCTGCCACCATTACATTTTTTAGTCGCATGAATATTCCTCTAAGATCAGTGGATTCAGTTTTATTCCTAATGAATACATCATCCACTGCTAGTTTACGGGAACTGTGATATTCAAAAATATCCATTTCCAAAAGGACGCAGCTAACCTGTGAGGGTGTATAATCAATGGTGAAAAGAGAAATAGGTGCGCGAACCTTTATTGAGAAAAAGGAGTGAAAAAAAGCAGCACTGAAAAATTATAAATATGTGAGGGGTTGTAACAAATGAAAAACATCAATTACAGAGTGCGCTAAAAAATTATGGAACACAAATATTCACAAAAATGGTGATTGCTGATGTCCAGCTAAACACAAAGTCTATATTCTAAATGATGAGACTGTGCAAAAGTCTTGAAAATCCAAAGAATATAGTGAGGTTGGGGAGTGATGAAGGATAAGGGTAACCTCTTCCCAAACGGTGATCCAGACAGTGCTCAAATGTACACGTGATGCACCCAGTGTTAAGAAGGGACTCTTACCAGATGATGGAGAGATGCAAACATATAGTGTATAACCCTGGAGTCCGTTAGGTCAGCTTGTAGGAGAGAATTCACAATAGGAATAAAAGCGACCATCTGCTTCCAAAGTGTAGGGATCTAGAGGCTTCCACTCAAGGGGATATCGCCACCAAGAACATGCCCAAGGAAGAGAAGGGGACTATAGTGCATTACCTCACTTTATTGAACCAATAAGAAAGAGTAACACTTACATTGTCAGGAGAAAAAACAGCATATGTAAATTTTGGATCGAGGACCTCTGCAGTAGTCCGGGATCATAGGCAACACGGCTAGCTCCCCCCGACGCGTTTCCACTAACAAGTCGGCTTCTGGGACTGGAGCTGTAGCCGTGCTGCTCGCATCTCTCATGTAAATAGTGTGGCTGATGGACACTTCCGGTGCGGCCGTGGCGAGGACCCGGAAGTGTTGTGACGCACTTCCGGTTCAAATGTTAGCCAATCACGGTATGTTGAGATGAAGACCCGGAAGTTCTACAAAGCGCTTCCGGAGGCTTCTGCGGCCAATCACATCGGATGTCAACAAAACTCATCATCCATAACACCGGAGTATAAATAACATAACTGTTCTTATCGATGCCAAGAATATTGGAATTGTATATGAAGGCAAGCGATTCCATCTGTCTATATAATTATCAATAATTATTTGATAATTATATAGACAGATGGAATCGCTTGCCTTCATATACAATTCCAATATTCTTGGCATCGATAAGAACAGTTATGTTATTTATACTCCGGTGTTATGGATGATGAGTTTTGTTGACATCCGATGTGATTGGCCGCAGAAGCCTCCGGAAGCGCTTTGTAGAACTTCCGGGTCTTCATCTCAACATACCGTGATTGGCTAACATTTGAACCGGAAGTGCGTCACAACACTTCCGGGTCCTCGCCACGGCCGCACCGGAAGTGTCCATCAGCCACACTATTTACATGAGAGATGCGAGCAGCACGGCTACAGCTCCAGTCCCAGAAGCCGACTTGTTAGTGGAAACGCGTCGGGGGGAGCTAGCCGTGTTGCCTATGATCCCGGACTACTGCAGAGGTCCTCGATCCAAAATTTACATATGCTGTTTTTTCTCCTGACAATGTAAGTGTTACTCTTTCTTATTGGTTCAATAAAGTGAGGTAATGCACTATAGTCCCCTTCTCTTCCTTGGGCATGTTCTTGGTGGCGATATCCCCTTGAGTGGAAGCCTCTAGATCCCTACACTTTGGAAGCAGATGGTCGCTTTTATTCCTATTGTGAATTCTCTCCTACAAGCTGACCTAACGGACTCCAGGGTTATACACTATATGTTTGCATCTCTCCATCATCTGGTAAGAGTCCCTTCTTAACACTGGGTGCATCACGTGTACATTTGAGCACTGTCTGGATCACCGTTTGGGAAGAGGTTACCCTTATCCTTCATCACTCCCCAACCTCACTATATTCTTTGGATTTTCAAGACTTTTGCACAGTCTCATCATTTAGAATATAGACTTTGTGTTTAGCTGGACATCAGCAATCACCATTTTTGTGAATATTTGTGTTCCATAATTTTTTAGCGCACTCTGTAATTGATGTTTTTCATTTGTTACAACCCCTCACATATTTATAATTTTTCAGTGCTGCTTTTTTTCACTCCTTTTTCTCAATAAAGGTTCGCGCACCTATTTCTCTTTTCAACATTACTGTGGCACTCTGCATTTATTGGGGGACAATGCTGTGGGCACTCTGCATTTATTGGGGGACAATGCTGTGGCACTCTGCATTTATTGGGGTACATTGCTGTGGCACTCTGCATTTATTGGGGTACAATGCTGTGGGCACTCTGCATTGATTGGGGGACAATGCTGTGGGCACTCTGCATTTATTGGGGGACAATGCTGTGGGCACTCTGCATATATTGGGGTACAATGCTGTGGGCACTCTGCATTTATTGGGGTACAATGCTGTGGGCACTCTGCATTTATTGGGGTACAATGCTGCGGTGCTCTGCATTTATTGGGATACAATGCTGTGGCACTCTGCAATCATTGGGGTACAATGCTGTGGGCACTCTGCATTTATTGGGGGACAATGCTGTGGGCACTCTGCATTTATTGGGGTACAATGCTGTGGCGCTCTGCAATCATTGGGGTACAATGCTGTGGCACTCTGCAATCATTGGGGTACAATTCTGTGGCACTCTGCAATCATTGGGGTACAATTCTGTGGCGCTCTGCATTTATTGGGGTACAATGCTGAGGCGCTCTGTATTTATTGGGGTACAATGCTGTGGGCACTCTGCATTTATTGGGGTACAATGCTGTGGGCACTCTGCAATCATTGGGGTACAATGCTGTGGGCACTCTGCATTTATTGGGGTACAATGCTGTGGGCACTTTGCAATCATTGGGGTACAATGCTGTGGCACTCTGCAATCATTGGGGTACAATTCTGTGGCACTCTGCAATCATTGGGGTACAGTTCTGTGGCACTCTGCAATCATTGGGGTACAATTCTGTGGCACTCTGCAATCATTGGGGTACAATTCTGTGGCACTCTGCAATCATTGGGGTACAATGCTGAGGGCACTCTGCAATCATTGGGGTACAATGCTGAGGGCACTCTGCAATCATTGGGGTACAATGCTGTGGGAACTCTGCATTTATTGGGGTACAATGCTGTGGGCACTCTGCAATCATTGGGGTACAATTCTGTGGCACTCTGCAATCATTGGGGTACAATGCTGTGGCACTCTGCAATCATTGGGGGACAATGCTGTGGGCACTCTGCAATCATTGGGGACAATGCTGTGGCGCTCTGCAGTGATTGGGGACAATGCTGTGGCGCTCTGAATTGAAAGGGGCATGCACGCTGAACTCTGCATTGTGGGGGCACAGCACAGTGTTTATTGCATTGAAGGGGACACAGCACAGTGTTTATTGCATTGAAGGGGGCACAGCACAGTGTTCATTGCATTGAACGGGGCACAGCACAGTGTTCATTGCATTGAAGGGGGCACAGCACAGTGTTTATTGCATTGAAGGGGGCACAGCACAGTGTTCATTGCATTGAAGGGGGCACAGCACAGTGTTCATTGCATTGAAGGGGGCACAGCACAGTGTTCATTGCATTGAAGGGGGCACAGCTTCAAAGTCACGCAATTTTTTCACTGCGTTTTTTGGTGCAAAGCAATACCTATTACATTTTTCTTTTTGCGCCCCCCAAAAATTTTGAGCACCAGCCGCCACTGCGGCCCACTCCAGAATGCTGTACTGCTTTTCTATACTGACCATATAGATGCCTTGCTCTGGACTTCTGCACTGCTTTTCTATACTGACCATATAGGCAGCTTGCTCTGGACTGCTGAACTACTCATTCATACTGACTATATAGCCGACCCACTCTGGACTGTACTGCATATCTGTACTGACTGTATAGACAGCCTGCTCTGGACTGGTTATCCGTACTGACCATAGAGATAGCCCACGCCAGACTGCTGTACTGCTTCTCTGTACTGACCATTTAGATGGCCTGTTTCAGACTGCTGTACTGCCTATTTATTGTGACCATATATATGTCCTTGTAGTATGGTAAGCAACGGGTTAAGTTGCTGTCTGCAAAATGTTACAATTATGTATATGTCTGGGAGCTGGGTGTGGCTGAAGTTAGTTGCATGCTGATGTGCAGTGAATAAAGAAGCAACCTGTACAGCTTGTCTGTGTTAATACACTACATTTTGGCGACGAGGATGGCTAGCTTTCTGGATTTACCGGCTATCGGACCGTTTGATGTGTCTGGAGATCACACTAGTCTCTCGCAGCGCTGGGACAAGTGGAAGAAGGGATTTCAGCTCTATGTTATAGCCACAGGAGTGACTGCACCTGCTCAGAAGAGAGCCATGCTGCTGCATCTAGCTGGACCTCAAGTTCAGGACATTTTTGAAACCCTGGGAGCAACAGGGGAAGATTCAGACTATGAGACAGCCATGAATAGACTGAGTGAGTACTTTGAGCCAAAGAAAAATATTCCCTATGAAAGATATAAGTTTAGACAGGCTGTGCAAGAACTGGGAGAAACCACAGACAGTTATGTGACTAGGCTGAAATATCTGGCAAAGTCTTGTGATTTTGGGACTGTAACTGAGGAGATAATCAGAGATCAGGTCATAGAGAAATGCACATCTGTGCACCTCAGGAGGAGATTATTGAGAGAACCTAGTCTCACACTTACTAGTCTGCAGGAGATTGCAAGAGCCATTGAACTGTCTGAGCTCCAGGCTCTGCATATTGAAACCAAGAACACTGCATCTGTCAATACAGTCTCCAAACCTACCTATAATAATAGGAATATCTGGAGTAGGAAGGAGAGTTTTCCAAAGAGGACTTTACATATCACCTGCAATAAATGTGGCAGGGCGGGACACACAAGTCAGGACTGCACTGTGGTACAGAATAAAATGTGCTATGCTTGTGGAAAGACAGGTCATTTTGCAGCTGTGTGTAGAAGTACAACCAGAGATAACAAAACCAAAGGACAATCTGCACAAGTAAATGTTATAGCTGAGGATAAAGAGAGTGCTCCTGACTGTGAATTTATATTCTCCCTGTGTTCTCTGCAGGCTGGGACATTAACCATTAAGATTGGAAATACAGATGTGTCAGTGTTGATTGACTCTGGAGCTACATGCAATGTTATGGACTTGGCTTCTTGGCACAGTCTTAATGGCAGAGAAAATCACCTTAAATTGTGTAACACCACTAAACAGATTTATACTTATGGCTCCAGTACACCACTGCAACTTAAAGGCAAATTTTATACCTCTGTTCAAACACATGAGACTGGTCCTCCATTGCAGACCGAATTCTATGTTGTAGATGGCACAGGGTCGCCTCTGCTTGGTCGTCAAACCGCAATGGCACTAGGGGTGTTACAGATTGGCCGTGATGTAGGCAGCGCAAGAGTGAATATGGTGTCTCCTGCTATTTCTGCATTGAAAGAGGAATTTAAAGATTGCTTCTCTGGGTTTGGAAAATTAAAGGATTTTCAGTTGGAGCTTCACATTGATCCACATGTAAAGCCTATTGCACAGCCAGTACGCAGACTTCCTTATAGCCTGAGATCACCTGTTGAGCACAAACTGGCAGAGCTGCTAGACCTTGACATTATTGAACCTGTGGAAGGGCCCACTCAGTGGGTATCGCCGTTAGTTGTTGTACCAAAGGGCACAGATATTCGGATTTGTGTGGACATGAGATGTGCTAACCAAGCTGTGCAGAGAGAGACATCCAATTCCCACTATTGAAGATGTTCTGCATGCAATGAATGGGGCAAGTGTCTTCAGTAAACTGGATTTGAAATGGGGTTATCATCAGATTGAATTGACCCCAGCATCTAGAGTCATCACTACATTTGCAAGCCATAAAGGTCTTTTTAGATACAAGAGGTTGATGTTTGGCGTATCGTCCGCACCGGAGGCCTATCAACATGTGATTCAGCAAGTGCTACATGGTTGTGAAGGCACGCATAACATTTATGATTATATAATTGTGTGGGGAACAAACACACAGGAGCACGACGAACGTCTCTGTGCAGTGCTAAATCGCTTGAAGGAGAAAGGGTTAACATTAAATGAGAAGAAATGCACATTTCAAATGAATAAAATGACTTTTATGGGCCATGTGCTGTCTGACAGGGGCATTGGTCCGGAGGACTGTAAAATTAAAGCTGTGTCTGATGCCAGAAATCCTGAAAACCCTGCAGAAGTACGCAGTTTTCTTGGGCTAGTGAATTACTGTGCCAAGTTTATTCCAGATATGGCGACTGTCAGTGAACCTTTGAGAGTGTTGACTCGCAAAGCAGTCCCGTGGAAGTGGGGCTTTTTGGAACAAGGTGCATTTGATGAACTTAAGAGACGGCTGACTTGCGCCACAACTTTGGCTTATTTCAATCCTACTGCACACACCCAAGTTATTGTCGATGCTAGCCCTGTGGGGTTAGGCGCCATCTTGGTTCAGAGACAATGCACAGGCGATTACAGGCCTATTCAGTATGCAAGCAGATCCCTCACTGATGTAGAGAGACGTTATTCTCAGGCCGAGAAAGAAGCTTTGGCTGTTGTTTGGGGATGTGAAAGGTTTCACACCTATCTCTACGGCCTTGATTTTGAAATCATCACAGACCATAAGCCTTTGGAAGTGATATATTCGCCACGCTCAAAACCATCCGCCAGAATTGAGAGATGGGTTCTCAGATTGTTACCATATCGCTTTACAGTGCGGTACAGACCTGGACCGACTAATGCGGCAGATGCACTTTCCAGATTGCCTCAGTCTTCTGCACCTGTTCATAACCTGGCAGAAGAGTACATTCGTTTTGTGGCTACTAACGCCATGCCTCAGGCATTGACACCGCGGGAGGTTGAAGAATTGTCATCTGTGGATCCGGAAATTGCTTGGTTGAGAAAATGTGTAAGACAAGGGGTTTGGGTGGATTGTGACCCTAGCTATCACAGAATCAAACAAGAGCTGAGTATTGCAGGACAACTAGTTCTACGTGGCAATCGTATTGTGATGCCTAAAGATTTACGGAAACGTACATTACATTTAGCCCATGAGGGCCATCAAGGCATTGTAAACCAAACAAAGATTACGTGAGAAAGTCTGGTGGCCAGGAATTGACAAGGATGTGGAACGTTTGGTTTCTTCATGTCGAGCATGTCAGTTGGTGGGCAGCAAACCTAAACCAGAACCAGTAACTCACACTGTTCTACCTGAGGGACCATGGGAAGATTTAGCCATTGATCTGTGCGACATTCCATCTGGACACCATCTTTTAGTTGTTGTGGACTATTATTCAAGGTGGCAAGAGGTGGTAGTTCTCACTAAAGCTACATCATCAACTGTAATTGAGGGGTTGGAGAGCATTTTTGCATCTCATGGGTTGCCTAAACGGATTGTGAGTGATAATGGTGCCCAATTTACTTCTCAGGAATTTCAGGATTATCTGAAATCAAATGCTATTGAACATCATCGTACAACTCCATACTGGCCACAGGCTAACGGGGAAGTGGAACGCCAGAATCGAACCTTGCTGAAAGCTTTGCGGATTGCTCATTTAGAGAGAAGAGACTGGGAAAAGGAACTGTGGCGTTTTCTTTTGGCTTATCGCACAACTCCGCATACTGTCACTGGCGTTAGTCCTGCGGAACTTCTTTGTGGTCGCAAATTCAGGACAAAATTGCCAGACATTGGGGGTCCTCCTACAAGTCAGAAACCTTTTCGGCATATTGATGAGGAAAGGAAGATCCGGGCTGAACAGTATGCAAACCACCGCCGCCATTGTCAACCTAGTGGCCTTCAACAGGGTGATAAGGTGTTGCTTCAAAGTGATCGGTTTAACAAACTGGCTCCGTCCTTTGAACCTGAGCCTTATGTTGTAAAGGAGAAAAGAGGTACTCAAGTGGTTTTAGAGGATTTAGATGGACACACAAAAGTGCGTAATTCTTCATTTGTGAAGAAATTTATTGAGTCAGAAGGTCAAGTATCGGAAGATGGCGAACAGGCAAAGAGTAGTGATGATACTGCCAGTGATCCAGACTTCAATCCACAACCATCCACATCGGAATGGCCAAGAGAAAAACGAGCAACAAATCCACCGGCCTACCTTAAGGACTATGTGTATAGTCAGGAGTTTATAGGTTAAATTTTTAGTTGTTCATCCATGCATTTTGTTAATCTTATTAATACGTTGTGCATGTTATGTTTTATTCAAAGAGAGGAGGGAATGTAGTATGGTAAGCAACGGGTTAAGTTGCTGTCTGCAAAATGTTACAATTATGTATATGTCTGGGAGCTGGGTGTGGCTGAAGTTAGTTGCATGCTGATGTGCAGTGAATAAAGAAGCAACCTGTACAGCTTGTCTGTGTTAATACACTACAGTCCTTACTTGCAGTGCTGTTGTAATCATATAGTTGGTAAGCTCTGCATTACTGTACTCCTTTTCAATACCATATAGGCAGCATGCTGCAAACTGCTGTAATTGTAACATAATGGGGTTTATGTACTAAAGATAGAGAATACAAGATCAGGCTCACTTCTGCATAGAAACCAATCAGCTTCTAACCTCAGCTTGTTCAATTAAGCTTTGGCTATAAAACCTGGAAGCTGATTGGTTTCTTTGCAAAAGTGAGCCTGATTTTGCATTCCCCAGCTTTAGTAAATAAACCCCAATGTGACTTTCTTTGTAGGTGTTTTCAATCAACAAAAATTCAGACAGACACAGACCCCATCATGAACATTGCTCTAACCCACTATTATTAATGTGTTCCCTTCTAGGAGCTCTCTATATGGGCATACCCGACTGCCCCGGGATTGGTTGAGGATAATATCGTGTGCTGCATTAAGGACAACCCTGAGCCTGTCATATTCCACTTGTGTTGTCGTGGCGTACGTCCAGAACTGGAACTAGACCGCAAGCAAGTTCACTTTGAGAAAATTCTTCTGCATCGGTAAGACAGCTGAGGGCCAAATTACCAATGTCAGGGGCCCTAAGTTACCTTTGTGTAAATGGGGACCAGCCTTTGCTGGGTGTGATGTTGTTTGTTTCTACCTTTTGATGTTGTGCATCAGGTTTTCTGACTTCAGGTGATGTACAGCCATCCTGCATAGTCTAGTGATGTACCATTATCTTGTATTCTGTCCTCTCATTATGTGCAGTCATATTGTATTTTGTCCTCCAATTATGTGCAGTCATTTTGTATTTTTGCCCTACTATGATGTGTAGTCATCTTGTATTCTGTCCTCCAGGGATGTGCAGTCATCTTGTATTCTGTTTTTCAGTGATGATCATGTAAACTCATCTTGTATTCTGTCTCCCAATGACGTACAGTTATCTTGTATTCTGTCTCCCAGTGATGTGCAGTTATCCTGTATTCTGTCTTTCATTGATGTGCAGTTATCCTATATTCTGTTCTTCAATGATGTGCAGTCATCTTGTACAGGTTTCTAACTGTATGCATGTTGTACATGGATTTTGCATGTCACATTCTCATTCTCTGATTTGCACATATAACAGGAAAGACACCAAAACCATCTTCCTGAGAAACAGTACTTTCCTGCCGGCAGCATGGCGTGTGACCGGCCTGGAGAATCTGGGTAATGACTTCTCTGTGTCGCAGGATCAGGGCATTGTTGCCCCTCGATCAGAGTATGGATTGCAGCTCCACTTCAAAGCTGTCAAAGCCACAAACGTCAACAAGTTTATTCGCCTGGAGGTATTGATGCCAACTGATTTTTTGAACTCTCCTGTATATTCTTTGTGCAGGGGTCTCTGTGTTTCTTTAAGTTTATTTCATTACTTGATCTCCTGAAGATGAAAACCTCTCAGTTGACTCAGAATGTTCTGTCCTCTCCCTGCAGGTCTCTGATGTGGAGAACATTCTAGGAATTGTCCAGCTGGAAAACATCCATGTGTTTGCAGAATCGTATGATGTGTCCCTGGATATCAGCTTCCCAAAGGTACCCAAACGTCACCATTCACATTTCTAGATTATCAAACCAGACATTACATGTACACTCTGGGCAAATTCAGAATATTTCCATACTGTGTTTTGTATCCGTGTTATATCAGTAAGTGACTAGGGCAACTTCTGATCATCCAATGACCTCTCCAATCTGTTCTCCACCTTTACAGCCTGCACTCCATCTCACCCTTCTGCCCTCCACCTCTTCCACCTGCCATCCGCCTCTCCTACCTGCCCTCTGCCTCTCCCAACTTCCCTGCCCCTCTCATGCCTGCCCTCCATCTCTCCCACTAACCCTTTCTCATTGTGTAAAGTGTAGCTCGGCTTCCTAGATTGTAAGCGCTTTTGGTCAGGGAACTCTTTTCCCCTTGAGTCCTGTATTTCCTGTAAATTGTATTCAACACATATTTCCTCATCTTGCAGGCACAGATGGTGGATTGGATTTTGGGGTGGTGAAGGTGATGGATGAAGCTAAGCATAGCTTGTCGCTGAAGAACAAAGGCAAATATGAGATTGGCTTTAGGTGAGTGTCTCAGACTTTTGTGGCTCCTTCTTGCAGATGTGTCAGAGTGTAATCTCCTTTCCTGTCCACAGTTTCTCCCTGGAAGCCTCCACTCCCGGAATGCCTGATCTGAACTCCATTTTCACCATATTGCCCCAGAAAGGAACGCTCAGCCCCAATGACCGGACGACCCAGGTACAGATTGTCTTCCAGGCCAAGAAGGAAGTGCAGATTACAGATAAATCCATCTTGAAATGTCAGGTGAGTAAATTTATGTTGGACTCTCTCAGCAGATTTCTTTTGGACTCGCTCAGTAGATTGATTTTGGACTCAGTAGATTGATGTTGAATTCACTCAGTAGATTTATGTTGGAATTGCTCAGTAGATTTATGTTTGACTCCATCTGTTCCTTCACTTCAATTTCAATGCAGGTTATTGAACCAAATCTAAGTGAGGGTGGTGAAACAATTGCGAGTATCCCCATCCGATTGTCTGGCACATCTGCTTTCTCCAAGTACCGTCTAACTCCATCCTCTGACATCAACTTTGGTGCCATGGTGATTGGCGTCCGCAAGCTTCATTCTTTCACCTTGGAGAACTGCGGGCAACTGGAGTTTCGTTACAGCATCAGCAAAATGATCGGGGAGGTGATGATCCAGCCTGCTAAGAAGGGGTAAGGCGGGGAATGGCCGGTGTATAAAACATGAAATCATTGTTGCTCCTACAGATGCCATGGACAATTAAAAAATAACCTAACCACATCTATTTAGCACATAGCTAGTCTATATAAGGATTTACTAAATTTTTGGTCATGTACAGATCCTATTGAGGTCATGCACAGGGCTCATAGAAGACATAGATGGTGCATAGGTGGCACAGGACCCAGCCATCAAAACTGCAGACAAGAAATGAGGATAAAAGTGGAATTGTTTTCTATAGCAATCAATCAGGTTTCACCTGTCATGTTTTGAAAAAAATTCAGGCTGGCCACTGCGAGTAACAACTCAACCTTTGTGCGCAAATTCTTTTCTCTAGTTTTATTGGGTAAGCACCATAGAGTTGACGCATAGAGAATGAGCTTCATTAACTTTTGTAAGCCTTTTTTTAAATGTGTCCTCACTGGTCCTAGTTAGTAATAATTTATAATGACCTTGGGGGCATCATTTAATCCATAATGGATTCATTAAAAAGTACCTAAATGGTCCTCCTGTATTACTCTGCAAAGCATTAGTCAGATTGAAGGGGGAGGGGCAGCATTAGAGCCAGTCACCCTATGTTGCTTGGTGTGACAATCTTACCAGATTGCTGCTCCTTTTTCATTGTCCAGTTACAGACTGGGGGCGGGTCCTGCACCAGGCTTTGCTCCTCAATTGCAGAGTAGTCTGCGGAAAGGTCTTAGGAAGGGCGGTACCCAGCAGTGCTCCCCAGCTGGGGTCTCTGGTTGACAGGTACGCTTGAAAAGAAATACAAATCCTTTGGCATGTAAGAGTTTCCATATACTGTATGTGTTGCAACTGTGCATTTAGCAGTTTTTTGGAGTTCAGCTTTACCCATTTGAAAGTTTGGAGGAGGTCCCTTCTAATGATTCAACATCTCTGTTTTCAGGCTGGCTCACAGCATGAAGAGATCTCGATCCCGGGAGGGTTCTCGATCCAGTAGATCTCTTGCGTTAAGTAAAACCAAGCACTCCGATTCCCAGCTGAGAGAGACAAATGTTTCTGGACAGGTGAGCTGATATCTGTGTGGTTGTAAGATAAGGTGAATGACACATTATACAGAGCATTTACCAGCTCCTTAGTGCAGCTTTTCATCCTTGTCACTCGGACCAGTGCTCTTATGCCTGGTACACACAATGAGAAAATCAAACGAAAAATACCGCTTTTGGAGCTATTGTCCAATAATTTGATCATTAGTACACAGCTTTTGAGAGCCGATCACATTAGTTTGTGCAAAAATATCCGAAGGGACAAGCACGAAAATTTTTGTCGTCTGATAATAGAACAAACAATTTTCGTGTAATTAGTAT
Source organism: Pelophylax lessonae (assembly GCF_965119305.1). NCBI lineage: Eukaryota > Metazoa > Chordata > Amphibia > Anura > Ranidae > Pelophylax > Pelophylax lessonae. The sequence continues at coordinate 295,232,834 of NC_138769.1, forward strand.
GGTGTTTTTATTTAAAAAAAAAAAAAGACCATGCATGCTCGGAAATGAAAGAATACATTACAATACATTATATTACATCCCTTCCGAAGTTGTATTCTGTTGTAAGAGAATTTTCAGAACTTTAGCAACCTATTGGTTTTCAATATGAGACTAGCATGTAAAAAAAAAATGGACAATCATTTGTCCGATATGTGTACATGATATGTATATATGCTACACAATGGAAACACATTCACTTGAAGAAGATACTATGGACAGCAGTGATGTCTCATACAGACCCTGACAAGCATCAATTTGGCACGAAAGGTGTAGAGACCAGTGTAATGGACAAGAGTGGGGTGGATAGGTGCAGGGTGGACAGGACTGGAGGGATCAGGAGGTGGGTGGAAAGGAGTGCAAGGGACAGGAGTGGGGTGGGCAGGATCATGGTGGACAGAAGTGGGGTTGACAGAACTGGAGTGGACAGGAATGGTTTGGACAGGATCATACTGGACAGGAGTGGAGTGAACTGGATCATTATGGACAGGAGTGGAGTGGATAGAATCATGGTGGACAGGAGTGGGATTGACAAAAGTGGGGTGGGCAAGATTCTGGTGTACAAAAGTAGGTTGGACAAGATCACACTGAACAGAAGCGGGTTGGCTTCTGTACAGAGGGATCCAACTTGTCTCATGCTTGTCCCATGTCCGTCTTTCAGGCACGCTTTGCTTTGGGCATGTTCATCATTTCACCTGGCTTTGGAAACCTTCCTCCAGGGGGTCAGCAGGTGATCAGTGTGGAGTGTCTTGCTGATCAGCTCGGGAAGAGTGAAGAATTCCTGGCTATAGATATATCTGATCGGAACCCAGAGGATCATCCTAACGGAATCCCCTTCCGACTGGTGACTGAAGGATGTATTCCAGGTAAGGCTGATCTCCCTCCCCTCAGCACACTATTCTTATTTATCATATTGATAATGCTTCCTTTAGGTGAAGCTGTCTGTCATACACAAGTCACTTGGACTATGTACTGCATACAGCTATACATTGCAATATTGTGACTAAACACCAGAATGGACAATCCATTCCATATGTTGAATGCACACCTGCACGAACAAAGCTTTCTATATTCCAAATACACAGCTATAAGAACAATCCATTCTACAGTATATTCCTAATACACATCTGTATGAATAATCCATTCCATATTCTGAATGCACATCTGTATGAACAAACCATTCTGTATTCTAAATGCACAACTGTATGAACAATCCATTCTTCAGTATATTCTGAATACACACCTGTATGAACAATCCATTCTACAACATGTTCTGAATACACATCTGTATGAGCAATCCATTCTAAATTCTGTAACACTGAGTTATGAAATTCTCTATTTTCTGGGCTGCTGTAAATAGTCATCGAGTAATACCACTTAGAGGCTTCACTTTAATTAGTATGTAGAGCTGAGAAAATATACAAAGTATATTCCACGCGCCAAAGAGTTTCAGGAATGGTTGATTTAATTACTATAAAAATTAATAGGTGGGTGTTTATAAACTCTAGCTTGAAAGAAAATGATCTTAGCAGCCGCTGTATATCTAGAATGTAGTATGATATGTATGATCTCAGGAAAAGATCAAATACAGCGCTTGCTATGAACCATAGATACCAATATGTCTATACTCTATATCTGGTGTGTGTATTACCAGTGTAAAGATATGACAAATATCAAAACATCAAATTATCAAAAAGCATCAGAATAAATTCCATCAGTTGATTGGTTGTGCAAATCTGTGCAAAGTGAAAAAAGCATAAATATATAAAAACAAAACCAATTCAGTAAGTGAAGAGTAAAAAAATCACTAAAAAAAGTCTATATATATATATCTGCCATTAAGGACATTCTACCTCTATCAATTTGGAGCAGAGAAGTCATCTTAATATTTTGGATAACCCTTCCTGGATATTTATATATATATATATATATATATATATATATATATATATATATATATATATATTGTGAGGGATTAGCTCGGTGGCGGGTGTGGATGACCCCTTTGGGGGTGCGTTTTCCCAGAGAGGTAGCCGACAAGTGCTTGCAAACAAACAGTGTGGTTTATTAAATGGTGTTTTCTTCACCAGGCTGTATGCAGCAAAACATCCAAAATAAAATAAAACAGAAAATAAATCCTTGCCTCTGTGGGCGGCTACCTTCTCACAACTGGAACCTGCCTAAGTGTCTGTCTCCAACCTACCGTCGGGCAGACTTCCTTGTCACATAGCGGACACTCAATAGTCCTTTTATAATAGCTTCACAGGGCAACACAGTCCTTTTGTTTCTTTCACATCAACAGTTCGTCTTCTCACCTTTGAGACGTATTCACCCTTGGTTACCGTCCCGGGCACACATCACTCCGGGGGGTCTTCTCCCAGGCCCACACATCCTGTCGGGAGGCACACGCTGACTGTCCTCCTGCTCCCAGCCCACATGGCTTCAGGATGCAGCTTCTGGAGGCAGCAAACAATAGGAATTTCTCTGAACAAATTATAGAGCCTTAACTCCCTCATTCTGAACAGGTGAAGGCCTTTCAACTTCCTGCTGGCTATCTCTGTAGCCAACACCCTAAATTAATTAATGGACTTTCTAAGTCAGGTGGAAATGTATCTCCTTCCTGTGACTACATTCCCAGATTTAGCTGACTTCCTGTTACATACCCCCCCCTCTTGTTTCAACCCTAGGGTTGGGACACAGATTTCCAGGCACGCATGTGTCAAGCACTGCTGACTCACTGATAAGCCTCCTATTATCCTCAAGCTTCCGGATGAAACTGTTTTGTCATCTTCATTGACGGATTTCTCATAAATGCCACACAGTTTGTCTCTCATCTCATATACACATTCTTCAACTGCATTTTTGGCATCATTTCGCTCCTTCTCGTTTCTGTCATCTTCATTGACAGCTTTCTCATAAATGTCAGACAGCTTGTCCCTCATAACCGTCTGTCCAATCCACCATGGAGGACCGTGATCCATAGGCAACTCAATTGGGCTAGTCTTAATGTCTTCAACATTCTTAAGACGCCTCTCTCTGCAATCCATAAATGTTTTCCACAAAACTTTGAGAACCTTTGTTCCAAGTAGGGACTCTTGACATCCCTCTGTGACTTGAGTTGCCTCTCCATACAGCTGTACACAATCATTGACTTTTTGTTGTAAAAGGGAATGATCTTCCTTCTTGAGCTTTGCTTGCTCTAAGATGCTGTGCAGAGGATTTTCCAATTGAGACAACAGGCTGTCACACATTTCTTCAAAGTGACCCCTGTTCCTTTTCCCAGAGATATCAATATCATTCAAACATTTCATATTCATAGGCAGATCTGAAGCATTTGCACTCATCAACTTCTTAAACTTTTCGCCCTCCTGAGCGAGTCGCAGTAAAGGCCTACTATTTGATTTGATATTCAGTTTATATTTCTTGCCAAACTCTTCACAGAAGAAGCCAACCAGAACATCATCAACTTTCCTTCCACCAACATAGGGGTCAAAGGCAACAACACAGTTGAACCCAGCGATCTGGGTGGTATCCATTATAGACCTCCTCTCTGCATCAGTGAAGAAGCATGGAACTGCAACACATTCTTTTACAGGTTTCTTCAATGCACTTTCTGCTGAACTATTTGACCGCTCAAGGTCACCTAGTTCTTTTTCTCTATCTGAATTCCACATGGAATGCATCTCAAGATCACGATCAAACTTCTGCCACCCGTCTTTCACCAGTTTCATTTTAGAAATATTCTCTGAAAGGCACTTGAAATTCATTTGCTTCACGTTTTCACCAACAGCCTTAGTTTTCTCCACTAGGTGGCGTTTGCTTTTTCCTCCCAGATTTATATCACTTGCTTTAGTTTTCTCCGCTTTAGTTTTCTCCACTAGGTTTTCAGCCTGAACTGAGAAATCATCACATTTCTTACACAACTCCTTTATTTGCTGAAGTTCTAATGATACATTTTCCAATGCTTGAAGTTTTTGAAGGAACGGTTTATTCCAAAGGGGTGATTCAAGCCACGTGTCATCACATTTCTGAGGCTCACTCAGGACAGACCCCAAAACACTGATCCTTTTAAAAACTGCATCAGGCACACTATCCCCTCTTTGGGACAGATCCTCTGTTGCCTGGAATTCCTCTTCCAGTTCCTGCAACGGAATCTTCATCTCTTCTACTTGCTGTTCTAAGGCTCGTTTAGACTTTTCTAGCTCCTGAACGCTTTTCACAACATCATCCTTGGAGCTGACCAATTCTTCCATTTCTGTACGCAGCTGTTTGTTAACACTTTCTAGTTCAGCCTTACACTCTAGAACTTCCTCCAAAGAGCGAGCCAAGAACAGGGCTTTGCTCTCGTTATCACGCGCCTCCGTTTTTGCACGGTCGCGTTCTTCTGCATATTTTGCAGACACAGTCTTCTCTTCACCAAGCATCTGATCAAACTTCTTTTTCACATCTTCAACACACTGTAATGAACCAACGCTTTCTTCCATGCGTTTTTTCATATCCGCTATCTGAGCTTGCAATGTTGCGACTTGCTCTGATAGGTTTTTCTTTGCTTCCGCCTCCTCTTTTAATTGTTCCAGGAAGCCATTTTTCTCATCTTCCATTTGTTTGAGCTTTGTGCTAAAACTCAGCCTTTGACACCTCTCTTCCTGTAAGAGTTCCTGCGTGTCTTGCAGCTGCGATTCCAAGATAGAAAAATCTTCCGCAATTTCTCTAGATTTGCTGTCTGCTTGAGAAAGCTGATTTGTAACATTGTCCAACTCAACCTGCAGTCGGTTTGCCTTCTCTGACAGCTTAGCACACAATCGGTCACCTTCTGACACCTTGACTTGCGATTCCAGAAGCTGTGCCTCTACTTTTTCCCTCTTATGTTCACAATCTCCTTTTCCCTGCATAAGAGCCTTCACCTCATTGGCTAGCATCTGGGAATAAGAATGTAATTCTGCCACACAGGCTTCTTTCTCCTTTAACTGCTGCTGGACACGTTGGGCTTCCCCTTTCCAACTTTCACAGTCCGCACGCCATTCATCTACCACATTGCTCAAAGTAGTGAGCTCATACACAGTACTCAGTAATTTAGCCTCTCTTTCACTTTTCTCTTTGTCGCTGAGAGACAATGTCGCTTTCAGAGCAACATTCTGTTCCTGCGACTCCTGCAGGTCTATTTTTGTAGCTCCCAAAGACTGAAGACTTTTTTCCAGCTGATTACGCAACTCCAACATATCAGCCATACTTTGCTTCTGCAAAGTCTGAATTTCACTTTCCTTTTCCATGAGGATGGTATCTTTCTCCATTATAGTCTCTCTGCGTTTTTGCAACTCGACCAAAAGAAGAGCAGTGGATTCTTCCCACTGTGACACATGAGACTTGAGTAGTTCATTCGTTTCCTGCAAGTTTCTATGCTCCATTTTAAGCAATTCCAAGGCTTGTTCCTTTTCTTCCATTTTCCGTTGCAAGGCATCCAACTCAGCCCTGCACACATACTCGGTTTCCTCCAAACCGATGGCCTCCATTGGCTGCTGGCGTCTCTGTTTCCAGCCTGCCATGCTCTCTTGATGAGCCTTTTGTTGAGCTGCAAAGCTCTGCTGAAAATCCGCATTTGCCTGCTGTTGAGCTGCATTTGCTTGCTGTTGAGCTGCATTTGATATAATCAGATGTTTCAACATCTCCTCCATTTTGAGCTTACTTTTCATCTGAGCACACTGCGTCTCCATAGCAGTTTCATCAGTGTTGCTAGGGACAACAACCTTCCTCTTTAGTAGACTCTCTTTAGGCATGGATGGGGCTGGTTCAGACGGCAACATCCCCTCCATCCATAGAATCCGGTCTCTCATTTCATCTATCTTTGCATTTTTCAGGCGTTTGGACCGCCCCATCTTCAATAACTCCACAAACAAATTTTTCACAGTCCAGCAAACAATTTTCAGACCACTGTCTCTTCAACACATGTAGTTTTTCTCTCTCTTGCAGGATCTCTTTTCCTGCACACACAGTTTGTGCAGTCACTTGCACCAGACACAACAAAGTTCATCAAATAATTGCACTTCCTTGCAGGGATCTCTGCTTATGCCCACTGCATACCTCCACCATATGTGAGGGATTAGCTCGGTGGCGGGTGTGGATGACCCCTTGGGGGGTGCGTTTTCCCAGAGAGGTAGCCGACAAGTGCTTGCAAACAAACAGTGTGGTTTATTAAATGGTGTTTTCTTCACCAGGCTGTATGCAGCAAAACATCCAAAATAAAATAAAACAGAAAATAAATCCTTGCCTCTGTGGGCGGCTACCTTCTCACAACTGGAACCTGCCTAAGTGTCTGTCTCCAACCTACCGTCGGGCAGACTTCCTTGTCACATAGCGGACACTCAATAGTCCTTTTATAATAGCTTCACAGGGCAACACAGTCCTTTTGTTTCTTTCACATCAACAGTTCGTCTTCTCACCTTTGAGACGTATTCACCCTTGGTTACCGTCCCGGGCACACATCACTCCGGGGGGTCTTCTCCCAGGCCCACACATCCTGTCGGGAGGCACACGCTGACTGTCCTCCTGCTCCCAGCCCACATGGCTTCAGGATGCAGCTTCTGGAGGCAGCAAACAATAGGAATTTCTCTGAACAAATTATAGAGCCTTAACTCCCTCATTCTGAACAGGTGAAGGCCTTTCAACTTCCTGCTGGCTATCTCTGTAGCCAACACCCTAAATTAATTAATGGACTTTCTAAGTCAGGTGGAAATGTATCTCCTTCCTGTGACTACATTCCCAGATTTAGCTGACTTCCTGTTACAATATATATATATATATAATATATATTTTTTTTATTAATTTGGAGCACAACAGTCACTTTATATATTTCGGACAATCTTTCCTGGCTATTCATATATATATAGACATTCTACCTCTATCAATTTGGAGCACAGAAGTCACTTTAATATTTTGGATAATCCTTCCTGGTTATTTATATATATATATATTTCATTAATCTGGAGCACAGCAGTCACTTTATATATTTCGGACATTTTTCCTGGCTATTCATATATATATATATATATATATATATATATATATATATATATATAGACTTTTTTAGTGATTTTTTTTTTACTCTTCACTTACTGAATTGGTTTCGTTTTTATATATTTATGCTTTTTTCACTTTGCACTGATTTGCACAACCAATCAACTGATGGAATTTATTCTGATGCTTTTTGATAATTTGATGTTTTGATATTTTATCTTTACACTGGTAATACACACACCAGATATAGAGTATAGACATATTGGTATCTATAGTTCATAGCAAGCGCTGTATTTGATCTTTTCCTGAGATCATACATATCATACAGTATGTAGAGCTGCTAGCTTACAGAGTATCGACTCATTGTAAGATAGACAGGACCACTTTATATAAATGTGTACTTTAGTCATTGTTGTGCTCTGTATGATCCTCACTCCTTGTTCATTTCAGGATTTGTCACAGATGACATCGGCAGCATATTTGAGGAGCACAGGATCATTGGAGATGCCAGGATCCTCCAGTGTCTGCCGCCTTTGCAGTCCGGTGGAATTTACCTGAAAGACGAGAATCGCTTTCTGTTTTGGAACGTCATTGTAGGACAGACTTCCTGCGCCCGCTTTAAGATCATCAATAGCGGGAAAGTGGCCCGTGATGTGACCCTGAATGCCAAACCCATGTCCAGTAAGGTACAGAAGTTTTGAGTCGGTGATGGTAACATGAATTCCTCACCAATCACCTTTTATTGTTCTGATGGAACATGAATCTTATTGACTGCTTGAAGGTTAAATCACTTGGCACTGGCCTATTCAGTTATCCTGTATGTGGATGTAGGGAGGATCTTATGTCAGCACTGTATGGTAAACTGGCCACTCTTCTACCTCTAGTCCACGGCTCGGATCACTGACATCTTCGAAATCCAGCCATCGCGATGACGGTGCCGAGTCACAGTCATAGCTTTGTCACCGTGTTCTTCACCCCCCAGAGTATGCAGATGTACCAGTGCTTCTTTGAGGTGGCCGTGGAGGGGATGCCAAGGTATAAAGCAATCTGCCAAACATGCTTCATGTAGTATGAGGTAACATGGAGGATATGTCAGTAGAGCATAGTATTTCATCATATAATGCAACATGGAGAGTATGTCAGGCAGGAGAGCACAGTATGCTGTAGTATGAGAAATCATGGGGAATGTGTCAAGAGAGCACAGTATATTGTAGTATGAAACATCATGGATATGTCAGGAGATCACAGTATACTGTATTATACAACATCATGAAGAGTATGTTAGGAGATCACAGTATACTTTCGTATGAGACATCATGGAGAGTATGTCAGGAGATCACAGTATACTGTAGTATGAGACATCGTGGAGAGTATGTCAGTAGATCACAGTATACTGTAGTATACAACATCATGGAATGGAGAGTATGTTAGGAGATCCCAGTATACTGTAGTATGAGACATCGTGGAGAGTATGTTAGGAGATCACAGTATACTGTAGTATACACAATCATGGATAGTATGTCAGGAGATCACAGTATACTGTAGTATGAGACATCATGGAGAGTATGCCAGGATACAACAGTATTCTGTACAATGACACATCATGGAGAGTATGTTAGGAGATCTCACTATACTGTAGTATAAGACATCATGGTGAGTATGCCAGGAGACCACAGTATACTGTAATATGAGACCTCATGGAGCGTATGTCAGGAGAGCACAGTATATTGTAGTATGAGACAACATGGAAAGTATGTCAGGAAAGCACAGTGTATTGTAGTATGAGACATCATGGAGAGTATGTCAGGAGAGCACAATTATATTGTAATATAAGACAACACAAAGAGTATGTCAGGAGACCACAGTATACTGTAGTAGATGAAATGACCTGGAGGAAACCAGGATAAAACCATCCTGGCTTTAATCCAACATTAGCTTAGCCAAATTCCTCTGAAGACTCAGTTATATTAGAAACACAGACATAAGTTGTGGAGTGAAGGGTTTGTAATTGATTTGAGGATCTTCAATGGAAAAACCTAACGTGATGCTTCTTATCTCCCCCATAAGTCAGTATTGTGGCCATCTCAAATGTTATGAAATGTCATTGTGGGTTTGTGTCCTTGTCTTTTGTATGAACATTTATTTATTTTCTCCTTCTTTAGTGCTCTTTCCAAGTCCCAAAACTTGACCTTTGACATCTGTGGGGAGGGCAACCTTCCCTGGGTCACCATCTTACGCCCCATACTGCGCAACAAGCATGGAAACCCTGTCCTACTTTTCCAAAGACTTCTGATTGGTCAGAGCCACCAGCTCCCCCTTGTTTTAAAGAATGAAGGATCTATCCCAGCCCAGGTGACTGTCCTACCGTCAGCACTGTACACACACACTCTATTTGTAGTAATGTAATAGCTGGATATAAATTTTGTATTACACCTTGGGGTTGATTTGCTAAAACTGGAAAGTGCAAATCTGCATAGAAGCCAATCAGCTCCCAGTTTTATTTTTGTCAAAGCTTAATTGAACAAGCTAAACTTAGAAGCTGATTGGCTACCATACCCAGCTGCACCAGATTTTGCACTCTCCAATTTAGTAAATCAACCCCCTTATGTTATAGTGTCTTGCTGTGCAGCACAGCAATGATACACAGTGTGTTACAAAGTATGATACCCCTTTATAATACATTGTAATAGAGGAGAATCATCCTGGTGTCTTGTGTATGTATTCTATCAGTAACTGAATTTCTCCCCTGACAGCTGAACATTGACTTATTTGAATGTGGGCAAGTCTTCAATTTAAAACCAAAGCCCAACACACACTGCATCTACCCAGCCTGGGGTGAGGGAGGAGAGCCAGGTGAGAAACCATCAGCTACCCTAAATGTTGTGTATATTTGTGTGAAGTACAGCCATTCTGAGTGACTTGTGTATCAGTGTGAAGTATAGCCATCCTTAGTGCTGTGTGTATATCAGTGTGTGTGTGTGTGTGTGTGGGGGTGGGTTATAGAAGTTGTCTTTCATCTCATGTTCTCTTGTGGCCCATAGGGCGCCGGCCACATACCGCCTCACTGATCCTTCATCCAGGGGAAGTGGCAGAATTCGATGTGATCTTTTGTCCCACTGAGCCACTCCGATGTGAGTGCGCCTTGCAAATGTCGGTGCTGGACAATCAATATGAGAAGACCAGTGTACAACTAGTGGGGGAGGGTTACTTGGAAGACCTGACCCTCGACAATATCCACAGCCCGGGAGGACTGTTCACCCCTGAAGGACAGCTGGATGATGATGTGGAAGGTAAAGCTTCAATTGTGAATGAGTCATTAGGGATGGTGAAAGCCGGTATATCAGCTATCACATTGACATAAAGAAAGAGCCATGTGTGAGTGCCCACCATACCTTAGTGCCCTTTTTATAACTGTAATTTTCTGTGTTTATGTAACAGCCACCCGGACCGAGCACGTTGTTTTTGGGGACTGTCACATCGGTCAGCAATACCAGGTGACATTCACCATGACAAACCGCAGCCTTACGGACACCATGAGGTTTGAGTGGCCTCAGGAGGCTCCTCTGGACTTCTCCCCTCAGGTATGATATGAAGGTGTCACAGTGCGGTCACCTGCCATAGACATGAGATAAAGGAATCACTGTTTATCCTGCCCACAGGTTGGACATATCCATGCCGGCTGCACCAAGGATGTGACGCTCACTATGAAGTCTGATGTGGCTGTGATACTGGACAAGTCTCCGATGAAGTGCAGAGTGTGGCGGATCTCGTTCCCACTTCCCGTGGACCAGATTCCAGACTGGGATGACAGAATGAGGACAGTGAAGTGGGTGGATGGAGGGAAAGGAGTGCAGCGCCCAACCAAAAAGAAGGTGAGCTGGGAGAAACCAAAGTGAGCATCCATTCTGACAGTGACATGTTGGTGGGGAGAGACTTTATTCATGTCAAGATGTGAAGTTATCAGAGTTTATTGTACAGAGCCATTTTCACATCATGGAGCTTTAATAACCTTACTATCTGAGCTAAGGTTTGCAGGGGGACAGGGCAGAAGGCAGGGTTAGACAACAGCGAGGGACCAGAAAGAGAGCTGTAATATTGCCATAACACTGCATTGCTAGCTACAAACTGGATGACTTTAGTACAACTCTGATCAGCTGGGACTGTCTTGGGAAGGAGAAGCAGTGAGTAGAATTAACAACAGTGGTAGATTAATTTCCCACGGCTCTGCTTTCACCTAAGGCTTGATTCCTGCAGCTCAGTATTACTTACCTGCTTATTGTCAGCTAGCTATGCCGATTATGCTTTCTGCCGATATAATGATCTCATCAGCCTTTTAACCAGCACTGTCCAACTGTAAGAGCAAAGCGGCATATTAAATTGCAGTGGATGGCAAAAGCAGAAACAGTGTCCGCATGCATTGACGGCTTAACTATTATTGATGACACATACAGTATATATGCTTTCTGCTTGCTAAATGCCACTAACATTACTAGTGCTTGAATAACTAACAATCTCTCTCTCCTTGGATTCAGCTATAATGATGCATTCTTTCCCTTTGCATTTCAATGATACATTTTATGGATATTGAATTACTGCTTCACTACCTGAATAGGTCAACTAGCTTGAAAGTCAAATTTAAAGGAGTAATTTCCCAATTTTGATATCCTGTGATATCTGCATGTGGTATCTATATTCTACCATTGATGTTGGAATTGTGCGACAATCCTGTCTATTGCAGTTTATCTACATCAAGCCTATATGTTTTTTTGATTGCCATTATTAGCCATACTGGATTAAGCGCACTTATCCAACTACTGGATAAGATCCATGAGTAGCTACACTGATATTCCCTTATCACATTGGGTAACAATCCAGATTTTTTTAATAATCTTGTGGTATGTATGATGTATTAATGTTTGTCCTTTGGAAGGTTTAACCCGTAAGTGGATGACTATCCACATATATTTATAAAAATCTCAATAAACATTTTTGCATACTAAACTGCTTGGTAAACTATTGCCTACTATTAGACAGTCTGTCTTTTCAGCTGCCATTTTTTCTTAAATTTTACTTAGTCCCTAGGTAATTACCACACCTAAATGGTGTGTCAGTGAGTATCCAACCCCTCGATTGCCTGGTGGTTTTCACCTTTTTTCTTTAGACAACACCAACCACAGCAGTCATGTCAACTGTCCATCATACTGGAGAATCTCTGGTACCAGTGGGCAATAGGTTCCTTCCTGAGAGTATGGGAGCCAAACAGTCATAAATTGGGCAGTTCTGAGGGCAGCAGTGGATCTGTGATGGCAGGATGAATGACTGCATGTCTTTGGTCAGAGAAGTGCTTTGGTGTGGACAGCGGGGTTCCCTTGGAGCAGTACAACTTCAATAATAGACATCTGTCTGCAGGTGATAGAGACAGATCAGGAACCGGCACACACACTTCTGGATGATGGGTCTCGCCAGGTGGAGCTGTTGGTGAGCGCTGCTGTGGACTATGCTCAGTACAAGGCCAGTTCTGCGGACATCCATTTCCGAGATACTCTTCTGTATCAGACACTAGTGTACAAGTGAGTGCAGAGAGAAGCAGAGACCTTTAACAGGAACTGACTTCTTTCTTATCTGTGTGCAAAAACTGACCTTTTTCTATCTCTGTGTGCAGGAACTGACCTCCTCTCTCTATCTCTGTGTGCAGGAACTGACCTCCTCTCTCTATCTCTGTGTGCAAGAATTGACCTCTTTTCTATTTCTGCATGCAGGAACTGACCTCTTCTCTATATCTGTGTGCTGAAACTGACCTCCTCCCTATCTCTGTGTGCAGGAACTGACATCCTCTCTATCTTTGTGTGCAGGAACTGACCTCCTCTCTATCTATGTGTGCAGGAACTGACCTCCTTTTATCTGTGTTCAGGTTCCTCTTACAGAACAGTGGTTCTGTCCAGCTTGAGTTCTCCTGGCAGGTCCAGATGGAAGGACAGAGCAGAGCCATGGAGAAGGGTAAATGGACATTGTGAAACCTTGCATATTAAGCTGCTGGTGATGGGTGGTGCTGCATTGCTGTCTATATAATCGCATGACCATTATAAAGCTTACTCTTCTGAAGATTTTTACCTCCAAAGATGGCGATGTTGGTGGAGCTGGGGGTGACTTAATTATTTTGGTCAAGTGAGACCACCAACATGATGAACCGCCATTACCTGACTAGACAAAATATAAATGTGCTGTGAGGGAATTGCAGAGATTGCACAGAGATGTGGGATGTCTTGTGTAGAGACAACAGTGGGCAGCAGTGAGCTTCTCTAGGACCAGATAACAGCGTGTTCATTCTATTTTTACATCTCAATCAGAACATTTAACCAATTTCCATTATTGCAAGTTACAAAAGACAAATTAAAAAAATAATTTACCATTGGACTCCTCTATACTCCCTATCAACTGCTGGGATTATACTGAAACAGCCAGATAAAACCATATTGTCTGTCCATCTTCATTTATGAAGAACTTCCTGTATTGCCAACATCAACCAGACACAAACCTCCCTCCATTATTCTACAGCAGTGGTCTCCAAAATTACAGCCCGGGGGCCAGATGTGGTCATTTGCTTGCTTATATCTGACCCTTGAGGCACTATTTCATCCACTGATACCAATAATGGGGCATAACCCCCCCCCTCCACTGACACCAGTGAACGGGCACAATTCCTCCCACTGGCACCAATGAACGGCCACAATGCCTCCCAATGATGGGGCACAATTCCCACCATGATGGGACACAATTCCTCCTACTAACACCAATGATGGGGCACAATTCCTCTCAATGACACCAACAATGGGGCACAATTCTTCTCACTTGCACCATTGAATGGGCACAGTTCCTCCCAATGACACCAACAATGGGGCACAATTCCTCCCAATGACACCAATAATGGGGCACAATTTCTCCCAAGTTTTTACCCATAGACGTTGGGACCTTTTCGACGTCAAATGGCCACAGTCTGGCGCTCCCAAAGTCTGAAGGACAGTAAACTGGCCCTTTGTTTAAAATGTTTGGAGACCCCTGCTCTACAGGACAGGATCTGAACTGAGTCTTTGCGGTGAGACAACACAGACAGTTTCCTATTTCAGGCACCATGATAAATGAGGCCAATTCATTGTATAACACAGTGTTTCTCAACTTCAGTCCTCAGGGCATACTAACAGGCCAGATTTTAAGTATTACCTTGGGGAGATGCAAACTAGAATACTGCAATCACTGAGCATCAAAATATATCACCTGTGATATATTTCAGTTTTCTTGCAAACCTGGCCTGTTAGTGTGCCCTGAGGACCAGAGTTGAGAAACACTGGTATAACACACTCACTTTGCTGTAGATGGTCATATTCCTGTATGTACAGTATTATTGGCTGTAAGACAACACATATAGTTTATGTTTCAGACACCTTGATAAATGAGGTCCATTTATCGTATACCACACACACATTGTAGTATTTGGTCACATTCCTGTACGTATTGTTGGCAGATTCCCTGGGCAGTTCCAGCTGCACTTCCAACCACAGCCGTCCTTCCGGCGCCTTAGAGAGCGTGACGTCTATGCTGTCTATGGGAACAGATTCATCCCCGTTCTGCATTCAGCCAAACACTGGCTACATACCTACTGGGGACAGCTAGGAGTTTCTCATTAAGTTTTCTCCTGTCGGCAAATTTGAGGGTCATTTGATCTGCAGGTGAGGTGGTAATCTGTGAAACTGTTAGTGTTACATATGATGAAATGATTGACCCAGGATGACCTCACTTCCTTCTATCTTCCAGCATCCCTAATCTGCTCCCTGGGCAGCTGGAGCCACATCTCCTGGTCAGAGGCCGTAGCCTGCGGCCATACTGCCACTTCCAGTTGGAGGACTCTGACTATATCAGCAGTGGGAGATGCAACCCAGAGCTATGTGGACCCCGTGGAGCCCCTTCAGGGACCACTTTGGATCCAAACACCCGAGTTGTGGAATTCACCTCGCTGGGGGTCAGGACCAAAAATGTCAGGTAAGCAGGAACACTAAGAAGTTACAGTGGTACATGTAATATATTTGTAAAAAAAAAAAATTACATTTTGTTTTGCTATATCTTATTAGGAGCTTCAGTATTGTGAATCCCACCAACAGTCCTTACTCCTTCCTGTGGACATGTGAGGACCCCCCCCCAACTATCCAGCACCCTCCAACCTCCCGCTGTCTGAATGAGCAGGGGCTGATCCAGCCAGAGAAGAAGGCAGAGGTAGGTGTTATGGTACCAGTGTTTCAAGGGAGGAATACAGTATGTGCTATGACACTAGCCTATTGGGGAATGGGGGAGAGGGGTGTTATGGCACTAGTGTATTGGTGGAGAGAGTAGGTATCATGAAAGGGAGGGTAAGGGTACAAGTGCATCATGGGAGGGGTTAGATGTCATGGTGCCAGTGTGTAGGGGGAGTGGGGGGGGGGGTTGTATGTCCTGGCACCGGTGTATCAGGGGATGAGTAATGGTCATGGTGCCAGTGTATTAGGGGAGGGGGTGGGTAGGTGTCATGGTACAAGTGCGTGTTGGGATGGGGTGTCATGTCACTTACTGTAGGGGGTAGTTGTCATGATACAAGTGTATCATAGAAGGGGTTAATTGTCATGTCACTGTATCGGGGAAAGGTGTAGGTGTCATAGTACCAGGGCCGGTGCAAGGATTTCTGCCTACACAAGCGAAGCTCCATTTTGGCGCCCCCCCCCCCAACGGCCACCCACGTCCCTTGCAAAAATGTTTCTTTCAATAATTTCTTTATATATATATGCCCTCCTGCTTTCATTATCCACCCCGTCTCCATTAACCCCCCTTGCTCCTTCTTCCATCATCCATCCCCCCTGGGCCCTGCTCTGCTTCCGCTATCCATCCCCCGTGCTTCCCCCACTCCTTCTTCCATTATGCCCGTGGCGGAGCTAGACTTTTAAAACAGGGGTGGCAAAGGGGTGGCAAGGTATTATTATTTTGGGGGGTCAATATACAAAGTGTTATTTAGTGTCAGATTTGTCCACCGCAATGTCGCAGTCCCTCTAATAATCCCTGATCGCTGCCATTACTAGTAAAAAACAATTAAAAAATAAAAAGTTCCATAGTTTGTAGATGTAATAACTTTTTTGCAAACCAATCAAAATACACTTAGGATTTTTTACAAAAAATATGTGGCAGAACACATATTAGCCTAAATTTATGAAAAAATTTGATTTTTTTCATTGGGAATGTTTTATAGCAGAAAGTAAAAAGGATTTGTCGCTAATTTTATGTTTATAGCGCAAAATATAAAAACTGCAGAGGTGATCAAATATCACCAAAAGAAATCTCTATTTGTGGGAAAAAAAATACATCAGTTGTATTTGGGTACAAAAGTGGCAAAAGTGAGAAAGGGGCCTTCAGTAATTAAGGTATAGTGTGCCCCCTTTCAATGCAGAGAGACCAGCGTGCCCCCTTTCAATGCAGAGAGACCAGCGTGCCCCCTTTCAATGCAGAGAGACCAGCGTGCCCCCTTTCAATGCACAGTGACCAGCGTGCCCCCTTTCAATGCACAGTGACCAGCATGCCCCCTTTCAATGCAGTGACCAGCGTGCCCCCTTTCAATGCAGAGAGACCAGCGTGCCCCCTTTCAATGCACAGTGACCAGCGTACCCCCTTTCAATGCACAGTGACCACCGTGCCCCCTTTCAATGCAGTGACCAGCGTACATGCCCCCTTCAATGCACAGTGACCAGCGTACATGCCCCCTTCAATGCAGTGACCAGCGTACATGCCCCCTTCAATGCAGTGACCAGTGTACATGCCCCCTTCAATGCACAGTGAGCAGCGTACATGCCCCCTTCAATGCAGTGACCAGTGTACATGCCCCCTTCAATGTAGTGACCAGTGTACATGCCCCCTTCAATGCAGTGACCAGCGTACATGCCCCCTTCAATGCAGTGACCAGCGTACATGCCCCTTTCAATGCAGTGACCAGCGTACATGCCCCCTTCAATGCAGAGATCAGCGTGCGTGCCCCCTTCAATGCAGCGACCAGCATACCATTCCCCGAATGCAGAGATCAGCGTATATGCCCCCAATGCAGTGACCAGCATACATGCCCCCAATGCAGAGATCAGTGTGCGTGCCCCCTTACCTACCTGGAGCAGCAGCGGCGGCGGTCGGTTTCTTCTGAGTCCCCGTGACCGGCGGTGCTTCTCCACGAGTCCTTCCGCTTCCGCCTCCTCCTCGGCTAATGGCAAGGGGTTTGCCTTGCGGCCAATCAAGAAGCGCGTATCGGACGCGCTTCCTGATTGGCCAGGATCGGTGTGACAATAGCGAATTTTCATTCGCTATTGTCACGCAATGGGTGGGCTCGGGATGCACTGCTCTGCACCCCGGGTCCAACCTTTGCATCGCCCTATTAGAGCCTCTGGCTCTAATCAGGTGATGCAAAAAAAAATCCCATTGAACTCCATGCGTCCAGCTCCTCTGCATGCAGATTAGGGGGCCGGACGCATGGATGGGGGGGCGCCGCCCCTGCGCCCTCTGTACACCGGCCGCCACTGTGGATGGATTCCAAGGATGCCCCTACTATTCAGTCACAGACTTGCTCAGACACTCACCTTCTTCCTCCTCCCTCCCCCCCTTAGGCACTCACCTTCTTCCTCCTCCCTCCCCCCCCCTCAGGCACTCACCTTCCTCCTCTTCCCTCCCCCCCCTCAGGCACTCACCTTCTTCCTCCTCCCTCCCCCCCCCTCAGGCACTCACCTTCTTCCTCCTCCCTCTCCCCTCAGGCACTCACCTTCTTCCTCCTCCCTCCCCCCCTCAGGCACTCACCTTCTTCCTCCTCCCCCCCCCTCAGGCACTCACCTTCTTCCTCTTCCCTCCCCCCCTCAGGCACTCACCTTCCTCCTCCCTCCCCCCTCAGGCACTCACCTTCTTCCTCTTCCCCCCCCCCAAGCACTCACCTTCTTCCTCCTCCCTCCCCCCCCTCAGGCACTCACCTTCTTCCTCCTCCCTCCCCCCCTCAGGCACTCACCTTCTTCCTCCTCCCTCCCCCCCTCGGGCACTCACCTTCTTCCTCCTCCCTCCCCCCCCTCGGGCACTCACATTCCTCTTCTTCCCCCCCCTCGGGCACTCACATTCCGCTTCCTCCCCCCCCTCGGGCACTCACATTCCTCTTCCTCCCCCCCTCGGGCACTCACATTCCTCTTCCTCCGCCCCCCTCGGGCACTCACATTCCTCTCCCTCCCCCCCCTCAGGCACTCACCTTCTTCCTCTTCCCTCCCCCCCCTCAGGCACTCACCTTCTTCCTCCTCCCTCCCCCCCCTCAGGCACTCACCTTCTTCCTCCTCCCTCCCCCCCCTCAGGCACTCACCTTCTTCTTCCTCCCTCCCCCCCTCAGGCACTCACCTTCTTCCTCTTCCCTCCCCCCCTCAGGCACTCACCTTCTTCCTCCTCCCTCCCCCCCTCAGGCACTCACCTTCTTCCTCCTCCCCCCCCTCAGGCACTCACCTTCTTCCTCTTCCCTCCCCCCCTCAGGCACTCAACTTCTTCCTCCTCCCTCCCCCCCTCAGGCACTCACCTTCTTCCTCTTCCCCCCCCCAAGCACTCACCTTCTTCCTCCTCCCTCCCCCCCTCAGGCACTCACCTTCTTCCTCCTCCCTCCCCCCCCCTCGGGCACTCACCTTCTTCCTCCTCCCTCCCCCCCCCTCAGGCACTCACCTTCTTCCTCCCCCCCCCCCAGGCACTCACCTTCTTCCTCCTCCCTCCCCCCCTCAGGCACTCACCTTCTTCCTCCTCCCTCCCCCCCTCAGGCACTCACCTTCTTCCTCTTCCCTCCCCCCCTCAGGCACTCACCTTCTTCCTCTTCCCTCCCCCCCTCAGGCACTCACCTTCTTCCTCCTCCCTCCCCCCCTCAGGCACTCACCTTCTTCCTCTTCCCCCCCCCAAGCACTCACCTTCTTCCTCCTCCCTCCCCCCCCTCGGGCACTCACATTCCTCTCCCTCCCCCCCCTCAGACACTCACCTTCTTCCTCTTCCCTCCCCCCCCTCAGGCACTCACCTTCTTCCTCCTCCCTCCCCCCCCTCAGGCACTCACCTTCTTCCCCCCCCCCCTCAGGCACTCACCTTCTTCCTCCTCCCTCCCCCCCCCCCTCAGGCACTCACCTTCTTCCTCCTCCCTCCCCCCCTCAGGCACTCACCTTCTTCCTCCTCCCTCCCCCCCTCAGGCACTCACCTTCTTCCTCCCCCCCCCCTCAGGCACTCACCTTCTTCCTCTTCCCTCCCCCCCTCAGGCACTCACCTTCTTCCTCCTCCCTCCCCCCCTCAGGCACTCACCTTCTTCCTCTTCCCCCCCCCCCCAAGCACTCACCTTCTTCCTCCTCCCTCCCCCCCCTCAGGCACTCACCTTCTTCCTCCTCCCTCCCCCCCCCCTCGGGCACTCACCTTCTTCCTCCTCCCTCCCCCCCTCAGGCACTCACCTTTCTTCTCCTCCCTCCCCCCCTCAGGCACTCACCTTCTTCCTCCTCCCTCCCCCCCCTCGGGCACTCACATTCCTCTTCCTCCCCCCCCTCGGGCACTCACATTCCGCTTCCTCCCCCCCCTCGGGCACTCACATTCCTCTTCCTCCCCCCCTCGGGCACTCACATTCCTCTTCCTCCGCCCCCCTCGGGCACTCACATTCCTCCTCCCCCCTGCGGTACTCACATTCCTCTTCCTCCCCCCCCTCGGGCACTCACATTCCTCTCCCCCCCCCCTCGGGCACTCACATTCCTCTTCCTCCCCCCCTCAGGCACTCACATTCCTCTTCCCCCCCTCGGGCACTCACGTTCCTCTTCCTCCCCCCCTGCGGCACTCACATTCCTCTTCCCCCCCTGCGGCACTCACATTCCTCTTCCTCCCCCCCCCCGGGCACTCACATTCCTCTTCCCCCCCCTCGGGCAATCACATTCCTCTTCCTCCCCCCCGGGCACTCACATTCCTCTTTCTCCCCCCCCCCCTGCGGCACTCACATTCCTCTTCTCCCTCCCTCGGGCACTCACATTCCTCTTCCTCCCCCCCACCTGCAGCACTCACATTCCTCTTCTCCCCCCCTCGGGCACTCACATTCCTCTTCCTCCCCCCCACCTGCGGCACTCACATTCCTCTTCCTCCCCCCCCCCCTCGGGCACTCACATTCTTCTTCCCCCCCCTCGGGCACTCACATTCCTCTTTCCCCCCCCTCGGCACTCACATTCCTCTTCCTCCCCCCCCTCGGGCACTCACATTCCTCTTCCCCCCCCCCTCGGGCACTCACATTCCTCTTCCTCCCCCCCCCCTTGGGCACTCACATTCCTCTTCCTCCCCCCCCCTGCGGCACTCACATTCCTCTCCCCCCCCCCCTGCGGCACTCACATTCCTCTTCCTCCCCCCCCTGCGACACTCACATTCCTCTCCCCCCCCCCCCTCGGGGCACTCACATTCCTCTTCCCCCCCCTCGGGCACTCACATTCCTCTTCCCCCCCCCTGCGGCACTCACATTCCTCTTCCTCCCCCCCCCTCGGGGCACTCACATTCCTCTTCCCCCCCCCCCTGCGACACTCACATTCCTCTTCCCCCCCCCCCTCGGGCAGTCGGGCACTCACATTCTTGGGGTGGAGGCGGAGCCAATGCTAGCCTAGGTGGCAAGGACAGGAATATGAAATCCTCCTCCTCTCGTCATGTGACAGCAGAAGAGGTTCTCGGAGCGGAGGAGGATTTCAAATTCCTTTCCTCTCCTTGCCGCCTAGGCTAGCATTGGCTCCGCCTCCACCCCCCTCCGTCTTCTTCTGGCTGCAGCGCTGCGGCTGCTTGACACTCGGGGGGGCTAACTTAAAACGATCCACACAAGACACGGGGCAGGGCGGGCGGTGGCAACTCCGGTCCCCGGATAATTGAGCATTTAAAAAAAAAAAAAAAAGTTCATTTTTCCGCCCCATCCCGGCTGCGGACCTGCCCGCCCCAAGCGGCCGCTTGCTCCGCCTGGTGGTTGCGCCGGCCCTGCCCCTAGTTGTAGTATAACAGGCCCTGGTAAGGAGGAATGTTGGGCTCTGTAGTGCCCCTAGTTGTATTATAGCAGGCCCTGGTAAAGAGGAATGCTGGGCCCTGTAGTGCCCCGACTTACCAGGAAGCAGAGCTGCAGCCAGTTGTGGATGAAGTAGCGGTAGGTGTATGGAGTAGGGCTCGGACAGGTCCCGGGTGATGAGCCTCATGTCAGGAATTTGGAGCTCGGACTAGTGCAGTGCACGGTACAGGCGGAAAGCAGGGCCTCCTCGCTCCTCTGCGGTCAACTCAGGCTGTCTGCCGAGAACCGCACCGCTACCAGAAGTGTACCGAGCTGGGAAGGCCGCGACTTCGGGCGGCCGGGCTGTCAGAGCAGGCTGTCGGGCAGCAGCGGGCTAAGTGGGCGTGCCGTGTGTATCCCGGGGCCAGAGAGAGCACTGATAGCTCCGCTCTCCTCCTCTCCAGCGCCGCGAAGAGGAGCTCCGTATCCCACAAGCCCGGCCAGCGCCGCCATGTCACTTCTGTCCCCGCCCCCGGAAGTGACGTCATTAGGTAATCGATTATTCAACCACCCCGAATCGATGCAGAATGGCGAAGGGTCGCGTCGCGATGCATCGATTCGGCGATTATATTCAGCAGCCCTATTGGTGTATATAACACGCGCCGGGCCCCAGTATATGAAGGATCAAATGGCGTATGTTCTATTACCCATTTTAAGATATATAATCAGAATTCATCCCCAAAGCATTACATGCTGTCAATGAAGAAACCAGATGATCCTTCCAAAGATCCATTCACTTTCACATCACAGCCTCTCTCTACATTACAGTCATTACAGTGCCCCTTCACAGTGCAGTCCCCTTTACATCACAGTGCCCCTTTACATTAATGTAACTGGGACTACTCTGTAAAGGGGGCACTGTAATGTAAAGTGGGGCTGTGATGTAAAGGGGGCACTGTAATGTAAAGTGGGGATGTGATGTAAAGGGGGCACTGTAATGTAAAGTGGGGCTGTGATGTAAAAGGGGCACTATAATGTAAAGGGGACACTGTAATGATTATAGTCCCCCTTATAGTACAGTGCCACTAGCAACCCTGCACAGGACTCCTACCTTTGGCAGAGCAGAGGCTGTGATTAGTCCATGTGTCCTCTCCTGGCTCACCCACCCACCCACCGAACAATGTCATCCTATCAGCAGGGCAGGGGGCGGGAGAAACTCTCTATTCTGCTCTTCAGCTCCTCCTGCCCTGCTGATTGGATGACATCATCAGCCGGGTGGGCGGAGATGCTGGGAGAGGATATGCAGGCATGGTCACACAACAGGAGATGAGCCTCGACCGCGGTCCGCACGGGTCTATCGCAGTCACTACTCATCTCCTGCTGTGCAGCCCGGTCATCAACAGGCTGTGGACCATCACAGGTCCATGGCCCGGGTTGGGGACCCCTGCTCTATAGGACCAAGACAGAACCGCAGTGCCATTTACAGAGAACTTCTAGAACGGGGGCTTCAACCATGTATCATGTTCTATACAAACATGAGCATAGCCAGTCCCGCCTCAGGCATATGAACTAGAAATCCCATCAAAGGGAATAGTGGTATCCTCAAAGTCTGTGCGTACTTCAAACCAGGGGAGCCCAGGAATGACGGCAGGAGGGAAAGAGGTGTTCAGGTGGCTGTAGAGTCACTCAGATCATTTTTACATCATAGAGCATTGGTGGCACCATAAAATTATACCAGGATCATGGCTGCAGCCCGAGGACATGCAGGTATATCCTAGGGTCTGGAAATGGTTAAAGCCTCCTAAAGTCTAATCTGAATGGACATACAGAGCAGCGGCTTGGGTTTCCCCATAGCAAGCTGCTTACTGTGGGGGCACTCGGCAGGAGGGAGGGAGAGGCCAGGGGAGCCGAAGAGGGGCCCAAGAAAAGGAGAATCTGGGCTGCTCTGTGCAAAACCAACTACACAGAGCAGGTAAGTATAACATGTTATTGGTATTTTTAAATGAAAAAACTGAGTCTTTAGTATCACTTTAAATATTTTTATTTTGGTAATAAGACAAATAAATCCACTGACAAGAGTTATAAAGATATAGATTTTTATTATTTCCTGAAATGAAAAAACCAACAAGATCCTATAATAAAAATCACAAAGCAGTTTTATTTCCGCACATTTTTCTGTTTCCGCACTTAAGAAAGTTGCATATCCTCATTCTTCCAGCAGTGGCAGTGAGCAGTCCTTACATTATACTGAAGGGGTGTCACATGAGCACCGTCCGGTGCTGGAATACTAAAGAAGGGCTTATTCACATCATGTCCACTGAGCTGCATTTTGCTGCACACCTCCACACATGTATAGCATGAGCAGATCTGGTACAGGGGGGGGGGGGGGGGGTTGAAGGGACAGGGTGCCCTGAGCGGTAACATCAGCGGGGACTCCGATGCACAGGGCAGGTGACTCCGTTTACCGCCTGACACCCGCGATCGCTCCCCACTGAGAGAGAACAATGGTCAGCTATTGTAAACACAGCTGACTGTTCTTCTCCCTGGAATGATCACAGAGCGCCTCTGATCCTTCTATATAGGATCACATGTCTCTGTGATAATTTCACGCCCCCATACAGTTAGAAACACGCCCCTAGGTACACATTTAACCCCTTGATCACCCACAGTGTTAACCCCTTCCCTGCCAGTGTCATTAGTACAGTGACAGTGCATATTTATAGCACTGATTACTGTAGTAATATAACTGGTCCCCCCAAAAGTGTCAAAAATGTCAGTCAGGGGTCCAATCTGTCCGCCGCAATGTCACAGTCCCGCAAAATATGACAGATCACCGCCATTACTAGTGAAAAAAAAAAAGAGAAAAACAATAAAAATTACATAAAACTTTCCCGTAGTTAGTAGACGCGATAACTTTTGCACAAACCAACCAAAAATATGTAGCAGAAAACAAATTGGCCTAAAATGTTTTCTATTGAATTTGTATTGTTTTAAGTATTTTCTTGTTTTGAAACGACATTGACTCTTATATTACACTCGGGACGGGGGCGGGATTGGGGATGGGGGGGTGCAGTTTGCCATCTTCGCCCTGGGCACCAAATGACCTTGTCCCAGCCCTGAGTATGAGTAGGACCCATAGGAAACAATTGTTTTCTATGTGCCCTGTTCACACCATGCATGTGTGTTGTTGTGCAGTAAATGGATATGGTGTAAAGAAGCTGTAAGTGGCGGTTTACACACAGTACGGTGACTGGCATTTTTCTGCACTGGAAGAACACCAGTCACACAGTTGTTGGAGCCGCAGTAAAATGCAGACATGCTGCGTTGTATGGTAGCGCACAGGAAGGCACTGCATGTCACTGTACAGAAGCTCATCACACTGCACTGCTCTACGGTGACATGAATGATGTGTCACTTTGTGTGCTTCACATAAAGTTGTGCAGTAATATGTACATGACTCCGCCTCCTAGGGCTGGCTCACTGCGACTGGAACGGACAGCTGCCTGCACACTAAACCGCTCCAGTTTGATGTGTGGGTGGTGTGAACAGACCCCTAATGATCAAAATAAAAATTCCGCCTTCCTCTTCCTGCTTATAGCTGGCCAATCACACACCTTTCTTGTAAAATGTTAAAGCGGCACTAAACTCTGGTTTAAAAAAAGAAATGTTCTGTTCAGGTATTTGTTCTTAAAGCGTTTGTTACCCCAACACGTCATATTCCTGATATGTGGCTGCTGTACCATGTACTTGTATGAGAAAGTCTCCTCTTCTCTTTCTATTACTTCCTTTATGTGAAATCCCCGGTGTTCCTGCCAGTCCCTATGTTTTCCTATTATAAACTGTCCACACTAAGCAGAAAAGCACAGCGTGGTCAGTTCCCTAGCTGTGCTGACAACTCAGTGTACTGTTGTCCTGACATGCCCCCGTCTGCATAGCCATTCACTGGGAAGCCCAGTGTGCTGCTGCTTCTCCACCCCCAGCTCATATGAAGCTGAGAACAGAGAGAATGTGATCACTTATAAAAAAGGGGAAAAAGTATTTATAATGTTTTTATATATCTACACAAAAATGTTTTGCCTTTCTTTTTTATTTTCAACTGAATGGGTTGTCTTACTAGGTGATTGTTTACAATCACTTTAACTCAAAAAATAGTCCATTCTGTTGGTCTCAGCCTCCTATTCTCCAAATTCCTTTTGTTTTCCCTGTGATGTCACTTCCTGTTAGAGGGTGGCTACATTTATTCTCCATGGTCCTCACAGTAAGTAAGAGCATTGCCTGTGCAATGATAATCAAAATGCAGTGTACAACACCACCGGTGCAAAATGATGAAGTGATACAATAGATAACAAATTATCCACAAAAAGAATCCACAAACAAATCAAAATACTGTATAAAACACCAACGGTGCACTGTGATGAAGTGATGCAATAAATATAAATAGTCCACAAATTAAATGAATTAAAAAATAAAACAAGTGAGTCCACATAAGGTGATGATATTCCTAATCTGGAAATGCAGTGGTATAGAAAGGGCTCTTTGTAGTGCAGTGTCCTCAAAGCGTGCGGTAAAATTGCTCCTTACCAGAATTAACCAGTAAATCGCATAAAGATGGATCCAATTACCACGACCCAAGCTATGATGTAACCATGGCACACACTAGGACACCTCGTGTAGATGGATAAAATGGTCTCTTACCAGATGGAAAGGAAAAGTCAGCCAATTAAAACTCTATCCAGAGTATGGATGGCCACAGACCAGCAGGGATGGATTATAAGGCTGAAAGACTGTTTCCCCCGTGCACGGTATCCCGGAGTTCTATCACCATGTAGGGCTGCTGCATGTAAACCTTCTTCCATGCAAGGAAAAGACTCATACAAAAAAGGAGGAAGACCAATCGTGTATTACCCCAAATAAAGTTCAATGTACATAAAGTAGAACACTTACATAAGCCCAATGATAAATTTCTTCCGATAATGGTATTCGCGGCCTGCAGTGCGGACCGCAAAGATGTGACAGTGCGGCCTCTCCTAGCCGACGCGTTTCCCCTTGAGATAATCTTAATTTTTTTTTTTTTTACAAAAAGCTGTCACTAAATGATATATTGCTCACACATGCCATGGGTATATGTGAAATGACACCCCAAAATACATTTTGCTGCTTCTCCTCAGTATGGGGGTACCCCATGTGTGAGACTTTTTGGCAGTCTAGCCGCGTACAGGACCCCGAAAACCAATCACCGCCTTCAGGCTTTCCAAGGGCGTAAATTGTTGATTCCACACTACCTATCACAGTTTCGGACGCCATGAAATGCCAAGACAGCACAAACCCTCCCCCCCCCCCCCCAAATTACGCCTTTTCGGAAAGTACACACCCCAAGCTATTTGCTAAGAGGCATGTTGAGTGTTTTGCAGATCTCACTTTTTGTCACAAATTTTTGAAAATTGAAAAAAGAGAAAAAAAAAATGAATTTTCTTTTTCTTCATTTTCCAAAATAAATGAGAGCTGCAAAATACTCCCCATGCATCTTAGCAAATACCTCAGGGTGTCTACTTTTCGAAAATGGGTCATTTGGGGGGGGGGGGGGGGGTTTGTGCTATCTTGGAATTTCATGGCCTCAAAAAATGTGATCGGTAGTGAGGAGTGAAATCAACAATTTGTGGCCTTAGAAAGCCTGAACATGGTGATTGGTTTTCAGGGTCCTGTACGCGGCTAGACAGCCAAAAAGTCTCACACATGTGGTATCTCTGTACTCGGAAGAAGCAGTAGAATGTATTTTGGGATTTAATTTCAAATATATTCATGGCATGTGTGAGCAATATATCATTTCATGACAACTTTGTGTAAAAAAAAAAAAAAATAATAATAATTTCCCCGAAACTTGTGGCAAAATATAAAATATTCCATAGACTCACCATGCCTCTCAGGAAAGAGGTTGGAATGTTTACTTTGCAAAATGGGGTCATTTGGGGGGGGGGGGGGGTTGTGCTATCTTGTAATTTCAGAGCCCCTGAAACTGTGATAGGTAGTGAGGAAGTAAAATAAGCAATTTACGCCATTAGAAAAACCGAAGGTGGTGATTGGTTTTCGGGCTCCTAAAAAGTCTCACACTTGTGGTATTCCTGTACTCAGGAGAAGCAGCAGAATGTATTTTGGGGTGTCATTTCACATATACCCATGGCATGTGTGAGCAATATATCATTTAGTGCCAACTTTGTGTAAAAAAAAAGAAAAAAAAAAAAAAACAAATTGTAATTTTACCAAAACTTAGGGCAAAATATAAAATACTCCATGGACTCAACATGCTTCTCAGGAAATACCTTTGGGTGTCTACTTTCCTAAAAGGGGTCATTTGGGGGATGTTTGAACTGTCCTGGTTTTTTCTGCTCAACCTTAGCCACACATCACTCACTCTTCTAACCACTTGAAGACCAAGCCTTTTCTGTGACTTTTTGTTTACATAAAAAATATTTTTTTTAGGGCTGCAACTAACGATTATTTTCATAATCGATTAGTTGGCCGATTATTGTTTTGATTAATCGGATAAAATCATTAAAGAAAACTCAATATGCAATTCTTTTCCCCCCGGCAACTTCAATGATGGTGCACTATTCCTCCCGGCAACACCAATGATGGGGCACTGTTCCCCCCGACAACACCAATGACGGGGCACTATTTCTCCCATTGATACCAATGATGGGGCACCATTCCTCCAGGGAACACCAATGATGGGGCACTGTTCCCCCCCCGACAACACCAATGACGGGGCACTATTTCTCCCGGGAACACCAATGATGGGGCACTGTTCCCCCCCGACAACACCAATGACGGGGCACTATTTCTCCCATTGATACCAATTGACGGGGCACTATTCCTCCCGAGAACACCAATGACGGGGCACCATTCCTCCCGGGAACACCAATGATGGGGCACCATTCCTCTTGGAAACACCAATGAGGGCACTATATTTCACTTCTGTTATTCCAAATGCTGACATTTTTTTTTTTTGCTGACTCTAATCCCCATTTCCATAGGCTTTGGAATGATCCTTGAGCAAGTTTGGAAATAAAATCATTGAAAAGTAACCATTGCAGGGCACATAATGCTCCCAGTATATTGATACCTTAGGCCCCTTTCACACTTGCAGCTCCGTCAGCGGACTCCCTTTTTCTCAGTGGGGGATCGATCCCCCGCTGAGCAGGCGGATGGCAGCTCTGTCTGTCTATGGGGGAATCGGCTGAGAACGGACCGCCTGTCCATTCTCACCCGATCCCATCCGATCTACCAGACAGATGGGAAATAGGGTTTCCATCCGTCCGGATTTGACGGAGAGGGTCGGATCGGATGTCAGCGGACATGTCTCCGCTGACATCCGATGCCCAATAGAGATGCATGGGGCATCCGTTCAGATCCACCTGAAAAACTGACAGGTGGATCTGAACGGTCTGCAAGTGTGAAAGGGGCCTTAATTGCTTTTTTTTTTTTTTTAATTATGCTGCTATATACTGTATAATTTAACAATAAATCCTAATGGCAGCTTACAAAAAGTGCCTTTCACTAACCACAAACCAAAATTAAACAAAGAATCAATGCAGAGGCAAAAGCCTAAGAAATATGTGCTTATCCGGATAAAATAGTTAATATTCCTTATAAGGTGCAATATTATAGTATAAAAATAAGTGAATGAAAACATCAGCCAGAGATATGCAAAGGATGTGAAAAATTATAATAGTGCAATTTCACTAATAAAATGAGGCTTCACTCCATAATAATAGGGAGCATAGAAAGACCCACTATATGTGCTAGAAGGACATTTTTAGTCACTTATAATAATTTTTCTATTATAATATTCCTTATAAGGTGCAATATTATAATATAAAATAAGTGAATAAAAATGTCCTTATACTTTATTACTTTGAACCCCCAAACATTATATATTTTTTTCATAGCAGAGACCCTACAGAACCAAATGCGCACAGATTTTCCAAACGCAATTTTTGAAAAAAAAAAACACTTTTTTTTAAATTTAATGCACAAATACACAATATATTTCCTAATTGTTTGGTAAAATGTAAAAGATGATCTTACACCAAGTACATAGATAGAAAACACGACATGCTTTAAAATTGCGCACGCCCGTGCAGCGCCAACAAACTACGTACATTTTTAAAAGCCTTTGTACGTCTAAAGTGGTAACCTGTAAGACTTTTAGAGGAGGTCTACTGCAAGAATTACTGCCCTTGACCTGGCGTTCGCGGCGATACCTCACATGCTGCAATTGCTGTTTACATATGACACTACACCGACGCTTACGTGCACCTTTGCGCGCAAGCACGGGGGGGACAAGGATGCTTGAATTTTTTTATTATTATTTATTTTGCTTTTTTATGTAATTTTGACACCTTTTTTTTTTTTTTTTTTCATTTTTATTATTATCACAGTGAATTTAAATATCACTTAATGACAGCAATCTGTAGTAACAGGTACTCTTGGGGTCTATTAAACTCTAGATCTCTCCTCTGCTCTTAAAGCGTCTGACCACACCAAGATTGGTATGATAAGATGCGTTCCCAATTTCCCAATGGCGCTGTTTATATCTGGCAAAACCCAAGTCATGAAATGCTCGCAGCTTCCGGTATCTTAGGCCATAGAGATGATTGGAGCCATTCTAGTCTCCAGTCAGCTCTATGGTCAGATAATGGAACAACCGGCTGCACTCTCTGGTTACCCGGTGGAACAGGAGAGCCTGAGAAAAACCGCAGAAGGCGGTAGGAGGGGGGGGGGGTGTCCCCTCCCACTGCTTGTAAAAGCAACCTAGCAGCTAATTATCCGCTAGTATTGCTTTTACATGTAAGCCGACCGCTGGCTGTAAAAAACGATACCAAGATGATGCCTAAATCTGCAGGCATCATCCTGGTATAACCACTCAAAGTCCAGTGACGTACCAGTACATTGCTGGTCCTTGTTCGGCATATATTGTAGGTTTTTTTTTTCATGCAGCCTGTGGGCTGAACGAAAAAAAGAGAACCCAACAGATTCCTCCATCCACATCGATCGATGTGGTTGAAGAAATCTCCGCCAGAAAATAAGTGGTATACCCATCATTAGACCGCCCAACATCCACCCACTTCTAATGATGGGCATACATGATGAAAGCCATGTATTGCCTATTTTTTTAACTGCGGTGGTGAAATCACCTCCTACAGTGCTGCCATAGTAGATTTCTATATATGCTGAGCGCACACGCTGTTGCGGTCAGAATATATAAATCAGCGTGGCAGCTGATGGGCGTACCTGCAAGGCAAACAATAATTAACAATAAAACAGTAAAAATAAAACATTACATTAAAATAGCATGGAATGTTGGTATCTGAAAAGTAAAAAATGGTTAACAATGAAAAACAGTAACAATAAAGTACAGTAAAAGTAGAAAGAGTAGAAGTAGAAGAGCAGAGTAAGAAAAAAAAAATTAACTCAATAAAACCACAACTATTTTTGGCTTTTTTATTTTATTTTTGTAATTTTTTTGTAACTTTTTTTTTTTTTACACTTTTTTTTTTCTGTAACTTTAAAACTTTCCAGGCTAGGAGGGTCTCTCAAAATGCGATCGCCATTGAACATCTTTCGAGACCCTGTGTAAGTGTGCCCTAGACTGTACCATGCTGTACCCTATGCTAACACTATACTAGTGTGTGGTAGCGATGGAAACATTCCCCGATGCAGAGACCAGGTTGGCCAGGACAGTAGGGACAATAAATTTACAGGTGCATAGTGTGGCTAACAGGTAAAAAAGCACCTGGTTGTCGAGGACTGTTTGAATCGCTACGAAAAAATTAAAAAACTGCTAGTGCTAGCAGAGATCAGGCCTGACTCTGCTAACGCTGCGGTTTTGTGTTTCGGAAGTGACAGTAATCTATTGATTACTGCACTTGCTTGGGTGGGGTGGGCTGGGCGGAGGGGCTAAACACAGGTGCTGGCAGGTGTCGTGGCCGATCCTGCTAATGCTGCGTTTTGGGAACCCTAAACTATTGGGGAACCTAGTACATTTCTGTTCAGATCAAAGATATTGAGCCATTCAGACACTTTGGGCTTTGGGCTGCAGGTTTTGGGCTGCAGGCTGTGGGTTTTGGGCTGTGGTCTGTGGGTTTGGGCTGCA
Source organism: Pelophylax lessonae (assembly GCF_965119305.1). Taxonomy (NCBI): domain Eukaryota; kingdom Metazoa; phylum Chordata; class Amphibia; order Anura; family Ranidae; genus Pelophylax; species Pelophylax lessonae. Next base: position 295,264,066 of record NC_138769.1, read on the forward strand.
AATTTTGGGCTGCGAACTGTGGGTTTGGGCTGTAGTCTGTGGGTTTTTGGGCTGCGAGTTTTGGGCTGCGGGCTCCAAAAAAGTGATTTTTACAGATTTCAGACTCCTCCAAATCTCCATATTTTTTTTGTGTTCCAACTTCCTGCTGTGGGGGTGGACTGTAGGGTATGGGCGGTGGGCTGTGGACTGTAGGCTATGGGCAGTGGGCCATGGACTGCAGGCTATGGGCAGTGGACTGTAGGCTATGGGCGGTGGGCCGTGGACTGTAGGCTGTAGGCAGTGGACTGTAGGCTATGGGCGGTGGGCAGTGGACTCTAGGCTATGGGCGGTGGGCAGTGGACTCTAGGCTATGGGCGGTGGGCAGTGTACATGGAGCAGTGAACATAACTGTAACTAACGTGCACTGCTCGTTCCAAAGAAGAAGTGAAGGGGAAAAGGAGAGGTGTGGGATCTCATGGAGGATGTTACAGAACAAGGAAGCAGAAAAACAAAGTAAGAAATTAGTTATTGAAAAATAGGTAACAGGGTCATTACCCACTGGATGTGTATGGATTTTTACAAAAAAAAAAAGAAGGATATTGTTTAGTGTTAAAAAAGTCGGCATCCTCCTCCCCTTATTGTCGGCCAATCAGGCTCCTTTTTTTCAACATAAGATGTTGAAGTGACACTTAAATCTAGTTTAAAAAATATACTGTGGGTTTTGGGCTGCAGGCTGTGGAGTGTGGCTTTTGGGCTGTGGGTTTTAGGCTGCGGGTTTTGGGCTGCGGGTTTTGGGCTGCGGGCTGTGGGTTTTGGGCTGCAGGCTGTGGGCTCCAAAAAAACGATTTTTACTGATCTCAGACTCCTCCAAATCTCCATATGTTTTTTGTGATCTGACTTCCTGTTGAGGGGGTGGACTGTAGGCTATCGGCGGTGGGCCGTGGACTGCAGGCTATGGGTTGTGGGCTGTGGACTGCAGGCTATGGGTTGTGGGCTGTTGACTGTAGGCTGTCGGCGGTGGGCCGTGGACTGTAGGCTATGGGTTGTGGGCTGTGGACTGTAGGCTATGGGCTTTGCAGTGTATATGGAGCAGTGCACATAACTGCAACTAACGTGTACCAACGTGATTTATTGAAAAACAGATAGCAGGGTCATTACCTCGTGGATGTGTTTTGGATTTTAACAAAAAAAAAAGGATATTGTTTAGTGAAAAAAAAAAATCCAGCCTCCTCCTCCCCTACAGCTGGCCAATTCCGCTCCTTTTTTTGTAAGATGTTGAGGTGACACTTAAATCTAGTTTAAAAAATATATAGCTAATTCAGGTATGTGTAGGGTATGGGCGGTGGGCTGTGGACTGTAGGCTATGGGCAGTGGGCCATGGACTGCAGGCTATGGGCAGTGGACTGTAGGCTATGGGCGGTGGGCCGTGGACTGTAGGCAGTGGGCAGTGGACTGTAGGCTATGGGCGGTGGGCCGTGGACTGTAGGCTGTGGGCAGTGGACTGTAGGCTATGGGCGGTGGGCGGTGGACTCTAGTCTATGGGCGGTGGGCAGTGGACTCTAGTTTATGGGCTTTGCAGTGTACATGGAGCAGTGAACATAACTGCAACTAATGTGCACTGCTCGTTCCAAAGAAGAAGTGAAGGGGAAAAGGAGAGGTGTGGGATCTCATGGAGGATGTTACAGAACAAGGAAGCAGAAAAACAAAGTAAGAAATGAGTTATTGAAATATAGGTAACAGGGTCATTACCTACTGGATGTGTATGGATTTAAAAAAAAAAAAAAAAGAAGGATATTGTTTAGTGTTAAAAAAGTCGGCATCCTCCTCCCCTTATTGTCGGCCAATCATGCTCCTTTTTTTCAACATAAGATGTTGAAGTGACACTTAAATCTAGTTTAAAAAATATACTGTGAGTTTTGGACTGCAGGCTGTGGAGTGTGGCTTTTGGACTGCAGGCTGTGGAGTGTGGCTTTTGGGCTGCGGGTTTTGGGCTGTGGTCTGCAGGCTGTGGGTTTTGGGCTGCAGGCTGTGGGTTTTGGGCTGCAGGCTGTGGGTTTTGGGCTGTGGGTTTTGGGCTGCGGGTTTTGGGCTGCAGGCTGTGGGTTTTGGGCTGCAGGCTGTGGGGTCCAAAAAAAACGATTTTTACTGATCTCAGACTCCTCCAAATCTCCATATGATTTTTGTGATCTGACTTCTTGTTGAGGGGGTGGACTGCAGGCTATCGGCGGTGGGCCATGGACTGCAGGCTATGGGTTGTGGGCTGTGGACTGTAGGCTGTCGGCAGTGGGCCGTGGACTGTAGGCTATGGGTTGTGGGCTGTGGACTGTAGGCAGTGGACTGTAGGCTATGGGCTTTGCAGTGTATATGGAGCAGTGCACATAGCTACAACCAACGTGATTTATCGAAAAACAGATAACAGGGTCATTACCTCGTGGATGTGTTTTGGTTTTTTACAAAAAAAAAAAAAAAGGATATTGTTTAGTGAAAAAAAAAAATCCTGCCTCCTCCTCCCCTATAGCTGGCCAATTCCGCTCCTTTTTTTGTAAGATGTTGAAGTGACACTTAAATCTAGTTTAAAAAATATATATCTAATTCAGGTATGTGTAGGGTATGGGCGGTGGGCTGTGGACTGTAGGCTATGGGCAGTGGGCCATGGACTGCAGGCTATGGGCAGTGGACTGTAGGCTATGGGCGGCGGGCCGTGGACTGTAGGCTGTGGGCAGTGGACTGTAAGCTATGAGCGGTGGGCAGTGGACTCTAGGCTATGGGGGGTGGGCAGTGGACTGTAGGCTATGGGCGGTGGGCAGTGGACTGTAGGCTATGGGCTTTGCAGTGTACATGGAGCAGTGAACATAACTGCAACTAACGTGCACTGCTCGTTCCAAAGAAGAAGTGAAGGGGAAAAGGAGAGGTGTGGGATCTCATGGAGGATGTTACAGAACAAGGAAGCAGAAAAACAAAGTAAGAAATGAGTTATTGAAATATAGGTAACAGGGTCATTACCTACTGGATGTGTATGGATTTTTACAAAAAAAAAAGGATATTGTTTAGTGTTAAAAAAGTCGGCATCCTCCTCCCCTTATTGTCGGCCAATCGTGCTCCTTTTTTTCAACATAAGATGTTGAAGTGACACTTAAATCTAGTTTAAAAAATATACTGTGGGTTTTGGGCTGCAGGCTGTGGAGTGTGGGTTTTGGGCTGTGGGTTTTGGGCTGTGGTCTGCAGGCTGTGGGTTTTAGGCTGCGGGTTTTGGGCTGCATGCTGTGGGTTTTGGGCTGCAGGCTGTGGGTTTTTGGTTGCAGGCTGTGGGTTTTTGGCTGTGGGCTGTGGGATTTGGGCTGTGGGTTTTGGGCTGCAGGCTGTGGGCTCCAAAAAAATGATTTTTTCTGATCTCAGACTCCTCCAAATCTCCATATGTGTTTTGTGATCTGACTTCCTGTTGAGGGGGTGAACTGTAGGCTATCGGCGGTGGGCCGTGGACTGCAGGCTATGGGTTGTGGGCTGTGGACTGTAGGCTGTCGGCAGTGGGCCGTGGACTGTAGGCTATGGGTTGTGGGCTGTGGACTGTAGGCGGTGGACTTTGGCTATGGGCTTTGCAGTGTATATAGAGCAGTGCACATAACTGCAACTAACGTGTACCAACGTGATTTATTGAAAAACAGACAACAGGGTCATTACCTCGTGGATGTGTTTTGGTTTTTTACAAAAAAAAAGGATATTGTTTAGTGCAAAAAAAAAAAAAACAGCCTCCTCCTCCCCTATAGCTGGCCAATTCTGATCCTTTTTTTGTAAAATGTTGAGGTGACACTTAAATCTAGTTTAAAAAATATATAGCTAATTCAGGTATGTGTAGGGTATGGGCGGTGGGCTGTGGACTGCAGGCTATGGGCAGTGGACTGTAAGCTATGGGCGGTGGGCCGTGGACTGTAGGCTGTGGGCAGTGGACTGTAGGCTATGGGCGGTGGGCCGTGGACTGTAGGCTGTGGGCAGTGGACTGTAGGCTATGGGCGGTGGGCGGTGGACTCTAGTCTATGGGCGGTGGGCAGTGGACTCTAGTTTATGGGCTTTGCAGTGTACATGGAGCAGTGAACATAACTGCAACTAACGTGCACTGCTCGTTCCAAAGAAGAAGTGAAGGGGAAAAGGAGAGGTGTGGGATCTCATGGAGGATGTTACAGAACAAGGAAGCAGAAAAACAAGTAAGAAATGAGTTATTGAAATATAGGTAACAGGGTCATTACCTACTGGATGTGTATGGATTTAAAAAAAAAAAAAAGAAGGATATTGTTTAGTGTTAAAAAAGTCGGCATCCTCCTCCCCTTATTGTCGGCCAATCATGCTCCTTTTTTTCAACATAAGATGTTGAAGTGACACTTAAATCTAGTTTAAAAAATATACTGTGAGTTTTGGACTGCAGGCTGTGGAGTGTGGCTTTTGGACTGCAGGCTGTGGAGTGTGGCTTTTGGGCTGTGGGTTTTGGGCTGTGGTCTGCAGGCTGTGGGTTTTGGGCTGCGGGTTTTGGGCTGCAGGCTGTGGGTTTTGGGCTGTGGGTTTTGGGCTGCGGGTTTTTGGCTGCGGGTTTTGGGCTGCAGGCTGTGGGTTTTTGGTTGCAGGCTGTGGGTTTTTGGCTGCGGGCTGTGGGATTTGGGCTGCGGGTTTTGGGCTGCAGGCTGTGGGGTCCAAAAAAACGATTTTTACTGATCTCAGACTCCTCCAAATCTCCATATGATTTTTGTGATCTGACTTCTTGTTGAGGGGGTGGACTGCAGGCTATCGGCGGTGGGCCGTGGACTGCAGGCTATGGGTTGTGGGCTGTGGACTGTAGGCTGTCGGCAGTGGGCCGTGGACTGTAGGCTATGGGTTGTGGGCTGTGGACTGTAGGCAGTGGTTTATAAGCTATGGGCTTTGCAGTGTATATGGAGCAGTGCACATAGCTACAACCAACGTGATTTATCGAAAAACAGATAACAGGGTCATTACCTCGTGGATGTGTTTTGGTTTTTTACAAAAAAAAAAGAAAAGGATATTGTTTAGTGAAAAAAAAAAAATCCAGCCTCCTCCTCCCCTATAGCTGGCCAATTCCGCTCCTTTTTTTGTAAGATGTTGAAGTGACACTTAAATCTAGTTTAAAAAATATATATCTAATTCAGGTATGTGTAGGGTATGGGCGGTGGGCTGTGGACTGTAGGCTGTGGGCAGTGGGCCATGGACTGCAGGCTATGGGCAGTGGACTGTAGGCTATGGGCGGCGGGCCGTGGACTGTAGGCTGTGGGCAGTGGACTGTAGGCTATGGGCGGTGGGCAGTGGACTCTAAGCTATGGGGGGTGGGCAATGGACTGTAGGCTATGGGCGGTGGACAGTGGACTGTAGGCTATGGGCGGTGGGCAGTGGACTGTAGGCTATGGGCTTTGCAGTGTACATGGAGCAGTGAACATAACTGCAACTAACGTGCACTGCTCGTTCCAAAGAAGAAGTGAAGGGGAAAAGGAGAGGTGTGGGATCTCATGGAGGATGTTACAGAACAAGGAAGCAGAAAAACAAAGTAAGAAATGAGTTATTGAAATATAGGTAACAGGGTCATTACCTACTGGATGTGTATGGATTTAAAAAAAAAAAAAAAAGAAGGATATTGTTTAGTGTTAAAAAAGTCGGCATCCTCCTCCCCTTATTGTCGGCCAATCATGCTCCTTTTTTTCAACATAAGATGTTGAAGTGACACTTAAATCTAGTTTAAAAAATATACTGTGAGTTTTGGACTGCAGGCTGTGGAGTGTGGCTTTTGGACTGCAGGCTGTGGAGTGTGGCTTTTGGGCTGCGGGTTTTGGGCTGTGGTCTGCAGGCTGTGGGTTTTGGGCTGCAGGCTGTGGGTTTTGGGCTGCAGGCTGTGGGTTTTGGGCTGTGGGTTTTGGGCTGCGGGTTTTGGGCTGCAGGCTGTGGGTTTTGGGCTGCAGGCTGTGGGGTCCAAAAAAAACGATTTTTACTGATCTCAGACTCCTCCAAATCTCCATATGATTTTTGTGATCTGACTTCTTGTTGAGGGGGTGGACTGCAGGCTATCGGCGGTGGGCCATGGACTGCAGGCTATGGGTTGTGGGCTGTGGACTGTAGGCTGTCGGCAGTGGGCCGTGGACTGTAGGCTATGGGTTGTGGGCTGTGGACTGTAGGCAGTGGACTGTAGGCTATGGGCTTTGCAGTGTATATGGAGCAGTGCACATAGCTACAACCAACGTGATTTATCGAAAAACAGATAACAGGGTCATTACCTCGTGGATGTGTTTTGGTTTTTTACAAAAAAAAAAAAAAAGGATATTGTTTAGTGAAAAAAAAAAATCCTGCCTCCTCCTCCCCTATAGCTGGCCAATTCCGCTCCTTTTTTTGTAAGATGTTGAAGTGACACTTAAATCTAGTTTAAAAAATATATATCTAATTCAGGTATGTGTAGGGTATGGGCGGTGGGCTGTGGACTGTAGGCTATGGGCAGTGGGCCATGGACTGCAGGCTATGGGCAGTGGACTGTAGGCTATGGGCGGCGGGCCGTGGACTGTAGGCTGTGGGCAGTGGACTGTAAGCTATGAGCGGTGGGCAGTGGACTCTAGGCTATGGGCTTTGCAGTGTACATGGAGCAGTGAACATAACTGCAACTAACGTGCACTGCTCGTTCCAAAGAAGAAGTGAAGGGGAAAAGGAGAGGTGTGGGATCTCATGGAGGATGTTACAGAACAAGGAAGCAGAAAAACAAAGTAAGAAATGAGTTATTGAAATATAGGTAACAGGGTCATTACCTACTGGATGTGTATGGATTTTTACAAAAAAAAAAGGATATTGTTTAGTGTTAAAAAAGTCGGCATCCTCCTCCCCTTATTGTCGGCCAATCGTGCTCCTTTTTTTCAACATAAGATGTTGAAGTGACACTTAAATCTAGTTTAAAAAATATACTGTGGGTTTTGGGCTGCAGGCTGTGGAGTGTGGGTTTTGGGCTGTGGGTTTTGGGCTGTGGTCTGCAGGCTGTGGGTTTTAGGCTGCGGGTTTTGGGCTGCATGCTGTGGGTTTTGGGCTGCAGGCTGTGGGTTTTTGGTTGCAGGCTGTGGGTTTTTGGCTGTGGGCTGTGGGATTTGGGCTGTGGGTTTTGGGCTGCAGGCTGTGGGCTCCAAAAAAATGATTTTTTCTGATCTCAGACTCCTCCAAATCTCCATATGTGTTTTGTGATCTGACTTCCTGTTGAGGGGGTGAACTGTAGGCTATCGGCGGTGGGCCGTGGACTGCAGGCTATGGGTTGTGGGCTGTGGACTGTAGGCTGTCGGCAGTGGGCCGTGGACTGTAGGCTATGGGTTGTGGGCTGTGGACTGTAGGCGGTGGACTTTGGCTATGGGCTTTGCAGTGTATATAGAGCAGTGCACATAACTGCAACTAACGTGTACCAACGTGATTTATTGAAAAACAGACAACAGGGTCATTACCTCGTGGATGTGTTTTGGTTTTTTACAAAAAAAAAGGATATTGTTTAGTGCAAAAAAAAAAAAAAACAGCCTCCTCCTCCCCTATAGCTGGCCAATTCTGATCCTTTTTTTGTAAAATGTTGAGGTGACACTTAAATCTAGTTTAAAAAATATATAGCTAATTCAGGTATGTGTAGGGTATGGGCGGTGGGCTGTGGACTGCAGGCTATGGGCAGTGGACTGTAAGCTATGGGCGGTGGGCCGTGGACTGTAGGCTGTGGGCAGTGGACTGTAGGCTATGGGCGGTGGGCCGTGGACTGTAGGCTGTGGGCAGTGGACTGTAGGCTATGGGCGGTGGGCGGTGGACTCTAGTCTATGGGCGGTGGGCAGTGGACTCTAGTTTATGGGCTTTGCAGTGTACATGGAGCAGTGAACATAACTGCAACTAACGTGCACTGCTCGTTCCAAAGAAGAAGTGAAGGGGAAAAGGAGAGGTGTGGGATCTCATGGAGGATGTTACAGAACAAGGAAGCAGAAAAACAAGTAAGAAATGAGTTATTGAAATATAGGTAACAGGGTCATTACCTACTGGATGTGTATGGATTTAAAAAAAAAAAAAAGAAGGATATTGTTTAGTGTTAAAAAAGTCGGCATCCTCCTCCCCTTATTGTCGGCCAATCATGCTCCTTTTTTTCAACATAAGATGTTGAAGTGACACTTAAATCTAGTTTAAAAAATATACTGTGAGTTTTGGACTGCAGGCTGTGGAGTGTGGCTTTTGGACTGCAGGCTGTGGAGTGTGGCTTTTGGGCTGTGGGTTTTGGGCTGTGGTCTGCAGGCTGTGGGTTTTGGGCTGCGGGTTTTGGGCTGCAGGCTGTGGGTTTTGGGCTGTGGGTTTTGGGCTGCGGGTTTTTGGCTGCGGGTTTTGGGCTGCAGGCTGTGGGTTTTTGGTTGCAGGCTGTGGGTTTTTGGCTGCGGGCTGTGGGATTTGGGCTGCGGGTTTTGGGCTGCAGGCTGTGGGGTCCAAAAAAACGATTTTTACTGATCTCAGACTCCTCCAAATCTCCATATGATTTTTGTGATCTGACTTCTTGTTGAGGGGGTGGACTGCAGGCTATCGGCGGTGGGCCGTGGACTGCAGGCTATGGGTTGTGGGCTGTGGACTGTAGGCTGTCGGCAGTGGGCCGTGGACTGTAGGCTATGGGTTGTGGGCTGTGGACTGTAGGCAGTGGTTTATAAGCTATGGGCTTTGCAGTGTATATGGAGCAGTGCACATAGCTACAACCAACGTGATTTATCGAAAAACAGATAACAGGGTCATTACCTCGTGGATGTGTTTTGGTTTTTTACAAAAAAAAAAGAAAAGGATATTGTTTAGTGAAAAAAAAAAAATCCAGCCTCCTCCTCCCCTATAGCTGGCCAATTCCGCTCCTTTTTTTGTAAGATGTTGAAGTGACACTTAAATCTAGTTTAAAAAATATATATCTAATTCAGGTATGTGTAGGGTATGGGCGGTGGGCTGTGGACTGTAGGCTGTGGGCAGTGGGCCATGGACTGCAGGCTATGGGCAGTGGACTGTAGGCTATGGGCGGCGGGCCGTGGACTGTAGGCTGTGGGCAGTGGACTGTAGGCTATGGGCGGTGGGCAGTGGACTCTAAGCTATGGGGGGTGGGCAATGGACTGTAGGCTATGGGCGGTGGACAGTGGACTGTAGGCTATGGGCGGTGGGCAGTGGACTGTAGGCTATGGGCTTTGCAGTGTACATGGAGCAGTGAACATAACTGCAACTAACGTGCACTGCTCGTTCCAAAGAAGAAGTGAAGGGGAAAAGGAGAGGTGTGGGATCTCATGGAGGATGTTACAGAACAAGGAAGCAGAAAAACAAAGTAAGAAATGAGTTATTGAAATATAGGTAACAGGGTCATTACCTACTGGATGTGTATGGATTTTTACAAAAAAAAAAAAAAAGGATATTGTTTAGTGTTTAAAATGTCGGCATCCTCCTCCCCTTATTGTCGGCCAATCATGCTCCTTTTTTTCAACATAAGATGTTGAAGTGACACTTAAATCTAGTTTAAAAAATATACAGTGGGTTTTGGGCTGCAGGCTGTGGAGTGTGGGTTTTGGGCTGTGGGTTTTGGGCTGTGGGTTTTGGGCTGTGGTCTGCAGGCTGTGGGTTTTAGGCTGCGGGTTTTGGGCTGCAGGCTATGGGTTTTGGGCTGCGGGTTTTGGGCTGCAGGCTGTGGGTTTTTGGTTGCAGGCTGTGGGTTTTTGGCTGTGGGCTGTGGGATTTGGGCTGTGGGTTTTGGGCTGCAGGCTGTGGGCTCCAAAAAAATGATTTTTACTGATCTCAGACTCCTCCAAATCTCCATATGTGTTTTGTGATCTGACTTCCTGTTGAGGGGGTGAACTGTAGGCTATCGGCGGTGGGCCGTGGACTGCAGGCTATGGGTTGTGGGCTGTGGACTGTAGGCTGTCGACAGTGGGCCGTGGACTGTAGGCTATGGGTTGTGGGCTGTGGACTGTAGGCGGTGGACTTTGGCTATGGGCTTTGCAGTGTATATGGAGCAGTGCACATAACTGCAACTAACGTGTACCAACGTGATTTATTGAAAAACAGACAACAGGGTCATTACCTCGTGGATGTGTTTTGTTTTTTTACAAAAAAAAAGGATATTGTTTAGTGCAAAAAAAAAACAGCCTCCTCCTCCCCTATAGCTGGCCAATTCCGCTCCTTTTTTTGTAAGATGTTGAAGTGACACTTAAATCTAGTTCAAAAAATATATATCTAATTCAGGTATGTGTAGGGTATGGGCAGTGGGCTGTGGACTGTAGGCTATGGGCAGTGGGCCATGGACTGCAGGCTATGGGCAGTGGACTGTAGGCTATGGGCGGTGGGCCGTGGACTGTAGGCTGTGGGCAGTGGACAGTAGGCTATGGGGGGTGGGCAGTGGACTCTAGGCTATGGGCAGTGGGCAGTGGACTGTAGGCTATTATTTAGTGTAAAAAAAAAAAAAACCAGCCTCCTCCTCCCCTATAGCTGGCCAATTCCGCTCCTTTTTTTGTAAGATGTGTAAGTGACACTTAAATCTAGTTTAAAAAATATATATCTAATTCAGGTATGTGTTCTTTTCCCAAATAAGTATTTTTACTGATCTCAGACTCCTCCATATACCTATTCATTTTATTTATTTTCTGATCTAACTTCCTGAAATGGGTTTTCGGTTGCGGGCTAAAAAAGAGGTTTGGGAGGTAATGGAGGAGGATGTCAGAAGGAGGCAGAAACATACAGAGACAATTTCATGAGAGTCGCTGGTGCCTCAAGGATAAAATGTTATGTCCTACAAATCTTTCTGTGGCACAAGCCTGGAGTGTTCACCCGAGAGGCGGTGCCATCATCAGGATGAAGGGACTCCTTTCTGCGATAAATGTCTGGAGTGTTCATCTTAGAGGCGGTGCCATCATCAGGATGAAAGGACTCCTTTCTGCGATAAATGTCTGGAGTGTTCACCTGAGAGGCGGTGCCATCATCAGGATGAAAGGACTCCTTTCTGCGATAAATGTCTGGAGTGTTCACCTGAGAGGTGGTGCCATCATCAGGATGAAAGGACTCCTTTCTGTGGCAAAAGCCTGGAGTGTTCACCTGAGAGGCGGTGCCATCATCAGGATGAAAGGACTCCTTTCTGCGATAAATGTCTGGAGTGTTCACCTGAGAGGCGGTGCCATCATCAGGATGAAAGGACTCCTTTCTGCGGTAAATGTCTGGAGTGTTCACCTGAGAGGTGGTGCCATCATCAGGATGAAAGGACTCCTTTCTGCGATAAATGTCTGGAGTGTTCACCTGAGAAGCGGTGCCATCATCAGGATGAAAGGACTCCTTTCTGCGGTAAATGTCTGGAGTGTTCATCTGAGAGGTGGTGCCATCATCAGGATGAAAGGACTCCTTTCTGCGATAAATGTCTGGAGTGTTCACCTGAGAGGCGGTGCCATCATCAGGATGAAAGGACTCCTTTCTGCGATAAATGTCTGGAGTGTGGTCACCTGAGAGGCGGTGCCATCATCAGGATGAAAGGACTCCTTTCTGCGGTAAAATGTCTGGAGTGTTCACCTGAGAGGCGGTGCCATCATCAGGATGAAAGGACTCCTTTCTGCGGTAAATGTCTGGAGTGTTCACCTGAGAGGCGGTGCCATCATCAGGATGAAGGGACTCCTTTCTGCGGTAAAAGTCTAGAGTATATATATACATACACATACAGTATATATATTTTTTTTTTCCAAGCATTTTCTACTATAAGCAGAAAAAAGCTAAAATATACATATTGGTCTACATTAGTCCATGTTGTTTTCCAGGCATCTGAGGAGAAAGGTGTTATTTTATACTTACGGGAAAACCACTTGGAAGTCTCCATTTTCATAAAACGCCACGATGTAAGTAAAGTTCACACGGTCTTCAGCAGGAATAATTGCCCGGCACAGTGGACAAGTAGCAGCTTGTAAAAGCCATCTGTGAATACAAGCAGAGTGGAATATATGAGAACAGTGAAGTGTTCTGGTGTCCTCTGTGACATACTCACTCAGGCAGATGGAACAGATAGGCTGCTCCACGGCCGGTGGTCTCTGTGGCGCTGGGTGGTTCTCAGACTCCCTGCGGTCTCTGGGAGAACGGCTCCTGTTGTTGGCTGTGTCCTCCCGTCTCCTCCGAAGTTGGCCTCTCGTCCTGTGGGCGACTGGAGACTCTCCGCCCTCCTGACGTGATCGCCTTCCACGGGATCGGCGTTGTGAATGTCGTGGCATTCTGATGCTGACTTATGTTGGTGTACCTGAAAATAGCTAAAAGTTAGTATAAATAGTAATATATACAAAAATAGTATGATGATAGCAATATATATGAATAAAAAAGCTAATAATCACAGACAATTGCAGAAAACACAATCTGACAATGTGACTTGGTGCTGTGAAGAGAGTGTGTGGGGGGGGGGGTTTGTGCTGGGGGGGGATTGGGGAGGATTTGTGCTGGCAGCGGATTGGGGGATGGGGGGTGTTGGATATTTGCTGGGAGGGGATTAGGGGGGATTTTTGCTGGGAGGGGATTGGAATATATAATGATATGATAATATATGGCACAGTAGGGAATTTTGAGGGGCCAAAGATTTGGGCCCCAAACATGTCCAGGGGCTCAAGCTGTGGGAGCCTGGACTCTTTCGGCCCCTCAAATTCCCACCTGCGACCGAGCCAAAGATTAATACAGCAAGCCACTCTACTATAAATTCAGGGCCCTGTGGTACCCGAATCACAGGGGTTATGGGCACCAAACTTGGTACAGGGATACTAGCTGACCCCCAGGGGCCACATACATTTTTTTGTGGCCGATGCCTAATTTTCACGAGGACTGGCACGGGGTCAAATTTGCACGAATACTGAGGAACATAGGTACCAGTGAGCCCTGCTCCGCAAGTAACATTGGATAGCTAAGAATATGGAGATTAACATGGTACCCAGCAGTCCCTTCTCCACTGCACTGCCCGTACACAAACCACGGGGGTTGAGGGCACCATACTTGGCAAACTAATACTAGAGGACTTCTAGGAGCCACACATTTTTTTTGGCCAATGCTTCATTTTTACATGGGCTGCCATGGGGATTGACTTTGGCCAAATACTGCAGAACATACAGTAGCTCACAAAAGTGAGTACACCCCTCACATTTTTGTAAATATTTAATTATATCTTTTCATGTGACAACACTGAAGAAATGACACTTTGCTACAATGTAAAGTAGTGAGTGTACAGCTTGTATAACAGTGTAAACTTACTGACCCCCTCAAAATACCTCAACACACAGCCATTAATGTCTAAACCGCTGGCAACAAAAGTGAGTACTCCCCTAAGCTAAAATGTCCAAATTGAGCCCAAAGTGTCAATATTGTGTGGTCACCATTATTTTCCACCACTGCCTTATCCCTCTTTGGGATGGAGTTCACCAGAGCTTCACAGGTTGCCACTGGGGTCCTCTACCACTTTTCCATGACAACATCACAGAGCTGGTGGATGTTAGAAACCTTGTTCTCCTCCACCTTCTGTTTGAGTATGTCCCACAGATGCTCCATAGGGTTTAGGTCTAGAGATATGCTTAGCCAGTCCATCACCTTTTCTTCCTTACCCTCAGCTTCTTTAGCAAGGCAGTGGTAGTCTTGGAGGTGTGTTTGGGGTCGTTATCATGTTGGAATACTGCCCTGCAGCCCAGTCTGCAAAGGGAGGGGATCATGCTCTGCTTCAGTATGTCACAGTACATGTTGGCATTCATGGTTCCCTCAATGAACTTTAGCTCCCCAGTGCCGGCAGCACTCTTGCAGCCCCAGACCATGACAATCCCATCACCATCCTTGACTGTAGGCAAGACACACTTGTCTTTGTACTCCTCACCTGGTTGCTGCCACACACGCTTGACACCGTCTGAACTAAATAAATTTATCTTGGTCTCATCAGACCACAGGAGATGGTTCCAGTAATCCATGTCCTTAGTCTGCTTGTCTTCAGCAAACTGTTTGCGGGCTTTCTTGTGCATCATCTTTAGAAGAGGCTTCCATCTGGGATGACAGCCATGCAGACCAAATTTGTTGCAGTGTGCGGCGTATGGTCTGATCACTGACAGACTGAACCCCCACCCCTTTTACCTCTGCAGCAATGCTGGCAGCACTCATACATCTGTTTCCCTAAGACAACCTCTGGATATGATGCTCAGCATGTGTACTCAACTTCTTTGGTGAACCATGGCGAGGCCTGTTCTGAGTGGAACCTGTCCTGTTAAACCGATGTATGGTTTTGGCCACCGTGCTACAGCTCAGTTTCAGGGTCTTGGCAATCTTCTTATTGTAAAGGGGTTTTGATCTCTATGACCCTATGTGTAGTCGGGTTTGCCGTCGTCCCTGGTAAAGAGTTTTGTAGGTTGTTGGTACCTCAGGCCAATGAGAAGTGGGACTTTTAAGGCAGGTAGGGGTAATACGAAAAAGTACAAGCAAAATAGGTGATAAATAATAAAATGGTATTTAATCCTTAAAACATATGTACAGTTGAGTACAATAAAGTGAAAGGGTTATAGACACTTGTGAGAGTGTGTGGTAGATAGAGGATTTGTGACACGTGGTAAATGGTGACTTTAAGAGTATATCTCTGTCATTCCCTGCTGTTAAGCTTGGGTTGCCCAGATCAGAGATGTCTCCTATATCCTACGCGTGGGCAAGGGGCCTAAGGCTCATTCAGACCAATCCTCCATATTGAGCTGCTGTCTGTTGTGTATACAACCACCTTGGAGCTGCATGCAGGCAGTATATAGAAGTGGATGCAGACACAGTGGCTGCATGGACAAACTTGCATGTCAAAATTTGTCATGTGGGTAGGAGTGGATATATGAATCTAAAGCAGCTACTGCATTTGCATCCACTTTTATGGGCTGCCTGCATGCAGCTCCAAGATGGACACACAGCAGACAGCAGCTCTGTGTGGAGAACGAGACTCAATGCCTGTTTGAATGAGCTCTTTCAACAGAATCTGCAGAGTTCCCCTTTAAACTGTAAGGGGAAACTCTGATAAAAGGGGGCCCTGGACAACCTGATTTAGAGGGGAGCATTGGTAACGCTGATGTAAGAGGGCTCTGATGACAGGACCCCCTTACATCAGAGTTCCTCTTTACACAAGAGTTAGCAGAGTTCCCCCTTAAATAAGTGTCCTCCTCATTCGTTTGTATGGCACCAAACCTGCACAAAGGTGCAGGACCCTTTTTTTCCTGCACTGGAATCAGATCGCATGAGTGTTCACATCTATGCAATCCAACTCTGTCACTCGCACTGCCCTTTGCAGATCCTTTTTGGGGTGTCATTAACTTAAAATGTACACCCCATGCAGTTTGCATGAATGCCGTGTGATTTCAGTGTGGTGAGGGAAATGCACAGGATTCGCTGCGTTTCCCACACCGCATATATGTGAACGTAGCTTCATGGACAGGAAAAACGCGCCCTTCTTTTTTTTTTACTAACTATTCATCTGGGTTTAGCAACCCAGACTGAGCTGTCCCTATATTTCCTGCTCTAACTTCTCAATCTCCCTGCCCTGTTCCCATCTTCCTTGCTCTGTCCACATCCCACCAATCACCATGTCTTCTGTTTCCTCCCCATCTCCTTTGCTCTGTCCCCATTTACTCTTCTCTGATTACCCCCATTTGTTTATGTCCTGTTCTCTGTCCTCATTTTTTCATCTTTCCTGTGGGATCCATAATGTACAGTCACTGGGCTGTATAACAAGAACTATCTAAGCCAGTGGTTCTTAACCTTGTTGGAGGTACTGAACCCCACCAGCTTCATATGCGCATTCACCAAACCCTTCTTAATTGAAAAAATAAAATGTGATTTTATGAGTCTAGTCTAGGGAGGGGCACTGCCAGAAAATAAGGTGTTGTTTACAGAACTGAATTAAACGTGTCATACAAAGTAAAATGTACAGAGGTCAGAAGGCTGTAGGGCAGCGTACAGAGGTCAGTAGGCTGTAGGGCAGCGTACAGAGGTCAGTAGGCTGTAGGGCACTCCATTCGTGCTAATACAGTGGCATTATAGTAGCTTTAAAATCCGGAACTCAAAATGGTACACAGTAGTTTGTATGGCCCCCACGTGCTTGTATGCATGCCTGACAATTTCCTGGGGTATTTCCTCCCAGATCAGGACCAGGGCATCACTGAGCTCCTGAACAGACAGGTGCAACCTGGCGGCGTCGGATGGACCGAAACATAATGTCCCAGAGGTTTTCTATTGGATTCAGGTCAGGTGAGCGTGGGGGCCATTCAATGGTATCGATTCCTTCATCCTCTAGGAACTGGTTGCATACTTTCGCCACATGAGGCCGGGTAGTGTCATGCACCAGGAGGAACCCAGGGCCCACTGCACCAGTCCAGGGTCTGACAATGGGTCCAAAGATTTCATCCTGATACCTAATGGCAGTCAGGGTGCCATTGTCTAGCCTGCAGAGGTCTGTGCATCCCTCCATGGATATGCCTCCCCAGACCATCACTGACCCACCACCAAACTGGTCATGCTGAATAATGTTACAGGCAGTATAACGTTCTCCATGGCTTCTCCAGACCCTTTCGCGTCTGTCACATGTGTTTAGGGTGAACCTGCTCTCATCTGTGAAAAGTAAAGGGCTCCTGTGACGGACCTGCCAATTTTGGTGTTCAATGGCAAATGCCAATCGAGCTCCACGGTGCCGAGCAGTAAGCACAGGGCCCACTAGAGGAGGTCAGGCCCTCAGGCCACCCTCATGACATCTGCTCCTGATTGTTTGGTCAGAGACATTCACACCAGTGGCCTGCTGGAGGTCATTTTTTAGGGCTCTGGCAGTGCTCATCTTGTTTCTCCTTGCACAAAGGAGCAGATACCAGTCCTGATGATGGTTTAAAGACCTTCTACAGCCCTGTCCAGCTTACTTAGAGTAACTGCCTGTCTCCTGGAATCTCCTCGTTGCTCTTGAGACTGTGCTGGGAGACACAGCAAACCTTCTGGCTATGGCACGTATTGATGTGCAATCCTGGAGGAGTTGGACTGCCTGTGCAACCTCTATAGGGCCAAGGTATTGCCTCATGCTACCAGTAGTGACACTGAC
Source organism: Pelophylax lessonae (assembly GCF_965119305.1). NCBI lineage: Eukaryota > Metazoa > Chordata > Amphibia > Anura > Ranidae > Pelophylax > Pelophylax lessonae. The sequence goes on from NC_138769.1 coordinate 295,281,128, forward strand.
CCTAGCAAAATGCAAAACTAGTGCAAACAGTCAAAAAAGATTACATTTCAGCAACATGAACTAGCCTGCTGCATCATTTTTTCACTTTGATTTTTAGGGGAGTCATTGAATTCAGCCTTCTGTAGGTTGATCATTTTCGTTTCCATCAAACGATGTGGCATCCTTTCCTTCCCCATTACCCAGTCTATATCAGCATAGATATCCAGCATGAGATTTTTCCCCTTTGAGATCTGATGTGTTTTCAAAGTGTTCCTTTCATTTTTTTTGAGCAGTTTATGTATATATCTATATTTATATTTCTCTGGTTTGGGGGTGTTAGAAGACTGGGAGTAACCGCTATATTCACGTGCGATGGCACAACCACAGGCGCTGCTGAATAGGGAAAAAGCACCTGGGTATGCTGGCTCACAAGCTACATATGGCCATAAGAGCGTGTTTAGTTAGAAATATAAGGCAGCATGCATGGTCTTTTTAGAGTTTATTTACTAAATCTAGAGAGGGTAAAAATAGTCACATTTCTGCAGAGAAACCAATTAGCTTCCAGGTTTTATTGCTAAAACTTAGTTCAGCAAGCTAAGGTTAGAAGCTAATTGGTTTCTGTACAGAATTGTGACTCATTTTGGCCTCTCTAGCTTTAGAAAATAAACCATTTTGTTTATATTCAGTTTCCAGCCAGTGATTGCTAAGATGCTGGCTAGTGGAGGAGGGGCTGGAGAATGAGTGGGTGTGACTTATAGTAGAAGTGGGCGAGTACACAGGCAATAATTCCAGGCTCAATGTACCCGCCCACATTTTCTGCAGTTCCCAGTACTAGATGGGAGCTGTGGTGTCTAATCAGGCTGGGATCGCACTAGTGCGAATTGGATGCGGGTTTCAATGGAGCCGGTTCACACATCTCGGTGGCGAATGCGGAGCGCATTACACAGGGGTCCTATGCATATTTGGCTCAGTTTTATTTCCGAATTCAAGCAAAAATTTGGGGCCGATTGGCCCCTGAAACAGAGAGCAGGGACCCACCAGACCCCTGCTGTGAGCCGCATCCGTATTAGGTGCTGCTAACCCAGCCTTAGTGAGTATAGGGCAGGGGATGTGACGTCTCCATGTATTTGCACCTCCTCCTCAGCCCCACATAAGCTGTTTTTTTTGTTTTTTTTAATTAAAGAAATGATTAATTCATTCACTAACTTTTTCTCCTAAACAGTGAGGGTTTTCACTAAAAAACTAACACTTTAGTGGTTTATACAGGTTTATAGGTTTACTGATCAAAGAGGTATGGGGGGCATCCAAGAGTTTCTCTTTAAACCTATCAACTCCACATAAACAACCTGAAAATGGTAATAAAAGACAAACAGGGGTTTAAAACATTTCTCATTATGGTACAATCAACTTACCTGCTGGGTCCTGCTCGCGTGATGGCATTCTGCGAGGGTTTCGTCGTGAGTAGCGAGGCATATTGATGGTATCAGATGCTGATTTATCTGGAAAAAAACAGCTAATAATAGATAATATCAGTAATAATAATGATATACAGCAATAATATATAATAAGAATAGCAGTATATATAAGGAATAATAGGTATTCGCAGGAGTGTCGCTTCAGAGATGCTTCTGTGTCGCTTTCTCCTCAGCTAAAGATGGCCGCCAGAGCTGCTGTGCGTTTAAAGCTGCTGGAACCGGTTTCACCTCACACCACCTTCCACCTCACACCAACTGCCATCTCACACCAGTGGCCACTGCTCAGATTCAGTGCCCTGGCACTTTGCCTTACCATTTCTCTGTCATAAAATAATGTACCCAAATAAATTTTACACCAATTTATAGATTTTACACATCAATAACTAGTACTTTGGTGATTTTAGTGGTTATTTTTTAAAATCGCCTCAAGAAGGCGCTATGTTCAGTCCTCCGTAGCTACAGTTCTGCCCATAGCCTGAAGATGTCTCTCTTCCCAATTAGCTCAGCTGGCTTTATACAGAGCAGTTTTGTTTCTCTGAATAATCATTGTGACATTCTGATAGTAGCTGAGATCAGAGGAGGGAGAACGGCCCGCTGAGGGGATGAGGACCCCCCAGGGACAGCACAGGTGAGGAGGTTAGGAGTGTATGGGGGAAGGGCTGAGCGGGAGAGCCGGGAGTGCAGGATGGAGGAGACCGGGTGTGTTGTATGGAGCTGTGTGGCCGGAGAAGGAGGTGAATGTGTATAGGAAAGGTCCAGGGCGGAGGAGCGACACACATGGACAGTCACCCCACAGTGTTATCCCCCCCCCCCCAGTCTATGTCTGCCCCTCTCCCCCTCGAATCTATATCTGCCCATCTTTTTTTTTACCAAAAATATGTAGCAGAAAACAAATTTGCCTAAAATGTTAAAAAATGTTGATTTATACATTTTTTTGGGGGGAATCTCATATAAAAAAATGTGAAAAATATTGTTATTTTTTCTAAATTTACGCTCTTTTTTTGTTTATAGCGCAAAAAGTAAAAATCGCACAGGTGATCAAATACCACCAAAAGAAAGCTCTGTTTGTGGGAAAAGAAGGACATCAATTTCATTTGGGTACAGCGTCGCACTACCGCGCAATCGTCCATTAAAGTCACGCAGTGCCGAATCGCAAAATAGGCCCTGGTCTTTGAGCAGCCAAATCCTCCGGGGCTTTAGTGGTTAATAAATGAATAAACCTAGAAAAGTGTAAAAAGATGAAAGTTACACCAAAGCACCTCCGCCGGTCCCCCCACGTTCTGTTAGCACACCCTTCTGTTTTCTGGCCTCTGCACACCCATTGGTGAACCCGGGACCAACAAAGTGGCTGTCGTCCATTTGCTGGCTTTCCCTTCCGGTTAATGACCCAGAAGCAACATGTAAAACTTCACTTCTGGGTCCTGGTGTCACCTGGCTGCGGAACAAACTAATAGAGTGCGATATGCGCTCTCTTAGGTTCATTGGAGAGCAGGTGAGATATCAGAGGACTTTCAAAGCCCTGATGGCTCATTAAAGAGAACCTGTCACAAAAAATGCACCACATAGGGGACTTTTTGTCTTTTATGTGGTAAAGAAAAAAATGTATTGAAAATAATAAACATGGAAAAGTGTAAGGAAAGTTACACCCAAGCACTTCTGTCAGATCACTTTCAAGTAATTGCAGGTCCCTCCACCCCCCTTGCTTGCACCCCCACCGTATTTTCCTTATTGATCCCCCAAGAGGCAATCGAATGTTCCCTGGATCAACTTTACCTATAAATATTAGTACATGGGTACCAATATTAGGGGTCTTTTGGAGCACTGATGTCTCATTAAAAATTAAAGAATTTGTCACCTATGTGATGATAAAAGTTTAGAAAAAAATTGTAAAAAGTGTAGAAAAACTGAAATTACACCAAAGCATATTAGCAGGATTGCTTCCACATAGCACAATAATTGCCTGTATCCCCCTCCCCCCACTCCACTCTCTTCTGCTTTTTTTTTTAGGATGTAAGAAATTTAGGAACAAATGTATAAAATATAAGTTACAGCTAAGCATTTAGATTGCTTCCACATATCCCAGTTGCTGCCGGTCCCCCCTTCCCCCAATGTTCTGTGGTCATTGGTTAGAGACAAACTAATGGTGTGTGATCTGCACTCTCCCCAGGCAGGCGCAGAGGATTTTACAGGAGCAGGATAATAAAACATGGAAGAGTGATGGCAGAAAAAAGGCCAAGTGGCCTATCAAGTCTGCTCCATTTTTTAAATTTATATACGTTGTGGGGATTTTTTTTTCTCGTTTTTTTACACAGCAAACATCAACAATTCTTTATGCTCTATTCTCTATATACTCTTACTCTAAATTATTATTTTTTTTTAATACTTTTTTTGTTTTTTTTTTGTTTTTTTTGTTTTTTTTTCACACACTAAAAAATTATACTCTTACTCTATATAAATATATTTCTATAAATGCAAATATACAATATTAAGACCAGTGGTGTTGTCACCCTCATCTGTGCCATCTCAGCTGATGTGGTATTTCGGGCATCTAAATAAAGAGAAAAAAGATATGTTATATATAGAAAACAGGATGGGAAATACCAAGGTCATCAATTTCATAGAAAACCCTGATCTCCATCATTTCCCCGATGCTGAGGTTGAGTAGGTCTCGAGCGCTGAGTCTCCGGTGTTCTCTCCCATCATCATCCATAATAGGATTAGAAATAAATGCTCGGCACACAGGACATGTAGAGTTGTCTGCCAACCACGTTCCAATGCAGATGGCGTGAAATCTGTGGGAGCACTGAAGAGTTGTAACTTCTTCTCCCACTTCATATTCATCCAAGCAAATGGAACAAAGTGGTTGTTCTTCGCCCCACCGCTCCCTCGCTGGTGGTCTCTGCAATGCAGGGTTGTCCTCAGCAGCCAATATCCGGTCTATCTGAGCACGGCTTCTATGGGATTCTCTTCTCTGTTGAAGCTGTAATCTTGCCCTCGTCCGATGGGCGATAGGGGAATCTTGGCCTGCAATTACAATTGCTGAGAGTTCAGTATTTTTGTTCACATAACCCTTCCATCGGATTTTTAAACATTAAATAGCTGGGACATGTCTCATATTTTACACATCTCAAGTGTGACAATTGACTATTTCATAGGTAAACCTTACAATTGGAGAAGAGAAGTATGGGCTTAAAAAAAATATATTATTGTTGTTGGTTGGCAACTTAAAGAGCCCAAGAAATATTTTTTTCTTTTCCATTATCAGTTAGGGATGTGGTGCTTCTGGCTCCCCCTCTTGCCCAAAACCTCTTTCTAGTACTCTCCTACCAGTATAAAATGTTGTCATTGCAAAGTACAAGGCACTCCTCTCCACCTGGATGGCGCAGAGGAGACAATTGCAGGAAATTGTTTGAGATACAGAGCAGACAGATTTCATCTGCCCACCTCACTGCATGTGTGGTTATGCCCTCTAGGCACCCTCTTTGTCCAGAACATTATACTAGTGCAGGGGAAGGCAATGAATAGGATTTATCATAGGTTTCCAATTATCAATGGATTTGTTCCTGTTTTCCTGTTCTAACGGATTGAGATGAGATCTTTGTTGAAGATTGTGATAAACAGACAAACACAGACATAAACAATGTCAATAATGGATAATGTGTCTGTGAAAAAAGTGTATATACTGTGTGTGTGTATGTATGTATGTATAGATATATATATATATATATATATATATATATATATATATATATATATATCCAAAAGTATTGGGACGCCTGCCTTTACACGCACATGAACCTTAATGCCATCCCAGTCTTAGTCCGTAGGATTCAATACAATATTGAGTTGGCCCACCCTTTGCAGCTATAACATCTTCAACTCTTCTGGGAAGGCTGTCCACAAGGTTTAGGAGTGTGTCAATGGGAATGTTTGACCATTCCGCCAGAAGGTCAGGCACTGATGTGGGCGAGAAGGCCTGGCTCACAGTCTCCTCTCAAATTCCTCCCATAGGTGTTCTATCGGGTTGAGGTCAGGACTATGTGCAGGCCAGTCAAGTTCCTCCACCCCAAACTCGCTCATCCATGTCTTTGTGGACCTTGCTTTGTGCATTGGTGTGCAGTAATGTTGTAACAGGAATGGGGCTAAGCCCAACCCCTGAAAAACAACCCCACATCATGATCACCCCTCCACCAAATGGTTTTGACCAGTGCACAAAGCAAGGTCCATAAAGACATGGATGAGGAAGTTTGGGGTGGAGGAACTAGACTGGCCTGAACTTACAAATGCGCTGCTGGAAGAATGGTCAAACATTCCCATAGACACACTCCTAACCTTCTGTACAGCCTTCCCAGAAGAGTTGAAGCTGTTATAGCTACAAAGAGTGGGCCAACTCAATATTGAACCTTACAGACAAAGACTGGGATATCATTAAAGTACATGTGCATGTAAAGGCAGGCGTCCCAATACTTTTGTAATATAGTGTGTGTGTATATATATATATACATATACATATATATATATATATATGTATTTTTGTTTTCTAATATTTTTCTATTTATTTTTCCAATAGATATAACAATACAAAAACACTATATTAAATTAACATTCAACTCCCCCCCCCCAACCCATTTTTGCCACACACTATTCAGGTTCTATTATTTACTAGTTCTAGCTCTCCTCTCTTCCTACTACTACTTTCCACCCCATACTTCCACATATTTCCCCATTTTTTTTTTTTATAATTAACCCAATTTTTCCATGTGTTGTTACATCCCTCAACTTGACCCTCTTAACAGCTACTTAAAAACTCCCTTTCATATAGAGAATCTTTGGCCTTCAACACTTTGTTTAACCACTTGCCGATTGCCCCACGCAGATTTACTGCGGCAGGGCGGCTCGGCTGCACGAAATCACGTAGATCTAAGTAAAATTATGTGCATGCGCGCTCGCCGCCGGGGCCACGCTCCTGCTGTGATTAGACACAGCAGAAGGAAGCCCGTGGGAGGAGCGGTAGGGATTGTCTCCAGCCATCCGCAATCGTCAGAGAAACTGACAGAAGACCTGCCTGCTTATGTAAACAAAGCAGGCGGTTCTTCTGCCACACAGGCAGAGAGAGATCAGGAGTTTCAGACAAGCTGAAACCCCGATCTCTGTGTGCCTGTCACAGAACCCTTCCCCCCCACAGTCAGTAAGCACAGTTAGGCATAAATTACCACTTTGATCACCCCCATTGTTAACCCCTTCCCTGCCAGTGTCATTTATACAGTAACAGTGCATATTATTTAGCACTGATTACTGTATTAATGTCACTGGTCCCCAAAAAGTGTCAAAAATGTCAGTTAGGGGTCCGATCTGTCCGCCGCAATGTCGTAGTCCTGCTAAAATATTGCTGATTGCCACCATTACTAATAAAAACAATAAAAAATAAAAAGTCCAAAAATCTATCCCGTAGTTTGTAAATGCTATAAACCAATCAAAATATGCTTTGTGGGATTTTGTTTTACCAAAAATATGTTGCAGAATACAAATTGGCCTAAACTGATAAAAAAAATTAGATTTTTTTTATTGAGAATGTTTTATAGCAGCAAGTAAAAAATATTATGTTTTTTTCAAAATTGTCACTCTTTTTTTTGTTTATAGCGCAAAATCTAAAAACCGCAGGTGATCAAATACCATCAAAAGAAAACTCTAGTTGTGGGAAAAAAAGGACATCAATTGTATTTGGGCACAGCATCACACGACCGCACAATTTTTCTTTAAAGTAACGCAGTGCCGAATCGCAAAAAATGGCCTGGTCATTAAGGGAGTAAAACCTTCCGGGGCTGAAGTGGTTAATTGCTCTACCTCCAATCATGTTCCCACATCTCTTTCCCACTTTTCAATGTATGGCGGTATTCTTGGCTCCGCTATGTCCGATCATACCGTGTTTTAGTTTTGATTGCGAGTTACACAAACATTCAAATGGAAAAAGAACCCTTTCTGACCTGATGGGCTGGGGCAACGATGCCACAAAATGTCTTAGCTGCAAATTCTAAATCATTAAATCACTTTTTTGTTTCGGATCCTCATATGAAAGTAGCTCCCCCTTTTCCAGTTATATTTTTTAACTGTGCCATTTTATCTACAATCCATTCCCCAAATTGTGTCCAAATTCCCGGTAAAAAATAATTTGTCCCTGTGAGTAAAATTAAAGGGTAGTTATATCCCCATTGATATTGTCTATGTATAGAATCCCAAATCCTAAACACATTTCTAGTCAACTCGTGAGTATTTATATCCAATCTTCTATATTTCTGTGGAACCCAAATATTATCTCCTAACCGTGTTTTACTCATCGTGTTTTCAATTATTACCCATGCTTTTATGCTTCATCGCTATTTGTGTTAGTCCGCTCTACCATTCGTGCTAATACAGTGGCATTATAGTAGCTTTAAAATCCGGAACTCAAAATGGTACTCAGTAGTTTGTATGGCCCCCACGTGCTTGTATGCATGCCTGACAATGTTGGGGCATGCTCCTAATTAAATGATGGATGGTGTCCTGGGGTATTTCCTCCCAGATCTGGACCAGGGCATCCCTGAGCTCCTGAACAGACAGGTGCAACCTGGCGGCGTCGGATGGACCGAAACATAATGTCCCAGAGGTTTTCTATTGGATTCAGGTCAGGTGAGCGTGGGGACATTCAATGGTATCGATTCCTTCATCCTCTAGGAACTGGTTGCATACTTTCGCCACATGAGGCCGGGTAGTGTCATGCACCAGGAGGAACCCAGGACCCACTGCACCAGTCCAGGGTCTGACAATGGGTCCAAAGATTTCATCCTGATACCTAATGGCAGTCAGGGTGCCATTGTCTAGCCTGCAGAGGTCTGTGCGTCCCTCAATGGATATTGAACCTGCTCTCATCTGTGAAAAGTAAAGGGCTGCTGTGACGGGCCTGCCAATTTTGGTGTTCAATGGCAAATGCCAATCGAGCTCCACGGTGCCGAGCAGTAAGCACAGGGCCCACTAGAGGAGGTCAGGCCCTCAGGCCACCCTCATGACGTCTGCTCCTGATTGTTTGGTCAGAGACATTCACACCAGTGGCCTGCTGGAGGTCATTTTTTAGGGCTCTGGCAGTGCTCATCTTGTTTCTCCTTGCACAAAGGAGCAGATACCAGTCCTGATGATGGTTTAAAGACCTTCTACAGCCCTGTCCAGCTTAATTAGAGTAACTGCCGGTCTCCTGGAATCTCCTCGTTGCTCTTGAGACTGTGCTTGGAGACACAGCAAACCTTCTGGCTATGGCACGTATTGATGTGCAATCCTGGAGGAGTTGGACTGCCTGTGAACCTCTATAGGGCCAAGGTAATGCCTCATGCTACCAGTAGTGACACTGACCCTAGCAAAATGCAAAAATAGTGAAAAACAGTCAAAAAAGATTAAATTTCAGCAACATGAACTAGCCTGCTGCATCATTTTTTCACTTTGATTTTTAGGGGAGTCATTGAATTCAGCCTTCTGTAGGTTGATCATTTTCATTTCCATCAAACGATGTGGCATCCTTTCCTTCCTAACACATTACCCAATCTATATCAGCATAGATATCCAGCATGAGATTTTTCCCCTTTGAGATCTGATGTGTTTTCAAAGTGTTCCTTTCATTTTTTTTTGAGCAGTTTATGTATATATCTATATTTATATTTCTCTGGTTTGGGGGTGTTAGAAGACTGGGAGTAACCGTTATCTTCACGTGCGATGGCACAACCACAGGCGCTGCTGAATAGGGAAAAAGCACCTGGGTATGCTGGCTCACAAGCTACATATGGCCATAAGAGCGTGTTTAGTTAGAAATATAAGGCAGCATGCATGGTCTTTTTAGAGTTTATTTACTAAATCTAGAGAGGGTAAAAATAGTCACATTTCTGCAGAGAAACCAATCAGCTTCCAGGTTTTATTGCTAAAACTTAATTCAGCAAGCTAAGGTTAGAAGCTAATTGGTTTCTCTGCAGAATTGTGACTCACTTTGGCCTCTCTAGCTTTAGAAAATAAACCATTTTGTTTATATTCAGTTTCCAGCCAGTGATTGCTAAGATGCTGGCTAGTGGAGGAGGGGCTGGAGAATGAGTGGGTGTGACTTATAGTAGAAGTGGGCGAGTACACAGGCAATAATTCAAGGCTCAATGTACCCGCCCACATTCTCTGCAGTTCCCAGTACTAGATGGGAGCTGTGGTGTCTAATCGGGCTGGGATCACACTAGTGCGAATTGGATGCGGGTTTCAATGGAGCCGGTTCACACATCTCGGTGGCGAATGCGGAGCGCATTACACAGGGGTCCTATGCATATTTGGCTCAGTTTTATTTCTGAATTCAAGCAAAAATTTGGGGCCGATTGGCCCCTGAAACAGAGAGCAGGGACCCACCAGACCCCTGCTGTGAGCCGCATCCGTATTAGGTGCTAACCCAGCCTTAGTGAGTATAGGGCAGTGATGGTGAACCTTGGCACCCCAGATGTTTTGGAACTACATTTCCCATGATGCTCAACTACACTCCAGTGTGCATGAGCATCATGGGAAATGTAGTTCTAAAACATCTGGGGTGCCAAGGTTCGCCATCACTGGTATAGGGGATGTGACGTCTCCATGTATTTGCACCTCCTCCTCAGCCCCACATAAGCTGTTTTTTTTTTTTTTTTTTTTTTTAATTAAAGAAATGATTAATTCATTCACTGACTTTTTCTCCTGAACAGTGAGGGTTTTCACTAAAAAACTAACACTTTAGTGGTTTATACAGGTTTATAGGTTTACTGATCAAAGAGGTATGGGGGGCATCCAAGAGTTTCTCTTTAAACCTATCAACTCCACATAAACAACCTGAAAATGGTAATAAAAGACAAACAGGGGTTTAAAACATTTCTCATTATGGTACAATCAACTTACCTGCTGGGTCCTGCTCGCGTGATGGCATTCTGCGAGGGTTTCGTCGTGAGTAGCGAGGCATATTGATGGTATCAGATGCTGATTTATCTGAAAAAAACAGCTAATAATAGATAATATCAGTAATAATAATGATATACAGCAATAATATATAATAAGAATAGCAGTATATATTAGGAATAATAGGTATTCGCAGGAGTGTCACTTCAGAGATGCTTCTGTGTCGCTTTCTCCTCAGCTAAAGATGGCCGCCAGAGCTGCTGTGCATTTAAAGCTGCTGGAACCGGTTTCACCTCACACCACCTTCCACCTCACACCAACTGCCATCTCACACCAGTGGCCACTGCTCAGATTCAGTGCCCTGGCACTTTGCCTTACCATTTCTCTGTCATAAAACAATGTACCCAAATAAATTTTACACCAATTTATAGATTTTACACATCAATAACTAGTACTTTGGTGATTTTAGTGGTTATTTTTTAAAATCGCCTCAAGAAGGCGCTATGTTCAGTCCTCTGTAGCTACAGTTCTGCCCATAGCCAGAAGATATCTCTCTTCCCATTTAGCTCAGCTGGCTTTATACAGAGCAGTTTTGTTTCTCTGAATAATCATTGCGACATTCTGATAGTAGCTGAGATCAGAGGAGGGAGAACGGCCCGCTGAGGGGATGAGGACCCCCCGGGGACAGCACAGGTGAGGAGGTTAGGAGTGTATGGGGGAAGGGCTGAGCGGGAGAGCCGGGAGTGCAGGATGGAGGAGACCGGGTGTGTTGTATGGAGCTGTGTGGCCGGAGAAGGAGGTGAATGTGTATAGGAAAGGTCCAGGGCGGAGGAGCGACACACATGGACAGTCACCCCACAGTGTTATCCCCCCCCCCCCCAGTCTATGTCTGCCTCTCTCCCCCTCCAATCTATATCTGCCCATCTTTTTTTTTACCAAAAATATGTAGCAGAAAACAAATTTGCCTAAAATGTTAAAAAATGTTGATTTATACATTTTTTTGGGGGGAATCTCATATAAAAAAATGTGAAAAATATTGTTATTTTTTCTAAATTTACGCTCTTTTTTTGTTTATAGCGCAAAAAGTAAAAATCGCACAGGTGATCAAATACCACCAAAAGAAAGCTCTGTTTGTGGGAAAAGAAGGACATCAATTTCATTTGGGTACAGCGTCGCACTACTGCGCAATCGTCCATTAAAGTCACGCAGTGCCGAATCGCAAAATAGGCCCTGGTCTTTGAGCAGCCAAATCCTCCGGGGCTTTAGTGGTTAATAAATGAATAAACCTAGAAAAGTGTAAAAAGATGAAAGTTACACCAAAGCACCTCCGCCGGTCCCCCCACCTTCTGTTTGCACACCCTTCTGTTTTCTGGCCTCTGCACACCCATTGGTGAACCCGGGACCAACAAAGTGGCTGTCGTCCATTTGCTGGCTTTCCCTTCCGGTTAATGACCCAGAAGCAACATGTAAAACTTCACTTCTGGGTCCTGGTGTCACCTGGCTGCGGAACAAACTAATAGAGTGCGATATGCGCTCTCTTAGGTTCATTGGAGAGCAGGTGAGATATCAGAGGACTTTCAAAGCCCTGATGGCTCATTAAAGAGAACCTGTCACAAAAAATGCACCACATAGGGGACTTTTTGTCTTTTATGTGGTAAAGAAAAAAATGTATTGAAAATAATAAACATAGAAACCCAAGCACTTCTGTCAGATCACTTTCAAGTAATTGCAGGTCCCTCCACCCCCCTTGCTTGCACCCCCACCGTATTTTCCTTATTGATCCCCCAAGAGGCAATCGAATGTCCCCTGGATCAACTTTACCTATAAATATTAGTACATGGGTACCAATATTAGGGGTCTTTTGGAGCACTGATATCTCATTAAAAATTAAAGAATTTGTCACCTATGTGATGATAAAAGTTTAGAAAAAAATTGTAAAAAGTGTAGAAAAACTGAAATTACACCAAAGCATATTAGCAGGATTGCTTCCACATAGCACAATAATTGCCTGTATCCCCCTCCCCCCACTCCACTCTCCTCTGGTTTTTTTTTTAGGATGTAAGAAATTTAGGAACAAATGTATAAAATATAAGTTACAGCTAAGCATTTAGATTGCTTCCACATATCCCAGTTGCTGCCGGTCCCCCCCTTCCCCCAATGTTCTGTGGTCATTGGTTAGGGACAAACTAATGGTGTGTGATCTGCACTCTCCCCAGGCAGGCGCAGAGGATTTTACAGGAGCAGGATAATAAAACATGGAAGAGTGATGGCAGAAAAAAGGCCAAGTGGCCTATCAAGTCTGCTCCATTTTTTAAATTTATATACGTTGTGGGGATTTTTTTTTCTCGTTTTTTTACACAGCAAACATCAACAATTCTTTATGCTCTATTCTCTATATACTCTTACTCTAAACTATTTTTTTTTTTAATACTTTTTTTGTTTTTTTTTCACACACTAAAAAATTATACTCTTACTCTATATAAATATATTTCTATAAATGCAAATATACAATATTAAGACCAGTGGTGTTGTCACCCTCATCTGTGCCATCTCAGCTGTTGTGGTCTTTCGGGCATCTAAATAAAGAGAAAAAAGATATGTTATATATAGAAAACAGGATGGGAAATACCAAGGTCATCAATTTCATAGAAAACCCTGATCTCCATCATTTCTCCGATGCTGAGGTTGAGTAGGTCTCGAGCGCTGAGTCTCCGGTGTTCTCTCCCATCATCATCCATAATGGGATTAGAAATAAATGCTCGGCACACAGGACATGTAGAGTTGTCTGCCAACCACGTTCCAATGCAGATGGCGTGAAATCTGTGGGAGCACTGAAGAGTTGTAACTTCTTCTCCCACTTCATATTCATCCAAGCAAATGGAACAAAGTGGTTGTTCTTCGCCCCACCGCTCCCTCGCTGGTGGTCTCTGCAATGCAGGGTTGTCCTCAGCAGCCAATATCCGGTCTATCTGAGCACGGCTTCTATGGGATTCTCTTCTCTGTTGAAGCTGTAATCTTGCCCTCGTCCGATGGGCGATAGGGGAATCTTGGCCTGCAATTACAATTGCTGAGAGTTCAGTATTTTTGTTCACATAACCCTTCCATCGGATTTTTAAACTTTAAATAGCTGGGACATGTCTCATATTTTACACATCTCAAGTGTGACAATTGACCATTTCATAGGTAAACCTTACAATTGGAGAAGAGAAGTATGGGCTTAAAAAAAAATATATTATTGTTGTTGGTTGGCAACTTAAAGAGCCCAAGAAATATTTTTTTCTTTTCCATTATCAGTTAGGGATGTGGTGCTTCTGGCTCCCCCTCTTGCCCAAAACCTCTTTCTAGTACTCTCCTAACAGTATAAAATGTTGTCATTGCAAAGTACAAGGCACTCCTCTCCACCTGGATGGTGCAGAGGAGACAATTGCAGGAAATTGTTTGAGATACAGAGCAGACAGATTTCATCTGCCCACCTCACTGCATGTGTGGTTATGCCCTCTAGGCACCCTCTTTGTCCAGAACATTATACTAGTGCAGGGGAAGGCAATGAATAGGATTTATCATAGGTTTCCAATTATCAATGGATTTGTTCCTGTTTTCCTGTTCTAACGGATTGAGATGAGATCTTTGTTGAAGATTGTGATAAACAGACAAACACAGACATAAACAATGTCAATAATGGATAATGTGTCTGTGAAAAAAGTGTATATACTGTGTGTGTGTATGTATGTATGTATGTATGTATGTATATATATATATATATATATATATATATATATATATATATATCCAAAAGTATTGAGATGCCTGCCTTTACACGCACATGAACCTTAATGCCATCCCAGTCTTAGTCCGTAGGATTCAATACAATATTGAGTTGGCCCACCCTTTGCAGCTATAACATCTTCAACTCTTCTGGGAAGGCTGTCCACAAGGTTTAGGAGTGTGTCAATGGGAATGTTTGACCATTCCGCCAGAAGGTCAGGCACTGATGTGGGCGAGAAGGCCTGGCTCACAGTCTCCTCTCAAATTCCTCCCATAGGTGTTCTATCGGGTTGAGGTCAGGACTATGTGCAGGCCAGTCAAGTTCCTCTACCCCAAACTCGCTCATCCATGTCTTTGTGGACCTTGCTTTGTGCATTGGTGTGCAGTAATGTTGTAACAGGAATGGGGCTAAGCCCAACCCCTGAAAAACAACCCCACATCATGATCACCCCTCCACCAAATGGTTTTGACCAGTGCACAAAGCAAGGTCCATAAAGACATGGATGAGGAAGTTTGGGGTGGAGGAACTAGACTGGCCTGAACTTACAAATGCGCTGCTGGAAGAATGGTCAAACATTCCCATAGACACACCACTCCTAACCTTCTGTACAGCCTTCCCAGAAGAGTTGAAGCTGTTATAGCTACAAAGAGTGGGCCAACTCAATATTGAACCTTACAGACAAAGACTGGGATATCATTAAAGTACATGTGCATGTAAAGGCAGGCGTCCCAATACTTTTGTAATATAGTGTGTGTGTATATATATATATACATATACATATATATATATATATGTATTTTTGTTTTCTAATATTTTTTATTTATTTTTCCAATAGATATAACAATACAAAAACACTATATTAAATTAACATTCAACTCCCCCCCCCAACCCATTTTTGCCACACACTATTCGGGTTCTATTATTTACTAGTTCTAGCTCTCCTCTCTTCCTACTACTACTTTCCACCCCATACTTCCACATATTTCCCCGTTTTTTTTTTTATAATTAACCCAATTTTTCCATGTGTTGTTACATCCCTCAACTTGAACCTCTTAACAGCTACTTAAAAACTCCCTTTCATATAGAGAATCTTTGGCCTTCAACACTTTGTTTAACCACTTGCCGATTGCCCCACGCAGATTTACTGCGGCAGGGCGGCTCGGCTGCACGACATCACGTAGATCTAAGTAAAATTATGTGCATGCGCGCTCGTCGCCGGGGCCACGCTCCTGCTGTGATTAGATACAGCAGAAGGAAGCCCGTGGGAGGAGCGGTAGGGATTGTCGCCAGCCATCCGCAATCGTCAGAGAAACTGACAGAAGACCTGCCTGCTTATGTAAACAAAGCAGGCGGTTCTTCTGCCACACAGGCAGAGAGAGATCAGGAGTTTCAGACAAGCTGAAACCCCGATCTCTGTGTGCCTGTCACAGAACCCTTCCCCCCCACAGTCAGTAAGCACAGTTAGGCATAAATTACCACTTTGATCACCCCCAGTGTTAACCCCTTCCCTGCCAGTGTCATTTATACAGTAACAGTGCATATTATTTAGCACTGATTACTGTATTAATGTCACTGGTCCCCAAAAAGTGTCAAAAATGTCAGTTAGGGGTCCGATCTGTCCGCCGCAATGTCGCAGTACTGCTAAAATATTGCTGATTGCCGCCATTACTAATAAAAACAATAAAAAATAAAAAGTCCAAAAATCTATCCCGTAGTTTGTAAATGCTATAACTTTTGCGCAAACCAATCAAAATATGCTTTTTGGGATTTTGTTTTACCAAAAATATGTTGCAGAATACAAATTGGCCTAAACTGATAAAAAAAAATTAGATTTTTTTTATTGAGAATTTTTTATAGCAGCAAGGAAAAAATATTATGTTTTTTTCAAAATTGTCACTCTTTTTTTTGTTTATAGCGCAAAATCTAAAAACCGCAGGTGATCAAATACCATCAAAAGAAAACTCTAGTTGTGGGAAAAAAAGGACATCAATTGTATTTGGGCACAGCATCACACGACCGCGCAATTTTTATTTAAAGTAACGCAGTCCCGAATCGCAAAAAATGGCCTGGTCGTTAAGGGGGTAAAACCTTCCGGGGCTGAAGTGGTTAATTGCTCTACCTCCAATCATGTTCCCACATCTCTTTCCCACTTTTCAATGTATGGCGGTATTCTTGGCTCCGCTATGTCCGATCATACCGTGTTTTAGTTTTGATTGCGAGTTACACAAACATTCAAATGGAAAAAGAACCCTTTCTGACCTGATGGGCTGGGGCAACGATGCCACAAAATGTCTTAGCTGCAAATACCGACATTCATTCTAGATCATTAAATCACTTTTTTGTTTCGGATCCTCATATGAAAGTAGCTCCCCCTTTTCCAGTTATATTTTTTAACTGTGCCATTTTATCTACAATCCATTCCCCAAATTGTGTCCAAATTCCCGGTAAAAAATAGTTTGTCCCTGTGAGTAAAATTAAAGGGTAGTTATATCCCCATTGATATTGTCTATGTATAGAATCCCAAATCCTAAACACATTTCTAGTCAACTCGTGAGTATTTGTATCCAATCTTCTATATTTCTGTGGAACCCAAATATTATCTCCTAACCGTGTTTTACTCATCGTGTTTTCAATTATTACCCATGCTTTTATGCTTCATCGCTATTTGTGTTAGTCCGCTCTACCATTCGTGCTATTATAGTGGCATTATAGTAGCTTTAAAATCCGGAACTCAAAATGGTACTCAGTAGTTTGTATGGCCCCCACGTGCTTGTATGCATGCCTGACAATGTTGGGGCATGCTCCTAATTAAATGATGGATGGTGTCCTGGGGTATTTCCTCCCAGATCTGGACCAGGGCATCCCTGAGCTCCTGAACAGACAGGTGCAACCTGGCGGCGTCGGATGGACCGAAACATAATGTCCCAGAGGTTTTCTATTGGATTCAGGTCAGGTGAGCGTGGGGCCATTCAATGGTATCGATTCCTTCATCCTCTAGGAACTGGTTGCATACTTTCGCCACATGAGGCCGGGTAGTGTCATGCACCAGGAGGAACCCAGGACCCACTGCACCAGTCCAGGGTCTGACAATGGGTCCAAAGATTTCATCCTGATACCTAATGGCAGTCAGGGTGCCATTGTCTAGCCTGCAGAGGTCTGTGCATCCCTCCATGGATATGTCTCCCCAGACCATCACTGACCCACCACCAAACTAGTCATGCTGAATAATGTTACAGGCAGTATAACGTTCTCCATGGCTTCTCCAGACCCTTTCACGTCTGTCACATGTGTTTAGGGTGAACCTGCTCTCATCTGTGAAAAGTAAAGGGCTGCTGTGACGGGCCTGCCAATTTTGGTGTTCAATGGCAAATGCCAATCGAGCTCCACGGTGCCGAGCAGTAAGCACAGGGCCCACTAGAGGAGGTCAGGCCCTCAGGCCACCCTCATGACGTCTGCTCCTGATTGTTTGGTCAGAGACATTCACACCAGTGGCCTGCTGGAGGTCATTTTTTAGGGCTCTGGCAGTGCTCATCTTGTTTCTCCTTGCACAAAGGAGCAGATACCAGTCCTGATGATGGTTTAAAGACCTTCTACAGCCCTGTCCAGCTTAATTAGAGTAACTGCCGGTCTCCTGGAATCTCCTCGTTGCTCTTGAGACTGTGCTGGGAGACACAGCAAACCTTCTGGCTATGGCACGTATTGATGTGCAATCCTGGAGGAGTTGGACTGCCTGTGCAACCTCTATAGGGCCAAGGTAATGCCTCATGCTACCAGTAGTGACACTGACCCTAGCAAAATGCAAAACTAGTGAAAAACAGTCAAAAAAGATTAAATTTCAGCAACATGAACTAGCCTGCTGCATCATTTTTTCACTTTGATTTTTAGGGGAGTCATTGAATTCAGCCTTCTGTAGGTTGATCATTTTCATTTCCATCAAACGATGTGGCATCCTTTCCTTCCTAACACATTACCCAATCTATATCAGCATAGATATCCAGCATGAGATTTTTCCCCTTTGAGATCTGATGTGTTTTCAAAGTGTTCCTTTCATTTTTTTTTGAGCAGTTTAAGTATATATCTATATTTATATTTCTCTGGTTTGGGGGTGTTAGAAGACTGGGAGTAACCGTTATCTTCACGTGCGATGGCACAACCACAGGCGCTGCTGAATAGGGAAAAAGCACCTGGGTATGCTGGCTCACAAGCTACATATGGCCATAAGAGCGTGTTTAGTTAGAAATATAAGGCAGCATGCATGGTCTTTTTAGAGTTTATTTACTAAATCTAGAGAGGGTAAAAATAGTCACATTTCTGCAGAGAAACCAATTAGCTTCCAGGTTTTATTGCTAAAACTTAATTCAGCAAGCTAAGGTTAGAAGCTAATTGGTTTCTCTGCAGAATTGTGACTCACTTTGGCCTCTCTAGCTTTAGAAAATAAACCATTTTGTTTATATTCAGTTTCCAGCCAGTGATTGCTAAGATGCTGGCTAGTGGAGGAGGGGCTGGAGAATGAGTGGGTGTGACTTATAGTAGAAGTGGGCGAGTACACAGGCAATAATTCAAGGCTCAATGTACCCGCCCACATTCTCTGCAGTTCCCAGTACTAGATGGGAGCTGTGGTGTCTAATCGGGCTGGGATCACACTAGTGCGAATTGGATGCGGGTTTCAATGGAGCCGGTTCACACATCTCGGTGGCGAATGCGGAGCGCATTACACAGGGGTCCAATGCATATTTGGCTCAGTTTTATTTCCGAATTCAAGCAAAAATTCGGGGCCGATTGGCTCCTGAAACAGAGAGCAGGGACCCACCAGACCCCTGCTGTGAGCCGCATCCGTATTAGGTGCTAACCCAGCCTTAGTGAGTATAGGGCAGTGATGGTGAACCTTGGCACCCCAGATGTTTTGGAACTACATTTCCCATGATGCTCAACTACACTCCAGTGTGCATGAGCAACATGGGAAATGTAGTTCTAAAACATCTGGGGTGCCAAGGTTCGCCATCACTGGTATAGGGGATGTGACGTCTCCATGTATTTGCACCTCCTCCTCAGCCCCACATAAGCTGTTTTTTTTTTTTTTTTTATTAAAGAAATGATTAATTCATTCACTGACTTTTTCTCCTAAACAGCGAGGGTTTTCACTAAAAAACTAACACTTTAGTGGTTTATACAGGTTTATAGGTTTACTGATCAAAGAGGTATGGGGGGCATCCAAGAGTTTCTCTTTAAACCTATCAACTCCACATAAACAACCTGAAAATGGTAATAAAAGACAAACAGGGGTTTAAAACATTTCTCATTATGGTACAATCAACTTACCTGCTGGGTCCTGCTCGCGTGATGGCATTCTGCGAGGGTTTCGTCGTGAGTAGCGAGGCATATTGATGGTATCAGATGCTGATTTACCTGAAAAAAATCAGCTAATAATAGATAATATCAGTAATAATAATGATATACAGCAATAATATATAATAAGAATAGCAGTATATATTAGGAATAATAGGTATTCGCAGGAGTGTCACTTCAGAGATGCTTCTGTGTCGCTTTCTCCTCAGCTAAAGATGGCCGCCAGAGCTGCTGTGCGTTTAAAGCTGCTGGAACCGGTTTCACCTCACACCACCTTCCACCTCACACCAACTGCCATCTCACACCAGTGGCCACTGCTCAGATTCAGTGCCCTGGCACTTTGCCTTACCATTTCTCTGTCATAAAACAATGTACCCAAATAAATTTTACACCAATTTATAGATTTTACACATCAATAACTAGTACTTTGGTGATTTTAGTGGTTATTTTTTAAAATCGCCTCAAGAAGGCGCTATGTTCAGTCCTCTGTAGCTACAGTTCTGCCCATAGCCTGAAGATGTCTCTCTTCCCAATTAGCTCAGCTGGCTTTATACAGAGCAGTTTTGTTTCTCTGAATAATCATTGTGACATTCTGATAGTAGCTGAGATCAGAGGAGGGAGAACGGCCCGCTGAGGGGATGAGGACCCCCCGGGGACAGCACAGGTGAGGAGGTTAGGAGTGTATGGGGGAAGGGCTGAGCGGGAGAGCCGGGAGTGCAGGATGGAGGAGACCGGGTGTGTTGTATGGAGCTGTGTGGCCAGAGAAGGAGGTGAATGTGTATAGGAGAGGTCCAGGGCGGAGGAGAGACACACATGGACAGTCACCCCACAGTATATGGGTAAAGTGAGGTAAAGTGGCGCTGCCTAATTTAAACTTTAAATTAGGCAGCGCAACTTTACCTCACTTTACCCATATATTTTGATATAGCCTTCGGGCCATATTTTGAGGTAGGCCGCAGCCCTATTCCTCGTCCACAAGCGCGGATTTTCTTATTCCTTAAGTCACCCCACAGTGTTATGTAGGATACAGAGAAATCTGGGAACAGTGCAGTGGAGAAGATTTTAGCTCATTGGATTTGTGGCAGGATCAAGAGATTTTATTTTATTTTTTATTTGAATTTCTCAAACAGATATAACAAAACATGTGTGCAAATAAAAGAAGTTCATTTTTAGGATTTGCATACACTTTAACCACTTAAGCCCCGGAGGATTTGGCTGCTAAAAGACCAGGGGGGGGGGGGGTATTTTGCGATTCGGCACTGCGTGACTTTAACGGACAATTGCGCGGTCGTGCGACGCTGTACCTAAACGAATTTGACGTCCTTTTTTCCCACAAACAGAGCTTTCTTTTGGTGGTATTTGATCACCTGTGCGATTTTTTTTGATCATGCGCTATAAACAAAAAAAGAGTGACAATTTTGCAAAAATAACAATATTTTTCACATTTTTTTATATGAAATTCCCCCCAAAAAAATGTACAAATCAAAATTTTTTAACATTTTCGGCCAATTTGTTTTATGCTACATATGTTTGGTAAAAAAAATCGCAAAAAGCGTATTTTGATTGGTTTGCGCAAAAGTTATCGCGTTTACTAACAAAGGGAAAGATTTTTGTCATTTTTGTTGTTTTTTTTTTAACGCGTAATGGCGGCGATCTGCGATTTTTTTTTTGCGGTACTGCTACATTGGGGCGGACAGATCGGACCCTTGACTAACATTTTTGACACTTTTGGGGTTACCAGTGACATTACTACAGTAATCAGTGCTATATATATGCACTGTTACTGTAAAATTACACTGGCAGTGAAGGGGTTAACTTTATTTGAGAGGGAGGGGCTGTGTGTGTCCCTAGGGGCGTGATTCTAACTGTGATTGGCTGTGGCTTGAGCTGTAGGAACACTGATCAACGGTCCTACATAGTAGAACCGTATGATCAGTGTTTCTACACAGGGGAGAATGACAGGCAGCTTGTTTACACAATAAACAAGAAAAAATTGGGGGAGCAAACCCTGAACATGTATATCTAAAGCCGGTGCAGCTATGGACCAGGCAACATGTATATTAAAAAAGAATAGCGCACACATGCAAAAGAAATGACTATTAAATATGGAGACAATCCATAAATAAAAATGGGGATTTAGTCCCACCATATGGCCATATCGTGCTCAAGCCCACCACTGCGTCAAAGTACCCCATTATCAGTGGGTCCTACACTATCCATAAAAAAGGGGTGAATCCAGCCTCTCTTACCCTTGGAGATAACACTCCTTGCTGGGAGAGATGTGCTAATGCACTACAAAGGACTCCTCCTATATCTACTTGATAGTGGACTCTGATAGAGTACAGGTGTGTGTGGGGGATGGGATGCTCAACCCCAGAAGTCTGGTCAGACCGAATACATAATAAACAAGAAAAAAATGGGGGAGCAAACCCTGAACATGTATATCTAAAGCCGGTGCAGCTATGGACCAAGCAACATGTATATTAAAAAAGAATAGCGCACACATGCAAAAGAAATGACTAT
Organism: Pelophylax lessonae; assembly: GCF_965119305.1. Taxonomy (NCBI): domain Eukaryota; kingdom Metazoa; phylum Chordata; class Amphibia; order Anura; family Ranidae; genus Pelophylax; species Pelophylax lessonae. The sequence goes on from NC_138769.1 coordinate 295,303,133, forward strand.
TAAATATGGAGACAATCCATAAATAAAAATGGGGATTTAGTCCCACCATATGGCCATATCGTGCTCAAGCACACCACTGCGTCAAAGTACCCCATTATCAGATCAGCACATCTATACCAGCAAGGAGTGTTGTCTCCAAGGGTTAGAGAGGCTGGACTCACCCCTTTTTTATGGATAGTGTAGGACCCACTGATAATGGGGTACTTTGACGCAGTGGTGGGCTTGAGCACGATATGGCCATATGAGGGGACTAAATCCCCATTTTTATTTATGGATTGTCTCCATATTTAATAGTAATTTCTTTTGCATGTGTGCGCTAAGCTTGTTTACACAAGCTGCCTGCCTTTCTCCCTCTCCCCCGACGATCACAGAGTGACCGGCGGACATCGGGTCTGCCAGTCACACGCGCGGGGGGGTCCGTGACCGCGCGGGAACGCGGCGGCGCGCGCTCGCTCCCCGGAGCCTCACAGGCTAGTGACGTACCGATAAGTCACTCTGCCTGTGAGGGGCTGACCGCCACAGTATATGTACTTGCGGCGGTCGGCAAGCGGTTAAGGTGCACAAAATAACTTTACTGATGATCCTGCAAAAACGACCCTACTACATATGAAATCTCATCATCAAGTATGGAAAAAACTAACAAGACACCTTAACCACTTGCCTACAGTGCACTTTCACCCCCTTCCTGCCCAGACCGATTTTCAGCTTTCAGCGCTCTCACACTTTGACTGAGAATTACTCAGTCATGCAACACTGTACCCATACAAAAATTGTGTCCTTTTTTTCACACAAATAGAGCTTTCTTTTGATGGTATTTGATCAATACTGGGTTTTTTATTTTTTGTGCTATAAATAAAAAAAGACTGAAAATATCGTGAAAAAACACATTTTTCTTTGTTTCTGTCATAAAATTTTGCAAATTAGTCATTTTTCTTCACAAATTTTGGCCAAAATTTATACTGCTACTTATCTTTGGTAAAAATAACCCAAGTAAGTGTATATTATTTGGTCTTTTTGAAAGTTATAGAGTCCACAAGCTATGGTGCGAATCATTGAAAAATGATCACACTTGCTCACACCTGATGTACTGAAGGCCTATCTCATTTCTTGAGACACTAAAAAGTCAGGAAAGTACAAATACCCCCCAAATGACCCCTGTTTGGAAAGTAGACATTCCAAGGTATTTAATAAGGGGCATGGTGAGTTTTTTGAAGTTGTATTTTTTTCCCACAATGCTTTGCAAAATGAAGATTTTTTTATTTTTTATTTTTTTTTTTTACAAATTGCCGTATTAACAGGTTATTTCTCTCACACAGCACATGTATACTTGCAACTACACCCCAAAACACATTCTACTACTCCTCCTGAGTACCATGTGTGAGACTTTTTTACAGCCTGGCCACATACAGAGGCCTAACTTTCAAGTAGCAGCGTCCGGCATTCTAGGAGCACAAATCACACATATAATTTCCTGACAACCTATCACACTTTTGAAGGCCCTGGAGCACCAGGACAATGGAAACCCCCATAAAATGACCCCATTTTGGAAAGCAAACAGCCCAACGTATAATTTTTGAGGCATAATGAGTCTTTTGAATATGTCATTTTTTCCACAAGTTTTTGGAAAATGTGGAAAGAAAATGAAAACTATTTTTTTTTACACAAAGCTGTCCATTTATGCAATATTTCTAACACATAGCATGTACATAGCAAAAATTGCACCCCAAAATACATTCTGCTATTCCTCCTGAGTATGGCGATACCACATATGTAACACTTTTTCCAGCCTGGCCACATACATAGGCCTAACATCCAAGTAGCGCTTTACACAAAGTTGTCCATTTATCCACTTTAAGACTGGGCCTATTTTTGACACTTGGTGTTTACAAGCTAAAATCATTTTTTTTGCTAGAAAACTACTTGGAACCCCCAAACATTATATATATTTTTTTTAGCAGAGACCCTAGAGAATAAAATGGAGATTGTTGCAATATTTTTTATCACACCATATTTGCGCAGCAGTCTTCCAAATGCGATTTTTTTGAAAAAAATTCACTTTTTTGAACTAAAAAATAAGAAAACAGTAAATTTAGCACAATTTTTTTCCATAATGTGAAAGATAATGTTACGCCGAGTAATTAGATACCCAACATGTCATGCTTCAAAATTGCGCATGCTCACAGAATGGTGCCAAACATTGGTACTTAAAAATCCCCATAGGCAACATTTTAAAAATTTCTGCAGGTTACTAGCTTAGAGTTACAGAGGAGGTCTAGGGCTCAAATTATTGCTCTCGCTCTAACGATCACGGCAATACCTCACATGTATGGTTTGAACACCGTTTACATATGTGGGTGGGACTTGCGTATGCGTTTGCTTCTGCGTGCGAGCTAACGAGGACAGGGCGCTTTAATTTTTTTTTTCCCCATTTATTTTATTTATTATTTTTTTATTTTTACACAGTTTAAAAAAAAAAATGTTTTGATCATTTTTATTCCTATTACAAGGAATGTAAACATCCCTTGTAATAGAAATAGGCATGACAGGTCCTCTTTATTGTGAGATCTGGGGTCAAAAAGACCTCACACCTCACAACTACACTAAAAAAGAAAAAAAAAAAAAAAATTGTTGAAAGAGGAAAAAAAAAAGCAAAAAAAAAAGCGGCCCTTTAAACCAGTTGCTAGGCAACATCTTTTGACGTAGCTCCGGTCCTCCAAGACCATAGAGTCGAGTGAGGGTCATCTTGCCCTCACTCGACTTCCTGTCTCTGAGGATCCGGGACCGGATAGTTTTCCCCGCTGCCGGCGGGTCCGGTAAGCTGGGAAAACGTCTGGGACGTGGCAGGAGGGGGGGGGCACCTCTTCCCCTGCACCGTAAGGGTAATTCCGTGGCGAATCCGCCACTGGGACCACCCTTATCTGAAAGCCAACCGCCCGCCGTTTCAAAAAATACCGGGGTTATGGGGGCTATCTGCTGCCATAACCCCAGTATTTAGCTTTTAATGGCCGACGCATATAGTCGTTTGGCGGTCAGTAAGTGATTGCATGTATATAGCAAACAGGTGACGATGACTGACGGGGTGACAGGTGACAATGACTGATGGGGTGACAGGTGACAATGACTGATGGGGTGACAGGTGACGATGACTGATGGAGTGACAGGTGACGATGACTGATGAGGTGACAGGTGACGATGATTGATGAGGTGACAGGTGACGATGATTGATGAGGTGACAAGTGACGATGATTGATGGGGTGACAGATGACAATCACTGACGGGGTGACATGTGACGATGATTGATGGGGTGACAAGTGACGATCACTGATGGGGTGTCAAGTGACGATGATTGATAGGGTGACAGATGACGATGACTGATGGGGTGACAGGTGACGGTGATTGATGGGGTGACAGGTGACGGGCGATGGTCACTGATGGGTGACAGGTGACGGGCGATGGTGCACGGCGGTACTCTCTGGTGACCGGTGAACTTTAGGCTATGTCCACATGTGAGCGTAGCGATCGCGGGCAGGATCACTGCGATTCTGCCCGTGATCCAGAAATCATTGCAAATTGCGGGACGCCTGTGCTTTGCCCGTGATTTGCAATAGCACCCCAAACGCTGTGCGATGTTGCTGTGATTTCCGCCTGCCGAATCGCGGTAACATCGCGCAAACAACGCATGACGCCTCAAAGAAACTCTTGTATCTTTTTTGGGCGTCATGCGTTGTTTGCGTGATGTTACCGCGATTCGGCAGGCGGAAATGGCGGCAACATCGCACAGCGTTTGGGGTGCTATTGCAAATCACGGGCAACGCACAGGCGTCCCGCGATTTGCAATGATTTCCGTATCGCGGGCAGAATCGCTGTGATTCTGCCCGCGATCGCTGCGTTTACATGTGAACGTTATGGGTGTCAATTTCTGGGCACTGATGAGGTGACTGTTGGGTGACAGGTGACATTGGGGGGGGGCTAAGGACTGTGTGGGGACATTTATTTCTGTGCTTTTACATTGTGACAAGGTGTACAGAGCAGTACCTCACTGTTTCTAGCTCTGCTCTCCTCATACTGGAAACTATGTGAGGAGAGAAGAGCTAGTAACAGTCAGTTACTGCTCTGTATTTACATTTTGTGATCGGCTGTGAATGGATTCACAGCCGATCACATAGTAAACAGTCACTGTCAGTGACTGTTTACTACTGCCGGTGACAGCTGTGTTCCTACGGAACACAGTGCCACCGACATGACCGCGCTGCGCGCTCCCGATCGCACATGCGCGGTCATCTCCCGAGCGCCTCCATTGTGATCGGCTGTGTCATTGGAACACAGCCGATCACGTGGGAAACAGCCACGCCCATTGGCTGTTTCCCCCCTGCCAGTGACGGGGGGTGTCCCGGGGATCGCGCGCCTGCCCTGCTTAAAGTGCCGCCGTCATATGACGGCGGCCCAGGATAATGGTCGCTCCGCTCCGCCGTCATATGACGGCGGGCGGGCGGTAAGCGGTTAAACATTTTTCAAACGCCAAAACAGACATAAAAGAATATTTTAATAAAAGCTCTTGATGTACATGTAAAAGTCATCAATAGGGGGGAAAACTGGCACTGCACACTGATAGACCAGAGAGAGCAATCCAAACTCGGGCAGGAGATGGGAGAGTGGCACAGTGCATGTAACCATGCAAGATCTAAAAACAGCCGACAAATTATTTTAGGTATGCAGTATAGCAGGAATGGTGGGATCACAAGAGTATGTACATTGCTTTACAAATCATCTTGTATATCAAACTTTCCTTGTCTATATATTTCAACAAAAAAAATGTAGTTAATACATACAATAATATTCAGTATGATTGCATTTACATGAATACTGAAGCTGAGCTGCAAGGTTTACAGTGACAAGGGTTGCAATCACCTATTATTGCCAGTGCTTAAGCAGTTGCAGCAACATTTTATACAAAGGATAACTAAATCCACAAAAAAAGTTCATAAATTGCAGCTTATCAGTTCTGAGATGTGGTGGCTGCATTTGTTTTCTTTTTCTAGGCTAAGAATATTTTTTGCAAGTACAGAAAATACCAGTGTAGCACCCTCCTAGGTAGGTGCTAGAGAGCGAGTATTGTTTTTTGCTCTGTCTGCTCTGTCAGAGGAGTAGCAGGCAAATTCTATATTGCTTTCTGCTTAACAGAGAGCAGGATCTCTGAGTTAGGTGTGCTGATGGTGCTCAGTGTGTGATTCATCTGGTCTAGGGAGTGTTTCCCACTGGTCCAATAGGGAGGTATATTGGACAATGGAGGAAACCAGGCCAATGGGTACACAGGTTTTGATACAGCCTTAGTGATTGCCACAAACTGGTTGTCTCTGTGCATTCTGGGATGTGGTATAAAAGCCAGGAGCACATGTGCTCAGGGTCTTTGGCTGGTGAGCATTGTCCCGGAAGGAAGGTGGTGGCTGCCTCCTCTTCTGTAGCTGTTGGTGTGTGGTCGCAGGCGGTCGGCTTGGTGGACCAGAAGGAAGGAGCTGAACCCAGAGTTCCAGGAGAACTGACTGGAGGGGTTGAGACACTGGAGACCCTGGAAAAACAGTATCGTGAGTACAGGGGATTGTGTCTAGGGGCCTGACCTGAGAGGGGGTCACCCCAAAGTAGCATAGTCAGAGGACGGGTATCAGCTGGTGGAGTGAAAGGGGTTGCTAGGCGAATACCCTGAAGATAGTTACTCAACCAAGTCTAAATCCTAAAGTTCATCTAGTGGCAAGGTGAACCAGCAGCCTGGCTGTATCTACAAACAGGAGTCCTCATCTTTTGTGAATAGTTCAATTCTGGAGTATCCCACTCTTCCTTTCTCCTATCCCTATTTAAAATAAAAACACAAAAACAACTACAACCCCTAGACTGTTTAGTGACTGAACCAGGAAGAAAAGAGTTGATGTGTGCATGCTGCAGTTGCTAGCGGTAACCCAGGGGAACCAGAAATTGTAATATCCAGCAGTCCTCAAGGGGGCAGTGCTACACTTATTTTGCTGGAAATGGAATTTCCTTGTCACTTCTTGGGAGCTGAAATGGAAGTGTTAACGTCCTTCTGTAAACTACTTATCCCCTCATCCCCCCATGTAATCAACATGGAAAAGACTGACATGTTTGAAGTCCAACCTCAAAAGCAATTATGGTTCCCTCCATTGATAAAGTGGAGGAGCGAGCATAGCCACCCATTGAAAGGAAGTGTGTTGTTTACAGAATTGTAAGATGAAACTAAGTGTTCTTTAAAACGGGGGGGGGGGGGGGGGGGATGGGTAATAAAAATAGGCACCTGTTTTGTACAGATTTTTAAATCGGTGCAGAGTTTGACAGGCAGAGACTGGGTTAATGGGGCTATGCTACAACCGCTTGCAGTGCATGCAATTACGGTACAGTAGTGCAGCATTACAGAGTTAAATCATGTGTTGAAGAGGCATTATAAAGCCTCCATGCGGCCTTAGAAATGCCCTCTGAAAAGTAATACAAATGGGGATTACTCTCCAGAGGGCTCCACGAGACACAGCAAATCTGAAAGAGCCCTTAAGGTAAAATTATCTGAAAGAATAAAGAAAACGAATGAAGCCACAACATCTAAGGTTTGATAAACTACAATGTATTACATTTTTTCTTTTTTTTTTCATGGACTCCCTCTAGAACTAGTTCTGGCCAGCTCAGTAGATTGATTTAAAAAAGAGTTGGATGAATTCATAAATGCACAAAATATAACTGGATATTAATATTTGTAGGTAATAACGCCAGGGGTAGTTGATCCATCCGATTGCCTGCTGGAGGATCAGGAAGGAATTTTTTCCCCCACTGGAGCAATTTGGATTATGCTTTATTGGGTTTTTTTTTTTTGCTTTCCTCTGGATTAACTGTGCATAAACAATTGTGTATATGGAGATTTTCTATTTGTTTTTTTAATATAAATTAAACTAGATCCCAATGGTGATCCCAGTATAGGAAAAAAATGATTTTATCTCAAGGAGTGCAAGGGGACACGTGGCCACACAATGAGCTTAGAGGAGAGGCGGTTTAACCTTAAGCTGCGTAAGGGGTTCTTCACTGCAAGGGCGGTGAGAATGTGGAACTCTCTTCCACCATTGGTGGTAGCTGCGGGGAGTATGGCTACTTTTAAAAGACTCTTGGACGTGCAGCTCACAGATCACAACATTCAGGGTTATGGGAAATTATCACGTCACTGACACACACACACACCTGCACAGGTTGAGCTGGAGTGAGCTTTGCACGTTTTTGCGTGTTTGTTGGCCGCTTTTTGTCACACAACAAAATGCATGTCTCTTAGCCACGTTTGGGGTGCATTAAAAAAAATAATGGCACCACAGCCACATTATGTTTTGGTGCATTTTTTGCATGTGTCTGTTACATACATAGTTAGTCAGGTTGAAGAAAGACACCATCTGGATCAACCAACAAAAAAAACAAAACAAAAAAAACCAGTATTGAAAACCCAACCATACAATCCCATATACACAATCCTAGAGTTGATCCAGAGGAAGGCGAAAAAACCCAGCAAAGCATGATCCAATTTGCTACAGCAGGGGAAAACAATTCCTTCCTGATCCCCTGAGAGGCAATCGGATATTCCCTGGATCATCTTTACCTAAAAAAAAAATTTTAGTACCCACTTACTGTATATTAAGTACACCCAGGAAAGAATATAGACTTTTTTTTTTTAAGGCAATCTAGTGAGCTAGTCAGAACCACCTCTGGAGGGAGTCTATTCCACATTTTCACAGCTCTTACGGTGAAGAAACCCTTCCGTATTTGGAGATGAAATCTGTTTTCCTCTAGACGTAAAGAGTGCCCCCTTGTCCTCTGTGTTGACCTTAAAGTGAACAACTCAACACCAAGTTCACTATATGGACTCCTTATGTATTTATATATGTTGATCATATCCCCCCCCCCCCTAATCTCCTCTTCTCAAGAGAGAATAAATTCAGTTCCTCTCATCTTTTTTCATAGCTGAGCTCCTCCATGCCTCTTATCAGTTTGGTTGCCCTTCTCTGCACTTTCTCCAGTTCCCAGGGCCGGTGCTAGACTATTTTACGCCCTAGGCAAGATCAGCTACTTGCGCCCCCCCAAAAAAATAAATAAAAAGGGAAGGGGTTAAAAACGGCTCTATGTCATATCCAGTGACCCGGATCTGATGGTTCCTCCATGTAATGCTGTCATACCCAGTGATCCCAATGTTCCTCTATGTCACATCAGGGGTCCCTGATGTTCCTCCATGTCATACCCGGAGACCCTGATGTTTTTCCATGTCACACCTGGGGACCTTGATGTTCCTCCATGTCACACCTGGGGACCCTGATGTTCCTCCATGTCACACCTGGGGACCTCAATCCCCCATGGCACACCCAGGGTTTCCAATTCCTCATGGCACACCTGGTGACCCCAAACCCCTGTTACACTTGTGACCCCTCTCCCCCATGTCACACCTGGTGACTCAGATTCCCCATGGCATACCTGGTGACCGCAATTCTCTTTCACACCGGGGATACTCCATGTCACACCCAGGGACCCTATTTCCCTGTTCTGGGGACACTTACTGGGCAGTATGAAGAGAGTGGCCTGCACTCTGCCCTCCTTCACCATGATCCTGCTTATTCCTTCTCCCAGGATGCTCCTCTCCTGGACCACAGTGCTCACCACAGCTCCAACCGGCTCCAGGTAGAGGGAGAAGCAGCAGTCAGAGAGCTCCGCACCTCCTTCATCACCAACATCTTCAGACCATTCCGTTGCCTCGTCGCTTCTGCTCCAGTAAAGGTGCCGCCCTCCAGTGCCGAGCTCTGGCTCAGGTTCAGCTCTCCTCCACTCCCTGCTTAATACCAACCCAGGGAAAGGAACGGCTGCCCACCAGCTCAGATTACAGAGTCACTTCCCGCCCAGGGATTAGGCCCCTCAGCTGCAGACGAAGAGGATGATTATGCAGCTAGCACTCCGGTGGGCTCCTTTCCTGCCCCTTGGGGCTCCCCCAACAATGGTGGAAAGCCATGGCCTGGTAGTTCTGCCACTCCCCAGACACCTGGCATCTTCCTCTGTCCCTTCTTCCTCCCCCACTGCCGCCCCTTTCCTCAGCTCACAAGGATCATTCATGATGGAGCGTGAGTGTTGACTCGTGGTTGCGCCCCTAGGTGGCAATGCGCCCTAGGCAGCTGCCTAGTTTGCCTAGTGGAAGCATCGGCCCTGCCAGTTCCCCGATATCCTTTTAAATAATTGGAACCCAAAACTGAACTGCATATTCCAGATGAGGTCTTACTAATGATTTGTACAGGGGCAAAATGATATCTCGCTCTCTGGAGTCCATGCCCCTCTGTTAATAGAAGAAAGGAAGTTGCTTGCTTTGGAAACAGCAGCTTGGCATTGCATGCTATTATTAAGCTTTTGATCTACCAGAACACCCAGATCCTTCTCCGCTATGGATTCCCCCAGTTCTACTCCACCTGGTATGTATGATGCATGCATATTCTTAGCCCCAAAGTGCATAACTTTACATTTATCAACATTAAACCTCATTTGCCACATAGGTGCCCAATGAAACAGTGCATTGAGATCAGCTTGTAAGTTGGAAACATCCTGTAAGGAAGTTATTACACTGCAAAGCTTGGTGTCATCTGCATAGACTGAAATGGTACTTTTAATCCCAGACCCTATATTATTTATTAAAAAGTAAGGGTCCCAACACTGAACCTTGGGGTACACCACTGATAATCTTAGACACTTCAGAGTAAGATGTATTAACTACCACTCACTGAATTCTATCTTTTAGCCAATTTTCTATCCAATTACAAACCGATCTTTCCAAGCCTGTAGACTTTACCTTACACATTAGCCGTGTGTGGGGAACTGTGTCAAATGCTTTTGCAAATTCCAAGTATACTACGTCCACAGCCACCCCTCTGCCCAAGGTTTTACTTACCTCCTCATAAAAAGAAATCAGGTTTGTTTGACAACTTCTGTCTTTTATGAATCCATGCTGTCTGTTGCTTAAAATATTTTTTTCCAGCAAGACTTCATCTATGTGGTCTTTTATTAAACTCTCCTATAGAAGTTAAACTAACAGGTCTATAGTTACTTGGCAAAGACTTTGATCCTACGCCAACCCAGTGGTACTATTGCAGTGCTTAACGAGTCCCTAAAAATTAGAAACAAAGGCTTTGAAATGACAGCGCTCAATTCTTTTAGGATGCGTGGGTGGATGCCATCTGGTCCAGGTACTTTATCCACCCTTATTCTGTCTAAATATTTCTGGACCATATCACTTTTGAGCCATTGTGGATCATTTGGGGCTGTGTCAAAACCATCCCAATTATAGACATGAGCTCCCCCATGCTCCTTTGTATATATAGAGCTGAAGAAAGTATTTAATAAATTTGCCTTCTCTTTGTCCCCAGTCACCCACTCCTGATTATTTTGTAAAGGGCTTACATGCTCAGACCTAACCTTTTTACATTTTGAATTTTTGCATCCTTGATTTTCTTTTTACGTATTCTGTAATATTGTTTGTAACAATTAAACAATGATAGTGTTCCCTCATTTTTATATTTTTTAAAAGCTCTTTTCTTTTTATCTATAGCTTTTTTAACTTTGGCCGTGAGCTACATAGGTTTTATTTTTAGCCTTTTAAACTTATTACCCATGGGAATATACTTTACAGTGGGTTTGCATAAAGTCTTTTTGAAAATTTCCCATTTCTGTTCTGTGCTCATCGATGCCAATATTCCCTCCCAGTCTAAATCCTGGAGAGCAGCCCTCACCCTTGGAAATGTGCATTCCCAGAACGCAAAAAGGTGTGAATGAGGCTGAAAATAGAACTGAAGGCAAAACTTTATTTTTCACTTTGGTTAGAGTAACGGAGAGTTATAACCCCTTTAATTTTTCCTCTTTTTTGCCATATGTGTCTCATTAGGGAGATTTTCCTTCACTTCCTGTCCCATAGCCACAACAAGGAGTTAGAGGAAATCACTGCGCAAAGGAGGGAATCCCTGATTGTCCCTAGACCTAGTGTTCCCATTGGAAGATCTCCCCTCTTACTGTTCTGGTAAAAACAATAATTTTTCTTTACTTTTACTTTTGATGATAACAGTAAACAGGACAAATAGAGAGGGTGAATCTGCCTAATGCGTGGAGAGGTAGCAATAAAAATTGACAAGAGTTCTAATCCATCCCCACTCTATCCAAAAAATAAAAACAAATCATTTCCATTAGTTATATTTAAAAATTATAATATCCTCGAGCTATAGCTGTGTTCTGAGGGGTACCGTAGCGCTCCCTCTGTCTTATGTTTCCCAATGGGGAGAAAAAAAGTGCAGAAGGCACTTTGACACATTTGTTGCATGTAGGGCAGCTCATTCAAGTAAATAGGCTGCCTTATGCTGTCGGTCGACAAACCAGCAAACAAATGCCCAAAAAAGTGGCTCATCATACAGATGTGAATGGGGCCCTAATGAGGCCAGAAATTAATTATTAGTTAAGTGAACCTCCAAAAAAAATACACAGTCAACCATAAACTCATCAACCTATCTCTAATATTTCTGTGCTTACATATTTCATTAAAGACAATAAATACAAGAAATTGGTTTGTTTGATTATGACTGAATTAAACTTTTTTGGGGGGCTCAGCCTAGTTGTGGGGGTTGTACTGTCACAATGGAGAGAGACCATTACACCATTAGATTTACTAAACCAAAATGTTATGTGTGGGGGTAGAGCATTATGAAATTCATACCCTTCGGAGGTACCATTGCTTACCTAATATAAATCAGAAAATTGTGCAGGACTTTAACCACTTGCCAACCGCTGTGGCAGGCTTGCTCAGCTGCACGAATTGCTGTACCTGGCGCTTCTGGGGGCAAGCGCGCGCCGCTTGTGGTGCGCACCCGCCCCCACTAGGCAGCAGGGAAGGCACCCGCGATCGCTCCCCGCTGAGAGAGAACGACGGTCAGCTGTTGTAAACACAGCAAACCGTTGTTCTCTCTCAAATAATCACAGAGAGCCTGTGATCCTCCTTTAAAGGATCACAGGTCTGTGTTCATTTCCCAAGTCCCTCCCCCATACAGTTAGAAAACACTCCCCTAGGCTCACAATTAACCCTTTGATCGCCCATGGGTTAACCCCTTCCCTGTCAGTGTCATTATTACAGTAACAATGCATATTTTTAGCACCTGATTACTGTAGTAATATCACTGGTCCCCCCAAAAGTGTCAAAAATGTCGGTCCGGTGTCCGATCTGTCTGCCGCAATGTCGCAGTCCCGCTAAAAATCACAGATCGCCTTCATTACTAATAAAAAAAAAGTAAATAAATAAAAAGAACATAAATCTTTCCCCTAGTTTGCACAGTTGAATGACTGTTCCCGTGGTGTGGTCTTTGATGGCCTGGATACCCTGTATGCCCGTAACCCACCTGCAGCTCTACACATTATACTGAAGGCTTTGAACAATCGCAAGCATATATATCTCATCAATCTGAAGCAGGATTACAGCAGCATGAAGGCTTGTGAGAGAGCACAGAGAGAAAAGGAAGGTAAGAGGCACCCAGATGCAAAGGAGACACATGGCGGCCCCATTAGACGTCACTCTGTCTGGGGTGCAGCAGCATATGATTTAATTGTCATTAAATAAAGTGGGAATCTCTGCTTTACCTTCCCGGCCTAGGAAACTATTTTTCCTCTAAACTTCCCTGTAATACAATGTCCTTATTTTTCTGAGACTGAATTGACTTATTTGTTGGCTGTTTGTAAACAGAACAGGAAAAGCTGCGTGCTCAGGCTGAGCAGAAAGCCATCATGGAGGACATGGACGAAGAGGAATATGATCGCTTACCAGCTGAAGAGTGAGAGCGCATTGATGGACTGCGTCTGCAAGCAGTGCGTGAACGCAAGAAAAGGTCTTGTCCTTGTTTATTGCTTCTGTCTTTGGCCTCGTTCACATGGGGAATGCATAACTGTACTCCTGCGCCCATGCAACTGACATCAATGAGACTGCCTACATGGGGATGCACAGAAAACCCGGGCATCCCCATGCTGGTAAACACTGGCCCTCATGGGGGTACGGTGATGTACGCCCTGTGTGAGTGAAGCCCAATCATCCAAATTTTCCATCTTATAGGAATATTCTCAGTCTACAGTGCCTTGAAAAAGTATTCATGCCCCTTGAAATTTTCCACATTTTGTCATGTTACAACCAAAAACGTAAATGTATTTTATTGGGATTTTATGTGAGACCCACACAAAGTGGCACATAATTGTGAAGTAGAAGGAGAATGATCAATGGTTTTCAAATTTTTTTTACAAATAAATATTACAAATAAATATCTGAAAACTAGTGAAACCAATTGCCTTCAGAAGTCACCTAATTAATAAATCGAGTCCATCTGCATGTAAGTTAATCTCAGTATAAATACAGTTGTTCTGTGAAGCCCTCTGAGGTTTCTTAGAGAACCTTAGTGAACAAACAGCGTCATGAAGGCCAAAGAACACACCAAACAGGTCAGGGATAAAGTTGTGGAGAAGTTTAAAGCAGGGTTAGGTTAAAAAAAAAATCCCAAGTTTTGATCATCTCACAGAGCACTGTTCAATCCATGATCTGAAAATGGAAAGAGTGTGGCACAACTGAAAACCTACCAAGACATGGCCGTCCACCTAAACTGACGGGCTGGGCAAGGAGAGCATTCATCAGAGAAGTAGTCAAAAGGTCCATGGTAACTCTGGAGGAGGTGCAGAGATTCACATCTCAGGTGGGAGAATCTGTCCACAGGACAACTATTAGTCGTGCACTCCACAAATCTGGCCTTTATGGAAGAGTGACAAGAAGAAAGTCATTGTTGAAAGAAAGCCATAAGAAGTCCCCGTTTGCAGTTTGCGAGAAACCATGTGGGGGAAAAGGTCCTCTGATCAGATGAGACCAAAATTAAACTTTTTGACCCAAAAGCAAAACACTATGTGTGGCAGAAAACGAACACTGCACATCACCCTGAACACACCATCCCCACCGCGAAACATGGTGGTGGCAGCATCATGTTGTTGGGATGCTTTTCTTCAGCAGGGACAGGGAAGCTGGTCAGAGTTGATTGGAAGATAGATGGAGCCAAATACAGGGCAATCTTAGAAGAAAACCTGCTAGAGGCTGCAAAAGATTTGAGACTGTGGCAGAGGTTCACCTTCCAGCCGGACAACAACTCTAAACATACAGCCAGAACTACAATGGAATGGTTTAGAGCAAAGCATATTCATGTGTTAGAATAGCCCAGTCTAAGTCCAGACCTTAATCCATTTGAGAATCTGTGGCAAGACCTAAAAATTGCTGTTCACAGACGCTCTCCATCCAATCTGACAGAGCTTAAGGTATTTTGCATAGAAGAATGGGCAAAAACTTTACTCTCTAGATGTGCAAAGCTGATAGAGACATCCCCAAAAAGACTTTCAGCTGTAATTGCAGCGAAAGGTGGTTCTACAAAGTATTGACTCGGGGGGGGGGGGGATTTATTTTTAAAAAATGTGAAAACCATTTATCATTTTCCATCCACTTCACAATTCTATGCCACTTTGTGTTGGTCTATCTGATCACATGAAATCCCAATTACATTTACGTTTTTGGTTGTAACATGACAAAATGTGGAATTTTCAAGGGGTATGAATACTTTTTCCCCACACCGTCTCTTTCCCTCCTCTCACTTATGCCGTTGTTCTCCTCCCTTTGTCTGTCTCTTCTTTCTCCCCTAATCACTCTTTCTTCCCCATTATTTTATTCTTCTCTATTTATTTTCACTCTCTCTTTGTATATCCTCTTCTTTTTCTCCCTCTGACCTTTCTTTCTTTCTTTCTTTCTTTCTTTCTTTCTTTCTTTCTTTCTTTCTTTCTTTCTTTCTTTCTTTCTTTCTTTCTTTCTTTCTTTCTTTCTTTCTTTCTTTCAAATTCTCTCCCCCTCTCTTTCTTTCTTTCTCTCTTTATTTCCCTCTCCCTTTTTCTTCCTTCTCTTTCTCAATTTCAGTATCTCTTTCCCTCTATCTGTTTTTCTTTCTTCCCCTCTTTCATTCTTTATATCTATGCATCTGTCTCCAAGAGAGTCTACAAGACTTTATCTGTCTTGTGTCTCTCTTTCTCTCTATCTCTCTGTCTGTCTCAGCCCCCCCCCCCCATTCCATCACCTATCTCTGCCTTCCTTGTTCCCACCCTTTATTCCTCCTCTCTATTTCTTTCATTGTCTTCCCCCTATATCTTATTCTCTCTCTCTTTCTCCCACTCTCCCCCACCCTTCCTCTCAGTCTCTTTCAGTATATTCTTACCTCTGCCTTTTTCAACCTTTCTGTCTTCCCCACCCTCTCTCTTCCACTTCTCTCTCTTCCACTTCTCTCTCTCTCTCTCTCTCTCTCTCTCTCTCCCACCCTTTCTTCTTCCTCTCTGTCTCTTTCAGTCTCTTCCTTCTTCTCTATCTAACCATTACTTTCTCTCTTTCTCTTTCAGTATCCTTCTCCCTCTGTTTCTTTTTTCTCTCCCTCTCTACCACACCAACCCTTTGTAATTCTCAATCTTCCTGTTTCGGGGTGCAGGGAGCTGGAGGACCGTCTGGCCCGAGAGGAACAGGAGCGAAAGCTGCAGGAGGAAATGTTAAAGCAGAAAGAAGAAGAGGAACTAAAGAAAAAGTTGAAGAGAGGAAAGAGCCGAAATTCTGGAAAAGAAGAGAAAGATGGAAAGAAGAGTCAAGTGGGGAACAAACAGGTGCAGATCCCTCGGACTCTTTGACACATGTGGCTTTCATGTAGTAAAGAAAATACAGTACTAGACCAGTCTGCATATGTATTGTGTATATAATCCATATATCTGCCAGGCTACAAACACACTGACAGTGAAGCCAGAACATCATCCGGACTATGGAGTAGAGAAAAAAGTCTTAAATCAAAGATCAGATTCTGCACTCAATGATGCAGAGGACACAAAGAGGAAGAGGAATAAAGACACATCCCAGCATGTCACAATGTCTGAGGACCCTGAGAACGATTCCCTCAGTGACAGCGAGAAACAGCTGATTCAGAGATTCAGCAACTATGAATCCTCCTAGAAGGAGATCTCACACATCCTCACTTTCTGGGACAGAGTGCAAGGCATCCTTCTGCCACCTCCTGCTGCAGAAGACAGCCATCGGGAGGGCGAAGAGCCACCTTCTGAGCGACACGCCCCCTCTGGTAAGAAGTACCGCAAGGATCGTGAGTGGGAAAGGCATGAAAAACTGGAAAGAGAAAAGGTTGAGAAAGAACGGCAGGAGAAGAAAAATAAGATGGAGATGGAGAAGATGAAGAGTATGGAGGACGAGGCAGGAATGCGCCAAGGATCAGAGCAGGAAGGCCAGGAGATTCAAGAGGACGATCTGAAGGTTTTGAGGACAGAGGTGGGAATCCCTCGCTATGACCTGCAAGTTACCAGAAACCAGGAACCGATGGAACGGCAGATCTTACAGAGTGGGAAGTTACCATCAGTGGAGGAGGTGAGGTTTGCTGTCTTACGTCCAGGCCACTTTTTGCGATTCGGCGCTGTGCGACTTTAACTGATAATTGCGCGGTCGTGCGACGCCGTACCCAAACGAAATTTACGTCCTTTTTTTCCCACAAACAGAGCTTTCTTTTGGTGGTATTTGATCACCTGTGTGCTTTTTACTTTTTGCGCTATAAACAAAAAAAGAGCGTTTATTTTGAAAAAATAACAATATTTTTAACATTTTTTTATATGAAATTCCCCCCCAAAAAAAATGTAAAAATCAAATTTTTTTTAAATTTTTGGCCAATTTGTTTTCTGCTACCTATGTTTGGTAAAAAAAATCACGATAAGCGTATTTTGATTGGTTTGCGCAAAAGTTATTGCGTTTACTAACTAAGGGAAAGATTTCTGTAATTTTTGGTGTTTTTTTTTTTTACGCGTAATGGCGGTGATCTGCGATTTTTTTTGCGGGACTGCGACATTGCGGCGGACAGATCGGACCCTTGACTGACATTTTTGACACTTTTGGGGGTACCAGTGACATTGACAAAAAGGGTAGGGAGTGGAGGGACAGAGAAATCCCCCCAGGAATGGTTGCAATGAGAGGCTCACTGGGATTACGGTGCAAACAGAGTAACTTTATTAGTGAAGATGTACATACAAGAATAAAATAGATAATCAATCAGTAAAACAAGTGTGGGGGCTCATCAGGGGAACTAATTGACTCTGTGGACCCCTATGGGTGTCAAGATCGTATAGACAGCAAATAGAACACGTGTAGGTCCCCGCCCATCCAATCCCAAAATAGCACTGTTTAGGACGAGCTTAGTGTGATAAGTCGGGGCAAGCCGACCTGTAAATCACTCTAAAAGCCCGAGCAACTGTGCTTATGGCCAAAAGGAAGACTCATAAGGAGCCCTATGGAGAAGGCGCCTGGGTATGCCCAAGAAAAGTGAGAAGTGTGTAAAAGAGGTCATTTAAAGAGTGACTAAATGACATCAAGTGTAATCAATACATCACAGACAGAGGGCAAAGTGCGGCAACTTAATCTCATAAAATGTCATACAACAAGGGCAAAATTCCTATAATATGAGTTTCATTATATAGCCAGAAACCTCCAAGGAAAACCGGGCCCCCATGGGGCAGTTCATGGCTACCGGTGCCGGAGGGATCGTGGCTGAACAGCCAAAATGCTTAAACAGCAAATGGTGGTATATGGTGGAGTGTGTTGGAGGGATCCTGGCTTAAACAGCCATGCAGCTTAAACAGCAGTGGGAGGGGGATATGTCTCCAAAGTGGGATCCCCGGTGTAGGGCAAAAAAGGGAACTATAAACTAGTTCCAAGTAATGGCTGATCGCCAAAGATCTATTCCTACTGACTGGTTATCCAGGGTATGGCAAAACTGGAACAATGAGGGAAAGTATCGAAGTCAATCTGTCGGGGGGAGTCCCGATCCGACCATTGGCTGGGGTTGCTAGAGGTTCCGGGGATATGGTGTAGCGACCTTGCTCAATAAGGGATCCAAGTATGGATGTGTGTAAGGGTAAATATAGGTCTTACCAGGGATCACCCGTACTCATCCGTGGATTCAGGGATGTCCGTGCCGAACCCCGCACTCAGGTCAGTGTCAAGAAGAACATACGTCAGTGATGGGTTGTCCAGTGGTCCGTTGGACTTGTTGTTGCCATAGACGTTAAAGTCTTCACCGTCAGAAGGGCTGTAGGGGCCAGCTCGATTCTGTATCCAGGCGGAATCCTGGAGCTGCTTCCGGGTCGCGGTGAAGAGTTAGCCGCCAGTCAGTATAGATCTCTGCAGGGACGAAGGGTGGGCGGGGCGTCAACGTGTGATGTCGACGCGTTTCGCGTGCTTACGCACGCTTCCTCAGGACCTCTAACTCTTCACCGCGACCCGGAAGCAAAAAAGGGCAAAACTTTTTTTTTTTGGTTTTGGATAGAGTGGAGAACACCTATTAGGTTTTTTTTGCTGTCTCTGTCCCTGTTAGGGAGATTCATCCTCTCTATTTGCCCTGTTTATTATTATCATGCAAAGTGAAAGTTCAAGAAAATTCCAAATTTTGGGTTGTCCCCTGAAAAGTAATCGAGGGGAAATCTTTCAATAGGTACACCATTTCTACTCACCTGAGGGCCCCAAGGGATTCCATTGGAGGATAATTTGCATGGATTTCCTCTCATTTCCTGTTTTGGCTATGGGACAGGAAGTGATGGTTACTCTTTCCAATGAGACACAGATGGCAGTAAAACTGACAGGGGCTATAACCCTCCCTTATTCTTGCCAAAATAAAAAATGTTGCCTATAGTTCTACTTTAAGATCAAATTCCAGCCTAAACCTAACTATTCTTTAAATGTCCCCTCCCCCTCCTATTCTGACTAACCTGTGTAAAAAGATGTCTATATTTACCTATTTTTTTGCCTGTTCTGGTCTGGTCACATGATCCGGCTCCCCTTTGTCAGCCAGCGGCGGCTGCATTGAAGAAGAAAGAGCGCTGATAATGGCTGGGACATGGGAGCCTATGGGTGATGTCACCGCTCCCAGGTATTTCCAGCTGTTGTGGAGTGCTCTCTCCTCTGCAGCCAATGCTGGCTAATACAGTGTATCACATGATCAGAATAGAGCTGGTAGAGTAAGTAAGTATACAGTATATATCTTTTTTACACAGGTTAGTCGACATGGGGGTGGAGGTGGGGAGGGAGCAGTTTTAGGACTAGTTATGTTGAGGCTGGAAGTCTACTTTTTTTGTCCCTCATAAATTTACAAATTAATGCAAAACAATGCTTCCACCTGTTTCTTCTTTGAATTTGTCTTTAAAAATTCACCCCCTATGAGGATAGGCAAACCTAAACCTATGGCATGGGAGCCAGGGTGGGAACGTGGTGTAATTTTTAGTGGCACTCTGAAGAACGTCACATGATTGGCACTCCAGAAGACCAAAGGATCCTCCATTGGGCCTCTACTTTCTACAAATACAGCGCCGCTACCGTAGGCTGTAATGGACAGCTGACTAGGCTTTGAATTACAAAGCTTGCCCCACTTCACCCACAGCCTACCCACCTCCATGATGTTTTGAAGACTTGCCAGACATCACTGACGATCAGATGCTGGCACTCCTCCCTTTACCAGCCAAGGCCCATCTGCTTCTGTGGGAATTGGCTGGTAAAGGGAGGACATTGTTAGATGAAGACCCCTGGCTTGGTATATTTAAACCTCAGTATAGTATTTGTTCTCCCCCAATCTGTTGTGGTGATGGCCTCTCCATTATGAGATGTGATGTGGGAAATGTAATTGGGGCTTATTTTCATTATAATTTCTTTGTAATTTTTATGTATTTTTTAAAACCAGCAAGCAAATAAAAGTAGTAAAAAAGTAAGCCAACCTCCTATTTAAAACAGTATATCATACATTGTAAAAAATTACTTGTTTTTATACCCTCCTGGCACTAGGTAGTGGTCACTAAACTAATGATAACACATAGGACAATCTGTACTTGAATCTGTCTTTATATTTTTATCTTCTTTCTCCTGATAGCTCCTTGAAGGCTTTGGACTAGGTCCCTCTGGTCCTCCAGTCCCACCTCCATACATCTTCTCAGTGATCCCATACCCAGACAGGAGAAGACCGCCTGTTGACCAGGAGACCCTTAGCCCCTTCACCTTTATAGCAGCCTCCCCAGATGACCCCAATGTAATTGTTGAAGAGAAGAAGGATGCAGAGCTTGAGCCGAACCCGGGTTGACCATCTCAGCATTAAAGGTAAGAAGGAAGCTTTACCCCTCTGTCTTTTTTGGTGGCAGAACAGTGTAGGATCCCACATTCCAGGAGAAGAGATGTCTTATGGAAATATTTTGCTGTATATGAGGAGCAGACTAAACAGATGAAATAGAGAGTGCCTGTGAGTTATTGTAGAGGTGTTAGGTGTATATATGTAGTATAGATCAGTAGATCTTTCTCTTATGTGATTGCAGGATGAGCAGGTGACACCTACAAAGAGTCGCAGCAGGAAAGAGAAAGGTGGAGACACAGGCCGAGAGAGCCAGAAGGACAAGCGGCGCTCCTCTTCTCTCCGCAAGAACCAGCAGAACCAGGACAGCCATTCTCCGCCACCACCGCCTGGTGCCAGGACACCCGTTTCTGACCAGGAGCTTAGCAGCCTTGCAGGAGAGACCCAGCAAGAGAAAATCCAAAAGTAAGATGATGTTCTGTTGGTTTGATTTCCTTTTTGACATTCTTGATTCTTTGACACTGTCAGTCAGCTCCAACAAAGCCCCAACTCAGACTATTCTACAAACTCTGCCTTGATCAACTTATAAATTAATATGTGAGGCCTGAAAAAGAAGAAGTCCCACCCTCTGAAACACGTTGGCTGTATCTGACGTTCAATAAGAATTTTATACGAATGTCTAAGCACATATTTATAGTTTGATGTTCTGATGGGCGACTCTTCTATTGTGATCAAAGAGGCAGCAGCTTAAGACCTGAACCAGATCTACAACAACATACTATTAGAACTGGCTTACCTCCACTATGGAGAACACCCTCCATTTGCATTTACAATAAAATAAATTCTCATTACTTCTGGTCCAGCTCTATCACACATCTATAAATATGTTATATTTTTGTAAGAATACAGCAGATGTGTCATACACCTGTAGCACTGTCCCCTTGAGGACTGCTGGATTTCACACTTACGGGTCCCCCTGGGTTACCATTAGAAACCTTGACATTAACAGTCTCTCACTTTCCTTCTTGGCTCATTCAATAAACAGTCCAGGGGTATGTAGTTGTTTTTGTGTTTTATTGATAAATTAGGGATGGGAGAAGGGAATAGAGGGATACTCCAAATTACCTATTGAGGACTTCTATTTCTTGGTACAGCCAGGCTGTTGATCCACCTTGCCACTGAGGTGAATTTAGCTTTAAGTCTCTTTTCCAGATGACTTGATGAACTAAGTTTATCTTCAGGACACTCTCCTTAGTATCCTCTTTCTTGGCTGCTGACACCCGTCCACTGACTATCCTACTCCTGGGGTGGCCCCCCTCAGGTCAGGCCCCTTGACACTATCCTTTGTACTCACGGTCCTGTTTACCAGGATCTCCAGTGTCTCCCCCTCAGTCAGCTCTCCTGGATCTCTGGGTTCAGCTCCATTCCTCTGGCCCTCAGGACGCCCTCCTGAGGCCACGTGCCACTGCTACAGAGAAGGAGGCAGCCACCACCCTCCCTTCCAGACTCTGCTCTCCAGCCAAAGACCCTGCAGCACATGTGCTCCTGGCTTTTATACAGTATCTCAGAATGCACCGAGACAGCCTGTCTCTGCCAATCACCAGGACTGTATCAAAGCCTATGCATCCATTGGTCAGGTTTCCTCCCACTGTCCAACATACCTCCCTATTGGACCAGTGTCAAACACTCTCTAGACAGAATGAATCGCATACTGAGCATGAATGAATCGCATAATGAGTAGAGCCAAAAACTATATTCTCTCTCTAGCACCTACCTAGGAGGGTGTTACACACCATAGATTAGCAAATAAATAGATATACAGAAAAAGCTGTGATAATACCAATATAATTTTCTAAGTAGCATATGGGTGACTTCCCAGTCTTGGCTGACCTCTATATGCAGCAGATTGTGATGTATTGATCAAATGTCAATGTGTTATAATACTTATCTCTGTACTGATTAATGTGTTGTAAATCATCAGTGATTGGCAGCTGCTTGTTTCAGTCCCCAGCAGCAGAGTGTAAATAACATGACCAATGTAGAATAGATGTCCCCAACCTCTTAGGCTGCTTACCGCCAAAGACTCCACCCTAATTCCATAAACCTTTCCCTTTACCTGAATGAATGAGACCACACCGTGCTTGGAGTTAATTGGCCACAGCAGCCTTTTTATTAACCCTTTTTAACTTAAAATTAACATAAGGAGAAAAACATTCCTTAAAACAGAAACAAATCAGTCGTTAAGCCTGTTGGTCTTTGAGGCACCCCCAAATAATTCCAAATCCTGCACTGCAGGACCTGTGCCCTGATAGGCCTCCAGCCGCGTCACCGGCTCGGAGACAACCCACTCCCCGCAGTGCCACCATTTTAAATTCCATTTAAACTGACATTAAATGGAATGCACCATAGGGACCCATACCAACGATGAGTCCCAACCATACCCTTATCCTAAACTGTTCACCTCCCCCGCCAGCAAAGACCAACAAAACGCCAAGCTGCCATGACAAGCATAAATAACCCCCGAAAAGGACAGAAAGCACAAAAGACATAAAGCAAAAAACATAATACTTGTATAACCACAGCTTCTTCTTCTTTCGTCCGTTGATCTTCACTGACCTCCAACTCTTAGGGGCCACCCCTCCTAACTGTACCTCAACCCCTCCCAAACCTAGTCCACCAATCCCTGAATCCCCCCAAACCAAAACAACTTAGTTTAACTCATACCTGCCCTGTCTCCCCTCTTCACATGGTCATGTCTGCCCTGCGCTATTTTTTTTTTTTTTTTCGCTTCGGGCCTTGCTGTAGCATCTTCTTCTGTCTCCAGACTAGGGTTGTTCCGATGTGTGGTCCCGGCTGGAGGACAAGTCCTTCTACGGCGCATTTATTTTCAGTCCAACAATATTGGGAACTTTGACCAAACCCTCAACTTTGAGCTTGTTGGGACCCGGCGCAGGTATCAGCTGTACTGCCGTGGCATCTGTTCCTTTCCTACAATCAGCCAGGACCCAAAGTAAGTGTAAATAAATGGGAGGACCCACAGATGTCATTCACATGGGGACATATTAACCTTCACATCATCGTAATGAACACTGTAATATTCTTTTAGAATGATAGATAATTCCTTGTAAGGATTCTTACATCCATGAAAGGGTTAAAGAGTTAGTTCACCTTTACCAAAAACTGCTTATGCAGGTAAGGGGCACTTGTACATCAAAACAAACTGTGCAGCTTTGACCAAAGGTAAACTAGTTCTAAAGGCTTGGGTGTTTTTGTACCTTTAGGCCCCTGTTCACATATAGGCGTTTTTGGGCGATTTTCTGCTCTAAGCCTCAGCTCTAAAAACACCCAACAAGACAAATTCCATTCATTTAAATAGCCCCTGTTCACATCTGAGCGTTCTGTCCCTTT
This sequence comes from Pelophylax lessonae, assembly GCF_965119305.1. Classification (NCBI taxonomy): domain Eukaryota; kingdom Metazoa; phylum Chordata; class Amphibia; order Anura; family Ranidae; genus Pelophylax; species Pelophylax lessonae. The sequence goes on from NC_138769.1 coordinate 295,326,781, forward strand.
AAACAAAATGCCCGTTGCTCAGAAAAGTACATGAGCTTCTTTTTTGGCAGATTATAGGCGTTTTACTACTTTTCATTGGTCACTCACAACGCCTATACAAATATGCTGCAAAAATGCTCTAAAAACGCCAGAAAAAAAGGCCTGTAAAAATAGCAATGCCTAGATGTACACAAAGCCTTATGCATTCTGTAAAAAAACACCCCACTAACTAATCCCCCCCCCAAACACTTACTTGGGCCTGTCAACAATCCAGTGCAGCCTTCTCTCCCCTCTCTTCCTCTTCTCATAGGGACTTGGGCAGCAGCGTGAGCCATTGGCTCCTGCTGCTGTCAGTCAAATCCTGTGACGAGGTAGTGGAGGATGGGGCCTGAGCTGCGCTTTCTGTGTCAATGGATATAGTCCGTGGAGCTCGGAAGCTAACCCGCCGATGGGCCCCCATAGGCAGCAGCTTTCTATGGGAGCCCACAGAGAAGAGGAGCCAGGAGTGCCGGCAGGGGACCATAGAGGTTCAGGGCCACTCTGTGCAAAACCATTGCCCAGAGCAGGTAAGTATGTTTGCTATTTTAATAAAAAAAATGCAAATTCATAAACATTTTAAATAATGCCCTTGCTATAGGTGAAGGCCAATTACGTTCATCCTGAAACCTGGCAGATGGCATCATCCCAACCTGAATTGTTGCTAGGATGTTGCTAAGCCGATTCAAACCCCTTTTTCATGCGTCACTGTAGATCTGAGTTCAGCGATGCTGCAGTGGAGGAGAAAGTGGGCCACACATGTGCGGGGGTTTGAGAGCTCACTCCTGTGTTGGTGGGGGTAAGCAATAAAGGCTGAGAGTGTCTTAGCAACATCCTAGCAACAAGACTGGACAGGATGATGCCATCCCTTGGAATATTTTTGTCAGGTTTTGGGAGGTACGGAAATGGCCTACAACTATAGCAAGGGTATTATCCAACTTTAGTCAAAACTGCACAGTTTGTTTTTATCTACAGGCATCACTTACCTGCATAAGAAGTTTATTGGTAAAGGGGAACTAATTCTTTACATTTCAGGAACATGGCTGTAATAATAACTGTAGTTTTCTTCAGTCTGATATATGTGAGAGACATTTCTCGTGTGATGCTGTTGCCTATTAAATAACCAGGTAAATGGTTACTGCTATGATTTTCAGAATCATTTTCCCCCACCGGAAGAAGGATGCCAAAAGTGATGAAATTGTGCAGAAGAAGTTCATGCTGAGCAGCGGCACATTTGACTTTGGGCCTCTGTTGCGTGGGAAGAGCCGGGAGAAGTGAGTACAACAGATTGCTACATTTTGATTGGGAAGGTAAATGGTAATAAGCCCAGGGTAGGGTCCTATGGCAACACTGTGGCTCTGTAGTGGCATTATGTATGTCAAGCTGTATAAATTATAGGAGGCTTCTAGTAGGAATGAGTGCATTGACCCCCATCACAGACTGTGATCTCTACCGCCCTCTGCAGGTATAAAGCAGGACAGTACCCAGAGAACATGGAGAAACTCCCCATCTATAATGCATCACCTATGGAGTCCGAGGTGACTTTCTGCTTCCAACATGATGTCAAAGCTGCTACCTTCATACTGGATCCACCAAGCATGATGCTGAGACCGGATGAGAAGCAGGTTTTATATTTTCTATGATATCCAGCTCTTATGTAGCCTAACCTATATATAATACACTCCTCCCTGTAAGTATATGTAGTGTAGGTGTACTGGTTACCATTTTTCCATTATTATTTATTTCCTCTGGAATTCAGAGGGTAGATTGTTGAATTCATGTGTGGATCTCTTTATTACTGTTTATTCTTCCCGTTTGTTATCTTTGAATTGCATTATCCCATCTGACCTCTGTGTAATGAGTGAAACTGAAATTTCTCTCAGCGGGCAACAGAAAAAAAGTAACAAACTAGTCACATAGAAAATTGAAGGCCAGCCTCATTAAGGCTCTAACCCCTCCCATCTCACGGATGCTCAGTTTTGTTTAGTGTCCTTAGTAGAATGGATGTCTAAAATCACTATTATTACATTTTTGGTAAAAATCGCTTTACTTATTCGTACTGATCATATAGGCAGCCTACTCCAGACTGCTGTACTTCTTATCCATACTGACCATAAAGATGGCCTGCTCTGGACTTCTGTACCGCCTATCCATTCTGATCATATAGGTGGCCTACTCCCTGTGGACCATATAGGTGGCTTGCTCGGATTGCTGTACTGCTTATCTATGTTGATCCTATAGATGGCATACTCCAGACTGCTGTGCTACTTATCTGTACTCACCATACAGACAGCCTGCTCTTGATTGGTTATCTGTACTGACCATAAAGACGGCCCACTCCAGAATGCTGTACTGCTTTTCTATACTGACCATATAGATGCCTTGCTCTGGACTGCTGTACTGCTTTTCTATACTGACCATATAGGCAGCTTGCTCTGGACTGCTGAACTACTCATTCATACTGACTATATAGCCGACCTACTCTGGACTGTACTGCATATCTGTACTGACTGTATAGACAGCCTGCTCTGGACTGGTTATCCGTACTGACCATAGAGATAGCCCACGCCAGACTGCTGTACTGCTTCTCTGTACTGACCATTTAGATGGCCTGTTTCAGACTGCTGTACTGCCTATTTATTGTGACCATATATATGTCCTTACTTGCAGTGCTGTTGTAATCATATAGTTGGTAAGCTCTGCATTACTGTACTCCTTTTCAATACCATATAGGCAGCATGCTGCAAACTGCTGTAATTGTAATATAATGGGGTTTATGTACTAAAGATAGAGAATACAAGATCAGGCTCACTTCTGCATAGAAACCAATCAGCTTCTAACCTCAGCTTGTTCAATTAAGCTTTGGCTATAAAACCTGGAAGCTGATTGGTTTCTTTGCAAAAGTGAGCCTGATTTTGCATTCTCCAGCTTTAGTAAATAAACCCCAATGTGACTTTCTTTGTAGGTGTTTTCAATAAACAAAAATTCAGACAGACACAGACCCCATCATGAACATTGCTCTAACCCACTATTATTAATGTGTTCCCTTCTAGGAGCTCTCTATATGGGCATACCCGACTGCCCCGGGATTGGTTGAGGATAATATCGTGTGCTGCATTAAGGACAACCCTGAGCCTATCATATTCCACTTGTGTTGTTGTGGCGTACGTCCAGAACTGGAACTAGACCGCAAGCAAGTTCACTTTGAGAAAATTCTTCTGCATCGGTAAGACAACTGAGGGCCAAATTACCAATGTCAGGGGCCCTAAGTTACCTTTGTGTAAATGGGGACCAGCCTTTGCTGGGTGTGATGTTGTTTGTTTCTGCCTTTTGCTGTTGTGCATCAGGTTTTCTGACTTCAGGTGATGTACAGCCATCCTGCATAGTCTAGTGATGTACCATTATCTTGTATTCTGTCCTCTCATTATGTGCAGTCATATTGTATTTTGTCCTCCAATGATGTGCAGTCATTTTGTATTTTTGCCCTCCTATGATGTGTAGTCATCTTGTATTCTGTCCTCCAGGGATGTGCAGTCATCTTGTATTCTGTTTTTCAGTGATGATCATGTAAACTCATCTTGTATTCTGTCTCCCAATGACGTACAGTTATCTTGTATTCTGTCTCCCAGTGATGTGCAGTTATCCTGTATTCTGTCTTTCATTGATGTGCAGTTATCCTATATTCTGTTCTTCAATGATGTGCAGTCATCTTGTACAGGTTTCTAACTGTATGCGTGTTGTACATGGATTTTGCATGTCACATTCTCATTCTCTGATTTGCACATATAACAGGAAGGACACCAAAACCATCTTCCTGACAAACAGTACTTTCCTGCTGGCAGCATGGCGTGTGACCGGCCTGGAGAATCTGGGTAATGACTTCTCTGTGTCGCAGGATCAGGGCATTGTTGCCCCTCGATCAGAGTATGGATTGCAGCTCCACTTCAAAGCTGCCAAAGCCACAAACGTCAAGAAGTTTATTCGCCTGGAGGTATTGATGCCAACTGATTTCTTGAACTCTCCTGTGTATTCTTTGTGCAGGGGTCTCTGTGTTTCTTTAAGTTTATTTCATTACTTGATCTCCTGAAGATGAAAACCTCTCAGTTGACTCAGAATGTTTTGTCCTCTCCCTGCAGGTCTCTGATGTGGAGAACATTCTAGGAATTGTCCAGCTGGAAAACATCCATGTGTTTGCAGAATCGTATGATGTGTCCCTGGATATCAGCTTCCCAAAAGGTACCCAAACGTCACCATTCACATTTCTAAATTATCAAACCAGACATTACATGTACACTCTGGGCAAATCCAGAATATTTCCATACTGTGTTTTGTATCCGTGTTATATCAGTAAGTGACTAGGGCAACTTCTGATCATCCAATGACCTCTCCAATCTGTTCTCCACCTTTACAGCCTGCACTCCATCTCACCCTTCTGCCCTCCACCTCTTCCACCTGCCATCCGCCTCTCCTACCTGCTCTCTGCCTCTCCCAACTTCCCTGCCCCTCTCATGCCTGCCCTCCATCTCTCCCACTAACCCTTTCTCATTGTGTAAAGTGTAGCTCGGCTTCCTAGATTGTAAGCGCTTTTGGTCAGGGAACTCTTTTCCTCTTGAGTCCTGTATTTCCTGTAAATTGTATTCGACACATATTTCCTCATCTTGCAGGCACAGATGGTGGATTGGATTTTGGGGTGGTGAAGGTGATGGATGAAGCTAAGCATAGCTTGTCGCTGAAGAACAAAGGCAAATATGAGATTGGCTTTAGGTGAGTGTCTCAGACTTTTGTGGCTCCTTCTTGCAGATGTGTCAGAGTGTAATCTCCTTTCCTGTCCACAGTTTCTCCCTGGAAGCCTCCACTCCCGGAATGCCTGATCTGAACTCCATTTTCACCATATTGCCCCAGAAAGGAACGCTCAGCCCCAATGACCGGGCGACCCAGGTACAGATTGTCTTCCAGGCCAAGAAGGAAGTGCAGATTACAGATAAATCCATCTTGAAATGTCAGGTGAGTAAATTTATGTTGGACTCTCTCAGCAGATTTCTTTTGGACTTGCTCAGTAGATTGATTTTGGACTCAGTAGATTGATGTTGAATTCACTCAGTAGATTTATGTTGGAATTGCTCAGTAGATTTATGTTTGACTCCATCTGTTCCTTCACTTCAATTTCAATGCAGGTTATTGAACCAAATCTAAGTGAGGGTGGTGAAACAATTGCGAGTATCCCCATCCGATTGTCTGGCACATCTGCTTTCTCCAAGTACCGTCTAACGCCATCCTCTGACATCAACTTTGGTGCCATGGTGATTGGCGTCCGCAAGCTTCATTCTTTCACCTTGGAGAACTGCGGGCAACTGGAGTTTCGTTACAGCATCAGCAAAATGATCGGGAGGTGATGATCCAGCCTGCTAAGAAGGGGTAAGGCGGGGAATGGCCGGTGTATAAAACATGAAATCATTGTTGCTCCTACAGATGCCATGGACAATTAAAAAATAACCTAACCACATCTATTTAGCACATAGCTAGTCTATATAAGGATTTACTAAATTTTTGGTCATGTACAGATCCTATTGAGGTCATGCACAGGGCTCATAGAAGACATAGATGGTGCATAGGTGGCTTGCACAGGACCCAGCCATCAAAACTGCAGACAAGAAATGAGGATAAAAGTGGAACTGTTTTCTATAGCAATCAATCAGGTTTCACCTGTCATGTTTTGAAAAAAATTCAGGCTGGCCACTGCGAGTAACAACTCAACCTTTGTGCGCAAATTCTTTTCTTTAGTTTTATTGGGTAAGCACCATAGAGTTGACGCATAGAGAATGAGCTTCATTAACTTTTGTAAGCCTTTTTTTAAATGTGTCCTCACTGGTCCTAGTTAGTAATAATTTATAATGACCTTGGGGGCATCATTTAATCCATAATGGATTCATTAAAAAGTACCTAAATGGTCCTCCTGTATTACTCTGCAAAGCATTAGTCAGATTGAAGGGGGAGGGGCAGCATTAGAGCCAGTCACCCTATGTTGCTTGGTGTGACAATCTTACCAGATTGCTGCTCCTTTTTCATTGTCCAGTTACAGACTGGGGGCGGGTCCTGCACCAGGCTTTGCTCCTCAATTGCAGAGTAGTCTGCGGAAAGGTCTTAGGAAGGGCGGTACCCAGCAGTGCTCCCCAGCTGGGGTGTCTGGTTGACAGGTACGCTTGAAAAGAAATACAAATCCTTTGGCATGTAAGAGTTTCCATATACTGTATGTGTTGCAACTGTGCATTTAGCAGTTTTTTGGAGTTCAGCTTTACCCATTTGAAAGTTTGGAGGAGGTCCCTTCTAATGATTCAACATCTCTGTTTTCAGGCTGGCTCACAGCATGAAGAGATCTCGATCCCGGGAGGGTTCTCGATCCAGTAGATCTCTTGCGTTAAGTAAAACCAAGCGCTCCGATTCCCAGCTGAGAGAGACAAATGTTTCTGGACAGGTGAGCTGATATCTGTGTGGTTGTAAGATAAGGTGAATGACACATTATACAGAGCATTTACCAGCTCCTTAGTGCAGCTTTTCATCCTTGTCACTCGGACCAGTGCTCTTATGCCTGGTACACACAATGAGAAAATCAGACGAAAAATACCGCTTTTGGAGCTATTGTCCAATAATTTGATCATTAGTACACAGCTTTTGAGAGCCGATCACATTAGTTTGTGCAAAAATATCCGAAGGGACAAGCACGAAAATTTTTGTCGTCTGATAATAGAACAAACAATTTTCGTGTAATTAGTATGGTGTTTTTATTTAAAAAAAAAAAAAAAAAGACCATGCATGCTCGGAAATGAAAGAATACATTACAATACATTATATTACATCCCTTCCGAAGTTGTATTCTGTTGTAAGAGAATTTTCAGAATTTTAGCAACCTATTGGTTTTCAATATGAGACTAGCATGTAAAAAAAAAATGGACAATCATTTGTCCGATATGTGTACATGATATGTATATATGCTACACAATGGAAACACATTCACTTGAAGAAGATACTATGGACAGCAGTGATGTCTCATACAGACCCTGACAAGCATCAATTTGGCACGAAAGGTGTAGAGACCAGTGTAATGGACAAGAGTGGGGTGGACAGGACTGATGTAGACGGGATCAAAGTGGATAGGTGCAGGGTGGACAGAAATGGGGTGGACAGGACTGGAGGGATCAGGAGTTGGGTGGAAAGGAGTGCAAGGGACAGGAGTGGGGTGGGCAGGATCATGGTGGACAGAAGTGGGGCTGACAGAACTGGAGTGGACAGGAATGGATTGGACAGGATCATACTGGACAGGAGTGGAGTGAACTGGATCATTATGGACAGGAGTGGAGTGGATAGAATCATGGTGGACAGGAGTGGGATTGACAAAAGTGGGGTGGGCAAGATTCTGGTGTACAAAAGTAGGTTGGACAAGATCACACTGAACAGAAGCGGGTTGGCTTCTGTACAGAGGGATCCAACTTGTCTCATGCTTGTCCCATGTCCGTCTTTCAGGCACGCTTTGCTTTGGGCATGTTCATCATTTCACCTGGCTTTGGAAACCTTCCTCCAGGGGGTCAGCAGGTGATCAGTGTGGAGTGTCTTGCTGATCAGCTCGGGAAGAGTGAAGAATTCCTGGCTATAGATATATCTGATCGGAACCCAGAGGATCATCCTAACGGAATCCCCTTCCGACTGGTGACTGAAGGATGTATTCCAGGTAAGGCTGATCCCCCTCCCCTCAGCACACTATTCTTATTTATCATATTGATAATGCTTCCTTTAGGTGAAGCTGTCTGTCATACACAAGTCACTTGGACTATGTACTGCATACAGCTATACATTGCAATATTGTGACTAAACACCAGAATGGACAATCCATTCCATATGTTGAATGCACACCTGCACGAACAAAGCTTTCTATATTCCAAATACACAGCTATAAGAACAATCCATTCTACAGTATATTCCTAATACAAATCTGTATGAATAATCCATTCCATATTCTGAATGCACATCTGTATGAACAAACCATTCTGTATTCTAAATGCACAACTGTATGAACAATCCATTCTTCAGTATATTCTGAATACACACCTGTATGAACAATCCATTCTACAACATGTTCTGAATACACATCTGTATGAGCAATCCATTCTAAATTCTGTAACACTGAGTTATGAAATTCTCTATTTTCTGGGCTGCTGTAAATAGTCATCGAGTAATACCACTTAGAGGCTTCACTTTAATTAGTATGTAGAGCTGAGAAAATATACAAAGTATATTCCACGCGCCAAAGAGTTTCAGGAATGGTTGATTTAATTACTATAAAAATTAATAGTTGGGTGTTTATAAACTCTAGCTTGAAAGAAAATGAACTTAGCAGCCGCTGTATATGTAGAATGTAGTATGATATGTATGATCTCAGGAAAAGATCAAATACAGCGCTTGCTATGAACCATAGATACCAATATGTCTATACTCTATATCTGGTGTGTGTATTACCAGTGTAAAGATATGACAAATATCAAAACATCAAATTATCAAAAAGCATCAGAATAAATTCCATCAGTTGATTGGTTTTGCAAATCAGTGCAAAGTGAAAAAAGCATAAATATATAAAAACAAAACCAATTCAGTAAGTGAAGAGTAAAAAAATCACTAAAAAAAGTCTATATATATATATCTGCCATTAAGGACATTCTACCTCTATCAATTTGGAGCACAGAAGTCACCTTAATATTTTGGATAACCCTTCCTGGTTATTTATATATATATATATATATATATATATATATATATATTTTATTAATGTGGAGCACAGCAGTCACTTTATATATTTCGGACAATTTTTCCTGGCTATTCATATATATATATATATATATATATATATATATATATATATATATATATATATATAGACATTCTACCTCTATCAATTTGGAGCACAGAAGTCACTTTAATATTTTGGATAATCCTTCCTGGTTATTTATATATATATATTTCATTAATCTGGAGCACAGCAGTCACTTTATATATTTCCGACATTTTTCCTGGCTATTCATATATATATATATATATATATATATATATATATATATATAGACTTTTTTAGTGATTTTTTTTACCCTTCACTTACTGAATTGGTTTTGTTTTTATATATTTATGTTTTTTTCACTTTGCACTGATTTGCACAACCAATCAACTGATGGAATTTATTCTGATGATTTTTGAAAATTTGATGTTTTGATATTTGTCATATCTTTACACTGGTAATACACACACCAGATATAGAGTATAGACATATTGGTATCTATAGTTCATAGCAAGCGCTGTATTTGATCTTTTCCTGAGATCATACATATGATACAGTATGTAGAGCTGCTAGCTTACAGAGTATCGACTCATTGTAAGATAGACAGGACCACTTTATATAAATGTGTACTTTTGTCATTGTTGTGCTCTGTATGATCCTCACTCCTTGTTCATTTCAGGATTTGTCACAGATGACATCGGCAGCATATTTGAGGAGCACAGGATCATTGGAGATGCCAGGATCCTCCAGCGTCTGCCGCCTTTGCAGTCCGGTGGAATTTACGTGAAGGACGAGAATCGCTTTCTGTTTTGGAACGTCATTGTAGGACAGACTTCCTGCGCCCGCTTTAAGATCATCAATAGCGGGAAAGTGGCCTGTGATGTGACCCTGAATGCCAAACCCATGTCCAGTAAGGTACAGAAGTTTTGAGTCGGTGATGGTAACATGAATTCCTCACCAATCACCTTTTATTGTTCTGATGGAACATGAATCTTCTTGACTGCTTGAAGGTTAAATCACTTGGCACTGGCCTATTCAGTTATCCTGTATGTGGATGTAGGGAGGATCTTATGTCAGCACTGTATGGTAAACTGGCCACTCTTCTTCCTCTAGTCCACGGCTCGGATCACTGACATCTTCGAAATCCAGCCATCGCGGATGACGGTGCCGAGTCACAGTCATAGCTTTGTCACTGTGTTCTTCACCCCCCAGAGTATGCAGATGTACCAGTGCTTCTTTGAGGCGGCCGTGGAGGGGATGCCAAGGTATAAAGCAATCTGCCAAACATGCTTCATGTAGTATGAGGTAACATGGAGGATATGTCAGTAGAGCATAGTATTTCATCATATAATGCAACATGGAGAGTATGTCAGGCAGGAGAGCACAGTATGCTGTAGTATGAGAAATCATGGGGAATGTGTCAAGAGAGCACAGTATATTGTAGTATGAAACATCATGGATATGTCAGGAGATCACAGTATACTGTATTATACAACATCATGAAGAGTATGTTAGGAGATCACAGTATACTGTGGTATGAGACATCATGGAGAGTATGTCAGGAGATCACAGTATACTGTAGTATGAGACATCGTAAAGAGTATGTCAGTAGATCACAGTATACTGTAGTATACAACATCATGGAATGGAGAGTATGTTAGGAGATCCCAGTATACTGTAGTATGAGACATCGTGGAGAGTATGTCAGGAGATCACAGTGTGCTGTAGTATGAGACATCATGGAGAGTTTGCCAGGATACAACAGTATACTGTAGTATGAGGCATCATGGAGAGTATGTTAGGAGATCACAGTATACTGTAGTATACACAATCATGGAGAATATGTTAGGAGATCACAGTATACTATAGTATGAGACATCATGGATAGTATGTCAGGAGATCACAGTATACAGTAGTATGAGACTTAATGGAGAGTATGCCAGGATACAACAGTATTCTGTACAATGACACATCATGGAGAGTATGTTAGGAGATCTCACTTTACTGTAGTATAAGACATCATGGTGAGTATGCCAGGAGACCACAGTATACTGTAATATGAGACCTCATGGAGCGTATGTCAGGAGAGCACAGTATATTGTAGTATGAGACAACATGGAAAGTATGTCAGGAAAGCACAGTGTATTGTAGTATGAGACATCATGGAGAGTATGTCAGGAGAGCACAATTATATTGTAATATAAGACAACACAAAGAGTATGTCAGGAGACCACAGTATACTGTAGTAGATGAAATGACCTGGAGGTAACCAGGATAAAACCATCCTGGCTTTAATCCAACATTAGCTTAGCCAAATTCCTCTGAAGACTCCGTTACATTAGAAACACAGACATAAGTTGTGGAGTGAAGGGTTTGTAATTGATTTGAGGATCTTCAATGGAAAAACCTAACGTGATGCTTCTTATCTCCCCCATAAGTCAGTATTGTGGCAATCTCAAATGTTATGAAATGTCATTGTGGGTTTGTGTCCTTGTCTTTTGTATGAACATTTATTTATTTTCTCCATCTTTAGTGCTCTTTCCAAGTCCCAAAACTTGACCTTTGACATCTGTGGGGAGGGCAACCTTCCCCGGGTCACCATCTTACGCCCCATACTGCGCAACAAGCATGGAAACCCTGTCCTACTTTTCCAAAGACTTCTGATTGGTCAGAGCCACCACCTCCCCCTTGTTTTAAAGAATGAAGGATCTATCCCAGCCCAGGTGACTGTCCTACCGTCAGCACTGTACACACACACTCTATTTGTAGTAATGTAACAGCTGGATATAAATTTTGTATTACACCTTGGGGTTGATTTGCTAAAACTGGAAAGTGCAAATCTGCATAGAAGCCAATCAGCTCCCAGTTTTATTTTTGTCAAAGCTTAATTGAACAAGCTAAACTTAGAAGCTGATTGGCTACCATACCCAGCTGCACCAGATTTTGCACTCTCCAATTTAGTAAATCAACCCCCTTATGTTATAGTGTCTTGCTGTGCAGCACAGCAATGATACACAGTGTGTTACAAAGTACGATACCCCTTTATAATACATTGTAATAGAGGAGAATCATCCTGGTGTCTTGTGTATGTATTCTATCAGTAACTGAATTTCTCCCCTGACAGCTGAACATTGACTTACTTGAATGTGGGCAAGTCTTCAATTTAAAACCAAAGCCCAACACACACTGCATCTACCCAGCCTGGGGTGAGGGAGGAGAGCCAGGTGAGAAACCATCAGCTACCCTAAATGTTGTGTACTGTATATTTGTGTGAAGTACAGCCATTCTGAGTGATTGTGTATCAGTGTGGAGTATAGCCATCCTTAGTGCTGTGTGTATATCAGTGTGTGTGTGTGTGTGTGTGTGGGGGGGGGGGGGTGGGTTATAGAAGTTGTCTTTCATCTCATGTTCTCTTGTGGCCCATAGGGCGCCGGCCACATACCGCCTCACTGATCCTTCATCCAGGGGAAGTGGCAGAATTCAATGTGATCTTTTGTCCCACTGAGCCACTGCGATGTGAGTGCGCCTTGCAAATGTCGGTGCTGGACAATCAATATGAGAAGACCAGTGTACAACTAGTGGGGGAGGGTTACTTGGAAGACCTGACCCTCGACAATATCCACAGCCCGGGAGGACTGTTCACCCCTGAAGGACAGCTGGATGATGGTGTGGAAGGTAAAGCTTCAATTGTGAATGAGTCATTAGGGATGGTGAAAGCCGGTATATCAGCTATCACATTGACATAAAGAAAGAGCCATGTGTGAGTGCCCACCATACCTTAGTGCCCTTTTTATAACTGTAATTTTCTGTGTTTATGTAACAGCCACCCGGACCGAGCACGTTGTTTTTGGGGACTGTCACATCGGTCAGCAATACCAGGTGAGATTCACCATGACAAACCGCAGCCTTACGGACACCATGAGGTTTGAGTGGCCTCAGGAGGCTCCTCTGGACTTCTCCCCTCAGGTATGATATGAAGGTGTCACAGTGCGGTCACCTGCCATAGACATGAGATAAAGGAATCACTGTTTATCCTGCCCACAGGTTGGACATATCCATGCCGGCTGCACCAAGGATGTGACGCTCACTATGAAGTCTGATGTGGCTGTGATACTGGACAAGTCTCCGATGAAGTGCAGAGTGTGGCGGATCTCGTTCCCACTTCCCGTGGACCAGATTCCAGACTGGGATGACAGAATGAGGACAGTGAAGTGGGTGGATGGAGGGAAAGGAGTGCAGCGCCCAACCAAAAAGAAGGTGAGCTGGGAGAAACCAAAGTGAGCATCCATTCTGACAGTGACATGTTGGTGGGAAGAGACTTTATTCATGTCAAGATGTGAAGTTATCAGAATTTATTGTACAGAGCCATTTTCACATCATGGAGCTTTAATAACCTTACTATCTGAGCTAAGGTCTGCAGGGGGACAGGGCAGGAGGCAGGGTTAGACAACAGCGAGGGACCAGAAAGAGAGCTGTAATATTGCCATAACACTGCATTGCTAGCTACAAACTGGATGACTTTAGTACAACTCTGATCAGCTGGGACTGTCTTGGGAAGGAGAAGCAGTGAGTAGAATTAACAACAGTGGTAGATTAATTTCCCACGGCTCTGCTTTCACCTAAGGCTTCATTCCTGCAGCTCAGTATTACTTACCAGCTTATTGTCAGCTAGCTATGCCGATTATGCTTTCTGCCGATATAATGATCTCATCAGCCTTTTAACCAGCACTGTCCAACTGTAAGAGCAAAGCGGCATATTGAATTGCAGTGGATGGCAAAAGCAGAAACAGTGTCCGCATGCGTTGACGGCTTAACTATTATTGATGACACATACAGTATATATGCTTTCTGCTTGCTAAATGCCACTAACATTACTAGTGCTTGAATAACTAACAATCTCTCTCTCCTTGGATTCAGCTATAATGATGCATTCTTTCCCTTTGCATTTCAATGATACATTTTATGGATATTGAATTACTGCTTCACTACCTGAATAGGTCAACTAGCTTGAAAGTCAAATTTAAAGGAGTAATTTCCCAATTTTGATATCCTGTGATATCTGCATGTGGTATCTATATTCTACCATTGATGTTGGAATTGTGCGACAATCCTGTCTATTGCAGTTTATCTACATCAAGCCTATATGTTTTTTTGATTGCCATTATTAGCCATACTGGATTAAGCGCACTTATCCAACTACTGGATAAGATCCATGAGTAGCTACACTGATATTCCCTTATCACATTGGGTAACAATCCAGATTTTTTTAATAATCTTGTGGTATGTATGATGTATTAATGTTTGTCCTTTGGAAGGTTTAACCCGTAAGTGGATGACTATCCACATATATTTATAAAAATCTCAATAAACATTTTTGCATACTAAACTGCTTGGTAAACTATTGCCTACTATTAGACAGTCTGTCTTTTCAGCTGCCATTTTTTCTTAAATTTTACTTAGTCCCTAGGTAATTACCACACCTAAATGGTGTGTCAGTGAGTATCCAACCCCTCGATTGCCTGGTGGTTTTCACCTTTTTTCTTTAGACAACACCAACCACAGCAGTCATGTCAACTGTCCATCATACTGGAGAATCTCTGGTACCAGTGGGCAATAGGTTCCTTCCTGAGAGTATGGGAGCCAAACAGTCATAAATTGGGCAGTTCTGAGGGCAGCAGTGGATCTGTGATGGCAGGATGAATGACTGCATGTCTTTGGTCAGAGAAGTGCTTTGGTGTGGACAGCGGGGTTCCCTTGGAGCAGTACAACTTCAATAATAGACATCTGTCTGCAGGTGATAGAGACAGATCAGGAACCGGCACACACACTTCTGGATGATGGGTCTCGCCAGGTGGAGCTGTTGGTGAGCGCTGCTGTGGACTATGCTCAGTACAAGGCCAGTTCTGCGGACATCCATTTCCGAGATACTCTTCTGTATCAGACACTAGTGTACAAGTGAGTGCAGAGAGAAGCAGAGACCTTTAACAGGAACTGACTTCTTTCTTATCTGTGTGCAAAAACTGACCTTTTTCTATCTCTGTGTGCAGGAACTGACCTCCTCTCTCTATCTCTGTGTGCAGGAACTGACCTCCTCTCTCTATCTCTGTGTTCAAGAATTGACCTCTTTTCTATTTCTGCATGCAGGAAATGACCTCTTCTCTATATCTGTGTGCTGAAACTGACCTCCTCCCTATCTCTGTGTGCAGGAACTGACATCCTCTCTGTCTTTGTGTGCAGGAACTGACCTCCTCTCTATCTATGTGTGCAGGAGGAACTGACCTCCTTTTATCTGTGTTCAGGTTCCTCTTACAGAACAGTGGTTCTGTCCAGCTTGAGTTCTCCTGGCAGGTCCAGATGGAAGGACAGAGCAGAGCCATGGAGAAGGGTAAATGGACATTGTGAAACCTTGCATATTAAGCTGCTGGTGATGGGTGGTGCTGCATTGCTGTCTATATAATCGCATGGCCATTATAAAGCTTACTCTTCTGAAGATTTTTACCTCCAAAGATGGCGATGTTGGTGGAGCTGGGGGTGACTTAATTATTTTGGTCAAGTGAGACCACCAACATGATGAACCGCCATTACCTGACTAGACAAAATATAAATGTGCTGTGAGGGAATTGCAGAGATTGCACAGAGATGTGGGATGTCTTGTGTAGATACAACAGTGGGCAGCAGTGAGCTTCTCTAGGACCAGATAACAGCGTGTTCATTCTATTTTTACATCTCAATCAGAACATTTAACCAATTTCCATTACTGCAAGTTACAAAAGACAAATTAAAAAAATAATTTACCATTGGACTCCTCTATACTCCCTATCAACTGCTGGGATTATACTGAAACAGCCAGATAAAACCATATTGTCTGTCCATCTTCATTTATGAAGAACTTCCTGTATTGCCAACATCAACCAGACACAAACCTCCCTCCATTATTCTACAGCAGTGGTCTCCAAAATTACAGCCCGGGGGCCAGATGTGGTCATTTGCTTGCTTATATCTGACCCTTGAGGCACTATTTCATCCACTGATACCAATAATGGGGCATAACCCCCCCCCCCCCCTCCACTGACACCAGTGAACGGGCACAATTCCTCCCACTGGCACCAATGAACGGGCACAATGCCTCCCAATGATGGGGCACAATTCCCACCATGATGGGACACAATTCCTCCTACTAACACCAATGATGGGGCACAATTCCTCTCAATGACACCAACAATGGGGCACAATTCTTCTCACTTGCACCATTGAATGGGCACAGTTCCTGCCAATGACACCAACAATGGGGCACAATTCCTCCCAATGACACCAATAATGGGGCACAATTTCTCCCAAGTTTTTACCCATAGACGTTGGGACCTTTTCGACGTCAAATGGCCACAGTCTGGCGCTCCCAAAGTCTGAAGGACAGTAAACTGGCCCTTTGTTTAAAATGTTTGGAGACCCCTGCTCTACAGCAGTGGTTCTCAAATCCAGTCCTCAGGACCCACTAACAGGCCAGATTTTAAGTATTACCTTGGGGAGATGCAGACTGGAGTATTGCAATCACTTAGCAGCAAATTATATCACCTGTGATGTATTTCGGTTATCTTGCAAACCTGGCCTGTTAGTGGGTCCTGAGGACCGGAGTTGAGAACCACTGCTCTACAGGACAGGATCTGAACTGAGTCTTTGCGGTGAGACAACACAGACAGTTTCCTATTTCAGGCACCATGATAAATGAGGCCAATTCATTGTATAACACAGTGTTTCTCAACTTCAGTCCTCAGGGCATACTAACAGGCCAGATTTTAAGTATTACCTTGGGGAGATGCAAACTAGAATACTGCAATCACTGAGCATCAAAATATATCACCTGTGATGTATTTCAGTTTTCTTGCAAACCTGGCCTGTTAGTGTGCCCTGAGGACCAGATTTGAGAAACACTGGTATAACACACTCACTTTGCTGTAGATGGTCATATTCCTGTATGTACAGTATTATTGGCTGTAAGACAACACATATAGTTTATGTTTCAGACACCTTGATAAATGAGGTCCATTTATCGTATACCACACACACATTGTAGTATTTGGTCACATTCCTGTACGTATTGTTGGCAGATTCCCTGGGCAGTTCCAGCTGCACTTCCAACCACAGCCGTCCTTCCGGCGCCTAATGCCCCATACACACGTGCAGATTATCTGCAGACTTTTGTCTGCAGACTTACCAAAACCATATAATATGAGGTCACACCTAAACACTTTCAATTTGTATGCAATCCAGCAGGCCCTTGCACTACATAGAAAAGGTAAGTCTGCAGACAAAAGTCTTCAGATAATCTGCACGTGTGTATGGGGCATTAGAGAGCGTGACGTCTATGCTGTCTATGGGAACAGATTCATCCCCGTTCTGCATTCAGCCAAACGCTGGCTACATACCTACTGGGGACAGCTAGGAGTTTCTCATTAAGTTTTCTCCTGTAGAAATCGGCAAATTTGAGGGTCATTTGATCTGCAGGTAATATATTTGTAAAAAAAAAAAAAAAAAAAATTACATTTTGTTTTGCTATATCTTATTAGGAGCTTCAGTATTGTGAATCCCACCAACAGTCCTTACTCCTTCCTGTGGACATGTGAGGACCCCCCCCCAACTATCCAGCACCCTCCAACCTCCCGCTGTCTGAATGAGCAGGGGCTGATCCAGCCAGAGAAGAAGGCAGAGGTAGGTGTTATGGTACCAGTGTTTCAAGGGAGGAATACAGTATGTGCTATGACACTAGCCTATTGGGGAATGGGGGAGAGGGGTGTTATGGCACTAGTGTATTGGTGGAGAGAGTAGGTATCATGAAAGGGAGGGTAAGGGTACAAGTGCATCATGGGAGGGGTTAGATGTCATGGTGCCAGTGTGTAGGGGGAGTGGGGGGGGGGGGGGTTGTATGTCCTGGCACCAGTGTATCAGGGGATGAGTAATGGTCATGGTGCCAGTGTATTAGGGGAGGGGGTGGGAAGGTGTCATGGTACAAGTGCGTGTTGGGATGGGGTGTCATGTCACTTACTGTAGGGGGTAGTTGTCATGATACAAGTGTATCATAGAAGGGGTTAATTGTCATGTCACTGTATCGGGGAAAGGTGTAGGTGTCGTAGTACCAGGGCCGGTGCAAGGATTTCTGCCTACACAAGCGAAGCTCCATTTTGGCGCCCCCCCCCCCCCCCCAACGGCCACCCACGTCCCTTGCAAAAATGTTTCTTTCAATAATTTTTTTATATATATATGCCCTCCTGCTTTCATTATCCACCCCGTCTCCATTAACCCCCCTTGCTCCTTCTTCCATCATCCATCCCCCCTGGGCCCTGCTCTGCTTCCGCTATCCATCACCCGTGCTTCCCCAACTCCTTCTTCCATTATGCCCGTGGCGGAGCTAGACTTTTAAAACAGGGGTGGCAAAGGGGTGGCAAGGTATTATTATTTTGGGGGGTCAATATACAAAGTGTTATTTAGTGTCAGATTTGTCCACCGCAATGTCGCAGTCCCTCTAATAATCCCTGATCGCTGCCATTACTAGTAAAAAACAATTAAAAAATAAAAAGTTCCATAGTTTGTAGATGTAATAACTTTTTTGCAAACCAATCAAAATACACTTAGGATTTTTTACAAAAAATATGTGGCAGAACACATATTAGCCTAAATTTATGAAAAAATTAGATTTTTATCATTGGGAATGTTTTATAGCAGAAAGTAAAAAGGATTTGTCGCTAATTTTATGTTTATAGCGCAAAATATAAAAACTGCAGAGGTGATCAAATATCACCAAAAGAAATCTCTATTTGTGGGAAAAAAAATACATCAGTTGTATTTGGGTACAGCGTCGCACGACCTCACAATTGTCAGTTAAAGCAATGCAGTGCCATATCGCAGAAAATGGTCTGGTCATTAAGGGGGAGCTGAAGTAGTTAAAGGGTCAGTTTTTTCAGATAATTTTGCCCATTTAAGACTTTTTTCTGAGCGGTCAGGGGATGGTAAAAACAGGCAACTCAAAGTCTAGATCACAACTGGAACCCCTCTACATGTTATTAGCCCCATACAAATCTGCCACTCTGCTAAAAATAAAAAAAATTGCGTGACTTTGAGGTCGCAAAAGTGAGAAAGGGGCCTTCAGTAATTAAGGTATAGTGTGCCCCCTTTCAATGCAGAGAGACCAGCGTGCCCCCTTTCAATGCAGAGAGACCAGCGTGCCCCCTTTCAATGCAGAGAGACCAGCGTGCCCCCTTTCAATGCAGAGAGACCAGCGTGCCCCCTTTCAATGCACAGTGACCAGCGTGCCCCCTTTCAATGCACAGTGACCAGCATGCCCCCTTTCAATGCAGTGACCAGCGTGCCCCCTTTCAATGCAGAGAGACCAGCGTGCCCCCTTTCAATGCACAGTGACCAGCGTACCCCCTTTCAATGCACAGTGACCAGCGCAGCGTACCCCCTTTCAATGCACAGTGACCAGCGTGCCCCCTTTCAATGCACAGTGACCACCGTGCCCCCTTTCAATGCAGTGACCAGCGTACATGCCCCCTTCAATGCACAGTGACCAGCGTACATGCCCCCTTCAATGCAGTGACCAGCGTACATGCCCCCTTCAATGTAGTGACCAGTGTACATGCCCCCTTCAATGCACAGTGAGCAGCGTACATGCCCCCTTCAATGCAGTGACCAGTGTACATGCCCCCTTCAATGTAGTGACCAGCGTACATGCCCCCTTCAATGCAGTGACCAGCGTACATGCCCCCTTCAATGCAGTGACCAGCGTACATGCCCCCTTCAATGCAGTGACCAGCGTACATGCCCCTTTCAATGCAGTGACCAGCGTACATGCCCCCTTCAATGCAGAGATCAGCATGCGTGCCCCCTTCAATGCAGTGACCAGCATACCATTCCCCGAATGCAGAGATCAGCATACATGCCCCCAATGCAGTGACCTGCATACATGCCCCCAATGCAGAGATCAGTGTGCGTGCCCCCTTACCTACCTGGAGCAGCAGCGGCGGCGGGCGGCTTCTTCTGAGTCCCTGTGACCGGCGGTGCTTCTCCACGAGTCCTTCCGCTTCCGCCTCCTCCTCGGCTAATGGCAAGGGGACGCGCTTCCTGATTGGCCAGGATCGGTGTGACAATAGCGAATTTTCATTCGCTATTGTCACGCAATGGGTGGGCTCGGGATGCACTGCTCTGCACCCCGGGTCCAACCTTTGCATCGCCCTATTAGAGCCTCTGGCTCTAATCAGGTGATGCAAAAAAAAAATCCCATTGAACTCCATGCGTCCAGCTCCTCTGCATGCAGATTAGGGGGCCGGACGCATGGATGGGGGGGCGGCGCCCCTGCGCCCTCTGTACACCGGCCGCCACTGTGGATGGATTCCAAGGATGCCCCTACTATTCAGTCACACACGGAGACTTGCTCAGACACTCACCTTCTTCCTCCTCCCTCCCCCCCTTAGGCACTCACCTTCTTCCTCCTCCCTCCCCCCCCTCAGGCACTCACCTTCTTCCTCTTCCCTCCCCCCCCTCAGGCACTCACCTTCTTCCTCCTCCCTCCCCCCCCCCTCAGGCACTCACCTTCTTCCTCCTCCCTCCCCCCCTCAGGCACTCACCTTCTTCCTCCTCCCTCCCCCCCTCAGGCACTCACCTTCTTCCTCCTCCCCCCCCCCTCAGGCACTCACCTTCTTCCTCTTCCCTCCCCCCCTCAGGCACTCACCTTCTTCCTCCTCCCTCCCCCCCTCAGGCACTCGCCTTCTTCCTCTTCCCCCCCCCCAAGCACTCACCTTCTTCCTCCTCCCTCCCCCCCTCAGGCACTCACCTTCTTCCTCCTCCCTCCCCCCCCCTCGGGCACTCACCTTCTTCCTCCTCCCTCCCCCCCTCAGGCACTCACCTTCTTCCTCCTCCCTCCCCCCCTCGGGCACTCACCTTCTTCCTCCTCCCTCCCCCCCCTCGGGCACTCACATTCCTCTTCCTCCCCCCCCCTCGGGCACTCACATTCCGCTTCCTCCCCCCCTCGGGAAATCACATTCCTCTTCCTCCCCCCCTCGGGCACTCACATTCCTCTTCCTCCGCCCCCCTCGGGCACTCACATTCCTCTTCCTCCCCCCCCTGCGGCACTCACATTCCTCCTCCCCCCTGCGGTACTCACATTCCTCTTCCTCCCCCCCCTCGGGCACTCACATTCCTCTTCCCCCCCTCGGGCACTCACGTTCCTCTTCCTCCCCCCCTGCGGCACTCACATTCCTCTTCCCCCCCCTGCGGCACTCACATTCCTCTTCCTCCCCCCCCCCCCTCGGGCACTCACATTCCTCTTCCCCCCCCTCGGGCACTCACATTTCTCTTCCTCCCCCCCGGGCACTCACATTCCTCTTTCTCCCCCCCCCCTGCGGCACTCACATTCCTCTTCTCCCTCCCTGGGGCACTCACATTCCTCTTCCTCCCCCCCACCTGCAGCACTCACATTCCTCTTCTCCCCCCCTCGGGCACTCACATTCCTCTTCCTCCCCCCCACCTGCGGCACTCACATTCCTCTTCCTCCCCCCCCCCCTCGGGCACTCACATTCTTCTTCCCCCCCCCCCCTCGGGCACTCACATTCCTCTTCCCCCCCCCCCGGCACTCACATTCCTCCCCCCCCCTCGGGCACTCACATTCTTCTCCCCCCCCCCGGGCACTCACATTCCTCTTCCTCCCCCCCCTCGGGCACTCACATTCCTCTTCCTCCCCCCCCTTGGGCACTCACATTCCTCTTCCTCCCCCCCTCGGGCACTCACATTCCTCTCCCCCCCCCCTGCGGCACTCACATTCCTCTTCCTCCCCCCCCTGCGGCACTCACATTCCTCTTCCCCCCCCCCCTGCGGCACTCACATTCCTCTCCCCCCCCCCCTCGGGGCACTCACATTCCTCTTCCCCCCCCCTCGGGCACTCACATTCCTCTTCCCCCCCCTGCGGCACTCACATTCCTCTTCCTCCCCCCCCCTCGGGGCACTCACATTCCTCTCCCCCCCCCCTGCGACACTCACATTCCTCTTCCCCCCCCCCTCGGGCAGTCGGGCACTCACATTCTTGGGGTGGAGGCGGAGCCAATGCTAGCCTAGGCGGCAAGGACAGGAATATGAAATCCTCCTCCTCTCGTCATGTGACAGCAGAAGAGGTTCTCGGAGCGGAGGAGGATTTCAAATTCCTTTCCTCTCCTTGCCGCCTAGGCTAGCATTGGCTACGCCTCCACCCCCCTCCGTCTTCTTCTGGCTGCAGCGCTGCGGCTGCTTGACACTCGGGGGGGCTAACTTAAAACGATCCACACAAGACACGGGGCAGGGCGGGCGGTGGCAACTCCGGTCCCCGGATAATTGAGCATTTAAAAAAAAAAAAAAAAGTTCATTTTTCCGCCCCATCCCGGCTGCGGACCTGCCCGCCCCAAGCGGCCGCTTGCTCCGCCTGGTGGTTGCGCCGGCCCTGCCCCTAGTTGTAGTATAACAGGCCCTGGTAAGGAGGAATGTTGGGCTCTGTAGTGCCCCTAGTTGTATTATAGCAGGCCCTGGTAAGGAGGAATGCTGGGCCCTGTAGTGCCCCGACTTACCAGGAAGCAGAGCTGCAGCCAGTTGTGGATGAAGTAGCGGTAGGTGTATGGAGTAGGGCTCGGACAGGTCCCGGGTGATGAGCCTCATGTCAGGAATTTGGAGCTCGGACTAGTGCAGTGCACGGTACAGGCGGAAAGCAGGGCCTCCTCGCTCCCCTGCGGTCAACTCAGGCTGTCTGCCGAGAACCGCACCGCTACCAGAAGTGTACCGAGCTGGGAAGGCCGCGACTTCGGGCGGCCGGGCTGTCAGAGCAGGCTGTCGGGCAGCAGCGGGCTAAGTGGGCGTGCCGTGTGTATCCCGGGGCCAGAGAGAGCACTGATAGCTCCGCTCTCCTCCTCTCCTCTCCCGCGCCGCGAGGAGGAGCTCCGTATCCCACAAGCCCGGCCAGCGCCGCCATGTCACTTCTGTCCCCGCCCCCGGAAGTGACGTCATTAGGTAATCGATTATTCAACCACCCCGAATCGATGCAGAATGGCGAAGGGTCGCGTCGCGATGCATCGATTCGGCAATTATATTCAGCAGCCCTATTGGTGTTGTGAGGGATTAGCTCGGTGGTAGGCGTATGGGTGACCCCTTTGGGGGTGCGTTTTCACAGAGATAGCCGATTAGAGGTTGAAAAACAAGACTGATTTATTCATGCAATTTACTTAACACAATTGCAAGCATCAAAACAGCCAAAATAAAATAAAAGACAAAATAAATCCTTGCCTCTGTGGGCGGCTACCTTCTCACAGCTGGAACCTACCTAAGAAGTCTTTCCAACCTACTGTTGGGCCGACACTGCTGATCCTACAGCAGACACTCAAATGTCCATTTGTTTGCTTTTCACACAGCACAAACATTGTCCATTGAACATGTCCCTTTGTTTTCTTTCACACAGCACATGTTCATTTATAACAGGATCCTTTACTCTTCAGATTCTTCATATTGAACACAGTTCATTTAACAGGTCCCTTTACTCTTCACACTCTTCACATGGAACACTTTGTCTTCTCACCTTTGAGACGTCTTCACTCGTGGTTACCCTCCTTAGCTTCACATCGCTTTAGGGGGTCTTCTCCCATGCTCACCAGCTTGTCGGGAGGCACACATCCGACTGTCCCCCTCTCCCAGCCCACACGGCGACAGGCGGCAGCAGTCCTTCTCCCATGCCCACACGGCGTCGGGAGGTACACGTATGTCTGTCCTCCTCTCCCAGCCTACACGGCGACAGGAGGCAGCACTCAATAGATTTTCTCTGGACAAATTATAGAGTCCTTGATCTCCTCATTCTGAACAGCTGAATGGTTTTCAACTTCCTGCTGGCTCTCTCTGCAGCCAACACCCTATAGTATCAGTGAACTTTCAAAGCAGGTGGGAATGTGTCTCCTCTCAGTGACTACATTCCCAGATTTACCTGACTTCCTGTCACATACCCCCCCCTCTTGTTTCAACCCTAGGGTTGGGACACATATTTCCAGGCACGCATGTGTCAGGCACTGCTGACTCACTGATAAGCCTCCTATTATCCTCAAGCTTCCGGATGAAACTGTTTTGTCATCTTCATTGACAGATTTCTCATAAATGCCACACAGTTTGTCTCTCATCTCATATACACATTCTTCAACTGCATTTTTGGCATCATTTTGCTCCTTCTCGTTTCTGTCATCTTCATTGACAGCTTTCTCATAAATGTCAGACAGCTTGTCTCTCATAACCGTCTGTCCAATCCACCATGGAGGACCGTGATCCATAGGCAACTCAATTGGGCTAGTCTTAATGTCTTCAACATTCTTAAGACGCCTCTCTCTGCAATCCATAAATGTTTTCCACAAAACTTTGAGAACCTTTGCTTCACTAAGCTTTGTTCCAAGTAGGGACTCTTGACATCCCTCTGTGACTTGAGTTGCCTCTCCATACATCTGTACACAATCATTGACTTTTTGTTGTAAAAGGGAATGATCTTCCTTCTTGAGCTTTGCTTGCTCTAAGATGCTGTGCAGAGGATTTTCCAATTGAGACAACAGGCTGTCACACATTTCTTCAAAGTGACCCCTGTTCCTTTTCCCAGAGATATCAATATCATTCACCAAACATTTCATATTCATAGGCAGATCGGAAGCATTTGCACTCATCAACTTCTTAAACTTTTCGCCCTCCTGAGCGAGTCGCAGTAAAGGCCTACTATTTGATTTGATATTCAGTTTATATTTCTTGCCAAACTCTTCACAGAAGTAGTCAACCAGAACATCATCAACTTTCCTTACACCAACATAGGGGTTAAAGGCAACAACACAGTTGAACCCAGCGATCTGGGTGGTATCCATTATAGACCTCCTCTCTGCATCAGTGAAGAAGCATGGAACTGCAACACATTCTTTTACAGGTTTCTTCAATGCACTTTCTGCTGAACTATTTGACCGCTCAAGGTCACCTAGTTCTTTTTCTCTATCTGAATTCCACATGGAATGCATCTCAAGATCACGATCAAACTTCTGCCACCCGTCTTTCACCAGTTCCATTTTGGAAACACTCCCTGAAAGGCACTTATTCATTTGCTTCACGTTTTCACCAACAGCCTTAGTTTTCCCCACTAGGTTTTCAGCCTGAACTGAGAAATCATCACATTTCTTACTCAGCTCCTTTGTTTGCTGAAGCTCTAATGATACATTTTCCAATGCTTGAAGTTTTTGAAGGAACGGTTTATTCCAAAGGGGTGATTCAAGCCACATGTCATCACATTTCTGAGGCTCACTCAGGACAGACCCCAAAACACTGATCCTTTTAAAAACTGCATCAGGCACACTATCCCCTCTTTGGGACAGATCCTCTGTTGCCTGGAATTCCTCTTCCAGTTCCTGCAACGGAATCTTCATCTCTTCTACTTGCTGTTCTAAGGCTCGCTTAGACTTTTCTAGCTCCTGAACTCTTTTCACAACATCATCCTTGGAGCTGACCAATTCTTCCATTTCTGTACGCAGCTGTTGGTTAACACTTTCTAGTTCAGCCTTACACTCTAGAGCTTCCTCCAAAGAGCGAGCCAAGAACAGGGCTTTGCTCTCGTTATCACGCACCTCCGTTTCTGCACGGGCGCGTTCTTCTGCATATTTTGCAGACACAGTCTTCTCTTCACCAAGCATCTGATCAAACTTCTTTTTCACATCTTCAACACACTGTAATGAACCAACGCTTTCTTCCATGCGTTTTTTCATAACCGCTATCTGAGCTTGCAATGTTGCGACTTGCTCTGATAGGTTTTTCTTTGCTTCCGCCTCCTCTTTTAATTGTTCCAGGAAGCCATTTTTCTCATCTTCCATTTGTTTGAGCTTTGTGCTAAAACTCAGCCTTTGACACCTCTCTTCCTGTAAGAGTTCCTGCGTGTCTTGCAGCTGCGATTCCAAGATAGAAAAATCTTCCGCAATTTCTCTAGATTTGCTGTCTGCTTGAGAAAGCTGATTTGTAACATTGTCCAACTCAACCTGCAATCGGGTTGCCTTCTCTGACAGCTTAGCACACACTCGGTCACCTTCTGACACCTTGACTTGCGATTCCTGCAGCTGTGCCTCTACTTTTTTTCTCTTGTGTTCAGAATCTCCTTTTCCCTGCATAAGAGCTTTCACCTCACTGGCTAGCATCTGGGAATAAGAATGTAATTCTGCCACACAGGCTTCTTTCTCCTTTAACTGCTGCTGGAAACGTTGGGCTTCACCTTTCCAACTTTCACAGTCTGCACGTAATTCATCTACCACATTGCTCAAAGTGGTGAGCTCATACACAGTACTCAGTAATTTAGCCTCTCTTTCACTTTTCTCTTTGTCGCTGAGAGACAATGTCGCTTTCAGAGCAACATTCTGTTCCTGCGACTCCTGCAGGTCTATTTTTGTAGCTCCCAAAGACTGAAGACTTTTTTCCAGCTGATTACGCAACTCCAACATATCAGCCATACTTTGCTTCTGCAAAGTCTGAATTTCACTTTCCTTTTCCATGAGGATGGTATCTTTCTCCATTATAGTCTCTCTGCGTTTTTGCAACTCGACCAAAAGAAGAGCAGTGGATTCTTCCCACTGTAACACATGAGACTTGAGTAGTTCATTCATTTCCTGCAAGTTTCTATGCTCCATTTTAAGCAATTCCAAGGCTTGTTCCTTTTCTTCCATTTTCCGTTGCAAGGCATCCAACTCAGCCCTGCACACATACTCGGTTTCTTCCAAACCGATGGCCTCCATTGGCTGCTGGCGTCTCTGTTTCCAGCCTGCCATGCTCTCTTGGTGAGCCTTTTGCTGAGCTGCAAAGCTCCGCTGAAAATCCGCATTTGCCTGCTGTTGAGCTGCATTTGCTTGCTGTTGAGCTGCATTTGATATAATCAGATGTTTCAACATCTCCTCCATTTTGAGTTTACTTTTCATCTGAGCACACTGCGTCTCCATAGCAGTTTCATCAGTGTTGCTAGGGACAACAACCTTCCTCTTTAGTAGACTCTCTTTAGGCATGGATGGGGCTGGTTCAGACGGCAACATCCCCTCCATCCATAGAATCCGGTCTCTCATTTCATCTATCTTTGCATTCTTCAGGCGTTTTGAACGCCCCATCTTCAATAACTCCACAAACAAATTTTTCACAGTCCAGCAAAAATTTTTCAGACCACTGTCTCTTTAACACATGTAGTTTTTTCTCTCTCTTGCAGGATCTCTTTTCCTGCGCACACAGTTTGTGCAGTCACTTGCACCAGACACAACAAAGTTCATCAAAAAATTTTGAGACCCCTGTCTCTTTAAAACACTTTTTTTTTTTTTTTTTCTGTCAGGATCTTCTCTCCTGCACACATAGATTGTGCAATCTCATGCACCAGATAAAGTTCATCAAACATATGCACTTCCTTGCAGGGATCTCTGCTTATGCCCACTGCATACCTCCACCATATGTGAGGGATTAGCTCGGTGGTAGGCGTATGGGTGACCCCTTTGGGGGTGCGTTTTCACAGAGATAGCCGATTAGAGGTTGAAAAACAAGACTGATTTATTCATGCAATTTACTTAACACAATTGCAAGCATCAAAACAGCCAAAATAAAATAAAAGACAAAATAAATCCTTGCCTCTGTGGGCGGCTACCTTCTCACAGCTGGAACCTACCTAAGAAGTCTTTCCAACCTACTGTTGGGCCGACACTGCTGATCCTACAGCAGACACTCAAATGTCCATTTGTTTGCTTTTCACACAGCACAAACATTGTCCATTGAACATGTCCCTTTGTTTTCTTTCACACAGCACATGTTCATTTATAACAGGATCCTTTACTCTTCAGATTCTTCATATTGAACACAGTTCATTTAACAGGTCCCTTTACTCTTCACACTCTTCACATGGAACACTTTGTCTTCTCACCTTTGAGACGTCTTCACTCGTGGTTACCCTCCTTAGCTTCACATCGCTTTAGGGGGTCTTCTCCCATGCTCACCAGCTTGTCGGGAGGCACACATCCGACTGTCCCCCTCTCCAAGCCCACACGGCGACAGGCGGCAGCAGTCCTTCTCCCATGCCCACACGGCGTCGGGAGGTACACGTATGTCTGTCCTCCTCTCCCAGCCTACACGGCGACAGGAGGCAGCACTCAATAGATTTTCTCTGGACAAATTATAGAGTCCTTGATCTCCTCATTCTGAACAGCTGAATGGTTTTCAACTTCCTGCTGGCTCTCTCTGCAGCCAACACCCTATAGTATCAGTGAACTTTCAAAGCAGGTGGGAATGTGTCTCCTCTCAGTGACTACATTCCCAGATTTACCTGACTTCCTGTCACAGTGTATATAACACGCGCCGGGCCCCAGTATATGAAGGATCAAATGGCGTATGTTCTATTACCCATTTTAAGATATATAATCAGAATTCATCCCCAAAGCATTACATGCTGTCAATGAAGAAACCAGATGATCCTTCCAAAGATCCATTCACTTTCACATCACAGCCTCTCTCTACATTACAGTCATTACAGTGCCCCTTCACAGTGCAGTCCCCTTTACATCACAGTGCCCCTTTACATTAATGTAACTGGGACTACTCTGTAAAGGGGGCACTGTAATGTAAAGTGGGGATGTGATGTAAAGGGGGCACTGTAATGTAAAGTGGGGCTGTGATGTAAAGGGGGCACTGTAATGTAAAGTGGGGCTGTGATGTAAAAGGGGCACTATAATGTAAAGGGGACACTGTAATGATTATAGTCCCCCTTATAGTACAGTGCCACTAGCAACCCTGCACAGGACTCCTACCTTTGGCAGAGCAGAGGCTGTGATTAGTCCATGTGTCCTCTCCTGGCTCACCCACCCACCCAACAATGTCATCCTATCAGCAGGGCAGGGGGCGGGAGAAACTCTCCATTCTGCTCTTCAGCTCCTCCTGCCCTGCTGATTGGATGACATCATTGGCCGGGTGGGCGGAGATGCTGGGAGAGGATATGCAGGCATGGTCACACAACAGGAGATGAGCCTCAACTGCGGTCCGCACGGGTCTATCGCAGTCACTACTCATCTCCTGCTGTGCAGCCTGGTCATCAACAGGCTGTGGACCATCACAGGTCCATGGCCCGGGGTTGGGGACCCCTGCTCTATAGGACCAAGACAGAACCGCAGTGCCATTTACAGAGAACTTCTAGAACGGGGGCTTCAACCATGTATCATGTTCTATACAAACATGAGCATAGCCAGTCCCGCCTCAGGCATATGAACTAGAAATCCCATCAAAGGGAATAGTGGTATCCTCAAAGTCTGTGCGTACTTCAAACCAGGGGAGCCCAGGAATGGCGGCAGGAGGGAAAGAGGTGTTCAGGTGGCTGTAGAGTCACTCAGATCATTTTTACATCATAGAGCATTGGTGGCACCATAAAATTATACCAGGATCATGGCTGCAGCCCGAGGACATGCAGGTATATCCTAGGGTCTGGAAATGGTTAAAGCCTCCTAAAGTCTAATCTGAATGGACATACAGAGCAGCGGCTCGGGTTTCCCCATAGCAAGCTGCTTACTGTGGGGGCACTCGGCAGGAGGGAGGGAGAGGCCAGGGGAGCCGAAGAGGGGCCCAAGAAAAGGAGAATCTGGGCTGCTCTGTGCAAAACCAACTACACAGAGCAGGTAAGTATAACATGTTATTGGTATTTTTAAATGAAAAAACTGAGTCTTTAGTATCACTTTAAATATTTTTATTTTGGTAATAAGACAAATAAATCCACTGACAAGAGTTATAAAGATATAGATTTTTATTATTTCCTGAAATGAAAAAACCAACAAGATCCTATAATAAAAATCACAAAGCAGTTTTATTTCCGTACATTTTTCTGTTTCCGCACTTAAGAAAGTTGCATATCCTCATTCTTCCAGCAGTGGCAGTGAGCAGTCCTTACATTATACTTTAGGGGTGTCACATGAGCACCGTCCGGTGCTGGAATACTAAAGAAGGGCTTATTCACATCATGTCCACTGAGCTGCATTTTGCTGCACACCTCCACACATGTATAGCATGAGCAGATCCGGTACAGGGGGGGGGGGGGGGGGGTTGAAGGGACAGGGTGCCCTGAGCGGTAACATCAGCGGGGACTCCGATGCACAGGGCAGGTGACTCCGTTTACCGCCTGACACCCGCGATCGCTCCCCACTGAGAGAGAACAACGGTCAGCTATTGTAAACACAGCTGACGGTTCTTCTCCCTGGAATGATCACAGAGCGCCTCTGATCCTTCTATATAGGATCACATGTCTCTGTGATAATTTCACGCCCCCATACAGTTAGAAACACGCCCCTAGGTACACATTTAACCCCTTGATCACCCACAGTGTTAACCCCTTCCCTGCCAGTGTCATTAGTACAGTGACAGTGCATATTTATAGCACTGATTACTGTAGTAATGTAACTGGTCCCCCCAAAAGTGTCAAAAATGTCAGTCAGGGGTCCAATCTGTCCGCCGCAATGTCACAGTCCCGCAAAAAATGACAGATCACCGCCATTACTAGTGAAAAAAAAAAAGAGAAAAACAATAAAAATTACATAAAACTTTCCCGTAGTTAGTAGACGCGATAACTTTTGCGCAAACCAACCAAAAATATGTAGCAGAAAACAAATTGGCCTAAAATGTTTTCTATTGAATTTGTATTGTTTTAAGTATTTTCTTGTTTTGAAACGACATTGACTCTTATATTACACTCGGGACGGGGGCGGGATTGGGGATGGGGGGGTGCAGTTTGCCATCTTCGCCCTGGGCACCAAATGACCTTGTCCCAGCCCTGAGTATGAGTAGGACCCATAGGAAACAATTGTTTTCTATGTGCCCTGTTCACACCATGCATGTGTGTTGTTGTGCAGTAAATGGATATGGTGTAAAGAAGCTGTAAGTGGCGGTTTACACATAGTACGGTGACTGGCATTTTTCTGCACTGGAAGAACACCAGTCACACAGTTGTTGGAGCCGCAGTAAAATGCAGACATGCTGCGT
Organism: Pelophylax lessonae; assembly: GCF_965119305.1. Classification (NCBI taxonomy): domain Eukaryota; kingdom Metazoa; phylum Chordata; class Amphibia; order Anura; family Ranidae; genus Pelophylax; species Pelophylax lessonae. The sequence goes on from NC_138769.1 coordinate 295,357,652, forward strand.
TGTATGGTAGCGCACAGGAAGGCACTGCATGTCACTGTACAGAAGCTCATCACACTGCACTGCTCTACGGTGACATGAATGATGTGTCACTTTGTGTGCTTCACATAAAGTTGTGCAGTAAAATGTACATGACTCCGCCTCCTAGGGCTGGCTCACTGCGACTGGAACGGACAGCTGCCTGCACACTAAACCGCTCCAGTTTGATGTGTGGGCGGTGTGAACAGACCCCTAATGATCAAAATAAAAATTCCGCCTTCCTCTTCCTGCTTATAGCTGGCCAATCACGCACCTTTCTTGTAAAATGTTAAAGCGGCACTAAACTCTGGTTTAAAAAAAGAAATGTTCTGTTCAGGTATTTGTTCTTAAAGCGTTTGTTACCCCAACACTTCATATTCCTGATATGTGGCTGCTGTACCATGTACTTGTATGAGAAAGTCTCCTCTTCTCTTTCTATTGCTTCCTTTATGTGAAATCCCCGGTGTTCCTGTCAGTCCCTCTGTTTTCCTATTATAAACTGTCCACACCAAGCAGAAAAGCACAGCGTGGTCAGTTCCCTAGCTGTGCTGTGAACTCAGTGTACTGTTGTCCTGACACGCCCCCGTCTGCATAGCCATTCACTGGGAAGCCCAGTGTGCTGCTGCTTCTCCTCCCCCAGCTCATATGAAGCTGAGAACAGAGAGAATGTGATCACTTATAAAAAAGGGGAAAAAAGTATTTATAATGTTTTTATATATCTACACAAAAATTTTTTGCCTTTCTTTTTTATTTTCAACTGAATGGGTTGTCTTACTAGGTGATTGTTTACAATCACTTTAACTCAAAAAAAAGTCCCTTCTGTTGGTCTCAGCCTCCTATTCTCCAAATTCCTTTTGTTTTCCCTGTGATGTCACTTCCTGTTAGAGGGTGGCTACATTCATTCTCCATGGTCCTCAGAGTAAGTAAGAGCATTGCCTGTGCAATGATAATCAAAATGCAGTGTACAACACCACCGGTGCAAAATGATGAAGTGATACAATAGATAAAAAATTATCCACAAAAAGAATCCACAAACAAATCAAAATACTGTATAAAACACCAACGGTGCACTGTGATGAAGTGATGCAATAAATATAAATAGTCCACAAATTAAAGCGGAGTTCCACCCAAAAGTGGAACTTCCGCTTTAGGGAGTCCTGACCCCCCGACATGCCACATTTGGCATGTCATTTTTTGGGGGGGGGAGCGGGTACCTAGTTTTGACAGGTACCCGCTCCCACTTCCGCTCGGAGCGCCGCGGCGCCCTGAGCGGAAGTTCTCCTCTCCCCCTCCCTCCCTGCAATCTTCTGGGACACGTCAGAGGTCCCAGAAGATTGCCGGCCAATCACGGCGCGCAGCGCGACTCGCGCATGCGCAGTGGGTACCCGGCTGTGAAGCCGCAAACTGTAACAGCCGGGTGCCCACAGCAGTGATGCCGGCGCCGAGGGAGAGGATCGAGGCTTCCGGCGGCCGCATCGCTGGACCGTTGGACAGGTGAGTAAATGGCTGGAACTCCGCTTTAAATGAATTAAAAAATAAAACAAGTGAGTCCACATAAGGTGATGATATTCCTAATCTGGAAATGCAGTGGTATAGAAAGGGCTCTTTGTAGTGCAGTGTCCTCAAAGTGTGCGGTAAAATTGCTCCTTACCAGAATTAACCAGTAAATCGCATAAAGATGGATCCAATTACCATGACCCAAGCTATGATGTAACCATGGCACACACTAGGACACCTCGTGCAGATGGATAAAATGGTCTCTTACCAGATGGAAAGGAAAAGTCAGCCAATTAAAACTCTATCCAGAGTATGGATGGCCACAGACCAGCAGGGATGGATTATAAGGCTGAAAGACTGTTTCCCCCGTGCACGGTATCCCGGAGTTCTATCACCATGTAGGGCTGCTGCATGTAAACCTTCTTCCATGCAAGGAAAAGACTCATACAAAAAAGGAGGAAGACCAATCGTGTATTACCCCAAATAAAAGTTTAATGTACATAAAGTAGAACACTTACATAAGCCCAATGATCAATTTCTTCCGATAATGGTATTTGCGGCCACCTGCAGTGCGGACCGCAAAGATGTGACAGCGCGGCCTCTCTTATCCGACGCGTTTCTCCTTGAGAAAATCTTAATTTTTTTTTTTACAAAAAGCTGTCACTAAATTATATATTGCTCACACATGCCATGGGTATATGTGAAATGACACCCCAAAATACATTTTGCTGCTTCTCCTCAGTATGGGGGTACCCCATGTGTGAGACTTTTTGGCAGTCTAGCCGCGTACAGGACCCCGAAAACCAATCACCGCCTTCAGGCTTTCCAAGGGCGTAAATTGTTGATTCCACACTACCTATCACAGTTTCGGACGCCATGAAATGCCAAGACAGCACAAACCCCCCCCCCCAAAATTACGCCTTTTCGGAAAGTACACACCCCAAGCTATTTGCTGAGAGGCATGTTGAGTGTTTTGCAGATCTCACTTTTTGTCACAAATTTTTGAAAATTGAAAAAAGAGAAAAAAAATAATAATTTTCTTTTTCTTCATTTTCCAAAATAAATGAGAGCTGCAAGATACTCCCCATGCATCTTAGCAAATACCTCAGGGTGTCTACTTTTCGAAAATGGGTCAATTTGGGGGGGGGGGGGGGGTTTGTGCTATCTTGGAATTTCATGGCCTCCAAAACTGTGATCGGTAGTGAGGAGTGAAATCAACAATTTGTGGCCTTAGAAAGCCTGAACATGGTGATTCGTTTTCGGGGTCCTGTACACGGCTAGACTGCCAAAAAGTCTCACACATGTGGTATCTCTGTACTCGGAAGAAGCAGTAGAATGTATTTTGGGATTTCATTTCAAATATATTCATGGCATGTGTGAGCAATATATCATTTCATGACAACTTTGTGTAAAAAAAAAAATAATAATAATTTCCCCGAAACTTGTGGCAAAATATAAAATATTCCATGGACTCACCATGACTCTCAGGAAAGAGGTTGGAATGTTTACTTTGCAAAATGGGGTCATTTGGGGGGGAGGGGGTTGTGCTATCTTGAAATTTCAGAGCCCCTGAAACTGTGATAGGTAGTGAGGAAGTAAAATAAGCAATTTACGCCATTAGAGAAACCGAAGGTGGTGATTGTGTATGGAACCCCGAAAACCAGTTAGGCTCCCAAAAAGTCTCACACTTGTGGTATTCCTGTACTCAGGAGAAGAAGCAGAATGTATTTTGGGGTGTCATTTCACATATACCCATGGCATGTGTGAGCAATATATCATTTAGTGCCAACTTTGTGTAAAAAAAAAAAAAAAAATAAACAAATTGTCATTTTACCAAAACTTAGGGCAAAATATAAAATACTCCATGGACTTAACATGCTTCTCAGGAAATACCTTTGGGTGTCTACTTTCCAAAAAGGGGTCATTTGGGGGATGTATGAACTGTCCTGGTTTTTTTTGCTCAACCTTAGCCACACATCACTCACTCTTCTAACCACTTGAAGACCAAGCCTTTTCTGTGACTTTTTGTTTACATAAAAAATATTTTTTTAGGGCTGCAACTAACGATTATTTTCATAATCGATTAGTTGGCCGATTATTGTTTTGATTAATCGGATAAAATCATTAAAGAAAACTCAATATGCAATTCTTTTCCCCCCGGCAACTTCAATGATGGTGCACTATTCCTCCCGGCAACACCAATGATGGGGCACTGTTCCCCCCCCGACAACACCAATGACGGGGCACTATTTCTCCCATTGATACCAATGACGGGGCACCATTCCTCCAGGGAACACCAATGATGGGGCACTGTTCCCCCCCCGACAACACCAATGACGGGGCACTATTTCTCCCATTGATACCAATGACGGGGCACTATTCCTCCCGGGAACACCAATGACGGGGCACCATTCCTCCCGGGAACACCAATGACAGGGCACCATTCCTCCTGGGAACACCAATGAGGGCACTATATTTCACTTCTGTTATTCCGAATGCTGAAATTTTTTTTTTGCTGACTCTTGCAAACACATTTTAGCTATCAACCTGTACAGCCACCCTAATCCCCATTTCCATAGGCTTTGGAATGATCCTTGAGCAAGTTTGGAAATAAAATCATTAAAAACTAACCATTGCAGGGCACATAATGCTCCCAGTACATTGATACCTTAGGCCCCTATCACACTTGCAGCTCCGTCAGCGGACTCCCTTTTTCTCAGTGGGGGATCGATCCCCCGCTGAGCAGGCGGATGGCAGCTCTGTCTCCGAAGATGGAGCTGTCAGGTCCCCGCTGTTCTCTATGGGGGAATCGGCTGAGAACGGACCGCCTGTCCATTCTCACCCGATCCCATCCGATCTACCAGACACATGGGAAATAGGGTTTCCATCCGTCCGGATTTGACGGAGAGGATCGGATCGGATGTCAGCGTACATGTCTCCGCTGACATCCGATGCCCAATAGAGATGCATGGGGCATCCGTTCAGATCCACCTGAAAAACTGACAGGCGGATCTGAACGGTCTGCAAGTGTGAAAGGGGCCTTGCTTTTTTTTTTTTTTTTTTTTAATTATGCTGCTATATACTGTATAATATAACAATAAATCCTAATGGCAGCTTACAAAAAGTGCCTTTTACTAACCACAAACCAAAATTAAACAAAGAATCAATGCAGAGGCAAAAGCCTAAGAAATATGTGCTTATCCGGATAAAATAGTTAATATTCCTTATAAGGTGCAATATTATAGTATAAAAATAAGTGAATGAAAACATCAGCCAGAGATATGCAAAGGATGTGAAAAATTATAATAGTGCAATTTCACTAATAAAATGAGGCTTCACTCCATAATAATAGGGAGCATAGAAAGACCCACTATATGTGCTAGAAGGACATTTTTAGTCACTTATAATATATTTTTTCTATTATAATATTCCTTATAAGGTGCAATATTATAATATAAAATAAGTGAATAAAAATGTCCTTATACTTTATTACTTTGAACCCCCAAACATTATATATTTTTTTCAGAAAGAGACCCTACAGAACCAAATGCGCACAGATTTTCCAAACGCAATTTTTGAAACAAAAAAAAAAAAAAACACTTTTTTTTAAATTTAATGCATAAATACACAATATATTTCCTAATTGTTTGGTAAAATGTAAAAGATGATCTTACACCAAGTACATAGATAGAAAACACGACATGCTTTAAAATTGCGCACGCCCCTGGAGCGGCAACAAACTACGTACATTTTTAAAAGCCTTTGTACGTCTAAAGTGGTAACCTGTAAGACTTTTAGAGGAGGTCTACTGCAAGAATTACTGCACTTCACCTGGCATTCGCGGCGATACCTCACATGCTGCAATTGCTGTTTACATATGACACTACACCGACGCTTACGTGCACCTTTGCGCGCAAGCACGGGGGGGGGGGGGGGACAAGGATGCTTGAATTTGTTTATTATTATTTATTTTGCTTTTTTATGTAATTTTGACACCTTTTTTTTTTTTTTTTCATTTTTATTATTATCACAGTGAATTTAAATATCACTTATGACAGCAATCTGTAGTAACAGGTACTCTTGGGGTCTATTAGACTCTAGATCTCTCCTCTGCTCTTAAAGCGTCTGACCACACCAAGATTGGTGTGATAAGATGCGTTCCCAATTTCCCAATGGCGCTGTTTATATCTGGCGAAACCCAAGTCATGAAATGCTCGTAGCTTCCGGTATCTTAGGCCATAGAGATGATTGGAGCCATTCTAGTCTCCAATCAGCTCTATGGTCAGATAATGGAACAACCGGCTGCACTCTCTGGTTACCCGGTGAAACAGGAGAGCCCGAGAAAAACCGCAGAAGGCGGTAGGAGGGGGGGGGGGGAGGGTGTCCCCTCCCACTGCTTGTAAAAGCAGCCTAGCAGCTAATTATCTGCTAGTATTGCTTTTACATGTTAGCCGACCGCTGGCTGTAAAAAACGATACCAAGATGATGCCTAAATCTGCAGGCATCATCCTGGTATAACCACTCAAAGTCCAGTGACGTACCAGTACATTGCTGGTCCTTGTTCGGCATATATTGTAGGTTTTTTTTTTTTCATGCAGCCTGTGGGCTGAACGAAAAAAGAGAACCCAACAGATTCCTCCATCGATCGATGTGGATGAAGAAATCTCCGCCAGAAAATAAGTGGTATACCCAACATCCACCCACTTCTAATGATGGGCATACATGATGAAAGCCATGTATTGCCTATTTTTTTAACTGCGGTGGTGAAATCACCTCCTACAGCGCTGCCATAGTAGATTTCTATATATGCTGAGCGCACACGCTGTTGCGGTCAGAATATATAAATCAGTGTGGCAGCTGATGGGCGTACCTGCAAGGCAAACAATAATTAACAATAAAACAGTAAAAATAAAACATTACATTATAATAGCATGGAATGTTGGTATCTGAAAAGTAAAAAATGGTTAACAATGAAAAACAGTAACAATAAAGTACAGTAAAAGTAGAAAGAGTAGAAGTAGAAGAGTAGACTAAGAACAGAAAATTAACTCAATAAAACCACAACTATTTTTGGCTTTTTTGTTTTATTTTTTGTAATTTTTTTTGTAACTTTTTTTTTTACACTTTTTTTTCTGTAACTTTAAAAATTTCCAGGTTAGGAGGGTCTCTCAAAATGCGATCGCCATTGAACATCTTTCAAGACCCTGTGTAAGTGTGCCCTAGACTGTACCATGCTGTACCCCATGCTAACACTCCACTAGTGTGTGGCAGCGATAGAAACATTCCCCAATGCAGAGACCAGGTTGGCCAGGACAGGAGGGACAATAAATTTACAGCTACGTAGTGTGGCTAACAGGTAAAAAAGCACCTGGTTGTCGAGGACTGTTTGAATCGCTACGAAAAAATAAAAAAACTGCTAGTGCTAGCAGAGATCAGGCCTGACTCTGCTAACGCTGCGGTTTTGTGTTTCGGAAGTGACAGTAATCTATTGATTACTGCACTTGCTTGGGTGGGGTGGGCTGGGCGGAGGGGCTAAACACAGGTGCTGGCAGGTGTCGTGGCCGATCCTGCTAACGCTGCGTTTTGGGAACCCTAAACTATTGGGGACCCTAGTACATTTCTGATCAGATCAAAGATATTGAGCCATTCAGACACTGTACTAGTAATGGAGGTGTATAGTGTGTGTATGTGTGTGTCACTGACAATCAAAGGGTTAAATTATATTTCTAAATATGCGGCGGGGATCTGACGCTGTCCTAGATTGACGCTAACTAGCGTTAACGCTAACTAATGTCCCCTGTGACACTAATATAGTGATCGGAATAAAGATCGGTACACTATAAAAGTGACTGTGACAGGGCATGAAGGGGTTAACTGGGGCTGATCAGGGGGTTAAATCTTTATTGGGGGGGATGGCGGGTACCCTAAACCTATTTGGGACAGAAACTAACGGTCGCTAAACCTAAATGAAGTCACAAGGCACACTATTACAGTAATCAGCAAAACAGCTATATGCTGTATATAGTGTACACTATGACAGGGAGTGGAAGAGTTAACTGGGGGGTGATCAGGGGGTTAAATGTGCCTATCTGAGGTGGTGTATGTGTAGTGATTGGTGTACTCACGGTTAGATGCTCTCTCCTCCCAAGCTGGAACCGAAAAGATCTCCACGAGGGGAGAGAGCAGCATTTCCTGTGTCTGTGTTTACAAAACACTGGCACAGGACGGTCTGCCATTGGTCAGAACTGATCGCTAGGACCAGGCCAAAAAACATTGACTTGATGACTGATCGGTTCTGTACCGAATCAGACCATCGCGGAAACGGAGGGCGCGCTCCCGCGTGCCCCCAAGCCATGCTCGCGACCGACGTAGCCCTACTGCCTGCCGCAGTATATCTGCGGCGGGTGGTCCGGGAACCGGTTAAAATATATATATTTAATTCAGGTATGTGTTCTTTATTATTATTAAGGATTTCTATAGCGCCAGCAATTTACGCAGTGCTTTACAATATTAGAGGGAGACAGTGTTCTTTACCTATTAAAATACTTTTTACTGATCTCAGACTCCTGCATATATCTATTTATTTTATCTTTTTTCTGATCTAACTTCCTGAAATGGGTTTTGGGTTTTGGGCTGCGAGCTTAGGCTTTGGGTAGTGGTCTGCGGGCTTTGGGCTGCAGGCTGTGGGTTTTGGGCTGCGAGCTGTGGGTTTTGGGCTGCGAGCTGTGGGTTTTTGGGCTGCGGGCTCCAAAACAGTGATTTTCACAGATCTCAGACTCCTCCAAATCTCCATAATTTTTTTTGTGTTCCAACTTCCTGCTGTGGGGGTAGGACTGTAGGGTATGGGCAGTGGGCTGTGGACTGTAGGCTATGGGCAGTGGGCCATGGACTGCAGGCTATGGGCAGTGGACTGTAGGCTATGGGTGGTGGGCCGTGGACTGTAGGCTGTGGGCAGTGGACTGTAGGCTATGGGCGGTGGGCAGTGGACTGTAGGCTATGGGCGGTGGGCAGTGGACTGTAGGCTATGGGCGGTGGGCAGTGTACATGGAGCAGTGAACATAACTGTAACTAACGTGCACTGCTCGTTCCAAAGAAGAAGTGAAGGGGAAAAGGAGAGGTGTGGGATCTCATGGAGGATGTTACAGAACAAGGAAGCAGAAAAACAAAGTAAGAAATTAGTTATTGAAAAATAGGTAACAGGGTCATTACCTACTGGATGTGTATGGATTAAAAAAAAAAAAAAAAAAAAAAAGAAGGATATTGTTTAGTGTTAAAAAAGTCGGCATCCTTCTCCCCTTATTGTCGGCCAATCATGCTCCTTTTTTCAACATAAGATGTTGAAGTGACAGTTAAATCTAGTTTAAAAAATATACTGTGGGTTTTGGGCTGCAGGCTGTGGCTTTTGGGCTGCGGGTTTTGGGCCGCAGGCTGTGGGCTCCAAAAAAAACGATTTTTACTCAGACTCCTCCAAATCTCCATATGTTTTTTGTGATCTGACTTCCTGTTGAGGGGGTGGACTGTAGGCTATCGGCGGTGGGCCGTGGACTGCAGGCTATGGGTTGTGGGCTGTGGACTGTAGGCTGTCGGCGGTGGGCCGTGGACTGTTGGCTATGGGTTGTAGGCTGTGGACTGTAGGCTATGGGCTTTGCAGTGTATATGGAGCAGTGCACATAACTGCAACTAACGTGTACCAACGCGATTTATTGAAAAACCGATAACAGGGTCATTACCTCGTAGATGTGTTTTGGTTTTTTACAAAAAAAAAAAAAAAAAAAGGATATTGTTTAGTGTAAAAAAAAAAAAAAATCCTGCCTCCTCCTCCCCTATAGCTGGCCAATTCCGCTCCTTTTTTTGTAAGATGTTGAAGTGACACTTAAATCTAGTTTAAAAAATATATATCTAATTCAGGTATGTGTAGGGTATGGGCGGTGGGTTGTGGACTGTAGGCTATGGGCAGTGGGCCATGGACTGCAGGCTATGGGCAGTGGACTGTAGGCTATGGGCGGTGGGCCGGGGACTGTGGGCAGTGGACTGTAGGCTATGGGCGGTGAGCCGTGGACTGTAGGCTGTGGGCAGTGGACTGTAGGCTATGGGCGGTGGGCAGTGGACTCTAGGCTATGGGCTTTGCAGTGTACATGGAGCAGTGAACATAACTGTAACTAACGTGCACTGCTCGTTCCAAAGAAGAAGTGAAGGGGAAAAGGAGAGGTGTGGGATCTCATGGAGGATGTTACAGAAAAAGGAAGCAGAAAAACAAAGTAAGAAATTAGTTATTGAAAAATAGGTAACAGGGTCATTACCTACTGGATGTGTATGGATTTTTACATATTGTTTAGTGTTAAAAAAGTCGTCATCCTCCTCCCCTTATTGTCGGCCAATCATGCTCCTTTTTTTCAACATAAGATGTTGAAGTGACACTTAAATCTAGTTTAAAAAATATACTGTGGGTTTTGGGCTGCAGGCTGTGGAGTGTGGCTTTTGGGCTGCGGGTTTTGGGCTGCGGGTTTTGGGCTGTGGGTTTTGGACTGCGGGCTCCAAAAAAACGATTTTTACTGATCTCAGACTCCTCCAAATCTCCATATGTTTTTTGTGATCTGACTTCCTGTTGAGGGAGTGGATTGTAGGCTATCGGCGGTGGGCTGTGGACTGTAGGCTGTCGGCGGTGGGCCATGGACTGTAGGCTATGGGTTGTGGGCTGTGGTCCTGTAGGCGGTGGACTGTAGGCTATGGGCTTTGCAGTGTATATGGAGCAGTGCACATAACTGCAACTAACGTGTACCAACGTGATTTATTGAAAAACAGATAACAGGGTCATTACCTCGTGGATGTGTTTTGGTTTACTAAAAGGATAAAGGATTACACTAAAAGGATATTGTTTATTGTAAAAAAAAAAAAAAAAAAAATCCAGCCTCCTCCTCCCCTATAGCTGGCCAATTCCGCTCCTTTTTTTGTAAGATGTTGAAGTGACACTTAAATCTAGTTTAAAAAATATATATCTAATTCAGGTATGTGTAGGGTATGGGCGGTGGGCTGTGGACTGTAGGCTATGGGCTGTGGACTGTAGGCTATGGGCTGTGGACTGTAGGCTATGAGCTGTGGACTGTAGGCTATGGGCTGTGGACTGTAGGCTATGGGCTGTGGACTGTAGGCTATGGGCAGTGGACTGTAGGCTATGGGCAGTGGACTGTAGGCTATGGGCAGTGGGCCGTGGACTCTAGGCTATGGGCGGTGGGCAGTGGATCTAGGCTATGGGCGGTGGGCAGTGGACTCTAGGCTATGGGCGGTGGGCAGTGGACTCTAGGCTATGGGCGGTGGGCAGTGTACATGGAGCAGTGAACATAACTGTAACTAACGTGCACTGCTTGTTCCAAAGAAGAAGTGAAGGGGAAAATGAGGTGTGGGATCTCATGGAGGATATTACAGAACAAGGAAGCAGAAAAACAAGTAAGAAATGAGTTATTAAAAAATAGGTAACATGGTCATTACCTACTGGATGTGTATGGATTTTTACAAAAAAAAAAAAAAGAAGGATATTGTTTAGTGTTAAAAAAGTCGGCATCCTCCTCCCTTTATTGTCGGCCAATCATGCTCCTTTTTTTCAACATAAGATGTTGAAGTGACACTTAAATCTAGTTTAAAAAATATACTGTGGGTTTTGGGCTGCAGGCTGTGGAGTGTGGCTTTTGGGCTGCGGGTTTTGGGCTGCGGGCTTTGGGCTGTGGGATTGTGGTTGCAGGCTGTGGGTTTTGGGCTGCAGGCTGTGGGTTTTTGGTTGCAGGCTGTGGGTTTTTGGTTGCAGGCTGTGGGTTTTGGGCTGTGGGTTTTGGGCTGCAGGCTGTGGGCTCCAAAAAAACGATTTTTACTGATCTCAGACTCCTCCAAATCTCCATATGTTTTTTGTGATCTGACTTCCTGTTGAGGGGGTGGACTGTAGGCTATCGGCGGTGGGCCGTGGACTGCAGGCTATGGGTTGTGGGCTGTGGACTGTAGGCTGTCGGCGGTGGGCCGTGGACTGTAGGCTATGGGTTTTGGCCTGTGGACTGTAGGCGGTGGACTGTAGGCTATGGGCTTTGCAGTGTATATGGAGCAGTGCACATAACTGCAACTAACGTGTACCAACGTGATTTATTGAAAAACAGATAACAGGGTCATTACCTCGTGGATGTGTTTTGGTTTTTTACAAAAAAAAAAAAAAAAGATATTGTTTAGTGTCAAAAAAAAAAAAAATCCAGCCTCCTCCTCCCCTATAGCTGGCCAATTCCACTCCTTTTTTTGTAAGATGTTGAAGTGACACTTAAATCTAGTTTAAAAAATATATATCTAATTCAGGTATGTGTAGGGTATGGGCTGTGGGCAGTGGACTGTAGGCTATGGGCGGTGGGCTGTGGACTGCAGGCTATGGGCAGTGGACTGTAGGCTATGGGCGGTGGGCTGTGGACTGTAGGCTGGGGGCAGTGGACTGTAGGCTATGGGCGGTGGGCCGTGGACTGTAGGCTGTGGACAGTGGAATGTAGGCTATGGGCGGTGGGCAGTGGACTCTAGGCTATGGGCGGTGGGCAGTGGACTGTAGGCTGTGGACAGTGGACTGTAGGCTATGGGCGGTGGGCAGTGGACTCTAGGCTATGGGCGGTGGGCAGTGTACATGGATCAGTGAACATAACTGTAACTAACGTGCACTGCTCGTTCCAAAGAAGAAGTGAACGGGAAAAGGAGAGGTGTGGGATCTCATGGAGGATGTTACAGAACAAGGAAGCAGAAAAACAAGTAAGAAATTAGTTATTGAAATATAGGTAACAGGGTCATTACCTACTGGATGTGCATGGATTTTTACAAAAAAAGAAGGATATTGTTTAGTGTAAAAAAAGTCGGCATCCTCCTCCCCTTATTGTCGGCCAATCATGCTCCTTTTTTTCCAACATAAGATGTTGAAGGGGACACTTAAATCTAGTTTATAAAATATACTGTGGGTTTTGGGCTGCAGGCTGTGGAGTGTGGCTTTTGGGCTGCGGGTTTTGGGCTGTGGTCTGCAGGCTGTGGGTTTTAGGCTGCGGGTTTTGGGCTGTGGGTTTTGGGCTGCGGGCTGTGGGTTTTGGGCTGCAGGCTGTGGTCTCCAAAAAAACGATTTTTACAGATCTCAGACTCCTCCAAATCTCCATATGTTTTTTGTGATCTGATCTCCTGTTGAGGGGGTGGACTGTAGGCTATCGGCGGTGGGCCGTGGACTGTAGGCTATGGGTTGTGGACTGTAGGCTGTCGGCAGTGGGCCGTGGACTGTAGGCTATGGGTTGTGGGCTGTGGACTGTAGGCTATGGGCTTTGCAGTGTATATGGAGCAGTGCACATAACTGCAACTAACGTGTACCAACGTGATTTATTGAAAAACAGATAACAGGGTCATTACCTCGTGGATGTGGTTTGTTTTTTTACAAAAAAAAAAAAAAAAAGGATATTGTTTAGTGTAAAAAAAAAAAAATCCAGCCTCCCCCTCCCCTATAGCTGGCCAATTCAGCTCCTTTTTTTGTAAGATGTTGAAGTGACACTTAAATCTAGTTTAAAAAATATATATCTAATTCAGGTATGTGTAGGGTATGGGCTGTGGGCTGTGGACTGTAGGCTATGGGCAGTGGGCCATGGACTGCAGGCTATGGGCAGTGGACTGTAGGCTAAGGGCAGTGGGCCGTGGACTGTAGGCTGTGGGCAGTGTACTGTAGGCTATGGGCGGTGGGCCGTGGACTGTAGGCAGTGGACTGTAGGCTATGGGCAGTGGACTGTAGGCTATAGGCGGTGGGCAGTGGACTCTAGGCTATGGGCTTTGCAGTGTACATGGAGCAGTGAACATAACTGTAACTAACGTGCACTGCTCGTTCCAAAGAAAAAGTGAAGGGGAAAAGGAGAGGTGTGGGATCTCATGGAGGATGTTACAGAACAAGGAAGCAGAAAAACAAGTAAGAAATTAGTTATTGAAAAATAGGTAACAGGGTCATTACCTACTGGATGTGTATGGATTTTAACAAAAAGAAAGAAGGATATTGTTTAGTGTTAAAAAAGTCGGCATCCTCCTCCCCTTATTGTCGGCCAATCATGCTCCTTTTTTTCAACATAAGATGTTGAAGTGATACTTAAATCTAGTTTAAAAAATATACTGTGGGTTTTGGGCTGCAGGCTGTGGAGTGTGGCTTTTGGGCTGTGGGTTTTAGGCTGCGGGCTGTGGGTTTTGGGCTGTGGGCTCCAAAAAAACGATTTTTACTGATCTCAGACTCCTACAAATCTCCATATGTTTTTTGTGATCTGACTTCCTGTTTAGGGGGTGGACTGTAGGCTATCGGCGGTGGGCCGTGGACTGCAGGCTATGGGTTATGGGCTGTGGACTGTAGGCTATGGGTTGTGGGCTGTGGACTGTAGGCGGTGGACTGTAGGCTATGGGCTTTGCAGCGTATATGGAGCAGTGCACATAACTGCAACTAACATGTACCAACGTGATTTATTGAAAAACAGATAATAGGGTCATTACCTCGTGGATGTGTTTTGGTTTTTTTACAAAAAAAAAAAAAAAAGGATATTGTTTAGTGTAAAAAAAAAAAAAAAAAAAAATCCAGCCTCCTCCTCCCCTATAGCTGGCCAATTCCGCTCCTTTTTTTGTAAGATGTTGAAGTGACACTTAAATCTAGTTTAAAAAATATATATCTAATTCAGGTATGTGTAGGGTATGGGCAGTGGGCTGTGGACTGTAGGCTATGGGCAGTGGGCCATGGACTGCAGGCTATGGGCAGTGGACTGTAGGCTATGGGCAGTGGGCCGTGGACTGTAGGCTGTGGGCAGTGGACTGTAGGCTATGGGTGGTGGGCAGTGGACTGTAGGCTTTTGTTTAGTGTAAAAAAAAAAAAAATCCAGCCTCCTCCTCCCCTATAGCTGGCCAATTCCGCTCCTTTTTTTGTAAGATGTTGAAGTGACACTTAAATCTAGTTTAAAAAATATATATCTAATTCAGGTATGTGTAGGGTATGGGCGGTGGGCTGTGGACTGTAGGCTATGGGCAGTGGGCCATGGACTGCAGGCTATGGGCAGTGGGCCATGGACTGCAGGCTATGGGCAGTGGACTGTAGGCTATGGGCGGTGGGCAGTGGACTCTAGGCTATGGGCGGTGGGCAGTGGACTGTAGGCTATTGTTTAGTGTAAAAAAAAAATCCAGCCTCCTCCTCCCCTATAGCTGGCCAATTCCGCTCCTTTTTTTGTAAGATGTGTAAGTGACACTTAAATCTAGTTTAAAAAATATATATCTAATTCAGGTACGTGTTCTTTACCCAAATAAGTATTTTTACTGATCTCAGACTCCTCCATATACCTATTCATTTTATTTATTTTCTGATCTAACTTCCTGAAATGGGTTTTCGGTTGCGGGCTAAAAAAGAGGTTTGGGAGGTAATGGAGGAGGATGACAGAAGGAGGCAGAAACATACAGAGTCAATTTCAAGAGAGTCGCTGGTGCCTCAAGGATAAAATGTTATGTCCTACAAATCTTTCTGTGGCATAAGCCTGGAGTGTTCACCTGAGAGGCGGTGCCATCATCAGGATGAAGGGACTCCTTTCTGCGGTAAAATGTCTGGAGTGTTCATCTGAGAGGCGGTGCCATCATCAGGATGAAAGGACTCCTTTCTGCGGTAAATGTCTGGAGTGTTCACCTGAGAGGCGGTGCCATCATCAGTATGAAAGGACTCCTTTCTGCGATAAATGTCTGGAGTGTTCACCTGAGAGGCGGTGCCATCATCAGGAAGAAGGGACTCCTTTCTGCGGTAAATGTCTGGAGTGTTCACCTGAGAGGCGGTGCCATCATCAGGATGAAGGGACTCCTTGCTGCGGTAAATGTCTGGAGTGTTCACCTGAGAGGCGGTGCCATCATCAGGATGAAGGGACTCCTTGCTGCGATAAATGTCTGGAGTGTTCACCTGAGAGGCGGTGCCATCATCAGTATGAAAGGACTCCTTTCTGCGGTAAATGTCTGGAGTGTTCACCTGAGAGGCGGTGCCATCATCAGTATGAAAGGACTCCTTTCTGCGGTAAATGTCTGGAGTGTTCACCTGAGAGGCGGTGCCATCATCAGTATGAAAGGACTCCTTTCTGCGGTAAATGTCTGGAGTGTTCACCTGAGAGGCGGTGCCATCATCAGGATGAAAGGACTTCTTGCTGCGATAAATGTCTGGAGTGTTCACCTGAGAGGCGGTGCCATCATCAGTATGAAAGGACTCCTTTCTGCGATAAATGTCTGGAGTGTTCACCTGAGAGGCGGTGCCATCATCAGTATGAAAGGACTCCTTTCTGCGATAAATGTCTGGAGTGTTCACCTGAGAGGCGGTGCCATCATCAGGATGAAAGGACTCCTTGCTGCGATAAATGTCTGGAGTGTTCACCTGAGAGGCGGTGCCATCATCAGTATGAAAGGACTCCTTTCTGCGGTAAATGTCTGGAGTGTTCACCTGAGAGGCGGTGCCATCATCAGGATGAAAGGACTCCTTGCTGCGATAAATGTCTGGAGTGTTCACCTGAGAGGCGGTGCCATCATCAGGATGAAGGGACTCCTTTCTGCGATAAATGTCTGGAGTGTTCACCTGAGAGGCGGTGCCATCATCAGTATGAAAGGACTCCTTTCTGCGATAAATGTCTGGAGTGTTCACCTGAGAGGCGGTGCCATCATCAGGATGAAAGGACTCCTTTCTGCTGTAAATATATATACACACACATACATACATACATACATACATACATACACACACATATATATACATTTTTTTTTTACAAGCATTTTCTACTATAAGCAGAAAAAAGCTAAAATATACATATTGGTCTACATTAGTCCATGTTGTTTTCCAGGCATCTGAGGTGAAAAGTGTTATTTTATACTTACATGAAAACCATATGGCGGTCTCCATTTTCATCAAACGCCATGATGAAAGTTAAGTTCACACGGACTTCAGCAGGAATAATTGCCCGGCACAGTGGACAAGTAGGAGCTTGTAAAAGCCATCTGTGAATACAAGCAGAGTGGAATCTATGAGAACAGTGAAGTGTTCTGGTGTCCTCTGTGATATACTCACTCAGGCAGATGGAACAGATAGGCTGCTCCACGGCCGGTGGTCTCTGTGGCGCTGGGTGGTTCTCAGACTCCCTGCGGTCTCTGGGAGAACGGCTCCTGTTGTTGGCTGCGTCCTCCCGTCTCCTCCGAAGTTGGCCTCTCGTCCTGTGGGCGACTGAAGACTCTCCGCCCTCCTGACGTGATCGCCTTGCACGGGATCGGCGTCGTGAATGTCGTGGCATTCTGATGCCGACTTATGTTGGTGTACCTGAAAATAGCTAAAAGTTAGTATAAATAGTAATATATACAAAAATAGTAAGATTATAGCAATATATTTGAATAAAAAAGGTAATAATCGCAGACAATTGCAGGAGACACAATCTGACAATGTGACTTGGTGCTGTGAAGAGAGTGGGGGGGATTTGTGCTGGGAGGGGATTGGGGAGAAGTTGTGCTGGCAGCGGATTGGGGGGGGGGGGGGGGCGGGGTTTTGCTGGGAGGGGATTGTAATATATAATGACATGATAATATATGACGCAGTAGGGAATTTTGAGGGGCCACAGCTTGGACCCCAAACATGTCCAGGGGCTCAAGCTGTGGGAGCCTGGACTCTTTCGGCCCCTCAAATTCCCACCTGCGACCGAGCCATAGATTAACATAGCAAGCCACTCTACTATAAATTTAGGGCCCTGTGGTACCCGATTCACAGGGGTTATGGGCACCAAACTTGGTACAGTGATACTAGCTGACCCCCAGGGGCCGCACATATTTTTTTGTGGCCGATGCCTAATTTTCACAAGGACTGGCATGGGGTCAAATTTGCACGAATACTGTGGTATAGGTACCAGTGAGCCCTGCTCCGCAGGTAACATTGGATAGCTAAGAATATGGAGATTAACATGGTACCCAGCAGTCCCTGCTCCACGGTACTGCCTGTGCGGTACACAAACCATGGGGGTTGAGGGCACCATACTTGGCAAACTAATACTAGAGGACTTCTAGGAGCCACACAAATTTTTTTTGGCCAATGCTTCATATTTACATGGGCTGCCATGGGGATTGACTTTGGCCAAATACTGCAGAACATACAGTATGTCACAAAAGTGAGTACACCCCTCACATTTTTGTAAATATTTTATTATATCTTTTTATGTGACAACACTGAAGAAATGACACTTTGCTACAATGTAAAGTAGTGAGTGTACAGCTTGTATAACATTGTAAATTTGCTGTCCCCTCAAAATAACTCAACACACAGCCATTAATGTCTAAACCGCTGGCAACAAAAGTGAGTACACCCCTAAGCTAAAATGTCCAAATTGAGCCCAAAGTGTCAATGTTTTGTGTGGCCACCATTATTTTCCACCACTGCCTTAACCCTCTTGGGGATGGAGTTCACCAGAGCTTCACAGGTTGCCACTGGAGTTCTCTTCCACTTTTCCATGACAACATCACAGAGCTGGTGGATGTTAGAAACCTTGTTCTCCTCCACCTTCTGTTTGAGGATGTCCCACAGATGTTCAATAGGGTTTAGGTCTAGAGATATGCTTAGCCAGTCCATCACCTTTTCTTCTTTACCCTCAGCTTCTTTAGCAAGGCAGTGGTCGTCTTGGAGGTGTGTTTGGGGTCGTTATGTTGGAATACTGCCCTGCAGCCCAGTCTGCGAAGGGAGGGGATCATGCTCTGCTTCAGTATGTCACAGTACATGTTGGCATTCATGGTTCCCTCATTGGACTGTAGCTCCCCAGTGCCGGCAGCCTTCATGCAGCCCCAGACCATGACACTCCCACCACCATGCTTGACTGTAGGCAAGACACACTTGTCTTTGTACTCCTGACCTGGTTGCTGCCACACACGTTTGACACCATCTGAACTAAATAAGTTTATCTTGGTCTCATCAGACCACAGGACATGGTTCCAGTAATCCATGTCTTTAGTCTGCTTGTCTTCAGCAAACTGTTTGCGGGCTTTCTTGTGCCTCATCTTTAGAAGAGGCTTCCTTCTGGGATGACAGCCATGCAGACCAATTTGATGCAGTGTGCAGCGTATGGTCTGAGCACTAACAGGCTGACCCCCCCACACCGTTTACCTCTGCAGCAATGCTGGCAGCACTCATACATCTGTTTCCCTAAGACAACCTCTGGATATGACGCTAAGCACTTGCACTCAACTTCTTTGGTGAACCATGGCGAGGCCTGTTCTGAGTGGAACCTCTCCTGTTAAACCGATGTATGGTTTTGGCCACCGTGCTACAGCTCAGTTTCAGGGTCTTGGCAATCTTCTTATAGCTTAGGCCATCTTTATGTAGAGCAACAATTCTTTTTTCAGATCCTCCGAGAGTTCTTTGCCATGAGGTGCCATGTTGAACTTCCAGTGACCAGTATGAGGGAATGAGAGCGATAACACCAAATTTACCACACCTGCCCTCCATTCACACATGAGACCTTGTAACACTAATGAGTCACATGACACCGGGGGGGGGGGGGGGGGGGGGTATGGCTAATTGGACCCAATTTGGACATTTTCCCCTCAGGGGTGTACTCACTTTTGTTGCCAGCGGGTTAGACAATAATGGCTGTGTGTTGAGTTATTATGAGGGGACACCAATTTACACTGTTATTCAAGCTGAACACTCACTACTTTACATTGTAGCAAAGTGTAATTTCTTCAGTGATGTCACATGAAAAGATATAATAAAATATTTACAAAAATGTGAGGGGTGTACTCACTTTTTTGACATACTGTAGGTAATGCAAAGCCCCACTTCATGGATAGCTAAGATTATAGGGATTAATATGGTACCCAGCACTCCCCGTTTTGTGGTATTGACTGGCAACCATATGCTCCTAAGTGACCCCATAAAAATTTGACAAAGATATTTTTGGCTAATGACCCCAACATTTTTGGGATGGTAATGGTAAACCTCCTCTACCTCCCTACGACATGTGGACTCCCCGGACATGTTCAGAGCCCGAGCTGTGGCCCTGCAACTGTGCTCTCTCCAAGCTGACCTGACCCCGGGGGCTAGGAGCACCAAATTTGGCACAGGGATACTAGAGGCCCCCAGAGGTAGACCTCCCCTATCTCTGTGCCAAATTCAGGACCCTGGCCCCTCAAAATTCACCTACTGTGACTGCACCTAGAGTAACATGAGTGGCCCCCCACTCCTCTAACCACTCATTCTGCCCCGCACTGACAGATCCACCATCTTCATGCTACAGCCGCAGTGAAATCCCCAGGGATAAGCACTGACCATTTGGCATGCAAGGGGTGTGTCCCCCCGTCATTCAGCCTGTGGTCCCCGCCGTCATCCAGCCTGTGGTCGTGTCCTGGCCATAGTCCTTCTTCACATCCTGTGTGTCCCCCTCAGAGTCCCCTTTTATGTGTCCTGATAAAAGTTTCCCTTTTTTATTGCGGTCAGAGTTCTTTATTATTGCGGTCAGAGTGCCCCTTTAATGTGCCCCAATAAGAGCTGTGTGTTCTGTAATCAGACAATATTCCCGTAATTTGCCAATAAGAATCTCAAATAAGAATAATCCGCCCAATAAGAATAGATTTCCGTCGGGCGCATGCGCAGATAGTGCAGAGAGCGAGGCACAATCTGACATTACATTCTATTCCCTCCCCCCCTCTGTCTCTCCTCGGATAATACATCCAACAAACTGCGCATGCCAGTGTCCTCCCCGCCAGATGATCTCCGCTGGAGTGACGTCATTTACTGAGCATGCGCAGTTCCTCGAAAGCATTATTCCACAGGACACCGGCCTCACTGGTAAGGTGACATGACAACCAGGGCCGTCTTTAACGCAAGTCAAAAGGGGCATCTGCCACGGGCCCTGGTATTGATGGGGGGGCCCCAAAGTAGCTGCTCCTGGAGCCCGTGCTACCCTCAAATAGCTCTTCTGGTTTGGCAGTCACAAATACAGCTGTCCCGTCCTCCCGTTTTCTCTTCCAGGCAGGTTAACACAAGCGGACACACTAACAGGGCAGGGGAGAAGCGCACAGCTGTGGGTTCTGTGTGTAGCTCGTCCTGACAGGGAGTGAGTCAGAGCTGTTCTCCGTGCTCCACTGCCCCCTCCCACCTCTGACTTCTATAGCACAGCACAGAACAGTGAGTGAAGTGTTCTGGCTGTATGCTAGCTATGGATCTGATAGGCGGAGACTGCAGAGTGTGTGTTGGAAAAAGAGCGCGCACACATAACAGAATGGTGCAGCATCGCTGTGAGGATGAGAAGGAGGGGGGTGAATTTGTTTAAAAGAGGTGAGAACTACAAAAGGGGAATACAGAGGTGGCTGTGGACGGGGGGGGGGAGGGTACAGAGGTGGCTGTGGGCAGGGTGGGGGTACAGAGGTGGCTGTGGATGGGGGGCGGGGGGTACAGAGGTGGCTGTGGGCAGGGTGGGGGTACAGAGGTGGCACAAAGGTGGCTGTGGGCAGGGTGGGGGTACAGAGGTGGCTGTGGGCAGGGTGGCTGTGGTACAGAGGTGGCTGTGGTACAGAGGTGGCTGGGGTACAGAGGTGGCTGTGGACAGGGTGGGGGGTACAGAGGTGGCTGTGGTACAGAGGTGGCTGTGGACAGGGTGGGGGGTACAGACGTGGCTGTGGACAGGGTGGGGGGTACAGACGTGGCTGTGGACAGGGTGGGGGGGTACAGAGGTGGCTGTGGACAGGGTGGGGGGTACAGAGGTGGCTGTGGACAGGGTGGGGGGTACAGAAGTGGCTATGGACAGGGTGGGGGGGTACAGAGGTGGCTGTGGACAGGGTGGGGGGGTACAGAGGTGGCTGTGGACAGGGTGGGGGGGTACAGAGGTGGCTGTGGTACAGAGGTGGCTGTGGACAGGGTGGGGGGTACAGAAGTGGCTATGGACAGGGTGGGGGGGGGGGTACAGAGGTGGCTGTGGTACAGAGGTGGCTGTGGACAGGGTGGGGGGTACAGAGGTGGCTGTGGTACAGAGGTGGCTGTGGACAGGGTGGGGGGTACAGAGGTGGCTGTGGACAGGGTGGAGGGTACAGAAGTGGCTATGGACAGGGTGGGGGGTACAGAAGTGGCTGTGGACAGGGTGGGGGGTACAGAAGTGGCTATGGACAGGGGGGGGGGTACAGAAGTGGCTATGGACAGGGTGGGGGTACAGAAGTGGCTATGGACAGGGTGGGGGTACAGAGGTGGCCGTGGTACAGAGGTGGTACAGAGGTGGCTGTGGGCAGGGTGGGGGTACAGAGGTGGCTGTGGTACAGAGGTGGCACAGAGGTGGCTGTGGGCAGGGTGGGGGGGTACAGAGGTGGCTGTGGACAGGATGGGGGGTACAGAGGTGGCTGTGGACAGGATGGGGGGGGTACAGATGTAGCTGTGGACAGGGTGGGGGGTACAGAGGTGACTGTGGACAGGGTGGGGGGTACAGAAGTGGCTATGGACAGGGTGGGGGGGGGTACAGAGGTGGCTGTGGACAGGGTGGGGGGGGGGTACAGAGGTGGCTGTGGTACAGAGGTGGCTGTGGACAGAAGTGGCTATGGACAGGGTGGGGGGGTACAGAGGTGGCTGTGGTACAGAGGTGGCTGTGGACAGGGTGGGGGGTACAGAGGTGGCTGTGGTACAGAGGTGGCTGTGGACAGGGTGGGGGGTACAGAGGTGGCTGTGGACAGGGTGGGGGGTACAGAAGTGGCTATGGACAGGGTGGGGGGTACAGAAGTGGCTGTGTACATGGTGGGGGGTACAGAAGTGGCTGTGGACAGGGGGGGGTACAGAAGTGGCTGTGGACAGGGGGGGGGTACAGAGGTGGCTGTGGGCAGGGTGGGGGTACAGAGGTGGTACAGAGGTGGCTGTGGGCAGGGTGGGGGTACAGAGGTGGCTGTGGTACAGAAGTGGCACAGAGGTGGCTGTGGGCAGGGTGGGGGGTACAGAGGTGGCTGTGGACAAGGTGGGGGGTACAGAAGTGGCTATGGACAGGGTGGGGGGTACAGAAGTGGCTATGGACAGGGTGGGGGGGGCACAGAGGTGGCTGTGGTACAGAGGTGGCTGTGGACAGGGTGGGGGGTACAGAGGTGGCTGTGGGCAGGGTGGGGGTACAGAGGTGGCTGTGGACAGGGTGGGGGTACAGAGGTGGCTGTGGACAGGGTGGGGGGGTACAGAGTTGGCTGTGGACAGGGTGGGGGGGTACAGAGGTGCCTGTGGTACAAAAGGTGGCTGTGGACAGGGGGGTACAGAGGTGGCTGTGGTACAGAGGTGGCTATGGACAGGGTGGGGGGTACAGAGGTGGCTGTGGTACAGAGGCGGCTGTGGTAAAGAGGTGGTACAGAGGTGGCTATGGACAGGGTGGGGGGTACAGAGGTGGCTATGGATAGGGTGGGGGGTACAGAGGTGGCTATGGACAGGGTGGGGGGTACAGAGGTGGCTGTGGGCAGGGTGGGGGGTACAGAGGTGGCTGTGGGCAGGGTGGGGGGTACAGAGGTGGCTGTGGGCAGGGTGGGGGGTACAGAGGTGGCTGTGGACAGGGTGGCTGTGGTACAGAGGTGGCTGTGGTACAGAGGTGGCTGTGGACAGGGTGGGGGGTACAGAGGTGGCTGTGGTACAGAGGTGGCTGTGGACAGGGTGGGGGGTACAGAGGTGGCTGTGGACAGGGTGGGGGGTACAGAGGTGGCTGTGGACAGGGTGGGGGGTACAGAGGTGGCTGTGGTACAGAGGTGGCTGTGGACAGGGTGGGGGGGGTACAGAAGTGGCTATGGACAGGGTGGGGGGGTACAGAGGTGGCTGTGGACAGGGTGGGGGTACAGAGGTGGCTGTGGACAGGGTGGGGGGTACAGAGGTGGCTGTGGACAGGGTGGGGGGTACAGAAGTGGCTATGGACAGGTTGGGGGGTATAGAGGTGGCTGTGGTACAGAGGTCGCTGTGGACAGGGTGGGGGGTACAGAGGTGGCTGTGGTACAGAGGTGGCTGTGGACAGGGTGGGGGGTACAGAGGTGGCTGTGGACAGGGTGGGGGGTACAGAAGTGGCTGTGGACAGGGTGGGGGGTACAGAAGTGGCTATGGACAGGGGGGGTACAGAGGTGGCTGTGGTACAGAGGTGGCTGTGGGCAGGGTGGGGGTACAGAGGTGGCTGTGGTACAGAGGTGGCAGAGGTGGCTGTGGGCAGGGCGGGGGGTACAGAGGTGGCTGTGGACAGAGTGGGGGGTACAGAAGTGTCTATGGACAGGGTAGGGGGGGGGTACAGAGGTGGCTGTGGACAGGGTTGGGGGTACAGAGGTGGCTGTGGACAGGGTGGGGGGGGGTACAGAGGTGGCTGTGGACAGGGTGGGGGGTACAGAGGTGGCTGTGGACAGGGTGGGGGTACAGAGGTGGCTGTGGACAGGGTGGGGGTACAGTGGTGGCTGTGGTACAAAAGGTGGCTGTGGACAGGGGGGTACAGAGTGTGTGTTTGTTTTTTGGAGTGGGAGGGGGCCCAAGAAAATGCTTCCCCAGGGCCAAAACAATATTAAAGACGGCCCTGATGACAACTAATGACACTTACCGTCTCTCCTGGATACAGACAAGAGATTTGATGTAGAAGCTGTGGGTGAAATCTCAGATCAATCCACTATAGGGCGCTGTGATAGAAGACTCCGTCTCCCTGGCAACCTATACTACAAAATGGCGCCTCCGCCTTCGCGTGCCTCATATGACGTCATCCGCCCGCCCCCTTCCCCCTGCCCCAATCAGAGGACGCGCGAGCCCACCTCCGCGCGCTGGCAATTGAGGCCGCTCATTCCCGATGCTCAATGACAGGGAGAAGCGACAGAGAGCTGGAGGGAGGACTAGACTGTCTTCTCCCTCCAGCCTGCAGGTGGCAATAGAGAGCGCCGCTGTACAGTATGGGAAGGCTGCCGTTCATTCTCTATCCCCTTCGGATGGGAGGGATTGACTAGCGTGGTGTGGGGCAGGAAGTGATGAGATGGGGGAGGTCCACCAGTACAGAGGAGGAAATGTCACACTGGCTTCACTCGTCTGTCTGTATAGAGTATATGGTGTCTGTCTGTCCTCTGTCTGCACACTATGGGCAGGAAGGTGACCCTGGCTACCTGTACATTGAATCAGTGGGCTCTGGACTTTGATGGGAACCTGCAGAGAATATTACAGAGTATGTAATTATACCTACCTCCTAAAACCTAACCCCCTGTCTGTCTGTCCCCATCAGTGCTTCCTTATATATATATATATATATATATATATATATATATATATATATATATATATATATATATATATATATATATATATACATACAAGAAATGCAGAGTGTAACCCCCATGTGTCATACTACACTTAGTCTGATATTATATTTATAATGTGACTACACTCAGACCGCATACACAGCGGTGGAAAAAACGCGTCCAAATCTGCACAGCGTTTAGTTTTATTTTTACCTATCTGGATGTGACAGAATATTACCGCCCCATTATATTATTATTATATGGGAGTTTTATAACCCCAACAGTTTGCACAGTGCAGTTTAAACCGCATACACACTGAGGTAAAAACGCTGCATTCAGATCTGTGCGCCGTACCTGGGCACGGCGGTATGGTAGATTACAGGCCTATGCGCACAGCTGCGTTGTGCTCAGAAATCCGCGTTCCGTCGTGTAAAATCTAGATAGGAAATTCTGTGCCCTGGTTCATTATTCAGCCCCGGTCCACACTGATGCAATACGGGAAACGCACAAGAGACGCTGTGTTTTCCCCCCGTGTCGCACTGCTTAGCAATCTCACAGCGTCCGTGCAATCTGCTGGGGGGGTCAATGTTAGATTAACGACACCCCCGAAACAGATTGCATAATGCAGTGCAATCGGCAGAATTGCATCGCAGTTTTGGTGCGGATGTGATTTTCAGCCATACAAAAATGTATAACCATACAGACATCGCATGTGATGTGCATAGGAATGCGGTGCGATTCCTGGGCCAATCACATGCGGTGTTTTGCATGCACCAGTTTGAACCTAGGATCACGCATTATATTATGCAAGAAGAGTTTTATGGGTGTGATCCTTTTATAGGCATTCAGTCCCAGGTTCACATTTGTGGGATGACAGACATCGCATGTGATTCGGAGCGCATTGCTTTGCAAATCACATGCGATGCCTGTGTGATGCAAATTCAGCCATACAGATTGTTTGGCTGAATTCGCATTCAGACACAACTTGCACAGGACCCTTTTTTGGGTCCGCACCAGAATCAGATCGCATGGGTGTTCACATCTATGCGATCCAATTCATGTCCAAACTGAAGGTTCGCACTGCAATATGCGAACTGATCCGGGGGTGTCGTTAACTTTGTATTGACACCCCCAGCAATTTGCATATGGCAGTGTGAACTGCCTGTGTGTTGAATGCGATGTGGGAACCTGCAGTGGATTCGCAGGGTTCCCGCATCGCATATATGTGAACCGGGACTTATGTGTTTAAGAATTTGCAATTGACTGTGTGGTTCTGCATGTGTGTTTACATGTATTTGTAATACATTTGCATCGTTTTATTTTACTGAGTTGCATTTTAGGCCCCATGCACACGGGGCGTTAGAAAAAAAGGTGCTGCCAAGCTAGTTCTGACGCCGGAAAAAGCAGCTGTAAGAACGTGCTTTCAGTAGCTTTTTCCATTTGCGTTATTGCACGTTTTGCCACGTCGCTTTTAGCAGCGTTTTTTTCTGCCTCCATTCAAAATCAATGGTTCCCTATGGGAGCCTATTGATTTGAATGGAAGTCGCATCACAAGTCGGATCAGGATGATCCGACTTGCGGCGGGACTTGCGCTGTGAGAATCTTGAGGGGGAACTCCATGCCAAAATGGGGAAAAAACGGCATAGGGGGTCCCCCCAGGTTCCAAACCAGGCCCTTCGGGTCTGGTATGGAATTTGAGGGTAGCCCCCACGCCGAAAAAACGGCGTGGGGTCCCCCCATAAATCCATACCAGACCCTTATCCGAGCAAGCAGCCCGGCAGGCCAGGAAAGGGGAGGGGACGAGCGAGCGGCCCCACCCCCCCTGGACCACACCAGGCCACATGCCCTCAACATGGGATGTGTTGGTGCTTTGGGGCAGGGGGGGCTCTGCACCCCCCCACCCCAAAGCACTTTGCCCCCATGTTGATGACAAGGGCCTCATTCCCACAACCCTGACCGGTGGTTGTGGGGGTCTGCGGGCAGGGGGCTTATCGGTATCTGGAAGCCCCCTTGAACAAGGGGCCCCCCAGATCCCAGACCCCCTCCCTATGTGAATGGGTATGGGGTACATTGTACCCCTACCCATTCACCCCATAAAAGGCAGTGTATGTGAATAACGACAGGAGACGTTTTGGAAAGTTTATTTATAATCCAGTCTTCTTCGTTTCGATCTTCTCCACTCTGTTCTTCTCCCCCTCCGCTCTTCTGCTCTTTTGCTGTCTGCTCTTCTGCTCTTGGCTCTTCTTCTTCCTCCGGTCCTCCTCAGACGATGTCTCCAGTGATTATTCTGGTCTCTGCAGCTTAATATATAGCCATTGGGGGCGTGGCCTCTCGATGACGTCACCGGGAGGCCACTCCCCCTTATGTCAGACACCACCGTCTGTGACATAAGGGGGTGGGGGCCTCCCGTGATGTCATCGAGAGGCCACGCCCCTAATGGCTATATATTAAGCTGCAGAGACCGGAGATCGGCATAATCACCGGAGACATCGTCTAAGGAGGACCGGAGGAAGAAGAGCCAAGAGCAGAAGAGCGGCGGGGGAGAAGAACAGAGTGGAGAAGATCGGAGCGGAGAAGACTCGATGAAGATTTTAAATAAACTTTACAAAACGTCTCCTGTCGTTATTTACATACACTGCCTTTTAAGGGGTGAATGGGTAGGGGTACAATGTACCCCATACCCATTCACATAGGGAGGGGGTCCGGGATCTGGGGGGCCCCCTTGTTCAAGGGGGCTTCCAGATACCGATAAGCCCCCTGCCTGCAGACCCCCACAACCACCGGCCAGGGTTGTGGGGATGAGGCCCTTGTCCTCATCAACATGGGGGCAAGGTGCTTTGGGGTGGGGGGTGCAGAATCCCCCCTGCCCCAAAGCACCAACACCCCCCATGTTGAGGGCATGTGGCCTGGTGTGGTCCAGGGGGGGTGGGGCCGCTCGCTCGTCCCCTCCCCTTTCCTGGCCTGCCGGGCTGTTTGCTCGATAAGGGTCTGGTATGGATTTTGGGGGGGACCCCACACCGTTTTTTCGGCATGGGGCTACCCTCAAATTCCATACCAGACCCGAAGGGCCTGGTTTGGAACCTGGGGGGACCCCCTACGCCGTTTTTTCCCCATTTTGGCGTGGAGTTACCCCTCAAGATTCTCACAGCGCAAGTCGCGCCGCACGTCGGATCATCCTGATCCGACTTGCAGTGCGACTTCCATTCAAATCAATAGGCTCCCATGGGGAACCATTGATTTTGAATAGAAGAAAAAACATATAAAGTGGCTTAACGCACGTTAAGCAACGTTATTCAGCCTTTAGCAGCGCCAGACGTTTTTACAGCTGTAACGCTGGTCCTCAGAACGCGCAGGCAGTGGGTTCTTCTTGCAGCTTAAAAACGCCTAGGCCACTTACAGCTCAAAAACGTCTGTGTGTGTGTGCATGAGGCCATAGAATAACATGGAGGTGCGTTTTTAGGCTGCAAAAAGAAAACGCCTGACGCTACTTACAGTGGCGTTAAAAAACGTCCCCGTGTGCATGGGGCCTAAATGTGTTTGTGGTGCCTTGCAATGCATACAGATGCAGCATGCTGGACTTTTTTAATGCATATAAAAACCCCACAATGGTGTAATGAAGGCTCATTGAGAAACGTTCATTTTTCCTGCATATGCACTCATACTCGCATTCTACTGCATCTGGTGTAAGGGCTCATTCACATCAGGACAAGGCGCAGGAAATCTGTGTGCATTTCCCGCATCCTCTTCAAAAAGCACTGCACTTGCGGTTTGCAGCAGATGTCAGTGCAGTGCTAACGACAACCCAAATGTGGGTCGCAAATGCAATGTGCAAACACCGGATGTTTGCATTGTACAGAAGTAGCAGGCGGTCTGGTTGCAGTTTTTAAACATAGTACATTCACTACTTTTGCTGCAGTCTGGCATGCTTTCAGCCTATTTAAAGCAGTAGTACACTCGGCTATTTAACTTTTACCTACAGGTAAGCCTATAATAAGGCCTATATTCAGACTTACCTGTAGGTACAATTAATATCTCCTAAACCTGCACGGTTTAGGAGATATTCAACCTGCATGCAGCCACTGAAGTCAGCGGCGCATGCGCTCTGAAGGTCCGGCGGATCTTCAGAGCTCCTTGCCGGAAAGTGAAATTCCCACGTGCATGTACGGGAGTGACGTCATCGTGGCTCCGGCCACTCACAGCGCCGGAGCCGCCGAACCAGGAAGAGACGCCGAGGGAGCATGTCAGCTCCCTCAGCGTTGTCCAGACGACCGTGTTGGGGCTTCGTTCTAATTTAAGTATTTCATAATGTGCTTGTATGCCATGCATACTAGCTCATATTATGCCTTTGTCCTGCAGGGTTTTTTTTTTCATGAGTATACAACCGCTTTAAATGAATGGGCTGAAATTGCACTGCACCCGGATCGTATGTGAATTGCACTGGAACACACGTCGCGTTCCTTTTGTGATTCATGGTATAAACGGGCTCTAACGCTAGGCTCACATCTGTGTGGGTGGTGCCGCTGCGGCACTCACACAAATTCTGGCAGCCACAACCACCAACACAGAGAAATGCGGGACCCACAGGTGAGTGCCAATAATTCTAATTGCATGCCACCCGCACAGGAAATCGCACCTCATACTGGGAACCTCAGGCTGCAATTAAAAAAAAAAAAATAGAGCAGGGGCTTCTTTCCTGTGCGTCGCGGGGCACGGAAGCCCATTCAAATACATAGGCTCTCGTTCCTGCGCAAACCACGGGCCACACAGGTGTGAACCTGGCCTAAATGATCCCTGTGTGCAGTTCTGCACATGTGTTTGCAGGCATTTGTAATGCATTAGTGATGCATTTGTAATACTTTTGCAAAGAGTTTGCAATGCTTTTTTTATGATTTGTATTTACATGCATTTGTGGTGCATTTATGTGGCAGCGGAGTCGTCCTTTTCTGCTTGTCGTGGTGCATTCATGTGCACTCCAGGTTATTTATTTGGAAATAATACCATGCTGTACTTTTTTTCAAATGCACCACATTAGTATAAACCCGGCTGATTGAAATAAATGCATTTTTTCTGCATATGTGCTCGTAACGTGTTTATAAACGTGTTCTATATTCTGTAAATGAGCCTAAACACATGTGAACAGTAGCACTACCATAATACAGTATGTGCGTTTTTTTTTTTTTTTTGGCTCTGCCAGCAAGAGTTAGGGATGCACCGAAATGAAAATTCTGGGCCGAAACCGAAAATGCAGGATGCCCTTGGCCGAAAACCGAAAATTATTTTTTTCCCCCAAATGATTTTAAAATAGATAGAAGAGGGGCATACACCAAAAACAGGCAGCGACGTACACCTGTCGCTGCCACCCTGTCATAGTATATGTACTGTGATGGGTTGGCAAGTGGTTAATTTAATTGCCAATGGTATTTGTATTATGCAGCATGAGGGGGTTAATGTATTGCCACTGCTGGTCACTGATGCATTAGTGACCGACCAGTGGCAGTTAATTAACCCCTTTGTGCTGCATTAGTGCAACCAGTGTCAGTGTTAATTAACACTGGTTGCACTGATACTGGTTGCACTAATGCAGCACAAAGGGGTTAATTAACTGCCACTGGTCAATCACTAATGCACAGCAGTGGCAATACATTAACCCCCTCATGCTGCATAATACTAATACCATTGGTAACACCGCCTCAGCGCCCCCTCGCCTCAGCGTCCCTCCCCATCCCAAGGATGCATTCTCCTTACTCTCTGCTCCTCCTGTGTCCTTCCTTTCAAAAGACCTGCCTCTGGCTGGCGGCCCACCTCCCTGTCACTACTGCTGAAGATGCTTAGCCAATAACAACTTTTGGACACACTGGCGTAGATCATCAAGGTACTCTTTTACTTTTCTATTATATATATCCATTGTCCTACACATTGGTTTAGAGTCACCTGAGCTCAGAGATGGTTTATGGCAAAATGTCTGGCCGGCGGCCGCCTCCCTGTGATGTCACTACTACTACGATGTGCATGAATGAACGAACACACCCAGCGGGCGGGCGAGCGGCCGCTTATAGCTGTAACTAAGTGAGCGCTTCACTTCCCTGTCAGAAGAGATACCCGCCTGATAGGGTGAAGCGCTCACTTAGTTACAGCTATTAGCGGCCGCTTGCCCGCCCGGTGTGTTCGTTCATTCATGCACATCGTAGTAGTAGTGACATCACAGGGAGGCGGCCGCTCGCCAGACATTTTGCCATAAACCATCTCTGAGCTCAGGTGACTCTAAACCAATGTGTAGGACAATGGATATATATAGTAAAAGAGTACCTTGAAGATCTACGCCAGTGTGTCCGAAAGTTGTTATTGGCTAAGCATCTTCAGCAGTAGTGACAGGGAGGCGGGCCGCCGGCCAGAGGCAGGTCTTTTGAAACCTGCGCTGCGCCTGTATCGGCATCTTTAACCCATTTTCGGCCGAAATGGAATAAGCCCATTTTCGGCCAAAAATATCGGTTGCCGAAATTTCGGTGCACCACTAGGTCCAGTATGCAATGAGGCCTTACTATGTAAAAGGTTTAGAAGCTAAATGAAGGCAAAGTTCTATGAAGGTGCAACCCAGCGCATGTGTTTAGGGCAGCCCAATCATTTCAATGGGCTGCCCTGTGTGCGACTATCACAGAAAAGTGCGGGCAATTTTTATTTTTTTTTTTTTATTGCATGGCAAGAAGCTACCATGCTTGTGGTGTGAGTTTGCACCCTTGTATTGGTTGGTACATCTGGGGTGTGTTTCTGCAACACAGTGGTGTGAATGGAGCATATAGGAACTCTGTAAGGCTGTGTGTCCACGCTGTTCCTGGGCGGTGATGCACCCACATTGCGGGTTACATCAAGGCAGCCCTTTGTTTTCAATGGGCAACCAACACACCCCATTGTGCAAGCAAAACTGCACCTGACCTATTTTTGGGATCACGGCATATGGTGGCCCCCATTCACATTTGAGCGTAAGCGTAGCCAGGTGATTTTTTTTTTTTTTTTAAGCTTGACTTGCAGTACATGAGCTCAATCGTACATTTTTGTCCCCATATACTTTTATATAAGTGTCCCCCAGTGCACTGCCACATATAACATACATTACTGCAACACCGTGCAATAGCAAGACCCAGGGCACACTTGAGAGTATTAG
This sequence comes from Pelophylax lessonae, assembly GCF_965119305.1. Lineage (NCBI taxonomy): Eukaryota > Metazoa > Chordata > Amphibia > Anura > Ranidae > Pelophylax > Pelophylax lessonae. The sequence continues at coordinate 295,389,570 of NC_138769.1, forward strand.
AATCATGGTTCTACCCACGATTCCAGAATCGCAGCGAGACACGCTTGCGGTGGCATTATTTTTTTGTCTCAAGACCCCAAACGTGCCAGGCTCGGTGCCAAAAATTGGTCCATGAACTTCTTTGGCGCATTCTTGAAGCCGAAGGAGGCCCATTGAAAATGAATGATGCCGCTCCAAAAACGTGCAACATGGCATCACACCTAAGTATTGAAGTCTGTGTGTCTGCTTTACCTTGGCACAACCTACAAGTCTCTCTGCTTCTGGGGCAGATGGGACTTGTAGTCTTTCCAGTCACAGAGTCCATTGAATGGATGGTAGTGGCTGTGTAGGTGGAGCCATGCGTAACCATACAGAATTCAAATAACAAAACATCAGCACAAAGAGTAACACTCTGGAATTTCAGGTACATGGGGGGGGGGGGGGGTGTTGAATAATGTGACCACATTTCATGTTACACACTAAATATGGGTAGAACAGGAAACCTGGTATGGAAAGTAAACTGTTCCTTGAATCCTTGTTAGTTTTATATGTTTTTATATTTTGCCTGCATACCTGCCCTAAATGTCAAATTTTTCCAGGTATAAAGATTGCCAAGGAGCAAGGAGCTCGATACCGGCTCGGACCAGAACTGGAAATATGGTAAGATGTCTGTTTACTGAGAGGTCATGCCAAACCTGCGTCATCTGTTTTGTAGGGCCAATCCTTCACCCGTATGCCTAACACCCTCCCCCCCACTCACATATGTAATCCTGCTCCTCCTCACAAAGCTGGCTATAGGTCAAAGTCTCACTCAGCAAGTAAAATTACAGCTTTTGTTGCTGTTGCAGAAATGCCAGAAACTGTGATTTCTGAAAGTCTCTTTAGTTTTTGGTCATATTATTTTTTTTTAAAGATACATTTTTTTTTTTATTCTACCAAACCCAAACATTCCAATAAAAAAGACAGGCACTGCTTTCCTGCTTGTTGGCAGCCTGTGCATAACTGATAAGTTGGACTATACCACGTCTGCTAGTACAGAGAGAGGGCCCGAAATTTACTACCCCTGCTCGTACAGAGTCAGGCATCAAACAAAATCGCCTCTGCCGGTACCGAGGGGTCAGGCTCTACCACCTCTGTCGGTACCGAGTGAGGGGTCGGGCTCTACCGCCTCTGCCGGTACAGAGTGAGGGGTCGGGCTCTACCGCCTCTGCCGGTACCGAGTGAGGGGTCGGGGTCTACCGCCTCTGCCGGTACCGAGTGAGGGGTCGGGCTCTACCGCCTCTGCCGGTACCGAGTGAGGGGTCGGGCTCTACCGCCTCTGCCGGTACCGAGTGAGGGGTCGGGCTCTACCGCCTCTGCCGGTACCGAGTGAGGGGTCGGCCTCTACCGCCTCTGCCGGTACCGAGTGAGGGGTCGGCCTCTACCGCCTCTGCCGGTACCGAGTGAGGGGTCGGCCTCTGCCGGTACCGAGTGAGGGGTCGGCCTCTGCCGGTACCGAGTGAGGGGTCGGGGCTTCACCGCCTCTGCCGGTACCGAGTGAGGGGTCGGGGCTCTACCGCCTCTGCCGGTACCGAGTGAGGGGTAGGGCTCTACCGCCTCTGCCGGTACCGAGTGAGGTAGGGCTGCACGATAGAGTTCTATGCAAGGGGGGATTGCTGAACAAGGTGAGAGAGTTGCAGTCTGCTGTGGATCTGTGTCCCCCTGTGCAGCCAAGATGGCGGTCGGCACAGCTTGCTGAGGGATATGAGTACACTGGGGTCCTTTTTGTGAAGATTAGGAGGTCTGTGTATGGCTTTGGGGGCACCCGGGGGACGGAGGCAAGTCCCGAATGAGTGGCGGAATAAGTAGGCCTTACCGGGAACCACGAGCGCGCGATCCCGCTCCGATCTAGGCAAGGCGCGGCTTCTGTGCCTGTGTAGGCCTCAACTCTGCGCTCCTCAGAACGGAGTCTTTCCTCCGCAATACCAGGCAGTATTGGTCTCTGGTGCCTCGATGGGTCTCCCCAAGCTGTTTTTTCTCCCTGATTAGGGGAGATTTAGGAGGATTGCTGAGGATTTTGTACGGCGGTATCGGAGCTCTCACAAGAAGCGTCCGTCCCGCACGTCTTCCGGCCATGCCCCTTGCCTAATGCTAAATATCGTGTCTTCGGCGATATGAATATCGCCCACGCCCGCAGAACGATAGTCGATATCATATCGACTATCGTTCAGCCCTAGAGTGAGGGGTCGGGCTCTCCCGCCTCTGCCGGTACCGAGTGAGGGGGTCGGGCTCTCCCGCCTCTGCCGGTACCGAGTGAGGGGTCGAGCTCTACCGCCTCTGCCTGTACCGAGGTGAGGGGTCGGGCTCTACCGCCTCTGCAGGTACAGAGTTGGTGGAGATTTCCCTCCCCTGAATTATACGGCTGTTGGCGTAATTCTTCCTGTCCTGAAGATCTATTTACTTATTTTGTTTCAATAATTTTTTATTGAAGGTCTTCAGGATTGCTATAGAATAATAATGAATTCAAGAACACCAACAGCAATTCACATGACCAAAGCTAGGATCACCTGCGGATACAGATCTATTGACTATAAAAGCGTTAATTTTACCATAGACCCAATCAGTTATTCACAGCGGTATCTATAGATTTCCTACAGCCCTTGGGGCGGGCGGGCGGGGGAGTGGGACACAGTGGTTAGACCAGTGGGAGCAATAAGTAAGTGTGGGCTCTTAGTCGGTTCACTAAGTAGTCGGCTCTCAGTAGTCCTCTAGGGTCTTGAGGTTGATTGAGCTGTTTAGTTGGTGTATGTATCCAGAGCCAACACTCCTCTTTTTATAAAAACATTTACCGTACGAATGTGTCAAACATTCACACAGCCACCACAAAAGAAAAATCGAATTTTGTCTAATATGAGTATCTTCTATGATTGTCACCACCACCTAGTGCCCATAATGTAGTATTTTCCTGATTTATGGTATTTCAGGAAGATAACGCATTATGGCCACTAGATGGCACTTGCGACCATCATTAATAATCATGCAATTTTTCTTTTTTTTTCTTTTGTGGCAGTTGTACAAATGTTTGTCACATTCGCACAGCAATTTTTTTTGTTTCATAAATGGGCCCCAAAGTGTAAAGATGGGGATAGAGCGGAAGAAAGGGACAAAACAATGTGGTAAAGGAAGGGTATCCTGCTGGGTCCCCAGAAGGCGGAAATATAGTAGGGACTATTTTACTCTTTTTACTTAGTGTCATTTTGTACGAAAGTTTCAGTTAATTATTTAATTTACCGGAATTAAAGAAATGCTAATATTTTTAAAAAAATGTATCTTTTATTTGTTGGTACTGAACATAATAAACAAAGAATACATAAAAAAACACTACATTTAATTTAGGGTTCTCATGGATATGAGATAAGAGTGTGATCTGGCAGATAAGGACACAGTGATTATAGCGATGCCTTCCTTAGAAACAAAGAAAGGAAAGAGATTATAAAATACAACAGCATTTCTTCCAGATCTGTGCAGTAATCCAGCGTGAGACTTTGCCTCTGTGCAGCTTCCTGTAATAAAGACCGGTCACTGCTGCTCTTTTCATATACAGGGTGACTGGTCTTATCTCCGCCCCCTCCTGTAGGAAGCCTTCTGCAGGAAGCCTGTAGTGGGGGGGGGGTTGTTGGGACGCTCCGGGGACCCAAGTCATTTGTGGCCCCTCCACGTCGCCCCATAACCCCCCCCCCCCCCCCCCCGCTGCCTTCTGGGAGACGCACAGGTCCCAGAAGACAGCAAGACCATTCAGAAAGCACAGCACGACTCACGTATGTGCATTAAGAAACAGGCTGTGAAGCCGCAAGGCTTCACTTCCTGTTTCCCTTAGTAAGGATGCCGGCGCCTGCACCTGGAGCCGATGGATGAGTTAGCTTCGGGTGCAGACTTTGCGGGATCACTGGACAGGTAAGTGTCCTTATATTAAAAGTCAGCAGCTTCAGTATTTGTAGCTGCTGACTGTTTTTCCCCCCCAGGCTGGAACTCCGCTTTAAGGGATATTTTTTAATGGAATGTGCCTGGAGGTTCTGCTTCAATCCCAGTAAATCATTTAGAGCAATTTGTGTATAATTGTTAATTATCATTCTTCACACAGTGGTTATGGCTGTTCAGATCACTTTTTCGAGTCCGATACAATCCTTCATTCTTTCCAAGTCCTGGCGAAGCTGCTGGAATCTTCGGCAACCACCGATATCATCTGCGATGTGGGGATGTGAGTATGTCATCCTTGTTGTCACCAATACGTCATTGGTTTATATATTAACAAGACGATACAACCTGCATTGTTGTCTATGCTCTGATCTAACGGCTCCTTCTTTGCAGGCCGGTGATGCACAAAAATGTTCGATACAACTGCCGGGTGATCTTCCTTAACAAGTAATCAGATTTTCCTTTTACATTTATTACTTTTATTATCATAGAATTCCTGTCTGATCTGCCTTAGAGATAATTTCTCTATTAACAGCATATAACAATATGGAAAAATGTTTGATAAAAGGATGGAATTTTCCAATGATGGAATATTATACCATGGACCTAGATATGTCCATGTCTCTGCCATTGACTCTCATTGACTTTTGAGGTGTTTTTACATTTTGCAGATATATTAAAATCTGCAGTTTTGGCTACTAAATCCCTAAGGGCCAGTCTACTTGTGGTTTTCGTGCGGCTTACCCACAGTTTCTCATAGACCTCTATTTAATCAGAGGCCTCCAAACTTTCTAAAAGAGCCAGTTTACTGTTCTTCAAACTTTAGGGGGGGGGTGGCTGGACCATGGCTACTGGGAGTGGAAAATGTCCCAGCATCAGCAGAAGTAAACAATGCTTCATTTTTGGTGTCGGTGAAAGGGATTGTGACCCATCATTGCTGTCATTGTTCCCCATTGTCCTTAGGAGGAACTGTGCCCCTTGGTGTTTGGAGACCACTGTATTAGATCATGCTTTTTTTGGTACGTTTTCTGAAAACCCAGCAGCACGCAGGACTTTTGGTGTGCTTTCAGACAATTCACCAAAAATAGAAGTCTAAGGGAAGCCATAGGTAACCTGCACAAAACCTGCATGTACACTGCGCTTTGCCTGCGTTGCTGCAACACCAATGCACAGCAGCGTAAAACCACCCTTAAAGAATAATTCCAGGTATAGATATTTTTACATAGTTAGTATGGTCCAGCTTGGGTCAATGCTACTAGGTATTTACCATACCTTGCCGATCCCCCTGGAAGCTGGGAACCAAAGAAACAGTCACTGCTACTCCAGTGATCTCAACTTGGTTCCAGGTCCTGTGCCAAGAGGCTGCTTTGACATAGGGGGTCACTTTCTCGTCACATGCGCCATTCATATATTTTGTTTTTCTGAATGAATGCAAAGCATTCGTTGATTGAATGCGGTGGAAAGTGTGACATCACTGCCCCGCCATCTCATCCAATCAGAGAATGCTTTGTATTCATTGATGAAATAAATGTTGTCTCTGTAGGTATCTTCCTGACACTCATTCGAACTAAAAAAGTGGCTACAGAACATCTTTAAATTAACGTTACGGAAAAAGTCCAGCTTAAAGGGCATCTTAGGGTTTCGTTTTTTTTCCTTTTAGATAATAAACACATCATACTTACCGCTCTGTGCAGTGGTTTTACACAGAGAAGCCCAGATCCTCTTCTTCTCGGGTCCCATGGTGGTTCTTCTGCCCCCCCCCCCCTTGCCAAGTGCCCCCATAGCAAGCTGCTTACTCTGGGGGCACTCATGCATGCTCGCACTCAAGCTGACTCTATGTGTATATTATGGGACACGCAGGGCATGGCTCAGTCCCACCCCACTCCCTCCTCATTGGCTTTGTCTCAGCCAATTAGGAGGGAGAGACCAGGGAGAGACTTGGCTCCTCGGCACATCGCTGGATCAGGCTTGGGTAAGTATTAATGGGACTGTGGGGGGGATGTACATTGAAGGTTTTTTACCTTCATGCATTGAATGCATGAGAGTAAAAAACCTTCATCCTTTATAACCACTTTAAAGTGACTACTACCAGCTCATGGGTGCTCAACCTGTGACCTCCAGCTGCTTTGAATCTACAATTCCCATGGGGCATTACATGCCGCTGACAGTTACAAGCAGGGTTTCCAATGGCAGAGGCATGCTAGGGCTTGTAGTTCCACAACAGCTGAAGGGCCACAGGTTGAGCACCTATGAGCTAGATCATCAAGGATCACACCAGTTCAGATTTCGTAGTCCTCTTCAGACAAAAGGCTCCCTGCATATAGCTTCATATTACAGGGAGTGCAGAATTATTAGGCAAATTAGTATTTTTGAGGATTAATTTTATTATTGAACAACAACCAAGTTCTCAATGAACCCAAAAAACTCCTTAATATCAAAGCTGACTATTTTTGGAAGTAGTTTTTAGTTTTTTTTAGTTTTAGCTATTTTAGGGGGATATCTGTGTGTGCAGGTGACTATTACTGTGCATAATTGGCAACTTAACCACTTAAGCCCCGGAAGATTTTACCCCCTTCCTGACCAGGGCCTATTTTGCGATTCGGCACTGCGTGACTTTAACGGACAATTGCGCGGTCATGCGACGCTGTATCTAAACGAATTTGGCGTCCTTTTTTTCCCACAAACAGAGCTTTCTTTTGGTGGTATTTGATCACCTGTGCGATTTTTTGATCATGAGCTATAAACAAAAAAGAGCGTAAATTTTGCAAAAATAGCAATATTTTTCACATTTTTTTTATATGAAATTCCCCCCCAAAAAAATCAAAATTTTTTAACATTTTCGGCCAATTTGTTTTATGCTACCTATGTTTGGTAAAAAAAAATCGCAAAAAGCGTATTTTGATTGGTTTGCGCAAAAGTTATCGCGTTTACTAACAAAGGGAAAGATTTTTGTCATTTTTGTTGTTTTTTTTTTAACGCGTAATGGCGGCGATCTGCGGTTTTTTTTTTTTTTTTTTTTTTTTTTTTTTTTTTTTTTGCGACGGACAGATTGGAACCTTGACTGACATTTTTGACACTTTTGGGGTTACCAGTGACATTTCTACAGTAATCAGTGCTATACATATGCACTGTTACTGTAAAAATACACTGGCAGTGAAGGGGTTAACTTTTTTTGAAAGGGAGGGGCTATATGTGTCCCTAGGGGCGTGCTTTCTACTGTGATTGGCTGTGGCTTCAGATGTATGAACAGTGATCAACGGTTCTACATAGTAGAACCGTATGATCATCCTTCATACACAGGGGAGAATGACAGGCAGCTTGTTTACACAAGCCGCCTGACTTTCTCCCTCTCCCCCGACGATCGCAGAGTGACTGGCGGATATCTGGTCCGCCGGTCACACGCGCGGGGGGGTCCGTGACCACGCGGGAGCGCGCCTCCGGCGGCGCGCGCTCGCTCCCTAGACCCTCACAGGCTAGCGACGTAGACCTACGTCACTTTGCCTGTGAGGGGCTGACCGCCGACGTAGATAGTCGTGCGGCGGTCAGCAAGTGGTTAACAAAAATCAAATATACAGTATACCCATTTCAATTATTTTTTTTTACCAGTGAAACCAATATAACATCTCAACATTCCCAAATATACATTTCGGACATTCAAAAACAAAACAAAAACAAATCAGTGACCAATATAGCCACCTTTCTTTGCAAGGACACTCAAAAGCCTGCCATCCATGGATTCTGTCAGTGTTTTGATCTGTTCACCATCAACATTAAGTGCAGCAGCAACCACAGCCTCCCAGACACTGTTCAGAGAGGTGTACTGTTTTCCCTCCTTGTAAATCTCACATTTGATGATGGACCACAGGTTCTCAATGGGGTTCAGATCAGGTGAACAAGGAGGCCATGTCATTAGCTTTTCTTCTTTTATACCCTTTCTTGCCAGCCACGCTGTGGAGTACTTGGACGCGTGTGATGGAGCATTGTCCTGCATGAAAATCATGTTTTTCTTGAAAGATGCAGACTTCTTCCTGTACCACTGCTTGAAGAAGGTGTCTTCCAGAAACTGGCAGTAGGACTGGGAGTTGAGCTTGACTCCATCCTCAACCCGAAAAGGCCCCACAAGCTCATCTTTGATGATACCAGCCCAAACCAGTACTCCACCTCCACCTTGCTGGCGTCTGAGTCGGACTGGAGCTCTCTGCCCTTTACCAATCCAGCCACGGGCCCATCCATCTGGCCCATCAAGACTCACTCTCATTTCATCAGTCCATAAAACCTTTGAAAAATCAGTCTTGAGATATTTCTTGGCCCAGTCTTGACGTTTCAGCTTGTGTGCCTTGTTCAGTGGTGGTCGTCTTTCAGCCTTTCTTACCTTGGCCATGTCTCTGAGTATTGCACACCTTGTGCTTTTGGGCACTCCAGTGATGTTGCAGCTCTGAAATATGGCCAAACTGGTGGCAAGTGGCATCTTGGCAGCTGCACGCTTGACTTTTCTCAGTTCATGGGCTGTTATTTTGCGCCTTGGTTTTTCCACACGCTTCTTGCGACCCTGTTGACTATTTTGAATGAAATGCTTGATTGTTCGATGATCACGCTTCAGAAGCTTTGTAGTTTTAAGAGTGCTGCATCCCTCTGCAAGATATCTCACTATTTTTGACTTTTCTGAGCCTGTCAAGTCCTTCTTTTGACCCATTTTGCCCAAGGAAAGGAAGTTGCCTAATAATTATGCACACCTGATATAGGGTGTTATAGGGTGTTGATGTCATTAGACCACACCCCTTCTCATTACAGAGATGCACATCACCTAATATGCTTAATTGGTAGTAGGCTTTCGAGCCTATACAGCTTGGAGTAAGACAACCTGCATAAAGAGGATGATGTGGTCAAAATACTCATTTGCCTAATAATTCTGCACTCCCTGTAAAGAACATATCATGGCATTCCTTTTAGATGTGCATTATTCCTGTCGCAACTGGCCAGCAGGGATAAGCGAGGACCATGCACGTCTAAAGGGATGCTGATGTTGCCCTTGTTCACTTAATTATTCCTGTCTGATTTTACTTCCTTGCGATTTAAAGCCAAACTCTGGGGAAACTTAAAAACTATGCCTTGTAGTGCTGCTGGTGCAACGACACTGCAAGCAATAATTTTACAAATTCCCTGTAGTCTGGGTTTAAACAAGTGGGGGGATTGCACCCAGGGAGGACACACACACCCCATGGAATAAAACCCTGGGTAGAATTGAAAACAAGACCGAGTTCTTACCATTGTGTCAATAGTAGGAATATTTCTATAATGTCAGAGTACATGGGCATTTCTAGTTCTCTATTTTCACTTTATTTATTATAATATTTAATCACGCATTTTTTAATGTCTTCCGTTTAAAATCAGTTGGCTCAGTGGTGTTCAAATTTAAATTTGATTTTATTTCTTTCAAAGGAAAATTCTGCTTATCCGACCAAAAACGGTCATGGCGAATGCTGGAAATTACCGGGAGCTGCGCTGGTTTACACCATGGAATAAACCAAGGTATTGTAGAGCAATCTGTATCTGCGTGTTATTACCATTAAAGTGTATGTAAACCCAAACAACAAGCTTCTCTTGTTTGGTCTGTATAATATACCATTTACCCCTTTTCTTCCAGCCACAACATTCCTTTTTAATAGGATGTGTATGCCCAGGGGAAAGGAAGGATCGCCTTATCACATGAGGATTGTGATTGGCTGTCACAGTGGTCACATGATGGGAGCTGATCCTGCCAATTCCCGGTCGTTAGTATGGCCTAAGAACTGTCTGACAGCTTGGTAATTGTGCTGGGAGTGCACTGTGATCGCTCTGTCAGCTCAGAAAGCTCTGCTGTCCATGGGTGTATATGCGGGGTGTGTAGGCTTTAAAGCCTAATCTCTTTGTTGCATCTCTTTGTTGCCGTAAAATCCTTGATCTCAGCCCCTCCCTCTGCAGTATTCGGAGAGGGAAAGTAGAGCTCCGGATGGTCACATGAGTACCCTGCAGCGCTGTAAAGAAGGTAGTTTCCACAATAAAGTTACAAAAAGGAGACACCCTGCACATTAAATAATCTTTTTACAAAATCGATTACATCATTTTACAATGACTTTATCCAAGGTTTATTTTTGGGATTACAGATCGTCATAATGCTGACTCCTGAGCTGACAGGGAGAGAGGAGGAGAGAACTTTTTTTTTAACATTCTATTGTTTTATTCCAAGAACATAGAGAGGGCAAAATGACACAGCACAAGCACGGTGCTGTCTATCATGCTTTTAACCACTTGCCGACCGCCGCACGACTATCTACGTCGGCGGTCAGCCCCTCACAGGCAAAGTGACGTAGGGCTACGTCACTAGCTTGTGAGGGTCTAGGGAGCGAGCGCGCGCCCCCGGAGGCGCGCTCCCGCTCCCGAGTGGTCACGGACCCCTCCGCGCGTGTGACCGGCGGACCCGATGTCCGCCGGCCACTCTGCGATCGGCGGGGGAGAGGGAGAAAGTCAGGCAGCTTGTGTAAACAAGCTGCCTGTCATTCTCCTCGCTGTATGAGAGCTGATCATCTGGATCTACTATGTAGATCCGTTGATCACTCTGCATACAGCTGAAGCCCCAGCCAATCACAGTTAGAATCACGCCCCTAGGGACACACACAGCCCCTCCCTCTCAAATAAAGTTAACCCCTTCACTACCAGTGTATTTTTACAGTAACAGTGCATATGTATAGCACTGATTACTGTAGAAATGTCACTGGTAACCCCAAAAGTGTCAAAAATGTCAGTCAAGGGTCCGATCTGTCCGCCGCAATGTCGCAGTACCGCAAAAAAAATCGCAGATCACCGCCATTACGCGTTAAAAAAAAAAACAACAAAAATGACAAAAATCTTTCCCTTAGTTAGTAAACGCAATAACTTTTGCGCAAACCAATCAAAATACGCTTTTTGCGATTTTTTTTTTACCAAACATAGGTAGCATAAAACAAATTGGCCGAAAATTTTAAAAAATTTTGATTTTTACATTTTTTTTGGGGGAATTTCATATAAAAAAAAGGGAAAAATATTGCTATTTTTGCAAAATGGACGCTCTTTTTTTGTTTATAGCGCGTGATCAAAAAATCGCACAGGTGATCAAATACCGCCAAAAGAAAGCTCTGTTTGTGGGAAAAAAAGGACGCCAAATTCGTTTAGGTACAGCGTCGCACGACCGCGCAATTCTCCGTTAAAGTCACGCAGTGCCGAATCGCAAAGTACCCCCTGGTCGGAATGGGGGTAAAATCTTCCGGGGCTTAAGTGGTTAAAGGATCAGGATATTTATTTATTTATTTTAGGGTTACAATCACTTGAAGATCATCATTGTACATACCGTAAATAAATAAGACATCCCCTGAAAATAAGCCCTAGTGTGTTTTTTGCAGCCAAAATTAATATAAGACCCGGTCTTCTTTTCAGGGAAACATGGGTATGCCTTATAAGGGGAGCAAAAGGTTAAAGTGTTTCAATATATTGATTCCATAAGTGCAACAAATTACGAGAATCAGATCTGTCCTGTGTCCTCTGCGCACTTTGTGAGTTATCACACACAGCCCCCACCCCACTTATTGTGGACTACAGAATGATTATCCTTTATGGTGTAGATATCTGAGAGTGGGAGTGGTTGAGTAGTTTAGCAAAGACAGTGATATACATCCACATCAGTCCCTGACTCTGCACAGTACCATGTCTGTTGTCCTTTATGCTGGGAGTAATTCTCATTAACTGTTCTTATTCTGTATGTATGGACCCAGCACAGTACTATTTCTCTTGTCCTTTATGCTGGGTGTAATTCTCAGTATCTGCCCCTATTCTGTATGTATGGACACTGCACAGTACCACTTCTCTTGTCCTGTATGCTGGGTGTAATTCTCAGTATCTGTTCTTATTCTGTATATATGGACCCTGCACAGTACCACTTCTCTTATCCCGGCTATAATTCTCAGTATCTGTCCTTATTCTGTATGTATGGACCCTGCACAGTACCACTTCTCTTATCCCCTATGCCAGGTAAAATTTTCTCAGTATCTGTCCTTATTCTGTATGTATGGACGCTGCACAGTAGCACTTCTCGTGTCCGATATGCTGAGTGTACTTCTCAGTATCTGTTCCTGTTCTATATGTATAGACTCTGCTCAGTACCATTTCTCTTGTCCTGTATGCCGGGTGTAATTCTCAGCATCTGTCCTTATTCTGTATGTATGGACGCTGCACAGTACCACTTCTGTTGTGCTGTATGCTGTATTCTCGGAATCCGTTGCTATTCTGTACTTATGTACACTGAAAAGTACCACTTCTCTTGTCCTTGCTGGGTCTTTGAAGCATTTGGCGCCAATTATTTTATTTAAAAAGACTTTTACTTGGTACCTGATCCCCAGATTGAAAATATCTGTAAGCCCCTTCCTGGAGGAAACCCTCACATACACAGGGAATGTGCGATCTCCTTGCAAATTTGTGTCCTGACTGGGACAGGTAGATAGGGAGGCGGATTCATGGATAGGGAGGCAGGCGGATTCATGGATAGGGAGGCAGATCCATGGAGCCACGAGGCGGATTCACGGATTGGGAGGCGGATTCACGGATCGGGAGGTCGATCCACATGAAAAGCCTGTGCCATACACTGACATCCCTTTTCAGATTAGGTGCAAGGAGTGTCCAGATGATTAAATGGGAGAAGCATTCTGCGTGTCTTTCTGCCGGTCAGGCAGGGAATCCATTTGGTTGGTCCAAACCAGCAGTATGGTTAGGACATCATGATATGTCTGCTTCTCACCAGCCCCAGGCATGAGCATTGTCCAGGTATATGTGACAGTGGGAGAATGTCCCAGCACCTGCCCTACCCTCATCCAGTATAAATAGGCTCTGAAGTTCAAAAGGCCCCTGTGCAGCTGCCCAATTTATACAAATCGTAGGCCCACCTATGGGAAGAGAACACAGTGTGTTGTTGATCTGTTCTTAACTGCAGTGTAGCCTGCAGTGAGGTCCAGGATCTGGCTGTACTCTCTGCCATGAGTGGTTAATTAGAATTGCAGGCAAAAAAACAAATCTGTTTTGTATTTGAGATGCATTTTAGCTGTTGTAAAAATGTTATGAATCTCTTGTTAGCCTTCTGTATGCTTTTCTCACAAATATTACAATGTAATCGGCGTCTTTCTTCATTGTTTAGAGAAGTTGAAGATCACTTCCTTCCACGAACTATTCAGGAAATCACCGGGCAGGTGGGAATGTGTGTTTTATTATTGTACTTATAAAAAAATGTTAGCTCTGACATATAAGAGCCGCCATCACTTTGTAAAAATGCGAGCGCCAAGAATGCCATGCTAATCCTTGCTGCACAACCATCCAATCACTGACCTGGAATCAGAATGCAGGTCGGGGGTTGGGGTTCGGCAGCTACATGTTGGGTCAGTGACTCCCCAGATAGTAATTTTGGTCTGCCACTCCATACTGTACTTCTATGGTTTGAGCTACTGTTGGGTTCCAGGATAGTAAAGCCACGATAAAGAGGACAACCTCAGAGACTGCAATGGCAGCAATATTTCTATCATCGACAGGTGCCTTTTAAAGAAAAGTTACAATTGGGCTTATGTTATATTTCTGAACATTGATTTTAACTACTTGACCTCCTAAAAGGTTTTACCGCCTTCATGACCAGGGCATTTTTTTTTCTATTCCGCACTGCGCTACTTGAACTGGCAATTGCGTGGTAATGCAATACCATTTTTTTTTTTTATTCTTTAATGAATAAGCAAAAAAAAGATTGAAAACTGAAAAAATATATATTTTTTTGCTTTTTGTTATAAAACATTTCCAAAAAAAATCGAATTTCTTCATAAATTTAGGCCCAAATGTATTCTGCTACATGCCTTTGGTAAAAAAACAAATCCCAATAAGTGTAGCATCTACAAACTATAGTATATATACTGGAATTTACGCAGGTAATGAACAAAGAACTATAAATTCATACTATAGGATCACTAAGACAACCCGAATACCATGCTGTTTACCTTAAACCAGTGTTTCCCAATTGGTGTTCACTAGGGTTCCGCAAGAACAAAATTGGGGTTCTGCGGCATTTTACCACATCCAAGATGGCCGCCGCTACCTGCTGTTTCCGACCTTCCGGTCAGAAGAAATTGTGGGAGCGTGATCTTAAGCCCACCTTGCCGTCAGCCCGCCTTGCCGTCAGAGACATTGAAAGACTTGTTGAGGGGCATTGAAATTCTCTGTCAGGGACATTAAAGGGCTCTGTAAGAGACATTAAAAAGCTCTTTGAGTGGCATTGAAATTATCTGCTAGGGACATTAGAAGGCTTTGTAAGGGACATTACAAAGCCTTTTAATTTGTGTAAAGCGATTGGCGCTCATCCTCGAACCTTCATAATGTCCAAATTGGGCCCAAAGTGTCAATATTTGGTGTGACCACCATTATTTTCCAGCACTGCCTTAACCCTCTTGGGCATGGAGTTCACCAGAGCTTCACAGGTTGCCACTGAAGTCCTCTTCCACTCCTCCATGATGACATCACAGAGCTGGTGGCTGTTAAAGACCTTGCGCTCCTCCACCTTCCATTTGAGGATGCCCCACAGATGCTCAATAGGGGTTTAGGTCTGGAGACATGCTTGGCCAGTCCATCACCCTTACCCTCAGGCTCTTTAGCAAGGCAGTGATCATCTTGGATAACACCAAATGTAACACACCTGCTCCCCATTCACACCTGAGACGTTGTAACACTTAACGAGTCACATGACACCAGGAGAGAAATTTGCTAATTGGGCCCAATTTGGACATTTTCACTTAGGGGTGTACTCACTTTTGTTGCCAGCAGTTTAGACATTAATGGCTGTGTGTTATTTTGAGGGGACAGCAAATTTACACTGTTATACAAGCTGTACACTCACTACTTTACATTGTAGCAAAGTGTCATTTCATCAGTGTTGTCACATGAAAAGATATAATAAAATATTTACAAACATGTGAGGGGTGTACTAACTTTTGTGTGATACAGTGTGTGTGTGTGTGTGTGTGTATATATATATATATATATATATATATATATATATACTATAACATACAGTGTAATATACATAATTTATTATTATTATTATTACATGCTGTTGTGTTTTGATTACCCTGTAGGACACGGTACCATTTGGTGATGCAGTTCTGGCAACTAAAGACACCTGTCTAGGATCAGAAATCTGTGAAGAGTTGTGGGCACCAAATAGGTAATATTGGGAGTCTACAATACACATCGAAAAGGTGTTAGTGCCATATAGTGTTAATAGTACACATCTTATTCCATTCATTTAAAAGTTTACACTGTTAAACATTTATATTGCTTTCCCTTTAAATAGATAGTAATAACATGCTCCGATATGGAAATGTTAATAGTCTCTTGTAAGAACCTGTATCTCAACTCTTACAGTAATATAGTAGTAAAGACCTACTGCTAAGGGATAGATGTGTGTGCAGTTATTTGTATTCTCTCCCTGTCACATCAGAGGTGTCAGCCCAGTAGTAGGCTGTAGGACCTCCCAAAGAACCTAATTTTCCACTGTCTGAGCTCAGAAATTATAATATACATTCTGTCTGGGCTGCTGGAGGAGGGTAAAACTGTCAATCAACAAAGTCTGGTCATAAGAAAGCATTAGGGATGCAATGGTCCGATATTGGGATCGGATATCGGCACCAATACTGCCAAAATAGCTGGATCGGGGGATCGGTAAAATTAACCGATCCACGGGCCCATCCGGTTAGGCTGTCCCTTACTTGCACGGAGACGCTACCTCCTGTATAGGTCCGGCTCACAGGCGGAGTGATATCAGATGCACTCCGCCTGTGAATGGAGGAGCCATACACATGAAGCAGTGGCTTTGCTCTGTACTGCAGTCACATGCATATTGTGTAAAAGTCGGATTGGTGCACCCCTAGAAAGCATACCAGTCTGTGTGCTCCAGCATACTGTAACTGGCCATTCCCTCATCACAGAACTTGTTCACAAAAAAAAAAAGACCCATTCAGAGAACTGCGTTTTCCATTTCAACCCCTTAATATGCTGTCAGCTGTTGAATTTTCTTTGGGCTGGAGTTGGTCTCTTTCTTATCACTTATATACTACATGCAGTGCAATACGTTGTAAAGCACAATAGTACCTTGAGGTTTGTATTCTCTTCCCTGACTTAGGAGGGCTTCCTCCAAGTGCACCTTTACTCCTAGAGGTCAAAAACATACTAGTAGTTTGGCTAACCTGTGAACAGATGTTGATATGAATGGACAACATGCAGCATATAAAGCAGTGCAGAATATGCTGGCAGCTGTATAAATGTGGAATAGTAATACATAAATAATTCTTTGTCTGTCTCACAGTCCTCACATTGATATGGGCCTGGATGGGGTAGAGATATTTACCAATGCTTCTGGAAGTCATCATGAACTGAGAAAAGCCTACTTACGTGTTGATCTCGTCAAATCTACATCCACAAAAGTATGTTCTGTTTGAATGAATTGCATATTTAGGTGGAATATCCCTTTAGAAGTTCCATAATAAGTATTAACATATTAGGGGGGGAATTTAAAAAAGGCAAAGAGCAAGGACCAAAGTGAATAATCCATAGAAATCAATCAAATAGTATGTTTCTAAATGTGTTCTAAATTGATAGAAAGTTCACTCTGGGATTACTGCCCTACGAGTACACTCTGGGATTACTGCCCTACAAGTACACTCTGGGGCTACAACCTCAATTCCTACACTCTGGTGTTACGTCCCGGACTAATAACTCAATGCTTCTTGCACTGCCTTATGCTTGCAGTGTAAATATATATATATATATATATATATATATATAATATTTTTTTTTTTTTTCTTATTTTAACCTTCCATCCAATTTTCCATCCTTTATTGTTATTTACAGAATGGTGGGATCTACTTACTCTCCAATCTCAGAGGCTGTGATAGTGACCGGCTCTACTTTGATGGCTGTGCCATGATATCCATCAATGGAGACATTGTAGCCCAAGGCGCTCAATTTTCTTTACAAAATGTGGTAAGGTCATTTCATTTCCAGTTGCTCATCTGAAACAAAGTGGGTACAGGCAGAACAGCAGTGATGTGGTGACAGGTGTAACAAAAATTGATTGTTCTAGTTAGTTTATTTCTAGCTAGACCCTTCCTGTTTCCTCCATTTCTCTCTTCTCTTTCTGTCTTACCTCTTTATATATAATATTTGTCTTTCTTTTGCTCTCTTTATCATCCCTCTCTCAATTATTTTATTTAATCTTTCTTTTCTTCCTCCCCTCCCCTTCCCTTCCCTTCCTTCCTCCTCTTCCCTTCCCTTCCTTCCTCCTCTTCCCTTCCCTTCCTTCCTCCTCTTCCCTTCCCTTCCTTCCTCCTCTTCCCTTCCCTTCCTTCCTCCTCTTCCCTTCCTTCCTTCCTTCCTTCCTTCCTTCCTTCCTCCTCTTCCATTCCCTCCTCACCTCCCCTCTCCCCTCTCCGTCCCTCCCCTTCCCTCTCTGTCCCTCCCCTTCCCTCTCCGTCCCTCCCCTTCCCTCTCCGTCCCTCTCTGTCCCTCTCCGTCCCTCCCCTTCCCTCTCCGTCCCTCTCCGTCCCTCCCCTCCTCTCCGTCCCTCTCCGTCCCTCCCCTCCTCTCCGTCCCTCCCCTCCTCTCCGTCCCTCTCCGTCCCTCCCCTCCTTCCCTCCCCTCCTCTCCTTCCCTCCCCTCCTCTCCGTCCCTCCCCTCCTCTCCGTCCCTCCCCTTCCCTCCCCTCCTCTCCGTCCCTCCCCTTCCCTCCCCTCCTCTCCGTCCCTCCCCCTTCCCTCCCCTTTCCTCTCCGTCCCTCTCTGTCCCTCTCCGTCCCTCTCCGTCCCTCCCCTTCCCTCTCCGTCCCTCCCCTCCCATCCTCTCCGTCCCTCCCCTCCTCTCCGTCCCTCTCCGTCCCTCCCCTCCTCTCCGTCCCTCCCCTCCTCTCCGTCCCTCCCCTCCTCTCCGTCCCTCTTCGTCCCTCTCCGTCCCTCCCCTCCTCTCCGTCCCTCCCCTTCCCTCCCCTCCTCTCCGTCCCTCCCCTTCCCTCCCCTCCTCTCCGTCCCTCCCCTTCCCTCCCCTCCTCTCCGTCCCTCCCCTCCTCTCCGTCCCTCCCCTACCCTCCCCTCCTCTCCGTCCCTCCCCTTCCCTCCTCTCCTCTCCGTCCCTCCCCTTCCCTCCTCTCCTCTCCGTCCCTCCCCTTCCCTCCCCTCCTCTCCGTCCCTCCTTCCCTCCCCTCCCTCCTCTCCGTCCCTCCTTCCCTCCCCTTCCCCTCCCTTCCCTTCCTTCCTTCCCCTCCCATCCCCTTCCTTCCTTCCTTCCTTCCTATCCCTTTCCCTCCTCCTCCCTCCCCTTCCCTTCTTACTTCCCTTCCTTCTCCCTCTGTTTGAACTGTAACTGTCCGGGGTGGACTCTGTCAAGCGGATCCACCTGCTCAGCGGATGGATCTCTGGGATCAGGCAGATGACAGGTTCGTGTCCGCTCCGCTGTGGAGAGCTGACATGAACAAAGTCTGCTGTCCTCTATGTCAGTGGTTCTCAAATCCGGTCCTCGGGACCCACTAACAGGCCAGATTTTAAGTATTACCTTGGGGGATGCAGACTAGAATACTGCAATCACTGAGAAGCAAATGAGATCACCTGTGATGTAATTTAGTTATCTTGCAAACCTGGCCTGTTGGTGGGTCCCGAGGACCGGATTTGAGAACCACTGCTCTATGTGGTGGTTGGATATAAAAGGACCGATTTGTCAGTTTCCATCCGACTGTCATCCGATTCACTGGAATGATAAGGGATCCCCAATCTGCCTGTCTTTAGCGATCAGGATTGGATTGGATGCCGACAGGTGTCAGCGGACACATGTCTGCTGACACCTGCCGCTCCATAGAGAGCAATGGATGGTCTGATTGGGTCCGCCTAAAAAAACTGACAGGTGGACCCCATTGGTCCGTCAGTTTGAAAGGGGCCTTATGGTGCTGCACATGTGATCAGTTATGACTTCAGCCATTTGATTGTTTCACAGTTTGGTTTGAGAGCACAAGCAATATGACAGGCATGCCTGGAATATAACTGTTATTTGAAACTGTTAAAAAAAATAATGGGTTTAGTTCCACTATAAGTTCTCTTGCTATTGTCACTAGGGGGGTTTTTGTAAATGGCTCAAACTTGTGGTTTTCCTGTATTCTGCATTTATAGAGAGCATTTCCTCAAAAATTCAGTTGGGCTTTGTATTTGGTCCTGGCCACCTCAGTTCACACAGACAAGCCGGTATTGGCAACAAGCTTTTGAAATTGTTATCTGAAAAAATAGGAAGCCAATGTAACCTTATTTTTGTACATCAGTTTATCTAAAGGAAAATAAAAGGTGTAATTATTCTCCCATTGTGTTTTGACAGGAGGTCCTCACTGCCACATTAGACTTGGAAGATGTCCGTAGCTACAGGGCCCATACCTCCTCACGGTGTATATCGGTAAGGAATTCATTGCCATGCAGTACTTTTCAGTAGGAAACTACTCTCGTCCACTAACCAAAACTTTATGCATGTATACACCTGTTCATTCGTATCTGACTCTTGGTGATTCTGTGGGCCAGCCCACATAAAAGACTTGTTCATAGACTTTTTTTAGCCAATTTTTACAAAGTAGGGCTGTCAGGTCTTTTCTCAACTCTAACCAATTGCTTAGCTGGGACTGCCATGTTTCAGAATGTGATAACACATGTGCATGGTTAATTTATACACCCATACTAGTGCCAAACTGGACCGGGGGCCAATTAACCTACCAGCATGTTTGCGGAGTGTGGGAGGATAGTGGAACCAAGGACCCCCTAAGCCACTGTTCCACCCACAACTTTATAGCTGGATCCCAAATAGCGTACAATCTTAGGGGAACTTATTAGGACAGAACTGCCATTGCCAACTTATTTTTGATGGTACAAGCTCTGAGATAGCCTTTGTCATCATTGCTTCACTATTTCAAATGGACTGTCATGATAAACGGAAAGTCTGCTTAGATAAAGGCCCTTGACCACCTGTATTAAAAATGTGCATGCACAGTGGTAGAAAAAAAAAGATAGCATTTGAAAATAGTAAAGATAGTAATAAAAAAAAAAAAAGGTGACCTCAGGAGCGGGGTTACATCTCATTGCTTCACCACTTTGTCTAGCTATAAATTGGAGATAAATATCCACAATTCTAGCAGCGCAAAATTCCTACATGTATATATAAAGTGCATACGTATCAGAAATAAAAAATCTCCTGTGCATATAAAGTGCTTAAGTGAAAAGAAATCACCCTCAAAGTGTATCCATTTTAGGCATACCAATACATATGCTTAGATGTAGTACTGTGCAAAATTCCAAATAAACATAAAATCATAACAATGGTGCCAATATAATAGATGAATATATATATAACAAATGTGCAATAAATAAAGTGGCACTGTGCTCTGTGCAGAATATCCACTCAATGTCCAACAACTGTGTGTAAAAATTTGTTAAAATACACAAGCAAAATATCATTGCCCTATGGGCATCATGCAGCCAAATAAACTGCTAACATATACTGTCCCCTGCCGAAATGCACTAATTACCGTGTTAAAAGTCAGCTTGACGTGTTTCGTCATTACGTTGACGTCTTCGGAAGCTCAGGAATGTGCAAGAAGAGCTGGGTGCTCAAAATCCTGTAAGAAGTCACTCTGCACTGCAATGGAGCTAAGACTATGCTGTCCATAGGGTGACAATGTTACTGGGATTTCATTGCAGTGCAAATGACATTGTCACCCTGTTGATAGGAAAATGAATGGATAAAATAAGAGGTGGTAAAGCTATGCTAGGAATGAGAAAAAAAAACAACTGCTCAGTCAATTGCTAGTGACAGATTGTACCATGTGCAGTTAGTTTTTTTCTTTCTTTATTTTTCTCATAGTTTCATGTTCGAAAAGTAATAGATCTGAGAACAGCTACATTTGTTTAAAAAGGGTATGCTGATTTTGTGTAGAAAAAAAGTGTGGGAGCCCTTAGTGATAAGCATTGCTGGACCGTCAGCAGGATTAACACATCAGTGTGGGCATGTATGGGACACTGGTCATATGGCATTAATCAGCTTGGTTTATATATTTTAATAATTGAAGATTTTTTTTCCTTTCCTTTTTCCATTTTATTCATTTAACCCTGTGCCTGATCTTTGGATATTTCTACTTATCGTTTGCTAAAGCAACAGTCCAAACATTTGTTGAACTTTCTAAAAAGTCAAGAGTTCTTATACAAAAATGTATGAACTGATCTCTAAAGATGAAGTTGTTTGTGGTTACTTTATCATTGCTCTGTGCAGGCCAGCAGAGTGACCCCGTTTCACAGAGTACATGTGGACTTTTCCCTCTCCTCATTTGATGATGTATATACTCCCACATCTGAGCCAATCCAATGGAAGTACCACAGCCCTGAGGAGGAAATCAGGTATTATAGGGATCCGATCTACTGCTCTGCTTATCGTAAACTGATGAAATTTAATCTTTCTGCCTACTATAGAGCAGCCCATAGATTATGCAGATTTCTTTCCTTCCACCTCATGTGCAAGTAAAGAAAATTGCTTGATTCCCCCATCAACATAGTCACTGTTAATCGGGGAATCCCTCCTGCAGCGCTATTGCTTTGCCAGCGGGGGGCGCGGGGAGCCTTCCCTGCCTGCAGAACACAATAGTCCTTGCTGGCAGCTATAGCTAGCTGCCCGCAGTGATCGCAAGAAAAAAATCAGACAGGCTGGTTTTACTGAAGTCAAATGATGGATCAACTTTAGTAACGCCAGCCTTCCCATAGACGGATCAAATCTTGGCTAGTCCCTGCTGAACCGGTTGAGATTTGATCCATCTATGGCCATCTTAAATTGCTTCATATTACTGCTTTTTCCACTGAACCTCTCCATTTTGTGAAAACCCTTATCTATCCTATAGAATTTCATCAAAGATGGGTCTCTTTGATATAAGAACCATAGTGTTTCAAACGTTTTGGGGGTTGCCATTAAAGGACATATCCTTGATGAAATTCTGGGCAATAGATTTGGTTTTCTCAAAATGAAGGGATTCTAATCCTATAAGAGAGATATCCAGGAATAAAGCAAAATGATTTATCTTTGCAACCCCTAGGTCTAAAAATGTGCATTTGGATTCTAATTGATTTATATCAGACTTTTAGTGTATAATTTTTTTTTTTTTTTTTTAAATGGCAACATTTTATATTTATATACTGTATATAGCAATAGAGCAGTATATTTCTTGATGATTATTATGAACATTCATTTTATTGGTAGATATGCTTTTTGACCAGTAGATGGCAATAGAGAGGTGTGACACATTTAGGTTGTTGCTATTAATGGGTATTGGTTAATCGTGTGTGCACTTTGCATTATAACGGAAAATTTATATCAATACTTACCGTAATTTTCCTTTCCTGATAGAACTCCATGGCAGCACACGTATGGGTAGGCTCCGCCTCCTCTCCTACCCTATAGGACCCCACTCCCATAAATTTTTGCTCCAAGCCAGGAGCCGTGTTCCATATATAGACTACTCCAGCAGATGGGAGGGAACTCCTGCTGCCATGGAGTTCTATCAGGAAAGGAAAATTACGGTAAGTATTGATATAAATTTTCCGTTTTCCTGACAGACTCCATGGCAGCACACGTATGGGAAATAACTAGCCATACACACCCGGGTGGGCAACTGCTGGTCAAACAGAAATAGGTTTAATTTGCACCGTCAACAGACACAATTTTTAAACCAAAATCAACTGACGATAAAGAAGCAGGTTCAACACAATAGTGTGACATGAAAGTGTTAATTGAGGACCATGAGGCCGCTCTGCAAATGACATCTGGTGCAACATGAAGGGAAGCCGCCCAAGACGTAGAAATCCCTCTGGTGGAATGAGCCGTCACCACTTCCGGAGGAGCCAGTCCCTTGGCTCTATATGCCCACTGGATGGTCTGAACTATCCAGCTAGAAATTGTTCTGGAAGAAGCCCTCTTGCCTCTGTTCTTTCCATAAAAGAGAACAAATAGATAGTCTGACTTGCGAAAGGAAGCTGTGAACTTCAAGTATGTTTGAAGGACTTCGCCCACATCCAACGGATGGGTACTCTGGTCATCTTGAGACTTGAATGTAGGTAAAACAATCTCTTGGTTGACATGAAAAACTGAATTTACCTTCGGATTGGACCCTAGCATAGGGACCAGGACAACCCGATCAGGAAAAAATGTCAGAAAAGGTTCTTTGCAACCTAGGTCACTAATTTCAGAGACACGTTTAGCCGATGTGATGGCTACTAAAAAGGCCGTCTTCATAGACAGATTCTTAAGGAAGAAGGAATCTCCATGTTCCAAAACTGTTGTTGAGAGAAACTCAAGGACTAGTGGAAGGTCCCATTTGGGGAACCTGGGTTTCCTGGGAGGTCTCATTCTTGACGCACCTCTGAAAAACTGCCGGACCAGAGGATGTTTTGCCCATGAGATCCCCGTGAAGGCAGAGATTGCTGAGATCTGTACTCTGAGAGAGCCAACAGCCAGAGATAGGTCTAAGCCTGTCTGGAGGAACCCCAGAATGTGATGGATCTTAGGATTAGTGATGAAATCGGACTCATTAGACATGTAATCCTCAAACTTAGACCAGATCCTCTCGTAGACTTTGTTGGTGCCCGGTCTCCTGGCACTCATCATTGTGGACATTGCCGCACTTGGACAGCCAAGAGCTTTTAGTCTTTCCCTCTCAAGGACCATGCCATGAGATGTAACTGCGCTGGGCATGGATGCAGCACTGGACCCTGAGATAGAAGGTCCGACCTGAATGGCAGGGGAACAGGATCCCGAAAGCTCAGTTGGAGCAGCAGAGGAAACCAGGGCCTCCTTGGCCAAAACGGAAGAATTGCTATGATTTCTACCCTCTCTCTCCTGAGTCTCTGCAGGAACTTGAATATCACTGGGACCGGGGGAAAAGCATATGCTTTGTGGAACTTCCAGTGGTCCGTCAGAGCATCTACCCCGTAGGCTTGGGGGTAACGCCATCTCGAGTAGAATTTCGTCAGTTTGGCATTGTTTGGAGAGGCAAACAGGTCTACTTCCGGAAGAATCCCCAGAGAGATGACCCACTTGAAGGTTTCTGGATGAAGAGACCATTCGTTGTTGTCTAGATTGGTTCTTGACAGAAAATCTGCCTGAACGTTCTGGACTCCTGGAAGATAAGCAGCTGATAGATTGGCAAGATTCCGTTGGGCCCATGCCATGATCGGTTTCACTTCTTCCAGAAGGGAGGAACTGCGGGTGCCCCCTTGCCTCTTGATATATGCGACTGCCGTCGTATTGTCTAGCCGTAGAAGGACCGAGGACCCTTTCACCAAGTGACGGAAAGCCATGATGGCACGAAAAGCTGCCCGAAGCTCCAGGACATTTGAGACCAACCCGAGGGTGGGAAAGTCCCACCTGCCCTGGGCCACCTCTGACAGGCAGTGCGCACCCCAGCCCGTCTGGCTGGCATCCGATGTCACAACGATCCAAGGAACGGGAACGATCGAATGACAATTCAGGAGATTTTCCCGTTGTAGCCACCAAGACAGACTCGCCCTCATAGAGGATGTTATCCGTACAGGAGTGTCTGGATTCCCAGAGCTCCATTGGCGGAGGAAACCGATTTGAAAGGGCCTCATCCTCCACTGTGCCCACTTGACCATGGGGGCCGTGGAGACCATGGTCCCTATTATTTTCAGACACTGTGATGCCCGAAGATAAGGAGTTGACATTGCCGGTTGTATTCTGCTGCGGATCACCGGAATCTTCTCCACTGGAAGAGAGATGGTGCCTCTGGAGGTGTTGAAGAGTGCCCCCAGGAAGATCAAGGATTTTGACGGATCCAGATGGCTTTTCTCCAGATTCAAGAGCCACCCGAATTCTTGAAGGGTGGAGATTACCTGAGATCTGTGTTGCAGAATCTGTGCTTGGTCTTGAGAAAGAAGAAGCAGATCGTCTAAGTAGTGAAACAGTCGGATCCCTTTCGATCTGATCAGAGCTACAATAGCCAGTAAGATCTTTGAAAAGACTCGAGGTGAGGTGGTAAGCCCGAAAGGGAGACAGGTAAACTGGAGATGCACTTGACCCACGGCAAAGCGAAGAAACTTTTGTAGTTCTGCTGCCACTGGGACATGGAAATAGGCATCTTTTAGATCTATGGAGATCATCCAATCTTCTGGTTGCACCACTTGGCGGATAGTGAAGAGTGTCTCCATCCTGAACCTCTCTTTCTTTATGAAAGAGTTCAGATGAGTCAGGTCTATGACCGGTCTCCAAGAACCGTTTTTCTTTAGCACCATGAATAGAGGTGAATAAAGGCCTTGAAACCTTTCTTCGGCCGGAACTGGGATGACAGCACCTTGAGAGATCAGGGAATCTACGTATGACAGAAGAATTGACTTCTTTTCTTCCACGCGAGGTAGAGCCGTAGGGATGAACCGCAGAATTGGAGTTTCTTCGAAAGACCAAACGTGACCATGAGACACAGTCTTGACGGTCCACTGGTCCGTAATCGAGGCTGCCCAAACGTGCGCAAACTGACGTAGACGAGCTCCTACTCGCAACGCTTGAGCAGGCCTGATATCAAAAAGACTTTGTGGTCTCCCGACCACTAGAAGGTGTTCCCTTGTTGAACTTCTGACCTGTAGGTTGAGATCTTTTCCAATTCTTTCTGAACTCACGTCCAGGCCTGTAAGATCGAGCTTCTCTGGATCGATCCGAACTTGGTTTGTGCTGAAATCTTCTGCGGTCAAACAAACGGCGATCCTGAGGGAGGAAACCTGATTTACCACCAGTGGCACGGGTAATGGCACTGTCCAGCTTGTTACCAAAAAGGGACGCACCCTCAAACGGAATCCTGCACCAGGCTTGTTTGGAAGCAGGATCGGCCAGCCAGGGACGTAACCATAAAGCACGTTTGGCCGTGACAGAAGAGAGCATGACCCGCGCCACCAGGCGAATGATATCAATGGAAGCCTCTCCCAAAAAGGCCGTTGCTAACCTTAGTTCATACACAGCCGAGCTTCTGGCTGCTTCTTCTGAGACACCTTTCAGTGTGGTCTCCACGTTATCTACCCAAGCCTCCATAGCTTTGGATGTGGCTGCAAGGGCTAGGGCTGGCTTGCAGGTCATACCAGCTAACAGATAGATCTTTTTGAGATCCGTATCAATTCGTCTATCCAGACCATCTTTAAATGAGACGGAATCTTCCAAAGGTAGGGTAACGTGTTTGACTAGCCTCATCAAGGCTGCGTCTATTGTAGGTGCAGAATCAAGATGCTTCACTTTGTCGGTCTTAAAAGGATATAACCTGGAAAATTTGGACGATAAGGAATTCTTTCTTTCAACTCCATGCCATTCGTCTGTAATGATTTCCCCCAGCTCATTCAGAAAAGGGAAATGATCCCGTTCTTTCTTGAGATGTTTAAAGTATTTCTTCTGTTTTGCTGGGGAGTCTGCTGGCTCTTCCCATTTTAACGCCTCTTTTACCGCTCTTACTAGCGGAGAGATCATGGCAAAATCAAAACCTGAACTTTGGTCTTCTAGGTCATCCTCACTTTCAGAGGAATCCGAGAAGCGACTCGGCTGGGAAGTGCCTGGCTCTACGTCTTCCCTCTGAGGGAGAACTGGAGTATCAGTTGTATGACCAGACAGCCGGTTGGAATCCCAATCCCTTAAGGATTCTTGCACGATCCGCCTGACCAGGGTTTCCACTGGTGGATCTGGGACTTGTTTTTCCTTGATTGCCCGAGAATAGCAGGCATCACACAAGGATCTATCCTCAGGGACTACAGCCCTACAACCCCAGCAAGATTTGTGTGCGGGGCGGTCAGCATGTCGGGAAGACCGGCTTGGACAATCATCATGGCGCCTAGACCTAGACCTGGATCTATGGTGCCTGGATTTGGATGATGCATGGTGATGGCCTGAAGGTGATCTATCCTTTGATCCCGATGCAGGACGTTGGTCAGACCTAAAAGGGCTGAAAACAAAGGAAAGAAAAGCTCAGGCTACAGTAAGCCAGCTGGCAGACAAGCGAGAGTTAAAAGCTAAAGCTCACCTGTTGCGCAGGGACTGGCCACCGGGGGGCGGTGAGGCATCCATTGCAAATCACAGCGAGATAACCTGCAATAGGAAGGATGTAAGAACTCAATCTTACCTTCCCATAGCCGCCTTTCCCCTCCCCCATTCAAGCAGGACTGACCCAGCACAGGACTTACCAAACACAGGCAGAGACACAGCGTGGGGAGGCCGCCGCAAAAGCCCACAGACATCCCAAGAATGACAGCTCCATCAGCTGTTTAAATTTCCCGGGAGCCGTAAAGCCACGCCCCCCCCGACACCACCGCGTCATGGAGGACCGGAAGTGGCGTGCGCACATGCGCAGACCACTTAGGAACCAAGCCTCGCAATGAACACCCAACTGGGAATCAGGAGGCAGGGGGAGGAGCCGAGAGCGACGGCCTGGAACGCAGGAGCGCTCCAGCCGCCATACTAACCAGGAAGCAAAACGATGTAAAATATAAAAGTAAGCAATACATTACCACCAATACCGACAGAAGGACCTGGAACGCTCCTCAACCGGAGACTAGCGTGTGCGTCAGGGCATAAGGGCCTCCCGCTAGTAGCAAGGACGTTTGGCCAAGCGATGCAGCCCACCTCTCATTCAGGATTTATGGCATCTTCCGGCATCATTTCAAATTGCCCGGGTCCACCCAGTAGTACTGAGATTGCTGGACTAAGGTAGAAAGGCATCATCCAGGAAAGCCACACGCCACCAGGTATGTAAGAAAACGCATCCTATAAGGTAAGACTTCTCTTGCGGAAGGAGGACAAAAAAGGAACACGGCTCCTGGCTTGGAGCAAAAATTTATGGGAGTGGGGTCCTATAGGGTAGGAGAGGAGGCGGAGCCTACCCATACGTGTGCTGCCATGGAGTCTGTCAGGAAAAAGTTGTTGCTGCCACTGGATAGGTATAGTAATATGAAGGACAGAAGTAGGCACATTTCTGTATGTAGTCTATGAAGCTAGCGTCACTGACCTCGTTTCTTTGTAATCTGTATTCTGCTTGGAAGTACTGGAGGAGTGGAAGCTGTTCTGGGTATGAATCCAATCTTACCAATAGCGAAAGTGCTTAATGAACTCCTTATTGATTTCTTATGATTTTAATATAATTTATATTTGGAAAATCTACCCTATTAAGGGGACTTGTCCTGGGTTTAATTATTATCCCAAACTTGGAGCCTTCGCATATTTCCTATTGTAGATCACATGGGAGGATATTGGATCTAAACATGGTCACACTGATCACTTTTACATTTTAGGGCTGATGATTGCTATGGACACAATGGGGGGAGATTTACTAAAGCTGGAGTGTGCAATATCTGGTGCAGTTCTGCATTGAAACCAATCAGCTTCCAGGTTTTAGGCTCCATGTACACGGGACGTTGTTAAAAGTCCCTTTGAATGCTGGAATTTTTAGGACATTTGAAACGTCCGTTCAGACGCGTTTGTACCCGCGTTTAGGGGCGTTTGCGTTTAGAACCGTTCCTAGAGGTCAAAAAAATTATTCCCCTTTAAAATGGAAAAACGCGAACGCTAAATGCGGGTCATCGCGTTCGGACGCGTTCGGACGCGTTCGGACGCGTTTGTGCGTTTGAAACGCCGGGAAACACACGTTCGAACGCAAATAATTGCGTTCTAAAAAAAGTCCCTGAACGCAACTGCCTGCAAATGACTGTAAACGACCCTGTGTACATGGACAGATAAGATAAAATGTAGATGGGTTCAGGGGCTTCTGAAAAAAACGCCCAACTGCTCCTAAACGGCCATTTCCAGCGTCCCGTGTACATGGAGCCTTATTGTCAAAGCTTAAAGCGGTTGTTACCCTAAAAAAAAAAAAAAAAAAGAAAATTGGATCCTGCTCCTTTAAAGCATGTTATACAGCACAGTGCTTGTGCTGTGTCATTTGGCCCCCTGTATTACCTAAAAAACCTGGCTGACCCTGCCAGTTTCTCCCCTCCCCCCACCCCCTGTACACTGACCATGGTGTATCATGGCTGCTGAGCCCTGACACCGTGGTCAGCGTACGTGTCGCTGTCATCCGCAACCCCGCACTGTTCTTCTCTCTGCTCCTCTCCCCTTCCTCCTCCCTGCATGCCAGCTCTTACCAATCCTACCCCCCCCCCTCTTTCCTGCTGCTGAAATACCTTTTAGACCTCACACACAAGCTCCTCTGTTATAAAGCCTCCTATACTGCAGTGTATGTCCTTTGTAAAAAAGATGCCTATTTCTACCTGATTTCACAGCGCAGATCGGCTGTTACGTGACTCTTCGAGGCTCCCTTCCTCCCCGGCTGACGTCTTGGCTCTATCCTCCCCGGCTGACGTCTCGGCTCTCTCTTCCCCTACTCCCTGGCTGACGTCTCGGCTCTCTCCTCCCCTCCTCCCGACTGACGTCAGCGGGGGAATCTCAGCCCCTCCCCCTCTGTCAGATCGGGAGAGGGAGCCTCGAGGAGTCACGTGACCGCCGATCTGCGCTGTGAAATCATGTAGAAATAAGCATCTTTTTTACAAAGGACTTCCACTGCAGCATAGGAGGCTTTATAACGGGAGATTGTGTGTAGTTTATAAAGTGGCTTAACAACCACTTTCCCTGCACGAGCTGAAGTTAGAAGCTGATTGGCTGCCATGCACAGCTTCAACAGATTCTTTGTGCACCAGTTTTAGTAAATCCCCCCCAATATGTATGTGTGTACAATTTTGTGGACATATGGCCATATTTTGTGACAAAAGAATGTGGATTGCAAATTTATTGCACTATTTACACTTCATCATACACAATGTTTTAATGTTCATGCATTTGTACAATTTTTATAATATTTATTTATTGTCCTCTTTAGAGTTGTGCACATGTACATGGTTGTAAAACTTAAATTAGATTTCAAAGTGTACATGAAAAACTAACTTTTTATTTTACTGCTTTCCAGTCTTGGACCAGCCTGTTGGCTTTGGGACTATTTAAGACGTAGTAAACAGGTGAGCATTTTTTTCCCATTATGTAATGAAATACTGTATGTTGTTTAAATAGGATTTATAGTTTTGTATATATTTTTTCATGGTCATGTAAGACAGGCAAATAGGAAATATTGAATATTTTGTATTCTCCTTTCCAGCCAGCAGTTGGCACTCTACTCTCTTTTTTTCATGTTTACCAGGCTATCCATAGCTGTTTTGCTAACAAAAAAGGGAAACTCAATTAACATTGTGTTACTATTAATCTACAAAGAATTTGTCTTTCTCTGTCGCTCATTGACAGACGTAGTCCTCTTGATTAATATCAAATTGGGTTATGCTGCCCTCTACAGGAGTAGGACTAGGCAGAAAGAAAACGTTCTGGCTCCACCTTAGGGGCAGTCCCAGAGGGTATATCCTCTTCCTGTCTGCTACAGGAAATCAGTTTTTTTCTGTCTAGTCAGGAGTAAGGACCTAAGTTCCTTGCTGGGATCTTTTGGTCCTGGCAAGATTTTTTTTTAGGTAGTTGTTTTCTCCAGTTTTCCTGTGAGATCTTCAAGCAAATCACCCCGGATCTGGGCGACGGGCTGGATGTTGAGATCCAGTAGTCACCCCAGCCGGCCTACGAGCGCGTGCAGACCATAGCTCCGCGCTGGGTCAGCCGCGACATATTCAAGTAAGTATGCTGGAACTGGGGGACGGGCTGGATGTTGAGATCCAGTGGTCACCCCAGTTCAGCCTACGAGCGCGTGCAGACCTTAGCTCCGCGCTGGGTCGGCCGCGACATAGTCCCACTGGACGCGGACTGACCCTGCGAGTTAAAACACACGCTTGAACGCCAATGACCAGCAGAGTCACGGCGTCCGTATTGGTCGACAGCCCCCCACCTCGGTGGAGAGGGGTTCTGTTAAGAGAGGGTGCCTGTTAGTTCCGGTATGGTGAGTAGATGTTCCCCCTTTCCCCTGTGGGGTTTTTGGGATACGGGCCCCTCTGTGTATGGTCGGACCTTTTTTGGACAATTAAGGTTCCACCTCTAGCCTATGACATATGCACATATCTCCCTGGGAGACTGTGATTTGATTTGAGAGCTGACGCTCCAGCAGGCTTGGTTTGGGAGCTGACACTCCAGCAAACTTGGTACCCCAGTAAAACT
This sequence comes from Pelophylax lessonae, assembly GCF_965119305.1. Lineage (NCBI taxonomy): Eukaryota > Metazoa > Chordata > Amphibia > Anura > Ranidae > Pelophylax > Pelophylax lessonae. The sequence goes on from NC_138769.1 coordinate 295,420,767, forward strand.
TGGTTTGGGAGCTGATACTCCAGCAAACTTGGTTTGGGAGCTGACACTCCAGCAAACTTGGTACCCCAGTAAAACTTGGTTTGGGAGCTGATACTCCAGCAAACTTGAGTTAGGAGCTGACACTCCAGCAAAACTTGGTTTGGGAGCTGACACTCCAGTAGACTTGGTTTGGGAGCTGACACTCCAGCAAACTTGGTACTCCAGCAAAACTTGGTTTGGGAGCTGATACTCCAGCAAACTTGATTTGGGAGCTGACACTCCAGCAAACTTGGTTTGGGAGCTGACACTCTAGGGGAGCTGACACTCTAGCAGCCTTGGTTTCCCCAGCAGGCTTGGTCCCCACGGAAGCCTGGGTCAATTGACTACATTGAAATAGAACAGACTGGCATTTAAGTAGGAGGCAAGCACCTACCTTATATTAAGGGATATAGAAGCTATCGCCATCCTCCCCGCAGGCCGCACTTACAGGCTGCCGCCAGCCTTTCTTAGCCGTTTGCAGGCCGCTGCTGTCCTCTGGCTGTAGACCGCATTAGATCGGCAGTCCGCCGCCATTTTGCTGTAGACCGCATGTTAGACTTCAGTGTCTACATAGGCCGCCCGCAGGTCACGCAGGCCGCCATTTTGCCGTAGCCTGGTGTCTCCTGCAAGGGGGCGGCCATGTTTGATGTGCCCAGCCTACCTCGAGGAGTAGCTGGGAGCGCCGGAAGGCGTGCAAAGGGGGCGGAGTCACTTCCTTTTACACGGGAAAGCTAGTACAGGACTTCCCAGTCTGCATAGGACTACGCTGACAGCAGTTTGAAAGAAACTTCTCTGCATCGGGTGGTGAGCCCTTGGGGTCTCTCTCTCTCTGTGGGGGTCCAAAAGCAGGTACGCTGAGGGGCGCTATCGCGCTGGGGGATTACAGATAAAAAAAAAAAGAGATTTTTTATTTTTCAAATTTTTCACTGGCAAGTGTCCTGGATTAGCATGGACCCTGCCACACATGTATCTCCACCTGATCCCCTCGAGGTGGCTGCAGGACCCTCCAGTTTCCCACTTACTATTGATGCATTATCAGCAGTTTTAGAGTCTTTTGTATCCCGGGTGGAAGTGGCCTGTCAGGGACAGGGCGCAAGGAAGCGACCCTCGCCTACCCCCATTTCATCTGAAACTTCAGATTCAGAGTCTGAGCCTGTCACTGCAGGTGCAGGTACCTCATCTGGGGTTTGTATCTCGGGTACTGTCTCTTCAGACAGTGAGGAGGATGTTTCGGCATCTACCATAGCCCGAGAGGAAGCGTTGGTGAACGCACTAATTGTATCTGTCCGAGAAACCTTAGGACTGCAGGTTACACCGTCAGAAGTAGCTGAGTCTGAGATCCCTTTTGGTACTAATAAACGGACCAAAATGGCGAAAGTATTTCCCTTGCCCAAATGTTTCGGTACTGCAATTAAGGAAGAATGGGGTCATCCAAAACGAACCCCTGCTATTTCCAAACGCATTATTAGGCGTTATCCGTTCGAGGAATCCCTCCTCAAGAAATGGACAGTACCACCTCTGGTGGATTCACCAATTTCCAGATTGAATAAAGCTACGGTTATCCCATTGGAGGACGCTCCGTCCTTTAAGGATCCAGTGGATCGCAAGGTGGAAGCTGTGTCTCACGCCATTTTTTCCCTGATTGGGTCAGCCTTCAGACCAGTAATTGCTATTGGTCTGGTTTCACAAACTGTGACAGAATGGACCAAGTGGTTACGCCGGGACTTAGAGGGGAGAGACATCCCCCAGGCGGTATCAGATCTGCTGGAACAGATGATACAAGGGCTACAGTTAGTCTGTGACGCTGCTCTAGACGCCACTCCATTGTTGGGGCGGGCTTCAATTTCAGCAGTGGTCCTCAGGCGTACACTGTGGCTAAAGTGTTGGTCAGCGGACCAAGGTTCCAAGAAAGCTTTGGCTAATCTCCCCTTTCAGGGGGAGCGCCTATTTGGGGCTAACTTAGATGAGATTATCAAGGATCTCACTGGAGGCAAGAGCACTTTTTGCCACAAAGTACCAAGGGTAAAGGACCTCGTCAGAGACGGGGGCCTTCCTTTTCCGCTCCTAAGAAATTTTTTCGCCCCACGGGCGACAAAGCAAAGCCCTCCAAAACTCCTTCAGGAGGTTTCAAGGGGCGCTGGTCGGGCAAACAAAAGTCCGGCTCTTCCAGACCTGAAAATAAGACTACTAAAGCCTGAAGGTGCGCCCCCACCCATAGCTGGGGTGGGGGGACGTCTTCGCCGGGTTTCCGGATCCATGGCTTTCCAGAATCCCGGACAAGTGGGTCTGCGAAGTCATACGGTCAGGTTACAAGATCGAGTTTCAATCTCTCCCACCGGTGCGATTCTTCCCTTCCAACATCCCACTATCCCCAGATCGCCTAGAAGCTCTGCGGGGGGCGGTCACGGATTTAATGCAACAAGGAGTGGTGGTCCACGTTCCTTGGACAGATCGTTTTCAAGGGTTTTATTCGAACCTTTTCACAATACCAGAAAAGAGGGCAAGGTGCGTCCAATTATGGACTTAAGAGCACTCAATCTTTTTGTCAAGGTACAAAAATTCAAGATAGAGTCCATTCGCACAGTAGCGGCCTCCCTGCATCAGGGGGATTTTCTGGCGTCCATAGACATCTAGGATGCCTATCTTCGCATTCCTATTTACGCAGGACATCAGCGTTTCCTGCGTTTTTCCGTAAAGAGAACCATTATCAGTTTGTGGCGTTACCTTTTGGTCTCGCCTCGGCTCCTCGGGTCTTCACAAAGGTGTTGGCGCTGTTGCGGCAACGAGACATATCGATTCTAGGTTACCTAGACGATCTTCTGCTCCGTGCAGAGTCTCCGCAGACTCTGTTGCTAACTTGGAGATCACCATAACCTCTTTGCAAGAGTTCGGGTGGCTGGTGAACTTACAGAAGTTTTCTCTGGTTCCCACCAGGAGGCTGGAAGATCTGGGTCTAATTTTTAGACACATCCAGGGCAAAAGTGTTTCTCCCTGCGGAGAAACTCCAGAAGTTTCAATCAACTATTCAGTTGTACTATCTGACAACTGGCCTTCCCTTCGGACTTGCATGAGAGTCCTGGGTTTGATGGTGGCTTCTTTCGAAGCAGTATCATTTGCCCAGTCCCATACCCGAATCCTTCAAAAAGAAATTCTTCTCAAATGGAATCGGAATCCAGATTCCATGGACAATCGGATCCGACTGAGCGAGCGGACCAGGAAGTCTCTGGTCTGGTGGCTTCGGTCTCCGATGCTCAGCAGGGGAAGTCATGTCTTCCAATAGATTGGACGTTTTTCACCACGGATGCCAGTCTATCCGGGTGGGGAGGAATTCTCGGCAGAGTATCCGCTCAGGGGCTTTGGTCCCTGGAAGAGTCCAGGTTACCGATAAATGTATTGGAACTGAGAGCGATCAGACTTTATCTGATTCACTGGACTGAGCAGCTCCAGGGCAGCCCGGTTCGGATCCAGTCGGACAACGCCACGGCTGTGGCTTACGTCAATCACCAAGGCGGCACCAAGAGTGTCCTGGCGGCCATAGAGTGACCAGCATTCTTTATTGGGCGGAACGATTGTTCCAGCTCTCTCCGCGGTATTCATTCCGGGGGTGGAAAATTGGCAGGCAGATTATCTCAGCCGTCAGATTCTGGATCAAGGGGAATGATCTCTTCATCCAGAGGTATTCCACCAACTGTGCCTCTGTTGGGGCACCCCGAATGGGATCTGTTGGCATCTCGGCTCAACAGGAAAGTGCGGAGGTTTGTGGCTCGCTCCCGCGATCCTCTAGCAGACGCCGCAGACACGCTGATCGCCCCGTGGCAGTATCAGCTACTGTATGCCTTCCCTCCTCTCAAGTTGCTGCCGAAAATTCTTCTCAGGATAGAGGTGGAGAGAATCCCAGTTACCCTGGTAGTTCCGGACAGGCCTAGTCGGGCCTGGTACGCCGACCTGGTCAGGCAGGTCGCAGACGTTCCTTGGCGACTTCCTCTCAGGGAGGATCTGCTGTCGCAGGGACCGATCTTCCATCTTGCTTTACGATCGATGGCTTAATGGCTTGGCGGTTGAGAGCCAGGTGCTGAAGGACAAGAGATTGTCAGCTTCAGTTATTCCTACTCTAATTAAAGCGAGGAAAGTGACTTCCAGAAAGATCTATCATCGCATATGGAAGTCTTATATCGCGTGGTGTGAATCTCTTGGGTTTCCTCCACGTTCTTATTCGGTGAACCGAATCTTGGCTTTTCTGCAACAGGGGGTTGAGCAGAAGCTGGCCTTGAGTGCTATCAAGGGTCAGGTTTCAGCATTAGCAATCTTCTTTCAGAAGCTTTTGGCTACTCATTCCTTGAATTTCATCCAGGGGGTGCGACACCTGGCTCCGCCAGTGCGCGCGCCTTTACCACCCTGGGATCTTAATTTGGTGCTGTCGGTTCTTCAGAAACCTCCCTTTGAAAATATCAGGGAGATTCCCTTGCTTACTTTATCCCAGAAGGTGGCCTTCTTGGTGGCTATCACTTCTGCACGCAGGGTGTCAGAACTGGCTGCATTATCCTGTTGTTCCCTATATCTGGTGGTTCATAGGGATAAGGTTGTTCTTCGTCCGAATCCATCCTTCCTTCCTTCCTTCCTAAGGTGGTTTCAGAGTTTCATTTGAATAAGGACATTGTATTGTCTTCCCTGTGTCCTAAGCCCAGTCATCCGTGAGAATTCGCGTTGCATTCCTTGGATGTAGTTCGGGTGATCAGGGTATATTTGAATACTACGGATTCATTTCGTAAGACGGATTCACTGTTGTGATCACGGATGGCCCTAAGAAGGGGTTGCCTGTTTCTGCCGCGACCATCTCTAGATGGATCAGACAGACGGTGGTATAGGCTTATTCTATTTAAGGGTCGGGATCCCCCGTTCCCTGTTAAGGTGCACTCTACTCGGGCGCTTAGTGCTTTCTGGGCCTTCCGCCATCAGGCGTCAGTGGTTCAGGTTTTTAAGGCGACTACTTGGTCGTCGGTTCATACCTTTACAAAATTGTATAAGGTTGATGTGCTGGCATCGTTGGATGCCTCTTTTGGCCGCAAGGTTCCTGCAGGCCGCTGTTTGAGGAGACTGTTGGTCTACCTCGAGGGTTTGTTGGGTAGGTCTCATCTGTTTGCTCGATGAGTCCCTTGATACTTCTGGTTGGCTCCGGTTGGGCCTTCTGGATTTTGATTCTGTTCCCACCCCTCATTTGTGGCACTGCTTTGGGACTTCCCAATTTGATATTAATCAAGAGGACTACGTCTGTCAATGAGCGACAGAGAAAAATGGATTTTTGTAAGATCTTACCGTAAAATCCTTTTCTCTTAGCTCATTGACTGACGTAGTACCCGCCCCTCTATCATTGAGTTGGGTTGGGTTAAATTCTCTGACACTGCTTTGTGACAGAACTGATTTCCTGTAACAGACAGGAAGAGGATATACCCTCTGGGACTGCCCCTAAGGTGGAGCCAGAACGTTTTCTTTCTACCTAGTCCTACTCCTGTAGAGGGCAGCATAACCCAATTTGATATTAATCAAGAGGACTACGTCTGTCAATGAGCTAGGAGAAAAGGATTTTACGGTAAGATCTTACAAAAATCCATTTTTTATGCCATTTCCAGGGCCTGCTTGAAAAAAGAAAAATCCTACTTCTGATGTGCATAAGGATGCCACATATGTGTGCATTATTTGTTTTTTTTTTTTTGTACCCTTTTATAGGGCCAGAAAAATGTTCTTATTTTTTTTCTGTATTAGTAAAAGAAAACTGGCCCAAAAAGTGAAAAAAAAAAAAAAAAAAGATTTTTTATATTAGCTGTATAAGTAGTTATTATTCATTTATTACTATGACCCACCATAAAAAAAGGACATTTTCACACTCTTCATGCACATGAGGATACCAGTAAAGGGTGAGCAAGTGGGTAAAGTGTAGGTATGAGCTCAGGCTTGATGGGATTCTAGTCTGAACCTGTCTGAGCGATCCCACCAGGAAGGGGTCATCTGTCCATGGCCAATCCTAAGCAGCGGAGGGATTGCCCGCCCCTCAGCCACATGTAAACAAGGGGTGTGTATACAGAGAGTCGGGGAATGACTCAGCCACCTAAAAATGGCCGTGGACAGCTTCCTAGAGGGAATGTTTAGGTTGGTTCAGACTAGGATCAGAACACACCTGAGGTCATCCCTTGTAAACTGCTCCAAGATATGTATTTCAAAGGTACATTAAGCTGTTTGCCAGGATTTAGACTTTACCTATGAGTCTGAGCCCCCAGGACCATGAGCCTGGAGCAACCTACATCTAATATCACATATTGTGTCACAACTGTTCATTCCCATTTATATAAGGGCAGCTTTATTAATAATATCTTTGTATGGCTTTTCCAGGGAGGGTTCCTTCTTCCTCTCAGTGGTGGGGTAGACAGCTCTGCTGTAGCCTGTATTGTGTACTCTATGTGCCGCCTTGTATGCCAGGCTGTGGATATGGGAAGTAAGTGCACCTATCAAATCCTTTAATAAAATACAATATTAGTAAATGTAAGTAAGATATTGGCAAAATAATACATAAAATACTTGTATTTTGTTCTTCTAGATGAAGAAGTGCTGTGTGATGTACGTCAGATAGTCGGTGATCAATCCTATGTGACTACAACTCCCAATGAGCTCTGCAACCGTCTGTTGACCACTTGTTACATGGCGACTGAGAACTCCTCTACTGAGACTCGAGAAAGAGCCAGCATGCTGTCACAGCAAATAGGCAGGTACCTGAGAAGGCAGAGGACACTATAATGGCCATACACGTAGACATTTGTTATCGATATATAGTAGGTGCAAACGATCACAAAAACAATTGCTTAATCCTCAATTAAAATATAGAATGATGCAACACACGTGGTATTGTGTCACGCTTTTCATTTGACGTAAACTTAAACGTAAATTATGATCGATTTGTCAAAAACATTGCAATTGGAAACTATTCTTCAATTGATCTGTATTATGAACAGTTCTCTGACACACGCAGATATTTGTTTAAGTAAGCAGAAGGGAATTTAAAAAAATTCCAGAGATTGACGTAGCAGAATAAAATTTGATCAAGAGCTTTCTAAATCTATTGAATGGAGGATTTCTGTTTTGGTTCTTTATTAGATACAGTAGATTGATCAATAGACTGTAGAGGATATAGATAAACTGTAGATATGATTGAAATCGATATGATAATATAAATATACATAGATATGGATGATGTAGAATAGAGATATAGATATCTTTGCTTTTCTATCTGAATCTGAAGTAACAATAAAACACGACCTAAAAAATTGTAAATCGTTTTTTTTTTTTTTTTTTTGGATAGAGCAAAGGGGGATTAAAACTACTGCTCGGTTATTTTTACGCTGTCTATATACTGTTTATATTTATCTTCAGTTACTATCCCAGAGATGCAACCTTTTTCCAAATTATCCAAAACCCCAAAAAATAAAAAATAAAAACTATAGATGCACTTCAACTATTTTCAATATTTTTTATTTCAGTTATCACCTGACCCCAACCATTGACACCGCTGTGAAGGCTATTATTGGCATTGGTTATTTTTATGCTGTCTATGTACTGTTTATATTTATCTTCAGTTACTATCCCAGAGATGCAACCTTTTTCCAAATTATCCAAAACCCCAAAAAATAAAAAATAAAAACTATAGATGCACTTCAACTATTTTCAATATTTTTTATTTCAGTTATCACCTGACCCCGACCATTGACACCGCTGTGAAGGCTATTATTGGCATTTTTACTTCCGTGACCGGTAAAGTCCCCCAGTTTCGTGTTCATGGTGGAACCAGACAGGAGAATCTGGCACTTCAGAATGTCCAGGTAACTTCATTCCTTTCATAAAAGCTAAAGCATGTATAGAGGGCTCAGCTTTTCTGTAAATGTTTCCTTTATAATTGTAAAGTTCTTCTGGTGTAAAATGTACCACATTTACCCCCTGCCCAACTTCATGGAATTTTGCTATACTGTAGTTAGGCCCTAGATACAAAGAGCAAGCTGCAGTGGGTGAGGATTGAGTCTCAGAAAAAGGATCTTATCCAAGAAATGTGAATTTTGGGTATTGAAAGCTTTAGGCATTATAAAAACTGCATGGTGTCTCCATAACCATCTGTGGCTTTTACACACCCAACCACTTACACACCTTTACTGACACCACTTCTTTAGGGTAAATAAATCCACCCTGAGCTTCCTAGATCAGTCTACCCAAAATGGATTTTATATTTTTTGTTTTATTTTATTTTTAATTTGTATTCAACATACAGAATTAGGAGATACAATGACAACAGCCTGACCAGTCATACATTAAGGACCATATAAGACAGTGGTATCCAAACTGCAGACCACAGGCCGGATATTGCCCTTTGCTTTCCTTTATCCGGCCCTTGGGCCACTATTCTTCCCACTGATACCAATTTTGGGACACCATTCCGCCCACTAACACCAATGATGGGACACTATTCCTCCCACTGACATAAAAGATAGGACACTGTTTCTCTCACTGACACCAATGATGGTGCACTATTCCTTACCATTCATCACAATGACACCAATGATGGAACACCTTTCCTAACAATGACACAATGATGGGACACCATTCCTCCCAATGACACAATGATGGGACACCATTCCTCCCAATGAAACAATGATGGGACACCATTCCTCCCAATGAAACAATGATGGGACACCATTCCTCCCAATGACACAATGATGGGACACCATTCCTTCCACTGACTCAATGATGGAGACACCATTCCTCCCTATGACACAATGATGGGACACCATTCCTCCCACTGACACGATGGGACACAATGATGGGACGCCATTCTTCCCACTGACACAATGATGGGGCGCCATTTCTCCCAGTGACACAATGATGGGGCGCCATTCCTCCCACTGACACAATGATGGGATGCCATTCCTCCCACTGACGGCAATGATGGGACGCCATTCCTCCCACTGACGGCAATGATGGGACGCCATTCCTCCCACTGACGGCAATGATGGGACGCCATTCCTCCCACTGACGGCAATGATGTGACGCCATTCCTCCCACTGACAGCAATGATGGGACGCCATTCCTCCCACTGACCCAATAATGGGACGCCATTCCTCCCACTGACACAATGATGGGATGCCATTCCTCCCACTGACAGCAATGATGGGACGCCATTCCTCCCACTGACAGCAATGATGGGACGCCATTCCTCCCACTGACAGCAATGATGGGACGCCATTCCTCCCACTGACAGCAATGACGGGAAGCCATTCCTCCCACTGGCAGCAATGACGGGAAGCCATTCCTCCCACTGGCAGCAATGACGGGACGCCATTCCTCCCACTGGCAGCAATGACGGGACGCCATTCCTCCCACTGGCAGCAATGACGGGACGCCATTCCTCCCACTGGCAGCAATGACGGGACGCCATTCCTCCCACTGACAGCAATGACGGGACGCCATTCCTCCCACTGGCAGCAATGACGGGACGCCATTCCTCCCACTGGCAGCAATGACGGGACGCCATTCCTCCCACTGGCAGCAATGACGGGACGCCATTCCTCCCACTGGCAGCAATGACGGGACGCCATTCCTCCCACTGGCAGCAATGACGGGACGCCATTCCTCCCACTGGCAGCAATGACGGGACGCCATTCCTCCCACTGGCAGCAATGACGGGACGCCATTCCTCCCACTGGCAGCAATGACGGGACGCCATTCCTCCCACTGGCAGCAATGACGGGACGCCATTCCTCCCACTGACAGCAACGACGGGACGCCATTCCTCCCACTGACAGCAGTGATGAGGTACTATTCCCCACACTGTCAACAATGGAACACTATTCCTTCCACTGACATCAATGACGTGGCATAATTATATTTGCTATAGATATTAATGATGGAACACTATTACTCCCACTGACACCAATGCTGGGATGCTTTTCTTCACAGTGACCCCAACAATGGGACACTATTCCTTCCACTGACACTAATGGTGCGGCATAATTTTTTCCACTGATATAAATGATGAAACGCTATTCCTCTCACTGACACAAAGATGGGGCACTATTCCTCTCACTAATACCAGTAATAGGGCACTATTCCTCCTACTGATCACAGGCACTATGTAGTCCTTGTCCTCCCACTGATCATGAAGCCTGAGATATTGTCCACTCTTTATGATGCTGGGGCATTTTCTACTCCCACTGACCACAGCCGGCCCACTTAAATTCTGAAGGACAATTAACTAAATCTTTGCTTAGAAGGTTTGGTGACCCCTGGTATTGGATGTAACAATGCTTCTTGGATGGGTGAATAGAGAAGATAATGCCATGTGGTGCATGGCTATGGCAAGGGTATTAGTGCCAGAGCATAGACATGGAATGCGATTGAAAAATCATATTATCACTTTTGAAACTAGAGGGTGTATATAGTTGCTATAGATTGGTCTATTAGACCTCCAATGTCTCCCCGGCCCTCCAATGTAGCAAATCAAGACCGAGACTGATTTATATTGAACATTTGTAAACACCGCTAAGAACTGCACAGATACTAGATTTCAGTTGATTGTGTCATCAATCCAGCACTTCAATCCAGGAAGTAGATGGAGACCCTGGCTTGTGCCTTAGCAAAGATGGTGCCGTCCTTCTGTAGAGAAATGTCAGGAGGAGTATTATGATCTGATATCTGGAATACCTGGAAGTGTTACTCTAATGCATTATTGAGCATGCATGTGTTTAATATGAAACCATATATTTGATGCTAGGTCCACTCTAAATGATATTGTCATGTCACTTCTTTCCACAGGCCCGATTAAGGATGGTGATGGCGTACTTGTTTGCTCAGCTCAGCCTCTGGACACGTGGCTTACCAGGAGGACTGCTAGTTCTCGGATCAGCTAATGTGGATGAAAGGTTAGATCGGCCATTTATATATTAAACCAATGACAATAAATGTAGAATATGAATTGTGACACATTTTTAAGGAAATATAATTTAAAATGGTTGAGAAATCCAGACATCTAGTTTAATTCTAGTCAGAATTCTAGCCGGAATCTTTTTTGGGGGGAAAATAGTTTGTTCTCCAGCCTTTTGTCTAGACCAGAATAACGTCAATTGGCAGGTCTAAACATAACCGCCAATCACGTTTAACTTCCGTGAAACTAAGAGGGGTATATGCTAATGCCAGGAGCCTAGATAATAAAATGGATGAATTGGAAATGTTAGTACATGAGGATGACATAGACCTTGTGGGAATAATAGAGACTTGGTTCGACCCCTCACATGACTGGCTGGCCAATATCCAAGGGTATTCGGTGTACCGGAAGGACAGGGTAGGAAAAAGAGGGGGAGGGGGAGGGGTATGTCTCTATGTCAATAACAATATAAAGGTGATAGAAAGGAGTGACATTACGGATGGGATGAGCATGGATTTAGAATCTGTGTGGGTTGAACTCCATAGGGAAGGAGAAAAGGGAAAAGTAGTTGTGGGGGTTTGCTATAGGCCACCTAACCAAGGGGAGGAGGTAGAGCTGGAATTTTTAGCACTTTTGGGTAAAGTGGCAAGATTAGGATCAGTCATCATATTGGGGGACTTCAATTATCCCGACATTGACTGGGATGAGGGGACTGCACACTCACAGAAGGCCCGTCTATTCACGGAAACCTTACAGGACAACTACATGTCACAGTTGGTGGATTCCCCTACCAGAGAAAACGCAGTCCTGGATCTATTGATCACTAATGACCCAGACATAATCTCGGAGGTAGGAGTCCAGGACAACCTGGGCTCTAACGATCACAGGATGATCACATTTAGGTGTACGTTTAGTAACCGGTGTTAATTCTTGCATTATCACCGTTCTCCTAACACGCTCTAACACCGCCAATTTTAACACTGGCTGTGAGGCTGTTTAGTAAACCGTGTTGTGTTGACTCCAGCTCGGTGATAAGCAGTGTTAGCTATCAGTGTGTTAGCACCGTGTTAGAGAGCTGGGAAGGTTTAACTAGCTGCACAGCAGACATCTTGTGTGTGAAAACCTATGATCCACAGTAAAGGAACATTGAATGTTTCTCAGAGCTGTTAAAAATAAAAAATAAACACATGTAAAAGCACATACACACCCTGACTAATATTCTAAAATATAAATTTACATATTATTTTTTTAAAACTACTATTCCTCCACCATCCTCCACCCTAGAGGATCATAAGTTAATCCTTAGAACTGAATTATGGGGTTAAAATATAGCCAATTAAAAAAAAAAAAAAATTTAAAACCTATACACACCTTTATTAAAATAATAAAGATTTTTTTTTTTTTTTTAAATTACCCTGCCATCCCTCCCACCTTAGCTAACTGCATTCATTTCCAGACACATTTCTTTTTCTCTTTTAGGGCTGGTTCCCACAATGCCTACACATGAATTGTACAGAAAGATACTGTGCATTCCTATGCGATTAAGACTGCATGCACAATGTACTCCATTTGCGATTTTCAGTGGGTGCCAAACGCAGGTTGCAAACGCATTGCATTTTCCCACACCCGCCCGCACTGGACTGCATGGTACAAAAGATCTGATTACAGTGCGGTTTAAAAAGTAGTGAATGCACTACTTTTGGTGCAGCGTGGTGTGATTTTAGCCCATTCAAAACAAATGGGCTGAAATCGCACTGCATAGAACCACATGTAAATCACATAGGAATGCACAGCTCATTTCTGTGCAATGCATGTGTAGGCATAGTATGAACTGGCCCTGAATGGGCTAAAATCGCACTACGCTGCACCAAAAGTAGTGCATGCACTACTTTTTAAACCGCACTGTAACCAGATCGCATGGTACAAAAGTACTGTGCGATCCAGTGCGGGCAAACGCACTGCATTTCCAACCTGCATTTGGGGTGTCATTACCTTTCTATTGACACCCACTGCAGATCACAAATGGAATGCATTTTGCATGCCTTCTGATCGCACAGGAACTCACAGTGGATTTCTGTGTGATTCATGTGCTGGCATGGTGTGAATCGGCCCTTAAAAGTACATATCAATCCTACGTGACAGCTGCCAAGCATCAGACATGCTAAGGCATACATTAATATATTTTTTTCAACCACCGAGTTAAACAAAAAAATGACTTGATTCACACATTCCATTTATGTGGACGGGGGAATTATTTCCACTGAGCTATTGTGGTCTGACCACAGGGATACTTCCCCTCTGTCAGAATACTGATCAGTACTGCAGGCTATAGCTGGCAACACTAATTGATCAGGGAAAACCCAGACAGGCTGGTTGTACAGAAGTCCATCTACCACTTAACTTCTGTACAACCAGCCTGCCCATACATTGATGGAATTTCAGTTGGTCCGTGCTGAACCAGCAAAATTTCCGTCCATGTATGACTGGCTTAAGATAGTGGTCTCATGCAGTAAGAAATATGCACCTCTCTGTCATTGAGGTCTACTGCTCTCCTTTCTCAGCACAGATGTCCACTCTGCTCTGCCATTATATATGCATGATATGTGAGTGCTGCAGACACAGGGTTCTAGATGAACACATACCCTGCCGTCTACAATAGTGTTATCCTGAAGCACTTACTGACCACACTGAGCAGTGAAATTCCTCTTCTACACTGAAAAAAAGGCCTTAACACCTGGTCTGACTAGGTGTTAAATTCAGGAGATTTAACACCAAGTTTACACTGGTTTTAAGACTCTTCTGAGCTAACACGGGTTACTAAACAGGTACATTCCTATACTAACACTGTAGTTATCACAGAGACAACACCGTAAGGTGAAGAGACGTGATATTTGGTTCCTACCTTGGTTAACACGGTTTACTAAACACGTCTTAGGAAATTATCACCTTGATTCTCTGTGATAAAGCCTAACACCACTTAACACCCATTTAACACCGGTTACTAAACGTACACCTTAGTGAAAATAACAATATAACACGGCAAGTGGGGAACATAAGAACCCTAAACTTCAGAAGGGCAAACTTTCCAAAATTGTACTCATTGATGGAAAGGGTAAACTGGGACCAAACCCTGGGATCACTGACCACAGAGGAAAAATGGGAATGCTTTAGGGACATATTAAGCAAATGCATCTTGCAGTGCATTCCTATGGGAAATAAATTTAGAAGAGACAAAGCCAAACCTGGCTGGCTAAACCGTAGCATTAAAAAACTTTTAGGGGAAAAAAATTGGCCTTCAAGAAATATAAATCAGAGGGCACAGTATCGGCTTTCGACCAATACAAGAGGCAAATAAGAAAAGTAAACAAGAAATCAAGATGGCTAAAATCAACTTTGAGAGACAAATAGCGGAGGATAGTAAAAAAAAACCCAAAGAAATTCTTTAAATATATCAACAGCAAAAAAACTAGGGCAGAGCATATTGCACACATAATTCACGATGATGGGAGGATGGTTACAGAGGACACTGAAAAAGCAACCGTGCTGAACGCTTTTTTCTCCCCAGTCGTTACGCAGGAAAAGGAGGGGTACACTGACCATGACTGTATGGTTAGTAGTAATACACAGGACTTGCCACTATGGCTAACAGAGGGTGAAATCAGGGAAAGGCTGGATAAACTTAACACAAACAAATCACCAGGCCCGGATGGCGTACATCCGAGAGTACTCAAGGAACTCAGTAAGGTTATATCCAGACCACTGTTTCTGATCTTTGTTGACAGTATTAGGACAGGAGATGTACCAGGGGATTGGAGGAAAGCTAACGTGATTCCGATATTCAAAAAGGGCCAGAGGCATGTCCCGGGAAATTATAGGCCTGTCAGTTTGACATCAATAATATGTAAACTTCTGGAGGGGATGATAAGGGACTATATTGTAGAGTATGCTAAAGACAACAACCTCATCAGCAGTAATCAGCACGGGTTTACAAATGGGCGTTTTTGTCAAACCAATCTCTTAACATTCTACGAGGAGTTGAGCTGTGAGCTAGATAGGGGGAGACCAGTGGATGTGGTGTACTTGGATTTCGCTAAGGCGTTTGATACAGTTCCCCACAAGCGCTTAATTTATAAAATAAGGTCTGCAGGTATCGACAGCAGGGTTTGCTCTTGGATACGAAACTGGCTAAAAGGCCGTGTCCAAAGGGTGGTAATAAACAGCGCTTACTCAGACTGGTCTGAGGTAGTAAGCGGGGTGCCCCAGGGCTCAGTCTTAGGACCAACCTTGTTCAATTTATTCATAAACAGCATGGAGGTCGGGTCAGTAGTTCGATATCAGTTTTTGCAGATGACACAAAATTGGCTAGGGCAATAACTTCACAGCATGAAGCAGATATCCTACAGAATGACCTGGACAAAATAACGGAGTGGGCAACGACATGGCAAATGAGATTTAATGTGGAGAAGTGTAAGGTATTGCACTTGGGGACTAAAAACATAAAAGCACAATACACGTTAGGAGGGGAACCCTTGGGGGAATCAAAAATGGAGAAAGATCTGGGAGTCTTGGTTGATGATAGATTAGGCAACAGCATGCAATGTCAAGCGGCAGCTGCCAAAGCCAGCAGAATATTAGCATGCATAAAGAAAGGGATGTATTCCAGAGATAAGACTATAATCCTTCCACTTTATAAAACTCTGGTCCGACCACATCTGGAGTATTCTGTCCAGTTCTGGTCGCCAGTCCTCAGGAGGGATGTGTTGGAGCTGGAGAGAGTCCAGAGAAGGGCAACTAAACTGATTAGGGGGTTGGAGGACCTTAACTATGAAGAGCGGCTGCAATCGCTCGATTTATTCTCCCTGGAGAAGAGACGCCTGAGGGGGGACATGATAGCAATTTATAAATATCTTAATGGAGATCTCAGCTTAGAAAAAAAGCTGTTCATTCAAAGGAATTGCATGAGGACTCGAGGACATACAATGCGATTAGAGGAGAAGCGTTTTAACCTCAGGCAACGAGGAGGGTTCTTTACTGTTAGGGCTACAAGATTGTGGAATTCTCTACCACAAGAGGTGGTTTCTGCGGGTAGTATGGTGGCTTTCAAAAGACTCTTAGACTTACAGTGGGTACGGAAAGTATTCAGACCCCCTTAAATTTTTCACTCATTGTTATATTGCAGCCATTTGCTAAAATCATTTAAGTTCATTCTTCTTCCTCATGAATGTACACATAGCACCCCATACTGACAGAAAAACACAGAATTGTTGACATTGTTGCAGATTTATTAAAAAAGAAAAACTGAAATATCACATGGTCCTAAGTATTCAGACCCTTTGCTCAGTATTTAGTAGAAGCCCCCTTTTGATCTAATACAGCCAGGAGTCTTTTTGGGAAAGATGCAACAAGTCTTTCACACCTGGATTTGGGGATCCTCTGCCATTCCTCCTTGCAGATCCTCTCCAGTTCTGTCAGGTTGGATGGAAAACGTTGGTGGACAGCCATTTTTAGGTCTCTCCAGAGATGCTCAATTGGGTTTAAGTCAGGGCTCTGGCTGGGCCATTCAAGAACAGTCACGGAGTTGTTGTGAAGCAACTCCTTCGTTATTTTAGCTGTGTGCTTAGGGTCATTGTCTTGTTGGAAGGTAAACCTTCGGCCCAGTCTGAGGTCCAGAGCACTCTGGAGAAGGTTTTTGTCCAGGATATCCCTGTACTTGGCCGCATTCATCTTTCCCTCAATTGCAACCAGTCGTCCTGTCCCTGCAGCTGAAAAACACCCCCACAGCATGATGCTGCCACCACCATGCTTCACTGTTGGGACTGTATTGGACAGGTGATGAGCAGTGCCTGGTTTTCTCTACACATACCGCTTAGAATTAAGGCCAAAAAGTTCTATTTTGGTCTCATCAGACCAGAGAATCTTATTTCTCACCATCTTGGAGTCCTTCAGGTGTTTTTTTAGCAAACTCCATACGGGCTTTCATGTGTCTTACACTGAGGAGAGGCTTCCGTCGGGCCACTCTGCCATAAAGCCCCGACTGGTGGAGGGCTGCAGTGATGGTTGACTTTCTCCCATCTCCTGACTGCATCTCTGGAGCTCAGCCACAGTGATCTTTGGGTTCTTCTTTACCTCTCTCACCAAGGCTCTTCTCCCCCGATAGCTCAGTTTGGCCGGACGGCCAGCTCTAGGAAGGGTTCTGGTCGTCCCAAACGTCTTCCATTTGAGGATTATGGAGGCCACTGTGCTCTTAGGAACCTTAAGTGCAGCAGAAATCTTTTTGTAACCTTGGCCAGATCTGTGCCTTGCCACAATTCTGTCTCTGAGCTCTTCAGGCAGTTCCTTTGACCTCATGATTCTCATTTGCTCTGACATGCATTGTGATCTGTAAGGTCTTATATAGACAGGTGTGTGGCTTTCCTAATCAAGTCCAATCAGTATAATCAAACACAGCTGGACTCAAATGAAGGTGTAGAACCATCTCAAGGATGATCAGAAGAAATGGAAAGCACCTGAGTTAAATATATGAGTGTCACAGCAAAGGGTCTGAATACTTAGGACCATGTGATATTTCAGTTTTTCTTTTTTAATAAATCTGCAACAATGTCAACAATTCTGTGTTTTTCTGTCAGTATGGGGTGCTATGTGTACATTCATGAGGAAGAAGAATGAACTTAAATGATTTTAGCAAATGGCTGCAATATAACAAAGAGTGAAAAATTTAAGGGGGTCTGAATACTTTCCGTACCCACTGTACATCTCAAGGATCAGGACATTAAGGGCTATTTGAGATGATTACAGCCACACACACCTACACAGGTTGAACTGGATGGACTATTGTCTTTATTCAACCTCACCTACTATGTAACTATGTTATGTCCATAGCTGCCCCAAGCCTCCAGGAATAATCACTTTATGCATCCCAGAAGGCTTTGCGGCAATCTAGAACACACCATGCATGTGAGTGTCACCAGGGGGCCTGGCTGCACCCAGGAAAGACCGCTTGACACGTGATGGTAAGTACAGAAGATGGCAGACGTGGGCTCAGTGTGCAGTGGAGGATTGGTGGGTTAAAGCAGGACAACACTGGACTTGTGTGAGTATGTATTTTGAAGATATCCCAAGAAACCGTAGAAGGTGAGGGGATAACAAGGGGGGGGAGGGGTGAAGTTCCTCTTTAAGACATGATGCCCGAGATACTGAAAAATAGATCTGAGGTTTGTAAACTCTTTTAAAACCAACATTGTTTTAGGGTTTTGTTGTGACTATTTTTTTAAAATTCACTGTGCAAATGCCTCAAGAATTTGCACAACCCTCAATAATAATGCTCTTAACATAAAATCTTGCGCTTAACATGTCTAATAAGTTTTATTTCCTAGGATTTTCAGTGCCATCCTAGTGCCCATAATGTGGTATTTTCCTAAAATACCTCAGTCAGGAAAATACTACATTATGGCCACTAGATAGCGCTGGCAATCCTAGGAAATAAACATATGAGGCAGATTACTGTGATTTTTTTTTCATGGTGGCTGTGTGAATGCTTGAAATATTTGCACACACAAATTTTTTAAAAAACCTTTCACAGCACTTCTCGCCCCCTGATGTTTTTGAAATAACCTTTAAAATGATTTACAAATATTAAGTTCCAGTCAGCATCATTTTTATACTTTTGTTTATTAAAGCCTTCGAGGATACCTGACAAAGTACGACTGCTCCAGTGCCGACATAAACCCTATTGGTGGGATCAGTAAAACAGATCTGAGAAGATTCATCGGCTATGCTATCGATACATTTCAGCTCAGCGCACTGACAAGGTGGGTGAAGATCAAACTTCCATCTGAATAAATGTGGTGCAAAACAGGACAGTCCACCCAACACTGCTATTGTGGAGTTTGTTTCTGACTGGTACTCCATACAGAGCTGTAAGAACCAGAGACAGGGAGGGGCTTGGATCCTTTCGCTGAATATTTAGCTGTGTGTGTAATCTGAATAGCCTGACCAGGTGCAGATAAAATTGCCTTCTGTTTGTAGCATAGTGGTAAGCTGCTGGAAGCTTGCAATCATCATTCTAGCACTCCACCTACTCCCTGAATCTACTCGTGTGCACTATTTCCTGACTGTCTTTCTAATATTTTCCTGATTTCAAAAATAAAATGTGTACTTCATAGTCCTGATCTGATGGACTGAAATCATCCTAAACTCATCATGTTTTTAATATTCCAGTATACTGTCTGCCCCGCCAACAGCAGAACTGGAGCCGCTCACAGATGGACGCATATCGCAAACTGATGAGGTAGGACAGTCATTGGTCTCTTATCATACAGTCTCTTCCTTGTTCTGGTCCATAGTTAACTTTATTTTTTTTAAGTTTTTAAACTGTTGTTTGATATCCTTTAAATAAATGGCTCTAAAATCATTATTAAAAAAATATATATATATTTAATTAAAAGCTATTATCAGCAAAGTGAACAACCTTTACTCCTTAATAGCATTAAAACACAGACCAACCTTAGAGAACTAGACCACACATTAGAGAACTAGACCACACAGCTTATAACAAGTATGGTAAGTTCCATACGTAAAAAAAAAAAAAAAAAAGTGTGTGTATATGTATGTATGTGTGTGTGTATGTATATGAGTGTATATATATATATATATATAATGTTTATATGTATATATAATGTATAATGTTTTATTTATTTTTTTTGTAAGCGCCAGGGTGCAGGGATTGATTGTATAAATAGTATGTATGTTACTGTGTGTGTGTATACATATACATACACCTACATACTCAGTATATGATTAGATGGACACCTTAAAGACCACAACATACAGGGGTATACAATGTACGGTTAATAGCAAACACACACACACACATCATAGGTTGAACTGGATGGACTGATGTCTTTTTTCAACCTCACTAACTATGTAACTATGTAATATATATATATATATATAATTGACCTATAAAAAAAATGGTTATAAACTGTGTGGTATGGTATGCCAAATAAATGTGTGTGTGTGTAGATAGAGATAGATAGATATATATATATATATATATATATATATATATATATATATATATATATATATATATATATAGTGTGTGTGTGTGGAAAAAAAAAATATATATATATATATAATATAGAAAGGCCAGTTCTGTCTGCTTGCTTGTTGTCAGACTGTGCATAACTGACAAAGCAGATGGTGCCATCTCTGCCAAGAGCCAGACTTTGTAATCCGTAATAGTTGAGGGCTTCATTTTTAGTTTTTAATAGTCCTATTTGCTGCAGCAAAGGTTAGTATAGCTAGTTCTAGAGAGGCCCTGAGAAGCGCTGTTGATTGGAGCACAGGGCAGGAGAAGAGTCTAAATGCTGCCCTCAATGTTAAGCAGTAGCTTGACTCTCTAGGATGTGACGTGGGCTGCTTTAACCCATGTAACCGCAACAGGAGTCTGTACCAGAGAAGCCCTCAATTATTACTGTTTATGTGGCCAAGTTGCCTACACAATATCTTAGTGAAGTGTTTTTTTAGACTCATTGACGTGCACAGGGGGTGTGTCAGGTGTGCCTGGGCACACCCTAATCACTATGTGTGATGCCGATTCCCCCTATTGCCTGGGCCTTCCCCCGTGCTACGCCCCCCACAGTGCTGCTGGCTTCCCTCTTCTCCCCCTGGCTGCTGTGGGGGATGTTTGAGAATGGAGAGTGGGGGAAGGGGCTAGTAAATATGTAATTTACCAGCCCCTTCCTTTTCTAAATGAACACAGCGAACACACTCACCCACTGTGTTCATTTTGTTTACTATGCTTCAGTTGGCAAATGAAAAGGAAGCCACTCAGCACAGAGTATTATCTTGTTCATGCACTGTCCAGTGGAGCTGAGGCTGCAGAGAAAGGCATGTGTGTTTGAGCTTTGGGGTGCATACCCTAATGCAATAGGCTGCACACACCTATGATCCGACTAAAGTATTTTACATGTTAGTTGATTTCTATCCATGCTCGAATACTTTTCTAACCAACGACCCCCTACAGGAGGATATGGGAATGACATACGATGAGCTTTCAGTCTATGGAAGGCTAAGAAAAGTTGTAAAAACTGGACCGTACAGCATGTTCTGCAAACTAATTCTTATGTGGAGGATGATATCACCTAGACAGGCAAGTACAAAGTCCATTGTGCACTATAACAGGTTCAAACATAAGGCAACCTAATACTTGGGTGCACGTGGGAAAAGGGTTAGAACTTCTTCATTTTTTTTAGGTGGAATTCTGCTTACTTAGAATGATATATAATTATGGTAAAAAATGTGAGTCAAAGAAAGTTTGGGATGGGACCAGCCCTATATTTATTTGTACCAAGAAAAAGGAGGGGAATAGAGTGATCTAACCCCACCGGAAAGTGGGCTTTTAAATGGTACCTCCCTAAAGATATATAATAATACAAATCTTTTGTTAAAAATGTAACAAAAATATATTAAAAAATCCTATACATAGCCTTATTCCAACCAGGGCCACAAGAAAGAGGGGCCCCTGGGACAAAATACATACAGCGACATCAATAATGTACGGCGACATCATATATTACATACAAAATACATACAGAGACATCAATAATGTACGGCGACATCATGTATTACATACAAAATACATACAGCGACATCAATAATGTACGACGACATCATATATTGCATACAAAATACATACAGAGACATCAATAATGTACGGCGACATCATATATTGCATACAAAATACATACAGAGACATCAATAATGTACGGCGACATCATATATTACATACAAAATACATACAGCGACATCAATGTACGGCGACATCATATATTACATACAAAATACATACAGAGACATCAATATATTTTTGTACATTTTTTAACAAGATCTTTGTATTATTATTTATCTTTTGGGAGGTACCATTTAAAAGCCCTCTTTCTGATGGGGTTAGGTCACTCTTTCTTCCCCTCCTTTTTCTTGGTACAAATTCTGCTTACGGTACTCCTTGTGCTGGTGACAGCTAGCAGACAAGCAAAGCAAACTGAAATAGGATGCCTCCTTTATGCTGTCCTAAAAAGGGAAACAAAGTTGCTTTGGAGTTGAACATTAAAGGGTCAGACCACTCAAAAGTGATATTTTAGGTAATGGTGAAATCAGTCCCCGGGGTGTCTTGGTTATTCCGAAGAAATCTCCTTGCCATTGTTCCTGTCTACCCGGGAATTTTATATGTTCTGCCACCTTTTGTGTGTTCCAGCTCCCTAATATTTAATGACTAAACAAACTGGGTGAGTTGGTAATGCTTTTTAATGGTCACGGGAGGTGTGCAGACCCAGGAACCTAGCACCGAGATCTCGCCAATAAAATCCCTAGGAGATACTCAATATGGCCAAAAGATACACTTGACCATCACACCAACTGTATGACCAAAAGTGTGTGGGCAGCTCTCCAAATTATTCACTTCAGGCGTTTTAGTAAAAATTATTTTTAACTACCATATTTATCGGCGTATAACACGTGCCGGCGTATAACACACACCTCAATATTTGGAGAGAAATTTCAAGAAAAAAGCTTAAATTTAAAATAAACAGCTTTGAACTCAGAACATTTTTTTTTTTTTTTTTTTTATCAAATGACATCTCACCATGAATGCAGCCTCATCAGCAGTGTCCAGCAATGCAGCCTCATCAGCAGTGTCCATATATGCAGCCTCATCAGCAGTGTCCATATATGCAGCCTCATCAGCAGTGTCAATCTATGCAGCCTCGCAAGCACAGTAGCCATATATGCAGCCTCGCAAGCGCCATTGGAACTATCCAAATCTGTTTTAAAGAAGGCCGGGCCGGAGAAGGAAGGACGAGCTGTCATAAGAGCAGAAGGGGGCGGAGGAGAAGGGAGAACGAGCGATCGCAGTCATCGGAAGTCCCGCCTCCTCTGCCGAGACGTGTGACGTCTGTCATAGGCGGGACTTCCGATGACTGCGCTCGCCCGATGACTGCGCTCGCTCGTTCTCCCTTCTCCTCGGCCCGGCCTGCCCCCTTCTGCTCTTGGCGATGCTTCCTGGCCTTTTTTTTTTTTAATTTGTATTTAGTTTTTTATACTGGTAATGGTGGTGATAGCAGGAATGTGATGCATTGGTCAGTCTGACACCAACTGACACTGGGTGGGAACTGGCTGACGCTGACATCACCAGTGACACTAATACCGTGATTAGTGATAACACTATACACTGTGACTGTACTGATGACACTGGCTGGGAAGGGGTTAACATCTCAGAGTAATCAAGGGGTTTAGAGTGTGCCTAAGTGTTAATGTGTGTATTATGTGCTGCTTTTTACTAAATACAGTAAACCCCCCTCCATTGCGGGGGTTACGTTCCGGACCCATCTGCGAAAAGTGAAAATCCACGAAATAGAAAAACCCTATTAAAATACACTGTAGGAATGTTTAACTGTCACTGTACTTTTAAAAGCATTTTAAGGTCTTTAAACACACTTTTAAGACAATAGAAACTCATTTAAACACATAAAAGATACTGAGAGACAGAGCAAGAGCTATGGAAAACACAAAAATATTTAATTTTCATTGATTTAATTAGTAAAATAACATTACAGAAAAAAAACGCAATATACCGGGACCGCAAAAACTGAACCGCTATGGAGCGGGGGTTTACTGTATCTTTGTTCCCTCTCCCTGCGCGCCCTGTACCCGAAAGAGGCCAGCGACTTACTACGTCAGTGTGTCTTTAGGAGCCGCCCGTCCGCAGTACAAAGCAGACAGGCAATCCTAAAGAGGTTAATACAAAGACATTTTAGACAGTTGTGCTCTCTTAACCTTGTGGTAACAGTTTGAGGAAGGCCATTTTCTGTTTCAGTATGACTGTACACCTGTGCACAATTCCAGCTCCATGAAGACATGGTTTGGTGTGGAGGAATATAAGTGTCCTGTACAGAGCCTTGACCTCAACCCTACTGAACACCTTTAGAAATTGAAATTTGGAAAGCAGATTGCAAGCCAGGTCTTCTCATCCAATGTCACTACCTGACCTCACAAATGTTATTTAGCTGAATGGGCACACATTTTCACCAACGTCTTCCACTTCTTTCCAGAAGAGTGTACGTTGGAATGGCTGTAGGTGGAAGCCATTGTCATGGTTTTGGAATGGGATGACCAACAAGCAAATAAAAGTGTGATGACCAGGTGTCCACCGACCTTTGGCCATATAGAACATAAAGAATATGTCAGGTGCTCTAACAATACCGTGGCTACTAAACTCCAGAATATCAGTTTTGGGTGGACTGATCCTTAAAACTGAACTTCAGCTTTTGATATTTACATAGTTACATAATGGCTGAGCGCTGATACTCTACTGTGTTCCGGGTATGAGACCGGAAGTCTCGACTCCAACCCGGACACAGCATGGTATGCTGTATGTGGCCACAGCTCAGGGCCGGCGCTACCACTAAGGCAAATTAGGCAGCCCCCTAGGGCACACTGCAGCCAAGGGCACCCGCCGCTGGTTTCCCTACTCAGTCCCACTGCCGCCTGTGCTGTGCAGCCGCCCTGGACCATCACTAAATGTAGGTGCCGCGGCAGCACTGAGGAACAGACCTGATGTCACAGTCTCCAGAGACCTGACAGTGACAGAACAGAGGCAGTCCGCGCCTCTATGATCAATGACAGACAGGACACAGTCTGTGACTTGTCTGTCTCTCTCTCTCAGAAACTCTCTGGTGCCAGTCCAGCTTTGGAAGTGGTGATCGTCCGATTCGTCCATCCCTGGCTGGTCCCTCTCATCAGTGCCATCACTCCCATGATGAGCTCTGCTCTGCCCTCTCCCCCCCCCCCCTCCTCCTCCCTACTATGACTCTGTGTAACCATGTACTTGTGTCAAAAAGGATCCTGTTGCATTGCTTCTTTTGTGTGAAATACCCAGTCCTTCTTCCAGTCTCCATCCTTTCCTATTCCAAATTACATTGTTGCCTCTGTCCATTTTATTTCAGGTAGCTGAGAAAGTGAAACATTTCTTCAGGATGTACGCCATTAACCGGCACAAAATGACGACCCTGACGCCTGCATACCATGCCGAGAGCTACAGCCCAGATGATAACCGGTTTGACCTCCGACCTTTCCTGTATAATGCATTGTGGGTGTGGCAGTTCCGCTGTATTGATGAACAGGCAGGTCTCTTTCTATTGTTGTGGCTGCATGAGAGTTCTATTAAACTTTTATAATGAATCTGTCATGAGAGATATACAGGGACTGCTATTGTAGACCTCCTTCTGAAAATTCCACATACCTGGCTGTTATGCTGAGCCCCTGGCTTCGGTACTTGAGTCACTGACAAGTCTGCACAAAACATTGCAGAAAAGTCAGAAATCCCTATCTGTATATTTGATCACTGACTCATTGTTGAAGCAAAGGATGTGTGACAGCCAGACAACTTAACTTTCAACAGAGATCTCCACTATGACTACTGCCATGTTTGCCTCCTGACTGGTTTCTCTTCTTGTAGATGTATTTCTTCTTAATAATTACCCACTTGAGCCCCCGAAGGTTTTACCCCCTAATGACCAGGCCATTTTTTGCGATACGGTATTGCGTTACATTAACTGACAACTGCACTGTCGTGCGACGCTGTACCCAAATAACATCAATGTCCTTTCTTTCCCACATCTCTGCGGTTTTTCTTTTTTGCGCTATAAACAAAAAAAGACCGACCGTTTTCAAAAATGTTTCTCTTTCTGCTATAAAACATATCCAATAAAAAAAATTGAAAAAATCGAATGCCTTCATAAATGTATTCCGCTACATAGTTTTGGTAAAAAAAAAAATCCCAATAAGCATATATTGATAGGTTTGCGCAAAAGTTATAACGTCTACAAACGATGGGACATTTTTATGGAATTTTATTATTTATTTAATTTTTTACTAGTAATGGCGGTGCTCATCGATTTTTAGCGGGACTGCAACATTACGGCGGACAAATCAGACACCTAACTCTTTTGACACTTTTTTGAGGCCCAGTTACACTAATACAGTGATCAATGCTAAAAATATGCACTATTACTGGTACTAATGACACTGGCAGGGAAGGGGTTAACATCAGTGGTGATCGAAGGGTTAAATGTGTCCCTAGGGGGTGCTTACTAACTAGGGGGGGGGGGGTGCTCTGACTGAGGTAAGACAGAGATCCATGTTCCTGCTTAGCAGGAACTCAGGATCTCCATCTTCTCCCCTGTCAGAAAGGGCGATCTTCCTTGTTTACATAGACAGACTGCCGTTCTGCCTCTCCTGGGAACGATCATGGGTGGTCAGCGGAAATCGGGTCTGCGGGACTCGCTGATTGGCAATCCCTGTGTCCAATCAGCACATGATCGCGCCTTCGGCGGTGCACGTGCACCCCCCAGTGGCTATTGCACGAAATTGCGTACAGGTACGTGATTTCGCACAATAGAGCCGACCTGCCACAGTAAAAAGGCGGTTGGCAAGTGGTTAACAGTTGTGCAGTGTGATGCAATTACACTTTGCTATATCTCACTTTAGCTGAACACTTTTTTTAGTGTTTACATATTTTTTGTTTTCTGTCGGGCAGGCAGCACAAGCAGACACGCACCCTTCTTGTATTGTTTATCAGCAACTTCAAGAGAATCTTCCCCTTTGCTAATTCAGAGAATAGTGACAGGCTCCCTTTACAGGCTAGTCACGCACCTTGTAATAAGTAAAAACCGAGACACACACAGCGAGTAAGACCAGTAATAGAATTAGAGATGTAAAGACAAGCTTCAGTCTCGTGCCACACCCACTGACGCATTTCACCCTCACGATTAAGCCTGTGGAAAGGTAAAATGCGTCAGTGGGCATGGCATGATAGAAGACTAGCTGAAGACAGTCTTTACATTTCTATTTCCATTGCTGGGCTAATCTACTGTTTGTGGCTCTGGTATTTCTTTTTAGGGGGTAGTGATACTGGGCCAGATAAGCTGTTTGGCACCTTAAAGTGGTTCTAAGGTTTTTTTACCCTAATGCATTCTATGCGTTAAGGAAAAAACTTTCTGTACTGCAGGATTTCCCCCCCCAGCATCCCCCTTTATAGTACCGGAGTACGATCAAATTCTGCTCTCGCAGCTCTCTCCCTCCTTATTGAGCAGATTGTTAGCAGCTGGAGCCATTGGCTCCCGGTGCTGTTAATCAAATACTATGTCAAGGGAGAGGATGGCGGGGCAGAGCCGCCCATTCTGTGTTAATAGATGCAGACAGGGTGGTTCGGGAGCGAGCGTGCACGGGTGCCCCAGTGGAAAGCGGGTTTCCGTGGGGGCACTCGTCTAAGAGGAGGTGCTGGAAATGACAGTGGGGAACCCCAGAATAAAAGGATCGGGGCTGCTCTGTGCAAAAGCAGTGCACAGAGCAAGTAAGTAGGACATGTTTTTGTTCATTTAATAAAAAAAAAAAAAAAAAAAAAGGTTTATTATCACTTTATGTGATTTTGGAGTCGCCAGGAGGGGAATACACAGTTGCGCAGACCGGCGCATTTTGCTATACGTCCTACCATTCTTTCACCACTCCACCATTCCATTCTGTTTTTGTAGCCCTCAGAACTTCCCGGTACTTCCAGGTATGAGGGAGCATGTTGCCTTTTCCCTGTACCAGTATGTTGTGATTGGGCCTGAGGAGGAGGGCAGAAGAATATTAAAGTATAACTAAAGGCAAAACGTATTTTAAATTTTGGATAAATTAGAGAGGGATTAAAATGCTTGTCAAGTTTTATTGCTGTCTGTGTTAAGGAGATTCACCTGTCTGTCCTTTTTACCATTAACAAAAGTGAAAGTAAAAAAACATGTTGGGTTGTCTCCAGGAAAATAATAGAGAGAAAATCTTCCAATGGGGACACTAGTTCTGGTGACATGGGGGGGTCCCCAAGGAATTCCCTTAATTTGCAGGGATTTCCTCCCACTTCCTGTTTGGCTATGAGACCGGAAGTGAAGAGAAATCTCCTCAATGGAACACAATAGAACACAAATGGCGAAACAAATCTGACAGCGGTTATAACCCTCCGTTATAAATAAAATTACCTATAGTTCTACTTTAAAGCTGAGCTCCAGGCTTTAAAAATAAAAAAGTTGCAGCTGTGATTGTAGTCCCCTTTTAACACATCGTTGTACACAGTTCTCTTCTTCACCACAAGATGTCCTCAGTCTTCCGGGTTCAATGACACTGTGAGACTGAAGGGTGTCATGAGCCCCCTGAACCCCACATCCAGTATATTGATGCAGAGTGCTGCTCTGATGTCCCCACATTAGCTCCACTCTCTCCATCATCCATCACTAGGAGAAGATCAAAGAGGATCCAGCATGTCATGTGCTGGCCAGTACACATCGGAAAAAAAAAAAGAAAAACAAGCAAAACATACAGTTGTAGTGGACTTAATGGAGGAAGTATACCTGTCAAGAGAACCAGTCACTCTGCTCTGAATGGGCAAAGTGACAGATTCTCTTTAACAGGAGAAACGCCTGGCTGACTATTTTGCTGTACATACTGTAAGTACTAAATGTCAGCTGAACCCTTACATAAGAGCTGTTCAGGTTCCAGCAGGTATAACATTATTTTGCTTTTGTTGCATTGTATTAGTGGAAAGCCAATTTAAATACGACCACTGATCAGTACTACTCAACTGTCCGCTGCAGCAGCCAGTTGTACCAGATGGCCCAGCATGGGGATGAGTGTGATTTATATTGTGGTGATAGAAGTATTTGCTTTTTAGGAGTAATTGATGGTGAAGAAATTAGCATTGATTGTTAAATTATATTTTAAATGGCTTCTTTTTATTTTAGGTGTCTTCTCTTGAGGAAAGTAGAATGGGAGAGGTATCTGGAGAGGTGGATTGAAGAGAACCGGTTGCATTCATTCTTTTCTTAATATAAGACCAAAGGTGATCAGAGGGTCACTGCACTGAAAATTGAGGTTTACAACTTCAGACAAAACTTTATTTTTCTAGTGTGGTGGGGGGTTACATACTATTTCATGCTTTTATTGTTATTAGTACCCCCACTGCAGGAATTTGAAATCTCCATTAGTCCTAATGACTATTGCCATTGGGAGAGAAAGTGATGGGAAATCCAAAATGTAAGGGCCTGTGCACATTGGTGTGTGGAGATAAGGGACTCACATTTATTGTTGGGTATTCATGTGTTACATTAGGCAGCAGATTTACTTTGCAGAGTCTGCCAATGCACAATGCACCATGTTCTTTCTTGTCCATTGAGGGACGCAAGAAGTTCTTCACCCTTAGGTTATACTGCCACCTAGTGGATGATATGATAGTCTTTTCTTTATCTTCTCTTAAAAGACTTGCCTATCTGATACTACCCTTTTTTTTATTAGATTTTTTTTGCCTCTTCAATCAAGACCCTTTTCTAAATTGCTGCTGGAGCCTTATGTGTTAGTTTGTGTCTGGTGCAGTCATCCTCAGCCTGGCTTTTGGAATACTGTATTCAGACACTGCTGTACTGTATGCAGAGATAGCCTGGAAGCGACCTTCAGGCACTGAGTTCCACGTGGGACAATTTCCAGAACTTTAGGACTAACATTAGTCCTAAAGTACCCCCAACAAGCCATGTTTTGAAAATTTCCGGTAGTGATCATTTAGATGTGCACCAGCCTATGCCACTCCTCTGAAAAGCAATCCATTGATCACTTTTCAAAGAGTGGTTATTGGGTGACTAGGAGGCGATATGTCACCTCCTCTCTGCCTGTTTTAAACCCAAAAAGCGCAAACCACCTTGAATTGATTGGGTTTGGTGACAGGTGGTTTCATTTTTACAACTCAAAGACGCTGCATGTTCTTGTTTAGGTGGGCGATCAGGGGTTGTCAAACTGTGGTTCAACTGCCTGCTTTACTACCCCCTTGCCACCACTGTGAATGACGCTGACCCGGTAAGACCCCTGGTGGCCTCTTCATGGGCTCTTCCATATCCTTTGGATCTTCTTCTGTTCCGAGGAGTGATTCATCCTGAATGATTTTTGTACTGTAGACAGCAGTATAACCCAAGAAGGAAAGACTTTGTGTCCCTCAATAGACTACAAGAAAATGAGTACAAAAATCAATTTTTTTCAATGGAGCACACCAGAAATGTGTTGCTGTGCGATTCTGAGGTACATCAGGTTCCATTTAAAATCAATGGCACTTCAACCCCTGTTCTATGCCATACCACGCTCTGCGGTAATGTGCTGTAAAAGCAAGTTATTTATTGTGTTTTTGTAACACAGTAGGGTAAATATTGTAGGCCCCAGTATGTGAATTTCCATAATTTGGAGCAGATTTCCAGGTACTTTCTGCTATGTCTTTGGAACAGGAAGTGCACGAAAATCTCCCTAATGGGGACACAGACAGAATTTAAAACCTGACATTGCTTCTGGCCCATTCACGCTCAATTCTAAAACCCATAATAAGCAAAGATTTGGCTGGAGTCACCCTATAAAGTTAACCTAGATATAATTTTATCTACTACTACTACTATAGATATGAATGTTAACATTTACTAGTATCGTACTACCAGTAAATCATACTACTACCTCTGAAAATGTCTTCACTGTTCTTTCTCCTTACTACATGGAAACCATCTTTATTTAGGCATCAATCGGGGTCAGCAACAACTTCTGGAACTAAAACTAGTCATACACACACTTCTCTTGTTCAGTCTGCAGGCTGAGCAAGAGAAATATAATAACTTTTTCCTTTCTTTCTAAATAACATGAATGGAGAGCAATCTATGGTGCTGGCTATTGTATTTAGGCAGTGCTGCGGCTTCAATACCCCAAAAGTGACTGCATTTGATAGACCGAAATCAGAAATTTAATAGACCTAAATTCAAGATGTTAAGATGTTTAAGATGCTGGCTCAGATATAACACAATCCTATAAAATTGCTTTGGCTTGCTGAGGTGTGCCTTGGCTAGAGGTTTATTTGCTATACCTTAACTTACATAGCTGTGTTTCAAAACTTTTGTATTTCTGCAACCTGAATGTCCTGTACCCTTTTTTCTGAATGTTAAAAATTATTAAAATTTGAAAATTGTCAGTTCTCAAAAAAAATTCCTTTGGCTGCCAGTAACATTTATGTCCTTTGCTATGTACACACATAGCTTCATACACCTCAGCAAACTCCTGCTTCCTCTCCGAGACCAACCAGCATACAATCCATCATCCACAACTACTTCCTGAGCTGCCTCTCATTCTATGACCTTCCAGCATAAAAATCCATCACAATCTCACACAAGATCGCCACATTGGTGCCACCTTGCGACCTGCCACTGAACAGTAATTACTGGGCAGGAAAAAGTTTAGGCGGCCATAGATGGTTTGAATCTTGGCAGGTTTAGCAGGGACCGTCTGAAATTCGATCCATGCATGGGCAGGCTTTTGTATCCAAGGCAATCCATCAATCAACTTGGGTACAATTAGCATGTTGGATTTTCATATGCAATTATTGGACTGCTAAAGCCGCTGGGAACCTCGTTACTGTGATCGGTGATGGACCTCTAAAGCTGCCACTGGAAGAACTATAGGGACACTGCTAGATGATCTGTGCAGCAGGTACTATGGAGAAATGAATCCTTGGTCTCTTATAAGATTGCTTTCCAATGAGAGAGGGAGTCAGCCTGATGACAGGCCCAGGTGAGACCCTCAGAAACTTCTCTCTCCCTGTGGAAAGCACTCAGATAAGAGACAAGGATCGCTCTTGCCAACCCCCTTGTGACTATAGGATAGAGGATTTCCTGCTGTCACAGAAAGCAGGGGCCAGATACATTTCCAGTGCTTCTGTTGTGAAATTTGAGGACTAATTTTACTTCTGCTAAACAGATCATCTAGCAGCATCCCAGTGCTTTTTCAGAGGCAGCTTAAGCAGTCCTTCCGCCATCACAATGAAGGGTCCCAGTGGCTTTAGTGGTCCACCCAGTGCTTTTGGACTTCTGTCTATCCTAGCCCCTGTCCTCTACTAGCTGGCCACCCATGAAATGCGTTGATCCATCCAGCTTTTGTGAGTGCAATACTTTTGTTTTTAAACATTCTATTAATACATTTTCATGCTACATCAGATGTGGTGCCCCTCTCTTCCTCACCTACCTCTCTTTCAGTGACAATGCTCCCCAGCCTAATTATCCAGATTTTCATAGTTTAGTATCAGCAATATCTGTTTTTTATGAGTATGTTCATTTATATCTTCTGATTTTCCACCTACTTATCCCTATGTTTTTTTTCTAAAACTTGTTTATTAAGAAAAACATGCACAAGATGCATATGCTGTATACATATATATTACATGTAAACATAGGTTAGAACAATCAGAGCAAGTGCAACAGCAACATTTGTGGACTTGTATTGTTGAAGGTACATGTTCATCCATCTGGCAATAATTAGCGGGCTGGCATTGGAAAGAAACAACAGTTAAAAAAAAGAGTATTTCAACACGTCTACTGAATTACTTCCCGGTCAGGAAAGCCCAATTAGCCCCCCGAAATTTCAAATTAAGTCCAGAATATACACAAACATCTTGAGTAATGTCACCCATACAATGTCTCCTAATGTGATGAGGAGCTACTTGGCAATTGATGCAGGGAATCATTGGTATCTTGCAAATCCAACCAGAGTCCCCAGATCTTGGTGAACGTTGCCGGACACCCCCTAGCCTCGTACGTTCCCTTATATATTAGGAGGTTTTGATTAACTAGGCATTTCCATAAATCAATGGTTGGGATTCTGACCTAGTCCAGTACAATACAATTACCTTTCTGGCATAGTACAGTAGTAGTCGTAAAAACACATTAGTTTTGTTAGGAAAATCAACATCCTCAAACCCCCCCAGAAGGCACCATTTAGGAGTACAAATATTAGGGAGCTCAAAGGCTTCTGAAATGAAGGCAGTCACTGCTGACCAGAAGGGTCTGACCATAATACATGACCACACCATGTGCAGGAAGTCACCTTGCTCTCTGTCACATTTGGGAGTAAAATATGTGTGATGATGTAGATATTGTAGCTGAATCAATTTATCTCTGGATGAAATTACTGTGTCTGGATATTTAGCTTTTTTTTTTTACTGGTCTTGATTAAATTTTGATTGCATATCACCATTATCGTTTTCCTTTATTCACAAGATCTTTACACTGCAAGCTTACCATAGATGGAGCAATTTTCTTTTCTGCAACCACATGTTGATGGAGGAATCCCTTCCACAAAGTCATTGTGTTCTCCCAGTGGGAGGAGCCACCCCCACACGGTGATTACTGCCAGTGGCTGTAATAGCTGACAGGCTGGTTGTACCCAAATTGATCAATCAACTTGGGTACAATCAGTCTGCCCATACATGGTGCAAGTCTCGGCTGAACCGGCCGAGATTCGAACACTCTATGGCCGGCTTTACACACAAATTATTATCTTTTTTGGAGCTCCGTAACAGGTTGTGCACTTTTTGTTTCTTGTTAGACTTCAGTTTGAAGTAAAGCTTCTTGAGGTGTGCACATATTGTTGGGGGTAGTGGGAGTATTTGGCTTTTATCTAACCCCTCCAATGATTAACAAATCTCTGTTGTAATGTTATAGGCTAAGTTCAGTTTTACAGAAAAATAATAAATACACATATTTTTGCAGGGAAAAAAAGGATGTGGATTTGTTATCTTTTCTTGCAGTAGCCTGGAAAGTATTGCATCGGTGATCAATGGATCATGCGTGCAATGTCAGGCTCCTGCAGACATGTCCTCCAGGTTTCAGCCCGTTCCTCTGTACATACTTTCTGTTTTATAGCTGGAGGGCATGCCAGTAGAGTACAAGAAAGCTCATCTGCGCCCCTGTAGCCTATTGAAACTACAAGTCTATTTTTAGCAGATGGTTTTCATTCACAGGAATCTGCGAATGAATGACACGGCTGTGTGGGTAGAGTCCCTGTGCTGTTACACAGTTAATATTCTCATTATTGTAGATGCAATTTACATAGTATATTCTGTGATTTATTTACCATGTATTTTCTATGGGTAGGTATTTGCTGCCACCTTCTGGCCTTTTTTTATGCTCTTCCTCCTGTGAGCATTATACATCATTTCCTTGTATGTAAACTCCACCCCTGTTCTTGCTGTACTTCCTGTGTCATGGCTGCTTGCATTTGCCTCATGTAACAGGGACTCTTGTATTCCACATGCTAAGCTAAGGAAAGCATCATCTTTTGACCGCATGATACTGAAATCCATTCATTCTGCTGTATTCCTGTTGTGTGATGTTCAGAATAAACCAGCTTTGGATGAAACCAGTATTGGTGAGTTCAGCTATCTGAGGAGGATTGTCCGCAGTGACCGTATCTGCTTATACAGGCCAGGCACAGAGGTCTCACAAGGGTTAGATCACTATCACAACAATCCGAGTCAGAATAGTCCCGCACAGCCATGCTGTTTCAAAAAGTGACAGCGGGTTAGGGGAGAACACCACCCCGCTCACTGTCACAGGGAGGAGGGATCAGGGGAGAGAGGGCAGTAGAAGCTGGAACATGTTACCTGTTCTACCCTGAATAGAGGAACCTGTAATATTGTCCAAAGGGGATTTTATCCTTTAAACCTTAGCAATCCATTAGGATTTATTTATTTATTTTAATTTCTGCTTCCACAACTTAATTTTATTAATTATTACTTACCTTTTAAAGTGGTTTTAAAGGCTGAAGGTTTTTTATCTTCATGCATACTATGTGCATTCATTGTGCAGGTTCTCCCTCAGCCCCCCATTACTTACCTAAGCCTGATCTCAATCCAGTGATGTGCAGGAAAGTGGAGGCTCACCCGTGCCTCTCGCTCCTCACTGGCTGAGATGCAGAAGCCATTGGCTCCCACTGCTGCCAATCACAGCCAGTGAGGAGGGAATGGGGGCGGGGCTGAACCCAAAAGTGGATCTTCCACTTATCTGTCTCCTCTCCCCCTCCGGTGCCATGTTTGGCACCTTTTGGGGGGGGGGGGGGTAGGTACCTGTTCTTACCTGTCCCCACTTCCGTCGGAGCTTGCCACGGTGAGGTACATCAGAAGTTTGGCCCCCTCCTCCTCCTTCCTCTGCTGCCGGGCCAGTAAGCGAGTGCAGCGGACACCAGAGCTTGATTTGGCTGCTCAGCATGCACCCAAGTGTTTCCATGTGTGAAGGTAACCTGAAGGAATAAAGTTGTTTTTTTTTTTTTTTTTTGTCATTGGGGTCAGCACCTCATTTATTCGCTCAGCAGATGCGCTTTTGCCGAGCATTAAGAGAGCCCAATACTCCTCTTTCTAGACGAGCACCCAAAAAGCTTGGGTTGCCATAAAGCCCCTTTCATTTTAAAAGCCCCAGATAGTCCTAAAAGCACCTGTCTATTAAAAAAAAAAAAAAACATCAAGCCTTCAAGACCTTATTCAAATACCGTTTTAGTATTTTTTCTTTAATCATGACAAGTAGATTGGGACCCCGGTTTAGTACCATGCACAAGTAATTTTTAAAAAAATGTCCACACCCCTGGGAAACAGTTTTCTATGTGCCCTGTTCACACCATACATGTGCAGTGCTGTGCAGTAAAGTGCAGCTAAAAGGACATTGTATGAACAAGGCCTAAATGATAAAAATAAAAAAATCTAGCCTCTTCCTCACCATATAGCTGGCTAATCAACCTTCTTTTTCTTTTTGAGAGATGTGTTTAAAAAAAAAAAGAAAAAAAAATCCTGCCTCCTCCTGCCCTCATAGCCGGCCAATCATGCTCCATTTTCTTTTTGAGAGATGTTTAAAAAAAAAAATCTGGTCTCCTCCTCCCCTTATAGCTGGCCAATCACGCCCCTTTTTGTGAGATGTTTTTTTAAAAAAAATCCAGCCTCCTCCTTCCCTTATATTTGGACAATCATGCTCCTTTTATCTTTTTGAGAGATGTGTTTAAAAAAAACAAAATCTGGCCTCCTTCTCCCCTTATAGCCAGCCAATCATGCCCCTTTTTGTGAGATGTGTTTAAACTAAATCTGGCCTCCTCCTCCCCTTATAGCCAGCCAATCACGCCCCTTTTTGTGAGATGTGTTTTTTAAAAAAAAACCTTATAGTATTCGTAATATATATATATATATATATATATATATATATATATATGTGTTTCGGTAGGCACGCTCTCTTCCTCATATATACTAAGCATCCAATTTCTACAACATTTCCCCCCTGTTTATACTCATTTATGACAGTTCTGTCAGCACCTCAGCTTTTAGGAGTTCACTAAGGTCCGTCATATAGTTCATACATGAGAGTCTGGGGTATGATTCTTGTACTCGTCCTCATCTATACTTAACTGTTCTTTGTAAATAAAATTAGTTTTAAACAAGTCTGGACAAAACCTTATTAATAGCATGCTGCTAACTGAAAGTGCAACTTGTCCTTTCCCAAGTACTTGAATTTGTATTGTTCCCACTGTATCTCTTCCAAGGGGTGTATATATATATATATATATATATATATATATATATATATATATATATATATACCTAACTTATAGGTTCCTGAATCTTCCTTTGTTGCATTTTTCAAAACCAATAACAGTTGGTTATAGCTATTCCCCTGTGGTGGCAGTTTATGCAAACTTAAACGCTGCACTAAACTTTTTTGTTGGGGAGTCTGGGCTGAAGAGGTTAGGTAACCATCTAAATCTGTAATCCACCATACTTCAGACCCTGAAAAACAGGTGGCAGTTCCACACACATATTTTCTTTAATTGCTATATCTAAATATCCAGTTGCGTGAGCATTCTATTAACTGACAGACAACAAATTTGACTGCTATAATAGATCCTTCACTTATGGTGATGGTTAGATCACCATTGGGCATTTTTGGCAGTTCTCTCTTGTGTAACCCTTTATCCTGTTTTTGGGTCCTAGAGTTTAGATCCAAAAATATTAGTGCTAATGCTATAATACTTCCCACTATCATTATCCCTATTAGGAATCTGCCCATCCATGTTTTGATAAAGCACCCTGGTTCTAACAGTTGTCTTTCCCTAAGCTGTTTTACCGCCCCTATGAGCCTATATTGTGCCATGTTTCTTCACCGGGTTTGAGACGGGTGGTCCCTATTGGAGTCACCCCCTTTGTAG
This sequence comes from Pelophylax lessonae, assembly GCF_965119305.1. Taxonomy (NCBI): domain Eukaryota; kingdom Metazoa; phylum Chordata; class Amphibia; order Anura; family Ranidae; genus Pelophylax; species Pelophylax lessonae. Next base: position 295,457,857 of record NC_138769.1, read on the forward strand.
CCGGACTTTCACTGAAGACTCTGTGGGCGTTCCCTGGTCTGGCCCTAGATTCTTTGCCTTTTTACAATGTGAGAGGTGGATCCAGGGTACTCTTTCTGCTATCTTGACTACTGTGGGCTTAGGTACATTGGGCAGAGGTCCCTTACCAGGGACTTTACCCATCTTAAACAGAACAACAGTTAAGCAAAGCACTAAATATTATGGTGTCAGTGTCTATTCTTCACTAGAAGGCTGCCATGCACTGGCAGACGCTGCTGATACCTTTTTTTTTTTTTTTTTTTTTTTTTTAGCTCAGAAGTTTATCACTTAAAGATGTAGACACCACAATAAACCTATTCTATTTAAATTCAGATAACCTATATTTGGTATTCTCACTTATTTTTTCTTGTTTCACACATCTCTGGCCCATATTAACGTGCGCACGGAGTTAGTTAAGGTCTTCTCACACAGACACTTATACACAATACTTTTGTTAACTCGCAGACATACACAGACTCTCTGAGCGGTTTACTGCACTTCTTCAACCCTCCTAGCTCTGTGTTCTACTAAAAAATATTGATATTCTTACACTTATACACAATATTTTTGTTAACTCGCAGACATACACAGACTAAGAGTTCTGTGTTCTACTAAAAAATATTGGTATTCTTATGAAGATCTTCTCACACAGACACTTCTACATACACAGGCTCACTAACCAAATTATAAGTCACTCTTACCTTGAACCAGAATGGGTCTTTTATTCGGCCAATTCTTGGGAACCCGTCACCTGATAGGGACCAGTTGGTAGACCGGCCTCTGTTGACGTCAATTCAGACGGAGGACTTCTGCAGTAAAAGAATCCCATGTGTTGGGACTCCCTGTACGGTAACGGTCACCCGTGATCTGGTCCTGTCACAGGATCTTGGGTTCCGGCTCGAAAGACCAAGTTTGTGAGGGAAATTCACCTTAGACCGCACTCTAATTTCACACACATCTAATTTCATGATGACCTATCACACTTTTGAAGTCGCTGGAGCACCAGTACAATGAAAACGCCCATAAAATGACCCCATTTTGAAAAGCATACACCACAATGTTTATTCAATGAGGCATTATGAGTCTTTTTAACATGTCATTTTTTTTCCACAAGTTTTTTGAAAATGTGGAAAGAAAATTAAAACTTTTTTCACACAAATTTGTCCATTTAGCAGGTATACTGTCTGCACAGCCAAAGCATTGGTCCAGGTAGCAGGCAGAGATATGATCTATAAAGTCCTGGGTCATTACATGCAGCGATATGGTCAGCACAGCCAAAATATTGATCCAGGCAGCAGGAAGGACCATCAAGCTTAAGGCCTCTGTCAGAAAGGAATGGGGACAGGGGTAGAGGCTTCTCCCACCCAAATCTCTTTGAAGCCTCCGGATTCCAGACCCTGTTCTGGGAACACAGAAAACCAAAACTCGGTTTTTCTATACTCCAAAGACTATTCTGAAGCCCCTCACATATGTGAGACCCCTGTGTACTAAAGTAGAAGGGCAAAAGGTCATTCCGAGTGGCAGGCAAAAAACATGGTCGATTAGCAGGCCAAGGTCGGTGCACTTGGAAGTCAAAAACTTGGTTTAAAACAGCAGGCAAAGGCATCGTCGGTAAACAGGCTGAGGTCGGTGCACGTGGATGTCAGAAACTTGTTTTTTTAAAATGGCAGGCAAAGGCATCGTCGGTAAACAGGCCAGGGTCAGTTAACGTGTAAAAGTAATTCCTTCTATAAAGTCTTGGGCCATTACATGCAGCGATATGGTCAGCACAGCCAAAATATTGATCCAGGCAGCAGGAAGAACCATCAAGCGTAAGGCCGATGTCAGAAAGGAATGGGGACAGGGGTAGAGGCTTCTCCCACCCAAATCTCTTTGAAGCCTCCGGACTCCAGACCCTGTTCTGGGAACACAGAAAACCAAAAACAGTTTTTCTATACTCCAAAGACTATTCTGAAGCCCCTCACATATGTGAGACCCCTGTGCACTAAAGTAGAAGGAAAAGATCATTCCAAGTGGCAGGCAAAAAACATGGTCGATTAGCAGGCCAAGGTCGGTGCACTTGGAAGTCAGAAACTTGTTTTAAAACGGCAGGCAAAGGCATCATCGGTAAACAGGCTGAGGTCGGTGCACGTGGATGTCAGAAACTTGGTTTTTAAAACGGCAGGCAAAGGCATCGTCGGTAAACAGGCCAGGGTCAGTTAACGTTTAAAAGCAGTATATATCCTAACTTATCTATATATCCTATCTTATCTATATATCCTATGTTATCCTAACTAATTTATTTATTTTTTTTGGGGGGGGGGGGTTGGGTTTTTTTTTTTTGCTTTGTTTTTTTCAACCATCCATGCAAGGATGGCCCTCTGATGCTGGCAGGGATCAGACTGTTGTCGCCTTCATTCCCTCGCTCATGTATGTAAAGTCTTTGAAGAACTCCTGCTCAATTGAGCAAATTGGTATCTTGGACAGAAATGTATTCACTTCAATGATTTCTTCCAGTGGTCCCTCAAAAATAGGCTCTGATATAGTTGGTCCTCTTTCTATTTCTGCCCTGTCAATCCCCTTGAAGAAAGGGTGTGATCTGAGATTGCGCACTAGGTATGCACGTTCCTCTTGGTCATGCCAAAAAAGTCTGTGTATGAGTTCATACAGGGAAAAGTCCATGTCGAATGGGAAACTGGTTGACATGGTGTGAATGTTGTCAGCCAACTGCTGTCGATTCTCCACTACAGTATAAAAAGGATGGAACCCTACGGCCATCTCATATACTATTATCCCAAATGAAAAATAGTCTGCTGGGTAATAGTATGGCTTATAAGCATAGACTTCAGGGGCCATGTAACTTGGTGTCCCCACACGCTCTCTGACTCTGTTGGACTCCGTGACACAAGTTGCCGCCAAACCAAAATCGACAATTTTGGCAAAACTGTCATTATCCAGAAGAATGTTCTCTGGTTTTAGATCCCTGTGAAGAATCTGAAGAGAATGAAGGTATTGCAGTCCACACAGAATTTCGGCAGTAAGATGTTTTAAGGTCACTTCATCAAATGGAGCTGAAGACTTTATGAATGCACTGAGATCCCCTCCACCCAGGAACTCCATAGCAAGACCAGATGAGCCTTTGTTTGAAAGGAGCAGTAGAGATGTGCAAAAAATGGGGAGTCGCTGCATGTTTCCATTATGTAGCGCTCTTCAAGGGCACAGCTAGGATCTTCAGCAAGTAGTTTTCTTTTTTTAACAATTTTCACTGCCAGCTTTTTGTCAATGAAGGGATAAGAGGCCAAAAACACTTTTCCATAGGACCCCTGTCCAAGCATTCTATGAAAGGTGAAACTTTCCATGGTAGGTTTGTCAGACTCGTAGGTAGGTGAAGTATCGTCGCCTTCACTGTTGTCCGTTTTGTTGTCCTTATTGGATTTGGTCAGTGAAGTCTTTATGTTCTCACTGGTGACTTTTGTTTGGGCTGAGAGATATTGTCTTCCAAGTCCAGTTACTAACATTTGGTAGACTTAGTGTTTGTTACCCTTAAAAAAAAAAAAAAAGGATCTCCTTAAAGCATGTTATACAGCACAGTACTTGTGCTGTGTAATTTGGCTCTATCACCTGAAATACCTACCTGATCCTGCCTGGTTCTGTCCTCCCCCCTGTAAACTGACCACAGTTTATCATTGGTGCTGAGCCCTGATACCGTAGTCAGTTTACGTGCTTCTGTCACTCGCAGCTCTCCTCTGTCGTACTCTCCACAGTTCTCTCCCCCCCTCCCCTCCCTGCCTGTTAGCTCTCTGAGCTTCCCTTCCTGCTGGTATCATAACTTAGTGTTTGTACTACAATCCCCTCTGTTATAATAAATGATTTGCCCCAGTGTATGTGTTTTTAAAAAAAATACGCAGCCAAATACCTTATTCTTTAGCGCCACTCGACGCTAATGTGACCGGCCTCCTATCTCCTCCTCTCCTCCTCCTGGCTAGTGTTAGTGGGGGATTCCCAGCCCCGCCAACTTTGCTGTCTGATCGCGAGAGGAGAGAGGTGGCTGGTCAAGCAAGCTCTGAGCGTCACTATAAAATAAGGTATTTAGCGGCATACTTTTTACAAAACACATGCACTGGGGCAAATCATTTATTATAACAGAGGAGATTGTAGCACCAAGTGGCTTAACAACCCCTTTAAGTCTTTGCACAACTTGACCAATAAAATACACTTTGGTTATTTGCAGCATTGGCATGCCATACAAGCTCAATTTGTCGGTTTTGTCAAATTTCCTAGTTGAATTAACATCTCATGTGGTTGAGGGCCTCCTGATAGCCAAACAGGTAGATAAACCCCCTTTCTCCTTGTATCTTTGCCTAGCCTAGACTGATAGCTCCAAGGTATTTAAACTAAATCAACTGTGGCAACAGGATATAACAACTCTAATGGATGGGGATTGGAAAGATTGCAGAAATTTTAGTTGTACCAATCCAAGATAATAAATGGGAGATTTTGCTGGATACAAAGGGCATATTTATCATTCCTTTTGCCCTAAATGCCTTACTGAGCCAGCCATGTTAATTCACTTGGTTTGGTCTTGCCCTCTTATACAAGATTTTTCACAAGTAGTGGTGGCTGATCTTTTTGTTGTAAACGAATTGGTAGTTCCTATGGACCCGCTCTTGCTCCTGCTGGGATAATGTGATGTGATTGATACTCCTCACCACAAAAAGATATTTCTCTTTTACATGGCATAAAACACTGGGAAAACGATGCTTACCAAAGGGAAGGTATCGGACCCTCCTATGGTGTAACTGTGGAGATCCATGGTTAACAAAGTCTTGCTAGTTTAAAACGTACTTATTTGAGGCGAACTTGCCCTTGAAAATTTACCAAAATCTGGGAGGCATGGATATAAGCTAGAAACCTACAGTAACACTGTAACAGCCTTATCTGATGAGTTGGCTTGCTGACATATAACATTTCTTCCCCTGGGATTGGACTCCTGGCAACTTGTTTCTTTCTTTTCCTCCCTTCACCCCCCCCCCCCCCAATCTCCCTTGTATCCATCCCCCTGTATTCATATCTTCTCTGCTTCTCCTACCACCTCCCCTCCCCCATCCCCAAGGTAGTTGCCCAGGTGGTTTGGATATTGGTTGCATAGACCTTTAACCACTTAAGCCCCGGAGGATTTTCCTGCTAAAAGACCAGGGGGTATTTTGCGATTCGGCACTGCTTGACTTTAACGGACGATTGCGCGGTCGTGCGACGCTGTACCTAAACGAATTTGACGTCCTTTTTTTCCCACAAACAGAGCTTTCTTTTGGTGGTATTTGATCACCTGTGCGATTTTTTGATCACGCGCTATAAACAAAAAAAGAGCAACAATTTTGCAAAAATAGCAACATTTTTCACATTTTTTTATATGAAATTCCCCCAAAAAAAATGTAAAAATCAAAATTTTTTTAACATTTTCGGCCAATTTGTTTTATCCTACATATGTTTGGTAAAAAAAAATCGCAAAAAGCGTATTTTTATTGGTTTGCGCAAAAGTTATCGCGTTTACTAACAAAGGGAAAGATTTTTGTCATTTTTGTTGTTTTTTTTTAACGCGTAATGGCGGCAATCTGCGATTTTTTTTTGCGGTACTGCGACATTGTGGCGGACAGATCGGACCCTTGACTGACATTTTTGGGGTTACCAGTGACATTTCTACAGTAATCAGTGCTATACATATGCACTGTTACTGTAAAAATACACTGGTAGTGAAGGGGTTAACTTTATTTGGGAGGGAGGGGCTGTGTGTGTCCCTAGGGGCGTGCTTTCTACTGTGATTGGCTGTGGCTTGAGCTGTAAGGACACTGATCAACGGATCTGCATAGTAGATCCGTGTGATCAGTGTCTTTACACCGAGGAGAATGACAGGTGGCTTGTTTACACAAGCTGCCTGACATTCTCCCTCTCCCCCGACGATCGCCGAGTGACCGGCGGGGTCCGTGGGCGGGCGCTCGCTCCCCAGACCCTCCCAGGCTAGTGACGTTAATTAACGTCACTCTGCCTGGCAGGGGCTGACCGCCGCAGTAAATCTACTTGCGGCGGTCGTCAAGCGGTTAATCCTGGTTGGAGACCACAATAGTCCAAATTTTTTAATATAGATATAACTGGATTACTAACCTGTATATTGTATGCAATCTCACCTTGCTACTGTTTTATTGTGATCTGCATAGCTTAATGTACTTATTTAATGACCTGCAAATATGTTTGGCATTATTTTTTATTGCTTATTGTAACCTATTTTTGAGTAAACGCAATAAACTTATACATGATAAAAAATACATATATATACAGTATCTCACAAAAGTGAGTACAACCCTCACATTTTTGTAAAAATGTTATTATATATTTTCATGTGACAACACTGGTGAAATTACACTTTGCTACAATGTAAAGTAGTGAGTGTACAGCTTGTATAACAGTGTAAACTTGCTGTCCCCTCAAAATAACTCAACACAGCCATTAATGTCCAAACTGCTGGCAATAAAAGTAAGTATACCCTTAAGTGAAAATGTCCAAATTGGGCCCAATTAGCCATTTTCCCTCACCAGTGTCACATGACTCGTTAGTGTTACAAGGTCTCAGGTGTGAATAGGGAGCAGGTGTGTTAAATTTGGTGTTATCACTCTCACTCTCTCATACTGGTCACTGGAAGTACAACATGGCACCTCATGGCAAAGAGTTCTTTGAGGATCTGAAAAAAGAATGGTGGCCTAGGCTATAAGAAGATCGCCAAAACCCTGAAACTTAGGTGCAGCACGGTGGCTAAGACCATACAGCGGTTTAACAGGACAGCTTCCACTCAGAACAGGCCTCGCCATGGTCAACCAAGGAAGTTGAGTGCACATGCTCAGCATCATATCCAGAGGTTATCTTTGGGAAATAGAGGTATGAGTGCTGCCAGCATTGCTGCAGAGGTTGAAGGGGTCGGGGGGTCGGTCTGTCAATGCTCAGACCATATGCCGCACACTGCATCAAATTGGTCTACATGGCTGTTGTCCCAGAAGGAAGCCTCTTCTAAAGTTAATGTACAAGAAAGCCCGTAAACAGTTTGCTGAAGACAAGCTAAGGACATGGATTACTGCAACCATGTCCTGTGGCCTGATGAGACCAAGATAAACTTATTTGGTTCAGATGGTGTCAAGCGTGTGTGGCGGCAACCAGGTGAGGAGTACAAAGTCAAGTGTGTCTTGCCTACTGTTCATTGAGGGAACCATGAATGCTAACATGTACTGTGACATACTAAAACAGAGCATGATCCCCTCCCTTCAGAGACTGGGCCACAGGGCAGTATTCCAACATGATAACGACCCCAAACACACCTCCAAGACGAACACTTCCTTGCTAAAGAAGCTGAGGGTAAAGGTGATGGACTGGCCAAGCATGTCTCCAGACCTAAACCCTATTGAACATCTGTGGGGCATCCTCAAACCGAAGACGGAGGAGCGCAAGGTCTCTAACATCCATCAGCTCCGTGATGTCGTCATAGAGGAGTGAAAGAGGACTCCATGTGAAGCTCTGGTGAACTCCATGCCCAAGAGAGTTAGGGCAGTGCTGGAAAATAATGGTGGCCATACAAAATATTGACACTTTGGGCCAAATTTGGACATTTTAACGTAGGGGTGTACTCACTTTTGTTGCCAATTTACACTGTTATGCAAACTGTACACTCACTACTTTACATTGTAGCAAAGTGACATTTCTTCGGGGTTGTCAGATGAAAAGATATAATAAAATATTTACAAAAATGTGAGGGGGTGTACTCTCTTTTGTGAGATACTGTGCATGTATACTGGCCACTCCCAGCCTATGCTAACACTTCAGGGGCTGAGCAATCTTGGGTAAAGACCATTACTGTTCACCTAGATAAGGCCAGCTCCAGGAGTGTTTACATAGGATATAAACATTGGCACTCGTATTTTAAAGCCTCATACACACAATGAAAATACTGGATGAATGATTGTCGTTTTTTTTTTTGCATGCTAGTCTCATATCAAAAACCAATAGGTTACTAAAGTTAAAAAAATTCTGGTACGACAGAATACAACTTCGGAAGTGATGTAAAGTGTTATATTGTATTATAATGTATTCTTTAGTTACCAAGCATGAGTGGTCTTGGTCTTCTAATTTTTTTCAGACGCATACTGTACTGATAAACCCCTTCACACTGATTTAACACATATACACGGCCCTACATATATCTGTATCTACTGAGAGCCCTAGACAAGTACTAACAATCAGGACCCGCATCTCCCAATCCTGGGTAAGCTGATCATTGTGGTAGCCTGTGATTTGCTACCACAGTCACTAGTCACTGTGAAGCCCACCCCTGTGTTTTTTCTTTCTGTGAATGGAGAGGAAAGATACAATGTATCGTTCTCTTTTCTTGACCTGTGACATGCTTGTGCTATGACCTGTCCCATGCCCTTACCATGACCTGTGACATGCCTATACCATCACCTGTGCCATGCTCTTACCATCACCTGTGCCATGCCCTTACTATCACCTGTGCCATGCCTGTACCATGACCTGTGCCATGCCTGTGTCATGACCTGTGACATGCCCTTACCATCACCTGTACCATGCCCTTACCATGACCTGTGCCATGCCTGTGTCATGACCTGTGCCATGCCCTTACCATGACCTGTGACATGCCTATACCATGACCTGTGACATGCATGTACCATGACCTGTGACATGCCTATACCATCACCTGTGACATGCCTGTGCCATGACCTGTGCCATGCCTATACCATGACCTGTGCCATGCCTGTACCATCATCTGTGCCATGACCTGCGCCATGCCCTTACCATGACCTGTGCCATGCCTATACCATCTCCTGTACCATGACCTGTGATATGCCTGTGCCATCACCTGTGTCATGCCTATACCATCACCTGTGCCATGCCTATACCATCATCTGTGCCATGCCTGTACCATCACCTGTGCCATGCCTGTACCATGACCTCAAAGTCACGCAATTTTTTACCGCGTTTTTTTGCAATACCCTTTACATTTTTCTTTTTGCGCCCCCTCAAAAATTTTGAGCACCAGCCACCACTGTTTAACCGGTTGCCGACTGCGCACAGTATATTTACTGCGGCAGTCAGCCCCAGTATGTCCGCCGGTCACTCGCCGATCGTCGGTACAGCGGGAGAAAGGCAGAGCGGCTTATGTAAACAAGCCACCTGTCATTCTCCCCTGTATGAAGATCAGACGGTTCTACTATGTAGAACCGTTGATCTTTGTTTTTACACCAATAGCATTGTCCCACTACAGTTAGAATCACGCCCCTAGGACACATTTAACCCCTCCCTGTCCAATACAGTTAACCCCTTCCCTGCCAGTGTCATTTTTGCAGTAACAGTGCATATATATAGCACTGATTACTGCAGTAATGTCACTGGTACCCCCAAAAGTGTCACAAATATCAGTCAAGGGTCCCATCTGTCCGCCGTAATGTCGCAGTACCGCAAAAAAAAATCGCAGATCGCGGCCATTACTCGTTAAAAAAAAAAACACCAAAAATGACAAAAATCTTTCCCTTTGTTAGTAAACGCGATAACTTTTGCGCAAACCAATCAAAATACGCTTTTTGTGATTTTTTTTTTACCAAACATATGTAGCATAAAACAATTTGGCCGAAAATGTTAAAAAATTTTGATTTTTACATTTTTTTGGGGGGGAATTTCATATAAAAAAAAGTGAAAAATATTGTTATTTTTGCAAAAATTACACTCTTTTTTTGTTTATAGCGCCTGATCAAATACCACCAAAAAAAAGCTCTGTTTGTGGGAAAAAAAGGACGTGAAATTCGTTTAGGTACAGCGTCGCACGACCGCGCAATTGTCCGTTAAAGTCACGCAGTAAAAAATCGCAAAAAACCCCCTGGTCAGGAAGGGGGTAAAATCTTCCGGGGCTTAAGTGGTTAAAACAGAACTCCAGAGAGGAAAATAATAGTCTCAGGACCTAATTTTAATACTTTATGGGTTAGTCCTTTGTTATGCTACTCACAAAAGAGCCGTTGAATTGTTTTGTAATTTCTTTGCACACCTAAAGATGACACGTGGCTCACTGAGCACTTACCGACACTCCTTGAAGTATTTTAAAGAATTTATTAGGCCGAGCATAGTCTAAAGGAAGAAAGGATTAGCAAGTGCCAATAATCAATAAGACAATAGTACTCTGAAATATTGTATATGGTTAAATATCTATGATATAGAGATAGGGGTTGTTGCACAAGAGGTGCAAGAGAATCTCCTGTTTTAGCTCGATCTCCACCAGGTACATATCAACAGCTTTAGGTCCACAGGGTAAATGCATATTAACGCAGAATGTCCAGCCATTTTTTCTGTACTCCTTAACACAGGTCCGCTATAGGTGGTCTCTACACCTCAGTCTACATAACCCTACCACGAAGGGTTCTCTTCCTCTGGCTACAGGTTTACAAACACACTGTATACCAAGGGTGGCCTATTCTCATTAATCCTCTGCTCCAGACTCCTCCCACTTCATGAATCTTCTTAAGCAAACTAATGCTGACCATACACTAGCCAAAAGATTGTTCGAAAATCTGTCATTTTGGTCAGATCGTTCGTTTTTCAACCAGTTAATGGGCACAAATAGTAAATCGTTTTTAACTTTTCAGAGCCGAAAAATCGAAGGAACAGTTTTGAAAATCCGCCGGCCGAACGATAAACGAAAGATAAATTGAAAGGTTAATGTGTTTCTCGGCCGACCTGTTTGCACTAGGCATATGTGACAAACTGAACGAAAAACTGATTCATTTATGTCCATTGAATGATTTACAAATAGAGCTTTCTTTTGGTGGTATTTGATCACCTGTGCAATTTTTATTTTTTGCGCTATAAACAAAAAAAAAGAACAACAATTTTGTAAAAAAAAAAAACAATATTTTTCACATTCTGCTATATGACATTCTCAAAAAAAATAAATTTAAAAATCAAATTTGTGTAACATTTTAGGGCAATTTATTTTCTGCTACATATTTTTGGTAAAAAAAAAAAAATTGCAATATGCATATTTTGATTGGTTTGCGCAAAAGTTATTTTTACTAGTAATGGCGGTGATCTGTGATTTTTTGCGGGACTCCGACATTGTGGCGGAGAGATTGGACCCCTAACGGACATTTTTGACAATTTTGGGGGTACCAGTGACATTACTACAGTAATTAGTGCTAAAAATATATGCACTGTTACTGTAATAATGCAATTGGCAGGGAAGGGGTTAACCCTGTGAGTGATCAAGGGGTTAAATGGGAGCCTAGGGGAGTGATTCTAACTGTTGGGGGGCGTGGCTTGTGAAATGACCATAGAGACATGTGAACCTATATAGAAGGATCACAAGGGCTCTATGATCATTCCAGGGAGAAGAACGGCCAGCTGTGTTTACAACTGCCCGCTGCCAAGTGGGGGCGGGAGCGGTCCGGCAGCGGCGCGCACTCGCCCCCTAGCTTCCCGCGCGCAACCGACGAAGGTCTACGTCGGTTTGTACAGGAGAGCCACCCTGCCGCAGTGAGTGGTCGGGAAGCGGTTAATCACCACAAGGGTTTTTATTTTTTGCGATATAAGTGAAAAAAGGGTGAAAATTTTGAAAAAAAAAACATCTTTTTTAGTTTCTATTAAAAAATTTTGCAAATAAGTAATTTTTTTTCAAAAATGTGGGCCTCAATTTATACTGCTGCATATCTTTGGTAAAAAATAACCCACATTAGTGGATATTATTTAGTCTGTGTGAAAGTTATAGAGTCTACAAGCTATGGTGCCAATCATTGAAAATTAATCACACCTGATGTACCGACGGCCTATCTAATTTCTTGAGGCCCTGAAATGTCAGGACAATACAAATACCCCCAAATTACCCCTTTTTGGAAAGTAGACATTCCAGGGTATTTAGTAAGAGGCATGGTGAGTTTTTTAAAGTTGTAATTTTTTACCACAATTTTTGGGAAGATTAAGAAATACATTTTATTTTTACACAAAATTGTCATTTAAACAAGTTATTTCTTACATACAGCATATGCATACTTGCAATTACACTCCAAAAGACATTCTGCTACTCCTCCTGAGTATGGCAATACCACACGCCTGAGACTTTACACAGCCTGGCCACATACAGAGGCCCAAATTGCAAGGAGCACCGACAGGTGTTCTAGGAGCATAAATTAGACATATAATTTCCTAACGACCTAATACACTTTTGAAGGCCCTGGAGCACCAGGACAATGTAATTACCCACAAAATGACCCCATTTTAGAAAGCAAACACCCCAACGTATATTCTATGAGGCATTATGAGTCTTTTGAACTTGTAATTTTTTCCACAAGTTTTTAGAATATGTGGAAAGAAAATGAAAACATATTTTCTTTTTATACAAAGTTGTCAATTTATAAGATATTTCTAACACATTCAATGTACATAGCAAAATTATACCCTAAAATACATTCTGCTACTTCTCCTGAGTATGGCGATACCACATGTGTGAGATTTTTACATGATCTGGCCACATACAGAGGCCCAACATCCATGTAGCACCTTCAGGCATTCTAGGAGCATACATTTCACATCTAATTTCCTTATTTCAGGTACTCGGGTACTCTGAGGGGTTGTGACAGGTACTTGGGTACTCTGAGATGATGACAGGTACTTTGATGGGGTGGTGACAGGTCCTCTTAATTGGTGGGCAATTAGTGTGTTTTGGTGTGCACTGTAAGCGGTAACTAGCTGTTACCACAATCTCCTCCTCACACAGGATCGGTGTGTGAGGAGGAGAGTCCGGTAACAGCTAGTTACCACTGTATGTTTACATTCTGTGACTGGCTAGGATTACCACGTGATCGGCTGTGTCCAAAGAGCCAATTTCATTGGCTCTTTACCCTGATCGGGGATGGGCTGTGTCAGGGTGACTCTCTCCCTCCCCGATCACCGTGATGCGTGCCCCTCGGGGGCGTGGGAGAGCGGCGATAACGGGCGGACCCAAAGGGAGGAGACATTCCTGCCTGCATAATTTTACAATGCATCGGTAGGTAAGTGGCCACTCCAGGGAGAATAAGTTTATTTAGCACCCTCCTAGGTAGGTGCTAGAGAGAGAGTATAGTTTTGGATCTTTTCTGCTTACCAGAAAGATTTCCAGGTAAATCCATATTATTCTCTGTCTACCAGAGAGCAGGATCTGCTCATGGTGCTCAGGTGCAGCTCAGTTTGTCTGAAGTGTTTCACACTGGTCCAATAGGGAGGCATATTGGACAGTGGGAGGAAACCTGACAAATGAGTGCACAGACATTTTGTACAGCCCTGTTGATTGATAGAGAAAAGTGCCTCAGTGCATTCTGGGATACTGTGTAAATGCCAAGGGCACATGTGCTCAGGGTCTTTCTGCTGGAGAGCAGGGTCCCAGGGGGAGAGGGCTGCTTGTTCTCTGCAGCAGCTAGCTTCCATAACCCCAATATTTTTTTTCTGTGGGCGATTTGGCATCTGATAAAAGTGATCCCAGCAGCGCATTCACCGTTAGATCACTTTTAGAGGCTGTGGGAGAGGTGCCACCCCCCTCCCACCACTTTCTAGTCGTTTCCTGTTTTAACAGAGCCATCAGTAAACCCTACAGCGATCTGATGTGGTCGATGGCTCGACAGGAAGTCAAGTAAGGGTAAGATGGCCCTCACTGGGCTCTACGCTCTTGGAGGACCAGAGCGACCTCTAACGTCTCTTCCGGGTTTTGGGCATACAGAATTTTTTTTTTTTTTTTGTGTCAACGTTTTTTTTCTTTTGGTTTTAAAGGTAAATGAGTGATCAAAAAAAAAAAATAAATAAATAAAGAGACAGTGTAAAAATAAAAAGTAAAATAAATAAGAAAAAAATTTATTTAAAGCGCCCCATCCTTCCATGTTTGTGCGTAGAAGCGAACGTTCACAAAAGTTGCACCCGCATATGTAAACTGTGTTAAAACCACACATGTAAGGTATTGCTCGTTAGAGTGAGAGCAATAATTCTAGTACTAGATCTCCTTAATAATCCGAAACAGGTAACCTGTAAAAAAATGTAAGTACCGTAGTTTGTCATTATTGCACCAGCGTGCGCAATTTTAAAGCATGACTTGTTAGGTATCTATTAACTTGTCGTAACATCATCTTTCACATTATACAGATAAATGGGTAACTATTGTGCTTTGGTTTTTTTAATTCATTAAAGTGTATTTTTTGCAAATAATTGCATTTGAAAGATGCTGCCCAAATACAGTGTAACATAAAATATTGCAACAATCTCCATTTAATTCTCTAGGGTCTCTGCTAAAAAAAAAAAAAAAGAATATATAGCTATTGTTTGGGGGTTCTAAGCAATTTTCTAGCAAAAAATACTAGATTTAAATAAAAAGTTCCAGAAAAGGCCTGATCAGCATGTAGCTACCCACCGATTTATTTTATCAAGTAAAGCCCCGTACACACGCACCGATTGTTGGCCGACCGATCGGCCGTCTTTTGTCCAGTGTTGTTGTGTTGGTTGAAATGTGCTCTAGACTGCACACGAATTTTGTCGGCCAACAACAACCAACTGCAGAAGTGATGTCATGTTCTGGTCTACTTTTCGTGTGTTTTTTCCTCACTGAGCATGCCCAGTCTTGATCATCACATTTTTGTCGGCCGAAATCTGTACTGACTGAGGAACAATCGGCCATTCTGCTGACGGTCAACAAAAATTTTATAGCCTGCACACCAGATTTTGTTCGGCCGAAAAGTCGAAGTCGGTTGTCGGAAGCATCATACTCACAAGCCGACAATCGGCCGATCGGACGTTGGCCGAAAGTTTGCGGCCAACAATCGGTGCGTGTGTACGGGGCTTAAGTAGAAAGACAGTTAGGCTCCATGTACACGGGACGCTGGAAATGGCCGTTTAGGAGCATTTGGGCGTTTTTTTCAGAAGCCCCTGAACCCATCTACATTTTATCTTATCTGTCCATGTACACCAGGTCGTTTACAGTCATTTGCAGGCAGTTGCGTTCAGGGACTGTTTTTAGAACGCAATTATTTGAGTTCGAACGTGTGTTTCCCGGCTTTTCAAACGCACAAATGCATCTGAACGCGTCCGAACGCGATGACCCACGTTTAGCGTTCGCGTTTTTCCATTTTAAAGGGGAATAATTTTTTTGACCTCTAGGAACGCTTCTAATCGCAAACGCCACTAAACGCGGGTACAAACGCGACCGAACTGACGTTTCAAACGTCCTAAAAATTCCAGCATTCAAAGGGACTTTTAACAACGTCACGTGTACATGGAGCCTTAAGCCCCGTACACACGTACCGATCGTCGGCATACAAACGTTCGTCTTTTCTCCCCGGGATATCGGTGTCTGTTGAAAAGTGCAAAGACTGCCCAAGAATTTTGTCCGCCGACTACAGCCGACTGCAGAAGTGATGTCATGTAATGGTTAACTTTCCCTGTGTTTTTTCTTTTCTGAGCATGCCCAGTCTTGCAAATCTGCGGTCTGTCGGCAGAATTCTGTACTGACTGGCGAACAATCGGCCGTTCTGGTGTCGGCATACAAAAATTTTAATGCTTGCAAGAAAGACTCTTGTCCGCAGAATGTGCGCAGACAGCTGTCGGAGGCACCATACTAACAAGCGTACAATCGGCAGATCTTTCGTCCGCCGACGTTTGTATGCCGATGATCGGTACGTGTGTATGGGCCTTTAGCCTTGTCTTGTGGTTGACTGCACTGAAATAGCCACCCAACATAGTCATACTGCATCTGGTATGAATAGACCTCATATAGTGCTAGTGTGTACTAGTAACATAGGAGTTGCTATTAGTTTGACCTTTATGATTTATTACATTTGAGGAATATGAAAAGTAGTATATATAACGGTCTGACAGCAAACTTCTAATTGCAAACAGACCTTCAATTAATGACGGAGACTGCTCATCAAAAAGATTTATGGCCTCAAGTAAACATACACAAGTGCTTTCACTTTTCTATAAATAGTAGGGCAAATTAAACAGTGAGCGTGTTTTCAATTTTGGGTGGAGGGAACTGGAAGCACATGGAGTGTAATTATTGAAAGCAGACACATAGATTTGCTGAAAATACTTTATTTGGGTCATATTTTGATTGCTCATGTTTGTCTGTATATGTATGACATTTATTTAACAAATTTGGGTCATATTTTGATTGCGCATGTTTGTCTGTATGTGTATGAAATGTATTTAACAAATTTTGGAAGTCACTGGTGGTTGATAGATTGCTTTATTTATGCAAAGCATACCAAAATGGTCTGAAAGGTAATCAAAATAATCTTTTCTTCATAAATGCCAAAGTCCACAATGATCACTAGCCCTGATATTAGAAAGTTTCATTAATATGTGTCATCTGTTAGTAAGCGCCTTCAGGCATAGGAAATGGCCAGTGGGTACATGAACAAAAGATAAGCAGTCCTGGAAGACAGCGTGGGTGCCGCTTATCTCTGGCTGATCAGTTCAGTTCACCGCCTGAGAGCAATCAGTTAGGAGGTCAGGGGCTTTTCATGAGATGGTTACCTGGAAAAGCAAAAAAAAAAAAAAAAAAGAAAAAGTCTGAAATGGACAACTCTCATCTCATATAAACTTAAAAAAGATTCAGTGTGAAAACCAGTATCGATAAATAAAGTGCAATCTAAAATGCAAAAATCACAATAAAAAATATTTTTTTTACAACATAAGGTGCAAGTGCATAATGTTAAAAGTTCATTAGTGCAAAAAAAGGTGTCTGTGCTATTTAATTCTTCTGGTGCTTCACAAGGTGCCACTCCGTGCTCTCCTCTTGTAGTGCTCTTAGGCACAACACACATGTGATGGTAATTCCCCTCCTTCTCTAAACATAAGGTAAAGGTTATAGAGTACTTCCTGAAGTTGTTAAGTGCCGGTTCACATTTGTGCGATGCGGGAACGCTGTGAATATGAAGCGTGATCTCGCATCGCATCCGTTCACACTGCCATATGCGATACGCAGGGGGTGTCAATTAAAAGTTAACGACACCCCCAGTTGCGATTGCATATCGCAGTGCGATCTGCAAGTTTGCACAGAATCGGATCGCATTAGTGTGAACCACTATGGGATCCGATTCTCCTGCGGATGAAAAAAAGCCTCATGTGCGTGTTTATTGCGGATGTGGTGCGAATTCAGCCATACAAAGTGTATGGCTGAAATTCACACCGCACATGAGATCGCATGTAATTTAGGAGCAGTGCGCTCCGAATTACATGCGATCTCCGCAAACGCACAAATGTGAACCGGCACTAAAGATCCCCCAAAATCCCTCCAATCATATATAAAATATAAAAAACCTATAAAAAAAGGTGCCCATCGTGTAATACTGTATGTTTATTAAAAGGATTAAATGCAGATACACTTACAATTCAGTGCATAAAATCAAGTATAAAGTATCAGTGTGGTTCGCCGTTTGGCGTGCGTTCCAACCATCGGACACTGTAGTAAACTGCTGTCCCCGCTTGATGCATTTCGTCCCTCCTATTGGGCTCTTCAGAAGCGCTTCTAAAGAGCCCAGTAGGAGGGGTGAAACGCGTCAATTACAGTGTCTATTACAGTGTCTAGGGTTTTGGAACGCACACCGATCGGCGAATCGCACTGATACTTTATACTTGACTTTATTTACTGAATTGTAAGTGTATCTGCTTTTAATCATTTTATAATAGTTTTTCAGCGTTTTTGCAGTAGCGTTGTTCAGCATTTTTTAGCTGTTGTGTCTTTTAGCTTTTTTTAACAAAATTATACTTCCACAAAAGCTTATGTCTCAAACTTGCCTCAGAGAACCTGAAAGAAAAAGTTTGGAGTTGCCCCTTTAAAGAATTGATTTCACCAACCCTTTATAGTCCTTTCTCCAGCAGGCTTCCATGCTCAACTCTTTTCTCTTTCGTTCATCGATGGACACAGCGCTCCATAAATCATAACTACTGGGTTATATTGCCTCCTCCAGGAGTAGGACTAGGCAGAAAAAAAAAAACCTGGCTACGCCCATGGCCATCCTGAGCTTGGTATATAACCCCCCTCTCTGCCCTAGGTAATCAGTTTTAATCTGTCTAGTCAGGAGTAAGGACCTAGGCTCCCGGCTGGGATCTCTGGTCCTAGCAATTTTCTTCTCCTTCCTTACATCTTTTTTGTTTTTTTCTCTCAGGAGATCTACAATCAACTGCCGTGCAGACCGCAGCTACGCATTAGGTCGGCCGCGACATTGCCTCATGGACAGAGGCTGGCCTGCGAGTTACATGTCTCGCAGGGTCACATACGACCGAGCTTGGGTCTGAGTTGCAGCGCTTCCTTGGTCCCTTGGCCGACAGCTCCCCTACTTTTGTGGTGAGGATTCTGTTTGGAGCGTTAACCACACAATGGAAGGGTAAGAACAGTCCCCCCCCCCTCTCCCCTTTTGCCATTTTTTTTGGGGTAACCTCCAGGGACGGTCGGACCTGCCTGTAGGTTCCCTCCTCCAATCCTTAAAAATCCCTCAGTAAACTGGGCTTCCCCCATTCCCTTTTCCCCTCTGTCTGGATCTGGGGTTTGGTGGGGGTCCCAGGCAGAGGATGCAGCGTAGACCCCTGGGGTCTTCCCCGCTCTCCCCCTCTGTAAAGATCCTGAGATAGTGTGTCCTGCCCTGGAAGTCTGGAAGTGTCCCAGTGTAGGAGGACCCTAGGGGCCTGCCCCACTGTTTGCAGTGTGGGTATAGTGCAGGGGGGTCCGATTGCAGAGACTGGTGCAGGGGAGTCTCCCCTAATGTGTGTCCTACCTTCAGAAGGGGGTCCCCTTGCAGAGGGTGCAGCATTGCAGAGGGCACAGGGAAGATCCTGCCCGCATGCTGTAGCAATGGCAGCCAATTTTCCTTAGTCTATGTGGTCTCCGGTTGGCGGCCATGTTTGAGTAGCCCGATTATGTCACGGGGGCCATTTTCCCTTAGTCTGGCTAGTCTCTGGTTGGCGGCCATGTTTGTGTAGCCCGACTATGTTACGGGGGCCATTTTCCCTTAGTCTGGCTGGTATCCGGTTGGCGACCATGTTTTTGTAGCCTATGATGTCACAGGGCCATTTTCCCTTAGTCTGGCTGGTCTCCATCTGGCGGCCATTTTTGTATAGCCCGATGATGTCACGGGGCCCTTTTCCCTGAGTCCAGGAGACGCTGGAGACGACCGAAGTCTCATGGGGATGCCAAAGCTTCTCCTCTTCCTCCTCAGTTTCTTCTTTCTGTGCCTGGGACATATGAACAGGGATGGCGTCCATAGTGATGCTGGGTACAAATTCTCTGCGCTTCTCCGATAGGTAGGGTGAGTACTTGGGGGTCCCGGTTATCTCCCTCTCTGCTGATGGGTACCCTGAGCCTTGGAGGGATCCTTTAATGGTGACAAAAGATTGTTTTTGTACTGCAAGGTCGTCCTTTCCTTATGGAGCCTCAGGGTCACATCTCCCCCACTGACCCCCTCAAGGAGATGGCAGGTCCCTCAGAACCCCAGCTTCCCATGGTCCTGCAGTCCTTAGTGTCCCGGGTGAAAGTGATGTATAAGCAAAGGCCCAGGAGGAAGCGTCCCCCGCCTTTCCCTTCTCAGTCTGTCTCATCTGATTCTGAGCCTGATGTCGCCGTGGACGCGGCCCGTCCAGGGGGGGCTTAAAATATCACACCCCCAGATCCATCCAATAGTGAGGATGATTCCTCCATGGTCGCAGCAGCAAATTAAAAAGCGCTGGTAGATGCACTTATTACTGCAGTGCTTGAGACCTTAAAAAGGGAGGATGCTGCTAATGTAGCCATGGACATGGCTGTGTAGTTTGGCACGCATAAGTCACCAAGGTGTTTCCTTCTGTGCCTTATTTTGACAGGTTTTCCTGTAAGGAATGGGAAACACCAAAATTACCCTTTGTGGTCCCCAAACATTTTGCTTTACGTTACCCTTTTGAGAAGTGACTTTTAAAAGAGTAGACTAGTCCACTGGACCCTCCTGTTTCCAGGTTGAACAAAGCTACCATGATCCCAGTAGGGGAATCCCCGTCCTTTTACGGACCCTGCTGACAGGAAAGCGGAGGCTGTGGCACGCAGCAGGTTTACTATGGCTGGTTCGACATTGCGGCCAGTCTTTGCCTCAGCCCTGGTGTCTCAGACCCTAACTGAATGGGCCAAGCTTTTGCTCCAGGGCCACTGCTTATGTTGATTTAGCGGACCAGTTGGTCCATGGGCTGCAGTTTGTTTGTGATGCAGCTTTGGATACAGCTCCTGTGCTGTCCAAACTTTCTGTTTCAGCAGTGGTGATTAGGCAGACCAAGCCTCTAAGAAAGCTCTCATTGATCAGCCCTTTCAAGGCGATCGCCTGTTTGAGGCTAACCTGGATGACATCATTAAGGGTATCCATAGTCTAGGAACAGGAAGGAGCCTCGTCGCAAATGGGGGCCCTCCTTCTCAGCACATAGAAAATTATTTTGTGAAAATAAGGGAAATAGATTTTTCAAATCTTCCCTGGGAGGTTTCAAGCATCCTTGGTCTGGTAAGCCTAGAGGTAGCTTCTCCGGACTCACAGACAAGACCCCTTCAACATGAAAATCTGCCCTCACCCATTATTGGGGTGGGGGGACATCTTCGCTGGTTTCCGGCCTCATGGACCTCCTTCATGAGCATCAAGGGACCCACAAAATTATTCTTTTGGGGGTACCCAGAAAGTGGGACAAAGCTTGTCCTTTCCAGGTTTTTTAGGTCCTGAGTCTCCTTGTGCGGATTTATTTCCTGAAAAGGTTCAGGTGATGTCCGAACTACCTAAGGTCCCCCCTATCCCTGTCCAGGGAATTGATTTACTTAGGTCTTATTCTAATTCTGACCAGGGTGGTCCTTCCTTTGGACAAACTTTAAGAACCACAGGCGGTGGTTCACCGGCTGCTGTCACACTGAGAGTTCTCTCTCCATTTTTGCTTCAAGACAGCTCTGTTTGCACAGTCCTACATGCAGCTCCTTTAGCAGGTTCGGCTCCACAGGAGGATACCGAGGTTTGTGGTGAGATCACGTGTTCCTCTGCCAGACGCCGCAGGCATCACAGACGGCAAAGGGCCACAGTAAGGCCAGTATCATCCTCGGCTCAGGCTTCTTCCGCAATTCCTGCGAGAAATCAAGGGCGAGGATCTTCCAATCAGTCTGGTGACCAAAAACGTCCCTTGGGGGCTTCCTCTCAGAGAAGACCAGTTGTCCCAAGGGCTGATCTACCATCCTGCTTTAAAGTCGCTGGTTTTAATGGCTTAGCTATTGAAAGCCAGGTACTGAGGGATAGAGGTCTGTCTAGATCAGTGATCCCTGCTATGGTGAAGGCAAGGAAGTTGTTCTCCAGCAAGATATATCATCATACGTGGAAAGTGTACATTTCTTGGTGTGAGTCGATTGGCACTCATCCTCGATCCTTTTCTGTGGCTCGGATCTTAACCTTTCTTCCACAGGACGATGATCTGAAGTTGGCCTTGAGTACCATCAAGGGCCAGGTGTCTGCCCTGGAAATCTTCTTTCAGTGACCCCCAGCCACGCACTCTTTAGTTCGTACTTTCATTCAGGGGTTTCGACAGGTGGCTCCACCTGTACAGTCTCTTTTACCGCCATGGGATTTAAATGTAGTACTTTCGGTTCTCCAGAAACCTCCATTTGAGAATATTCAGGAGATTCCCTAATGACTACATTATCCCAGAAGGTAACATTCTTGGTGGCTATTACCTCGGCCTGCAGGATATCGAAATTAGTGGCATTATCCTGTCACAGTCTCTATTTAGTGGTCCATAGGGATAAAGTGGTTGTTCATCTTTGTCCATCATTCCTGCCCAAAGTTGTCTCTGACTTCCATTTGAATGAGGACATTGTGTTGTCTTCCTTGTGTCCCAAGCCGACTCATCCCAAGGAATTTGCTTTTCCTACATTGGATGTGGTTCATGTAATTTGGGTGTTTCTGGCAGCTACTGAGTCCTTTCGGAAGTCAGACTCGCTTTTTGTGGTTACGGATGGACCAAGAAAAGGGCTAGCCGCTTCTTCGGCTACCATGTCCAGATGGATCAGACAGACGGTGACTCAGGCCTATTCCATTTAAGTTCAGGTTCCACCTTTCCCTGTCATGGCAAATACTACTCAGGCGCTGAGTGCTTCTTGGGCCTTCCGTCATCAGGCATCAATATTGCAAGTTTGCAAGGCGGCCACTTGGTCGATGGTGCATACCTTCAAAAAATTCTATAAAGGTAGATACTTTGGCATCTGTGGATGCTTCTTTTGGCCGCAAAGTTTTGTAGACTGCTGTTTAAGAGGGGCTGTTCCCTCTTGAGGGGTGTTTTTCTTTAAACTTTTATTGTTCAGACAGGGCTCTTGTGACCCGGTTAAGGCTCCTGTGTTCTGGTTAAGGGCTCTTATGTTTAGCCTTGGGTTATTTTC
Organism: Pelophylax lessonae; assembly: GCF_965119305.1. Classification (NCBI taxonomy): domain Eukaryota; kingdom Metazoa; phylum Chordata; class Amphibia; order Anura; family Ranidae; genus Pelophylax; species Pelophylax lessonae. The sequence continues at coordinate 295,480,325 of NC_138769.1, forward strand.
CCCACCCCTTATTTTCCTTTTGGCACTGCTTTTGGACATCCCAGAAGTTATGATTAATGGAGCGATGTGTCCGTCGATGAACGAAAGAGAAAATGGGAGTTTATCGATGGACACAGCACCCACCCCTCTATGGAGTTCTGATACTTCTAATACTGCTTGCTACTAAACCGATTACATAGAGCAGAGAGGGGGGTTATATACCAAGCGGAGGATGGCCCATGGGCATAGCCAGGTGTTTTTTGTTCTACCTAGTCTTACTCCTGGAGGCAATATAACCCAGTAGTTATGATTTATGGAGCAATAGATAATCTCAGAGAAATGGATTTTACGGTAAGTACAAAAATCCCATTTTTCCTGATGCTCTTTGCTGTCGGTGGACCCTAGCCTTCCTCACATACGTTGCAGGGCTTTTGGCCCTTCATTGTACTGACGGTCAGATTGTCTTAGAGAAAAGGTTTCAGAGGGTTCTATTGCTCAGATGGAGGGAGGTATTACATGTTGTTCCTCTGCCCCTTTGACTTAAAGGATTAGTTCACCTTTACTTTCTTTTCCCTTTAATGCCCCTATGCGTTAGGCCCCTTTCACACAGCTATTCTGATCAGGTCCACCTGTCGGTTTTTCAGGCAGAACTGGTTGGAAGGTCCATGTATTTTTATAGACAGGCTGGTGTAAACGGCCTTGTGCCAGGGTCTGATTGGATTCAGTAAAAAAAAAACAAAAAAAAAAATGGAAGAGGACTCTATTCTCTTCCATTTAGGCAGAGCAAATGGAGGAAGCGCAGTCCGTTTACTCAAGGCCACATATAGAGCAGAGCAGGCTCTGTCTCTGTCCGCTCTGCAGAAACTGAGTGGACTTGGATATTTCATCCGCCCACTCTGGTCCAATCTAGAGGGGGATCAGCTCACCAATCCCCTGCTGATTGGAAAGGAATCCAGTCCATGTGAGAGGAGGCCTTACAATGTCCTGTGCTCAGCCTTGCTCATGTAGCGCCACCCCCGTAAGGGCCGCTGCAAGATGACTGTCCCCCTAAGTTGCCCTGACCTTGCAAGCCTCCTGATACCTCTGACACCCTGGGTTTAGACATAATTTAAAGAAAGAATGCAATTGCAAAGACACCAGACTGTAGCAAAGTAAATTAGTATTTTACTAAGGATCCTTAAGTCAGCAAAGAGAAAGGAATGTAAGCAACTATACAAAGGATATGCAATGCAAAGAAAGATCACAATAAATCAAACAGCAATAACCAGTAGGCCATTGAAAAACCTATAACCCCAGGTATAAAAGGGATAAAAGGGAAGAGAATGAGCTTTCTGTGTCAAACTGCTCCCTTAAAATCCTGATGCCATGGGCCCAGAAAGTCAGCAGCACAAGAGCACAATATGTGAACAATGCAATAAGCATAGTAGAGTAAGGGTTACCTTTATTAAGCACAGATGTTATAATTTGAGGCCTTCATGGGCCTTCAACAAGGGCTGTGCGATGGTGACCAGCAATAATGGATAGCATAAGAATCTGCAACCAGTGAAGGATGCCTGGCTGCTAACCTTGCGATGCTGGGATTCAGTTGGGTCTGTAATGGTGACGATAAGTGACCCCCGACAGTCGTACCGGCTTACTGGGAGCTGCCAATGGTGGATCTGCCTGCAGGTGTGTGGATCACTTGCTGAAGACTCCACGGGGCCTGCTCGCATTCCCAAGAGTGTCTGGGTCTCTGCCCTCAGCTGAAGGCCATGGTCCCAAGAGGAAGAGCTCCTCCCCGGACCAGGTATTTATGTCCTTACCCAGCATTCTTCTCTCTCCAGCCGGCTGGAACTTGTAGTATGCAGCAGCACTGGCTCCATGGAAATCCTGACTCTCCAGACCACATGTCCCACAATCCCCTGCTTTCAGTAGTGGTCTCTCTCTCTCTCTGCCTCCAGGAAATTATGACACAATGTCCAGGCTGAACACTAGAGGGAAACAACCTCAAGGTGGCCCTTGTAAAGAATGTTCCATGATGACACAGGCAGACTAGCCAGTGCCTGGCTACACTTATTTTTTTAGATGTTCAAATTATTGCCCTCCGCTCTCCATCCTGCACATAGCAGGACATACCCAGCACTGAATGCGTGGGCTTGTAAACCCACAAACAAGTACTCCTGGTTTTGATCTTCACCCACGCATGCATAGTCTGCAGCACGCTAAGTTGAGAGGGGGAGTGGACTAAACGTGTAGGTAGTAAACTAAGCCAGGAATGCTTGTTCCTAAGTTACTGAGGCTGTGTTTCCAATGCTCCCTAAGTCCTACTATCTCTAGGACAGAGAGTGGAGGACAATAATATGGGCATCTGAAAAGTAAGCATGTATTTGCGAAACGGAGCACAGCATTTAATTTATTAAGGACACTATAATGAATCTCTCTTTAATGAGCCTTTAAACCTTGCTGTGTGTGTGTGCGTGTGTGTGTGTGTTTGTTGGGGCAATTGCAAGGGCAATTTTTGTGTAATACTCTTTTTATTGGTTGAGCTAGATGGACTTGTGTCTTTTTTTCAACCTGACTAATTATGTAACTTGGAGTTAAACATGAACGAACAACTCAGTTTTAAGGTAGGGGGACTGTGCTTTGGCTGGCATGAAGATATTTTCAGAGATGCCCTAAGGCAGCAAAAATGCTAAAATATTCCCTCAGGTTGGGTTCACATATGTGCGGCCACGGGTTCCAGCCTGTCGTCTGGTGCTATTTAGGTCTGGACTTTTTGCCTGAATCTGCACCTGAACTGGACTCATAAACGCTCCACGGCCGCCCCGCACCTGTGTGAACAGGCTCCATTGAGAGCCGGTCACACTCGCCTGTCATGTGCATTGGATGTGGTGTAATCTGCATCCAATTCCCACATATGTGAACCCAGCCTGACTGCATACCAACCCAACTCATTGGGATTATATTTACCTTTCTTTATTCAGTTCATGTAAAAACAGAAATATGGTTGACATGATCTGCCCTGAATAAGATCAACAAGTGAAAACTTGTAAACATTTTTTATAAGTTTATTATTTGATGAATTGGATTTGATTTACTAAAGGCAAATAGGATGTTCACTTTGCTGGGGAATATTCTCTTATATTAGGGATGTTTCCCTTGCAAAATAAAAATGATCTTGTAAAGCAAAAATTATCCTGTAAAGTGGACAACGTATTTGCCGTTCGGAAATCAATCACTTTATTTAAAACTCCTATGTGCATGATTTTCTATGTTTTATTACTTTGGGATTGTAATTACTTTATCTGATATACTGCCTGGGTGTGTGAGAGTAGAGCTATTATTTTCCTGAAACGAGGTGAAAAGTTTGACTTAAGTGGAGCAGGATGGTAAAGGTGATGTTCACACCTCAAATCTTGGCCACCAGCTGTCCTCCGCCCAGTCATTTAACTCTTGGGTCATGGCGGTCATATGTAACATTTAATTGCAGGAATTAGCACAGTGATCGGAGACTCTTTAGCTCAAATGATTGTCTTAAACCCACAGTCACTGTCACTTGCACTGCTTCCTTGGCCAGTCTATAAACTGCTATATATATTAAAGAGAGTATCTAAACCCAAGAACAGAATTTGATAGATTACCAGTCCTTGGATGTGGTGGCTATATTTGTTTTCTTCTTTTCCTTTTATTTTTAGAGATGTACTCGGGCGTGTTCCAGCACAATAACCGGTTGAAAATAAACAGAGGTGGGCTCGGGCGTTTTCGAGTTCCCATGTGCCTGATCCCACCTCCGCTAATCACAGGCAGTGAGACATTTCCCGATCTGTGCAGCTGCGAATCAGGAAATGTCTCACTGCCTGTGATTAGCGGAGTGCGGCGTCAGCTTCCTGGTGTGAGCTGGCATGTGGGAACTCGAAAACGCCCGAACCCACTTCTATTTATTTTAACCCGGTTATTGTGTTGTTAACACTTCTTGTCTTAGGGTGACAACCACACTGAGCAGCTTTGTCACCCAAGGACGGGGAGTGCATTGGAATTATTTAACACTGGCTTGAAACTACACAATACCTTCCTCTCTTCTCCATAATAAGGGGGTGCTGTATTGTAGTCCACAGCGATAGCAGGGAACAATGCTAGCTAATAACAGCCCAGAAGCAGAGAGCAAAGGAGTCATCAGCTCACAAGGTTTGCAGGAACAGATTTTTTTTTTTTTGTACTTGTTGAACAGAGATAATACTCTTTCAATAGTAAATTTATCAGACCAAAATGGAGCAAATAAGAAAAATTCATTTTAAGGCCTCATGCACACTGGACATTTTTACAGCTGCTGTTTTTGGCGTCAGACTTTTTTTTCTACAGCCAGTAAACTCCCCAGCATGTTATCCTATGTGTCCTTGCACACATAGGCTGCTATCAGCAGTTTTTGGCAGGGGCGTTTTCTGGCTGATAAAAAACCCTGAACTAGTGGGTTTTGAGAGGAGTTTTTCAGCTGTAAAAAAAACGCCCTAACTCTGATAAAAGCTTAAAAATACTGAAAAACGTGGCTATTCAGCGTTTATCAATGTTTTTGAGCCATAAGCTTTGCAGGAGTATAATTTTGCTAAAAAAAAAAAAAGTAAACCCTACAGCTGAAAAAAAGCTAAAAAACACTAAAAAACACTAAAAAACGCTACTGCAAAAAAGCTGAAAAACTTCTACAGCTACAGCTTTCTACTGACGTTTTGAGAACGTCCAGTGTGCATGAGGCCTTAGGGTCCATTCCGCCGACGGACTCCGTTCTGCTCAGCGGGGGATCGATCCACCGATCCCTGCTGAGCAGGCGGATGACAGCTCTGTCTCCGCTCTGTTTGCAGAGCTGGAGCTGTCAGATCCCCGCTGCCTTCTATGGGGGAATCGGATGAGAAAGGACAGGTGGTCCCATCCAATCTGATCCACTGGACGGATGGAAAATAGGGTTTCCATCCGTCCGGATTTGATGGACAGGATCGGATTGGATGGCAGCGGAGATGTCTCCGCTGACATCCGCTGTCCCATAGGGATGCATGGGGCATCCGATCAGGTCCGCCTGAAAAACTGACAGGCGGATCTGATCGGACCGTATGTGAAAGGGGCCTTAGAGTTTACATGCAGTTTACGTTAAAGGAGAAGCAATGTTTAAAACACTGAGATGTTGATTTACTAAAACTGGAGAGTGCAGCTCTGCATTACATAGTTACATAGTAGGTGAGGTTGAATAAAGACAATAGTCCATCTAGTTCAACCTGTGTAGGTATGTGTGGCTGTAATCATCTCCCATACCCCTGAATGTTCTGATCCTTGAGATGTAAGTCTAAGAGTCTTTTGAAAGCCACCATACTACCTGCAGAAACCACCTCTTGTGGTAGAGAATTCCACAATCTTGTTGCCCTAACAGTAAAGAACCCCCCGCGTTGCCTGAGGTTAAAACGCTTCTCCTCTAATCGCATTGTATGCCCTCGAGTCCTCATGCAATCCCTTCGAATGAACAGCTTTTTTTCTAAGCTGGGATCCCCATTAAGATATTTATAAATTGCTATCATGTCCCCCCTCAGACGTCTCTTCTCCAGGGAGAATAAATCGAGCGATTGTAGACGCTCTTCATAGTCAAGGTCCTCCAATCCCCTAATTCGTTTAGTTGCCCTTCTCTGGACTCTCTCCAGCTCCAACACATCCCTCCTGAGGACTGGCGACCAGAACTGGACGGAATACTCCAGAAACCAATCAGCTTCCAGTTTTTTTTTTTTTTTTTTTTGTGTCAAAGCTTATTTGAACAAGCTAAAGTTAGAAGCTGATTGGCTACCATGCACAGCTGCAGCAGATTTTGTGCTCTCCAGCTTTAGTAAATAAGCCCCAGAATCATATAATTATTTGCCAGGGCAGAGTTGCTCTGAATCTCTTAATGGGGCCTAGATCTGTGAAATGTAACTGTTAATATTTTTATGTATAGAACATTTCTATAACCTTCGGTGCCCTTTCACACCAAGGTGGTCCATTGCAGTGCGCTATTATACTGTATGTTTTCATGGGTTGCATTAAGCCAGCGCATTCATACATCAAACTCACCAAAACAGACCAAAAATCAGACCAGCACCATTTTGTTTTTTTTGCAGCACATCACAATACATGGCAGTGTGTAGTGTGTCATCATTTGTTGTGCTGTGTTGCATTGCCTTAGTGTATTGCAGTGGCAGTATGTTTTATATCAGCTTTACTGCATCTGAGATTATCACAGCTCAAAACTTCTATGGGTCATATTGCAAACAGGTATCTGCTCTTTCTCATGAGACACACCTGAAAGACTGAAGTGGCACACATTGAGTTAACAAATTCCTTCCCTCTAGTCTAGTCATTGAAAAAAGGATTAACCCGGTCACAGAGAGATTTTAGAACAGGTTTGAAAATATTTGAAAATTTTAATGAGCTTTCTGATGGTCCCAGGCAGTCAAAATTGCTCCTAAACTAATTCTTAAAGAAGTATAAAACCCAAAAGCAAACATTTACTATATCCAAGATTAACATTTTTAACAGTGGTGATTTACCCACTATAAAAACGAGCAATGACCGGGAGCTGGTCGGCTGCTAGTTTTCCAGCATGCTCGTCTGACAGAAGCCAGATGAACTTCTGTCAGAACCGGCTACCGAACTAATGCCTCGTACACACGCAACGATTATCGGCCGACCCATTGTCCGACTTTTGTCCAGAGTGGTGTTTTGTTGGTTGTTGGTGCCTAGACTGCACACAAATTTTCTCGGCCAACAAAAATCTACTTCAGAAGTGATGTCATGTGCTGGTTTACTTTCCGTGTGTTTTTTCATCTCTGAGCATGCCCAGTCTTGCTCATCAGATTTTTGTCTGCCGAAATCTGTACTGACTGATGGAAAATCAGCCGTTGTGTTGACAGCCAACAAAAATTTTATAGCCTGCACACCAGATTTTTTTCAGCCGAAAAGTCGGAGTCGGTTGTCGGAAGCATCATACTAACAAGCCGAAAATTCTCAGCCAATTATCGAAGCGTGTGTACGGGGCTTTATGGGCCGAATGTTGGTCAGTTTTATCACGGCTTTTTCTCCTTAGGGAATGGTACAGGAACGTCTCATTTCCGAGTCACCCCTTGTCTATGCCCCCTACCCACCTCCGAGCACCATCCCTTGGTTCCACCCCCTACCCACCTCCCAGTACTGCCCCTTTTAGAGAATACAGAACCAAGTAACAAAAGTGGTACTAAGTAATTTGTTAATGATAACAAGAAAAGCAGTAAATTAGATCCCCTGCAGCCAGCAACAATAGACCATTTCCCCAGCAACAATGGACCACCCACAACAAAATACCTACCCAGCTACAATAGACTCCTGGCAGCAACAACAAATCTACCAGCAACCAGCGTCAATAGACCGCTCCCTCAACAGTAGATCCCTCCCAACAATAGATTCCCCATTAGCAGCAATAGACCTCCCCAGCAACAATAAAAACCCCGTGCAAAAATAGATCCCCTCCAGCGACAATAGATCTCCCAGTGGCCAGCATCAACAGACCCTGAAGCACACCCCAGCAGCCCTTCCCATTACATACATTCAGTGTTGGAGGTGTCGGAACTGCGTTCCTCCACGTTCCCGCTGAAAAAAAGTCCCGATTTTTATTGAACCGGCCGATATAACCCGACATTTGGCCTTTAGGCTGGCCACAGATTTTGCAACCGTGGGCTGAAGAAAAGAAAAACGCTTGATTCCCCCATCAACACAGTCAATGTTCATGGGGGAATCCTTCCCTCTGCACTATTGTATCCTGACAGCAGAAAGTTTCCCAGCTCTCAGAATACAATGATTAGTGATCGTACAAAAAATACCCGACAGGTTGTACTGAAGTTGATCGATAAACTGACTTCAGTACAATCAGCCTGCCCATAGATGGATCACAATTCAGCCGGTTCTTGCTGAATTGGCCAAATTTTGACCCATCTATGGCCAGCTTTAAGCTGCCTACATATTATACCATTCTCTTGTACAATTTTCCTTTTTTTTAGATTCACCAAAACCATATAATATGAGGTAAAACCTAAACACTTTTAATTTGTATGCAATCAGGCAGGCCCTTGCACTACATAGTGGAAGGTAAATCTAAAGGTAATTGAACAAGAACATTGCATAATGTGTAGCCAGCTTTAGGGTGCTTGCAGTGGCGTACCTAGAGCATTTGGCACCCCCCCCCCCAACTTTAAAATATAAAAACACCCACAGAAATTTGTAATGTTTTCAAGAATATTTATTGCACAAATTTCACAGCCCCCCATCACAGTGCCCCTTGCCGTCTGCCCCCTCCCCCATCTCTCTAATCACAGTTCCTCCTTTTGCACTCTCTGCCTCCCCTGCACAGTTCTACCTTCAGCATAAATAGATAGAGTCTGCAGACATGATACAGGAGATGGTCAGAGACTGTAGACATGATACAGGAGATGGTCAGAGACTGTAGACATGATACAGTAGATGCTCAGAGACTGCAGACATGATACAGTAGATGGTCAGAGACTGAGGATATGATACAGGAGATGGTCAGAGACTGAGGACATGATACAAGAGATGGTCAGAGACTGAAGACATGATACAGGAGACGGTCAGAGACTACAGACATGATACAAGAGATGGTCAGAGACTGCGGACATGATACAAGAGATGGTCAGAGACTGAAGACATGATACAGGAGATGCTCAGTCAGAGACTGCAGACATGATACAGTATATGGTCAGAGACTGAGGACATGATACAGGAGATGGTCAGAGACTGAGGACATGATACAGTATATGGTCAGAGACTGAGGACATGATACAGGAGATGGTCAGAGACTGAGGACATGATACAGTATATGGTCAGAGACTGAGGACATGATACAGGAGATGGTCAGAGACTGAGGATATGATACAGGAGATGGTCAGAGACTGAGGACATGATACAGTAGATGGTCAGAGACTGTAGACATGATACAGGAGATGCTCAGAGACTGCAGTCATGATACAGTAGATGGTCAGAGACTGCAGACATGATACAGTAGATGGTCAGAGACTGAGGACATGATACAGGAGATGGTCAGAGACTGAGGATATGATACAGGAGATGGTCAGAGACTGAGGACATGATACAAGAGATGGTCAGAGACTGAAGACATGATACAGGAGACGGTCAGAGACTACAGACATGATACAAGAGATGGTCAGAGACTGCGGACATGATACAAGAGATGGTCAGAGACTGCAGACATGATACAGGAGATGCTCAGTCAGAGACTGCAGACATGATACAGTATATGGTCAGAGACTGAGGACATGATACAGGAGATGGTCAGAGACTGAGGACATGATACAGGAGATGGTCAGAGACTGAGGACATGATACAGGAGATGGCCAGAGACTGAGGACATGATACAAGAGATGGTCAGAGACTGAGGACATTATACAGAAGATGCTCAGAGACTGCAGACATGATACAGGAAATGGTCAGAGACTGCAGTCATGATACAGGAGATGGTCAGAGACTGCAGACATGATACAGGAGATGGTCAGAGACTGAAGACATGATACAGGAGACGGTCAGAGACTGCAGACATGATACAAGAAATGGTCAGACTGCAGTCATGATACAAGAGATGGTCAGAGACTGCAGACATGATACAGGAGATGGTCAGACTGCAGACATGATACAGGAGATGGTCAGAGACTACAGACATGATACAGAAGATGCTCAGAGACTGCAGACATGATACAGGAGATGGTCAGAGACTGCAGACATGATACAAGAGATGGTCAGAGACTGCAGACATGATACAGGAGATGGTCAGAGACTGCAGACATGATACAGTAGATGGTCAGAGACTGCAGACATGATACAGAAGTTGGTCAGAGACTGAGGACATGATAGAAGATAGAAGAGCACTAGGGGGGCCGGAGAGTACAGGCGAAGCAGAGAGCACAGGAGGAGCTGAAGGGCACGGTGGGGGGGGGGGCTGGAGAGAATTAAGAGGGGGTTTGGAAAGCATTGCAGGGTTGGTTGGAAGGCGCAGGGGGTGGAGAGCACTGGGGGGGGGACAGGGAGCACTTGGGGGCGGGCAGGGAAAACCAGGGAGGTGGAGAGCACTGAGGGGACAGGGAGCACTTGGGGGGTGGGCAGGGAAAACCAGGGGGGTGGAGAGCACTGGGGGGGGACAGGTAGCACTTGGGGGATGGGCAGGGAAAACCAGGGGGTGGAGAGCACTGGGGGGGACAGGTAGCACTTGGGGGGTGGGCAGGGAAAACCAGGGGGTGAAGAGCACTGGGGGGGGCATGGAAAACCAGGGGGCGGAGAGCACTGGGGGGGGCAGGGAAAACCAGGGGGTGGAGAGCACTGGGGGGGGCAGGTAGCAATTGAGGGGTGGGCAGGGAAAACCAGGTGGGTGGAGAGCACTGGGGGGGGCAGGTAGCACTTGGGGGGTGGGCAGGGAAAACCAGGGGGTGGAGAGCACTGGGGGGGGCAGGTAGTACTTGGGGGGGCAGGGAAAACCAGGGGGTGGAGAGCACGGGGGGCAGGTAGCACTTGAGGGGTGGGCAGGGAAAACCAGGTGGGTGGAGAGCACTGGGGGGGGGGACAGGGAGCACTTGGGGGGTGGGCAGGGAAAACCAGGTGGGTGGAGAGCACCGTGGGGAGGACAGGTAACAATTGGGGGGCGGGCAGAGAAAACCAGGGGGGTGGAGAGCACTGAAGGGGACAGGGAGCTAGGGAAAGATGAATTCCTCATATGCAGCTGCCCCATCCCCCTCCTATTCAGCACACACACTTCCGCACTCACCTTCTTCCTGCTGAGGCTGAGACCCCGCCCCTTCTTCACACCGTCGCGGCTCCGCCCCCTTCTCCCGTCGCGGCTCCGCCCCCTTCTCCCGCCGCGGCTCCGCCCCCTATTTCCGCCGCGGCTCCGCCCCTTATTCCCGCCGCCGTTCCGCCCCCCACCCCCCACAGCGCTGAATGAAGGAGCTGCCTTCACAGCGATATGGAACACGCCGGGCAGGACACCGGCTGACACCCCCCAGTGCGTGGCACCCGGGGCGGGCCGCCCCCCTGCCCCCCCCTTGGTACGCCACTGGGTGCTTGCATTCTGGATAAAGAAGCAACAGAGACATCCTTGGACAGCAGATTGGTCAAGCTGGGGAGAGGGTAGTGTTAGATCTCCTAGAAGTGTAGCGCCCTCCTAGATAGGTGCTAGGTAGGACAGTGGTTTTGGCTCTGCCTGCTTATCAGGAGAGCAGCAGGCAAAACATAGATGCCCTCTGCCTATCAGGGGAGCATGATTCGTAGTTAGGCCTGTTCCATGTGCTCAGTGTGTGATGCATTTGGGCTGAGGGAGTGTTTCCACTGTGTCCAATGGGGAGGCATGTTGGACAGTGGAGGAAACCCAGCCAATGACATACAGGCTTTAATACTATCCCATCGGTTTGGCATCAAGAATGATGCATTATGGGATAGGGTATAAAAGCCAGGCGCACATGAGTCAGGGGGTCTTTGGGCGGGAAGCCAGGTCCCAGAAGGAGGGTGACGGCTGTCTCCTCTTCTGCAGCAGTGGATGGTGGTCACAGGCGGTCAGCCTAGTGAACCAGAGTGCGTTGCTGAACCCAGAGGTCCAGGAGACGCTGACTGGTGGAGTGGAGGGCAACGGCGACTCTGGAAAAACAGTGTCGGTGAGAACAGAGGAACTTGCTCAGAGGTCTGCCCAGGAAGGGGACCACTCCAGAGTATAGAGTCAGTGGACGGGTGTCAGCACACAGTGAGAAAGAAAGGGGGTGCCAAGTTAGAACCCTGAAGATAATTACAAGCAGGAACATTTATTTTATCTTCATTCCAGTGGCAGAGTGAAGCAGCGGCCTTGCCGCATCCTCAAGTCTGTTGTCCTCGATACTATGAATAGTTACTAGTTGGAGTATCTCACTCATCCCTTCTCCTATCCCAGTTCCAAATAATACCACAAATCAACATCCCCTGGATTGATCATTGACTGAGCCAAGTACTTAAAGTGATACGCTTCTGCAAGCAGTTGCTACGGGTAACCCAGGGGAATCCAGAATGTGTTATATTCAGTAGTCCTCTAGGGGGCAGTGCTACCGAAGATTTAGATGAACTCCAGCTAAAACGTTACATTTACAGCAGTCCGTTTCTTTATTTTTTTTATTTTGTGATAAAGGTTTTACATAAATCGATAAAAAGCTGATCATTGTAAGCACCCCTGTCATTGTTAAATGGTTTGTCTCAATCCGTTAACTGCAACTTTTGATAGACACTCAGCTTGGTCTGTTAAAGGAAGTACAATAATAACAGACTTAGGCTCAGTTCACACTAGTGCGGGCCGTGTGGCCTGCCTTTGCTCACGCACGGCAGCTGTGGCTGTGCCACGTGAAACGCACAAAAAAGTGCATGCACATTTTTAAAAACATGGCTGCTGAGATTGCGTGGGGGAGATATTTAGAATTAATGGCACCCTGTGTGTCTCACAAGAGCAGTGCGGTGCGGGAATCGATGTGATTCCCACACCCACAACTGAAATGCACGGCCTACACTAGTGTGAACAGAGCCTCACTGGCTGGATCATCAGATAAAAATAAAGGGGAAAAAAATGCTAAAAATGAAAACAAACACAGCTGCTGCAATATATTACCATATGGTTTTGGGGTTTATTACCGCTTTAACCAGTTCTGGATTGGAAGGATTTGCCCGTTTAATGACCAGGCCATTGTTGCGATTCGTCACTGCGTTAATTTAACGGAAAATTGTGCGGTCATGTGACACTGTATCAAAATAAAATTAATGTCCTTTTTTCCCCCACAAATACAGCTTTCTGTTGGTGGTATTTGATCACCTCTGTGATTTTTTTTTTTTTTTGCTATAAACAAGAAAAGAGTGACAATTCTGAAAAAAAAAATATATATATTTTTCACATTCTGCTATATAACATTCCCAGAAAAAATGTAAAAATCAAAACTGTTCATCCTTTTAGGCCAATTTGTATTTTGCCACGTTTTTGGTTAAAAAAAAAAAAAAAATCGCAATCAGCGCATTTTGATTGGTTTGCGCAAAAGTTATCGCGTCTACAAACTAGGGGAAAGTTTTGTCTATTTTTTTTTTCACTAGTAATGGTGGTGATATGCAATTTTTAGCGGGACTGTGACATTGCGGTGGACAGATTGGACCCCTAACTGACATTTTTGGGGGAACCAGTGACATTACTACAGTAATCAGTGCTAAAAATATGCACTGTTACTGTAATAATGACACTGGCAGGGAAGGGGTTAACCTAGGGGTGATCAAAGGGTTAAATGTGAGCCTAGAGTGTGTGTTTTCTAACTGTGGGGGAGGGACTTGTGAAATGATCATAGAGACCTGTGATCCTATATGGAAGGATCACAGGCACTCTGGCATCATTTCAGAGAGAACAACTGTCAGCTGTGTTTACAACAGCTGACCGTCCTCTCTCAGCGGGGAGCGATCGAGGGTGCCTGGCGGCAATCATGACCGGCGGTCCCGTGGATCGGCATCCCCACTGCCTAGTGGGGGCGAGAGCACGCCGCTGGCGGCATGCGCTCGCCCCCAGGAGCGCTTCTGTGAACCAATGTACCCCTATGTTGATTCGTGCAGCTGAGCCAGTCTGCTGCAGTAAAACTGTGGTGGGCAAGTGGTTAAAGTGTATCTAGAGGCAAAACTTTTTTTTTTTTTTGGGTTTTGGATTGACCAAGGAAGGGTTAGGACCTCTGTTTTTTTATTTGGTAGGTTTTTATTGCTATCTAATTCCCCACTGGGGAAAGTAACACTTTTATTATGTCTGTGCCACCTTAACCACAGGACAGAACATGGGGTGAATCCAAAATTATGAGTTGTCATCGGATCAAGATCAGAGAGTAGGGATGATAGAACTTTTGAAAAGTTTGGTTCGACCAGAACACCCGAACTTCCCGAAAGTTCGGCCCGGATTTCAGAACCCCATTGAAATCAATGGGACCCGAACTTCGGTAATCAAAAAACACAATTTTGAAGCCCTAAAACCCAATAAATGCCCCTAAAAAGTGCCTAGTGTTCTGGGTCATACCCCAGGGACTATTAATCACACAAAAAAAGTTCTTAAAAATTGTGATTTTTGATAGAGAGCCAATTATTGAAAAAAAAAAAAAAAGAGATTTCTTTGGATTTAGTGTCTGGAGGGTCTAAAAAGTGTACCTGTGAATTTTCAGCTCTGTAGCATGTCCAGAACCAGAAAAAAAGTTTGTTTGTATTAGAATTAATATAGAACAGGGATATGGCTCCGCTATTTTTACACCCGGCTTTTTGTTGCAAGCGTTTTTTTGGGCTTTTTTGAGGACATGTTTGGAGTCAGGCATGACATCAGAACTTATGTGTAGGGGTATATATACACACACACATGTATGTATATATATATATACACATATATAGGTGTGAAAGTAGCAGAAATCTATGCTTGCGCTAATGAAAAAATTAACACCCATATGGCTTCTCTCCTATCACACCTATATATATGTAAGTGTATAAATACATATAAGTATGTGTGTATATATACCCCTATACACAAGTTCAGATGTTATGCCTGCCTCCAAAGACCCCAAAAAAATGCCTGCAACAACACACCTGGGCGTTTTTTTTTTTTTGGCGCTAGCGTTTTTTTGGGCATTTTTTTTGGTGTCTTTGGAGGCAGGCATAACATCAGAACTTCTGTGTAGGGGTATATATACACACATACTTATATGTATATATAAAAATGGGGATATTGCTGCGCTAAAATGTAAAGATAAAAACATACATGAATAAAAAGTCAACAGACCATAGGAAAGCAGCCAGCACCTGATCTAGAATCAGAAATACCAGATCTAAATAGCAATATAGAATGGGATTGGTGCAGCGCTAACACAATTGAATCCACAGTCCATACAAATGTTCAAATGGATCAAATACAAAAGTGCAGTAAACAAAAGTTCATCAGAGAGTGCTCCAATAAAGAAGGGAAACTGTCCACCACTTCAAACTTGGAAAAAGCCCCGAGTGCAGGAACCGCCACCAAGATAATAAATGGCCTCTTACCAAATTGCAATGACCCCCATTACAAGGATCAAAGACAGCCTGTGTGATCAAATCAGTGCCCAGATCGACATGTATCGATTCCCAGTGTTCCCTCAGCAGCTCCGACCGGAACAAGTAAACATAAGGAAAAGAGGGACAACTCCAATAGTGAAGTACGTTCACAGGTTTATTCAGTAAAAGCAGAGTGGCAACTCACGTTTGCATGAAGAAATCACAGCATGTCTCGGAGCTATACTCTCAGAACCTTTGTTTCCAACCAATAAAATGGCCGCCGTGTCTCCTTGCTGGCCTCAGCACGACGAACCGCAGGCTCCTCCTCCGACCGGTTTCATCAACACGTGACTTCGTCAGGGGTGTATATATAGGTGTATATATACACCTACATATATATAGGTGTGAAAGTAGCAGAAATCTATGCTTGCGCTAATGAAATAATTAACACCCATATGGCTCCGTTCCTATCACACCTATATATGTGTAAGTGTATAAATACATATAAGTATGTGTGTATATATACCCCTATACACAAGTTCAGATGTTATGCCTGCCTCCAAAGACCCCAAAAAAATGCCTGCAACAACACACCTGGGCGTTTTTTTTTTTTTGGCGCTAGCGTTTTTTTGGGCATTTTTTTGGCGTCTTTGGAGGCAGGCATAACATCTGAACTTGTGTATAGGGGTATATATACACACATACTTATATGTATTTTACACATACACATAAATAGGTGTGATAGGAGCGGAGCCATATGGGTGTTAATTATTTCATTAGCGCAAGCATAGATTTCTGCTACTTTCACACCTATATATATATGTAGGTGTATATATACATATAAGTATGTGTGTATATATACCCCTACACAGAAGTTCTGATGTTATGCCTGCCTCCAAAGACGCCAAAAAAATGCCCAAAAAAACGCTAGCGCCAAAAAAAAAAAAAAAACGCCCAGGTGTGTTGTTGCAGGCATTTTTTGGGGGTCTTTGGAGGCAGGCATAACATCTGAACTTGTGTATAGGGGTATATATACACACATACTTATATGTATTTATACACTTACACATATATAGGTGTGATAGGAACGGAGCCATATGGGTGTTAATTATTTCATTAGCGCAAGCATAGGTTTCTGCTACTTTCACACCTACATATATGTAGGAGTATATATTCATATAAGTATGTGTGTATATATACCCCTATACACAAGTTCAGATGTCATGCCTGACTCCAAACATGTCCTCAAAAAAGCCCTATAAACTCCTGCAACAAAAAGCCGGGTGGCAGGGGAGAAGCCACTATTCGGTTCTATAAGTCTTCTAATAGAAACAAACTTGTTTCTATTGCAGTCATCCTGACATGGAAGGGTTTGGTCACCCTGCCATAGCAGTCAGAGTCAGTTCACCCTACACTACATTACGGTCACCCTGGCACTTAACACTTTCCCTACAGAAACTAGATTTTTGATTATAACTAAAGTGGAAAAAAGCACTCTAACTACACTAGATATCCCTTTCCTCACACTAATAATTGCTAAATTACACTTTTGAAGCAGAAGTAACAGAACTGCTTCCACATCCCTGTATTACAATGCTAGGAATTTTGCAGGGGCTATACTGGGGGGCGTATTCACTACTGATTGGCCTCTGGAACCCTTAGTCACTCCAATCACATTCCTAGCATTCTCCTGCCCCCTCAATTGGCTTTTACTAATGGTTCTGGTCCAATCACGGGCTTTTAAAGCCCATTTCCATTGCATTTTGGTCGGTTCTGGTTGCCGAATTCCGAACTTTTTCAGCAAAAAGTTCGGAATTCGGCCGAACCTCGAACAGCCAATGTTCGGGTCGAACCGATGGTCGACCCGAACCGTTCGATCATCCCTATCAGAGAGTACATTTTTAGATTGTTACACTTGTTTCGGTGACAAGTTCCTGTTGTGTTTCTGGAAATGGAAGTGAAGGTATTTCTCCCTAATGGCACATACATGGAAAAAAAGCACATGGTGGTTTTAATACTTCCCCACTCCATCCAAATCTAAAAAAAAAAAAATTTGGCTTTAGATATACTTGAGCATCACATCAGGTAAATATTACATAAGGAGTGCAATTGGTCCCCTTTATGTACTGAAGCTGAAATACTTTTTAATGATCTGTTCACTTTAGAGCTACAAAAAAACACAACTACCTGTTATCTCTGAAAAGGACATATTTACTCTGCTTTTACATGCATTATTTCACTATACCAAATTGCTTTTTAGAGCTGTCCCACGACAGCGCTATACAAGTGTAGAATATCACCAAAAAGTTCATTTATTTAGGTAATTCAATTCAAAAAGGGAAACTCATATATTTTATATAGATTCAATATACATAGAGTAATATCTTTCATGCATTTTTATGACCATGGCTTACAGCTAGTGAAAACCCAGAATTCAATATCTCAGAAAATTTGAATATTTTGAAAAAGTTCAATATTGTAGACTCATGGTGTTACACTCTAATCAGCTAATTAACATAAAACACCTGTAAAGGTTTCCTGAGCTTTTAAATGGTGTCTCAGTCTGGTTCAGTAGGTTACACAATCATGGGGAAGACTGCTTACTTGACAGGTGTCCAGAAGACAGTCATTGACACCCTCCACAAGGAGGGTAAGTCACAAAAGGTCATTGCTAAAGAAGCTGGCTGTTCACAGAGTACTGTATCCAAGCAAAAAGTTGAGTGGAAGGAAAAAGTGTTGTAGAAAAAGGTGCACAAGAAACAGGGATAACCACAGCCTTGAGAGGATTGTGTAGCAAAGGCCATTCAAGAATTTGGGAGAGATTCACAAAAAGTGGCCTACGGCTGGTGTCAGTGCTTCAAGATCCACCACACACAGACGTATCCAGGACATGGGCTACAACTGTTGCATTCCTTGTGTCAAGCCACTCCTGAACCAGAGACAACATCAGAAGTGTCTTACCTGGGCTAAGGAGAAAAAAGGACTGGACTGTTGCTCAGTGGTCCAAAGTCCTCTTTTCGGATGAAAGTGAATTTTGCTTTTTTTTTTTTTTTTGGAAATCAAGGTCCCAGAGTCTGGAGGAAAAGTGGAGAGGCACAGAATCCAAGTTGCATGAGGTCCAGTGTGAAGTTTCCACAGTCAGGGATAATTTGGGAAGCCATGTCATCTGCTGGTGTTGGTCCACTGTGTTTTATCAAGTCCAAAGTCAGCACAGCCCTCTACCAGGAAATTCTAGAGCACTTCATGCTTCCCTCTGCCGACCAGCTTTTTTGAAATGCTGATTTAATTTTCCAGCAGGACTTGGCACCTGCCCACACTGCCAAAAGTATCAATACCTGGGTTAATGATCATGGTATCACTGTGCTTGATTGGCCAGCAAACTCACTTGACCTAAACCCCATAGAGAATCTGTGGGGTATTGTCAAGAGGAAGATGAGAGACACCAGACAACAATGCAGATGAGCTTAAGGCCGCTCTCAAAGCAAACCGGGCTTCCATAACACCTCAGCAGTGCCACAGGCTGATCACCATGCCGCATTGATGCAGTAATTTATGCAAAAGGAACCCCAAGTATTGAGTGCATACTATACTGTACATAGACATACTTTTCAGTAAGCCAACATTTCTCTATCGCTCATTGACAGACGTAGTCCTCGGTGATACAGCACCTTCGGGTTATGTTGCCTCCACAGGAGTAGGACTAGACAGGAAATAAAATGCTCTGGCCACACCCTAGGGGCAGTCCCAGAGGGTATATCCTCTCTCTCTCTGCCTCAGCAAATCAGTTTTTTTCTGTCTAGTCAGGAGTAAGGACCTAGATACCTTGCTGGGATATTCGGTCCTGGCAGGATTTTTTTCTTAGAAAATAATTTTTTAAGACAGCTTTTTTTCTCCAGTGTTCCTGTGAGATCTTCAAGCAAGAAAGCTGAACTGGGCGACGGGCTGGATGTTGAGATCCAGTGGTCACCCCAGTTCAGCCTACGAACGCGTGCAGGCCATAGCTCCGCGCTGGGTCGGCCGCGACATAGTCCCACTGGACGGGGACTGACCCTGCGAGTTAAACGTCTCGCTGAAACGCCAAAGACCATGAGTCACGGCGCCCGTATTGGTCGACAGCCCTCCTACCTCGGTGGAGAGGGGTACTGTCAGGAGTTGGCGCCCGCCTGGTTCCGGTATGGTGAGTAGTATGTTCCCCCTTTCCCCCTGACGGGTCTTGTGGTGAACGCGGGCCCCTCTCTGTAATGGTAAGGATGGGTTCCCCTCTATCCTACAACATGTCACAGATCCCCCTAATTGAGTGTGATTTTTGTGTACAAGAAGCCAGGAGGCTTGGTTTGGGAGCTGACAATCTAATTGTAAAGATGTGTAAATGATTGTAGTCAGTGGCAGTACTAGAACTTTACTGTGATAGTATAAGGTATCCTACCTGTCAGTAGCCACAGGGCGATGTCTATACATGTATACTGCATTCCAGATCATTCCTCCAGCTAAGCAGCGGACCGCATATGGCCTGCTAGGGTCCGGTACCTCCGACCACGCTGACCACCATGAGGGTGAAGGGTTGTGAGGCCGAGATCCTTCTGCAGACATGCCGCTATTCTGTGCAGGCCGCCGCCATTGTCTGGTAGATCGCACGAGGCCGCCATTTTGGTGTAGCCTCGTGTCTCCAGCATGGGGGCGGCCATGTTTGAGGTGACTCAAACACCTCATGGAGCCAGGGGGAGGAGCCGGCAGGCGTGTTAAGGGGCGGAGCCGCCTCTTTTACCCAGGAAATAGGGCCAAAGACTTCCTGTCTGTAACAAGACAAGCACTGAGCAAGCTGATGAAAACTTCTGTGCATCAGGGATGAGCCTTGGGGTCTGTCTCTCTCTCTGTGGGGTCCAAAAAGGCAGGTAACACTGAGGGGCGCTGTTGCGACTGGGGGACACAAAAAAAAAAAAAAAGTTTTTTTTTACTTTGTCATTTTTTGTCGCTGGCAAGTGTCTTGTATAATCATTGACCCTGCCGCATAGGTATCCCCACCTGATCCCCTCAAGGTGGCCGCAGGACCCTCCAGTACCCCACTTGTTTTTAATGCATTATCGGCAGTTTTGGAGTCTTTGGTATCCCGGGTGGAGGTGGCCTGTCAGGGACGGGGGTCAAGTAGCGACCCCCGCCTACCCCTATTGTTTATCAGATACTTCAGATACGGATTCGGAACTGGTCAATGCAGTTGCAGGTCCCTCTTAGGGGGCTGTTGTCTCAGGTAATATCTCCTCAGCAGTGAGGAGCACGTTTCTGCCTCCGCCATAGCACAAGAGTGGTGGATGCACTAGTTGTGTCCGTCCGGGAAACCTTTAGTCTTGAGGTTACACCGGCAGAGGTAGCTGAGACTGAGATTCCTTTTTGGTACTTGTTAGCCTACCAAAAGGGCGAAGGATTTTCCTTTACCCAAATGGGGTCGTTTTGAAACGAACCCCTGTTATTTCCAAACGCATGGCTAGGTGCTATCCGTTTGAGGAATTCCTCTTTATAGGATAGACGGTACCACCTGCTGTCTTGCCACAGACTGTTAGGATAAAAAGACCTCGTAACTAACGAGGACCTTCCTTTTCTGCTCATATAGAGTTGTTCGTTCCGCGAGGGCGGGGGATAAGGCGAAACCCTCCAAAGCCCCTTTAGAGGGGTTTCAAAGGGCGCTGGTCGGGTAAACAAAGAGTCCGGCTCAGCCAAGCCTGAAGAATATAGCCTGATACGCCTCTACCCATCTCTGGGGTGGGGGGGGGGTGTCTTCACCGGTTTCTGGAGGACACAGGATCGAGTTTCAATCACTTCCACCGGTGCGATTCTTCCCTTCTAACATTGAACGGTTTCAGGGGTTCTATTCGAACCTATTCACAATGCCCAAGAAAGAGGGCAAGGTGCGTCCAAATCTGGACTTGGGAAGAAATAGAGTCCACCCGTACAGTGGTGGCCTCCCTGCATCAAAGAGATTTCCTGGCGTCCATAGACATATAGGATGCCTATCTTTATATCCCCATCATCGCAGGACATCAGCGTTTTTTCGCTTTCCCAAAGATCATCCCTGGTTCCCACCAGGAGACTGAACTATCTGGGCCTAAGGTTGGATACATCCTGGGCAAGAGAGTTTCTCCTTGCTGGGAAACTCTAGAAGGTTCAGTCAACGATTCGGATGTTGCTGTCCGTCAATTGGCTGGGACTGATGGTGGCCTTCTTAGAGGCAGTACCATATACCCAGTCTCATACCCGAATTCTCCTGAAGGAGATTCTTTTTTAATGGAATCAGAATTCCGATTCCCTGGACAATCGGATCCGGTTGAGCGAGCGGACCAGGAAGTCTCCAATGCTCAACCAGGGGAAGTCATTTCTTCCGATAGTATCCAGATTACCAATAAGGGTATCGGAACTGAGAGCGATCAGATTTTGTCTGATTTACTGGATCGAGCAGCTCTAGAGCAGCCCGATTCGGATCCAATCGCATATGGCCTCTTCATCCAGAGGTTTTTTTCCCTAGCTGTCCCTTCATTGGGACATCCCGGATGTGGATCTGTTGGCACCTTGGCCTAACAGGAAGGTGTGGAGGTTTGTAGCTCGCGCCACGATCCTCTAGCGGACGCAGCAGAAACGCTGATCGCCCCGTGGGGGCAGTATCAGCTACGGCATGCCTTCCATCCTCTCAAGTTGCTGTGGGAACTTCTTCGCAGGATAGAGGTGGAGGGAATTCCAGTTATTCTGGAAATTCTGGATTGACCTTGTCAAGCCTGGTACGCCGACTTGGCGAGGCTAGTCGCGGACGCTCCTTGGAGACTTCCTCTCAGGGAGGATTTGCGGTCTCAGGGACCGATCTTCCATCTTGCTTTACAGTCGCTGGCTTAATGGCCTGGCCATTGAGACCCAGGTACTGAAGGACAAGGGAGTGTCAGCTTCAGTTATTCCTACCTCCAGTTAAAGCAAGGAAAGCGACTTCCAGCACATGGAAGTCTTATATTGCATGGTGTGAACCTATTGGATTTCCCCCACAGACCTATTCGGTGACCCGAATTTTGGTCTGTCTGCAACAAGGGGTTGAGCAGAAACTATCCTTGAGCACGATCAAGGGTCAGGTTTTCGGTGTTAGCAATCTTCTTTCAAGAAACCTTTGGCTAATCATTCCTTGGTGCGGAATTTCATCCAGGGGGTGCGACATCTGGCTCCGCCAGTGCGCGCACACTTACCGCCTGGTATCTTAATTTAGTGTGGTCGGTTCTTCAGAAACTTCTCTTTGAAGATATTAGGGAGATTCCCTTGCTTACATTCCCAGAAGGTGGCCTTCTTGGTGGCCATTACTTCTCTACGCAGGGTGTCAGAACTGGCCGCATTATCCTGTCGTTCCCCAGATCTGGTGGTTCATAGGGATAAGGTGGTTCTTCTTCCGAATCCATCCTTCCTTCCTAAAGTGGTTTTCGTAAGACGGACTCACTTTTTGTGATCACGGATAGCCCTTGAAGGGGGTTGCCTGTGTCTGCCGCGACCATATCTACATGGATCAGTCAGACGGTGGTACAGGCTTATTCTATTAAGGGTCGGAATCCTCCGTTCCCTGTTAGGGCGCACTTCACTCGAGCGCTCAGTACTTCCTGGGCCTTTCGCCATCAGGCGTCAGTGGTCCAGGTATGTAAAGCGGCCACCTGGTCGTCGGTACATACCTTTACAAAATTTTATAAAATTGATGTGATGGCATCGGCGGATGCCTCATTTGGCCGCAAGGTTTTGCAGGCCGCAATTTGAGGAGACCGGTGGTCTACCTCGAGGGTTTTTTTCTGTTTGAAAATTTTTTTGTTGAGTCTCATCATTAAGGATGAGCATTGTAAACTTCTAGTTGGCACCGGTTGGGCCTTCTAGATTTGGATTTGATTTCCATTTTCCCACCCCTCATTTGTGATACTGCTCTGGGACTTCCCGAAGGTGCTGTATCACCGAGGACTACGTCTGTCAATGAGCGATAGAGAAAAATGGATTTTTGTAAAATCTTACCGTAAAATCCTTTTCTCTTAGCTCATTGACAGACGTAGTACCCGCCCCTCTGTTTTTTTGAGTTGGGTTGGGTTAAATTCTCTAAAGACTGCTTTTATGACATAACTGATTTGCTGAGGCAGAGAGAGAGAGAGGATATACCCTCTGGGACTGCCCCTAGGGTGTGGCCAGAGCATTTTATTTCCTGTCTAGTCCTACTCCTGTGGAGGCAACATAACCCGAAGGTGCTGTATCACCGAGGACTACGTCTGTCAATGAGCTAAGAGAAAAGGATTTTACGGTAAGATTTTACAAAAATCCATTTTTCTGTATTAACCACCTCCCACCCGGGCCATTGTAGATATACGGCCGGGCGGGAGTCTCGTCCTTCTGAATGGACGTTCCGGAACGTCCTTCAGAAGGAGAGAGATCGCGCCGCCACGGGCGCGCGAAGCGGCGCGATCTCGATGTGCCTTTGTCCCTAGGACACAGAGCAACAAGACTCGGCAGGAGGGCCCTGTGATCACATGACGACTGTGTCCAATCACAGCCGTCATGTAATGTCAATACAGCCGTTGTAACGGCTTCGATCTCTACTCCTCCTGACAGATCCTGTCAGTGAGGAGAAGAGCAGAGGATCGATTCTGCAGCCGGGGTGATCAGTGAGTATTTCTGATTACTCACTGATCACAGGGGGGGTCTGTGCTGGTAATCAGATGATTGATTACCAGACAGTGCAGCCCTGGGGGGAGGGGGTGCCACTAGAGCCACCAGGGATGCCCACCCATGACCACCAGGGATGGCCACCAGGGATGGCAAACAGGGCTCAGAGAGCCTGCCAGTGGTGCCCCCCTATCAGTCCTGCCCACCAATGCCATCTATCAGTGCTGCCCACCAGTGCCCGTTATTGCCATCTATCAGTGCCGCCCACCAGTGCCCATTATTGCCCACCAGTGCTGCCTATCAGTGCCCCCCATCAGTGCCAATCAGTCCCGCCCATCAGTGCCACCTATCAGTGCCCATCAGTGCCGCCTATCAGTGCCCATCAGTGCCGCCGATCAGTCCCCATCAGTGCTGCCTATCAGTGCCCATCAGCGCTGCCTATCAGTGCCCACCAATGCTGCATATCAGTGCTATCTATCAGTGCCACATATCAGTGCCCATCAGTGCTGCATATCAGTGCTACCTATCAGTGCC
Source organism: Pelophylax lessonae (assembly GCF_965119305.1). Classification (NCBI taxonomy): domain Eukaryota; kingdom Metazoa; phylum Chordata; class Amphibia; order Anura; family Ranidae; genus Pelophylax; species Pelophylax lessonae. The sequence continues at coordinate 295,504,574 of NC_138769.1, forward strand.
CATCAGTGCTGCATATCAGTGCCACCCCATCAGTGTCTCCTCATCAGTGCCTGTCAGTGCGGCGTCATCAGTGCTCATCAGTGCAGGAAAAAACGTATCCATTTACAAAATTTTATAACCTAAACAAAAAAACTTTTTTTTTTTCAAACTTTTCGGTCTTTTTTTATTTGTGCACCAAAAAAGAAAAAACCTGGCGGTGATCAAATACCACCAAAAGAAAGCTCTATTTGTGGGAAAAAAAATTACACAAATTTGGTTTAGGTACAGTGTTGCATGACCGCGTAATTGTCATTCAAAATGCAACAGCGCTAAAAGCTGAAAATTGGTCTGGGAAGGAAGGGGGTTTAAGTGCCCAGTATTGAGGTGGTTAAAAATCCTTTCTTTTTTTTGAATTGGTCCTATGTAATATTCTAATTTTCTGAGATACTGAATTTTGGGTTTTCACTAGCTGTAATCCATAATCATCAAAATAAAAGAAAGAAATGCATAAATATATCACGCTGTGTGTAACACATTTGTATAAAATATATGTTTCACTTTTTGAATTAATTTACTGAAATAAATTAACTTTTTGATGTTATTCTAATTTTTTTACATGCACCTGTATATATTATAAAATCTATATTTCTAGGACTGCATACTTTGTAGACTTTACAAGTTTTGTTTTGTTGTTTAAACTGTAACTGATAAATGAAAAGGAATTTTCTCTTCAATCAGATCTTTCCCATGCACAATACAGCTGTCTGTCACTCTACAATCTGTTCCCTTCCAGCTGGGTGTCATGTTGACTGTTGGGGAGGAGTACTAATCCAGAGCTTCCAAAACCTCTCCCCCTCCTCCGCTCTCTCACCTCCTGGTGTTTTTTTTTTTCTTTAAGAAAACATTTCTACTGGTAACATCCTTGCATTAAAGTGATAATAATAGCCCATTATTTGCCCAGAGTTTGCTGTTATAACATTATAATGAGAACATTAGGATATTCTTTCCTATGTATTATACAAGTAAAAAGGCAGTCTATCATTTCTAATTCTTAAGTTTTTCTTTATTTGCATGCTGAAATTAAATAGCCTTGCTTACTCATTATTTGAAATCTTTTCATAGTTTCCTTTAGAAAATTTGCATTTCCATTTGTAATGTTGGCAACTTCTTTAATATAGTATGTACTTGAATGTAGTTTAATGTTCATTTTTAAATTTTCACATTTTTTGTTTATTTTATAGTAGTTTTATTTTTTCATCTTTATTTTAATTTCATAGTAGCTTAATTTTATTTATTGTAGTTTTACTTTCCAACTATTTTTTTTTGTATGTGCGTTTAATATGATCATGCCAAAGTAAGTTGTGCAAATGTACACCTTGCAAGTGATTTTTGAAGTTCTATTTATAACATTTTGAGGTTAAAACAAAGTTATACAAAAAAGTACAAAACTGCAAGTGATTTTACGTAAGTAGTAAAATACTATTGTGAATTTATGCAGGGTAATTTCACTAAGCTGCATGAGTTATTTTCACAGCCTTTGTCGTTTTATTTTTTAAGAATGTTCTCCTCCAAATATTAACTTCACATATTAAAATGATATTTGGATTTTTTTTTTCCACATTAAAAAATTTGTAATACCGCTGAAAGCTTTTACTTCTCGTTAATCTGAATTTTATCTCATCAGTTGATTTATTTACAGCTTGAAGGAATCTGATTTCTGTTCTCCTCCATTAACACCCCACCAAACCTTACAATTAACACCACTGAGAAGATGGAGGTATTTTAAGGAGCAAAAAAACCTATTGGTGGTAGGTTCAGCTGATCTTGTGCATTAAAACCTCAGTGAACTGACTACGTCTTCCAAATCCAATTTGCTCCAGCAGAAAATTCCTTCCTGAACCCCCAAGAGGCAATAGGATGTTCCCTGGATCAACTATTCCTATAAATATTAGTATCCGGTTATGATATGTGATTACAAATATATATTTATTTTCAAGTTGTGTTGAATACATATCACTAGGATGCATCAGATAACCCCTAATCAATGCCCTGTGTATGCATTGTTGCCCAAGAATATATCTGCTCCAATAAATGTAGGATTACATTTTAGAGATCCTTTTGTAGGATATGTCTCTTCCTCATATATTTTCACATACATGCAACAAAGATCTCTATCTTACCTATTAATATTAACTGGGTACCCTATGATGGCTAGCATAGCAAATCCTGGACATTTTTTAATTGTGCAAATTTATTATCTTAGGTACTACTGTTTAAAATGAGTGATTTGGGTGAAAAGTTTCACATATCCCTTTTTTTTTTTGATCTGACATCTGGGAGTACCCCATCCATGCTCCAACATCGTCACTTATGTAGCGATAAATTAATTTTCCAACCAACTCTCCCACTATTGACTTTTTGACAGTTTATCTACAGTATCAGCCAAGTATTTTTCAATTGCACACTTTTTTGGATAATCTTACTACTTCTTTAAAGTCTTAGGTAACATATCCTGTGCTATCATATGCAAATCCCTGATTAGTGTATAAGCCAAAGGAAGAGCACAGAGGGTTAAATCAAAGGGATGAAGGCATCCCATTGTTAAACTGTCCCAGCCCTCCACAAGGGGAGGGGGGGGTCCATCAAGGACAGATGTCCCTTAACACTACACCAGACCGGCCACATTGTTGCAGCAAACAAAGATTAAAGTCATCTTGCGGTAAGTTCCTGCTTGGTTAATGTTTTACATTTTAAAATTGAAAATTGTGTCCTGTTTGTGTGTTTTTGAACTTTTTAAACTGTTTTGGTGAGTTGTCTTCAGTGTGAGAGATGAAGAGTCAGCACTGTAAAACTAGGATACGGGATAGCAGTCATCAATGCTGTTTTAATAGCAAAATGTAGTATGACTTTACGTATTTAAAGCATGGCAAGTTGTTTACGAAGGCCTGTATGAATTTAGGTTAGCATGTCATCCTTTATTATTGTTGCAAACCATTTTTGGAATGGCAGGATATGTCTGTTCCTGTTATCATATACTGGGGCATGTGCTAGCTCCAGCGATACTAACCCCAGTTTCCACACCCACTCTCCTGAAAGACAAGCCTTGCCAGTACTGCCGCCCAGTAGTGGGTGTGAGACCTGGGCCTGATAAATCAACTCTTTGCTGGTTCCGCCCTTCACCTTGCTGAGCTTTTCATAGCAACATTGATCTGAACAGATGCTGCAGGGTTAGACACACATGGAGAGCTAGTGAGAGGGAATGCACAGTATGGAATGTGCAAAGAGGAGGGTCCACTAGATTCCAGGTAACTACATGTCCTAAATAAATAGCAGAGAAGGGGGAGGGGGACAATACGTGCAAGGAAGCAAAAATTCCACACTCTTGCTTGACAGGCATTGGCATAGACCGCATGTTCCAGAATATTCCTTCATAAATAGCATACAACTTTCTTTACCAGTGTTGTTTAGGGCTCATTCACACCACATCAGTTAAGATGTATTGACCTGCACAGGATCAACAACGGCTCAACACTAGGGCATATACAGTTAAAAAAAAATACAATTGGTTTCGATATTCCCTGTTCACACCATATGTGTGCGGAGGGGTACACTGCATAACAATGCAGCATGTACGCAACGCAACTTACTGCACCACAAAGTACTGCCATGCGTAAAGTTGAATGAAATGTCATTTTGTGACATTTCAATTAAGTTTTTTAAAAAGGTAAACAGTGAATTGTATTGTAACAATACAAAACACCAGCTGACACATATTTTAGCATGCAGGCTGGTGTGAATGAATCCTTAAAGTGGAAGTAAACCATCCTTTGATTTCAACCAAGGAAACTTCCATCTTGGCCTCGGTTTGATCTTCAACTGCCATGGTGATGCACATGTGATCAGTTATGATTCCAGCCATCGGATGGTTTGACAGTTTGGTTGAGATCACAACCAATGTGACACTAAAGCCCCATACACACGATCAGATTATCGAAAGATCTGTCGTCTGTTTTTTGTGGCATGTTAGTCTAATGTAGAAAGCGAAGAGGTTTTTTTCATACGAATTTTCCCGTACGACTGAATTCTACTTCAGAAGTGATGTCATGTGTTAGATTGCTTTGTATGTGTTCTTTCGTCTCTGAGCATGCCTAGTCTTGCTCTTAAGATTTTTTTCCGTCAATCTGTACTAATGAGACGAAAATTGGATGTTGTATTACGGAAAATAAAAATTTTATAGCCTGCACATCAAGATTTTGTCAGCCGAAAAGTCGGCTGTCGAAAGCACCATACTAACTGTCTGAAAATCGGCAGATCATTTGTCGGACGAAATTTCCCTTCAGATTTTCTTATCGTGTGTACGGGCCTTTAGCCTACCTAGCATGCTGGGAATGTAACAGTTTTTGAAACTTTTAGGCCCCTTTCACACGGACAAATCCGATATGATTCGCCTGTCAGTTTTTCAGGTGGACATGATCCGATGCTCCATGCATCCCTATGGAGCAGCAGGTGTCAGCGGAGACATCTCCGCTGACACCCGCTGCTATCTGAACCTATCCTGTCCGTGAAATACGGATTGATGGAAACCCTATTTTCCATCCGTCTGGAGGATCAGATCGGATGGGATTGGATGAGAATGGACAGGCAGGCCGTTCTTATCTGATCTCCCCATAGAGGACAGCGGGGATCTGACAGCTCCATCTCTGCATTTAGAACAGAGACAGAGCTGCCATCTGCCTGCTAAGAGGGGATCAGCGGATCGATCCCCAGCTGAGCAGAATGGACTCTGTCGGGCGGTGCGCCTGTGTGAAAGGGGCCTAAAATTGATGAGTTTACCTACGCTATAAGGCCCCTTTCACTCATATGGACCGTTGACGGATGAAAAATGGACATCAATCCATTCCTATGGAAGAACGGATCACAACGGATGATCATCTGTTTACATCCGCTTCCGTCAGTATCCGTTTTTTGAAAAGGACGAAAGCCCTATTTTTCTTCAGATAAAAAAACGGATCGGATGACAAAACGTATGTAAACTGACTAACGGTCCGTTTTTCATCCGTTTTTGCATTGGTAGTGGATGTAAAAAAAAACGGATATAAAACTGATGAATGCTTCATCCATTTTGACGTGACTGAACTGATTAAATGAACGGTCTGTATTTGTGAAAGGGGCCTAAAGTGTTTTTAAAAGCCCCTTTTCTAATTTTTGGACAGAATTGTGAATGTCTAAAATGCTTATTTGGTTTGTTTTGTTTTTTGCTTTTTTTCTGTGTCTTATAAGAAAAGGGGTAAGAAGGAATCTCTTCTAAGTGAGGGTAATCCCTGCATGAATATTGGGAACACATGTGTTCACCTTTTTGACTCCTCTCCAGCTTTGGTGATAAATGTAAGACTGGCCATACATGGATCAGTTTTTTTTTTTTCGATCAGCCAGCGGGCTGATTAAAAAAATAGTGAAGGAATGTAAAATCCACGCTTGGAGTAAAGAAGTAAAAATAGCAGCCACTTAAACTGTGATACCAGTTAATAAATTATAAAAGGGGGGGAAAAAAAAGGCAGCGTTCCAAATAATGCAACAATATATAACATTCAATTGTACAGAAAAAGTGTCCATGTGCAAAATAGAACTCAATCTTAATAATGCAATACCAAAAAATTAAAAAACAGTCCATACGTGCAAAGCAATCCAATGAAGGAATGATCCGTGCAGAGTAAAAATAAAGGAATCTGTCACCAGCAACACCCTCACACTCAAGGCTTCTCCAGATGTCCAGGACCATAAATTAGAACGGTCAAACAAGCAGCAGCAAGTTTATCCAGGAGGGTAACTGTCATATGGATCACACATCGTATAGTGGAGACTCCCAATGATAAAAAAAGGAAAACTTTTAAAAAATTACCTTCATACAAAACATAAACAGCAGTTGTTTTGTATAACAGAAGAGGAGCAGGCTGCTGATCAAAAAAATAAACTGAACAGATTCCCCCACCCACACAAGCAAAGGGATGAAGGAATCCTGCCCGCTGTGTTATTGTATTCTGACAGCCTCTGCTATCAGAATACACTGATCAGTGTTGCAGCACTGATCAAAGGAAACATTTCCCTGCTGAACCGTCCAAATTTCAATCCATCTATGGATTTAAAGTTTGGATTTCCAATCACTTTCTGTCTTTTTAATAGGATCACCACTGACAAGGTGGAAAAAAAAAAGCTGCTTCTGGGGATGGGGTATTAAATCAAACCAGTTGCTTTGCTGTGCATGATCAAAACACAGGTTTTCTTTAAAGCTGAGTTCCATCCAAAAAGGGAACTTCCGTTATAAGGCCTCCTGATATGCCATTTTGGGGGGGGGGGGGCGGGAACCTAGATTTGACAGGTACCCGCTTCCACTGCTGTGCGGGCCACCTAGGCAGCTCGAATGGAAGTTCTCCTCTCCCCCTCTATCCCTGCAATCTTCTGGGACATGTCACAGGTACCAGAAGATTCCCCGTCCACTTGTGCATGCGCAGTGCGTACCTGGCTGTGAAGTCGCAAGCTGTCACAGCTGGGTGCCCACTGCCCACACTAGAGATGCCAGCACCACAGGGAGAGCCGATGGAGAGAACCGAGGCTCCCGCCGGCCGCATCGCTGGCCGTAGGACAGGTGAGCGTGTGTTTATTAAAAGTCAGCAGCTACAGTTATTGTAGCTGCTGACTTTTAATAAACACAAAAATAGGTGGAACTCCGCTTTAAGCCACAGGATTAGCAGGACAACCAGATAAATTGCATTTTACAAGGAAAGAAGTGAAGGATTATTCCTGCTCTGCTTTTTTACAAACTGTTTGCAAACAAACACCCTCCAAAAAAATGACTTTGGCCTTCAACCGGCTCTTTGTAAAAATACGTTGTGGGATGTCAAGCACCCAGCTATCCCAGAGGCATTAGGAAGGCAGGTGACCTCACACGTGCCTCCCAGAAGTGTCACTCACTATGTTTGAGGTTAAAAACTTTTTTTATCATGATTGATCTGTTTGTTTACAAATGGCTTTTTTAAAGCAATTTGTGTTTGGAGTGCAGGGGGCCTTCAAAAATGCAGACCTTCAGTTTGCCATGGAAGGTTCACTTTCATATTTTTACTAAGTTTGACTTTAAATTTGTACAGGTATGGGTGATGGTATAGTAATGTGGTCTTGCCTACTGTGACAATAAATATACATAGCATTGATATCTCAGTAAATATTTACATTTTTATTTGTAAGTAGTTTAATATTAGTTACTCCAAAGCACTGACATGACAATTTTCAGTGATGTTAGCGCTTTTACAACATCGGATACCTGCTCCAACTTTGTTTTGGAAGCATGTTAGCACTGGTTACAATTATTGGATATTGTGGTTGACAACATATCAGGTACACTAGTGTTAATGATATTTTGGTGACAGACAGATACACACGCACATTGTTTTCTCTCTAATTTTTTTTTTCAATCAATGGTGCCACCCATGCATGTTCCAGCTTTGATCTTTTTATACAGATTGCAATTAAAGTTTTGATTAAAAGATTAAAAAAACACAAACATTTTCTCAAAAATTAGAGGTTTTGCATGCTCTAAATCAAATTGAAATGCAAAAAGATTATGCCACCCACTGTCCAACCTCCCCAAAAAATCATAATTTTTCAGCCTTTGCAGATGATCCGTTTTTAGTCCATTTTTGTCTGCTTCTGTTTTCTGAACGGAAGAAAATGCAGACTTGTTCCGTCTAAAAAAACAGACTTGAACAGAAGTGGACAAAAACTGATGTAAAAGGATGATGGCTGTTTACATCCATTTGCCCATAGGAATGCATTGCTGTCCATTCTTCATCTGTCAATAGATGGATTAAAAATGGACAGATGGAACGCCCTGGATCAAATTCCTTACTTGTCCCTACTCTGGTCCGATGCATAGACCTCTATGGAAAATGTACAACTAAATTTATGCTATACAAAAACTCTTTTCCAACAATGCAAACAATTACTTTTTAATTTTTAAAAAGCGTCACTAAGGCTGTGGTGGTAAAAATCACTTGTGGTATAAGCCATCTTTTTTACATAAGTATGGCTCTGGTTATATGCAGTGGCAGGAAAAGGTCATCTAGCGCCCAGGGCAAAGATGCCAAACTGTGCCCCCCCTTCCCCTAGGTTTAAGGTCAGGGCGCCCCCATCCCTGCAAAAAAACCATTGCGCCCAGGGCAGCTTCTCCCCCTGCCCACCCCTTGTCCCGGCCCTGGTGATATGATTCCAAGCACTAGCTCTGGAAACATAACTTTGACCCTATACTAATCATGGCAATGATTAAGGCTAGGTTCACATACTGTATATGTGGGTGTGGGAATGTATGTAAATTGCACACATTCTTGCACCTGCAGGCAAAATGCGTTGCCTTTTGGCAATTCTTAATGCTATCCTCACGCATATGGTGCTGGATATCGCATGGTGAAAATGCTATTTCAAATATGAACCTAGCATAATGTGATGTGAGGGGCTTGTTGAGCCATATTATGGCATGCTATTAGCGTGCTCTAAAAAACCCACAGTAAGCCACTGTTTCCAAAACCAACCCACAGTTAGTAGAGTACACCCCTCACATTTTTGTAAATATTTTATCATATCTTTTCATATGACAACACTGGAGAAATGACATTTTGCTACAATGTAAAGTAGTGAGTGTACAACTTGTATAACTGTGTAAATTTGCTGTCCCCTCAAAATAACTCAACACACAGCCATTAATGTCTAAACTGCTGGCAACAAAAGTGAGTACACCCCTAAGTGAACATGTTCAAATTGGGCCCAAAGTGTCAATATTTTGTGTGCCCACCATTATTTTCCAGCACTGCCTTAACCCTCTTGGGCATGGAGTTCACCAGAGCTTCACAGGTTGCCACTGGGGTCCTCTTCCACTCCTCCATGATGATATCACGGACCTGGTGGATGTTAGAGACCTAATATACTAGGTCTCTAACATCCATATATAATATATGGAATATCGCCACCTCAGGGGAAATTCCACTGCTGAGACCTATTCCATTCTAAAGCTGGGTATACACTAGTAGAAATTTGTTCTGCATTTTTTATTTTAAGAATGTTGTAAGATTGTTCATTTGTTTTTCTATTCATTAATGTGTCAAATCGACATTCATTTTGACTTGCAGTGACAAGGAAATTAAAATGTACAAATTTCTAACCATGTATGTGATTTTCATTTGGTGAAGTCCATTCATTCCAAAATCGAGAACACTAGGTAACATTTGGTAATAATCTCATTTTTATAGAAGCTCCCAACTCTTGTAAGTATACAGTATATCAGATATACTTGTACACACCTAATATAAGGAATACATAAAGAGCAGATTTCTAGTTAATTTATAAAACTCTAATAAAACCGGGACACCAATTAAAAAGATTTATAAGCATTGAATTTTTATATATTTAAAATCGTCATACAGCATAGCAGTGAGTACAAAAAAGTGCCATATTTAAAGTTTTGCAAATATAAACTTTTATATTTGGTATCATATTGATCCCATGCATAGAGCACTAAGGCTCAGTTCACACTACTGAGACTCTATACCAGTGGTGGCGAACCTTGACACCCCACATGTTTTGGAACTACATTTCCCATGATGCTCATCTACACTGCAGAGTGCATGAGCATCATGGGAAATGTAGTTCCAAAACATATGGGGTGCCAAGGTTCGTCATCACTGCTCTATACTTTCTGGCACTCAAGTTGCAAGAAAGTTGCAGCAAAGTTGTGCAGGAAACTTTTCTAAGTCACATAGATTGGGACAGGCACTATTGAGGTCTTTAAACTGGTACTTGTCATGCAATTTTATATGTCCAAAGTCGCATGACAATTCGTGCTAGTGTGAACGGAGCCTCAATCACTGAGATCCAGCGATGTTTCTGTGGAGTCAATCATGAAGTCTTGTGACAAAGCAACAATGTATACTGAATACACAAAATACAATCAGCAATACCTCTGTATAATGTTAACGACCCCATGTGATACAACACAAAAGAGGTACTCAGCAGGAGTATAATCGATCATTCAATCAATCAATATGTGTGTGGAAAGGAAAAGTTCAAATGCTTACCTTTGTTACAGTACAGCTAAACCCAAAAACAAAGAGGAACGTCTGAAACACCTTTGTGCACTGTGGGGCATTGCAGTATATGCATTAAAGCCAGTCTTAACACACAACATATTAAAGCGGAAGTAAACCAATAGATTTAACAGTTTACCAATAACGTTACATTTCTGGCACGTGCTGGGAATGTAACTGTCACATTGGTTGTGCTCTCAACCATCCAATGGTTGGTGTCATAACTGATCGCATCATGACAGTTGAAGTTCAAACAGAGGCCAAGATGGCGACTTTCTTGGCTGAAAACGATAGGAGGGTTTACTTCCACTTTAACCACTTAAGCCCCAGAAGATTTTACCTCCTTCCTGACCAGGGCCTATTTTGCGATTCGGCACTGCGTGACTTTAACGGACAACTTGCAAAGATTTTTGTCATTTTTGTTGTTTTTTTTTCTTTAACGCGTAATGGCGGCCATCTGCCATTTTTTTTTTTTTTTTTTTTTGCGGGACTGCGTCATTGCGGTGGACAGATCGGACCCTTGACTGACATTTTTGACACTTTTTGGGTTACCAGTGACATTACTGCAGTAATCAGTGCTATACATATGCACTGTTACTGCAAAATGACACTGGTAGTGAAGGGGCTAACTTTTTTTAAAAGGGAGGACTTAAGTGTGTCCCTAGGGGCGTGCTTCTAACTGTGATTGGCTGTGGCTTGAGGTGTAAGAACAGTGATCAACGGTCCTACATAGCAGAACCGTATGATCACTATTTTTACACAGGGGAGAATGACAGGCGGCTTGTTTACATTAGCCGCCTGCCTTTCTCCCGATGCAACGGACGATCGCGAGTGCCCGGCGGACATTGTACACATTGTAGTGTCTTCATTTTCTTCATGCATTTTCTTCATAAGGGTTGTGGCTTACTACAATGCACTTAATGCAGTATAGTGCTTTGGGGTGCGATGCATCAGAATAAATGCTGCATATCTGTTTTTTTGTCTGTTCCTGTGCATTGGCAGCTTATTCAAAAATAATGGAATCGCCTTAAAAAAAATAAATTAAAAAAAATAACCTGTAAGAGAAAGGCATAATGAGCTAGTATGCATCGCATACTAGCTCATTATGAAATGCTTACCTTAGAACGAAGCCCTTCCAAATGAACTTATTCACCGCTGAGACAGCCGACACGTTCACCCGTATTCCTTCCGGGTACGAGTCCTCCGGCCATCTGATTGGCTGGAGCCACGATGACGTCACTCCCTTACATGTGCGTGGGAGCCACCGTTCACGGCACAGGGCTCTGAAGGAACGGTATGGAGGGCCGATCCTTCAGACCGCATGCACCAGTGATGTCACTGGCTGCATGTAAAGTAAATATCTTCTAAAAGGTGCACGTTTAGGAGATATTTACAGTACCTATATGTAATCTTTATCATAGACTTACCTATAGGTTAAGTTGACCAGATTTTTAAAATGAAATCTGGGGACATATATATATATATATATTTTTTTTTTAATGGCAAATGGTAAACTATTTTATAAGCATCATATCTAAAAAATGATATATGCAGTGTATGTGGTATGTGTTTATGGAATGATTGTATGATATATACATTATTTCTTACATTTCGTCCATGAGATAAATAAAAGATACTTCTTACAATATTTTGGAATAGGACTACCAAATGTTAAGAAGATAAGATGAAGAAAAAAACTTTCAATGCATATTTTGTATTTTATTCTTACCAAAGAAGCGCAGAGGTGCACTATGTACAGAGTGCAGAGTTCAGGGCTGTACCCAGAGATAATTTGAATCTTAGCTGGCTCCTGCTTAACCAGCCAAAATTCTAATCATCTATGGTTTGCTTAACTGACTAACTGACATCAACAGTGACACTAATATAATGATCAGCTAAGGGAGGGGAGTGCACAGTATATGGCAGAGGGTAGTATGTGCAGGAGAAGAGTGTGGAGTATATGGTGGTGGGTAGTATGTGCAGGAGAAGAGTGTGGAGTATATGTGGTTGGGTAGTATGTGCAGGAGAAGAGTGTGGTGTGGAGTATATGGTGGTGGGTAGTATGTACAGGATGGTGTCAGTAGGGCAGTGGATAGTATCAGTGGAGCAATAGACATTTTTTTTTTTTTGCTTATTCATTTTTTACAATTTTATTTTTGTAATTTTTTTACAAACATTTTGTGAGGACAGTGTCAGTAATTTTTTTTTTTTTTTTTATTTTATTTTGTATTATTTTCTACAATTGCATTTTTTTTTTTTTATATATATTTTTGTTCAAAGTGCTTCAGGTGGGGGTGGGGGTTGCGGAACAGTTATGGCTGGACGGTGCCAATAGAGCAGTGGATAGTGTCAGTAGTTTACTTAATTTTTTTTTTTTATTTATACATTTTTTACAAATAAATTTGTTTTACAATTTTATTTCCTATTTTTTCATTTTTTTTCTCAATTATTTTTTAGGGGGAGGAGGTTGGCAGTGGATTGTATCAGTAGGGCAGTGGAATGTAATTTTTAAATATTTATTTATTATAGTTTTTTTTATTTTTTTTTATCTGAGACAGAGAAAGGGACTGAGGACACAGATTCCCCAGTCCCTTTCTCTGCAGCCTCAGCTGCAATGAAGATGAATGGACAGGAGACAGAGGCTTCTGTACATTTATAAACTGAAGCATCATAAACACTGTTTACCATGCTCAATTATGAAAGAACAGTCAGTGATCACTGACTCCGCTCATTCAGAAAAGGAAGGAGTCGGTAAATTACATATTTACTGGCTCCTTCCTCCGCTCTCTATCCTGACAGATCCAGGACGAGAGGGGGACCTGGAGGAGCACAGAGGGGGACCTAGAGGAGCCCAGAGGGGGATCAGAGGAGCACAGAGGGGAAGCTTGAGGAGGACCCAGAGATTACGGACATTTGATGGGCATTCAGGGATGATCTGTGCGGCGGTGGGGGGGGGGAGTTACAAGCACTCATCTCCCTGTGTGGCTTTCATTGAAGCAGCTGACAGCCATGGGAGGGAGAGGAGGCTGTCAGTTGCTTCATTGAAAGCCACACAGGGAGATGAGTGCTTGTAACTCCCCCCCCCCCCCCCCCCCACCGCTGCACAGATCAGTGCTGGGGACAAAAACGGGGACAGTCCCCTGGAAACCGGGGACGTCTGGTCACCCTACTATAGGTAAAAGTTACAGAGGGAAGTTTACTTTAAGAGAGAACGACATGTTAGTTGTCCTAATCATGACAGCAGTCTGGCTCCCTCTATAGATACGGTGGAGTGAGCGTAGCCACCCAAGACAGGAAATGTGTTTCTCACAGGATCACCAGGTGAAATAAAGGGGATAAAAGGCCTGGAAAAAAGAAAACTAATACAGCAATTACCAAGGACTGATAGAGTGCAAAGTATTAAACTATATCCAAAGCCACAACTTTTTTCCTTATTTTGGATAGAACAGGATGGGGTTTAAACCGCTGTCAGTTTTTTCCATTAGGAAGATATAACAGGATATCTTTCCAATTTGAGGGAAATCCCCTCTTAGATATTTTTCAACAGAACAAGTGTCCCCATTGTAAGATTTCTCCTCTATTTCTGTTGTAGTGGGAACTGGTGTAGTAGAGACCTGGATCTTCGAAAAATAGTAATTGTTCCCAAGTCAGATCTAAAACTAAACGAAACTCAGCTCCCCTTGCTACCTTATTGGTGCTGACATCTTAACCCAGTCTTCTTCTCGGTAGCAGATCTTCAGTCATCTTTTTTTTGTAAATTCTTTATTTAATTTTTAAGTATAAAATGAGGAGCAGAGAAAGAAAAGAAGGGCGGGATTACAAATGTCAAAGTGACAAAAGTGATTTGAAAAAACAAACCAGGTCAGGCAGACTCATTCATAAAGACATAAAAAAAATTACTTAAAGCAGAACTAAAGTTCTGATGTGACAAACAGCAAACAGGCAGAATTTTAGGCTAGGTGCACAAATGTCTGGCTGAGGTTTGCAGTATGGTGCGGTTTTCTTCATCGGTTCAGGTGCGATTCAGGTGCAAATTTTTACTTGAATTCACACTTAAACTGGTCCCAAATCGCAAAGTACTTGTTCCAGAAACAGACTGCGGCAACACCGGACATGTGGGAACCAGTTCCATGAAAAGCCGGTCCGATTCATATGTTATGCGAATTGGATGTGATTAAAAACGCATCTGATTCGCATATATATAAACCGAGCCTTAATGTCTCCTCTGCAATAGGATGCACCTACCTGCCTGCTAGCTGCTGAGAATGTGAAGCTCAGCTTACCTTGCCTGCCCAATCTCTGTGTGCCAGGATGACTGGATTGACTCCTCTGACTCCTGTAGATGTGACGCCATCCCACGATGAGCAATGCAGATGGCTGAAAACGGGCACACGGCAGAAGATGCCGCCGACAGCGAGGGGCGGGACCACCAATGCGAACGTAAGTTTAGTTCTGCTTTAAAAGAAATGGCTACACTTCTTCATCATTCTAAACAGAAAATATGGTTCAGTGTCACAATAGGTAGTCTAGGGAGAAAGGATAAATAAGTAAGAGTGCGACTGCAAAGGGTATTAAAGAGCAGGTCATATATGTAGGAAAGGTGGGAGAGAGTGGGATAATGGTGGCCATACATGCTTCAGTTTTTTTGTCTGCTGTGCGATCCAAAAAGAACAATCAAATCCGCAAACAAATGAATAGCAGAACTTCCCTTTTGATCAATTTAGACTCAATTTTGATCAGCACTGATCAAACTGAGTTGATTGGCAAGGGTGGAATATTATCGATCATTTGGCATTGTTTTGGAGCACTAAAATACTTTGTTCATGAGTGTGATCATAGAGATGTGATTAATAACTTGTTTTCATAAGTTACGATCATATATTACTTAGAGGAGAAGACTGCTACACTGACCAAAAACCATCTTCGACTATCTTGATTGGCTAGGCTGGAATAATGTAACTCCTGCAGATGCACACCGAAATCCACTCCACTAAAAATGTACTATGAGCAGTACATGTGCAGCTCAGTGTACTTTCTAAAAAAGATGTTTTAAATGCAGAGGATCCATAGAATTTATCTTCAGCAATAAGGGGCCTTTATGCTTGAATTTTTTTCTGTTTAGTTTCACTTTAAGCGATATAAAGGGAATGATTCTCTTCTAAGCGCTCTCCCAGGAGTGGTGGCTGAAGGTTAGATCTTTACATAAGCATGGTCTAAAGCAGCCCATTGGTCTCTGGTGCCCAATCTTTGGCAAGGGGGCCACATGCGGCCCTTTGGCATTTTCTGTGTGACCCTCAGAGGCCCTTTAAGAAGACACTGATCTGTGTTTCCCTATTTCCCTGTTCTATCAATAATTTAGATCAGTCTGATGTAATATGTGTCTAGTCTATGACTTAAGCCTGCCCCTGGTCTCCAAAAACTCTTATAGCATGTTAGGTCTCTAACCATCTACTGTTGCATGCCCCATGTCCTGACCATCTCTTGAATCTGCAATCTCTGATCATCCCTTCTATTCTGTCTACTGTCTCTGACCGCCTCTTGTATCATGTCCGCAGTCTCTTACTGTATCCTGTCGTGTGCCTGCTGTCTGACACTGAATATATACTGAATTTTATCCGTGGCCCTTTGGTGATGTCGACGCCCGCACTTGAGGCCCTCCAGATCAAGAAAATTGACCATCACTGACAAAGAATATTCTTTTTTTTTTTTTCCTTCATTTAACCAGCAGGTTGAACAAAAAAAAATTACTTGATTTCCCCAGGCAAACACTCTGGGTGTATGGTGGATTCCTCTTGTTGAGTTATTGCATTCTGACTTTGGAGTGCCACTGTTACACCAATTAGTGCTGCCAGCTGTGGCAGCACTGATCAGTGCTCGAGCAGCAAAAATCCGACAGGTCAGTTGAACAGGTATCAATTGGTAGGTCAACTTCTTTATAACCACCTTGCCCATACATGGATCAAAATGTGTCTGGTTCCTACTGAACCGGGCAAATTTTGATGCCTAAATGTGCGAGAAGGAAAGTGCCAAATGTAGATCATATACAGTCCAGATTTGATTTTATTCAGACTCCTATGCCATAAAATCCTATGCGATTTGGGGGTTCAAATGGTCACCTTTCATCAGGGCTTAGTAGTAAAAAAAAAGTGTGTACTGGATTAATTAAGGATCCAGAGGGATAATTATTCTGATGCATGCTCCTTAGTCTTAACCAGCATCTGGGGCATTCATCATCTCATTCTCAAGGGGCCAGCTGATGTTTGCAGAAACAGTCAATTTGGTAGGTTAAGAAATCTACCGAATCATTCTCTTATGAGGCAGAATATTGGGAGAAAACTGTAGCTCTGTTATTTTGTCCATTTTATTTTCCTACATTGTTTTAATCCTAATGGACCCCTCCTTTGCAAGGGTGCAGTTATGCCCTGGTACTTGAATATCAAGGTAGCAAGGTCACTAAGGTTTGTGGTCAAGTAAATTACAGATTTGGTTTCTGCACTTCTGTTATTACAACATACTCTGTTTATACCTAGTCCAGCCCACTAATACTGAGTCTCCCTCCCTCTCTGCGTTCAGGTACAGACAGGTATCTCAGCTTCCTCTCATACCAAACGGAGCATTCTGCTCATTACACTCACATACTGTACTTCGTGCTCCTGGACTTTGACCGGCTTTTTAGGTAGGGCAGCACTTACTAAATATTTGCCCTTTCTTTAATTTTCTGTTAATTTACCTAGCTGTATTTCAATTGCTTCTGTTTTTTTTTTTTTTTTTTTACAATGAAATCGTTTTTCTTTGGATGATATATAGTGTAACTTCTAATAACTGACCTTTGCCTTAATGTCTTTTATTGTGGTTGTAGGAGGTATCATGATTTTGTGGTGATGTTGAAAATGTGTTATATTAGATTTCACTTAATACATATTTACAACACATAAGATTACATTTTATATACATATATAACACATAGTTGATAAAACTGATGCAGAGTCTATAAAAAAGTGCTGTAAATATTCATTAGAAGTCTGCATTATGGTAGTTTGGGCAAATGGCATGAAAGATTCATGTCTGTGCCAGTAAAGCATATATGAATCTGTCGCAGAAATTAGTTGCAAAATTGTGATCCACTAATTGCACGTACAGCACAATTTACTCCAGGTATTATTTACCTCCACTTTTCTTATCACTGATACAGGGGTATTTTTTCCTGAATTTGTCGCAACAATAGCGTCAGATGGTAAAAGTGTCAGAAACAAAATCTACCTGAATTTTTTGCCGGTACTAACAATGAAATTGTCACACAGGTGTTGTGAATTTGGTGCACAGCTTCGGATTACATGCACACCGCACAAAATTGGGTCGCATAGAATCACATGACAAGGGAAATCACATTATTTTCAATTGTGCTCATTCACATGTGACTGTGGCGGCACAAATTTGGAAAAGGTTCCTCTGCTACTTTGATGTGATTTCAGTGCGATTTGGCTCCATAGAGTATGCTAACCAGATCGCACTACCTAATCACACTGAAAATCACATCAAAAGCTCATCACAGTAGTGTAAACCAAGCCTAGGTGATCTGGCTTGCTGATAGAAATACAATTGGGTAGTGTAAAATGCTTCAGCATTAATCCTAAAGCCTGGTACACACTATTGGTTTTTCCGTTCAGCCCAGCAGCTTGAATGAAGAAAAACTGTTGGCTCCAGTCGAAGCTGCTGTACTCACAATCCGATGTTAGTACAGTGATCTCCCCTGCTGAGCTGTTGTGTTCTGACAGGGGCTGAGAGCGCTGATCGGGAGCCAACCGGCTGCTAGTTTTCCAGCATGCTTGTTTTACCAAAACTGCCAGCTTCTGTCGGACCAGCTGGCATACACACGGGCCGAACATTGGTCGGTTTTTATTGAACCGGCCGATGTCGGCAGGCATTCAGCCCATATGTATGGGGCTTAACACTTACACAATCAGCTTTATCCTGATGGTGGTGCTTAATGTAGTGATGTAATGATAAATAGGATGCTGGATACCTGTAGGAAGCTGTGCGAAGAATTTAACGTAAACATTGTTTTTGTGGCCATCCAGACTTTGATTTTTTTTTCTATCCGATTACTATATATATATATATATATATATATATATATATATATATATATATATATATATATATATATATATATCTTCTCTTGTGACTGATTAAGACTCAATTTAGATTGGATTCGAAAATTTTTGATTGCTTTGGCATTGAGATACTTTGTTCATGAAGATGAACGCATGTCATTGGATCAGATCATTAAACTACACAGTGGAACCAGAGAATACGCTCGTAACTTATGATCATATCTTTCCTATTAATTGAACTCCACTTCCATGTGCATGGCATATCCACCAAATTGTCTGTCAAGTGTAGATTGAATATTTTAATCAGAAGAGATTGATTCAAAAAGAAGGCGAGCAAACTTTAAAGTACTCTATGAAATGCTTTAATATGCACTGGTGCTAAAATGAACAGTTTTATCCCTGAAATACAATTTCCTGTAGCAGACTCTCTCTAGGTCTTAGAGGTCATTGCTTAAGCTCTGGGAAACTTGAAAATTGCAGTTTTGGCTCGCATAGCAAGTGATAATTGCTAATTTAGGTCCAGGGGACTTGTTAAAGTAGATTTACTTACTGAAATCTGCAGGCTGCTAGACCTGTCCCTGTCTTCTTCCCTACGCTCCAGTGAGATAAGGTCCTGAAGTCATCAAGTCCAATTCATAGTTCATAGGTCTGCATTGGACACGATGAAGTCTAGAGGAAGTCAACCACTGAAGCGCATAGTAGTGTCCTCTGCCAGGGGAGTGGAAGATCAAGTAAGTAAAAGCACTTTTACTCTCCCCTACACTAAATGGATTAGGTTTCCCAGAGTTGGGCTCTTCCCAAGTTGCTAGTCAATTCCTTTGCTTGTCACAGCATCTGCCCTCAGTTATGGCAGACATGTGAAAGTCAGAGTGAAGCAACAGCTGGTTGAACCCCATGGGAGACCTCTTTATACAACTGGTAGATATTTTAGGACTAAAACTGATAGTTTTAGCACAGATTCATGGAGGAGGACTAATGGACCTAAAGCCAATTATTATTTCAGGTCTTGTTTACCATCATTAGAAGTCATATGAAGCTGTACTGTGTCCATTGGCTATGAGATCCACATACACGATGATTACATACATCATTTGGGACCTATTTTGATCTATGCGTGTGCAAAGGGGTGCTTTTTTTAGTGTTAGGAGCATTGCCCAGCATCAACATGTGTTTCCTTTGTGTACTGACATGCATTTTGTCACACACTGACTTGCATTTTTAATGTGGTGCTAAGTGTAGAATTTTCAAGGGGGTTAACAACCACTGACCAGGGTCATTTTTTAAATTAAATAACAAACATGTCTTACTTACCTGCCCTGCTTCTTTGACACACATAGTGTGGCTCGGCCCCTTCCCCTGTTCTCTCCTCACAGGCTGTGATTGACAGCAGCAGGAGCCAATGGCTCCTGCTGCTGTCTCCAGGTCAAGTGAGGAGGGAGAGAGAAAGAAGAGAGCCGCTGCTCTTGGGCACTTCATTGAATTAAGATCGGGCTCACCTAAGTATTTTGGGGGGGGGGGCGGGAGCTGCCTTTAGAACCATTATAATCCTTATATGTTAATGTTATATGTATTTTGGTGTACTGCCATTGATGTCCAATGGGTCTGCCTTAGAATAAAAAAACGTAAATGTCCTAGGTATTAAAACGCGCTGCACTGCAGTGCTAAAATGGAATCAGACACTATATTCTTGGGGACCACAACACGTGTTTTAGTCAGGAAGCGTTTGTTAACATGCAAAAGTGTAAATGAGCCCTCAGCAGTTTGAAATGCATGCTAGTTGATGGTAATACTAAACTGCTAACAAACAAATGGTATCAATTAAGTCTACGAAAAAACAGTTATTTCACATAAAAAACAACAACAGATTTGCTTCGCCTGTGTTTGAATTTAAGGGAATCTCTGTGTCGTTATTGCTCGTCAATCTGGTGTAGTTTGAATTTTTATATTTTTTAAAAGAGAAATGCTGTTTTCCAAGCATGATATTGTTATTTTTCCAATTAGCTGAGTATAATGTTTTGCAGAATTCTTCTGTATATATTCACAAAGTTTTATATTTTGTTATGACGTTGTTTGCTACAATATACAGTATGTGCACAGTAGCTCCCGAGTCATACAGGATTTCATTGAGACGGTGATTGCTGAGTGAGTCAGAGATGTGGGCTAGTGGTGTAATGCAGTGCAGACATGATATCATACTGAAATCTTTATGACCTGAAACCCTATTACACTGCTGACTGTGGGAAATAACAATTAGTACAAACCGAAACTAAGTAATCTAGAATACACAAAAAATTTGATTGAGTAAATATAGTGGCTATGCACATCGGACTCGACTGCTCAGAAGCCTAGGCTCATTTATGACCAACTAATAAACCAATACCTTACCCCCCAAAAAGTCACGGAAGCTGATTAGGTGGAAACAGGGCAAGGCCACAGCCTTTTGGAACTATTTGAAGTAACAACTTTCAAAATGTAGCAAACACTTAAACCTTTCTGGCAGGCAATGACCAGCACCATCATGCATCTGACCAGCATAGATCTAACAGACGACCCTGCGGCGTGCTTGCTGCACCTTACGCAATGGCCCATTAAAAAATACAAATCTTCTCTTACCATCCAGCTACTAAATGCTGCCAAGGCCTGTATTCCTGTGTGTTGGAGGTCCGTGCATCTGCCTACGAGGTCTCTTTGGTTCTCTAAAACCACTGAACTCAGGGACATGGAAGACCTTTCGGCTAGTTATCATAATCAGGAGGTGTCGTGACACCTGGAGACTATGGCAACATTTTGTCTTTACTGATGGCTGTAAACAGGACGTCTCACAACACAGTGTCTCTCTATAAGGGCCGCTTGGTGGCCCTGGGTGGGGGAACCCATAGTCATAATCCCTCTTGTTCTCTTCAGGTCCCTGTCTCCTTTATTTTCCAATATCTCTCCCCCTTTTCCTCTTCCCCACTTTCCCTTCCCTCTATTCCTTAATACGCTGCTGCTTCCCTCTTCTATCCCCACGTTACAGCTTACAATCCTCTCCACCACAGTCTTTGTACTGCTCTTCAGTACAGGACCATTTCCTAGTAGACCATACCCCCCACCTTGCATCCCTATAGATTATCTGCCCGCCAGGAAATTTTATCTAGACCCCGGCACTTTTTACTGCACCTCCCAATGGTTTGCATTACCAAGTTAGTGTCGTTCCCTTATATTAGAACCTCTGGAACTATTCACCAACATATACTCCTGGTCATACTTCACCAGTTTGACTTGGAACCTTTTAGGTTATTCTAATCTGTTGTATAATGCTATTTCTGCAGCCCTTATGTTGCTTATCATTTGTTTATGACCAATGAACTCAAGTCATTGCACCTTTTTATGTTGTTTATGTTGTTATGTTTTTATGTTGTTGTTATGTTTTTATGTTTTATGTTGTTGTTATGTTTTTATGTGTTATCTCTTTTTTGAATTGTACAATGCAACCTTTGATCAAATAAAGGAATTAAAAAAAAAAAAATGTAGCAAACAACAATTCCAGTCACAGTTTTACTGTGAGCACTCATAACACATAAACTCACATAGCCAAAGAGGCCTGTCCTTACCATCAGTGCCAGACAGGCATTAGACTGAGGGCATAGAAAAGAAAATAAACAAGTGGCTGATCTGCATATACATTGTAGCTATGACACTTTGCATCATTGCGTGGCAATTTTAACACAACATGCTAACTTTGACAGGTGGCAAACACTTGGCTCGCAGTTGAGGTGCGTTCCCGCAACCCAAAATAGCTGTTTGGCAGTAAAAAGGACAAAAAAGAATAACAGGCATAAGGAGGTAGCAGTGTCACCTCCTCAATGACTGAAAGCCTTCTTTCTCCATCCTCTAAAAGTTTATTCACCGTGGATCGTTTTTCAGGGAGGTGATAAACACGGCTGCTAGTGTAAAAGGAACCTAAAGATGAATGCCAGTGCCCTTTAGTCCAATAAATACAGTTTGGGACTGAGGTGCATTGTGAATTTGCCTATTTTTAAAAGGTGCCATAACTGAAAAAAAAGGTTGATAAACGCTGGCCCCAGACCTCGTTCCCACAGGGTGTATGCATCTATGCCCAATGTGAGGGGTGTGTATACCTACATGGGAATGTACAGGTGCTCTATACATCCCTGTGCAGGCAGTACCATACCTGTCAACTGGGACACAGCTACTGCTCCCAATGTGACATCCTTGAACATGTGGGTGCATGGCCCCAAATATGCTTTTTTTTTTTTTTTATTGCAGTCACATAGAGCCACCGGAAACTAGCTCTTCCTGTTCATTCCTGCACTACCTCTGCACTAAACAAAGTAACATCGGACGTTTCTTCCGGGTCCTGACTCGTGGTACAGAAATGCACCAAGTAAACAAGGAATACTGGTTCCCTGCATCTCTTTCACACTGTGTAACAGGCTGTCAGTGACTCACACACAGTCCATGCCAGGGGGAGAAATGGATAGACAGAATAACAAAGGAAGGTAGGTAGAGAGGATAATACAAAGGTGTGATGACAGTATGCCCACACCTTACTGCACCCCCATATCAAGCAGCCTAGATCCAGCCCTGCCAGCAGTGCAGGTACATACCTCCCAACTGGGAACTAGGGACACCTATTAGCACATGTACTGTATGTAGGCCAGACCTCCTGTCATGCCCCCTTAAAAGAGAATTATACAAAAAAAAAAAATATTAGTTAAACCCACAAGTGTTTTTTTTTTTTTTGTTACCGATACTATACCTTTTATACTGGATTTAGAAATTTACAAATGCAACAATTTAGAACTTGTATGAAACACTTTTTGAAAGATAAATAGTGCTTTTTTTTACAAAACTATATAGATCAGACAAAAATGAGGGACAAATGAGAGGGAGAGAGAGAAAGGGGGAGAGGGAGAGAGAAAGGGTGAGAGGGGGTGGGTGAGAGACAGAGAGGGTGAGAGGGGGGTGAGAGACGAGAGAGAGGGGTGAGAGGGTGAGAGAGAGAGGGTGAGAGAGAGAGGGAGAAAGAGAGGGGGTGAGGAGGGGGGGGTGTGAGGGTGAGAGAGAGAGGATGAGGGGTGAGAGAAAGAGGGGGCGAGAGAGAAAAAGAGAGTGAGAAAGGGGAGCTCCCCTATCCCCCCATACTATACCAAGAGACCCCCCCCCCCCCAAATAAAAACAAAATAAACCTGTTTAATATTTTACAGCTTTCAGGTGCCTGTAATGTACCCAGATCCTTTTAGCAGGGTTCCCTGACCACTACATTAGCTGTGGTGAAGAAGTCGGTGGCTTGTCATATCATGTAATAACACTTACTCCTCTTAACTTCCTGCTGCCTGCCAGCTCCATCACCAGCTGCAATAGCAAGGCACGACAGCCCGGAACCCCGACCCGCTCTGCCACTACTTCAAAGGAGGTGAACTTCTTCAAACAGTAGTACAGGTGCCACCTCTGCCACCTCCTCCACTGCTCCCCTCACCATCTCTGGCAGTCCCCCACTCATTCTGCCTCCTTGTCCACTCCCATCCTGGGCTCCCCTTCACCTTCCCGTAAGGCCCTTCTCCGAGCCACATTCCTTTCTAAAAAATGTGTCAGACGGACCTAAATATACTGCCCCTGTATGACGTGTGGAGCCTCTCATGGGGCCCCCTACTGACCCCAGGCTCGAGTGCCCGAATGGTCAGTCTACTACTGCTTTTAAGGCACCATACTAACAAAGCAAGTGAAAGGGGTTGAATCACATTACAAATTGGTGGATAACAACATCACCACTCAATAAAATTCATACATATAATTTCATAGCAACTTCCATAAAGTCAAACAAATGCAGAGCAATGTTCCATCTCACTAATAAATGTCAATGCATTTCACAGATCACATCTGCTTCATCAGGGCCATCCTGGGATGATCTAGAAAGTTGGAAAAATTACCCTACTGTGTTTTTTTTTCGGGTGGGCTATAGTCTACTCAATATAATATGATTGTGATAGGTGATGGGGGGGGGGGGGGTTTGCTGTGTAGACAAATGGTGTGTGGCAAATAACTTTGTAAAAGCCCGCCAAATGGTCCAACTCCATCTAAACCTTTTAATTGCGTCTTGGATTGAGGGTCTCTGATGTGTTATTGCTTTTCGTTCCCCTTTAGGATTCAGGAAGTGATAAACCTTTAACACAGAAAGAGAAAAAACATTTTTGAGTTGAAAAGAGTTAGAACTCCTTTACAACATTTTTTTTTTTTTGCTGTCTGTGTCTTCCTGCCTTGATGAGAAACACCCCCCAATTTCCTGAACGTGCTCAACCCACACTGCTTCCCTCTCCCAGCAGTGATTCAGCAGTCATCTGTAACATAAACACAGAGCAGGAACTCTGAGGTCGGGCAGGGCAGCTTCTGCTGTGAACTTTGGGGATGAAAAGCTCCACAGTACATGTAGCTTCAGAGGTCAGTGGGAGCTTGTATATTAACACTTTGTTCGGAAAAATAATGTTTTTTTTCTGAGTGTGGAGATAGAGCAAGGGGGTATGAGGAGTATTCAAGTAGTGTTGTTTATTTCCTTAGTGTTCCTTGTTAAGCGCCTGAACTTCAGTTTAAGCAAATCTTGTCTAAATACAGGAGGAGTGCATATTCTTACTTGAGTTTTGGTATTCTTTGTGTATTTCTTCCAAATCAGTGCAGTAATTGAGCATTAAACTGGTCTTGCGTCAACCCCTGCTCCCCTTGTGGTTTTGTGCATAGAGTCTGTAGTGAGTGGGGCCTGCTAGGTCCCACCCACAACTCTGATTTCTGCACAGGCTAATGATGTCACTGCTACTTTTACAAGATGAAAGCTGGGTTTGTAGGGGGCACAAAAATTGATTTATTCACTGTTAATAAATATATATTAATATAAATTATATATAAAAAATGAGAATTTTTGTGTCTGGAGTTCAGCTTTAGGCTCCATGTACACGGGACGTTGTTAAAAGTCCCTTTGAATGCTGGAATTTTTAGGACGTTTGAAACGTCCGTTCGGTCGCGTTTGTACCCGCGTTTAGCGGGCGTTTAGCAGCGTTTGCGGGCGTTTGCGTTTAGAAGCGTTCCTAGAGGTCAAAAAAATTATTCCCCTTTAAAATGGAAAAACGCGAACGCTAAACGCGGGTCATCGGACGCGTTCAGACGCGTTCGGACGCGTTTGTGCGTTTGAAACGCTGGGAAACACACGTTCGAACGCAAATAATTGCGTTCTAAAAACAGTCCCTGAACGCAACTGCCTGCAAATGACTGTAAACGACCTGGTGTACATGGACAGATAAGATAAAATGTAGATGGGTTCAGGGGCTTCTAAAAAAAACGCCCAACTGCTCCTAAACGGCCATTTCCAGCGTCCCGTGCACATGGAGCCAAGTGATTGTAAAGTATTGTTTTTTTTTTCTTGTTAAAAATAACAAACACGGTATACTTACCTGCTCCGTGCAGTGGTTTTGCACAGAGCAGCCCGGATCCTCCTCTTCTCGGGTCTCTCTTTGGTGCTCCTGGCTCCTCCCTCCTTTTGAGTGCCCCCACAGCAAGCAGCTTGCCATGGGGGCACCTGAGCCGAGTCACAGCTCCCTGTGTCCATTCACACCCCTAGCCCCGTCCCCTCTCTCTCCTCATTGGCTCACTGAATTTGATTGACAGCAGTGGGAGCCAATAGGGCCAAGCAGCGATCTCAGCCAATGAGGAGGGAGAGTCTCGGGCATCCGAGACACTCCTGCAACATCGCTGGATAGAGATGGGCTCAGGTAAGTATTAGGGGGGCTGCTGCACACAGAAGGCTTTTTATCTTAATGCAAAGAATGCATTAAGATAAAAAACCTTCTTTACAACCACTTTAACTTAAGATAAGGGGTAATTTATGGCACAAAAACAGGTCCAAGGTAGTTAAAGTGAGACCTGTAGGAGAGAATGGACAAAAGGGCTGCATGACTAAGGGAGGAACAGGGTCAGGGAAGGGTCAGCTAGGTCAGTGTAGTGGGAAGGGGAATAGCATGGACAGGGTCCAGATGTGAGGGTCTGTGTAGGCAGGTGGTTTTTTGATCAATCCAAGGAAGTTCAGGAGAAGAGGTAACTTCCCTCCCTCCAGCCCTGTTGCGGGTCCGGGGTCTTTGGGGGATCAGTGAGTAATTCAATTGGTAATAATTGAGGCCCATCTAGGGTATGGCGCTTTCACTTGGTTAGTGGTGGTCCTCCTAGGAGCTAGGTACCCTGGGGGGAAAAATGGAAGTATGTGTGATGTCGTAACATCTTCGAGCCAGTTGGGGCGTGGTTGAGAACATGGACAATTCCAGTTAAAATTGTGCCTAAGGACACCCACAGACCCCTTGTTGTTGTGCATTGTTAGAATTACATTGCTGAATTTGCACATTTTATTGTGATGTTATTTATTTTTTGGTTAATAAATTTGGCTGCTGTGTCCGGATTAAACCCATGTCACGCAGTCTGTGTCGTTCTTCTTCTTTTTTTTTTTTTTTTCATGCAATAAATTTTTATTGGGTTATACAAGATACAGGCAAACAAGAACAAACAAACAATAGTGCAACAAGCACTGATTCAACATTAATGCACAGGGTAATAATATCAATTGTTCTGGGATATCTGCACACATTACATTACCACTTTAATACAAATCATTATCAGGGAGAGAATACTAAAAAGTAATGAATAGGGTAGTAGGGAGTTGGTGAGACCTAGGTCGAGCGACCGCCACCCCCCTCCTCCCGCACACCCAAACGGGTACAAACTGTGCAGAAAGAGGAGGGGTGTCAATCCCTTGCCAGAGTACCACTGAGCGGAACTACATGCCAAATGGCATTAACCAATGTATTTCAAGTAATTGTACCAGTTAAGTGTGTCCACAGTTTCCATCTGTCATCAAAAGCTTTGCAGAAGCCTTGATTTATCGCTAGCAAGCGCTCGAACAAGTGATTGCGGTTGACCGCTATCTTGACATCAGATACATTGAGTGAAGTTTGAGTACCCCAGTGTGTAAATATGTTATGACGTGCCGCCAGTAATATATGGCATACTGTTTGCCGCATGTGTGATGGGATTCGGTCTATCCCGAGGTTGAGTAGTGCAAGACCCATAGAGGGTGTTTGTATGATTCTCGTCACTGAGGAGATCAGTTGAAATATCATTTTCCAGTAGCCCTGTGTCGTTATTCTGTAGTCATAAGGACCCAGGTTGATGAATCCTTTATTCAAGGATAATTGAAAGGAGCTTCCATAACCTGTTTCTTTTGGTGCTTTTCAAGACACATCTGGTTGTGCACATAGATAATTATCTTTACTGTTGATGCTGTCCACCTTCTTAAACTTTGAGTCTTTACCCATAGAGGATGTACTTTACTGGATGTTTGCCCCATAATGGCACTGTATGTCCACACTGTTACAAGAATGTCCTTTTATCAAAAAAGGAGGTTGACAATCTGCAGGATAGAGTAGTGACTGGCCAGAGAGGGATCACTTTGACACAGTTGGCCAGCTTGGACATGTATTGTAATAAATGCAGACGTATGCTGGCCATACACTATATGAAAAATCGTTCAAACTCATTTTAAAAAAAAAACACTCGGCCGTGAGAGCAATCGATAGTGCCATCATATGTTACCGATAAATCGTTCAATGGACCTAAATTAAACAATTTTTTGATAATTTTTTCACATATACCTAGTGAAATCAGTTTGGACGAAAAACACATTAACCTTTCAATTTATCATTCATTTGGCAGAAAATTTCCAAACTTTGTTTTTTCGGCTCAAAAACATCACAACCGATTACCGATTTGTGCCCATTAACTGGCCGAAAAATGAACAAACTGTCCAAATGACCTAATTTTGTCAGATTTTTCGTATAGTGTATGGCCAGCATAAGAATCCCTTTTTATTAAGCAAAAGTTTTCTTTGAATATGAAAGGGTTAACCTGTGGTTACACCTCTTTCGTATCTCATGTGTTATATATGGAAGCCATTAAGGAGCTTAATGGGCCATACACACTATAAGATTTTCTGAAGGCTTTTTCCTTTAGACTTACCAAAACCATATAATATGAGGTCAAACCTAAACACTTTTAATTTGTATGCAATCTGGCAGGCCCTTGCACTACATAGAAAAGGTAAATGTGAAGGAAATCTAACCACAAAAGTTGGATAGTGTGTATCCAGCTTAACACTGAAGTATATCTATCTATTTCTACTGCATAGTGCAGGTCAGTAATTTTAAGGGGAGAGATGCCTGAGGTTGCTGGATTATTCTTTGATGGAGAAACAAATGATGCTCTCTGTACTGTAACCCCCTTGTATTTTGGATTAGGGATTACATACATAAATGTATCCATGCTAAGGGGTGCATAGCGATAAGGAAACCAATGCAAAATGAATAGTAAAGGTGTGACAAACCTGAGTAATTTACAATGAGCTTATTATAAAAGCCCATAATCAGAGGCTATATAGTGAAAAACAGACATCACAATAAGCAGTAACTAGCTCAGTCTTTACAGGAAAAGTCTAAATTTCAGTGTGTTTTCAACTGGTCTCTAACTGCAGCAGGTGACCCTTGCTCACTAATTTATGGGAAAGGTTTTATTTATCAACTTGGATTATTCTGCCTCATAGAATTTTGTTCCTATAGGCAGTGGTGTATTTTGGTTTTGTGCTGCCCTAGGCAAGACTAAAATTGGGTGCCCCCCTTCTTCCCTCCTATGTAAATTTGCCCCACTCCTTCCTTTTTAACAGATGTGACTCCCTCCAAAATGGAAGGACCCCAAGTCCCAGCATGAACCCCTAAGATCTCACGAGAGGGGGGGGGGGGGGTGAGAGGGGGTGGGAGAGAGAGAGAGGGGGGGTGGGTGAGGGAGGGAGAGGGAGAGGGGGGGATTCGAGAGAGAGAGGGGGGTGGGGGAGAGAGAGAGGGGGGGGGGTGAGGGGGGGATGAGAGAGAGGGGGATGAGAGAGAGAGAGAGGGTGATGAGAGAGAGAGAGAGGGGGGATGAGAGAGAGGGGGGGGTGAGAGGGGGATGAGGGGTGAGAGAGAGGGGGAATGAGAGGGGGATGAGGGGTGAGAGAGAGAGAGGGGGGGGTGAGAGAGAGAGGGAGAGGGGGTGAGAGAGAGAGGAGGGGGGGTGAGAGAGAGGTGGGAGAGGCGGCTCTGGCAACTAGTGGCCAAAAGAGTCTCAGGGGGAGGGGAGGTGGATTTTTGCTGCCCCCCTGCAAAGTGCCGCCCTAGGCCTGGGCCTTGTCGGCCTAGGCCAAAATACAGCACTGCCTATAGGATAATACTCGGGCTAGGGGTGTTTGCTAATTGCACAAAAAGTACAATATACATTGTTGTTAGGCCTCATTTACACTAGCAGTTGGGGAGCTGTAAAATCATGCAGCTGAGCCACGGTTTTCCTGTTCCTCCTTTGGCTGCCCCTTTAGGAGGGCTGTGTACATATGCTGCAGCCACAATGTTTTGCATTATAACATAGAAAAAATGATCCCACAACTGCGTGCAATGCATGTGCTAGTGCAGGGTTCAAGGGGTAAAGCATCCTTACCGCCTTTTAAATGCTGTCTGAAGAGCAATCTGAACATGGATCGCTCTTCAGAGAGCTTTGATAGTGTAAACTCACCCTTGGATTATAAACTCACCCTTGGATTATTAGAGTGCTCATCTGTGTACG
The DNA here is from genome assembly GCF_965119305.1 of Pelophylax lessonae. NCBI lineage: Eukaryota > Metazoa > Chordata > Amphibia > Anura > Ranidae > Pelophylax > Pelophylax lessonae. The sequence continues at coordinate 295,534,473 of NC_138769.1, forward strand.
TGTCAGATGGCTGACACATCAGTAAGGTTTTATTTACACTTGAGGTGGCCAGCTCTTCAGAAGATTTTGACAGGCACATGTTTTAATCCCAATATATCTGCACCATTGTGCTACCGTGTGCAATGGGGTGTTTGCAGTGCAGCCCTATTAAGTTGAATGGATCACATTCAGCGAGCGGTAGCGAATGTGACAAGGGGGGCTAATTTTCTTTGCCGGTAAAAAAATAAATTTTGTTTATTTTTTTTTTCTAAGAAGCCAGCAGAGCATTGCACCCATGATCATGCATGGCCACGCTGTTTTCAAATTGTGACGAGTACAGGGAGAAGATTTTCCCCACCTGCTGTCGCAAAGAGGAAGGGGGTGAGGAGGGAAGAGGATGCAGATACTTGAGCATGTTACATGTTCCACCCAAAATATGGGTCGAACATGTAACATGCTCCAAATTGAACGTATCCTTTAAGGCCATGTTTTCTAGTATCTGAAAGCTGAGTAATGCCTAATGTAAACTTTTATTGGGGCTAACCTCTACATCCAGAGTACCTGATGGAGTCGACAAAAGTGTCTGCTTCTAAGTAGGAGTCTAGTTGGTGAACCCCCAGTATTTCCCCTGCTGCTTAAAGTGTCCAATTGTTTAGCACTCAAAAGTAGTTTCATTTCTTCTAATATGTTTAATGCTGTATTTTCCTGAAATAAGTAAATCAGGAAAATATTGCATTATGACCACTAGATGGATCTGATGATCATAGGCTATAAACCTATTAGACCCATTACTGGGATACTTTGTGATGTTTGTGTGAATGCTGTGACATTTGTACAGAAAATGTTTATAAAAAGACTACTACATTTTAGGGCAAAATTTTAAAATGCATATACATTACATCCACGTTTCTCCATGCATCATCACTTTATCCCTTTCACTCCCAATAACATGTTCCAAATTTTAAAATAAGCTCATGCTTGTTTAAGATCCTATTAGCAGGCACTGTGCTATAATGTAAAAGTGATCTGGCTGGCCTTAAAGCTGCCTAATCACTTTTCCAAAAAATTTGTATTTTTACAAAAATTATAGATTTTCTTTCAATAGTTTTTATTGTTTTTACAAGGTGGCACACAACAGCCCAAAACAGGAGACCAAAGGGCATCAGCATAGCTCTCACTAAAAGTATAGATTTGATAAACAATTGCACACATTTTGAGAAAAGTAAAAAATGACCACTGGAACTTTTTTACATTCTATAGGTCCTTGCTTTCAGAAAATATATAAATATAAAGTTTTATATATGGGGGTATTAAGTATTTTTAAGTAACTTTCAGGCCAAAAAATGCAGATTTTAACAAAAAAAAAAAAAATGGTCCGGCAAAAAAAACAAAAAAAAAAAAACCCACCAGGTTGTAGATTAACAGCATGTTTGTTTTTTGTTTTTTTTGGACTGTAAATTGCAAGACTTGGTGTCAGCCGTGCCCAGTTAGCTAGTATTGATTATTGAATGTCTGTGGTGCAGCATAAAAGCTGGGAGTTCTCCTTGAGATAACACAGGAAATGAGCGCAGCACACAGAAAACAGCTCTAGACTTTGGAAATGATCAATAGGTATTTTTATTTGCACTTAACAAACGCATATAACAAAATACTTTCAATTATTTAACAGACCCAAAGAGAACAAAGAGTAGAAGTTTACTATTATGCTGGCCAAACATGGCTTCATTTTTTATTTTTGCTAAATTAGGCAAAAACCCAAAATGTTGGGGTGGCCCTGTTAACACCACTTAGCTCGAAAAACTTTGATCTGAAAATTGAAGAAACTGTGCAGAAGTTCTCGGCAGAGCAGTGACTGCAGCCAGTAGGATGCAGTCACTGTTAGGGTATTGTATCAGAGTACAGCAGGCAGCTGGGAAGATTCATCTATCTACGCTGTTTATCATGGTTGGGGAAATCTATACTGATGCCTTATCAATAAGCTGTATGACTGGCCGTACACTATTAGATTTTTGAACAAATGTTTGAACAAACATTTGTACAAAAAAAAGCTCGGTATATTTGATGCTAAATGTACTTTGAAAGTACTTCAAAATTTTGTTTGCTTTTTCCATTTGGTTTTGGTATGAATGGACTTTCCTGAGCAAAAACTACATACAATTTGTTAGTTTACAAAAAAAATTTAAATCCTGCTCCTTCAAATTTTCTTATCATTACCGTTGAATAATAGACCATGGATTTGACCCCACTAATCATTAGAAAATCGAATAAACGTTCTTAAATTAATGAAATTCTACTAGTGTATACCCAGATGTAGGGTTTACATACCTATTCACTTCTTCAGTACTAATAGATGAGCTGATAAGACTTGTGCACTCACAGTTTTTAAGTGATTGAGGCTTCAGTAGGTCTCATGAATTTTTGCATTCAAATCAATGGCTGCTTCTGATTAATTATCTTGGTCTTTTACATTTCATATAAACTGAATATAGCAAAGCATAATAAAGCTGTAATAAACCGCTAAACTCCTTGAAGGTAAAGCCATAATGTGCTAGTATGCATCACATACTAGCACATTATGTGAAACTTACCTTCGAACGAAGCCATCCAGCAGCGCGCTGTCACCGCTGTAGATGCTTCCATCTTCCCCTCATCTTCCTTCCGGGTTCGGGGACTCCGGCTGTGTAAGTGGCCGGAGCCACGATGACGTCACTCCAGTGCAAGCGCGCAGGAGCTGCCGTTCATGGCACAGGACTCTGCAGGAACGGCACGGTATGCCGTTCCTTCAGAGCACTTGCGCCAGTGATGTCACAGACTGCATTAAAAGTAAATATCTCCTAAACAGTGCACATTTAGGAGATATTTACTGTACCTATAGGTAAGCCTATAGTAAGGCTTACCTATAGGTAAAAGTTATGCATTGGACTTTACTACCACTTTAAGGTGCATACTAACATATTAAGGTTTTCTATACACTTTATAAGGCATTGGCTGTGGTTTAGGTCTACGTGATGCTGCCCTTATTGTACAATTGTTTCATATGGGCCCAGACTATCCATATATTATGTCTTTATTTAGCTGGAACAGGAATCGTTGATCTATGATAAAAGGTACACTTCCCGTCAACAAGCCCTTCAAAAGTATTTACAAGAACAAGATGACTGATAACAAAAATGAAATTCCTGTGATAAGTGTATTTCCCCAGGCTGTACTCCACATTAATTCTGACCCTAGTATTGAGCAAAAAAGCTTGTAACATGGATGAGATCATATCCTTTACCTTTGTGCAATTTATTTATAACAGCGCCCCATATACAGTAGAATACAGCCATTTAGATAAAAGTCAGAGCTCTGAGGTTTCACTTAATTATCCCAAAATTCAGAGGACCTTTTCCTCATTTATGGATAGTGGATGGAGCCATGCAAATCATTCTTTTCTACCCCTTGGCCCACTGTTTATTAAGAACCACTCATTTTCTGCACAGATGCAGTCCTATATTATACAGACATTCATTCTAAACTGTATAGAGCTGTTTCAGGTTTGTTGGTCATCATCGCTGAAGTGCATGGAAACCATGGCTTCTATGGAGTTGGGTTTAGGTAACAAAAAAACAAAAAAAAACAAAGTACAACCCAACTGGATAAATTAAGGCGAGCCACAAGAAAACAAAAAGTCCTCCAATAAGCCAATGTCAAGCACAGTGGACCATTCTTAAAACAGAAGGTATCTACATGTTATACCTCTATCACCAAAAAACAAGGGGTTTAACCCACATTGCTGGATAGTGCTATGAACAAGCAGGTCTGGAAGTACAGTATCAAGAATACATTTTCATGATTCTTTTTACTATCCATAAAAGATTCGACATGGAAGTGAGAAAGGTTTTTGTTCTAAGGCTCTGCTGATTCAGTAAAGGTATTTGTGATTTTTTTTTTTGGCGCACCCACCATAACCTGTTTTTCGAAGCTCTGGTTATAACCCAAGCCAATGTTCAAAGGGGAGCTATTACCATACATACAATGGTCTACTGAGTCTACACTGGGGATTTCAGATGCTATTGTGTTGTACAGCAAATGTGAATACAAAGCCAAATTTCAAATTGTTTTGTGAGTATGAGAACTTTTTACAGAAACATTTGTGAATAGCAAATGAAGTAGAAGTAGATTTCTATGCAGGTCCTTGTATTTTATGCGTTTTGACTATTAAGATCGCCTACTTTCAGATGAAGAAATAATTGGGGTAAATAATCAAATAAATTGGTAATTGGGTCTTCCAAATATTGTCTTCCAACCACAAAGAGCGTTTTTTTGTTCAGCCAGCAGGCTAAATAAAAAAATAAAACTGAACCGATTCCACTATCCACACATTTGAGGTGGATTCAGAATGCTTTAATAATCCCAAATGGAAATTACCAAGATATATTTACATTCAATGAAGACCACACAAAATCACAATATTGAACTAAAACATGTGTAGCACCCTCCTAGGTAGGTGCCAGGCAAAGCTAATATGTGACCCTGTTCTGCTTATCAGGAGGGTCTGATCTATTAGTTAGCCTGCCACGTGCTTCCAGGTGTGACCTGTTGAGTCTGGGAAGTCTCCCTACTGTATCCAATGAGGGACCTTGTTGGACAGTGGAGGAAACCTAGTCAAAAGCACACCAGGGATTATGACTGTCCTAGTGGGTGGGCAGTGCTGCAATGATTTCTGGGATTGGGAATAAATCCGGAGAGGGCATGTGAAAGGGTGTCTTTGGGCGGGAAGCCAGGTCCCAGGAGGAGGGTGATGGCTGTCTCTCCTCCTGTTGCTGAGGAAGGTGGCCCAGGCAGTCGGTCTAGGGACCAGGGGTTGAGCTGTGTTGCAGAAGGATCCAGTGTGCTGACCAAGTGGATCTGCTGGGCAGAATACTTCTGGAAAAATAGTATCGTGAGTACTCAAGCATCTGCCCAGGGGTCTGCCTAAGAGAGAGGGGACCACTCCAGAGGGGTCAAGTAGATCGAGAAGTCAGCTAACCCGAAGTGTCACAGAGTGCCAAGTTAAGCCCTGAAGATTCGAGGGTAAAAGGGAGGCGCCAGGAAGGGCCCTTAAGATGCTCAGCAGTGCAGTCTACTATAAAGGACAGCTACCTCAGGAAAGGGGTACCTTAGGAAGCTAAAAGTACTCTTTCACAGTCAAAGGAAAAGTAAAGTAAGCGGCCTAGTCGTGACTAGCTCAAATAGCGTAAACCAGCATCGGCATTGACCAGCATCAATCAGCATTTTCTATATCGTCTCAGCATATTGTGCATAGTTCAGTTTAATTGGCGTATCCCACTCATCCCTTCTCCTATCCAAGTTCCTAATAAAACATAAAAACCAAAGAAACTGGACTGGTCCTTGTCTGGGGTAAAAACACTCGGAAACATGTCAGAATGGTCTACTTTTGCTAATGGTAGGCCAGGGGAAGCCACACACAGCAGCTCCAATTGGTGTAGTGCTACACATCACACAATAGCAACAATAAAAATGACCAATAATAGCAATTAATACCAAAAAAAATTAATAAATACTATACTCTATAAAAACCATACCATCCTATAAAAATACTACATGGAATAAATAACACAGGTTGAAAAATAACAGAAAATCAAAATGCAAATATGACACCACTTTCTCTAGCATTACCCAGAAAATCACAATTACCTAATACCAACATAATCTAAAACAACATAAAAACCCAGATCATAAATCAGATTGGGGGAATTCTCCCTACTGCACTATCGAATTCTGACAACTAGGAGACCACCCCTCCCTTACTGTCAGAACACACAGATCAGCACCGCAGCCATTGATTGAGCGGCTTTTATCCAACAGGGCTGTTGAACAGAAGTCAGTCGGGAGATCAACTTTTGTTTAACTGCAGAGGCTGCACATGGATTGATATTCGGCTGGTTCCTACTGAACCAGCTAAATTTTCATCCACCTATGGCCACCCTAAGCCTGTTAAACAATAGCAGGAGGCAGCGGAAAAGAATCCAGACAAATCTGCTGAAAGACCAGACTGTTATGATTGCCTCTGATATGTCTTTAGTAGGCGAGAGTGCTGGGAAATTAAAAAAGTAAATGTGATTCCCACTCCATGCATCCAATGAAAAAGAAACATCTCACATACCCAGCCCCCCCCCCCCACCTGCCCCCGCCATGCTTGTTTTTGGCCTGCTTAACACCATGACAGTGTAATGCATGTGAGTTAATACGTGTTGTGTTATACATTAATGTGCATTGTTTTATGTTAAGGCAGCTTATTTATTTTGAATGGGTTGGCGGGGAACCTTAACACCCTAAGGACCACCTTTTTTTTTTTTTTTGCTTTTGCAGCGCACTGCTATGCCTGGCAAATGCATTGTGGTACATGGCCGTGTGTATGCATTGCCCACTAATGTAGCAGTGCATCGGGTTACTATTTAAAATGTGCATTACTGTGCGGCAACCAGGTGAAGGATAAGCTATTAAGGTGCTACAATTTTATTATTTGGAGCGAGACATAATGTGGCCCGTCACTAAAACCAATTAAAATACCACACTGATTGGAAAGGAATAGATTTCCTTCATACCATAAAATCCATTCATCTAGGACAGCCTTTCTCAACCTTTTCAACACAGAGGAACACCTTAAAATAATTTTCAGGTCTCAGGGAACCCCTGCTAAAAATGACTATATTTACAACTCATGATACATTAGTGTGATGATCAGTGGGATGAATGCTCCTTTACACTTTTGAACATTGGGAAGAATTACCTTCTTCCAGATAGCTAAAAAGATCAATGGTGTCAGGGGGAACTTATCTGAGAGGCAGAAATTGGCCATTGCTCAAGGAACCCCTAGCAACCTCTGGAGGAACCCTGGTTTAGAGTTTCAAAGCTACAATCACCTCAAGGAAGAAGGGACTTATGGCTAATTGTATAGGTGAGATTTAATGCCGAGTTCCACCCAAAAGTGGAAGCTTCGCTAATCTGTCTCCTCAGCCCTCTGGTGCCACATTTAGCACCTTTCGGAGGGAAGCGGGTATCTGTTTTTGACAGGTACCCGTCCCCACTTATGTCGGACCTCGCCGCGGCTTTGCGCAGAAGGGAATCAGCTGTGAAGCCGCAAAGCTTCATTGCAGGTTTACCTTTTAAGGTTATGGCGACGGCAGCACCCGAGAACTGATGGAAACATCGGCTGGGGTGCCGACATCGCTAGATTCCAGGACAGGTAAGTGTCCTAATATTAAAAGTCAACAGCTACAGTATGTGTACAGTACTTTTTCCGTGGGGAGGCAGGAGTACCGCTTTAACCCCACTGCCCCCAATGCTATAGGACACAGAAAGATTGTTGCAACAGTAAGAATATGCCAAGAGGACAAACAACAAGAAAACAAACTATTTATAGATTTAGTGTTTTTCGTTTTTTTAACTTGTGTTGTATTAATGTATCAAGCTCAGTTAATTTCTCTTGTACATGCAGTGCTGAAAGCAAGCGTTCCCTTGGAAATGTTAGTTGTATGTCATGGAACATGATTGTTGTAATACATAATGTTTTTTTGAAGAAGTGGCACTTACAAATCATTAATTTATTGAGACCAATATTTAATGGAATGCATCCTACCTTTCTCAAGGTTGCCATAAGGCTGGACCGAAAGCAGTTCAAACAAATCTTTGTTTTTTATGTACATTTTAAATCTGCTTGGAGCTAATTTTGATACCAGTGTTTGCTATGTCAGTTTTGATTCTTCTTAGGATTGACGAGTGCTTGAATAACCCTCGATCAATGCAGTACCAGGGCCTCTTACCAAAACCTGACTTTATTTAGCACTATCCCCATAGGAGTTGTTGAAGTCCGGGTTCCCCACTGTTACAAGGCCAGTCACACAGCATTTCCTTTTTTCATCCGGACACAGAAATCGGTCTCTGTCTTGTTTTTGATGTTTTATTTAGGGGATAATAACTTGGATAGGGTACGGGATTATGGGATTCCCAGTGTGACAACACTAAATCAGGGACAACAACAGTAATTCAGGGACAACTTCCTCCCTATTTACAGGTTCCACTTATTTCTTCCTCCTGCACAAACTTGATTCCCTTTTGTACAGCTTCTGCTGACTCACTCCTGAGGGAACTAATAGTCTATTGTTAGTTAGATCAGCAACAGCCCATTACAAGCAGGAACTCTCAATACCTTGGCAAAGTAACACGTGGAGTGAACAGCATTCAACATCACCTTCTGCTTCCCTGTGGCCACTGATTCCAGTTCCACTGCTTGCAGAGATGCTAGCCCACCTGGCTGCTTTCTCTTCCCAGTCCTCCTGACTGACACACACCAGGAGACTCTCCAGGGCAAGGTTTGATAAAGACTTGGCACACCGCTGTCCTCGCTACAGCTGGCAGTCTCTCCCCTTGTCTGTCCCTGCACCGCGCTGATCTACTCACTGTATCTCCTTGCTCTCTCTGCTGCCTCTCTGGTTAGTGTCCCTTCAACTGTCCCCTGTGGTCAGATCCTTCCAGGCCACCCGCCAGAGGAAACACCCCCCTTCTCAAGGGCCGCCAACAGTCTCTCCTCAGCACTGCTTCTCCATCTTCCACTTGATTCCCCCGCTTGCATGGCTCATCTCTATTCAGGATCCTTAGATTCCTGTCAGCCCCAACCTGGGGTTTGTCTACATTTTCAAGGCAACCCCTCCTATCCTCCACCCACTATTTTCTAGAATGTTTTCCAACATAGTTACATAGTTAGTCAGGTTGAAAAAAGACACCAGTGCACCCGGTTCAACCAAAAAAAAAAAAAAAGCAGCATTGAAAATCCAACCATACAATACCATATACAAAATCCTATACCCGCTGTTCATCCAGAGGAAGGTGAAAATAAACCCCAGCAAAGCATGATCCAATTTGCTACAGCAGGGGAAAAAGTTCCTTCCTGATCCCCCGAGAGGCAATCGGATATTCCCTGGATCAACTTTACCTATAAAAACATCGTAGTACCCATTTATATTATGTACACCTAGGAAAGAACAGGCCTTTTTTGAAAGCAATCTAGTGAGCTTGCCAGAACCACCTCTGGAGGGAGTCTATTCCACATTTTCACAGCTCTTACGGTGAAGAAACCTTTCCGTATTTGGAGACAAAATCTCTTTTCCTCTAGATGTAAAGAGTGCCCCTTGTCCTCTGTGTGATGGATGGTGTTCTTCAGGGAAGACTACAGGTCCCAGCAATCCCCCTACATTTGCAAGGTTCCTAAAGGCAAGCAAGGCTCTCTCTGGTCCTGTCTGTGTCTTCTCTTCCATGCAGACTGTCTGACTGGGCAGAGCCCCCCTTTTATTATCAGCATGGGAGAGAGGCAGAGCTCAGTAGAAAGTGAAGCAAACAGTTTAACTGCTTCCCTGCTGGCTGGGGCAGCAGCTGTCTCACTAATCAGAATTTAAACCTGTTTACACACTAATTTCTGAAAATTTTCTTTGCACATGTTAAATTCTGACAATTTGACCCCCCCCCCCCCCCAGTGCATTGGATGAGCACTTTTGTAGTATACAGAATATATGTACGTGTAAGGTTCCTCTGTGGTCTGCCTCATAAATATTTATTTTCACCTTGATTGTTTCTTTCTAGAAATTCCAATAAACATTCGCCATGGGAGTCCAAGAAGAACCAAATGACAGAGAAATGGACTATATCATCCAACCAGGTGACTACACAAATGTATAGAAAACCAAATCCAACAAATCTAGTAGGAGATCTCATTTAGGCTAATGCTGGTCATAAATGCCTAAACCTCACCTCTTTTATATCAATTGTGTTGTCATGCAGTTAAATACAATTAAATAGGAAAATACCTTTTTAATAGAATGTTCATACCTATGTGTTGCATCACAGTACATTGAGAAAAAAAACATTTTGAGCACGTTGACTTGCAGTTTGTCATTCAAGTTACTTTAAAAGTAGCCTAAGTGCAAGGTGTGCAAAATGCACGTGAGCGTACCTCACAACCGTTCACATTCGCTATGAATGCTGAGTATCAAGGAGGGGAAGACTCCTTTGTGGCACAGTGGTATGGCCATATTGCTTTAAAAAAAAAAACTACACTTTTTTCAAGCACAGGAGAGTGCTGTACAAATGTGCTCTGTTGGCTTCAGGGATCTGTAAATGGGCAAATGCAATTAAAAAGAATGAGGTTGAGAACATGAGAACAAAATAAAAAGCTGGAAGAAGAGCCCAGTCATGTGACCTGTCGTCCCCCCCCAAAAAAAAAAATCACAAAGCTTTTTGCTGCAGCCTATATAATACTACTAAAATAAGCCTTGCGGACTTCTTGATCCCATGCCTTTTAGAGGACACTTTGCATTTTCTCTATAGGTGCAAGGTGTTCTCAAACAAGACAGAGAGGCAGGGGTTCCCCTTTAAACACTTTACACAGTGACCTAAATGCTAAAACTTATCCTGACACCTTCAGATATGACAGATAATGTCATTTCAGGTCAGTAAGGGAAGATGACCTCTCCAACAGGGACACCATGGCAGTAAAAACCTGACAGATTATATACAGTAGCTCTTCCATACATAGGTAACTCCAATAAATAAAACTGGCTATTAGTTATTGTAACCTAAACTTATCCCCTAATCTCATTAACTCTCAAATGCTGGACTTACTTTATCTGCACTGAAAGCATCAGTGAAAATGCAACCAGAACTGAACAGGAATGCAGTGGTATGAAGCACTTGGCACATAAGGTAAAGTTAACTGATTTTTTTTTTTTTATCTGCCCAAAATTTTAGCTTTACCAAAATTTAAGGCATCACGATCTGTATAAATGATCTATTACTGTACTACCTTGGAAATCGGGTTACTCAGAGGAAAATGTATAGCTATTCCAATGTATTAGGATAGTGTTCTAAGATCATGATATTTCCTAGGGTAATCTAAATGAGATAGAATGTAAGAGGCAGTTTTTCTTTAGGGGAACTTGCCACTTGTAAACACGAGTTTTGAAGTAAGTAGCTATTAATCTAATATGTATTAAATAGACCAGTGATGGTGACAATCATGCCTGTTTTCAGCAGAAGAAACTTATCTTAGAAGCCCTATTCATTTAAAGCATGGGTGTCCAACCTTTTTGGCTTCTCTGGGCCACATTGAGTGTAGAGAAATTTTCTCGGGCCGCATATAAAATATATACTATAGTTAAGGTATACAAGTAATAAAATGCCACCGCGTCCTTCCCGCATTGCCTGCGGTTCCGGGCCGCAGGTTGGACATGCCTGATTTAAAGCCTCACAAGCTAAAGATTGACTCTATGTGCGAGCATTGGTAAATGAATCCTGTCTAAATACTGTCCTAATTTAGCAAACACATCTCCTGTAAAACCGGCCATACATTAGTAGATTTTCATTTGTATGAAAATTTTTCAATGTATTCAATTCATTGACAAAAAGGTAGTTCGAAAGAACTTCAAAATTTAATTTGCATTTTGCATTTGATTTTGGAATGAATGTACTTGCCCCAGCGAAAAAAACACACTTTTTTGGAGATTTGTTCTTTCAAGAAAAAATTTCCATCCTGCTCCTTTAAATTTTCTCATCACTGTGGATGAAAATGAATGTTGATTTGACCCACTAACTATTTAAAAAACTGAGTATTTTTTTAAAAGAAAATTACAATGAAATTTTACTTGTGCATGGCCAGCTTAAGACGGTAGATCTGTTAAGCATTAACTTACAGCTTCCAAGCTGTTGGTAACCAGCTACAATGGGTAATGTATATTGCTTTTGCATGGCAAGAGCTAATAGCCACAGCAAATATGCACAGTGGGAAAACAAATACCACCAGTTACCAAAGTTTTAGTACTCTTTAAATACTATTTGAGCTCTTTGAGATTTAAATTTGAACAAATCTGTAACTGTCAAAGGAAGTAAAAGTGATTGTTAACTTCCTGTTTCTGAGTTCTTATGTAAGTGACCACTAACTTCTTTCAGAAGGAAAACTACAGTAACACTGTAAACACTGGTTAAACCTGCTTTTTTATCAGTTTTCCTTTGTTTTATTTAGTCTACACTTTATTTCACTTACCATTACTTTCTTATATCCTTTAGGTTAATTCCTTTATTGCGTCCTTTAATCAGAATGTTAATGACATGATTTTAAGCGTTTGTCTTATTTGTTTTTTTGTCTTTTAGTTCCTAGCTCTCTGCCGTCTTCATGTAAAGAGCTGACCCAAGCAATGCGCATTCAGCAAAGTTCACTGGAAAAGAAAATGCAAAGCTGTTTGGATGAACTACGTCAGATTTGTTTGCGTGAGGCTGTAAGTCACTTGTCATAAATCCAGATTAAAAAAAAAAAAACCAAAATTTTTAAGCACATTTGCTAATTACCATTTAAAACAAAACAAGCATGCACTAGCTTAAGTCAATGTAAATCTAAAGGGCCGTACACACTTGACGAAAATCAGACGAAATATCCTCAGATTTTTCTCTGTCTTCTCAGCGTTCATTACCGTTTTTAGTCGACAGTGCATAAATGTTCACGAAATTTCTCGTCCGATTTTTCTTTTTTTTTACACATTTGTTCCTAGACTTCTGGGTTGTCAGCAACTTCAGATCATGCGCAGTCTTTCTTTTCCGATTTTTCACGGACGTACTGCATACACATTAAACGAAAATCGGTCGTCTGGGGACGGACGAAAAACATTTTTGTGTTTGTCCCTCCGTTTTTTTTCGTTGAAAATGTCGGCATCGGCTGCTGAAAGTTGTGTACACACTAGGCGAAAATCGGACGATTTCACATCGGGTGGGAATTTTCGGCAGATTTTCTACTAGTGTGTACCTCACTTAAGCCTCCTGCTCCTAAAAACAATGACTGCCATCAGGCATTTTTCACCCGCCGACTCTGAAAAAGATATATCAGTCCCTAGTGTTTTGCTCAGACAGCAGTGACTAATATGAGTTTATGCTCAAGCCCTTCTGTTCAACACGTTTCATCAGAGGACTTTCTCAAGGGAGACTCAGATATGCATATGGCTTAATAAACTGGTGCCACTGACATTATATGTGCGTATAAAAGCATTTTAGATTTTAAATTAAATTGGGGTGCTTTTAGCAGTACATCACTATGTGGGGTTTTATTTACTTTTGCATTACCTAAGGAAAAAAGTCGATTGGATGGACAGTTAACAGATGGATGGGAAGATATAAAAAAAAGAAAAAAGAAGTTTCACCTGAATATCTAGTAAGGTTATATACCTCTGCTGAGTTTATTGGTTGAACGAAGGTGTTGGGCACAGCATCGCTTGATGTGCTCTTCACGGTGGTTTTTAAAGCCATAAAGAAGATTCATAGTTGTATCTTATACTTAAAGACTTTTATTTGATACAATTTAAGACTGATTCAAAGTAAATACACAGAATAATATTTATGGTTTAAAGGGATTTTTTTTGAAAAGTTGTTGAAAGATAAAATGATTATCTACAGTAAGGGTCCTTTCACACGGCCGCTCTGCTGCTTTAGTCCGCTGCGGGACTTTTTTTTTTTTTCCACAGAGCGGATGACATTTCTGTCATCCGCTCCGTGTGCCTGCATATCATCCTATCCGTTTGCGGATGATATGCGGACATAATGTAAGTATATGGCACTGCGGATGTCAGCGGATGACACCGCTGACATCCGATTTTCCTTCCTTTCCGTTTTTTACACGGAAGGAAAAATGGGGTTCTGTTCCATTCGTAAAAACGGAACAGAACTGAAAGGAGGAAAATCGGATGTCAGCGGATGGTATTCCGCTGACACCCGCAGTGCCATTCACTTACATTATGTCCGCAAATCATCTGCAAACGGATGGGATGATTTGCGGACACACGGAGCGGCCGTGTGAAAGGACCCTTACACCATTTTATGATATTAGGATCTCTCAAACACGATTACATTTTATATGCTAAAACAGTTGGAATTTGTTCCCCTAACGCCCACCCCACAAAGCCAAATTTAAATATTACAATTACTTTTTATTTGTTCTAAGCAGTAAAAGGCTAGCATCGTGTGGTCTGGCAATGCCCTTGTCATTTTACAGCACTACTGTGGTACAGTGAAAAGTGTTTTACAAATGAAATAAAGATGCTTAATTATATTTGTGCATTTTTTGTGATACTAAAAAAAAGCAAACAAAACACATAGGGGAGGCAGGATTTAATTAGGGCTGACTAAGGGTTAATAATGTTTGATTTTATATTATTTTTTACTTGTAAACTTGTTTCAGCTGAAGTCGTATATACAGACAAGGATCATCCCTTTAATCTACATATAGTTAAACTAAGTAAATACAATGTAACAATACTGTTGTTACTTTATATTTCTTTGACAGTTGCAGACACTAGTTTAAATTTACACTGGAATACAAAGAAAGTCTCCACTGTCCTCTTGACAGCTGAAGTTTGTGGTTATTAACTACTTGCCGACCGCCGCAAGTAAATTTACTGCGGCGGTCAGCCCCGGCCAGGCAGAGTGACGTTAATTAACGTCACTCGCCTGTCACTCCTTTTAGAGCCAATAGCGGGCGAGCGCGCGCCCGCTGAGGCACGCGCCCGCTGAGGCACGCGCCCGCCTCGGCTCGTTCACAGAGGAGTGCGGGCGTGTGACCGGCGGACCCGATGTCCGCCGGTCACAGTACGATCGCCGGTACAGCGGGAGAAAGGCAGAGCGGCTTATGTAAACAAGCCGCCTGTCATTCTCCCCTGTGTAAAAATGAAGATCAGACGGTTCTACTACGTAGAACCGTTGATCTTTGTTTTTACACTAGGAGACCTGTCCCTGCACAGTAAGAATCACACCCCTAGGACACACTTAGCCCCTCCCTGTCCAATACAGTTAACCCCTTCCCTGCCAGTGTCATTTTTGCAGTAACAGTGCATATATATAGCACTGATTACTGCAGTAATGTCACTGGTACCCCCAAAAGTGTCAAAAATGTCAGTCAAGGGTCCGATCTGTCCGCCGCAATGTCGCAGTACCGCAAAAAAAATCGCAGATCGCCGCCATTACTCGTTAAAAAAAAAAAACCCCAAAAATGACAAAAATCTTTCCCTTTGTTAGTAAACGCGATAACTTTTGCGCAAACCAATCAAAATACGCTTTTTGCGATTTTTTTTTTTTTTACCAAACATATGTAGCGTAAAACAATTTGGCCGAAAATGTTAAAAAATTTTGATTTTTACATTTTTTTGGGGGGAATTTCATATAAAAAAAGTGAAAAATATTGTTATTTTTGCAAAAATTACGCTCTTTTTTTGTTTATAGCGCATGATCAAAAATTCGCACAGGTGATCAAATACCACCAAAAGAAAGCTCTGTTTGTGGGAAAAAAAGGACGTCAAATTCGTTTGGGTACAGCGTCACACGACCGCGCAATTGTCCGTTAAAGTCACGCAGTAAAAAATCGCAAAAAAAACCCTGGTCAGGAAGGGGGTAAAATCTTCCGGGGCTTAAGTGGTTAAAGGCAGGGAGGTGGTGGCAGAATAAAATTTTTAGGGCATAGAAGCTACTGTATACCTTAGGAAGTAGTTGAAGCTTTTTAGAGAATATCTTCTATTCCCAAAATTCTGAAAATGTTAAAATATAAAAAAAACATGCATCACATTTTCTCACATTCCCATTTAAAATGAAATGTGCAAAAATGCAATTAAAAATGCATCATTGGAAAAATAGGACGCGATCCGTTGCTAAAATGTTTTTCTCCACTAATGCATGCATTTTGTGCCACATATACTATATATCATTCAACACACTGAAAATAAAAATACAATGAATGACATCTTTTTTTTTTTTTTTCAAAAAAGTTGACCTCTTTTTAATAGCTTGCAACATGCTGGCCTGCTGCTGCAGCTGGAGAATATAAATCTAAAGATAGACTTTGATTGTCGCAGTGACCATATTATCAGGATTGCACCAGCATATAATTGGTTCAGATTATTTGGGTGATTAAAGATGTTCTTTTAAGCAAAATATTTAATCAAAAAATACTTTTCTTTATATTTCTTATTAGGAATTGACAGGGGCCCTGCCAAAGGAATTTCCCCTTAAGCCTGGGGAAACGCCTCCAAAAGTCCGGCGAAGAGTTGGAGCGTTATTTAAATTAGATGAAAGAACAATTCACTGTCATGGAAAAGTAAGTAGAACCAGTTTTGTGTTTTAGCATTTGGACATTCCTTTCTCCATGCTTCAGACCCACCCTAGGACTTTGCAAATACTGAAATTGTAACTTTGCAAAATAGCAGTAGTTGAAATTCATGGTTAAAGCTGCATCTCTCAGTGGTAAAAGCACTAACTATGTTCCGGGGCACAAAAAAAAAATAGGAACCTATAATATGTTATGTACTAAACACATTCATTTTAATAAAGATTTTTACAATGACTGTATTACTCCTAGCGATTTTATATTTTACATTCTCATCCCTTTGTGTCCACGTTCCTGCAACAATAGCAGTGTAGCAACGCAATAACACAAATGTTAATAACATTGCACAGTGTAGATTCATTGTATTTCAAATGAGTGAGCACACTTAAGTATTTCTATAATGACTTGCTTTACAATTTTGTGCATTTGTATTAACATTTGGGAAAATTATTTTTGAATTGAGCAGCCCATTCTCATTGGCTTAGAGTGGGCAATGCACATCTGTACTTAGACATCATGCTATCCTAGGCATACCAGAATTTTTGGATAAGCTCTAATTCTAGAATGAGGTTTTGGAGGTTATCTTGCTAAATTTGCTCACAAATATATATAGGGTATGTAGGATGTATTATGATAAAACAGGATATTATGATGAAACAAAATGGACAGTTTATTAAGCATCTCACATCTAATGGTTTTCTCAGGATCCACTTGGCTGTCTACAAAGGGATCTGGCATTACAACGGCAGATAACCGTGGCTGCACGTCGTCTATATAAGGAAGAGTCTGTTTCTCGGCAAGTTAGGCAGCAAAGGAAGGCAGCACTGAAAACAGCAGAGCAAAAACTTAGTTTTCTGGAGAATAGACTAATCCAAGAGCAAAGCCAAGAGAACCTGCACACAGATGGTAAGAGAAGAGAGACAAACAAATATTGCTACCTACAACTGAAGTAGAATTTGCCATTTACAGAAGAAAGGTCTAATAGAGAAAATTAAAGTAGCAGTCCAGGCAAAACCTAACTAACGCTAAACTTGCTCTGTGCCACATTCTAAACCTAATCTATCTAACCCTGTAAAGCAAAAATCACTGTACTTGCCTATTCTGCAACTGATCCGGTCTGGTCCCAGCTTTAGCTGTCAGCAGTGGCTTCGGCATGAAGGCGGGTGCAGGAGAGGCATCCGACAATGAAAGCACAATAGTAAGTCTTTGGGTGGCGTCATTTCCCAGCCATTTCACAGCCGTTGTCAGTCCTCTCCTGCACAGAGCTTTTGCCGCTGAAGACAGTGGTGTATTTAGGTTTTGTGCTGCCCTAGGCCTGACTAAACTTGTGCACCCCCTAATTTAAATATGACCCCCCCCTTCCTGTAAAAGCCACACCCCTTCCTGTTTCTGACCCGTTCTGTAATCTGTAAACCACAGACCACAACCCCAGTGTATCAGTGCCCATCAGCGTAGCCTCATCAGTTCCATAAGTTCAGCCTCATCAGTGCCCATCAGTGCAGCTTTATCAGTGCTGCCTCATTTCTGTCCATCAGTGCAGCCTCATCAGTGCAGCATATAAGTATAGCCTCATCAGTGCAGCATGTCAGTGTAGCCTCATCAGTGGCCATAAATACAGCCCCATCAGTGGCCACTAGTGCAGCCTATCAGTGCCCATTAGTGCAGCCTAAGATATTTGGACTTGTGTTTGCTGCCACTGATTGTAATTATAGGAATAATTCACTTATTTGTATAATAAATAGGACGTCCATAGTCATTATACAAATAAGTGAAATAATCAGTGTCAGCAAACACAAGTCCAAATATCTTATAAGATAGGAGTAATCTTATAAATCCCAGTGACATATTGCAATATCACATATGAGGTGAGTAGGTCCAAAATATTTTTGCCAATATAAACAATTAAAAATCTTAATATTATATGATGCAATTCAATATGCTTGCTCAAGGACAAGAATGTTTAAAGAATTTAAATTATATTATTGTCATGATACCTGCCATACTTGGGGGTGGAGGAGGGTAGGCAGAGCAACACTTATTAGCATTGGGGGCCGTCGGGCCAGTTGTATTAAGTGTGGTCAACGGCCTGCGGTCTGTCCGAATGTCCTCACCCACCGGTATTATCATACCGGCAGGTAGCAGTGAGAGCGCTTTATGTGGGTGCCAGACTTATTTGCCTCCTGGACCCTGCCTTCTAGCCCAATTTGCCCCATAAGACAGGCACTATACTAAAAGTGTAGCGCAAGCCGGTGGGGACCCTTTTCGTGCGGAAGGCGGGAGGAGGCTTTTTTTTTTGTTTTTTTTGTTTTTTTTTTTTTTGTGCGGGGTGCAACTTTTTTTGCTGCCCCCCTGCAAAGTGCCACCCTAGGCCTGGGCCTTGTTGGCCTAGGCCAAGATACAGCACTGGCTGAAGACCGGACCGGATTGGCTGCAGAATAGGCAAGTACAGTGACTTTTGCTTTACAGGGTTAGATAGAGTAGATTTAGAATGTGGCACAGAGCAGGGTTCGCGTTAGTTAGGTTTTGCCTGGAGTTCTCCTTTAACATTTTTGACAGTGTAAGTATTTTTATCTGTTCTCTTTCAGACAGTAGCAGTGCATCGGAATCTAGTTCCCTTTCTGATGTCGCAGCATTGGGGGAAGGTAAATGGAATAAATTGAATTACTCAACTGAGTAATTATTATTTTGACAAAGACATTCCTATCTATTTATACAAATAACTTTTAACTTCGTTTGTCTTTATCCAAGATGACAGTCTGCAAAGAGTACAAGTCAACAGGCCCATGCGACCTCAGACTTTAGAGGGATTGTGCCTTGTGAGGACAGAAAATGAAAATGACAAATCTCCAATACAGAATAGCCCCTGGAGGGAGTCCAGCCTAGACCTGCCCTATGACAAAAACCAGAGAAGGTTGTGTAACTCCCAAGGCAGTAGCAGGTAAGGGAATAACACAGAGTAGTCCTTGCATTTCCTGTGCTCTCCTATTTGTGTGTCGTACATTTGTAGTATACTCAACTGTGAAGCACAAAAAGAATAATGCTTCGTAAAAAAAGAAAAAATAATAAATAAATCATAATATTAAAGTGTAATAAAAACAATCAAATATATTTGCAACTTACAAATAATTAAAGGTAGTGGCTGCATTAGTTTTCTTTTTCACCTGGTGAATCTGCCAGTAATATTGGGTGTGACGGTACTCTCCGTCACTGGGAGTGATAAACAGATACTTAATGGTTTGGATTGCTTCAAGTGGGACAGTAATATTTGTCAGCCATTTATCTCAATAAATATGTGAGGACTATTCCTGTTTGATTCTGAACATGTTCAGGACTGCAAGGAAGCCGTATACTGACGGAAGACCACAAGTACAGTGTGGGTCGGAGGTTCTGTTACATTGGGTGTCTCCAATTTGGATAGAGGAGCAACAGACACACATTTGGACAGCAGCATTTTCAGTCTGAGATAGGGTAGTGTTTGATGCACTAGCGAATTAAGATGGACTTGACTAACAGATTAAAGCTGTACTCCATATAACAATTTTTACGCAGTTACATCAAGTTTTTTTCTTTTATTTCCTTTTGGGATAAAGGTTTTATAAAAAATGAATAAAAGCTGCCCATTGTAAGCAGTTTTAAATGATTTGTCCCCATCCTCTAAATGCCACTTTTGCTGGACAGCTTATTCTGGTAAAGGATGTTAAAAATTTAACAGACTTAAAGAAAAAAAAAAAACAAATGCAGCCACAACATCGAAGAATTGGTAAGCTGCAATATATTACATTTTTTGTTTTTGGCTTTAATACCACTTACAGTCTAGAGAGATTATAGCTGTATTTGTACACTGCTTGGATCTTTGAAAATCAAGGTATACTCTGAAAGCTTGTCCTAAGAATTTAACTGTTAGTGCAACTAAAAAAGTATTGACAGGACTCAAGTCTGTTGATACTATTAGGTTTTCATTGCATTCTCCTTGAATAAAGGTTCTGTCTTTTTTTGTCAGTAAAGGTGTCCATACTCTCCTATCTTAGTAGAGGTGCAGACACTGCCTTTTATTTCTAGCACTGCCCATTCAGTCTCTGTTCTAAGGAACAAGAAACCAATTTATTATGCAGGGATTGATACAGCGCTACATTATAAAGCACTACACGGTACTGTAAATGCAGTGCTTATGTCTAAAGTTATATAGATTAGAAAATACAACAATACTGGTGGGAAAGGGACCTTGCTCATATGCTTTCAACAAAATGTCCCCTTCACAATATAGCAGTATACAATAAAAACACAGATTAATCATTACAAAAGCACAACAGGGCTGACTTCGCAATACAAAAGAGATCATGATTGTGCTATAAAGTGGCCACATTTTGTATTCTCCCTTTCAACCAGCTGGGGGGGGGTTTACTCTTGCCTAGATTCTCAAACGTTTTCCTGACTATCCTTGTTTTTTTTTTTTTTTTTTTTTTTTTATAGTAAAAGCATGTTGTTTGTTTGCAAACCTCAATAGCTCAAGCTAAATGTAAGCACAACTGCATAAGTCAGAAGTGTGATTTGTTCTCTGTCTTTTCCCTTCTATCTTTCCTGTTTATGTGGCTCAATACAGAGTTTATTCCAAGAGGGTTTGCAAGTAAAGTGCTTCCCATAGATAATGCTTTCATACCTGTATCATTGGTGCACTGTTTTCTTTGTTTTGCCTTCTGTGTCATTGGGGAGATTTACCTTCTTTTCTGGTCCCACAGCCAAAGTGAGAGGAAATCCATGCAAATTAAGAGAATCCCTTGAAACCCCCTGAACTAGTGCTTCCATTGGAGAATTTCCCCTCTAATACTGTTCTGGGGACCTTTAGTAAAAACCTAATAGATATTCTAATCCCTCTTCTCTTTGTCCACAGCTAAAAAAAGTTGTGCCTTTAGTTATACTTTAATATAATGTTACATAGTTGGTTAGGTTGAATAAAGACACTAGTCCATGAAGTTCAACCTGTGGTGTGTGTGTGTATGTGTTTGTCAATAGTAAATCGCATATCCCTGTATGTTGTAATCATTAAAATGCCCATCTAATAGTTTTTTGGTAAACAGTTAAAACCGTTAAACCACTTTTCTTTCAATTTCAATGAATGGCCACGTGTCTTTTTAAACTCCCTCCCACTGAAAAGTTTTTACCCTATGCTAAGGTATTTGACCGTTAAGGTATTTGAGTATCACTATCATATCTCCTCTCCAGTGTCTTCTTCTCCACAGAGAATAAGTTTAATGCTTATATTCTTTCCCCATAACTGAGGTCCTCCAGTACTCTTCTTAGCTTTGTTGCGCTTCTTTGAACTCTTTCCAGTTGTTCCAGCACATCCTTGAGGACTGGTGCCCAGGACTCAATGGCATTCTCAAGATGCAGCCAGACCAGAGTCTTGTATAGTGGAAAAATTATGGTTTTATCTCTGGAGTAAATCCCCTTTTTGATGCATGCTAATATATTCTGTTGGCTTTGCTTGCAGCGGCTTGGCATTGCATGCCGTTGCTGAACCTG
Source organism: Pelophylax lessonae (assembly GCF_965119305.1). NCBI lineage: Eukaryota > Metazoa > Chordata > Amphibia > Anura > Ranidae > Pelophylax > Pelophylax lessonae. The sequence continues at coordinate 295,556,140 of NC_138769.1, forward strand.
TCATCTACTAGGACCCCCAGAACGTTTTCCATCCTGTATTCCCCCAGAGGCTCTCCCCCAGCGTGTGACTTGCATTCATATTTTTAGCACCCAAGTGCATTACTTTACATTTTTCAACATTAAACATATTTTTTCCATGTAGTTGCCCATTCAATTATTTTACTGAGGCCTTCTTGTAAGGTTTTCACATCTTGCTGTGCAGTTCTTTTGTTGCTTAGCTTTGTATCATTAGCAAATATTGAGATTGAGCTGTTTATCCCAGCCTCTATGTCATTATAATGTTGTGTTTCTTTTTATTTTTTCAGCAACAGCACCCCAGCAGTAACCCCTGTATCAGAAGAATCATTTGCAGACAGTGTTCTTAACCTCAACTTGGCACATTTAGGCTTACAGGATAGCCCAGAAAGAAGCAACAAAAGGCTTGTGTCTTATTCATTGAGGTAATCATGCTCTTTGTTTCATAAAAAAAAATCCTCTATTTCTTTTCTGAAGCCAGAGACCTCATTTAATGTTACTTTCTTCTGCAGAGTTCAGAGTATCCCAGGAGATTCTGATTTTCGAGGTCGAACAATGTGTCGAAGAGCGACGAGTTTTAACAATTCACAGAACAATAACTTGAGTACTCTTTCATTGTCCAATCCAGTTTACCTATCCTCCAATCCACTGTACACGTCAAACTCTTCGGAGTCACTATTGGAATGCTCTAACCCTCAACCCTCCTACAATTTAGCATACTGTCCTTTAACACCAAAAAGTAATGTTCTTTTGGTCACACGTGCGCCATCTGTAAGGGAACCTAGTGTCATATATGGACCTTCGAAGTCTGAAGTTACGGAAGAGTTGAGATTTTGGCATGCCAGAGCACGAATGAGAGGATCCGATGCAATAAGACCAAGATCTTTAGATAGGAAAGGAGCTGTAAGGATTCGCAGAGGAGTATCTTGGAATCATGCTTTAAGCTCACAAAAAACACAGGTAACTAACTGGTGATTTTATAGTACTGGCTAAATATTGGTATACTTGTATTATGAAGTTGACATCATGGCTCCTTAGATCAACATTTCTCAACCAGGGCATGGAGGCACTCAGGTGTGCCATTTTGGCTTCTCAGGGGTGCCATGCTGCATCTCGTATTTTAGCACAGTGCCAGGTGTTTTCATGGTACAGGTTAGCAGGCTGTCACCGAATGGAAACGCATACTGTAGTGCATGCTCCAAAAGTGGTAGTAAAAATTATCTGCTATTTAATGGAAACACATAACTCTAATCCAGGGTGAAGCCAGAACGCCCCCTGGTGGATTATTCTGGCTGCTGTGAAATATTTGCTGTGGAGACACTTGTATGCTTAAAAATAATATATGACTAATTAAAGGTGGGAGGTATTCAGGGCAGTCCCGGCATTCAGAAGTACTGTACATGAAAGCCTGCCTCTGTTTATCTTCACCACCTCTTGTCCACTGGCATGCTGTCACAGCTGAACTGTGGTGAAGATTTGGAGGTAGGTCTCTCTTGTGAAAAAAATGTGTGTATGTGTGGTGGGGGGCGGGGGGGGGGGGTCTTAGGATCCTTTAAGTGGTTTTCAAACTTTGTTTATTATTATTTTTATTTATTTTTTGTTAAAATAGCAAGCATGTTATACTTACTTGCTCCATGCAGTGGCTTAGCACAAAGTAGCTTCTTTTTGGGTCCCCCGCCAGTGCTCCTGGCTCCTTCCCCTCAAGCAGTGCCCCCAGAGAAAGCCACTTGCCCTGCTGCTCTATGCATCCATAAGACATGTAGAGCCACGGCTTGCACCTCTCCTCATTGGTTCACTGGCTTTGATTTACAGCAGTGGGAGTCAATGGGCTTCCGCTGCGGTCTCAACCAATGAGGAGGGAGAGTACCAGGACAGCTGAGGCTATTGTGAACATCACTGGATCGGAGGAAGCTCAGGTAAGGATTGGGGGGATGCTGCACACATGTTTTTTTACCTTCATACATAGAATGCATGAAGGTAAAAACTCTTCAGACTTCAGAACCACTTTAAATTAAAGGGGTAAGGGGGGCTGAGGATTCTGATGTGAAAGGAGAGGATGGACTGAGGACACTCGTGAAAAAGTGGGGAGGGGGGTCGAAATGAGGACCCTGAAAGGGCCTGAGGACTGTGAAAGGGGGGAACAGAGGATTCTGATGTGAAGGGGAATTAGGAACTCTCATGTGAAAGGGGGGGGCTGACGTTCTGATGTGAAGAAGGGAGACTGGGAGTTTCTGATGTAAAAGGAGGGGGAGTGAGAACTCTGAGGTGGAGGGGGGGGGACTGAGGGCTCATATGTGAAAGCAGGGGAGTAAAGACCAGGGGGGTGGGGGGGTAAGGACTATTTTTTAAAGGGGGAGGCAGAGGCTTCTAATGTGAAGCATGCATCAAAAAGGGGATTTAGTCAAAGGATAAAATGATAATCCTCCTACTCTACATGACTCCAGTCCAGCCCCATCTTGAGTATGCTGGCCAGTGTTGGGCACCAGTGCTCAGGAAAAATGTGCTGGAACTGGAAAGAGTCCAGAGAAGGAAAACAAAGTGAATAAAGGGACTGGAGGACCTCAGCTATGGGGAAAGAATATGTAGCATTGCCCCCTTGAGGACTGATGGATTTCACACTTACGGGTCCCCCTGGGTTACCATTAGCATCCTTTAACATTAAAAGTCTCTCACTTTACTTCTTGGCTCATTCACTAACAGTCCAGGGGTATGTAGTTGTTTTTGTGTTTTATTTGATAATTAGGGATGCGAGAAGGGAATAGCGGGATACGCCAAATTAACTATGCACAAGATTTGAGAACTTGTATCTCTTGGTACAGCCAGGCTGTTGATTCACCTGGCCACTGAGGTGAATTTAGCTTTAAGTCTTTTTCCCAGAGGACTGGGTCTCCAGTGTCTCCCCCTCCTGGACCTCTGGGTTCAGCTCCATTCCTCTGGCCCTCAGGATGACCACCTGAGGCCACGTGCCACTGCTACAGAGGAGGAGGCAGCTGCCACCCTCCCTCTGGGACTCTGCTCTCCAGCCAAAGACCCCACAGCACATGTGCTCCTGGCTTTTATACAGTATCCCAGAATGCACCGAGGCGACCTGCCCCTGCCAATCACAAGGACTGTACCAAAGCCTATGCATCCATTTGTCAGGTTTCCTCCCACTGTCCAACATGCCTCCCTATTGGACCAGTGTGAAACTTGTAGACATAATGAAATGCATACTAAGCACCATGAGCAGACCTCTCTCTAATAAGCAGAGAGCAATATAGATTTGCCTCTGATAGGCAGACAGAGCCAAAAACGATACTCTTTCACTAGCACCTACCTAGGAGGGTGCTACAAATACAAGCATTGAATTTATTCTCTCTGGAAGGGAGACGCTTGAGAGGGGATATGATAGCGATCCACAAATATCCTTCGGGTGACCATAGCCTAGGGGAAAAACTTTTCAGTGAAAAGAAGTTTAAAAAGACACACAGTCATTCACTGAAAATTGAAAAGAAGCAGTTTAACCATAATCCCCAAAAACGGATCTATATTGTTAGAGCAGTAAGGATGTGAAATTCTCTTCCATGAGCAGTGGTATCCGCAGGGAGCGGATTGATAGTTTCAATAAACTATTGGATGGGCATCCTAATGATCACAACATACAGAGGTATAAGTTTTACTAAACACATTCATACACACTAACACAGGTTGAACTGGATGGACTGGCGTCTTCTCTTTTTTTTTTTTCAGCCTTACTGACTATGTAACGAAGTAACATTTTAGACTAGGGTGCCTGAAAATTTGGCATATTCTCAGAGGGTGTATTGAATGAAAAAAGGTTGAGAAATCCTGCTCTAGATACACCTAAATTATGATGCCTTTTTATACAAGGGCTACACCCTGTGTCTTATGATAATATTAGTAAAAGCCACTGCTAGATAGGAGACCGCATGTGATCAGCTTCGTATGCAGGACACACCCAGAGCATGATTAACAAAGTAAAAATGTTAATACTGCCAGCATCGTATTTGAGTTTTTGTGCCCATTTCCCCCACCTAGATAGCGTTTACTGTTTATGGCCCACCATTGTGTGCCTTGTCTTTCTCTCCTTTTTTTGTGCACCCATGGGGTTTGTATCCCTTCCTGCCCTATTTGCATCTATTTTTTCAGCTCATCTCTGCTAGCTCATACTGTACAAGTATCGTTTGAAATAATCATGTTAGTAATTGTTGTTTTCCTAACTCTTATAATCTCTTCTTGTGTACACAGCTAACACCTTTGCATGTGTTAAGGAGAACAGCAGAGGGGGCCCCCCTGCAATGGTACGATCCTGAAGAGGCACAGATTATAAGTCAAGTGTAGAAACCGAGGAAGTACAAAGAACAATGAAATCACATGGCCGCCCTTACCGTGTTTCTGCATTTCCTTGTCTTTTATATGTATTTCTTTCCGACAAGTCTATATGTTGTCAGTCTTGTTCTTTGTGTATAGGTCTCTTTGCTGGACAGAGAATTCTTTGTGATTTACAAAGGAGTTTACATTACATTGCAGAGCAATGTTACCGATATTAAAAAGATGCTACTATGTTTAAATTACATTGCACAAAATAAATATAAAGCTGCTTAAGATGAAGGGTGTGTATGGCAACCTAAGATTTATGATGTGTAAAATATGTTGTATTCCTAATATTTATTAAAAACAGAAACAAAGCAAGGTTGAATAAAACCAGCAAAAAAATGAGTCCCTGATAGCCCAGGCTTTGTGAATCCGCTACACAATGTTAACAGGTGCTTGATCACATATCGAACCAAAAGTCCATGGAGTTAAAAGTCATTAATGGCACAGGGTGAGAAAAAGTCCACCATGTAGGGCAGCCATCCAGAAACCAAAAGCCAGGGGTTCCACAGGGCTAAAACAAAGACAGACAGAGGCGCCTCTAAGTGTCTACACTTAGAGGCGCCTCTGTCTGTCTTTGTGAATCCACTAATGTTTGTGTACACAAAGATTTATGGTTTAGTGGATGAAAATATATATATATAACTATTCTAAAAAAAAAAAGTTCCCACCGTCCTATCCTAACCTGTTCTTACTTATTTTTGAATCCACTCTGGTCTGGTCACATGATCCCGCAGCTCTGTGTAAAGGAGCAAACAGCTGTGAATTCCGGGAGCCATGATGTCACATATAAACCAGGTACACGCGGGCCTAATGTCAGGAGACATTGGTCAGTAAAAAAAAAAAAAACGACTGACATTCGACCTGTCTGACAGAAGCCAGACCCTTTGGCCATCTTCTGTCGGATGTGCATGCTGGAAAACCAGAAGCTGACCGACTCCCAATCAGCGCTCTCAGCTAGTGGCAGAAAGCGCTGGTTGGAGTGTTCTGGCGGGGGTGCTGCCCCCCTGTCAGAACAAAACCGCTCAGCAGGGGAGATCACTGAACTAACCTTGCATGGTTGGTACAGCGGCTCCGATCGGAGCTGACTGGAGTTCAACCCGCTGGGTTATATGAAAATAAAAAATTGCAGTGTGTGCCCGGCTATAGGCTCAAATGGCCATGCCATTATCAGTGCTCTCTCTCGTTCCCCCTGCAGCAGATAGGCGATTTGGGGGGTTTAAGAATTGTTATAAAAAATGGAAAAAGAGATCCGCGCTTAGGATAAGTGGTATATGAAGATTGTGGGAAACACCACACTTAGCTGCTGCCCACTTCAAAAAATGCGACCCTAAAAGGGAAGCATCAAACGTATAAGTAAAGTGAGGAAGTGCTTGGCGCTGCCTGATGGGGTGTTCGGGAAATCTGATGCTAAAATATTATTGCGTCACTCCTATAGATAATAGTAAATAAAACACTCTGCAATGATATATCGTGTGTATGTATGTGCAATGTAAATACTCGTAGTGTAAAGTGGATTCAAATTCCTGTGTGAACAAGTTCTGTGATAATCATAAAAGATGAAAATTGCATAAAAGAGTGTTGTAGTGTGTATAAAGTACAAACTTTAAAAATATAAATAAAAATATAATATATCAGACTGCACGTTGGTGTAGAAGAAAAAGCAAATAAATAGATGTGTACAGACCTAAAGTGAACGTGTGCAGATTTGATATAATAAATGACAGTATATCTGTATTGTGCAAGCAATAAAATATGAATACTTAAGACTATAGAAATATTTTGGAAGTAATTGTGCAACAATAAATAAATAGTAGTTCAAAAATAAATAAATAAATATAGGTGTCAATCAATTCTACTTCATCAATAAGCAGATAATAAGTGAATGATATGATAGGAATGGAGCATAAATTAAATAGATATATACTCTATAGGATGACAATAATGGGTAAAAAATGGAATGTTGTCACAATCAATAAATATACATTAATATAAAAACTGCCAATAAATAAGTACAACAGTGCAAAAGTGGATAAGAAAGAACTGTGCAAATTTAGCAGAAAACACCGTGGATATCACTATGGGACGCCACGATAAATCAGTCCAAATATCATGCAATCAAGGCTGATGAAAAAAAGTCCTATATTGTGTAGCCCATATAAAATGGCTATGGTGCTCTTTTCTCTATGCCCGGAGTGCAGTGAGTGGGCCGAAGGTAAAGTGCTCCCCTATTCCTGGGGTCTTGCGCTTACCAGATTCCCGTACCCCTGCAGGGGTAATTAGCGGGTCGATATTGGGGATCCCCAATACCAACCCGCTAACTACCCCTGCAGGGGTACGGGAATCTGGTAAGCGCAAGACCCCAGGAATAGGGGAGCACTTTACCTTCGGCCCACTCACTGCACTCCGGGCATAGAGAAAAGAGCACCATAGCCATTTTATATGGGCTACACAATATAGGACTTTTTTTCATCAGCCTTGATTGCATGATATTTGGACTGATTTATCGTGGCGTCCCATAGTGATATCCACGTTTTTTTCTGCTAAATTTGCACAGTTCTTTCTTATCCACTTTTGCACTGTTGTACTTATTTATTGGCAGTTTTTATATTAATGTATATTTATTGATTGTGACGACATTCCATTTTTTACCCATTATTGTCATCCTATAGAGTATATATCTATTTAATTTATGCTCCATTCCTATCATATCATTCACTTATTATCTGCTTATTGATGAAGTAGAATTGATTGACACCTATATTTATTTATTTATTTTTGCACTACTATTTATTTATTGTTGCACAATTACTTCCAAAATATTTCTATAGTCTTAAGTATTCATATTTTATTGCTTGTACAATACAGATATACTGTCATTTATTATATCAAATCTGCACACGTTCACTTTAGGTCTGTACACATCTATTTATTTGCTTTTTCTTCTACACCAACGTGCAGTCTGATATATTATATTTTTATTTATATTTTTAAAGTTTGTACTTTATACACACTACAACACTCTTTTATGCAATTTTCATCTTTTATGATTATCACAGAACTTGTTCACACAGGAATTTGAATCCACTTTACACTACGAGTTTTCCCCACAAACAGAGCTTTCTTTTGGTGGTATTTGATCACCTGTGCGATTTTTACTTTTTGCGCTATAAACAAAAAAATAGCGTTTATTTTGAAAAAATAACAATATTTTTAACATTTTTTTATATGAAATTCCCCCCAAAAAATGTAAAAATCAAAATTTTTTTATATTTTTGGCCAATTTGTTTTCTGCTACCTTTGTTTGGTAAAAAAAAATCACAATAAGTGTATTTTGATTGGTTTGCGCAAAAGTTATTGCATTTACTAACTAAGGGAAAGATTTTTGTCATTTTTGGTGTTTTTTTTTTTAACAAGTAATGGCGGGCATCTGCGATTTTTTTTTTTTTTTTTGCGGGACTGCGACATTGCGGCGGACAGATCGGACCTTTGACATTTTTGACACTTTTGGGGGTACCAGTGACATTACTGCAGTAATCAGTGCTATATATATGCACTGTTACTGTAAAAATGACACTGGCAGGGAAGGGGTTAATTTTATTGGAGAGGGAGGGGTTAATGTATGCCTGGTGCTTACTGACGTGTGTGGGGGGAGATGACAGATCGGATGTTCAGCTATGCTGAACACTGCGATCTGTCACTCCCTGTCACTTAGGAGATCCGCCCGCTCTGTTTACACAGGCGGGCGGATCTCCAATCTAGATTCCCTGACGATCGGGGAAGAACAGCGGCCGCCGCCGCTCCTCCCCTGGCCCGACTCCTGCTGTGACTGAAAACAGCGGGAGCGCGCCTCAAGCGCCGCCTACAGGGGGAGGAGTCTAGCGACGTAGTACTACGTCACTAGACGATAACGAGCCACGTTGCTGCAGTAGCAGCAACGTGAGCAGACGGAAAGTTATTAACTGGTAATGGCGGCGATCTGCGTTTTTTTTTTTTTTTTTTTTTTTTTTTTTTTGCGGGATTGACATTGCGGCAGACAGATTGGACCCCTGACTGACATTTTTGACACTTTTGGGAGTACCAGTGACATTACTACAGTAATCAGTGCTATAAGTATGCACTGTTACTGTAAAAATGACACTGGCAGGGAAGGGGTTAACTTTACTGGTGATCAAGGGGTTAAGTATGCCCCTAGGGGTGTGGCTTGTGATGTAATCACAGAGACATGTGATCCTACATAGCAGGATCGCATAGCCTCTGTGATTACTTTAGTGAGAATGACAGACGGCTGTGTTTACATCAGCCGTCTGTCCTTCTCTCACTGCAGCGAGAGATCGCGAGTGGCCGGTGGCCATCGGAGCCGCTGGTCACAGGCACTGACTCCCCAGCCGATGATTGGGGGCGGGAGCGCGCCTCCGGCGGCACGCAATCGCCCCCTAGCTCCTCCCAGGCTAGAGCCGTACATGTACGGCACTTTGCCTGGGAGCGCCAGACTGCTCCCGTACAACTGCGGCGGGCGGTCGGCAAGTAGCTAACTGTAGCGCTCTGCCCCCTCCTCTGTGATACTGACAGATGAAGAAGGATTTTATCACAATTCTGCACTTTTTGAATGGATGTAGGGAAGAGAAGAGTGCAGATAAGGTAAAACTTATCTAGGAGGATTTGTTTCATCTCTGTGTTTCACCTGAGGCTATTCACTTCACTGGGTATATGAGAGGGTTTACAACCACTTTAAGCTATTCCTCCTTTATATATCATTCCCCAACAGACTTCTGGTGGCTGTAGGCATTCTGTACTGCGACTAGACAGTGAAAGCAGAAACCTAGACTGATGAACTCCTCTTCTTTCTTTCAGCATATCCTGTGTTAGTAAGTGGGCACTATAGTAAAACTAATTGGCTTCTTGTGCGGTTTCTCTCTCTCTTCCAGTCTAAGCTCTGATGTACAGTTTATCACAAGCAGCTGATAACATGTCAGCTTTAGGTACTTCCTTTAAAAATTATTTTTTTAAATTTACTTCTCCAATAAAGTGTATGATAAAGTAGGGAAAAGATTGAATTCCCTGTCTGATTTTTATTGCGGTTTGTGTTCCCACTGGGAAGATTCACCCTCATTACTGGTCTGATGACCATTGTCTTTGGTCGATAAAGTAATAGGAAATCCAAAATTTTCAACAAATGTCACAGTAGCAGGAAGTAAATGGAAATCTTTGCAACAAGCCGCAGAACGCAAAATAAAAAGCGGACGATCCGCTACTCTATCTATAACAGTCTTACCATCTCTCTACTCTAACCAAAAAAAAAGGAAAATATGGCTTTAAATACAATTTATAGAATAAAGAGCTGCATTAGTTTTATTATATCTGCCTGGATGTTACCCTTAATGAATTTCAATTAACACATACCTGCAGGGATAAGCGTTTCGTTTTTTTCCTCTGTGAAAGGCAGTTCTCAAAACATTGACATTGCACCAAAATGCGTAGGTGTAAAAAATACCCTAAAGGGAGAAGATGCCAGCCCTGGTGCCTGAAGTGTTACCATACAAATCAGCAAATCATTTTAATTGTGTTTTGTTTTTTTTCCATAGAATTAATAGACAACACACTAAAGCCCCGTACACACGTACCGATCGTCGGCCGACCGATCGGCCATCTTTTGTCCCCGGGCTGTCGTGTCCGCTGAAAAGTGCAAAAGACTGCACACGAATTTTGTCCGCCAACAACAGCCGACTGCAGAAGTGATGTCATGTGATGGTTAACTTTCCCTGTGTTTTTTCTTTTCTGAGCATGCCCAGTCTTGCAAATCTGCTGTCTGTCGGCCGAATTCTGTACTGACTGGCGAACAATCGGCCGTTCTGGTGTCGGCAAACAAAAATTTTAATGCTTGCATGACAGATTCTGTTCGGCCGAAAGTGCGCTGTCGGCTGTCGGAAGCATCATACTAACAAGCCGAAAATCGGCCGATCGGTCGCCGGCCGAATCTTTTCGGCCGACAATCTGCACGTGTGTACGGGCCTTAAAGATCTAATGTGCATGTACCCCTGAGGTGTCTTGTGTTAACTGGAAGTAATAACATTTTTCATAGTAAAAGGCAAAACTTTTGTACATTTTATTTTAGATAGAATGGAGAGGGATTAGAAGGCTTGTCAGTGTTTATTGCTGTATGTGCCCCTGTTAAAGGGATTCACCCTCTCTATTTGTCCAATTTACTATTATCATTGAAAATGAAAGTAAAAGAAAATCCCAAATTTTAGGTTGTCCCCAGAAAAGTAATAGAGGGCAAATCTTCCAATGTACACACTAGTTCTGGTGACCTGGGGGTCCCCAAGGAATCCCCCTAATTTGCAGGGATTTCTTCTCACTTCCTGTTTGGCTTTGTGACAGGAAGTGAAGGGAAATCTCCCCAATAGGACACCGATAGTAACAAAAAAAAAAATCTGACAGGGGTTATAACCCTGCTTTGCTCTATCCAAAATGAAAAAAACTTTGCCTATAGTTCTACTTGAAGTTTTATTGTATTAATGGACACTTTCACACCCACAGGAATGAAACATACATAAAAAAAAAAAAAACTTATCAAATATTTTGCCCATTTTAAAGCAAACACATTTTGCAACAGTGAATTCCAGCACAAATATCTTTCAGTGAAGAGGCATTGGCCTTCAGAGATTCCTGGTGTGGGAGCATACACACAAGGAGTTAAATGTACATTACCTTGAGGAAAAACATGGGGCTGTCATTGCTGACCTCCTTCTAAAATGCAAGTTTTCTGGCTTTAATACTTTTAGTCATTGACTTAAAGTATGAGAACCAGGAAAGTCCGAAGTTACCTGCATACCTAGAACCAGAGTGTCAATGTGACAGCCAGCTAGCATTTGCAGAGGGAGATATTAGCAATGACAGCCTCCAGGTTTCTATAGGAAATGTTTCCTTTAAAAAAGGGGAACTTAAAGGTTAGGTCCAGGTTTGGAAAAAAAATAAAATAAATGCACATATATTTGCTGCAAAAAAATGTGCATTTATTATTTTTTGCATATTAACCTGCAAAACATTGCAGCTGCAATTAGTGCCATTGTGAGTGCAATGCCAGGCTACTGCAGACTCTTTCTCCAGCTCTTTGATTATACTGAGGTACGGACTTTCAGTTGAAGCGCTGGAGGAAGGGTCAATGGACTATAAATGCACCAATGACTGCACTAATGTTCCATTGAGAACCACAAGTCCAATTACAGTGGGGGCAGAAGGGACTCCTGAATATAGATGTAATGTAACTGGGCGTAAAAGGTTAGCCTTTAAAGTAAGACCTAGCTTTCAATACTGGCAGTCCTTTACCAAATGCTATCAGCATTAATCTCCTGATGAAATCAATATATCAACAAAATCTTACCTTAACAGGCTTAACTGGTTCCTTATAGCCTACCCTTTCATGTGCAGTGGCTTGGGTGCCATTAGGGTTGCCACCTCATCCCTGTAAAACCGAACACATATTATTTACACAGGTTCTGTGGCTGATTAAGGTGGTAATTAAACTCACTTGGTGCCTTACCTGCATTAAATTGGCCTCAGAACCTGTGTAATTTATATGTGTTTGGGTTTAAAGGGATGAGGTGGCAACCCTATCAAAGGAGCAAAGGGCTGATCCACATATAATGTGTGAAAGGTAATAAACTCCCCTACTACTCCACAGCTCTGAGTCTGGTATTAAACGAAATTCCGAGAGAGTCCCATTATGCCAGAGAGGGGTAAGTGTGTGCATCGGGGGGTAGCCCATTTTAGCCATCACCACCGCCCAAATTCGGCCGTAATGATACAGCATGGAGTCTGCGTCACCCCCCCCCGCCACAACACCCCGGTTTCCTCTCAGAATTACGGACAGGGGGTCGTCAGTCACGTAGGACCAGCTCACGCATATATTTATAATTGATTGTACCTATTAGATGCCAGTTTAGTTAGCAAATAATAAACCATATTATGCCCTAAGTGAGTAGGGGAACCTAGCTCCTTTTTGCACCTGCTCTGGTACCCACAGCCACAGGCTTACTAGATGCAAATAATAACGTTTTTTGTATGGCACTTTGGGTTCCCTGGTTCATCTAAATCCTGAGCTATGCCTGCTGGGTCCTCTTCAGGTTAAATGAAAAAAAAAAGGGAACCAATTTCCCCATCCACATATATTAGATGTAGATGGGAAAATCACTCCACTGTGCTATTGTATTCTGCCGAGGGAGGCATTTAACCCTCCAGCAGAATACAAAGATAAGTGTTGCCGGCTATAGCTGGTGGCACTAATCATTCATGAAAGACCTGACAGGCTGGTTGTACACAAGTTGATTGATAGACCAACTTGTGTTCAACCAGCTAGCCCATACATGGATCAAAATTCGGCCAGTCTCTGCTGAACTTCCCGAATTTCAATCTGTGTATGACTGGCTATAGTCTTTAGAAATGAAACATTTATCCATGCTCCATTATGCATGAGGCATTGTTTACTGCCAAGGAGCTGATTGCTAAGGTATATATTTAAAGCAGGTGTCTACTTTACAACAATGGAAAGCAGAGATTACTAAAAGGCTCCTGAAACTGATCTACAACCACAGAGGTTGTCTGAAAAAAATTAAGAAAATTTAAGGTATATGGCAGGCAGAATCTTCTATTCTGATGTAGCGCCTGCGTGATTTTGAACAGTGGCTCTTATGTGTTTAGGTCAATTGTACTGAGGCTGCAATGCCATATACTAATTTGTGATTTTGATGTAATGTTCACTTATAATGCATGGAAACAGCAATTTGCCCTGCATATGTATTTGAATTAAAGTGGTTGTAAACCTCTGACATGAAATATGAACAAAGCATGTCCCTCTGTACTTGTCCCATTTAAGAGCACTAAAGCCCCGTACACACGTACTGATCGTCGGCCGAACGATCGGCCGTCTTTTGTCCGGGGCTGTCGTGTCTGTTGAAAACTGCAAAAGACTGCACACAAATTTTGTCGGCCAACAACAGCCGACTGCAGAAGTGATGTCATGTGATGGTTAACTTTCCTTATCTTTTTTCTTTTCTGAGCATGCCCAGTCTTGCTAATCTGCTGTCTGTCGGCCGAAATCTGTACTGACTGGCGAACAATCGGCCGTTCTGGTGACGGCCAACAAATATTTTAAAGTCTGCATGACAGATTCTGTTCGGCCGAAAATGCGCTGTCGGCTGTCGGAAGCATCATACTAACAAGCCTACAAGTGAGAGAGAGGCTAAATTACTGAGTACTGCGTATGAGCTCACCACTTTGAGCAATGTGGTAGATGAATTACGTACAGACTGTGAAAGTTGGAAATCTGAAGCCCAACGTGTCCAGCAGCAGCTAAAAAGAAAGAGGCCTGTGTGGCAGAATTACATTCTTATTCCCAGAAACTAGCCAATGAGGTGAAGGCTCTTATGCAGGGAAAAGGAGATTCTGAACACAAGAGAAAAAAAGTAGAGGCACAGCTTCAGGAATTGCAAGTCAAAGTATCAGAAGGTGACCGATTGTGTGCTAAGCTGTCAGAGAAGGCAAACCGACTGCAGGTTGAGTTGGACAATGTCACAAGTCAGCTTTCTCAGGCAGACATCAAGTCTAGAAAATTTGCCAAAGATTTCTCTATCTTGGAATCGCAGCTGCAAGACACTCAGGAACTCTTACAGGACGAGAGATGTCAAAGGCTTAGCTTTAGCACAAGACTCAAACAAATGGAAGATGAGAAAAATGGCTTCCTGAAACAATTAGAAAATGTTGAAGAGGTGAAAAAGAAACTGCAGAAAGACCTTGAAGCTGCTAATCAACGCTATGAGAAAAAACAGCTGCTTATGACAAGCTTGAGAAGACCAAGACAAGACTTCAGCAGGAATTGGATGAACTGAGTGTGGATCTTGATCACAAGAGTCAGATTGTGTCCAACCTGGAGAAGAAGCAAAAGAAGTTTGATCAGATGCTTGGTGAGGAGAAGACTGTGTCTGCAAAATATGCAGAAGAACGTGACTGTGTAGAAGCAGAGGCTCGTGAGAAAGAGAGCAAAGCCCTGTTCTTGGCTCGCTCCTTGGAGAAAGCTCTAGAGTTTAAGGCTGAACTAGAAAGAGTTAACAAACAGCTGTGTACAGAGATGGAAGATTTGGTCAGCTCCAAGGATGATGTTGGGAAAAGCGTTCATGAGCTAGAAAAGTCTAAGCGAGCCTTAGAACAGCAAGTAGAAGAGATGAAGACTCAGTTGGAACAACTTGAAGAGGAATTACAGGTGACAGAGGATCTTTCCCAAAGATGGGATAGTGTGCCTGATGCAGTTTATAAAAGGATCAGTGTTTTGGGGTATGTCCTGAGTGAGCATCAAACATTTGATTACATGTTGCTTGAATCATCCCTCTGGATTAAACAGTTCCTTCAAAAACTTCAAGCACTGGAAAATGTATTATTAGAATTTCAGCAACCAAAGGAGCTGTGTAAGAAAAGTGATGATTTCTCAGTTCAGGCTGAAAGTCTAGTGAAGAAGGCAAGTGATATAAAGCTTGGAGAAAAAAGCAAACACCACCTAGTGGAGAAAACTAAGGCTGTTGATGAAAACGTGACGCAAATTAATAAGTGCCTTTCCGAGAATATTACCAAAATGGAACTGGTGAAAGACAGGTGGCAGAAGTTTGATCGTGATATTGAGATATATTCCATGTGGAGTTCAGATAAAGAAAAGGAACTAGGTGACCTTGAACGGTAAAATAGTTCCGCAGATATGCAATTCAACCAAATCAAGGAAATACTAAAGGAGCTACAAGGGACAAGTAAGGCAATAGCAGAAAGTGCATTGAAGAAACCTGTAATAGACTGTGTTGTTGCAGTTCCATGCTTATTCACTGATGCAGAGAGGAGGTCTGTTATAGATACCACATAGATCGCTGTGCTCAACTGTCTACGGCTAATTAATGAAACTACTGCCTTTGACCCATATGTTGGTGGAAAGAAAGTTGATGATGTTCTGGTTGGCTACTTCTGTGAAGAATTTGGCAAGAAATATAAACTGGATATCAAATCAAATATTAGGCCTTTACTGCGACTCGCTCAGGAGGGCGAAAAACTTAAGAAGTTGATGAGTGCAAATGCTTCAGATCTGCCTCTAAATATTGAATGTTTTATGAATGGTATGGATGTCTCTGGAAAAATGAACAGGGGTCACTTTAAAGAAATGTGTGACAGCCTGTTGTCGCAAATTGAAGGCCCTCTGCGCGGCATCTTAGAACAAGCCAAGCTCAAGAAAGAAAATCATTCCCTTTTACAACAAAGAGTCAAGGATTGTGTACAGCTGTATGAAGAAGCAACTCAAGTCACAGAAAGATGTCAAGAATCTCTGTCCAAATTAGGAGACTTCTTAAAAATACATGCGGACTCTCTAGGAGTCCTTCAAACCTTAAAAGAAACAGTAGTGGGAGCAGTCAGCGTGGATCAAGACAAAACAGATCCACTAGAAAAAGTACAGACAGTACTTGGAACAAAGCTAAGTGAAGCAGAGGTTCTTGAAACCTTGTGGAAACCATTTATTGATTGCAGAGAGAGGCGGCTCAAGACTGTTGAAGACATTAAAGTTAAGACTAGCACAATTGAGTTGCCTATGGATCACGGTCCTCCATGGCGGATAGGACAGACGGTTATGCAGGACAAACTTGAGAAGGAGCGAAATGATGCCAAAAATGCAGTTGAAGGATGTGTATATGAGATGAGGAACAAGCTGTGTGGCATTTATGAGAAATCTGTCAATGAAGATTATTGGAAACAGTTTCATCCTGAAGCTTAAAGATACAGAGAATTGGCTATATGAAGATGGAAAGGACCAGCCAAAACAAGTGTATATAGACAAGCTAACGGACTTAAAGAAAGAGCCAACTCTACAAACATTTGAACAAAGGTTAGCATTTGTTAATGAACTGGAGAGGGAAATTAATTCATATCAGCATGAAAGACAGTGGCTGATGGAAAAAGCAAAGCAGATTGCTCAGAAGGATTTCTCTCTGGCAGCTGAAGCAGACAAAGAATCGAATGGACTGAACATTACTTGGGAAGATACTAGGAGGCTTATCAGTGAGAGACAAGAGCAGTGCCTGACACATGCGTGCCTGGCAACCTGTGTCCCAACCCTAGGGTTGAAACAAGAGGGGGGGGGTATGTGACAGGAAATCAGGTAAATCTGTGGATGTTGTCACAGACAGGAGATATATTTCCACCTGGTTTAGAAAATTCACCAATTACTATAGGGTGTCGGCTGCAGAGGTAGCCAGAAAGGTGTAAGGACGTTGAAAAGACTTCAGCTGTTCAGGATGAGGCAATTAAGGCCTCTATAAGTTATCCAGAGGATTATTACTGATCGCTGCCTCCTGAAGCTGTGTGAGTATAGGAGAGCAGTCAGCTGAAGACTTCTCAAGGTGAGGTCATGGATTTTTTCTGTGTGAAGAAAAACAAATGGACATTTTCTGTGTGAAGAGAAAATGAATGGACTATTGATTGTCTGCTGTATGATCAGCAGTGTCTGCCCAGCAGTAGGTTGGGACAGACTCCATAGATAGGTTCCTGTGTGTGTGAAGGTAGACGCCCACAGCGGCCAGGATTTAATGTTTATTTTTGATTCATGCTGTTTTTGATGCATGCACTTGTTTGAAGAAAATTGGAAGAATAAACCATAGACTGTTGTTTTCAACCACTCCTTGGCTATCTCCCTGTGTAACGAACCCCCCCCCCCCAAGGGGTCATCCACGCCCACCACCGAGCTAATCCCTCACACATGTTATACAGCACAGTGCTTGTGCTGTGTCATTTGGCCCTGCACTGTCCTCTCTGTTCTCTCTCCCCTCCCTGTCTATCTGCTCATGTCAGTGCCTGCCCCTCCCCTCCTGCAGCTCTTATATTTAATTTAAAATCATCCAATCCCCTCTGTAATATAACAATAGGTGTCCCGGTGCCTGTGTTATAGAAAAAATATGCTGATCTGTACCTATATAAGAGTGGCTCCCGGCGATCACATGACCGCTCGGCTCTCTCTCCTCTCTTCCTCTTCCTCCCCGAATAACGTAAGCGGCAGTGCTCAGCCCTGCCCACTGGAGCTGTCAGCCGGGCAGAGAAGAGATACAACATATTTTCAAGTTACGGCATTTTTTTTACGGCATATTTTTTCTATAACACAGGCACAGGGACACTTATTGGTGTATTACAGAGGGGATGAGATTATTTTATATAAGTGGCTTAACAACCACTTTTAAAGAATTTGACAATTATAAAATATTGAAATGATTACAAAGTTTCATTCATTTATGTCTTTTCTTTTTTTTTTACACCTGGTTTAGGGATGTCAAACTCAAATTTCATTGTGGGCCGCATGAGCAGTATGGTTGCCCTCAAAGGGCCAGTTGTATCTGTAAAACTATGTTCAGGAGTGCTTTACGTACAGAGTGCAAAATTTAAGGGGTGCACTACAAACAGAGTTTAGGGGTGCGCTATGTACAGAGTGCAGGGTTTAGGGGTGTGCTATGCAAAGTGTGAAACACCAACCCCCTCCCCCCAAGTGACAATGGGGAGCATGAGTGAGTTGGAGGTGGCAGAATAGAGTTCTGCCACGATCTGGCTGCAAAACTTGGTGAGAATGCCACATGATAAGGCTTTTCAGGATAGATTTGGCACGTGGGCCTTGTGTTTGACATATGCAGCCCAGAGTTTAGCTTTAACTGCTATTTGTTTCGGGTTGGGGTCGCGCATGAGGTGCAGTTCTGGGAGGACATACGGGCAGGTCCTCTCAGATTGGCGCTTGTTCCGTCCGGCTGTATATGTACAGTAGCCAGGCCGGACAAACAACATTCTGAGTGCCTGTATATCCTCCCAGAACTGCGCCTCATGCTCGCCCCCAAGCTGAAACAAATCAGGGTAGTGTATCAAGATGTATCCCTGAATGACGTTCTTCTTACTGGTCCTAATTTAGCCAACAACCTTGCAGGGGTACTTATTAGATTCAGAAGAGAGCCAGTAGCCATTACAGCTAACATTGAACAGATGTTTCATTGCTTCATTGTACGAGAAGACCAAAGGAACTTCCTGAAATTTCTGTGGCACTGTGACAACGACATAAGCAATGAAATCATCGAATACCACCTGAAGGTGCATATCTTCAGTAACAGTCCCTCACCTGCTGTTGCAAGCCTGCGGAGGATTGCTCTTAATGGCGAAAGCATGTTGGAACAGATGCTCAACATTTTGATGAGAAAGACAGCTATGATGACGAGAGACTCAAATTCTTATCCATAGATGAGGAAGCCATCGAACTGCTCCAAAAGGCGGACTCCGCAAGATTGTCTCAAACAGTGCTGCTGTCATGCAAGTATTTCAGCCTAGCGATCATGCCTTTAACTACTTTAAGACTGGAAGGATTTGCCCCCTTAATGACCAGGCCCTATTTTGCGATTCGGCACTGCGTTACTTTAATGGACAATTGCGCAGTCGTGCGACATGGACCCAAATAAAATTGACGTCCTCTTTTTTTCCCACAAATAGAGCTTTCTTTTGGTGGTATGTGATCACCTGTGCGATTTTTCTTTTTTGCGCTATAAACAAAAAAAGAGCGACAATTTTGAAAAAAAAAAAAAACAATATTTTTCAAATTCTGCTATATGACATTCTCAAAAAAAAAAAAAAATCTAAATTTTTTAACATTTTAGGCCAATTTGTTTTCTGCTACATATTTTTGGTAAAAAAAAAAAAAAAAAATCGCAATAAGCGTATTTTGATTGGTTTACACAAAAGTTATCGTGTCTACTAACTACGGGAAAGATTTATGTCATTTTTATTGTTTTGTTTTTTTTACTAGTAATGGCGGCAATTTTTTTGCGGGACTGTGACATTGCGGCGGATGGATCGGACCCCTAAATGACATTTTTGACACTTTTGAGGGTACCAGTGACGTAACTACAGTAATCAGTGCTAAAAATATGCACTGTTACTGTAATAATGACACTGGCAGGGAAGGGGTTAACCCTATGGGTGATCAATGGGTTAAATGGGAGCCTAGGGGAGTGATTCTAACTGTGGGGGGCGTGGCCTGTGAAATGACCATGACCTGTATAGAAGGATCACATGAGCTCTGTGATCATTTCAGGGAGAAGAGCGGTCGGCTGTGTTTACAACAGCCGACCGTCCTTCTCCCTCAGCAGGGAGCGATCGCGGGTGTCAGGCGGCAATCGGAGCCGCCTGACCCGTGCATCGGCTTCCCCGCTGCCCGAGCGGGGGCAGGAGAGTGCCGGCGGCGGCGCACGCTCGCCCCCTAGCTTCCCGCACGCGACCGACGTAGACCTATGTCAGTTTGCGCAGGAGAGCCACCCTGCCACAGTAAAAAGGCAAAGGGTGGTCGGAGAGTGGTTAAAGACTTAAATCTGGGAGTGGATAAACCACCTGTACAGAGAAGTCTGGGCTGATAATGGACTTTATTAAGAGACTCATTTGGCTTTAAAGTTAGCTCTACAGACAAACCATTTACAAAATGTGATGTTCTCTCAGTGATGAATGTTTGATCCACTGAGGTTCATAGCTTATATCACCATACAAGGCAAATCCCTACTGGGACTGTTATCATAAACTACTAAGGACTGGGACTCTCCACTACTAACTGACAATTAATCAAAATGGGAGTCCTGGAAACAATTTTTACATGTCTTAGATGGCATTCACATACCATGCTGCTATACTTACATTTACCTTGCTGCACGTAAGATGTAGTGCTACCCTCCCGCAGGAGCAGCTTGGTAATTTGACTCCAAGAACAACCTCAGCCCCACCGACACACATGGCTGAATAAAAGTTACTGCAAGCACTTAGAAGAACTTGAGTTTAGATACCTTTAACTTGGCTGTGATTTAGCACCAGAAAATTGACACAAGACTGTTTTGTGGTAATTTAACTCTATTGGTACAGGATAAAATAAATGGTGGTTTGAGCATAAATGAACACACAGAAGGTAGGTTTAGACACAGTTCGTTAGACAGTATAATCACTATGCCACAGCAACTTGGAATAGAGTTCTGTATCACTAGACTGGGATTAACCCATGAATCAGCAAAGTTAGCAATAAACACTGCATATAAGCATTAACTGCAATGTTAAAAATAATGCTATAAGCAGTCTAGAGTGCGCTCTAAGAGAATGGTTAGGATATGGTGCAATGTTCCTTGAGACATTAGCATAAGCAATAGGGGAAGGTCGCTGGATAGCCAGCTAGTGCCTGGACTTAGTTGTACTGTTGGTGCACATAAGAATAGTCCCAGTCAAGCCTGCAGGCAGCCAAGGTACTGCTAGATGGCTGTATTTTCAGCTCCTAAAGGGCTCAGTCTCTCTAGCAGCAGACAGTAGATTCCCATAGCAGCAGCTCAGCAGTCCCAGCAATATTGCAGCTCACCATTCAGTCACACATAGCGATTAATTTACTCTCTGCTCTGCACCCAGGTGACTCTGACTGTCAGCACAGCTGGACTCAGCACTCTGCATCCCACTCAGGTCCCCATTATGCAGCAGTGGTGGTGCACACTGGACAGCGATGTGTACTCTCCAGGCTCCCTCATGGGTGGAGGAAATTGTGTCCTGTACAGCCTGAGAAAATGAAACTCTTTCCCATCCTTCTGGCAATCCCCCTCTGGGAATTGCAGTCCAAAGCTCTTGATTACAGTCAAGTCTTTCTCCTTTGGACAACAGTTCCTGCATTGCAGTACTGCCTGACTCTATTTAACTCTCTTTGTTCAGCAGCTCCCTCCTCTTGCTGATATAGTTATTAACCATTTCAGCATCACAGGGCAGCAGCTGCAGCCAGAGTTTCGCTCTCTCTCATTCTTAGCCAAGCAACTGGCTACATAGAGAAAGGAGATTAACATTTCCCAGATGCATCCACTGAGGCCATAGCAGTGGTTGCCTACCTCCAGGTGATAGACTCCTGTAGTCAAACTCATTTTGGATTCTGTTTGGCAAAGCCAAGTTGGCACCCAAGCCAGAGCATACAGATCCTAGGCTTGAGCTTTGCGGAACTGTTTATACTGTGTAAGCTAGACATTGAGTAGATAACATCAAATTCTACAGCAACATCAATGTTGTTCTGGGCTATATATACAACCAGACAAAATGCTTTTACATCTATTTCAACAAGCAAGTGGAAAGGATAAGGAATTCCTTCAAGACTGAACAATGGCAATATGTTCCACTGGACATCAATCCTGCAGATCTTGCCTCTAGGCCAGTGTTCACAAGAATCTTTGCAGATTCTTCCTGGTCAACAGGTCCAAATTTTCTGTTGGATCATGCAAAAGAATTATTGTTGACTTCTTCAAATGCCTAGACCCTGACAAGGACCCAGAGATTCATCCAGAAGTCAGTCCAAATTTACAAGTTGGACACTTCTTCCTGCACAAAGACCAGCAAGTTGAAAGAACTGACTGGCCTTTGGGTTTGCAGTGATCATGGCAAGCTACACAAGGTAGAGGTGAAGTTCAGAAGACAAGGTATGGTAAAGACTTTCTTCCGATCTATTGCAGATCTTATACTGCTTTTGCACATTGGGAACTGAATTTTGTTTTACCTGCATTTAATGGAGAGATTTTCTGTCATCTAGCAGGAGAATGTATAAAGAACATTCAGCCCATTATGCTTGGCCAATATAACATTTATTGCCTTAGTAGTGTCTAGTTGTGTTTTGTGCAAAAGAGCCCCTACTGAGGAAGTCGTGATGCGAAAGCATAAGACGCCACGCGTAAAGGGGACGGAGACCTGGACGGACGAGCGGCGACCCACCAGCACGGCTCCCGACAGCTACTGTTTTTGGCGTGTACAGTCCACACAAGCCCATTGTGCTGATTCATGTGAGTGCAATTCTACTTTGAATGTAAATCAATTAAAGGATAATAGCAGTGTACACTTAGATGCCTCATTATCTTTATTCACATATCATGTCCATGGGATGGTGAGAGATCGATCCAGGAAGTGGCATTTTTTATTGAGGATTCAATGCTGGTTTAATGCTTCAGTGAGATAGATCCATTTTTTATTGAGGATTCAATGCTGGTTTAATGCTTCAGTGAGGTGAGAGGCCATCTGGTGGCTAAACGGTGGTGGTGTCACTTGCACTTTTATATGGAAACATCTATCAAGCACTTTATTGAATTTTAAACCATGGTTATATTTATATTTTAGTGGACTCTTATGCACTTTACTTTCAATGCACTTTATGGGCATTATATATTGCACCTAAGAGGAATATATATTGCACTGTAAGCAAGTTTATTGATTTATATGATGCACATTGTCATTTTATTTGATTTTATATAGCGCTGTGTACATATTTGTCTATAGTTGTGTTTTGTGTTGCATTTAATGCATGCCTGGTCTTTCTCTTTTTGTCAATCAGATTTTCAGGACATTAGCTGAAAATTGCCCTTTGTCTATTTGCATTTTCCTAACTACCATTATGTTATTAACATATAGTGGTATTTGACAATACCAGATGAAGAATGTGCTATCTCCACAGTATATGGAAAATGCAGTTGTATTTGTGTATATAGCCTGTACTGTTGTTAAGTTCAGCCTTTTTTCAACTAGGGTGGCTTCTGGTTTCTTCATAGGTGCCTATGCAAAATGCACAAAAATTGTATACAAGCCAGCGGGTGGAAATTTGACAAAGGGGGCAACACCCCAAAATCCCATCGTCACCACACATGACATCATCACGGCCAGTTTGTGGGCCTGCAACACTTCACTGCTACCCACAGTGGTTCTTATCCATTTGATATACACACATTCAGTCTGCTGCTTTTGCTGGCTCTTCCTGGTATTCCCCTGGTCAACTTGGGAACCTGGTTCCAAGCACCTTACATCATATCCACACATACACATTTTTATTTTTATCAATATGTTTTATTAAATGCTACACTTAGGAAGTGATGCTTTTTTCAGTGGGTGGCTCAAGCTTGCCTTTTAGTTAAGAAAGCCACAGGTTTTCATTGTGCACTATCACAACCTTCTATTCGCTGGCGTCCTAACAACCATTAGCATCATCGGTTGATTAGGAGGATGTCAGACTCCTGAGCGGCATCCTTGTTTGCCCCTCTCTGTCAGCACTGGGGTAACATTAGAATGAGAAAGAGAAACTGAGCGAGCAGAGAAACTAGTCAGTATCGGTGAGTGGGCGGGGTCTATGCACCAATGCATGTGGGGTAACACTCATCCATGACCAGGCGGACAATGCAGCCATGTGAAACATCAGACATTAAGGCAGTTCTTCGACTTAGAGTAGAGCCTTCAAATTGTATTATACTTGTATGTTGCATAAGGATGGACGTACTGAGCCTGCGCCGACTCCACCATACCTCTGTTACCTCAATCCCAGTAGCAGAATGGGGTTCCAGCGAGCACCTAGTGTAGACCCATGCGTGCTTAACTCACTTTCCGTACAATGTGCCCAGGCCATAGATTGCCGTAATGCTAATTTGCTCCCAGTTACCATGGGAGATGGACTGCTAGGGAGGGAGCCATAACATCCAACCCCCCCCTTCTCTATACATAAGGACCTGTCACCTTTAGCAGGTACCAAGCCTAATGACTGGTTGTGTAGCTTGTTCCTTCACTTGGTTACCCATAGCAACTATACTTCTCTGGTTACCCATAGCAACTACACTTCTTTGGAATATACCGGAATCAACATACACCACTTTGAATAACTTCAGACCAGGCTTAGAACAGTTAATATACAGTAACTTTACTGGAGAAAGGCATCATGGCAATACTACAAGAATAACGTCCTGTTCCTAAATCTATCTAAAAAACATAGTGGTCCAGGCAAACCTCGTGAAGTGAGAGTCCATTTGGCTGTATTTATTACTTGGATGCTGTTCGTGACTCCCAGTATTTTCAGCACATCCTTGTGCTCACAGGTTGGTCTCTATACCCTCAGTACTACGTACTCCACTCTGGCTCTCACCTCATTCTTAGCTGTCCCCCTCTTTATCTAACAGGTGGGCCCCCCAAAAGCACAGGAACTGAGCCAAACAGGTTTAATCCCTCCCCCAGCCTAGGCAGGCTTCTGGACTAACTATATACATTTCAACTTGCCTAGAAGTGTGCAAAGGTGTTTTTGCTTTGGAAGAATAAATCACCTCTAATGCTGGGTGTCCTACGTGTGTGTATGTTTCTGGTTTATGTAAAACTTTTACAGTAGTTTCAGAACATAAGAGAGATTGAACTACCCAATAGGTGCCATCATCCAAAAATTGAGAAACAGAAGCAATTTTGTGAAAATTCATACGTCTGGAAAACCAGATCGCATTGAATTGTCACAGAAACAAATGACTGGACTTTCTAAGGCACATCATAGAATGAATCAGAATGACTCATGTATTGTAAAATATATCCTTTTTATTTGTTGCAAAAAATTAAAAATTGAGAACAAAAAGTACACATAGAGCTTGTCCTCTTCAAGAGGTAACCATTAACATGGATTATTAAAATCGCATAGCCCAAGACAATTTTTATCCAGATAGGCCCTTGGGTGACTGGAAAAATTGTGTGGGCTATGATGCATTCATAATGCGTTCACAACAATAGTTAAACAACTATAAATTCATATCTGATCTTTGGGTCTTTTTGCAACAAATAAAAAGGATATATTTTACAATACATTCATTGTATTCATTCTGATTCATTCTATGATGTGCCTTAGAAAGTCCAGTCATTTGTTTCTGTGACAATTCAATGCGATCTGGTTTTCCAGACGTATGAATTTTCACAAAATTGCTTCTATTACAGTAGTTTATTTTTTCTACATTTCAAAATGGGGTGCCTCGGGATTGTGCAGAATTATAACAAGTGCCTTGACTGAGAAACACTGTTTTAGTTAAAGTGGTTGTTAAGCCACTATAGTATATTCATGCCACCCTCTCTGTTAACCACTTTAGCTTCGGAGGATTTGGCTTCTCAAAGACCAGGGCCTATTTTGCGATTCGGCACTGCGTGACTTTAACGGACAATTGTGCGGTCGTACGATTGTACCCAAATTAAATTGACGTCCTTTTTTCCCACAAACAGAGCTTTCTTTTGGTGGTATTTGATCACCTGTGCAATTTTTACTTTTTGCGCTATAAACAAAAAAAGAGCGACAATTTTGAAAAAATAACAATATTTTTCACATTTTTTTATATGAAATTCTCAAAAAAAAAATTTAAAAATCTAAATTTTTTAACATTTTAGGCCAATTTGTTTTCTGCTACATATTTTTGGTAAAAAAAATTGCAATAAGTGTATTTTGATTGGTTTGCGCAAAAGTTATCGCGTCTACTAACTACGGGAAAGATTTATGTCATTTTTAATGTTTTTGTTTTTTTTACTAGAGGCTCGTGGGCGAGTGACGTACCGGTATGTCACTTTGCCCAGGAGGGGCTAACCGCTGCAGTATATAGTCGTGCGGCGGTCGGCAAGTGGTTAAATAATTCCAGTGTCTGTGCTATATAAAAAAAGAGGTTGATTTCTATTTATAGCAGAGCATCTCTCGGTGCTCACGTGACTCCCAGCCTCTCTCCACTACCCAGGCTGACAACTGCTGAGTGGCCGAGAACTCCCACTGATGCCTGCCGGGGAGGAGAGAGGAGAGAGAGCCGAGTGGTCACGTGGGCACTGGGGGACACTCTGGTATAAGGTAGAAATCTGCATCTTTTTTATATAGCACAGACGCTGAGACACATATTGTTATATAACAGAGGGGATAACATGAATATACTATAGTTATTATTGCAGCAGGAGGGGAGCAGAGTAGCACTGTCATGAGCTGACAAGCAGGGAGGGGAGGGGGAGAGCAGAGAGGAGAGCTGCGGATGACGGAGGCACGTAAACTGACCACAGTGTCAGGGCTCAGCAGCCATGATAAACCGTGGTCAGTTTACAAGAGGGAGGGCAGAACTTGGCAGGATCAGCCAGGTTTTTTTTTTTTTGGTTATACAAATTACACAGCACAAGCACTGCGTGGTTAAAGCAATTCTTGCTTTAACCACTTTAAGACCGGAATTTCCAGGCCTTATTTTGCGATTCCACACTGCGTTATTTTAACGGACAATTGCGGGGTCGTGCAATGCTGTACCCAAATAAAATTGATGTGCTTTTTTTCCCACAAATAGAGCTTTCTTTTGGTGGTATTTGATCACCTGTGCGATTTTTATTTTTTTGCGCTATAAACAAAAAAAGAGTGACGATTTTGAAAAAAAAACAGTATTTTTCACATTCTGCTATATGACATTCTAAAAAAAAAAAAAGTAAAAAATCAAATTGTTAGGCCAATTTGTTTTCTGCTACATATTTTTGGTAAAGAAAAATCGCAATAAGCGTATTTTGATTGGTTTGCGCAAAAGTCCCGTCTACTAACTACTGGAAAGATTTATGTCATTTTTAATGTTTTTTTTTTTTTTTTTACTAGTAATGGCGGCGAACTGCGATTTTTTTTGTGGGACTGCGACATTGTGGCGGAAAGATCGGACCCCTGACTGAAATTTTTGACACATTTGGGGGTACCAGTGATTACTACAGTAATCAGCGCTATAAATATGCACTGTTACTGTAATAATGACACTGGCAGGGAAGGGGTTAACAGTATAGGTGATCAAGGGGTTAAATGTGACCCTAGGGGAGTGATTGTAACTGTATGGGGGTTGGACTTGTTAAATGATCACAGAGACATGCGATCCTATATAGCAGGATCACAGGAGCTCTGTGATCATTTCAGGGAGAAGGACGGTCGGCTGTGTTTACAACAGCCGACCGTCCTTCTCTCTCTGCGGGGAACAATCGAGAGTGTAAGGCGGCAATTGGAGCTGCCTGACACACGCATCGGCTTCCCCGCTGACGATCGTGGTGGGGAGCGTGCCGCCGGCAGCGCACGCCCGCCCCCTAGCTCCTCCCAGGCAAATGATGTATCTATACGTGGTTTTGCCTGGGAGAGCCACTCTGCCACCGTATATATACAGTATGCGGTCGGGAAAGTGGTTAAGGGAACAGGATCCATTTTTTTTTTTTAGGGTAACAAACGCTTTAAAGTATAACTAAGGGCAAAAAAATGTTGTTTCAGTTTTGGATAGATTGGAGAGGGATTTGAATACTTGTCAGTTTTTATCGCTGTCTGTGCCCCCATTAAGGAGATACAACCCCTCTATTTGTCCTGTTTACCATTGATATTGAAAGTGAAAGTAAATTAAAATCCCAAACTTCGGGTTGTCCCCAGAAAAGTAATAGAGGGGAAATTTCCCAATAGGGACACTAGTTCTGGTGACCTAGTGGTCCCCAAGGAACTCCCTTAATTTGCAGAGATTTCCTCTTAATTCCTGTTTGGACAGGCACAGGAAGTGAAGGGAAATCTCCACAATTTGACGTAGATGGTGAAAATAAATCTGATAGGGGTTATAGCTCCCCCTTACTCTATCCAAAATGAAAAAAAAAAGTTTTACCTATAATTCTACTTTAATTGTTTTAGGTACTGCTGCCACCTTGTGACTATTGTTTGTATTACATGTTATCTGTCATTTCCTACTCATTATTGTGATGTAAATTACTTTTCCTTGTGTGGGCTTCTGTAATCCTTCTAGGAAAGCCAATACTCATTTTGACTGCCTAAAAACACTTCTATATCAATACTGAAAAACTAAGTACCTGCGCTGCTTAAACCGAAACCATAAACATAAATATCAGTTGTGCTAATAGATAAATAACATCATAAAGTGCTCGTGCGAATAACTGTGCAACTGTGTATATAAATATAGTAAATATAACAGCATAAATATTATAAATAAACTCATATGTGTAACATATCATATATCAAAAGTATTTTTAAATATAAAGTTCATAACAATAAATATCTTCCAAACTGAATAAAGTGCAAGTCTCTTGTGCTATTATAAGTGCTTCGTGCTCAAGGTATATGGATAAAGTGCCGGTGCTCAGTCCTTGTGAGTTAGTGCTCCCCTCTCGGTCCCACACTCACCAGAAGCAGAGAGTAATATCGCCTTAAAAACTGGTTGTATAAGGTAACCGCCTCTTATGGATCACCAACAGATATAAGCTGTAGATCTCCTGTGCCTCTATATCCAGGTAAATATCCAGGTGATGCTCCCCAGTGTCATGAAAAGAAAAGGGCCATCATCGTGCAGTATATTCTAAAAGATTTATTTATCACGCAATAAAAAGATACACTTACAAAACAAAAAGAATCAATCCGCCTTTAGCAAACCCACGGGACGCCAAACGAATGGCCGTGCGTTCCACCCGTGTAACCGGAAGCCGGAAGCCGGAAGAGGTTGCAGCCGGAAATGACGTACTACGTGTTCGGACACGTAGTACGTCATTTCCGGCTGCAACCTCTTCCGGCTTCCGGCTTCCGGTTACACGGGTGGAACGCACGGCCATTCGTTTGGCGTCCCGTGGGTTTGCTAAAGGCGGATTGATTCTTTTTGTTTTGTAAGTGTATCTTTTTATTGCGTGATAAATAAATCTTTTAGAATATACTGCACGATGATGGCCCTTTTCGTTTCATGACACTGGGGAGCATCACCTGGATATTTACCTGGATATAGAGGCACAGGAGATCTACAGCTTATATCTGTTGGTGATCCATAAGAGGCGGTTACCTTATACAACCAGTTTTTAGGGCGATATTACTCTCTGCTTCTGGTGAGTGTGGGACCGAGAGGGGAGCACTAACTCACAAGGACTGAGCACCGGCACTTTATCCATATACCTTGAGCACGAAGCACTTATAATAGCACAAGAGACTTGCACTTTATTCAGTTTGGAAGATATTTATTGTTATGAACTTTATATTTAAAAATACTTTTGATATATGATATGTTACACATATGAGTTTATTTATAATATTTATGCTGTTATATTTACTATATTTATATACACAGTTGCACAGTTATTCGCACGAGCACTTTATGATGTTATTTATCTATTAGCACAACTGATATTTATGTTTATGGTTTCGGTTTAAGCAGCGCAGGTACTTAGTTTTTCAGTATTGTTTGAAAGGTGTCACCTTTTCTACCTAGCAGCAGCTTATGTATTTAATTTATTGATTTATTACTTAGTTATTAATTTATTTATATTCACCGAACCGAGGTTTCCTAAGCGCAAGCCCCTCACACTCTACTTCTATATCAAGTCTACAACATCTTATTTATTGTATTGCCAGAATGCTCTGCATGCAATAAAAACATTTGTGGATTCCAAGCAGGCCCGGACTGGGACAAAAAAAATAGGCCCGGGCATTTTAGGCTGAGCAGCCCATTTTTTTTTTTTTAAATAAAATGACCAATGATGAACAACTACCGGTTTCTCTATGTTTTTTAGTTATATTTAACCTGCACACCCATGCGATCCAATTCTGAAAATCGCACTGTGTTTAGAAAACCGATTGCGGGGTGTCGTTAACCTAACATACACTCCGCAATCTGTTTGCATGGACGGGTTGCTATTTAGATGCAGTCCACATTTGGTGCGAACCCAGGCTAAGAGATAACAGGTAATTTTAGGGTACATTCAAAATATATTACCCAATTTTTGGGTAAAATATAAAAGATGAGTTTGTGTCAAGTAAATAAATACCCAACATGTCAAACCTTAAGACTTTGCATGCCCGAAAATAGCAACACATTTCAGTACCCTATATTTTCCATAGGCAAAGCTATTAAAGATCATAGAGGTCATTGGTTCAGAGTTAACCATGAATAAGGATCCTATAATTATTGCTCTCATTCCAGTGTGCAGGGTCATATATAACACGTGTAGTAAAATCAAGGTTTTTGTTCACAGGCGCCCCCAAAATGTGTATGTAGTTTCTTATGGTATTGGTGGGATAGGGGTGACATCCGTAGCAGTGGTGGTAGTGGGGATAGGGATGACATCAGTAGTGGTGGTGGGATAGGGATGACATCAGTAGTGGTGGTGGGATAGGAATGACATCAGTAGCAGTGGTGGTAGTGGGGATAGGGATGACATCAGTAGTGGTGGTGGGATAGGGAGGACATCGGTTGCAGTGGTGGTGGGGATAGGGATGACATCAGTAGCAGTGGGAATAGGAATGACATCAGTGGCAGTGGTAGTGGGAATAGGAATGACATCAGTGGCAGTGGTAGTGGGGATTGGGATGACATCAGTGGCAGTGGTAGTGGGGAATGGGATGACATCAGTGGCAGTGGTGGTGGGGATAGGGGTGACATCAGTGGCAGTGGTGGTGGAGATAGGGGTTACATCAGTGGTGGTGGGGGATAGGGGTGACATCAGTGGCAGTGGTGGTGGAGATAGGGGTTACATCAGTGGTAGTGGGATGACATCAGTGGCAGTGGTGGTGGGGATAGGGGTGACATCAGTGGTGGTGGGGGATAGGGGTGACATCAGTGGCAGTGGTGGTGGGGATAGGGGTGACGGCAGTGGTGGTGGGGATAGGGGCGACAGCAGTGGCAGTAGTGGTGGGGATAGGGGTTACATCAGTGGCAGTGGGAATAGGAATGACATCAGTGGTAGTGGGCAGGGCAGCCATCAGAAATGTTGGGGCCCCTTACACAGCTTTAGGACTGGGCCCCCCGGTGCTTGACCACCAATTGGGGTGGCCGTCCCACCAAATCTGCCCACTGGCCATATTACCAAGTCCTTCAGTGCACCCACTTTTATTTTAGCACTCTTACAACTTAATATATGGTAATGAAAAGTGTATTACAAGTCATCAGTGCTTTCAATATTTAACAGTAAGACTCCATTCACACTAGTCCGACTTGTACCGTGACTTGTCAGCCTGACAAGTCGCAGTCCGTCACGCTCCCATTGTGCGGTACAGGAGCCGTTCTAATAGGAGCGACACAAGTCGCTCCGACTTAGAAAAAGGTTCCTGTACTACTTCGGGCGACCTGGAGCGACTTGCATAGACATTCATTTAATGAAGTCCGTGCAAGTCGTGCCAAAGTCGCGAAGTCGCGGTGCACGCGACTTCACAGGTCACCCCGAAAGTCGTGCCGCTGCAGTGTGAGCCGAGACTTAGGGAATACAACCCTCCCTTATCTTAGATATTTCCTCTTTCATACATGAATCAAACAATATAACAACTCTTGATTGACTAAAGCACAATTCCTTTATTCTCCTTAGAAATTCAATTTAACAGGCATGAAACAAACACTATTAAACACTATTAAAAACCAAAAAACCCAACCATCAGGTCCCCACATTTTATAAACAATCCTGTATTCTTTCTATATATTCTTTATGCATATTTGCATGAATAGTGAGAATGTAGTGACTAGCGTACAGGCCCCCTGAGAATGTAGTGACCAGTGTACAGGCCCCCTGAGAATGTAGTGACCAGTGTACAGGCCCCCTGAGAATGTAGTGACCAGCGTACAGGTCCCCTTAGAATGTAGTGACCAGCGTACAGGCCCCCTGAGAATGTAGTGACTAGCGTACAGGCCCCCTGAGAATGTAGTGACCAGCGTACAGGCCCCCTGAGAATGTAGTGACTAGCGTACAGGTCCCCTTTCAATGCAGAGACCAGCATGCGTGCCCCCTTCAATGCAGTGTTCCCCCCCCTGGGCGGGGATGGGGATGATGGAGTTGCATTGTGAAAATGGATGAGGATGATTCTGGGTGGAAGTGAGAGTTACTAAGTGAAGAGGCTCTCCACACAGAATCATCCCCAGCCATTTTCACAATGCAACTCCATCATGTCTGGAGTCTGTCTGTGTCCCATCAGGAGTCCAAACAAAAGAACAGGTGAACAAGTAAGCAGCAGGCAGCACATTCAAAGTTCAGTCACTTGGCCTCCACAATGATCTTCTTTCTGCTGCATGTACCGAGGGCTGGGGACACTTCCTCCTGCATAATGATAACTCCACCCCCATGTTGAGTGCTGGCCAATCAGCTACTACTTGCCAGGATCTACCAGCGGCCACTCGGAAGCCTGTATGCAGGGATTTCTTCTCTCCTTCTCTCCTCAGTCAGACGGCGGCGGCGGTGGGGGCGAGGGGCGTGCGGCGACGATCTTGCTGGTGATGATTAGAACGCCCCCACCCCCACTAAACACAGACACACACAAACAGTATTATCCCATAACCCCCCCCCCCCGTGGCGGGGGGAGGGGGGGTCGGGTGCGGGTGGCTGTCGGAAGTTCAGAAAATATATATTTTTTTTAAAGTAAGGGAAGCAGTCCCCACCGGGCCCCTCTAGAGGCTCGGGCCCCTTACACCAGTACTGCCTGTACCCCCCCTGATGGCGGCCCTGGTAGTGGGGATTGGGATGACATCAGTGGCAGTGGTGGGGATAGGGATGACATCAGTGGCGGTGGTGGTGGGGATAGCGATAACATCAGTGGTGGGGATAGGGATAACATTAGTGGCGGTGTTGAGGATAGGATTGATATCAGTGGGAATGATGAGGATAGGGGTGACATCAGTGGCAGTGGTGGTAAGGATAGGAATAACATCAGTGGCAGTGGTGGTGGGGATAGGAATGACAATGTCCACTGCCACCGATGTCATCCCTATCCTCATCACCACTGCCACTAATGTCATTCCTATCCCCACCACCACCGCTACTGATGTCATCCCTATCCCCCCCATCACCACTGCCTCATGGGAGGGGGGGAGAGATCAGACAGAGGGATGGCGGTGGGAGGGATGGGATCAGGCAGAAGGATGGCAGTGGGAGGGATGGGATCCGGCAGAGGTATGGCGGTGGGAGAGATGGGATCTGGCAGAGGTATGGCAGTGGGAGAGATGGGAACAGGCAGAGGTATGGCGGTGGGAGAGATGGGATCAGGCAGAGGGATGGAGGTGGGAGAGATGGGATCAGGCAGAGGGATGGCGGTGGGAGGGATGAGATCAGGCAGAGGGATGGAGGTGAGAGAGATGGGATCAGGCAGAGGGATGGCGATGGGAGAGATGGGATCAGGCAGAGGTATGGTAGTGGGAGAGATGGGATCAGGCAGAGGGATGGCAGTGGGAGAGATGGGATCAGGCAGAGGTATGGCAGTGGGAGAGATGGGATCAGGCAGAGGGATGGAGGTGGGAGAGATGGGATCAGGCAGAGGGATGTTGGTGAAGAGATGGGATCAGGCAGAGGGATGGAGGTGGGAGAGATGGGATCAGGCAGAGGGATGTTGGTGAAGAGATGG
This sequence comes from Pelophylax lessonae, assembly GCF_965119305.1. NCBI lineage: Eukaryota > Metazoa > Chordata > Amphibia > Anura > Ranidae > Pelophylax > Pelophylax lessonae. Next base: position 295,589,735 of record NC_138769.1, read on the forward strand.
GATCAGGCAGAGGGATGTTGGTGAAGAGATGGGATCAGGCAGAGGGATGGAGGTGGGAGAGATGGGATTAGGCAGAGGTATGGCCGTGGGAGAGATGGGATTAGGCATAGGAATGGAGGTGGGAGAGATGGGATGAGGCAGAGGGATGGCGGTGGGAGAGATGGGATGAGGCAGAGGGATGGCGGTGGGAGGGATGGGATGAGGCAGAGGGATGGCGGTGGGAGGGATGGGATGAGGCAGAGGAATGGAGGTGGGAGAGATGGGATGAGGCAGGGGGATGGCAGTGGGAGAGATGGGATCAGGCAGAGGGATGGCGGTGGGAGAGATGGGATGAGGCAGAGGGATGGCGGTGGGAGGGATGGGATCAGGCAGAGGGATGGCGGCTGGAGGGATGGGATGAGGCAGAGTGATGGCGGTGGGAGAGATGGGATGAGGCAGGCTGTCACATCACATGTTACAAGCAAACTGGCATGCCGCATGGCACATGTTTTCTAGTAGCAGTGACTCACTGCTGCTAGAAAACATGTGCCATGCGGCATGCCAGTTTGCTTGTTACATGTGATGTGACAGCCAGGTGCACATTTTTAAGTTGAAAATGTGCACCTGGCTGTCACATCACATGTAACAAGCAAACTGGCATGGCACATGTTTTCTAGCAGTGACAGTCAGTTCCAGACCAGTCTGACCAGAACACTGCTCTGCCGGTGGAGGCCAGCCCAGAACCACAAATCCCAACGGTGACACACGATGTGTTGTTGTTGTGTTTATTTTTGTAAATTGTGCTGCCTGCGGCTGCCCTTTCCTTACCTTGTTGCAGCAGCCGGTGTTGTTCTTGTCTCTCACTCTGTCAGTGTCTGGCTGGCTGTCTGCGGTGCCGGCGACTTCCTTCCCACTTCTTCTCGACAACAAGCAGGGGGTCCTGGCCTCTAGCTCCACCCCCTTCAGCCTTCAATCACCTGACGCCAGTCCACCCCTCCTGAGCGCCTAAGCTGGATGCCGCTGCGGAGCCGGCCGCAGTGAGCGGCACTGGGCTCAGCTCAGCATCAGCACGGCTGCCATCTGAGCCCAGTGCTTAGGAGTGAGTGGTAGGGAGTCGGGGACAGCAGCGGGCGGCATTCAGTCTCTGCGGAATCGGCCACGGAGAGGCCAGCAGCGGCAACCGCCGGCATCGGGACGCAGTCAGACATAGTTACACTGTCTGTGACTGCACATCATGCGCCCGGAGCGGAGGCCTCGGCCCACCGGGCATATACCCGGTCTGCCCTATGACCAGTCCAGCCCTGATTCCAAGTGTTCGGACAGTTCAGCTATCTGATTCAGACCAGGCATAGAGGTCTCAGGAGGGGATAGTTAATATCACAACAATTGCAGTCAGACTACTGAGCTACTTTTGCATAGATAGACTGTTTAGCCACTTAAGGACCAGGCCTATTTCTGACACTTGTTGTTTACAAGTTAAAATCAGTATTTTTTGCTAGAACCCCCAAACATTATAATTTTTTTTGTAGCAGAGACCCTAGAGAATAAAATGGAGATCGTTGCAATACTTTATGTCACACTGTATTTGCGCAGCCATCTTACAAACACATTTTTTTTGGAAACAACACACTTTTTTTAATTAAAAAATAAAAAAATAGTAAAGCCCTTTTCTATATGTGAAAGATAAATAGATACCCAACATGTCATCCTTCAAAATTGCGCACACTCGTGGAATGGCGACAAACATTGGCACTTGAAAATCTCCACATGCGACGCTTTAAAAATTTCTACAGGTTACCAGTTTAGAGTTACAGAGGAGGTCTAGAGCTAGAATTATTGCTCTCGCTCTAATAAACACGGCGATACCTCATGTGTGGTTTGAACATAGTTTATATATGTGGGCATGACTTGCGTATGCGTTCGCTTCTGTGTACAAGCTCGGAGGGACGGGGAATTTTTTTTTTCTTATTTATTTTACCTTTCTTTATTTCTAATTTTACACTGCCCTTTAAAAAAAACATTTTTGATCACTTTTATTCCTATTACAAGGAATGTAAACATCCCTTGTAATTGAAATAAGCAGGACAGATCCTCTTTAATGTGAGGTCTGGGGTCAAAAAGACCTCAAATCTTACATCTACACTTAAAAGCAAAAAAATAAATAAAAAATGGATTTTTGATTTACCGTAAAATCCTTGTCTCTGAAGTTCATTGACAGACGCAGCTCCATATTCTTCTTTACCATTGGGTTATACTCCCCCCCTACAGGAGTAGGACACTAGGCGGGAAAAATCTTTACCACGCCTATGGGGCAGTCCCCGGGGGTATACACCCACTCACTCTGCTATAGGCATTCAGTTTTGTCAGAAGAAAATAACTCCAACCTAACTCATATAGAGAGGGGCGGGTGCTGCGTCTGTCAATGAACTTCAGAGAAAATGATTTTACGGTAAGTCAAAAATCCAGTTTTCTCTATCGTTGATTGACAGACGCAGCTCCATATTCTTTTTTACCATTGGGACATCCCAAACCAGTATTAACATGAGGGGTAGGAAAACAACGCAGAGGAAAAATGTAATTCCCCAAAGACTAAACTTAGCCAACCAGGTAACATGGAGCTCAACCAGGAACAACTGGAGCTCACCTAGAAAAAATCTACACCCTCAAAGAGAATAGGTTCTCTTTTAAACGGCAGCCTGCAAAACCTTGCGGCCAAAGGATGCATCCGAGGATGCCAACACATCTACTTTGTAGAATTTTGTGAACGTGTGCACATGCGACCATGTTGCCGCCTTGCAAACTTCTATTACTGATGCCTGATGGCGAAAAGCCCAAGAACCACTCAGTGCCCTAGTAGAATGTGCCTTCACAGGGAAAGGTGGAACCTGACCCTTAAGTGAATAAACCTATACCATCGTCTGCCTGATCCACTTGGATATGGTCGTAGCAGACACAGCCAATCCCTTCCGTGAGGACAAAAAGAGAGTTTGATTTCCTGAAAGACTCAGTAGCCACCAGGTAAACCCTAATGTACGATGATAAATCTTCCTAGAGGTAGATTTTCTAGCCTTCAACAGTGTAGGAATCACTGAGTCAGAAAGACCCCTATCCTTCAATACCTGGCTTTCAACAGCCATGCCGTTAAAGCCAGCGACTGTAAAGCAGGATGGCTGATCGGCCCTTGAGACAGCAGATCTTCCCTGAGAGGAAGTCTCCAAGGAACTTTGGTGACCAACCTTACCAGATCGGCGTACCAAGATCCCCTGATGACGTCAGCTCGTACTGACGAAACGTGCGTCGGGAACGTGAGACCGTAACGACTTCCGGGTTGGAGGAGCGCTGGCGTCCGGCAGTGCTCATCGTCCCGCTGTTTGTTATCTTCTGTGATAAGCGATTGATACATGGAGATTCTAGTAAGTGTAACTCTTTAAGAATAAAGTGGTATGTTTAAACTTACTGCACCATGAGAGTCTCTTTTGCTCTATTTATGTCCGCCACGAGATCCGGGTTGCATTCTGAGAGCTCACCTTAGGAATATGTACTTTGGAGTTGAGGAGCTGAGGATCGTTTACTGAGTGGATTTAATGTCTATGTGACCCCCTATAATCAAGGGGTCATATATCTCCGGTAAGGAGTTCCTTGCTTGAGCACTGGGTGGAAGTGTGGAGGTGAAGGCTTTTCTACACCACTATCAAGTCTTTGCTTTACTTAGTGATACCAATGCTATATGGACTTTGGGTTTCTGTTGCTGCATATGGACTATACACTTTTTGATATTTAGCTTTGATTGATAATCTCCACATTTATTTATTATGATTTTATAATATATGTGAAATTTATTATCTGCACAAGCACTTTATTACATGTTGAGCGCAACATCCCTCACTTCTTAAAATCGTCATAGCACTACAGCTTTTTTGTTTGCTGCTCACAGTAAGGAAGAAATTCCTTAGAAAGTCACATCAATATATACAGTTTTTTGTATTTAATTTTTCACAAGTTTGACGGTACCAACCATTTGCGCAGTTTCTTTTGGTTCCCACCAAAACTTTTTTCACTAAACCTATACCATCGTCTGCCTGATCCACTTGGATATGGTTGTAGCAGACGCAGCCAATCCCTTCCGAGGTCCTTCCGTGAGGACAAAAAGAGAGTTTGATTTCCTGAAAGAAAAAGCCGCCAGGTAAACCCTAATGTACGATGATAAATCTTCCTAAGAGGTAGATTTTCTAGCCTTCAACAGTGTAGGAATCACTGAGTCAGAAAGACCCCTATCCTTCAATGCCTGGCTTTCAACAGCCATGCCGTTAAAGCCAGCGACTGTAAAGCAGGATGGCTGATCGGCCCTTGAGACAGCAGATCTTCCCTGAAAGGAAGTCTCCAAGGAACTTTGGCGACCAACCTTACCAGATCGGCGTACCAAGACTGTCGAGGCCAGTCTGGAGCCCCCAGAATGACTGGAATCCCCTCCACCTCTATTCTGCGCAGAAGCCTCTGCAGAAGTTTTAGTGGAGGAAATGCATAGATCAGCCGATACTGACCCCAAGGAACCACCAGTGCGTCTGTGGCATCGGCCAGAGGATCCCAAGACCTGGCTAAAAATCTTTGTACCTTCTTGTTGAGCCAAGAGGCTAACAGGTCCACATCGGGTGTCACCCACAGGACACATAGCAGGTGAAACACCTTTGGGTGAAGGGACCATTCCCCCTGATCCAACACCTGACGACTCAAGTAATCCGCCTGCCGATTTTCCACTCCAGGAATATGCACGGTTGAGAGGGCTGGAACAAAGTTTTCTACCCATTTTAGGATCTTGGCCACCTCCCGGGCTGCCACGACACTCTTGGTGCCCCCTTGATGATTGACGTAAGCAACGGCCGTGGCATTGTCTGATTGAACCCGAACTGGACATCCTTGCAGACGATTTGCCAGTGACTCAAACAAAGCTTTATCACTCTGAGTTCCAGAATATTGATCGGTAGTCTGGACTCTTCAGAATATGAGTCTGCTCCTAATAGGAGATCATCCAGATACCCCAGTACCACAATCCCCCACTGTCGCAGTAGTGCCAATACCGGAGCCAACACTTTGGTGAAGACCCTGGGAGCGGAAGCGAGACCAAAGGGTAACGACACAAATTGATAATGCTCCTCTCCTACAGTGAAGCGAAAGAAAACGCTGGTGTCCAGCGAAAATAGGGATATGCAGATATGCGTCTTTGATATCGATAGAGGCCAAAAAGTCCCCTTGGTGTAGGAACACCACTACCGTACGAATGGACCCCATACAAAACTTCTGTACCCACACAAAGTTGTTCAGAGCATTGAGGTCCAAGATTGGACGCACTTTGCCTTCTTTCCTGGGAACAGTGAACAGGTTTGAATAGAACCCCTGAAAGCATTCCCGAGAGGAAACCAGCACAATCACCCTTTGCGACAGCAGATCTTGTACCGCCTCTTGTAGATCCCTTAATCAATCTGGAGATTGGCATAGATTGGACAGGAAGAATCTGTACGATGGTCGAGACCTGAATTCGATCTTGTAACCCGATCCGATTCGTTTGTGGACCCATTTGTCCTGAATAAATAAGGTCTATGGTTCCGGAAAGAAAAAAAAAAACGTCCCCCCACCGCAGTTACGGGTGAAGGCGCCCCTTCATGCAGAAGGTGACTTGTCTGCAGATTTAGAGGGGCCTCCTCTCGGCTTACCCGACCACGTCTTCTTGTAAGTAACCCCTGGATGATCTAAATGGCTTAGATCCTTTCTCCTGCATGCAGGAGGCACAAAAGGGCGGCCTGTGTGCTGAAAAATAAGGGCCCTGTAGCGGATTGAGGAAGAAGAGTACTCTTCCCACCTGTAAGCCCTTTGATAAGTTCATCCAACGAAGAACCAATGAGGCGGTCCCCTGTAAAGAGGAGATCTGACAGAGCCTTTTTAGAAGCCTGGTCTGCAGACCAGCTTTTTAGCCACACCATGCATCTAATGGTTACTCCTACCGTGGATACTCTAGCCGTAACGGTCCATTTTTCCGGTGTGACGGTACATTTTTTAGCGCCTCTTGAATCGTTTTGGCACCACTAACGTGTTTAAGGCACCCTCACTGGTCAGTGACAATTTTTCCAAAAAATTCCGGACAAGGGAAAAACTTGCCCGACTTCAAGGATTTGCGTGTGCTGAAAGACACCTGCGTCCCTGACGCTGTAGAATCATCCGCCATTTTTAGAGTTTCCCGCACTGATACTATATGTGCCTCGACCTGTGCATTTTCCCGCACGGCTGCAGATGAGGATATTTCATCCTCGCCATCAGAGTGCGATGACCTAGATACCTCAGGGTGACTTGCGTCCGTGGCGGCCATATCAACTTCAGAATCTGAAGATACAGAAGAGGCAGGTGAGGGCAGTGGGCGCTTGTTACTAGTCCTCTTTTATATTATTATTATTATATAGGATTTATATAGCGCCAAGAGTTTACGCAGCGCTTTACAACTTGAGGGTAGACAGTACAAATACAATACACTTTAATACAGTAGGAATCAGAGGGCCCTGCTTGTTAGAGCTTACAATCTAAGAGGGTGGGTCAAGAGATACAAGAGGTAATAACTGTGGGGGATAAGCTTATGGAGAAAATAAAAGTACAGTTGTTAGGTGGATGCCAGATAGGTTTCTCTGAAGAGATGTGTTTTCAGGGATCGTCTGAAAGTAGACAAAGTAGAAGATAGTCAGACAGAAAGGGGTAGAGCATTCCAGAGGATGGGAGAAGCTCGGTAGAAGTCCTGGAGGCGAGCATGGGAAGTGGTTACAAGGGAGCTAGAGAGCAGAAGGTCCTAGGAGGAAGAAGAGAACTAGTTGGATGGTATTTTGAGACCATATTAGTGATATAACTGGGCGCCAAGTTATGGATGGCTTTGTAAGTTATGGTTAGTAACTTGAATTTAATTCGTTGGTTGAGTGGCAGCCAATGGAGGGATTGGCAAAAAGGGGTAGCAGACACAGAGCGGTTTGCAAGGTGGATGAGCCTGGCAGCAGCGTTCATGATGGACTGAAGGGGGGATAGTTGACCATATCAACTTTTGACATCAGGGTTTTCAAAACCGCTGTTAAGGCAGACAAGGGTTGCGACCCGGAGGTCCCCGCAACACCAATGAGGGGATCAGTAGGTTATACTTGCTCCTGGGACGACATGTTAACCCAGGGACAGCGCAGTGTCACTTTAAGAATACTGCAAAAAAGGCCCCACACCGCTGCACCAGCAGTAATCCAAGTCCCAGCACACTAAACTGCAATATAGCAGAGTGAGAGGGCGACCTACAGGGACCCCAATAGACTCACCACCGCCCGATATTAGGGAGAGCAGAGCCAGGCTGAAGTGTTCAGAAAAAATTCCTCACAGGAAGAGGAAGTACCTGGGTCAGCACCAGAGATAAAGCCCTGCCCCTCACTGCTATACAGCGTTCTCGGGCTCTGAAAAAATGGCCGACAAATGCATTTCAATAGGGAGACCACAACAAAATGACCGTCCAATGCATTTCAATGGGAAACGACTAAAAAAATGGCTGCCAAGCCTTGTAGCAGAGACCCCCCACCAGGAGTAACCCCCCCCCCCGCGCACGGATTGTGCCTCAGCACCATCGCCTGCTACAGCCCCTGCACCGTACCTGACTAAGGTAGGAACCCCCTATGAAATAGTGGGGAGGATGGCCCGTGGGGAGAGCTCTGGGGAACGGTCCCTAGGAACCAGATATGGGGAGACATGGGGGATGGAAGATAACCCAAGGATCTGACCATCCCAGGGAGGGGCCCACGCCCACCCCAAGACCACCAGAGACATGGGGGGGACACTATTCACCATTCTAACGATATTCGGGTGGGCGCCACTCCTGACGGACCACCTCTCCACCCGGGGTGGGGGTGCTGTTGGCCAAGGGGTATGCTGGGAGACCATAAGGATCTAGAATATCCAGTCCGACCGTTCAGTTTTCTCAGCAACATAACTAGCTTAAAAAAAAAAAAAATTTTGAAAAAAGGTTCCCTTTTTACATAAAAAAAACATGCTTGGACCGAAATCCTAGCAGGGAACTAGGTCCTTACTCCTGACTAGGCAGAAAAAAACAGAATGCCTATAGCAGAGTGAGTGGGTGTATACCCCCAGGGACTGCCCCATAGGCGTGGTAAAGTTTTTTTCTGCCTAGTGTCCTACTCCTGTAGGGGGCAGCATAACCCAATGGTAAAGAAGAATATGGAGCTGCGTCTGTGAATGAACGATAGAGAAATGTCAGCATTAAAAAATGGCCCTTGTAAGGTCGTAAGGGAGGAAACGACGTATGACGTCGCTCCGGTCCTCCAGGGCCATAGAGTTGAGTGGGGGCCATCTTGCCCTCACTCGACTTCCTGCCTGGGAAATGGACGGACTCCGTTAAGCGGGGAAAAAGACCGGGAAGCGGTGGGGCACCTCTCCTGCCACCCATAAAAGTGATCCCACTGCGAATCCGCTGCTGGGACAACTTTTATGTAAAAGAGGACCGCCTGCCCTGTAAGAAAATACTGTGGTCATGGCAGCTATCTGTTGCCATAACACCGGTAGTTAACACCGGTAGTTAACGTCAAAGTACCGACGTAAAACTGCGGTGGGCGGTCTGGAAGTGGTTAGTTACACTTTAACATTAGCTGAATACTACTCTAAATAGAAGGTGGTAAGGATTCCGGAGTTTTAATCCAGCCATAGATGGTAAACTTGATTAAAGTGAACAATCACAATTTAAACATCTATTAAACATTGCCTGCCTGCCTAGAGTTCAGCTTTAACCACTTGCTAACAGCATTATAGCACTTTTACTACTACTGGGCGGCAGCTGTAGGGCAGAATAATGTATATATACGTGATTCTGCTTTTACGCCTGCAGGGGGCGCGCCCCACAGATGGGCCGCTTCTGCTGTGATAATTCACAGTAGAAGCTGATCTGTGGGTCTTGGGGACTCGATGTTCTCCAGCACCCGCTAATCGTTAGTAAAACGAACTGAGATCTGCTTATGTAAACAAACTAGAATCGGTCTCGTCCCCTAGTAAAAGCAGCACACAGTGCGCACAGAAACACTGGCTAGGCACACAGTTAACCATTTGATCGCCCTAAATGTTTAAACCCATCCCATCCAGTGTAATTAGTACAGTGACAGTGCATATTTTTAACACTGATCACTGCGGTGGTGTCATTGGTTCGCGCAAAGTGTCAGTTAGTATCCGATAGTCTGCAGCAATATTGCAGTCCCGCTATAAGTTGCTGATCGCTGCAATTACTAGTATATAAAAAAAAGAATAAAAATTCCATGAATATATTCCATAGTTTGTAGACTCTATAACCTTTGTGTAAAACAATCAATATATTGGGATTTTTTTTATGCAAATATGAATTTTTATTGAGAACAACCGGATACAAGTAAAACAGAATACACATCAAAGAAATACAACCAGGTCATACAAAATTCAGTGGCATTGGGAAATCACAAGTTGGTGCAATCATTAATGTAAGTCTCAGACGACATAGCAATAAACATTGCCCAACAAAGAGATAGGAGCAAGGCAGTACTCCAGGTAAGTGCTATTAAAGAAACCCTCTCCGGACCGTTACATTTGAATGTTTTTTGTACAGCTGGTCTCATCGGAGACCCCAAGAGAGAAGAAAAAGAAAGCAGAAGAATAAGAAAGAACATAGAGAGGGAGAAGGGGAGGGTGGGAAAGTAGGGAAGGGCAGGGAAGGTAAGTGGAAAGGAAACCAAGAAGGCAGATGGGGAGTAGAGATGGCCTTGTGGTTCGCCCTTCGGTCGGTTCACGGCGAACTTTGCTCGTTCGCTGTCCGCCGATCATGCAAACATATGGCGATGTTCGCGGCCGCCATATTCTTTTACATCGTGAAGAAATTTGACCCATGACACATCCATCAGGTGGTACAGGACAGCCAATTGAGACATTTCACCACATGGACATACTGTTAGAAACCGCTAATTGGCTAATGCGCATGTGCGAATTAGCTCCTGGCTAATACGCATTAGCCAATGCGCATGCGCGTTCGCTATTATGCGTCCTCACGTTTGCACGCATTAACCCGTACGTTTTGGTGCCAAAGAAGGCCTATTTAAACGCAGCAGGTGCATTTGCACTTTGCGGTTTTGTCTTCAGCTGTTCTGTGTTCCTGAACCTGCTTCCTGTTGATTCCTGTCAACCTTTGGCTCGTCCCTGACCTCACTTGTTTGCTGCCCGTCCTGACCCCGGCTCGTTTTGACTACTCTTCTGGATCCTCCTTGTCTGCTCATTCATCTTCGGACCTTGACCAGTTACCCTCTGGTGGGGCGATCCTCAGGATCGCGACCTGGTATCCACCTGCAGCCAAATCCATCCTCACCATCAGAGGCTCTGGTGAAGACCGGTGAATGCTTAGACTCCGCACCTCAGGCTAGCCTGTGCTACTTACCTCAGGGGTTTCCATCCAAGCTCCGCCCACCGGCAACAGTAAGCCTTCTCTGCACGACAGGCTTCCACCAGCCATATAACACATACCCCCTACCTTATAAATAGACCCGATCTGGCTGCCATTTTACATTCTGCCTTTTGCCATTGTAGGGAGAGGTTTGCTTTGTGGAGCAGGGACAGATTGTCAGTGACACAAATCGCTAGCAAAAAGGTCCACAAAAGTCCTTTTAAGGACTGGTATAGGTGCTTTTGTCAGTGTAGGGAGAGGTTGCTGTGTGGAGCAGGGCAGACTGTAAGTGACACAAATCGCTAGGTAATAGGTCCACAAAAGTCCTTTAAAGGACTGGTATAGGTGTACTATTGTTTGGTCTATATTCTGTCTTTTGTCAGTGTAGGGAGAGGTTGCTGTGGGGAGCAGGGACAGACTGTCAGTGACACAAATCGATCGGTAATAGGTCCACAAAAGTCCTTTAAAGGAATGGGATAGGTGTACTATTGTTTGGTCTATATTCTGTCTTGTGTCAGTGTAGGGAGAGGTTGCTGTGGGGAGCAGGGACAGACTGTTAGTGACACAAATCGCTAGGTAATAGGTCCACAAAAGTCCTTTTAAGGAATGGTATAGGTGTACTATTGTTTGGTGTGGAGTATATAGGGGTGTAATACACTTAGAATATACTTTCTAATATAGAAAGCATATTATAGTGGATTTGGGTACTGCAGAAATTTTGCCTTATTCGCTGCGTTAAATCTGTTACACACAGTGACAAAAGTTACTAGAAAATATTTTTCATAACTGGTGTGATAAACCAGTGGCCCCTCAAAACGACAGATTGAAGCGGGTGTTATATAACAATATACTTTCATAATAGTGTATTTGAGTACTGCAGAAATGTTGCCTCTTTCACTGCGTTAACTCTGCTACACAGAGTGACAAAAGTTACTAGAAAATATTTTTCATAACTGGTGTGATAAACCAGTGGCCCCCCCAAAACAACAGATTGAAGCAGGGTGTTATATACCTTCTTCCACATATACTACGCTTCTCTAGAGACTTTTGTCACAGGGTCATTTAAAAAATGACAGGCAGAGGAAGAGGCAGGCCCTTCCTCAGGGGTGGTAGAGGTAGGGCAGGAGCACCAGGCCGGAGCCAACGTGGGAAGTTGCAGAAGGTGCGTTCGATTACGTCAAAGGATGCACCAGACTTGGTTGAGTGGCTCACTCAGCCTTCCTCTTCTGCACCCTCTTCACTCTCTGCTGTGTGCACCCCCAAATACACCACCACGACCACCACCATATACCCTCTGCTTGAGTCCCAGGAATTATTTTCCGATCCATCACAAGACATTTACGATGCGCAGCAATTCTTGGTATTGGATCAGGAAGAGGAGGTAGCAACAGCCGCCACTCAGCAGTCGACAGTACCCAGATCAGCCCAAGGAGGTTGGTCCCCACTGTTGCTGCCTACTCCGAGATCTCTAATTTTAGTGGTGGGGAAGGTGACATCGATGATGCAGAGGCAAAATGTCTGCAGTACCCAAATACACTATTATGAAAGTATATTGTTATATAACAATCCCGCTTCAATCTGTCAATTTGGGGGACCACTGGTCTATCACACCAGTTATAATATTTTTTTCTAATTGCGTTTGTCACTCATTGTAGTTGTAGTATCGCTGCAGAACCGCTCACAGGTCACAATGCTGCTGTAAGAGACGCTCAGTGCGCATGCCCAGGCACACGGGAAGCAATGTGCGAATGCGCATGCGCCAATGCGCGAACGCGCGAACGTGCGTACGCAACGTGCGCACGCAATTGGCGCCAAACGGCCTATTTATACCAGGCGGTGACAGGAGCACATTGCTGAGTGGTCTTTCAGCTTGTGTTCCTGTCTACCTGTGCCCTGACCTGCTTGTGGATTTCCTGTTATACCGACCCGGCTTGCCTTTTGACTCTCCTTGGATTCCTGCCTGCCTTGTGACCTCAGCCTGTGTTTGACCCTGCCTTGCCTTATGCCCTTGTACCTTGCTGCCAGACTGTGTACCGACTTCGGCTTGTATCCTGACTCCGCTTCTGCTTCACGTTCCTGTACCCGTGCCGTCCGGCTGTTGACAACCCCTTGGCTTGTGTTCCGATTTCACTCCTGCCTTCTCATCCAGCATCACCCAGTTCCAGTTTCAGGTGTTCATCCGGTGATCCACAGCCATCAGTCTTCTGCCAAGACATCTCCTGCTATTCCGGCCCTCGTGCCACTCTGTGTCCTACACCGCCTGTCATCTCTATCAGGGGTGTTGGACAGGAGGAGCAAGAGAAGCCCCCTCTACAGCTTGGTCTCCACCAGGTACGTGATAGTACCACTCAGCCAGATGTCGGAGACCGAGAGAGGGGCTTCACCTCTAGAGACAGTATGCCAGCAACTTGCTTCGCTTACCCAAGCAGTCAAATCCTTGCAAGAGGGTTACTTCCAATTAGAGGGTCGCATCCAATCCATGGCTTCTACCCCAGCAACCCCGGCAACCCCGGCACCTGGGTCCTCCGTGCCCGAACGGGCTCTATCTACACCTTCAGTGGTTTTGCCACCACCGGAACCTCGGGTACCTGCTCCAGAACGATTTTCGGGTGACCGACACAAATTCCGGGCTTTCAGGAATTCTTGTGAGCTATACTTTGCCCTGCAGCCACGGACTTTCTCACTTGAATCCACCAAGGTGGGGTTCGTAATCTCTCTACTTCTCGGAGAGCCGCAATCCTGGGCCCACCGTCTCCTGGAACAAAATGATATAGCCTTGAACACCATCTCATCATTCTTCGAAGCGATGGCGCAGCTTTATGACGACCCCCAGCGATCTGTTACAGCCGAAGCAACCCTACATACACTACAACAAGGCCGCCGCCCTGCTGAGGACTATGTCGCTGAATTCCGCAGATGGGCTTCCGATACAGGCTGGAATGATGCAGCCTTACGGCATCAATTCCGTCTCGGCCTATCAGAGGGCCTTAAAGATGAACTTGCCAGAGTGGGTACGCCTGATTCTCTTGATGACCTTATTAGTCTTACTATCCAGCTTGACCGCAGGATCAGGGAGCGGAGAGTGGAGAGAGCTGGAAGTTCCAGACCTACCTGGATGTTGCCTCATGTGCCGTCACCTCCGGCTTTTCGTCCACCTGTCGCTTTCCCCACAACCTCCAGTGTGGAGCCCATGCAACTCGGACTTTTACGTTCTCCACTAACCACTGAGGAGAGATTGCGAAGACGCCGGAACAACTTATGCCTCTATTGTGGGGAAGCCGGACATTACCTTCAGACCTGCCCGGTGCGGCCTAGTAAGTCTCAGTTTGCTTTTCCTTCTTACCTTGCAAACAGCTCTGGGAAGGATCTGTCCACTCACATTACTCTACCTCTCTCACTACAGATTCTCGGAAAGACCATCCAAGTCCCAGTCATTATTGACTCCGGCGCTTGCAGCTGTTTCATGGACAGTGACTTTGCTCAGCGTCATCAGATCCCTCTGCAAGCGAAAACCCGTCAGTTATCTATCCATCTAGCTGACGGATCCCATCTCAAGTCCGGGCCTATAACCCAAGAAACCTGCCCATTACTGGCTATCTCTAATAAAGGCCACCGAGAATACTTGTGCTTGGATATTATCCCATCTCCTCTGTTCCCTATCATTCTCGGTATCCCATGGCTACAAGCACACAATCGTCAGATAAACTGGAAGTCAGGAGAAGTGGCATTTCCATCCACCTATTGTCAACAAAACTGCTTCCAGCCCAGTCCGGGGAAACCTGCATCACTTTTGGGCCTGCAACCTGATCCCTCTGCATCCCAACTTGTGCCTGCAGCTTACCATGAGTTCTTGGAAGTCTTTGATAAACAGAAAGCAGACATCCTACCACCTCACCGGTCGTATGACTGCCCAATTGAACTTTTACCAGGTGCTGAAATACCGTTTGGGCGTATCTTCCCCCTCTCTGAACTAGAACTTGAGGCATTACGCCTTTACATTGACGAAAACCTGAAAAAAGGCTTCATCCGGCCCTCTACGTCCCCCGCAGGGGCTGGTATTTTCTTCGTTGAAAAGAAGGATCATTCTCTACGCCCCTGTGTTGATTATCGGGAGTTGAACAAGGTTACTGTCAAAAACAGATACCCCCTGCCCTTAGTTCCTGCACTTTTCCAACGTTTCAGGGCAGCCACGGTATTCACAAAACTTGACCTACGTGGAGCATACAACCTAGTACGGATCCGTGAGGGCGACGAGTGGAAGACCGCCTTTCGCACAAGATTCGGCCACTTCGAGTACCTTGTCATGCCCTTTGGATTGTGCAATGCTCCAGCTACTTTTCAGCATTTCGTAAACAATATTTTCAGAGACTTCCTTGATTTGTTTATGATTGTCTACCTTGACGATATTCTTATCTTTTCAGGTTCCATTGAAATGCACCGTGAACATGTCAAGAAGGTTCTCGGCCGCCTAAGAGACCATGGATTATACGCAAAGGCTGAGAAATGCGAGTTCGAAAAGGAATCAATCCAATTCTTGGGACTCGTCATTTCCACTTCTGGGATCTCCATGGACCCCCAAAAGGTCAAATCGATCCTCGAATGGCCCACTCCCACAGACAGGAAGAGCACACAAAGGTTCATTGGCTTCGCTAATTTTTACCGCAAGTTTATCAAGAACTTCTCCGCCATTATGCTTCCAGTCACCCAGCTAACAAGGCAAGGCACCCGTTTCCAATGGACACCGGCAGCACAAGCTGCGTTTGACCAGTTGAAGATCCTATTCACTACTGCACCTATCTTACGACACCCAAATCCCGCTCTGCCCTATGTTCTCGAGGTGGATGCTTCAGAAAATGCCATAGGTGCCATCCTGTCACAGCGTTCAGGTACGAGATCTCTTCTTCATCCTGTTGCCTTCTTTTCCAGGAAACTCAGCCCAGCAGAAAGGAACTACGATGTTGGAGACCGGGAATTACTGGCCATCAAGGCGGCCTTGGAGGAATGGCGCTACCTATTAGAAGGAGCATCTCACCCTATCCTGATCTTTACCGACCACAAAAATCTGGAGTACCTCCGAACAGCTAAGAGACTGAAACCACGTCAAGCCAGGTGGGCACTGTTCTTTTCTCGTTTTACCTTCCATATCACCTACAGGCCAGGCTCCAAGAATGGCAAACCTGATGCACTTTCCCGCATGTACCCAGAGGACGAAGAGTGTCACCCAGTAGACACAATCCTGCCATCCCAAAGTTTTCTACTTTTGCAAGCGGATCTGTTAACGCAGCTGAAGCAGGCGTCCACAAGGGATGTTTTACCATCAGGTATGTGCCTTCAGGAACAAGAAGGTCTGTTTTTCTATAACCAAAAAGTGTTTGTACCTCCAGGTCTACGTGCCAAGATCCTCGGCCTGTGCCATGATCACCCCTTGGCAGGGCACTTTGGGATATCTAAAACGGTTGACCTGGTACAACGGTCCTTTTGGTGGCCTGGTCTGAGGTCCGACTGCCGTAATTATGTTAGCACCTGTACAATCTGCATCCGGAACAAGAATGACAAGGCCAAAGCCTGGGGTTTGCTAAGACCTTTGCCCATTCCCAAGAGGCCTTGGGAAATGATAAACATGGACTTTATCGTGGAGCTCCCTCCGTCCGAAGGATTCACGACCATCTTTGTGGTGGTCGACAGACTAACAAAGATGGCCCACTTTATCCCTATGTTGGGAACTCCCTCAGCAATGGAAACTGCCCAAACCTTCATCAAGGAAGTGGTTCGGCTCCACGGGGTTCCTAGTAATATCACTTCAGACCGAGGGGTGCAATTTACTTCGAGATTCTGGAGAGGCCTTTGCAAAACATTAAAAATTGACACGTACTTTTCCTCAGCTTATCACCCGCAAACAAACGGGCAAACGGAGCGTACAAACCAGACCCTGGAGCAGTACCTCCGGTGTTTTTCATCTTTCTCACAAGACGACTGGGCATCACTTTTACCCCTAGCAGAGTTTGCATATAATAACGCAGTGCATTCAGCCACGGGTCAAGCCCCGTTTTTTGCAAACTATGGGTACTTCCCAGCCTTTATGCCTGACGTAATACCTGATTCCTTGGTTCCCGCAGTCCAGGAAAAAGCTACATTTCTGCAAACCAACAACAAATTATTGCAAGATGCCATTGTCAGAGCACAGCAAGACAACAAAAAATGTTTTGATAGGAAGAGGAGGGGAGATCTAAACCTCAGACCGGGAGACAAGGTTTGGTTATCCTCTATCAATCTAAAACTGTCATGTCCGTCTAAGAAACTGGGGCCTAGATATATCGGTCCATTCTCTATTAAGAGACAAATCAATCCTGCTGCCTATGAACTTTCACTCCCGGAAACATACAGAATTCACCCTGTTTTCCATGTATCCCTACTGAAGCCTACCAGACCCAATCCATTTCCTGACCGAGAGTCGGATCCACCTCCGCCTGAAACTATTGATGGCAACGAAGAATACGAGGTTGAAGCAATATTAGACTATAGGAAAAGAGGAGGTACTGTCCAGTACCTAATTAAATGGAAGGGCTATGGCCCGGAAGAAAATTCTTGGGAACCAGAAGCCAACCTCCATGCTACGGATCTAATTCAAACCTTTTTTCAGCTTCATCCTGAGAAGATGTTGCAGATGGGCATCCGGAGGCCGCCCATTGGGGGGGGGGGGCAATGTAAGAGACGCTCAGTGCGCATGCCCAGGCACACGGGAAGCAATGTGCGAATGCGCATGCGCCAATGCGCGAACGCGCGAACGTGCGTACGCAACGTGCGCACGCAATTGGCGCCAAACGGCCTATTTATACCAGGCGGTGACAGGAGCACATTGCTGAGTGGTCTTTCAGCTTGTGTTCCTGTCTACCTGTGCCCTGACCTGCTTGTGGATTTCCTGTTATACCGACCCGGCTTGCCTTTTGACTCTCCTTGGATTCCTGCCTGCCTTGTGACCTCAGCCTGTGTTTGACCCTGCCTTGCCTTATGCCCTTGTACCTTGCTGCCAGACTGTGTACCGACTTCGGCTTGTATCCTGACTCCGCTTCTGCTTCACGTTCCTGTACCCGTGCCGTCCGGCTGTTGACAACCCCTTGGCTTGTGTTCCGATTTCACTCCTGCCTTCTCATCCAGCATCACCCAGTTCCAGTTTCAGGTGTTCATCCGGTGATCCACAGCCATCAGTCTTCTGCCAAGACATCTCCTGCTATTCCGGCCCTCGTGCCACTCTGTGTCCTACACTGCCTGTCATCTCTATCAGGGGTGTTGGACAGGAGGAGCAAGAGAAGCCCCCTCTACAGCTTGGTCTCCACCAGGTACGTGATAGCTGCACAATACAAATCCACTATAATATGCTTTCTATATTCATCCAGCATTGCAACTTCCTCATCTTCCTGCTCCTGCTCCTCGACAACTTGATCAATGACAATGATTGGGCAACTATGTGGCAAATGAGGTTTAATGTTGATAAATGTAAAGTTAGGCACTTGGGGGCTAAGAATATGCATGCATCATACATACTAGGTGGAGTAGAACTGGGGAAATCCATAGCAGAGAAGGATTTGGGTGTTCTGGTAAATCATAAGCTTAATAATAGCATGCAATGCCAAGCTGCCGTTTTCAAAGCAAGCAAAGTTCTTTGGGCACCAGTTCTTAAAAAGGATATTGGTGAACTGGAGAAAGTGCAGAGAAGGGCAACCAAACTGATAAGAGGCATGAAAGACCTCAGCTATGAGAAAAGATTAGAGGAACTGAATTTATTCTCTCTTGAGGAGAGGAGATTAAGGGGGGATATGATCAACATGTATAAATACATAAGGGGTCCATATAGTGAACTTGGTGTTGAGTTGTTCACTTTAAGGTCATCACAGAGGACAAGGGGGCACTCTTTACGTCTAGAGGAAAACAGATTTAGTCTCCAAATACGAAAAGGTATATATATATATAATCCTTCCAGAGGTGGTTCTAGCTAGCTCACTAGATTGCTTTAAAAAAGGCCTGTTCTTTGCTAGGTGTACATAATATAAATTGTTTTTAGGTAAAGTTAATCCAGGGAATATCCGATTGCCTCTCGGGGGATCAGGAAAGAATTTTTTCCCCTGCTGTAGCAAATTGGATCATGCTTTGCTGGGCTTTATTTTTGACTTCCTCTGGCTCAACAGGGGGTATAGGATTGTGTATATGGGATTGTATGGTTGGGTTTTCAATACTGTTTTTTTTTTTTTGGTTGAAACGGATGGACTTGTGTCTTTTTTCAACCTGACTAGTAACTATGTAACTATGACACAACGCAATGCACGCTCCAGAAAGAAGGCGTAAGGTACGATGTCACTGATGGCGCCCTGGCTGCGACTGACCAGTTTGGTGATCTCATCAAATGGCTGCAGAAGTCTGCATGCGTCGCACACGAGCAGCCACTGGCGCGGTGAAAAAAAAACAAGCTCCCCAGAACCTGTCCTGCCGCAGAGTTTGTACAGGTAGTCGTTAACTGGACTTTTCTGCTGGAGCAGCCTATCAAGCATATACAAGGTTGAGATCCATCGCGTCGGGCAGTCACAAATAAGACGTCTGACGGGCAGGTTGTGTCGCCGCTGAATGTCAGCAAGGCGAGCCATGGCTGTGAAGGATCTTCTGAAATGGCCCGAGATTTTCCTGGCCTGCCGCAAGACGTCCTGGACCCCAGGGTATTTGACAACTAATCGCTGCACGACCAAGTTCAGGACGTGTGCCATGCATGGCACGTGTGTAATTTTGCCCTGTTTCAGCGCGCTCAGCAGATTGGCACCGTTGTCGCACACCACTTTACCAACTGTCAAATTGAGCGATGTTAGCCACTGATCTGCCTGTGAACGCAAAGCTGAAAGGAGTACAGGACCAGTGTGGCTCTTGGCTTCAAGGCACAACAGACGCAGCACAGCATGGCAACATCTCACCTGGCATGACGAATAGGTTCTGGGGATCTTGGGCAGCACAGCGGAAGAGACGGTAGCAGCGGAACAGGAGGAGTCAGCCGAGGAGGAGGGGGAGGATAGGGTAGGAGGAGGAGAAGAAGAGGCAGGCCTGCATGCAATCTGTAGCGGTAAAACCAAATTTACACTGGTGCCACGGGTTACATGCTTGACGGCCATCAGAAGGTTCACCCAGTGGGCAGTAAAAGTTATATACCTTCCCTGCTCGTGTTTGCTAGACCACGTGTCTGTGGTCAGATTTATCTTGGCACTGACACTGTGTGCCAGAAATACATTCACTTGCCGCTGAACATGGCCATATAGCTCTGGGATGCTCTTCTGCGAGAAATATTTCCTTCCTGGGACCTTCCATAGTGGTGTTCCAATGGCCACAAATTCTCGAAAGGCCTCCGAGTCCACCAGTTTTTATGGCAGTAGTTGGTGAGCTATCAGTTCCGACAAGCCAGCAGTCAACTGTTGGGCAAGAGGGTTATCCGGCGTCATCATTTTTTTTACGCTCGAACATTTGGGCCACGGAAGCCTGCCTTTTTTGTAGAAAAACGTGAGGACGGCATGATGGAAGGTGGAGTGGAGGACAATTGTGAGGAGAGAGGAGAAGGAGAAGAGGCTGGACGGTGAGAGCCTGGAGTGTGGCTTTGTGGTTTCTGATGGCGTTGCTCCCACTGGGCTCGGTGATGGGAGTCCAGGTGCCTTCTTAGGCCCCTTTCACACAGGGGGATCGTTCAGATCCGCCTGTCCGTTTTTTTGGCAGACCCGAACGGTCCCCCTCATGCATGTCTATGGGGCATCGGATGTCAGCCGAGACATGTCCGCTGACATCCGATCCGTCAAATCTGGATTGATGGAAACCCTATTTTCCATCCGTCCAGCTGATCATCCCTAAGTGAGTGTTGGGCTTATTGCGACTTATGCGTTGACTGCAAAGTCTCCAGCATCAGGGAATGCATAGACCGACAGGTGTCCGACTACATCGGGTTAACGGCCAATGTGGACGCTCTGAGAAGTGATGAACTACTGTGTGGACAGGCTTGACCTCTGGCCAGAGCTTGCAAAATTTGCAATGGAACTGTTGGCTTGCCCCTCGTCCAGTGTCCTGTCCAAAAGGAGGTTCAGCGCAGAAGGGGGGATCGTGACCGATAAGCTCACTCGTCTAGCTCACGACAGTGTTGACTACCTCACATTTCTAAAAATGAATGAGGCATGGATCTCGGAGGAATTCAACACATGTGACCAGTAGACCATGTTTGATTCAAATTCCTCATGACAGGCCACAAATATCCGCCACCACCAATAACAATTCATGGTCCCTGTCTTAGGTAAATACAGCGGCATAAAAGGCCTTTTATGTCCGTTGCATGCCTAATTGCTACAGTCTGTCCTTGCTCCACACAGCAACCTCTCCCTACACTGACAATAGACCTTTGTGGACCTATTAGCTAGCGACTTGTGTCACTATACAGTCTGTCTCTGCTCCACACAGCAACCTTCAGCCACAGAATACAAAGTTCTTTGCTGTCAGGTGAACGCCTGTGGGCTAATTTTTGGGGCCTGTACTGGCCGACACATATTTATCCTGTGAATGCCTAATGTACCTCCAGCCACAGAAAACCAAGTTCTTTGCTGTCAGGTGGACGCCTGTGGGCTAATTTTTGGGGCCTGTACTGGCCGACACTTACTTCTTTATCCTGTGAATGCCTAATTTTTCAGACTGGCATTGAAAATCAATGGGTCTGTAAACGTTCCGCTAAATTGTGGAACAGATGTGGACCCATTTTACAGATGTGTGAATGGACCCTATATGTATTTGATATGTATTTACCGGCTGCTGTCAGTTCTGGCTGATTTAGAAAAAAAAATAAATACATTTTTTGCTGAAAAAAAAAATAATAATTAAGGCAACTTTTCCAATAGCACTAATAGCAATAATACTTCTGGTATGTCAGTGTCCATGTTGTGGGACTATGTGTGCACAGCAATTAAGTATTTTGTGGCTGCAAATATGACCAGGAGGTTTTTCATGTTCGCCTGCCATTAAAATGAATCGGGTCCGCCGCGAAGCTGCGGTTTGTGAAAATTTGAGCGAGTTCGCCGATCGCCCCGGCAGATGATAGTCCATCACTAAGGGGGAGGGACGGAAAGGAAGGGGAGGGGGAGGGACCTGCATCCCATGCGCCAGGGAGAATAAGAACGCACAACGTTGTAGACTCCGGGATGCCCAAAGTGCAATAGCCATTCTATGGGATCACGTCGCCAGCAGTCGAGCACCCTCTCCAGACGTGACAAAAAGATCCCAGATCCTCCACTTGTCTGCGTGTTTGGCCCCCCTGTGTTGGGATGTCGCAATCAAGTTATCCAATTTGTTGATATCCTCAACTTTCCAGAGCCGGTGACTACTCTGCGGAGGGGTAGTCTGTTTCCATAAAAGAGGTATGCAGGCCCTGGCATATAGGGATTTTTTTTAACAAAAATATGTAGCAGGATACATATTGGCCTAAATTTATATAGAAATATGATTTTTTTAATTCTTTTTATTTGATGTGTTTTAAAGCAGAAAGTAACAAATATTGTTTTGTTTTTTGTCTTTTTTGTTTATAGTACAAAAAATAAACAAAATGCAGTAGTGATCAAATACCAAGAAAAGAAAGCTCTATTTGTGGGTAAAAAAGGACATAAATTTTATTTGGGTACAGTGTCGCATGACAGCACAATAGTCAAAGTAATACAGTGCGGTATCAGAAAAAATGGCCTGGTAATGAAGGGGGGTACATCTTCTGTAGTTCAAGTGGTTGAAGTTCAACTAAATGCAAAACTTTTTTTTTCATTTTAGATACAGTAAGGAAGGGCTATAGCTCCTGTGACTTTTTTTGCCATCTGTGTCCCATTGGGAAGATTTCCCTGCACGTCCTGTGCCATAGTGTAAAAAAAGTCTGGTGCGCTAATAATTGCAATTAAATGAACAATGTCAATCATGCATACAAAATAGTGTCAAAAACGAAGGGATTTCCAGTCACTACTTACCAACCAGCCAAATTAACCTGTCTAACAGTATGCGTTAAAAACAGGGGTTTAGTTGCACACATTTGCAAATACATGCGTAAGCTGCAGGCCGCGCCAAGGCACCCTGATATCTGCAGTCCCTAACTCTACCTTTAAAGAGTCTCCACAATGGGAGCACATGCATTCTGATGAGATAGATGGAGGACAGGTGACTGGAGGGAGCCCACCCCTCCTTAAAGGCGCAGGGTCACACTGAACACCCAGCACATAGCACAATGGCAGCGAAGGTGTCAGTGCGTTGCCTGACCAATATAAACGTTATACGATATTGCAAAAAGTGGTCACCTCCTCCACCTATAACTGGTCTAGATAGTAAGGGGCACTGGAAGGGCAAACGCAGATCAAAAACGAAGGGATTTCCAGTCACTACTTACCAACCAGCCAGCAACCAGCCAAATTAACCTGTCTAACAGTATGCGTTAAAAACAGGGGTTTAGTTGTACACATTTGCAAATACATGCGTAAGCTGCAGGCCGCGCCAAGGCACCCTGATATCTGCAGTCCCTAACTCTACCTTTAAAGAGTCTCCACAATGGGAGCACATGCATTCTGATGAGATAGATGGAGGACAGGTGACTGGAGGGAGCCCACCCCTCCTTAAAGGCGCAGGGTCACACTGAACACCCAGCACATAGCACAATGGCAGCGAAGGTGTCAGTGCGTTGCCTGACCAATATAAACGTTATACGATATTGCAAAAAGTGGTCACCTCCTCCACCTATAACTGGTCTAGATAGTAATTGAGCACTGGAAGGGCAAACGCAGATCAAAAACGAAGGGATTTCCAGTCACTACTTACCAACCAGCCAGCAACCAGTGGTGGAGGAGGTGACCACTTTTTGCAATATCGTATAACGTTTATATTGGTCAGGCAACGCACTGACACCTTCGCTGCCATTGTGCTATGTGCTGGGTGTTCACTGTGACCCTGCGCCTTTAAGGAGGGATGGGCTCCCTCCAGTCACCTGTCCTCCATCTATCTCATCAGAATGCATGTGCTCCCATTGTGGAGACTCTTTAAAGGTAGAGTTAGGGACTGCAGATATCAGGGTGCCTTGGCGCGGCCTGCAGCTTACGCATGTATTTGCAAATGTGTGCAACTAAACCCCTGTTTTTAAGGCATACTGACAGGTTAATTTGGCTGGTTGCTGGCTGGTTGGTAAGTAGTGACTGGAAATCCCTTCGTTTTTGATCTGCGTTTGCCCTTCCAGTGCTCCTTACTATCTAGACCAGTTATAGGTGGAGGAGGTGACCACTTTTTGCAATATTGTATACAAAATAGTGTACAAACAATTTGAAACAATTTAAAACAAATGGAAATGTGAGTGAACAAAGTCTCTGGTTTCTCTTGCAAATCAATATACTGTAATGTGTTTTCCGTGAACAACTCCACCAGAAAAAAGCCAAATAGATGAATGTGCAAATAAAGTCCAGTGTTCATGTACATTCCAAAAATAATCACTGGTGGCCGTGAGAAAACCAAGTGCTGCTGCAAATCAACGAACGTGATGTGAAAATCCCATCACCTGGTGAATTCACTGCTTACCAGCTTTAAGTAGATTTAGGGCAGATAGACAGAATATGAATCCAAAGGGACCTCTGTAGATAACCAAAGGGAGTGCTATGTTGGAATCCACCCTCGCATGTGACAGGGGAGGGGGGGGGGAGCTGCTTACCAGATCCCACTGTTTCCAAACATGTAATGAGTGTAGACTCTCTCTGGATATGTAAATGAGGGACTCCTGGTGTTTCCCGGTTCTTCTCTCGGACTGACACTCATATATGGTGCACCATGAAAATGAGGGAAGAGACTAATAGTGCATTACCTTTTATCACATTTATTAGAAAAGTAAAGATTGCACTTACAGGAAAAAACTAAGATACAAGCCCCTCCTATCTCTGTGGAAGCCCAATAGGGAGGAAACGCATCAGAGCGAAGGAGGAGTCGCGCCGTCAATCAAAACAGCCGCGGCTTGCATTGCAGGCAGCCGCCGCTCTCCAGACAGAACTTGCATCTTCATTTTTTCCTGTAAGTGCAATCTTTACTTTTCTAATAAATGTGATAAAAGGTAATGCACTATTAGTCTCTTCCCTCATTTTCATGGTGCACCATATATGAGTGTCATCCCGAGAGAAGAACCAGGAAACACCAGGAGTCCCTCATTTACATATCCAGAGAGAGTTTACATTCATTACATGTTTGGAAACAGTGGGATCTTGTAAGCAGCTCCCCCCCCCCTCCCCTGTCACACACGAGGGTGGATTCCAACATAGCATTCCCTTTTGGTTATCTACAGAGGTCCCTTTGGATTCATATTCTGTCTATCTGCCCTAAATCTACTTAAAGCTGGTAAGCAGGGAATTCACCAGGTGATGGGATTTTCACGTCACGTTCGTTGATTTGCAGCAGCACTTGGTTTTCTCACGGCCACCAGTGATTATGTTTGGAATTTATATGAACACTGGACTTTATTTGCACATTCATCTATTTAGCTTTTTTCTGGTGTAGTTGTTCACGGAAAACACATTATATTGATTTGCAAGAGAAACCAGAGACTTTGTTCACTCACATTTCCATTTGTTTTAAATTGTTTCAAATTGTTTGTACACTATTTTGTATGCATGATTGACATTGTTCATTTTATTGCAATTTAGTAGCGCACCAGACTTTTTTTACACTATTTTATTTATACACCTTTGGTAGCAGCACACTCACGTTTATCAGCGCACTTTTTCATTTATATACGTCCTGTCCCATAGCCAAAACAGGAAATTAGAAGAAATTCCTCCAAAGTGCATGAGTCACAGGAAATAGTGTCCCAGTTGGAAGATTTCTCCTCTATTCCTGTTCCCTGTTCTGGTGACAGCCCAAAATGTCAGATTTTCTTTCAATAATAAACATGAGAAACAGAGAGGGTGAATCTCCTTAACAGGGGCACAGGCGGCAATAAAAACCTGACAGGTGTTTTACACCCCTCTCCACTCTGTCCAAAACTAAAAAAATATTGATTATACTTTAAAGTGCTTGTAAAGTCATAAGGTTTTTTTTTTATTATAATAAATTCTATGCATTAAGATAAAAAAGCCTTCTGCGTGTATCAGCCTCCCCTCATACTTACCTGAGCTCATCTCTATCCAGCGATGTTGCATGAGAGACTTAGCTGCCCGGGACTCTCCCTCCTTATTGGCCGAGACACCAGAGATGCATCATTGGCTCCCGCTGCTGTCAAAGTCAGTGAGCCAATGAGAAGAGAGAGGTCTGAATGGACACAGGGAGCTGCGGCTTGGGTACCCCCATAGCAAGCTGCTTGCTGTGATGGCACTCAACAGGAGGGAGGGACCCGAGAAGAGAAGGATCTGGGCTGCTCAGTGCAAAACCATTACCTAGAGCAGGTAAGTTTAAAGTGATTGTAAAGTCTCATATTTCTATTAAAATAACAAACCTATTATACTTACCTCCTCTGCGCAGTTGGTTTTGCACAGGGCAGCACAGATCCTCCTCTTCTCCAGGCCCTCGCTGCACCTCCTGCTGAGTGCCCCCACAGTCAGAAGCTTCCTATAGGGGCACCCAAGCCAAACTGCAGCTCTGTGTATCCATTTAGCTCCCCTCCTGGATGGCTGAGTCTGTTTAAAAGCAGCGGGCGCCAATGGCACGCTGCTGTGTCTCAGCCAATCAGGAGAGTCCCAGACGGGTGAGGCACTCGTGGACATCGCTGGAACGAGAGGCGGCTCAGGTAAGTATTAGCGGGGCTGCTGCACAAAGAAGGATTTTTATCCTAATGCATGGGATGCATTAAAATAAATATAAAAAAAACTTTCTGACTTAAAAACCACTTTAACATATTTAAAAAAAAAAAAAAAAAAAAAGAGACTTTAGTATCACTTTAACTGCTTGCTGACTGCCAGCTGCACATATACTGTGGCAGACTGGCTCGGCTGCGAGAACCGCGCTCGCACCCCTATTAGGCAGCAGGGAAGTCGATCCACAGGGGCCGGCGGCCGCGATTGCTCCCCGTGGAGAGAGAAGGACAGTCTGCTGTTGTTCTCTCTGGAATGGACACAGGGCGCCTGTGATCCTCCCATTTAGGACCACAGGTCTCTGTGTTGATTCCACAAGCCCATCCCCCTCACAGTTAGTAAACACCCCATAGGCTCACACTTAACTCTTTGATCGCCCTGAGTTAACCCCTTGCCTGCCAGTGTCATTAGTACAGTAACAGTTCATATTTTTAGCACTGATTACTGTAGTAATGTCACTGGTCCCACCAAAAGTGTCAAAAATGTCAATTAGGGGTCCGTTCTGTCAGCCGCAATCCCGCTAAAAGCCGCAGATCGCTGCCATTACTAGTAAAAAAAATTAATAAAAATGACATAAATCTTTCCCCTAGTTTGTAGAAGCAATAACTTTTGCTCAAACCAATCATAAATACTCTTATTGGGATTCTTTTACCAAAAATATGTACCAGAATACAAATTGACCTAAGAGGATGAAAAAATTAGATTTTTAATTTTTTTATTTTGGGGAACGTTATATAGCAGAAAGTGAAAAATATATATTTTTTTCCAGAATTGTCTTTTTTTTTTTTGTTTATAGTGCAAAAAATAAAAATCGTACAGGTGATCAAATACCACCAAAATAAAGGTCTATTTGTAGGAAAAAAAGGACATACATTTTTTTAGGGTACAGTGTTGCACGACCGTGCAATTGTCCGTTAGAGTAACGCAGTGCCGAATCACAAAAAATGGCCTTGTCATTAAGGGGGCAAATCCTTCCAGTCCAGAACTAGTTAACAGCAGCGGGCGCCAATGGCACGCTGCTGTGTCTCCGCCAATCAGAACAGTCCTGGACGGGTGAGGCACTGGTGGACATCGCTGGAACGAGAGGGGGCTCAGGTATTAGAGGGGCTGCTGCACAGAGAAGGCTTTGTATTTTAATGCATAGAATGCATTAAAATAAAAAAAAAATTCTGACTTAACCACTTAATTTAACCATGTTTGTTATTTAAAAAAAAAAAAAAAGAGACTTTAGTAACAGTTTAATTCCTATGATTCGAAGACAATGAAGCCACTGGATAAACACTTCTGAGCACTTTCTGGAAGGTCAGCAATGACACCCGTGCACATTACCTCACTCCTTTCTAACACTACTGAGCTATAAGAAAATCAGAACAGGCTTTAGAAATGGATTCCTTTTGCCAATTCGCCCTATAAGAGACACATCACATCTTCTGCAGCCATGTAGGGACAGTCAGCACGAAGATCTACTTCCGCTTACAACCAGCAGCAGTCCAATCGCGACTTCCCTTGCGTGTGACGTAAAGTAGGCCATGGCGCAGGTCTGCTGCGCTATTGGTAGCTGCAGCAGCCATGGCTGATTGGTCATCAGAATTGAGGAGGGCGGGGTCGGCAGGAAAGCGTATTCCTGTTTGAGCTATCATGCAGCCTCCCTGCTTCCGGTGTGCGCTGGTCTAATCTGTTGTGCAGCGAGAGCCAATTGAAGAGTCCGGGCTGGAGCTCAGGTATGGCAGTTCGAGGTGGGAGCTGTGCCGGGATTTACTTTCCGCCCGTTGGTCCGGAGAGCTGTCACCGTTCTGCGTGGGGTGACACTTGTGTGGGGAGGTGACAGCTCTGTGCATAGATGTTAGAAGTGACAGTAAACACTGTGTGTACCGGAATACGATGGCATGGAATGGGCAGCTGTGTGTGTTCTATTCAATCCTTTTGTAGAAGAAATCAGGAGTCCTAGAGGCAGGCAGATCCTTATTTCCTTTCCCATTGTATTCCAATGCTGATACATTCCTGGATCTCAGATTGACAGGGACGTGCTGCAGTATTATCTGGTAGCCTTGGTTAGATCACACATTTCATTATAGATATAAGGTAAAACCAGCCAGGCCATGTGCTTTTAAAAACCCTGCTTGCATCCAACTTGTCTAGCTGAATTTTGTACGATTTCTGTTACCCCTTTGCTGCCCACATAAAACATATATGTGGCGGCAACAGGGTGTGCTTTAATGCCCATGTGTTACACATATGCACTGCTGGGCGCCCAATGTTTATGTGCTGAGAGTGCCCAGGCTGAGCTGTGAAAGCTCCTTGTCCTGTTAATGGGACTGGCTCTGATCATGAGACAGCCAATCACAGTGGCCTGGTGATCGCCTGATCAACCCCCCCCCCCCCCCCGCGCGCATTCAGACATTTTAAAGACTTGCTGGGGTGGGTGGAAAAGGGTTAAAATTGGTCCTACACTAAAGGATGAGATTGTAGACCTTAGGGGTCCTTTCACACGGGCTTTCCGCCCGGGGGACTTTGTTTTGCTCAGCGGGGATCGATCAGCCGATCCCCACTGAGCAGGCGGATGACAGGTTAGCCTCTGCTTACTTTGCAGAGACAGACCTGTCAGATCCCCGCTCTCCTCTGTGGGAGATCAGATGAAAACGGACCGCCTGCCCGTTTTCGTCTGATCCGATCCTCCAGACGAAAAGAAAATAGTGTTTCCTTCAGTCTGGATTTCATGGATCACATCGGATCGGATAGCAGCAGGTGTCAGCAGACATGTCACCACTGACATCCGCTGGCCCATAGGGGTGCATGGAGCATCTGATCAGGTAGGTCTACTTGAAAAACTGACAGGCGGACCTGATCGGAAAGCCCGTGTGAAAGGGGCCTAAAGTGATTGTAAAGGCAGAAGGTTTTTGTTTGTTTGGTTTTACCTTCAAGCAGAACTTTGTCTATAATAATTTGATAAAATAATGTTCTTTAGCAAGGCGCATACGTTGCTCAATAATAATTCTGCTACCAAAATTGGTGTGTGTTGTTAATGTTTTACATAGATAGATCTGAAAAAGCGGCCAACCTAAAGTGATCTAGCAGGACTTCATTTTCTGACTAAAGTTAAAGTGAAACTTTACTCTTAAAGCGGAGTTCCGGCCACAAAATCGATATTTTTTTTTTGTGCCCCTCCGCTAGTTAGACATCACCTGAAAAGGAATTGGATAGTTAGGTTTTTTTTTTTTTTTTTTACTCACCTTGTAATTGAAGATCGTAAATACTCACCTCAGAGTACTTCCTCCCTCAGCGCCGCGGCTCACCCGTCACTTCCTGTCTCGCGATGATTCCTGGGAGCTGAACGTCATCGCTCCCAGGAATCAATGCGACGGCACCGGCCCCGCTCGTCACTTCCAGGCGACGCCGCACCGGAAGTGACGAGAGGGGCCGGTGCAGGCGCATTCTGGGACAAGAAGACGCGGAAGAAGACACAGAAGAGGACCGCGCCGGCTTCAGCTGCCCACAAGAGAGATGGAAACGCTGTGGAAGAAATTTTATAAGTGAGTATTTCTTCTAAAAGGTAAGTGCGAACCGCGACAGATCAGAGGCTAGCCATTGTGGAATGTGCTAGCCCTGACTGTCCCGGGGGTATGTTTATTGAAAAATGACATCTGTGCCCGGAACTCCACTTTAACAACTTGATAAAAAATAATGTTCTTTAGCAAGAAACATACATTCCATAATAATAATTCTGCTACCAAAATGAATGTGTGTTGTAAATTGCCTCCAGCATTGCTCCAGTTTCTTCTTGCTGGAGGCTGCCATTTTGCTGAAGCCCAGAGCCCCTGAACAGCAGTAAATCATAAAGCGGAATTAAACCCATCGATTTTACTGGGTTTCAAAAAACAGTTACTTTCCTGGAATACTGGAAATGCTAATTGTCACATTTGCTTGTCCTTAAAGTGAAGTTCCACTCAAAATTGGAATTTCCGCTCATTTGCTTCCTCCCCCCTTCGGTGCCACATTTATCCCCTTTCAGGGGGGAAGGGGGAATAGGTACCCTGCCACCGAGCCAATCTGAACGCACAGCGAGCTTCGCGCATGCGCAGTAAGGAACCACCAATAAAGCGCAAGGCTTCACTGCGGGGTTCCCTTACCGGCAATGGCGGCAGGAGCACCCGACAGCCAATGGAAACATCGGCTGTGGTGCTGACATTGCTGCACTCCAGGTCAGGTAAGTGTCCTAATATTAAAAGTCAGCAGCTATAGTATGTGTAGCTGCTGACTTTTAATTTTTGAAGGGGGGGGGGGGGCAGGACTCCGCTTTATCCAAACTGTAAAACCATCAAATGGCTTGTCATGACTGATCACACGTGCAGCAACATGGCAGTTGAAGATCAAACAGTCAAACAGAAGCAGCTTCCTTGGCTGTAAAGGATAGGAGGCTTTAATTCCACTTTAAAATGTAAGTAAACCCTCCTTTCCTTTTCAGGAAGGGAAGATGCTATCTTGTCTTCTGTTTAATCTTCAACTGCCATGGTGCTGCACATGTGATCAGTTATGACACCAGCCATCAGATTTTTTGACAGCTTGGTTGAGAATGAGAACACAAACAGTGTGACAGTTACATTGCTTGCATTTGCCGTAAATGTTATTTTTTTATGAAACTGTTAAACTGACGGTTTTAGTTCCACTTTAAGGTTGTCGGCAGATGGAGCTCTACACAGCAGTGCTGCCTAAAAATGGAGAGCAACTGAGCATGTGCAGAGCAGGGTGAGGCAGTGTGTTACTGGATTTTAAACGTTACAGACACTTATTTTAAATGTTTTATATATCTGCAAAATGGGCCAGCATGAAGTGATCTAGCAGGAATTAATTAATTTAATTTTCTGACTAAAATTCCACTTTTATGGATTTTCTGCATTAAGGTAAAAAACCTTCTGTGTGCAGCTCCTCCTTATACTTGCCTGATCCTAAACTTTATCCAGTGCTGTGCACGAGAGCAGAAGCCCTTCTCTCCTAACTGGACATAGAGGCAGCAGTGAGAGCCATTGGCTCCTGCTGCTGTCAGTCACAGGCAGTGAGGGAGTGGGAGTGGTTGGGTTGTCAATAGACACGCATAGCCCAGCTTTAGGAGCGAACTCGCATGAGTGCTCCTTTAGCATGCAGCTTGCTATGGGGGCACTTGACAGGGGGAGGGGCCAGGATATGGTTATGTTTTTTATATGGTTTCTTCCTTTTGAATGCATAAATGAAATCAAGAACATAATCTAACCACAGGACATGATTAGTGTTCATTGGCCACTCCCGTTATTATGCAGACATTTCAACAGTCCTCAATTGCATGCTGATAACATTTTACGTTATTTAGGCTGTTAAAGGAAGCAATTTGCAGACTGCTCTCTTGCTTAAAGGCACACTTCACCTTACCAAAAAAAAAAACTGCCAATGCAGATAAGGGGTGTCTGTAGATAAAAACAAGCTGTGCAGCTTTGATCAAAGTTGAATAATACCCTTGCTATAGTTGTAAGCCATTTATATACTTCATGAAGCCTTACTGAAAAACTCCCAGAGATGGCATCTCCCAGTCCTGCCTTGTTGCTAAGAGACTGCCAGCTGTACCTGCCCACCTCCACTATTACAGGAGCAAGCTCTTTCTCTGGTTCAAACTCCGTCACATGCTTTCTTTGCCCTGGCACAGTAGATCTGAGCTCAGTGTTAGGCCTCTTTCACACGGAGCGGACCGTATTTCGATCCTCTACGGCACTTTTTTTTTTTTACGGACACGGATGACACTTGTGTCATCTGGTCCGTATGTCCGTATATCACCCCATCCGTTTGCAGATGATATATGGATATAATGTATGTCTATGGGATTGCGGATGTCACCGCTGACATCCGATTTTGCGTCCTTTCCGTTTTTTAAACGGAAGAAAAATAGAGTTCTGTTCCGTTCCAAAAAACAGAGCAGAACTGAAAGGAAGAAAATCGGATGTCAGCGTATGGTCATCCTCTGACATCTGCAATCCCATTGACTTACATTATGTCCGTATATCACCCGTAAACGGATGGGGTGATATACGGACATACGGAACACCCGTGTGAAAGAGGCCTTAGAGAGATCACTCCCGTGAAGGTGAACAGTAACATCCTAGCAACAGGACAGGATGGGGAGATGCAGTCTCTGGGAGTTATACAATCAGGCTTCATGGGGTACGTTAATGGCCTACACCTATAGCAATTTTCTTTTCAACTTTGGCCTGAGCTGCACAGTTTGTTTTTATCTACAGACGTCCATGATCTGCATCGGCAAGTGAACTGGGGAACTCTAGAAGAGGAACTTCACTCCCTGCCCTATCCCCCCCAGCCTCTCCAGAAAACACACAAAGCAATTCTAGCAGTGTTTTGTAAGGATCCACCACTCCACACCCAATTCCACACCGCTATTGGCATCTCTGACACTATTGGGAGCCCACTATGCCTCTTCTTGATTCTGGCAGCCAATCCCCAGACTCATCCAGCTTACCAATCATAAAGTGCCCACAACACCTCTCTGCCAATCCCTCTATTGGCTCCCAATCACCCAACAAATAAAATTCACACTTCACTGATCTCATCTCAGAATATCACTCTAGGAGTCCTATTTGCTTCTCTCAAGCCCACCTGCTCTCTAGCCCCCTTGTCACCTCCCAGGACTTCCCCAGAGTCTCCCCCTTCCTCTGGAACTCTCTACCCCAATTTGGCTGACTATCTCCTAGTCTGTCTGCTTTTAGGCTCTCCCTGAAAATGTATCTCTTTAGGGAAGCCTATCCCACTTCCATCTAATTAACTAAACTTTTACTTTCTCTATCAACTCATCCCTCACAGTTTTAAACTTTTGTATCACTTGGCCTTCCCTTTTAGATTGTAGGCTCTCACAAGCAGAGCCCTCTTGTGCCCAATTGTAATAAATTGAATTGTTGAACTGTACTGTCTTCCGTTAGTTTGTCAAGTGCTTTGCAAACTGTTGGCTCTATATAAATCCTGTATAAAAATAACAATAATTACAGGGCCGGCTGTATGAACCAGAAAGAGACAGCCGACTCCCTGATGATGCAGTGCATCTGCTGCAGAACAGTTGGTCTCAACCGTCAGACTGTGAGACCAGCGCCTGGTAAAATCTTCAAAAAATATTCCATTCCTCAAAAGAAAAAAAGTCTATATTCTCATAAGCAAAACTAATGATTGTATCATTGATCAGTTGCTGCCTGTGACAGGGTTGCAATTGTGACATGGGTCTTAACACACACAGGTAAAAGTGATGACACACATACACAAGAAAGAAGTCATCTCACATATGCAGAAATTGGGGAGGGGGTTGCCAGCAAACATACAGGGACATGAAGAATGAGGTTCAGCCATTCCCCCACTCAGTACAGTGACACACACAGACCTCCCTGCACAGCAACTCCCAAACCTCCACACTACACCACCTAAAGCAGGGGTAGGCAACCTTTCAGAGGTTGGGATCTTGAAACATTCACACACATAATACCTCCTGCGCTTAGAAAAATGGCCCCTCCAGATGGATATTCTTAGATCTTCATTACTTTTGAAAATGGGTAACTATGATCTTGCTGCCCTCAAGGACTTGGGGAAGTCTAATACTACAACTATACAAACACACAGAGGGCGCACCAACCTAGTGCATAATCCCCAGACAAATAATTTATTGTTTAAAAACACAGTAAGTATTATAATCACAAAAGTAACAGTGAAAAGTGCATCACAGATCTCAGTTCCATCCAATGCACCAACACGTATAAATAACAGTCACTGAAGACCTGTGGGCTGACGCATTTTGAGGAATTCCTCTTCAGAGTCAGGTGGCTCTGAAGAACCACTTACTTTTGTGAGTATAATACTTACCGTGTTTTTATACAATAAATTATTTGTCTCAGGATAATGCACTAGGTCAGTGCACCCTCTGCGTGTTTTGTATAGTTAAGAGGTTGGGGTATACCTGGACAACATGGAGAAAAGCAAAGATGGGGTGGATTATTAGGCAGCACCCTTAAAAAAAAAAACAAAGCTCCCAAAAAAAGACAACATGAAGAACATATAGTGTGTAGCAGTAGTGTCCACTGTCCCCTTCACATCACCCTCCCACTATAATATCCTCTGCTGCACCCCCCCCCCCTTCACTGCCCCCTTCATATCACCCACCCACTATAGTGTCCTCTGCCCCTCTTCCCCACAGTAATGTCCTGTACCCCCTCCCCCAATATTGTGTCCTCTGCCCCCTTCACATCACCCTCCCGCTATAATATCCTCTGCTGCACCCCCCCATAGCAGTGTCCACTGCCCTCTTCACATCACCCTCCCACTATAGTGTCCTCTGCCCCCCATGACTGTGTCCTCTGCCCCCTTCATATCACCCACCCACTATAGTGTCCTCTGCCCCTCTTCCCCCACAGTAGTGTCCTGTACCCCCCTCCCCCAATATTGTGTCCTCTGCCCCCTCCACATCACCCTCCCGCTGCAGTGCCCTCTGACCCCTCTGCTCACAGTAGTGTCCTGTACCCCCCCTCCAATGCAGTGTTCCCTGCCCCCTTCAGATCCCCCCTCACTGTTGTGTCCTCTGCCCCCCCCCGTAGTGTCCTCTGCCCCCCCCCCCCCACTGTAGTGTCCTTTGTCCCCTCCCCCCACAACCCAAGTGGTGTCCTGTACCCCCAAAACAGTGTCCTTTGGCTCCCTTCACATCACACCCCGCTCCTGCTGTGTCCTCTACCCCCCCCCCCCCCAACAAAGGCTCAGCAGTTGAAAAACACTGCTGCAGAATACCCCAAGGCCTCCTGGGATGTGTGACATGAGTATCATGTGAGGCTGCAGGCAACTAACTACATCATTCTCACCTTGGCAAGAATCCAGGAAGTTTGTTTGCGTGTTGTGTTTTTTTTTTTTTTTTTCAGTTTTGGATAGAGAAGAGGGATTAGAATATCTGGCATGCTTTTATTGCTGTCTGTGCCCCTGTTATCAAGCTTCACCCTCTCTGCATGTCATGTTTACCATTATAACCTGAAATTGAAACTAAAAAAAAAAGACAAAAATGTTTGTGTTGTCCTCAGAACAGAAATAGAGGTGGAATCCTCCAATGGAGATTTTAGTTCTCCTTACCCTGGAGACTTTAGAAAGATTTCTTCCCACTTCCTGTTTTGGTTGTGAGACAGGAAGTGAATGGAAATCTCCCCAATGGGGTATAGATGGCAAAAATAAAACTGACAGGGATTATAAACTTCCCTTACTCTATCCAAAATGTAAAATACGTTTTTTGTCCTCTTTAACCACTTACCGACCGCCCGCCGTCGATTTACGTCGGTCCTTTGATGCTAAATACCAGGGTTATGGCAGCAGATAGCTGCCATAACCCTGGTATTTTTTTCAACGGCGGGCGATCGGCTTTTAAATAAGGGTGGTGAAAGTGGCATATTCGCCGCGGGGTCACCCTTACGGTGCGGCAGAAGAGAAGAAGAGGTGACCCCCCCCCCCCCTCTCCCACTGCGTCCTGCCGGCAGTGGGGAAAAAGATCCGGTCCCGGATCCTCAGAGACAGGAAGTCGAGTGAGGGCTAGATGGCCCTCACTCGACTCTTATGGTCTTGGAGGACCGGAGCGATGTCAAATGTCGTTGCCTAGCAACCGGTTTAGAGGGCCGATTTTTTTTTTTTTTTTTTTTTTTTTTTTTTTTTTTTTTTGAAGCGCCCTGTCCCCATTAGCTCACACGCAGAAGCAAACTCATACGCCCACATATGTAAACGGTGTTCAAACCACACATGTGAGGTATCGCCACGATCGTTAGAGCGTAAGCAATAATTTGAGAGCTAGACCTCATCTGTAACTCTAAGCTGGTAACCTGTAAAAAATTTTTAATGTGTCGCCTATGGGGATTTTTAGTACCAATGTTTGTCGCCATCCCGCGAGCGTGCACAATTTTGAAGCATGACATGTTGGGTATCTATTTACTCGGCGTAAAATTATTATCTTTCACATTATAGAAAAGAATTGGGCTAACTTTACTGTTTTCTTATTATTTTTTTATTAAAAAAAGTGAATTTTTTCCAGACCGCTGCGCAAATACGGTGTAATAAAAATATTGCAACGATCTCTATTTGATTCTGTAGGGTATAATATATAATGTTTGGGGGTTCTAAGTAGTTTTCTAGCAAAAAACAGATTTTAGCTTGTAAACACCAAGTGTCAAAAATAGGCCCAGTCTTAAATTGGTTAAAAAAAAAAAAAAGTCAGATTGTGAGAGAAAAGGGGAGTAGGAGTGAAATGGGTGGGGAGGGTGAAGGTTCCCATATCTATCCGAAAACAGTTCTTTAATGTGGTGGTTGCACTTCTCCACTGTATCTATAAAAAGAATGATGGTTTTCACATAGGCTGAACTTCAGCAAGTCTTCCTGTCTTCATCTCCTTTACTTGGTGGATTGATGAGACTATTCATTTTACACAATACAGATGCGTTTCTTTATGGTGCCTTTTCAGCTCACAGGACGTGACAAGGAAACTCCATTTGTGGCAAGATCAACAGGCATTTTCTGTACTTGATGAAAATGTTCTCAGCTTGAAAATAAGAAAACTATTGCAACCACCACATCTAAGAGTCCATTCCCATCAGTGCGATCCACGTTCTGCAGATAGGGCAGCTCACTCATTTCAATGGGCTGCCCAACCCGCAGAAACGTGGGTTAAGAAATTCCGGATCCCTTGCATGACTGAGTAATTCTCATTCAAAGTGTGAGAGCACTGAAAGCTGTAAATTGGCCTGTGTGGGAAGGGGATGAAAGTGCCTAGTATTGAGGTGGTTAAAATTGCATGGTGCAGTGGCACCAAGTGGTTTCGCGTATGAAAATACAGGTGTTTTCCCAATTCATGGGGTGCCGTAAGGAATGCTAAATACATGCTAAAGAGCAGTGAATTTTGCCTGCAGGTCGGGAACGCGTGTGATTTTTGCGAGCATTCCCAACCCGCACAAGGTGTAAACCTAGCCTAAGGTCTGGCCAGCTGCAATATCATCTTTAAAATTTTGTAGACATCACTGCTTCAGGAAAACGAATGCTGGCCCTACAATATGCAAAAAAATGTTCAAACTCCTTTTCTAAAAACGAACACTCGGCCGTGAGAGCAAACGATTATGCCATCATGTAATGACCGATAAATCACATATACCTAGTGCAAACAGTTTGAACGAGAAACACATTAAAGCGGAGTTTCACTCAAAAGTGGAACTTCCGCTTTAAGTGATCCTGACCCCCCGACGTGCCATATTTGGCATTTTTGGGGGGGGGGGGAGTGGGTACCTAGATTTGACAGGTACCCGCTCCCACTTCTGCTCGGGCTAGATGACTTGGGCGGCAGTTCTCCTGCCGATCCTACCCTGCAATCTTCTGGGACACGTCAGAGGTCCCAGAAGATTGCCTGTCCATTCAGCACGCGCAGCACGACTCCCGCATGCACAGTGCGCATCCAGCTGTGAAGCCGCAAGCTGTCACAGCTGGGTGCCCAGAGATGCTGGCGCCGCGGGGAGAAGACGGAGAGAACCGAGGCTCCCCCAGGCCGCATCGCTGGGACAGGCGAGTGTGTGTTTATTAAAAGTCAGCAGCTACACTTTTAACCTTTCAATTTATCATTCGTTCGGCATAAAATTTCCAAACTTGTCCTTCCTTTTTTCGGCTCAAAAAACATCACAACCGATTTGTGCCCATTAACTGGCCGAAAAACCGAAGAACTGTCCAAATGACAAAATTTCGGCCGATTTTTCATAGTGTATGGTCAGCATTAGATGTTTGCTGTGAGTATGAAGGTGTATTGTTACAATTTATTTACCATATTGTTACACATTTTACTAGTAGCTACATCACAGCATGCAATACAAAACGGTGATTACTGTTATTCATTCAATACCAGGCAGATTTAAACCCATAGTAAAGTCTGTAAAAAAGAAGAGAAAAAAAGCTGCAAGTTAAGGGTCCGATGTGCTAGTATACACCACATTATGAAGGACTTAAAACTTAAAAGAAACATTTAAAACAAAGCCCTCTAGCGACCTGCATTTACCACTGGCAGGGCTTCCAGCTTCACCCATTCTTCCTTCCAGGTTTGCAGACTCTGGCCGTTTGAATGGCCCGAGCCACAATGATGTCACTCCTCCACATGCACAGAAGCCTCCGTCACAGCACCGTACTTTCAGAGCGCAGTCCGCATGTGCCAGTGATGTCGCCGGCTGCAGAAATAGCAAATATCTCCTAAACGTGTGTTTTGGAAATATTCGTTGTACCCAGTGGCGGCCGGTGCATAGGGGGCGCCAGGGCGCCGCCCCCCCTAAAAAAAGAAAAAAAAATTACCAAACGAGCAATAAAGTTTGCAAAAAAAAAAATTGCATTCGCCGCCGCCGGCCTATGTGGAGGCTGGGGGGTGGGGGGGTGGGGGTGGAGTTACGACCCAGAAGAGGTGCCGATTGGCTGCCTTCTGGGGGCGTAACCTGGGCGCAAGGCACAGCGCTTGGACACCCCCCACTTCGTGGATTCCTGGCTGTGACTGGTCCAGCCTCCAGCCTGGACCAATCATCATCCAGGACATCCGACGCTGACCCCGCTGACGTCACTCGCGTGCGTCATTCTCACCAGTGGACCGGACCCGGACGGACGATGGAGTCGGGTGGACGCCGGACGGGAGTGACGGCGGCACCGGAGAGGAGAAGACCAACAGCATCGGATCCAGACGAACGGACCAGTCACCTCACCAGGCCGCAGCTCGAGGAGCGGAGGTCATCTGGAACTGGAAGAAGAGAAGAACCACCAGGCAGTCGAGTCTCAGTCATCACCACCGGTAAGTGAGTCCTCGTGGTCCTCCTGTCCTGTCAGTCCTCCTCTCCTCCACTCCAGTGAGTCTTCTCCTCACTCACTGTGGACATAGGTTAGGGAAAACTCAAGGAGAAATGAACAGACATGTGGTGAAAAAAATTGGCCTACCAAAATCGGGGTTCCTTTTGGGGTACAATGCTGTGGCACTCTGCAATCATTGGGGTACAATGCTGTGGCACTCTGCAATCTTTGGGGTACAATGCTGTGGCACTCTGCAATCATTGGGGTACAATGCTGTGGCACTGCAATCATTGGGGTACAATGCTGTGGCACTCTGCAATCATTGGGGTACAATTCTGTGGCACTCTGCAATCATTGGGGTACAATGCTGTGGCACTCTGCAATCATTGGGGAACAATGCTGTGGCACTCTGCAATCATTGGGGTACAATGCTGTGGCACTCTGCAATCATTGGGGTACAATTCTGTGGCACTCTGCAATCATTGGGGTACAATGCTGTGGCACTCTGCAATCATTGGGGTACAATGCTGTGGCACTTTGCAATCATTGGGGACAATGCTGTGGCGCTCTGCAGTGATTGGGGACAATGCTGTGGCGCTCTGCAGTGATTGGGGACAATGCTGTGGCGCTCTGCAGTGATTGGGGACAATGCTGTGGCGCTCTGCAGTGATTGGGGACAATGCTGTGGCACTCTGCATTGAAAGGGGCTGGCACGCTGAACTCTGCATTGATGGGGGCACGGAACAGTGTTCATTGCATTGAAGGGGGTCACAGCACAGTGTCTATTGCATTGAAGGGGGCACAGCACAGTGTTTATTGTATTGAAGGGGGCACGCACGCTGATCTCTGCATTAAAGGGGGCACGCACGCTGGTCTCTGCATTGAAAGGGGGCATGTACGCTAGTCTCTGCATTGAAAGGGGGCATATACCATCTCCTGTACCATGACCTGTGCCATGCCTATACCATATCTGTGCCATGCCTATACCATATCTGTGCCATGCCTGTACCATCACCTATGCCATGCCTATACCATCACCTGTGCCATGCCTGTACCATGACTTCAAAGTCACACAATTTTTTACTGCGTTTTTTGGCGCGAAGCAATACCTATTACATTTTTCTTTTTGCGCCCCCCCCAAAAATTTTGAGCACCAGCCGCCACTGGTTGTACCTACAGGTAAGCTTTATTATGAGCTTGCCTGTAAGTACACGTTACCAAGCAATGTTTACTACTGCTTGAGAAAAATAAAAATCCTTTTTTTAGGCCTCATTCACATGAACGTACTATTAGTAAACGCATACAGAGAACCATGTTTATGCACAGAATGCAGAGGAGGTCCATGCAGTCATGTGTGGCCAGACTGTTAAAATCAATATTCGAAAAGAGATGTCAGCGCCCAATAGGAATATCAGCAGCATGCAATAAGTGTCAATATACTAACACTAATGTAAATATAGAAAGGAAATTGCAGCGCTGTAAGCAAAAATTGATGAATCTCAAATCATGTGTTCATCATCCAATCCAAAAAAAAAACCAACACCTTTTGTATTGATTTCGATTGGATGATGAACACATGATTTGAGATTTATCAATTTTTGCTTCTAGCTCTGCAATTTCCTTTCTATATGTTAAAATCAAAGCCAAGCAGATGGGAGCATGGATCTTTCTGTATCTCTGTGTGCCTCCCTGGGTGTATGTCCATGTGGGATGGATTCATGATTCAGAATGCAGTCTGTCTGTGTTCTGAGTTGTGCATAGGTCTCACACCCCAGGTTTGTAGGCTTCCACTGTGAAGAGAGACTTCTGCAGTTAATCCATTTGCTGGCTTCAAAATAATTTTGAACATATTTTTGAATGCACTAAGAGAAAAGCCTATTATATTATAGCAAATAGTAATATCCGACAAGCATTTTTCATGTGTCTCTTGACAGTTAGGTGGCTGCACAGCTTCCTTCGGTTTATTTTCCTTATATTGAGACTGTGTCAGTGTAGCACATGGGTGCTCAACCTGTGACCCTCCAGCTGTTGCGAAACTACAAGTCCCATCATGCCTCTGCCTTTGGTAGTCATGCTTGTAACTGCCAGCAACTTGCAATAATACCTCATGGTATTTGTAGTTCCGCAACAGCTTGAGGGCCACAGGTTGAGCACCCCTGGAGCAGGTAGTTGGTTTGTTATGTCATCCACAGCAGAGAAGAATATTCTCCATCTGTGTGCATCTGGCGGCAGCTGCTGTCAATAATGGGCAGAGGGCATGGCACCTATACAGAGGGCTGTTGGGCAGGTGGTCACTGCACTACATCATAGTGTTTGTTCTCCAGGTAGCTGATGGCAATCCAGGGGCAGGGAATGTGGAGCTTTTAGGGGGCAGGCAGTGTATTCCAGCACAGAGCGGGTCTGTATGCGCCTGTATCGAAGACGGGTGGTGGGATCCATTGTCATCCATGGGGGGCGGGGAGTTGCAGACTATGGCAGTTACATCCCATATGGAAGAAAAATATATTTCTAATATATTTAGGGAAAAAATGTTAGAAATATATTGAATATGGCCAAAATTGTAGCATTTCAAATATATTTCCAATATATTTGGGAAAAATAAATTAAAAATGTTTTTTCTTCCATGTGGGAGGAACCCTTTGCTTGGGCATGGCATCCTGTAACCCCAAGAATAAAGACGTGGTATGCAAAGCGACCATGCTACGAGCATGGATCTGCTTCCATACCTGGTGTAGTCAGTTTGCAATAGAGAATAAGGATGGCTGGCAGGATCAAGGTATTTCTCAGTAAACTAAGGCTACATTTAAAAACATCTGCATTAACATTGAGACACATGTATGAAATCATACACTTTGACAAGTAAGCTTTAGGCCTACACAGCCAGCCTGCTCAAGATTTCATCAATGTGTGGTTTGCTGTAGTTCACCAGTCCAACTCTGTTGCTTCACCTTCTACTTCCCTATATAGATAAACCCTTCTACCGCAGGCCATTGGCATCTCTCACATAAAGAAAGCTGATGTATTACATTTTTCACACAAAATTGTTTCTCACAGCCTTAAAAACGGGAAGTAACCTGGCTGACCTGAACAGTTTCACTTACTGTCAAGAATGTCTTTTTAAAGCCGCCCATGATTTTTTCCCAGTTTGTTACAGTATATCTGTCAATACCAGCTGGGGGCCCATTCTTACAAGCTCTTATGAATGGGCCTGCCAATGCACCAGAAGGGACCAAAAATTCCTCCTGCGCTAAGTTTGGTGAGTGTGGCACACTGGCAAACTGGTTACAGGCCACAGTTCTAGGTTGTAGAGCCAAAAATCTGTTCAGTCATGGTTTTGGAAGGGCACAGTCCAGGTAGGATGTGAGAGTTTTTCAGGATATTACTTATTGATGGCAAGGGTTGAGTCACTGTGGCACGGGGACTAGAAAACCATTTAATTCTATCACTTCAATTGTAATTGCTATTTTTGCCAATATAGGAAAAGGAAAAGCTATGCAGTGAGGAGCAGAATGTGACGTCCTTTTCAGAAGCTGGAAAAATAGCCATCTACTGGTCAAAAGATTTCACATACTGGTTACAGAGCATAACATGTTCGCAATACTTTTGCTAAAATAAATGTGTAAAATAAACTGTTCACCACATAAAGACATTAAGAGCCGGTTCACACTGGGGCGACTTGTCAGGCGACCTGGTCGCCTGACAAGTCGCCTGCCATAGATTAGCACAGGACCCGTTCTAATAGGAGCGACACAAGTCACTCCGACTTAGAAAAAGGGTCCTGTACTACTTTGGGGCAACCTGGAGACGACTTGCATTGACTTCAATGATATGAAGTCCGTGCATGCCGCTCCGAGGTCGCGGTGCGAGCTGCGCACCGCGACTTCACAGGTCGCCCCGGCAAGTCGGGTCGCGCCTATGTGAACCGGCTCCTAAAGTGACACTAAACAATATCTTTATTGTAAAAAATAATCCATACTTATCTAGGACTTAATGTCCCTGTAATCTATTTTTTAATGAAAGTGCTTCTAATGGCGCTTTTCCACTGCATAGAACCGTACCGGCTCGGCACGCTTTTGTGCTTTTCCACTGCGGTACCGCATGGTATAGGGTCGGAACGGTTCGGTACGGTACGGTATAGGTTTGCTTTTCCACTGCATGGAACCGAACGGTACGGTACGGTACGGCTCTGAAAAAACAGTACCTACTCGATTGTGGTTCCAACAGGTACCAAACTGGTACCATATCCCACAATCCTTTGCATGCAGTCACTACTAGCCACTGATTGGTCAGAGAATCACACCCACCCGTTGTTATCCCACCCACTTAACTTTAGTACTACTTTAGTGGAAAAGCAAACCTATACCGTACCGTACCGAACCGTTCCGACCCTATACCATGCGGTACCGCAGTGGAAAAGCAAACAGGGCCAAGCAGGGCCGAGTAGAGCCGAGCCGGTACTAGCCGGTACTTGCAGTGGAAAAGTGCCATAAGGGTCCTTTCACACGGGGCGGACCTGTTTTTGATCCACTCCAGCACTTTTTTTTTTTTTTTTATGGACACGGGTGACACTTGTGTAATCCGGTCCGTATGTCCGTTTTATCATCCCATCCGTTTGCTGATGATAAACGGAGATAATGCATGTCAATGGGATTGCGGATGTATATGTATGTGTGTGTATATATATCTCAAACCTTAATACCATAAATAATAACATGCTATTAGATTTTTACTCCTGGAGTATAAAAGGAGTTTGGCAATTCTAGAGAAATGCTTAAATAATTCATTACAATTTAACTAAACCCATTTGATTTTAGTTGACTAAAATATGACTAAAACAATTTAGATGACTAAAATGGTCAAAAGACTATGACTAATACTAAATCGAAATTTGACGTCAAAATTAACACAGCTGGAGAAGCAAGGCAAGTATTAATCAGAATGTTTTTTTTTGTTTTAAACCTATGCTGGGGAACTGTCTGGTTTTGTCTTTATAAATCAAAGATACTCTTGTCAGTCTGCTGGAGTTTCCAAAGCCTTGGCTGCTTTGTTCTTTACTTCCCCCTTTTTGTTGTTGTTGTTGTGGTTACTGCTTCTGTGTCTAGGAAATAGGAAACAACCTAGTGCACAGTCTGCAATGTTGAACACAACTATAGTCGT
Organism: Pelophylax lessonae; assembly: GCF_965119305.1. Taxonomy (NCBI): domain Eukaryota; kingdom Metazoa; phylum Chordata; class Amphibia; order Anura; family Ranidae; genus Pelophylax; species Pelophylax lessonae. The sequence goes on from NC_138769.1 coordinate 295,634,021, forward strand.
CCTGCTGTGTTCCTTATCGTCTCCAACTTCCTCCTGCACCCCCCTCAACCCACACATGGTTCTAAGATGTCAGCTAAATGGTAACACCCTCATTTTGGTCTTTCTTCATAGATGGCTACATAAGTGTTAAAATGTGCTTTTTATTAGATATAGGGGGATTGTATGGTGTGTCTCAATTCTGGCTGAAGTTCTACAATTCAGATTCTTCCTGCATCTTGTAATGGACACATGTTAAAGTATTTGTTACCCCAACACTTCATATTCCTGATATGTGCATGCTGTACCATGTATTTGTATAAGGAAGTATCCTGTTCTCTTTGTATTGCTTCCTTTATGTGAAATCTCTGGTGTTTCTGCCAGTACCTCTGCTTTCCTAATAAAAACTGACCACACTAAGCAGAGGAGGACACCATGGCCAGTTCTCTAGCTATGCTGGGAACTCAGTGTGCTCTTCAATGATCATACTTGTCCTGACATGCCCCCCCCCCCCCGCTGCCAAGCCATTCACTGGGAAGCTCAGTGTGCTGCTGCTTCACCCCCCTCCCTCAGCTCTTATGCAGCTGAGAACAGAGGGAATGTGATCACTTATAAAAAGGTATTTATAACAGTTTGTTTACTTATACGAAAATGTTTTTCATTTCTATTTAAACGGAATGGGTTGTTTTTTACAAGGTGATCGTTTACAATCACTTTAAGTCTATGTTCAAGTTGCATAGTTAGTCTGGTTGAAAAAAAAAAGACCTAAGTCCATCTAGTTCAACCAATAAAAGAGAAAAAACAAAAACACACATGCTTCCATTTACATCCTTTTACCTCAGCTTCGTCAAGTTTAGGTCCCACAAAATGGGGAAAAGGACGCAAACCTTTTCAGACCTAGATGGACTAGGTAGTTGGATGTAAACACGTCTGTTTACATCCGCCCATAGACTGTACTTGAGCGTCCGTTTAGATCCGCTTGTAAAACTGACAAGCAGATCTGATCGAAACGTTTATCTGTAAGGCCCCTGGCAGTGTATTTTTATATTTTTTAATACCATATGATATGGTTGAATGGGCAGCATTTGTCTGACGTGCTTTTTATAAAACATGGTATATTTTGGAAATTTCTAGCAACTGAGTTTAATAATTGAGGCATGCATTTTTCCAAACTTGCTTAACACAGGTAATGGTAATGTTTTTCTCAGTGTTCTTGAACTGTATAAAAGGCTTCTGGTCTCACCAAAGCCAACTGGGTACAAAATGGCATCTTTTCACATTTGTTTTGAGCACTGGGACAGCTTGGCAGCGGACAGGGACCATGCCTGCAAGGATGATGCAAAGGAAATGGCCAAGCACCTCTTTTGAGCTCATCGTGGCCATTGTTATTATGTCTAGTACTCAGAATTTTTGCTGTTATTTTTTTTCACTTTCCTACGAAAAGCTAACCCCTTTGATTGCAAAAGGCATTTTCCCTTCGCTAGTTGCTTCTCCATAGGTTGGTGGTGATGTGCATCTTATCGTACCGTCTGTTTTAAAAAAGGTTTTAGCTTCTACGTACCTGCCTATGTGTGCAGTTTTTTTTGTATGTGAAGGATATGATACTGTAGAATTGCTTCTCGGCCTTTTGGCTAAGATCAAGTGTAGTATCTGTTCTTGTCAGTTTGGAGGGAGCGAGAAAGCTGGTGTTTGTCCTGCGCCAATTTAGTACTGCTCCTGGATGTAATTGGTAAAGGAATGGGAATGGTGATGGTGGTGGGAGGGCCTTTTCCTCCTGGGTTGAATCTGGCCTTGAAAAAGGCTTGTCCCCGGTCGAAGGCAGGCTCTCCCTAAGCTGTCTAAATTCTGATGCCTCCTGGTAGGGATGGGGCTGCACTGGTCTGGCCAAAGGCCGGGACCCGGAAAAAGCCCATGGTGTACGTGCCCCTGGGGTGGCAGCCTAGGGGTCCCTTAATTTTCACAGGTGGGGGCATCTCATCTTGAGTTTTTTTGGCACTTTGGTCACTACACCTACACACTTTTTTCGCACCTGCCTCTAGGGACGGGCCTTTTGGCCGGGACCAGAGGAATTTTTTATTCCTGGCCGATGGGCCTGTGAAGGTCTCGCACCTTGACACTAAGCACTTCTCCACTTCCCTTTCCCCACTTTTTTTTTTTCTTTGTGTGTTTGCTTTGTAGTTTGTCACTCTGCACTTTTTCACATGATTAGTAGGGTGTGGGTCCATGGGCCTGCCTTGAACGTCTTGGGAGGGGATGGATATGGCCTTCTGGCTTAGTTCGCCCTCTCTCATGGGGTCTCCCTTTGGGGGAGCCCCACCTAGTACTTGGGGTGGGCTGTTTCGGCAGTCCTCCCGGAGAACGGGGTTTGCCTGGTTTCGAACAGGAAAACCAGTGAGTACCTCAGTCTCTGTCAGGAGTTTTGTGCCCCGGGGGATCAAGGTAAGGGTCGGTCCTCTTCGGAGGTGGACCATTCGCACACCCTGTACACTTTTTTTGTGTCTCGCGTTTGCGTGTGTGCACTTTTGTATGCACCGGGTGTTAGTCTGAGTGTGTTCATACACAACGGCTTTAAAAAAAAAAATAAAAATATGATACTGTAGAACATTTGTAATACTGGAGGTGCCTATGCAATGTGGCCACTGATTCTAAAAATCATAGACCTTATGCAAGCTCTGGCACCCTGATTCTACCTGAAGTAGAATATCTTGCTCCAGGTTGACCATAAATTTGCTTTTTGGCCAACACAAAGGCCACACAACCATCCTTCTCTGATGTCACCATTGTCTAGGAAGTTCTTGCTTCCTGTTTACCATTCATCACTACCACATACTCAGACGTCAAACACACTACTAAAATACTGATAGTAGGTCTAGTATTTCTGAAAGTAGAGAATAGTGCTTCTTCTAAGCTATAATTTCCCAGGATTGAAATGGATGAGACAGAGGATCGAGTGGAACTCTGACTTAAAGTCACAGTCTCAGATTTCACCTCTTGCTGAGACTGCAAATACATATAGGCCATTCAGCCAACAGTGTCAGCTGTTTAGCTGCTAATACTTTTCCACTGGATTGGGAATTGCAGTACCTACTTGTTGCAGGCATATTAATATCGGAGAGTGCTGGAAAAAGCAAAGTTTTCAGAGAGACCATATTGTCATATAGATATATGGTGCTTTCTGGTGTGTTGTAAAAAAAAAAAAAAACGAAATAAAATCTGACAAGCTGCATATTGAATACACTGTTGTGGGAAGCACACAGCCACAGCTGCAAAATCTCCAGGCTGGGCTGCTGCTGCTTGTGCGCATGCATACAATTCCATTCATTCCGTCATTTAGGCTTGGTTCATATTACTGCCATGCACTTTTGATGCGATTTTCAGTGCGATTATGTCTTGTGACTTTCATGCAACTTTGGATGTGGTTAGCATATTCTGTTCATTGTTTTGAATGGGCACCATTGAAAATAATGCAATTTCCCTTGTCATGTGATTCTGTGTGACTTAAGTCGCATCAGAAATTGCACCAATGTGAACCACCACTTGCTCGTCCCAACAGTCCTAGCTATGTGGGGTCTGGCAGGAGGTTGGACAAAAATCGGTATAAGAGGATTGACATACAAAAGTAGGCCCACTCTATTGAGAATTGTATTTTACCTCTAATTCTGACAGGGTGTTTTACAATGGTAACCATAACTTTTATGGTTTTAATCCTTTTTTTTTTTTCTTTTCTCAACCGAAAAAATAAATAACCTAAAAAGCTTCACGGCAAACACGGCTTCCTTGCAGCATTTAAGTACTCCGTTCGAATCCCATTCAGGACACTATCTGCAGGGAGTTTGCATGTTCTTCCTTTACTTTGGTGGGTTTCCTCTGGGTGCTTTTGATTTTCTCCCACTTTCCAAAGACATGCGGATAGGTTAATTGGCCTAATGCCTCGTACACACGCATCGATTATTGGCCGGGAATTTTCGGCTAACGTCCGATTGGCCAATTTTCGGCTTGTTAGTATGATGCTTTCGACAACCGTCTCCGACTTTTCGGCCGAAAAAAATCTGGTGTGCAGGCTATAAAATTTTTGTTGGCCGTCAACACAACGGCCGATTTTTTTCGTCAGTCAGTACAGATTTCGGCAGACAAAAATCTGATGAGCAAGACTGGGCATGCTCAGAGAAGAAAAAACACATGGAAAGTAAACCAGCACATGACATCACTTCTGAAGTAGATTTTTGTTGGCCGAGAAAATTTGTGTGCAGTCTAGGCACATTCCAACCAACAAAACACCACTCTGGACAAAAGACGGACGATCGGTCAGCCGATAATTGTTGCGTGTGTACGAGGCATTCGTTTGTGTGTGTGTGCACACACATGCATGTGAGATGAGGACCTTGGATTGTAAGCGTCTTACCGGGAATGTATGTAAAGCGCTGCAAAAATGGTTGCCATTATATAAATGCATAAAATAAAAATTGTTAGCTGGGATTAGGCTTTAATTTGTCATAATACTACATGTTCATCTAAAGGCACTAAGTACACACTATAGATGGGGCGTGGCCTGGATCGGCATGCGATAGGACGCATGTAGCTGGAACTCCGCCGGACTTTCATCCTTACCAGTAAATCCTGTCCCCCCGAATCCGCTATTAGGGCACCGCTGCTGGCTGGGTCGCCCCGCACCTCTGCAGTCATGTCCCCGCCAAAGAAGCCTTCTGAAGCGGCCGCCAAACTGGACAAGTTCCACCGCCAGGACAAGGAAGCTTCCCCTCAAGATGGTGCGAGCGCCCTTCAGGCTCTGGAGCGGCGGCGCGAGCAGATAATACGGCGGTCCTGGAGGCGATCTCGGCATGCCAGGCGACTCTCACCAGCAAGATTGATGAGGTTAAAGTTGATATCTCCCTCATCAGACAGGACATGCGGCAGCTGAGGGACAGGGTGTCAGAGGCTGAAACCAGACTTGGCAATGTGGAGGATGCCCCCCCCCCCCCTCCAGCACTCTGCCGACCATCTCCAGCAGCAGGTTACTCAGATTCTACAGAAACAAGACGATTTGGAAAACAGGCTGTGCCACTGTAACCTGAGATTCGTTGGCCTGCCGGAGGGTGTGGAGGGACCTGACCACGCCGCGTACCTGGAGCGGCTGCTCATCCAGACCTATGGCAGGGAGTCCCTGTCGCCACATTCGTGGTGGAGCGGGCACACCGACTGGTGGGTCGCCCGCCGCCCCCGGGGGCCCCACCGCGCACATTTATAGCGAAACTCCTCAACTACCGCGACAGAGACGCCATCTTGCGCCTGGCGAGGCTGAAAGGCAATATTCCCCTGGACAACGGGAGAGTGGCGGTGTTTCCGGACTTCTCGGCAGAGGTGCAGCGACGCCGCAAGGGATTCCTGGAGGCCAAGAAGAGGCTACGAATAAAACACATCAAATATGCCATGATGTACCCTGCTCGTCTCCGGGTGGAAGGTGAGGACCGCGTACACTTTTTTTTGAGGATCCTGAGGCGGTCATCTCCTGGTTGGAACGCCTGGAGGCCCGCGCTTAGCGACTGGGAGTCGCCTTCCCGCCTGGTTGATGCTTCCCTATGTTTTGCCTTGGATTGTCTCCTGTTTTGCTGAAGCCCTCTGTTGGAGGTCACCCTAGACCGGATCACCTTCCCCCTCCTTGCCTACCCCCTCTGTACCAGACCATCCAGACTGTGGACGCTCCTGAGCTACGGGACTCCTGGGATACAGAGGGGAGCTGCCATTTTTTTTCCCTACTTTGGACGGCCTTCCTTATTTGTTCCATGCTCGACTTCCTTTCAACAGGGGACTCAATTTGTCTCAGGTTCCGGCGGAGGACGCCGGGTTTCTTGATGACTTCTCCACCACCTGGGCTGCGTCCACAGCCCGTCCTGCCGCCCAGCGGTTTTTTGCCCCCTGCACCCAACTGGCTTGGGTGCCTGGTCCCCATGGAGTTGCTTTTCCCCCTTCTCTCCCTACTCCTTCACCCCGTTTTATCGGAGCTGGCGGCCCGCCTCTCTGGGACCTCCCCTGTGGAGCCCGGCGATGCGGATTGCGGACCCGACTGTTTCCCTCCCTTCAGTACCCAAGTCCATTGGGGACCTTTGTTTTTGTTTTGGGTTTTTCAGGGACTTTATGCCCGCACATGTTGGGGATGGTGCAGGGCGGGGTGGGGGGTTATTGTTTTCTTCATTATGTTTATTGTGCTGAGTTATATGCCTAATTTCTCATTACGTTTTCCATTGCTTGATGTATCAAAATGGTGTAGTGTTCCTATTGCTGCTACTTGTATGTCAGTACTGACAGATGTGTGTCTCCTGGGATCGGTGAGCTGTGTGGGGGGGTTTGGGACCCAGGAGCTACGGTGCCTTGATTTTCTGTATCAGTTTAGATGGCCACCTTGAAGTTGATGACCTGGAATGTCCGGGGTGTTCGCGACAAACTTAAACGTTCAGCCGTGTTTGCCTTCCTTAAAACTCAAAGGGTAGACATCCTTGTCCTTTTGGAGACTCACTTGGACGGCCAGATGCACCTTTCCCTGCGTAGACCCTGGATTGGTTGGTCATACCACTCTGCGTACACCTCCCACTCCAGGGGTGTGGCGATTTTAGTGGCCAAGACGGTGCACTTCCAGCTCCGGGGATCCCAGACGGACCCACAGGGCAGGTTCATTTTTTTGCGGGTACTGATTTATGGAGAGCCCTTTTTGCTTTTAGCCTTTTATGTCCCTCCCCCTTTCTCTATGACGATAATAGCGGCTGGTCTTACTTACATGTCCCAATTCCCTGGCATGCCGGCTATTTGGATGGGGGATTTTAATAATGTCTTAGACCCTTCTCTGGATCGATTGCAGCCCCTCCCCCAGGCCCCGCATCTGGTGACCAGCACTAGATTTGCTAGGTTGCTGGAGGCGGCGGGCCTGGTGGACTCGTGGCGGCTTATGTTTCCCCAACTGAGAGCTTACTCGTGCTTCTCCTCGACACACCATACCATGTCCCGAATTGACCTTATCCTGGTCTCCCGGGTTCTGTCACCGCGCCTGGTGGCGGTGGGGTTCTCCCCCCGGTCGCTGTCGGACCACAGTCCCTACTGGATGACGCTCAGGTTGGACCGCTGCAAACCGCGCCCGGCCTGGCGTCTTAACCCTATGTGGCTGTCCCTGATGCCTGAAGAGACCTCATTGGCCACCTGCTGGATCCAATTCTTCGCCAATAACGAGGGCACTGCCTCCCTGTTAGCGGTGTGGGAGGCGTTCAAGCTGCACGCCAGACTCTCTCTACAGACCCATATAAAACGATTCAAATCTGACTCGGTAGTGGCATACTCCTGTGCGGTGGCTGAGCAGCGAAGTGCTGAGGATGCGTATCTGGCGGACCCCTCGCAGGCGAATGCCTCCAGATTGGGGCTTCTGTCGCGGGCGGTCTCCCAGATAGAATATGAACGTGCCAGGTCAAAGTTGCTATTCCAAAAGCAGAGGATCTTTGAGCAGGGCGAGCGGGCGGGACGATTGCTTGCTTATCTGGTACATTGTGAGGACAGGCCCCCCGTGGTGATCACCCTGCGCTCCGACTCGGGCACTCCTGTTGCTGATTCGGAGGAGGTGACGGAGCGGTTCCGTCTCTTCTTCAGCCAATTGTACTCCTCTAGGGCCCCTGTGGAGGATGCGGCAATGCATGAGTTCTTGGACACGGTGGAATTCCCCTCACTGACGGAGGAACAGGTCCTGCTCTTAGAGGCCCCCCTCACGGAGGAGGAGGTTGCAGAGGCTATGTCCAGATTCCCCAGGTCGAAATCTCCGGGTACTGACGGTCTTCCCATAGAATTCTATGCCCATTATTCGGAAATTCTTGTCCCTAAATTTCTACAACTGTTCACTCACATGTTTGAGGAATTCACCCTGCCCCCCACCATGAGGGAGGCTATGATCGTGCTAATCCCTAAACCAGGAAAGGACCCTCAGTGCCCGGAATCTTATCGCCCTATCTCTCTCTTGCAGGTAGACATAAAGATACTTGCTAAGATCCTGTCCATCCGCCTGAACAAGGTGATCTTATCGCTTGTTCGCGAGGATCAGGCAGGATTTATGCCTGGTAGGAATACATCCTTTAATCTCCACAGGCTCTTTATGGGCCTCCAGGCCACACATGAGAATTGCGGGAAGAGAGTAGTGGTGACTCTGGACACGGCGAAGGCCTTTGACTCCGTTGAGTGGGGGTTTCTGTGGGAGTGTCTCCGGAGGTTTGGCTTCGGACCCAACTTTATCAAGTGGGTCAGGCTCCTGTATACTGCCCCGAATGCCAGGGTGTTGGCTAATGGGTGGCCCTCCGCGGGGTTTCCACTCGCTAGGGGGACCAGGCAGGGGTGCCCACTCTCTCCCCTGCTGTATGCCCTGGTGGCGGAGCCACTGTCTTATCGCCATCAGGGCCCACCCGGACATACACCGCCTTCGTGTGGGCCCCCTGGAGGAAAAAATCAGCATGTACGCTGACACCCTCCTGTATCTGGGGGACTCGGGGGACTCTCTCACTACGGCCCTTTCCCTCATAAATACGTACGGCACTTATTCCGGACTGCAAATTAACTGGGATAAATCCCAAGTTCTCCCTGTAGACCCCCCGAGCCCGGGGGGGGGGGGACCCCGGCGACGGGACCCCTGCAGCGTTTAGACAGTTTTAAATACCTCGGGGTTCGGGTCACGACATGCCCCCGAGACTATATCCGGGACAATATCCAGCCCCTCTACCCCCTGATTAAGGCCAAGACCCAGATCTGGTCCAGATTGCCACTGGGTGTAATGGGCAGGGTGAACTTGATCAAAATGGTGCTACTGCCAAAAATTCTGTATGTTCTCTGGCACTCCCTGATCTACCTCCCATTAAAATATTTTAAACAAATGGATTCTCTCCTGAAGACGTTTGTGTGGGGTAACAGTCGCCACAAGCTCTCCTGGCGTAAATTGCAGAACCCCACCAACCTCGGGGGCGTGGCGTTACCAGACTTTAACTCTTACTACTTAGCTGCCCAATTGTCCCACTTCTTCCACCTCGATAAAATAGACAGAACCCGTTTCCTTCTGCTGCTCTGCCCTATGTGTCATTCCGCCCTGGGTATGTTCCACCACCTCCTCTGGCTTTGCCCCCGAATTCAGGCCTATTGGCAGCAAGTAGTGGCCTTCCTGCATGATACCATGGGCTCCCCACTTCAGCTAGACCCTAGACAATGCTTGTTGGGTATCTACCCGGAGGATGTTATGGATAAGCCTACAAAAGTTTTCTTGCAGCACTCCCTCTTTGTAGCTAGGAAGTTGGTGGCCAGGCAATGGATGAGAGAGAACCCCCCGGGTTTCCCACAATGGTTGAAAGAGGTCAATTCCATTTTGCCGTATCATCGTATTATGTATAAAAATCGGGGCTGCCCCACGAAATATAATAAAATCTGGGACAGATGGATTCAGAATCCGGCTACTTGCGCCTAGTGGCTCCATTGTTACTGCTATTGCACGCATACCCTTCTACTTGCACCGTCATCTGTACTTCTCTCCCCTGTGACTGTTATCTATTTGTTTCCCCTCTATGTCAGTAATATATGCAATGTTTCATTGTACTTATGACTGCACTACTGTTGTAAAATTTTGTTTTTGTTACACAATAAACTCTCTGTTTTTGGAAAAAAAAAGTACACACTATAAGAAAATCAGGCGAACATTTTCATCCAAAGAATTTTCGTATAGTGTGTACTAGAGCTGCACAATTAATCGTTAAAAAATCGCGATCTCGATTCACCCCCCTGACTATCTTAAAACTGCAAAAACTGCATGTCCTCGATTCTAAGGCTCCATGTACACGGGACGTTGTTAAAAGTCCCTTTGAATGCTGGAATTTTTAGGACGTTTGAAACGTCCGTTCGGTCGCGTTTGTACCCGCGTTTAGCGGGCGTTTAGCAGCGTTTGCGGGCGTTTGCGTTTAGAAGCGTTCCTAGAGGTCAAAAAAATTATTCCCCTTTAAAATGGAAAAACTCGAACGCTAAACGCGGGTCATCGCGTTCGGACGCGTTCAGATGCGTTCGGACGCGTTTGTGCGTTTGAAACGCCGTGAAACACGCGTTCGAACGCAAATAATTGCGTTCTAAAAACAGTCCCTGAACGCAACTGCCTGCAAATGACTGTAAATGACCTGGTGTACATGGACAGATAAGATAAAATGTAGATGGGTTCAGGGGCTTCTGAAAAAAACGCCCAACTCTTCCTAAACGGCCATTTCCAGCGTCCCGTGTACATGGAGCCTTACTGAGCCGTTTCTGCTCACTCACAGCTGTAAAAAAAATAAAAAAGTCTTTGGCAAATGTTTATCAACATTGTTAAAGCTGCTAGATAAGTATAAACAAAATGCTTTACAATGTGTCTTTTCGTTCTTTAGATCAAAGGAATGAAGGGAGAGCAGTTCAACCTCTTAAAGTATTTTTTGCTAGAAAATTACTTAGAACCCCCAAACATAATATATATTTTTTTAGCAGAGACTCTAGAGAATAAAATGGCGATCATTGCAATCTTTTATGTCACACGGTATTTGTGCAGAAGTCTTTCAAACGCAGTTATTTGGGGAAAAAATACAAGTTAGCCCAATTGTTTTTTTATATAATGTAAAAGATGATGTTGCGCCGAGAATCGTGAGAGAATCGTGATCTTTAGTCTAAGCAAAAAAATCGTGATTCTCATTTTAGCTAGAATCGCGCAGCTCTAGTGTGTACACAACTTTCGACAGCCGATTCTGAATTTTCATACAAAATTTCTGGAAGAGACAAACTCCCAAATTTTTCTCGTACCGGAAAAAAACAAACCATCTTTGTTTAATGTGTACCGTTTCCGCACGATTTTTATACAAGAAAAATCAGAAAAGAAAGACTGCGCGTGATCAGAAACAACAAAAAAGCCTTTGTACGAGAATTTTTGTACAAATTTTCGTTCATCAGTTTGGATTTGCTGTGAAACAAGTAGGAAAATCAGACGATCGTTTGCCCGATTTTTCACCCCACTTAAGACTTTCCTGTCAACAGGGTGTCCATGCAGCTGTGTGATTTTACTGCAGAATGAAAAGTGTTGTCGCCTTGCTAAAGGAAGTGGGAAATCAAGAGATCATCTGGCAGAATCAACAAATAATGCAAGCAGGAATTGTGTACCCCTGCAGTTGTAGCGCACGTGTTGTGAAGGCATGTTGAGGATCTGTTTAAAAAAAATGGCACTACAGTGCACCAACATACATAGGGTGCATGTGTAAATAGCCCCTAAAAATATTTAAGACTTTCAAACAGTCTTCAGGGCTGCTTTAACGCCCAATTTTTAGCTGGGTTTTTTAACCACACCCGATCCTCTTGGAGCACCCCCTGCAAAAAAAAGAAAGACGTTAATACTTTTTTTTTTTATACATTCTATATTTATTGAATGTTCAAGTTACAGTATCTCACAAAAGTGAGTACACCCCCCACTTTTTTGTAAATATTTTATTATATCTTTTCATGTGACAACACTGAATAAATTACACTTTGCTACAATGTAAAGTAGTGAGTGTATAGCTTTATAACGGTGTAAATTTGCTGTCCCCTCAAAATAACTCAACACACAGACATTAATGTCTAAACCGCTGGCAACAAAAGCGAGTACACCCCTAAGTGACAATGACCAAATTGGGCCCAATTAGCCATTTTCCCTCCCCAATGTCATATGACTCATTAGTGTTACAAGGTCTCAGATGTGAATGGGGAGCAGAGGTGTTAAATTTGGTGTTATCGCTCTCACTCTCTCACTCACTCACTCACTCACTCACTGGAAGTTCAACATGGCACTTCATGGCAAAGAACTCTGAGGATCTGAAAAAAACAATTGTTGCTCTACATAAAGATGGCCTAGGGCAGTGATGGCGAACATTGGCACACCAGATGTTTTGGAACTACATTTCCCATGATGCTCAACTACACTGCAGAGTGCATGAGTATCATGGGAATTATAGTTCCAAAACATCTGGGGTTACAGAGACAATGAACTGAAAGGGATCATCCCAGTCATCCTTGTCCAGGTCAAGAAAATCGATCGTCCATCATTCCCTACACTTAGTCAAGCTTGCAGGAAGAGGTGCACGTACAGCCTGGTACAGTACAGAGTGGGTCTTAGAAATAAGTGCAGAGTATTCATACCTTTTCCACAGGGGTCTTTCTTGGGGTTCAGCGAAGTCACAAGTCTTCTGCTTATTTCACCGGAGGTGGGCAGATGCTAAATTCTGCTGAGAGCAGAGCAACGTTATAGCTTGTCCCCACTTTCTGCAGCATTCCTTCCATAAGGCCGAGGACAGAACTTTGATTCCCTGGGTCTATAGGAAGTGGGTTGAATAATGCAAAGTAGTGTTAAATCCAGAAGAGGAGTGGCTGCAGGAAGCCAGAGCAGTGAGAGTGTGATAGACAGTGAAAGAGATTGGATTAGTATAGCAGCCAGAGCTGTTTTTTATTTTTTACAAAGGAGCTGGAATTTTTCAATTTTAATCAAGACTTTGACTTTATTCGATTTTGTAATAGTCTGGAGCCTTAGAAGCTGCTGTTAAAGTAAGCCTGTACTTTATTTTAAACACAAGTCCTGCCTAAGAGAAGAACCATCAGTACTTAGAGCTCTTTAGTACTTCTGCCCTTGTTGTTTTAACTTTGGATAGTAAAGCATTTTTTTTCTGCCAGTAAATACCTTATACAGGCTACTTCCTCTTTCTTGCCTGGTCATTAGCCCTAGGCTAATGACATCATGCACATCTCTCTCTCTCTCTCTCTCTCACTCCCATGAGAGTTTGCCAGCAAGGGAGGTAGGAATGAGTCATAGGAGGGCCAATAAGAGCTGCAGAGCTGGATGGGGTGGAGATAACAGTAGACTGCAGAGATCCATGCGTATTCTTCAAGAGAGAAGAAATGTGCAGGCAAGCGGTGGTGTGAGTGTGTCTGTCTGTACATTAGGGCTGCAACTAACGATTAATTTGTCTGTCGACTAATCTATCGATTTATTTTTACGATTAGTCGACTAATCTAACGGATTATTTTATTTTATTTTTTTGCTAAATTGAGTGTTTTTTTGATTAGGTAATTAATCCTGTAATTAATACAGACCCCTCAGTAAGCCCACTCCCAGTACAGACCCCACAGTAAGCCCTCCCACCTGGTACAGACCACTTAGTAAGCCCCCCCCTCCCTCCGACACGTCGTGGCAGCCCTAGATCAAATACCACCAAAAGAAAGCTCTATTTGTGTCCAGATCCAGAAGTGGTTAATAGAATTTAAATAGAAATTAACAGGTGCACGAGATGGGCAGAATTTAAATCATTTCTTCCCAGTTAAAACTATAGAAATAAAACAAGAAAGTGCCCCAAAACAAAATACAGAAAGAGGAATTCGCACCCACATCCATATTCAAACAATGTAACAATCTCAGCTGTGTGATAAACAGCCAATCATGAGGGAAGCAGAAAACAGTAGGAATAAATGCAGCCAATGAGCGCACAGATTCAGTCACCCAGCCAATCGTGGAAACCTAGAAGGCTTGGCTATCCGGATTCCTGTGTTGGCAGCGCAGGCCACAACAGCCAATAAGGAAAGGGAGACAAGGAGCAGCAGCCAATCAGCTCAGCACTATCAGTAAACCGCTTCAAACTAAGTTTGTGGCGTTTCCTGTCAGTGTAAAGTTTGGTGTTCCCGGGTACCTGAAGTAGTAGACATGGCTCAGACAGAGCTGCCTAATGACTTCCTCCTTCCAGCCCGGTGGCAGAGCCGGGCACTCCATCCTCCACTTCTCCATCCAGCAGCGCTCACTGTCCTCCTACACCAGCATGTCCCACTCCTGCTGCCTCTCCACAGTCACAGCGCCACCTAGCAACGCCGTACCCCTCCGCACCCTGAGCTCCCAGCGGAGGTATACGCGCTCATATACACAGCCAGGGACAGCCGGTGATGCGGCCAGCTAGGGGGCGTGTGACGTCACGTGTTGATGCGTCAACGATTTTTCTTAGTCGACACGTCGTGGCAGCCCTACTGTACATATGTGTGCCTGTAAAAATGTTTCTGTAAATACACTGCTCAAAAAAATTAAAGGAACACTTTTTATTCAGAGTACAGCATCAAGTTAAACCCCTGGGATATTGATGTGGTCAGTTAAGTAGCGGAGGGGGGTAGGTAATCCGTTTCAGCTGCTTTTGGTGTTAATGAAATTAACAGGTGCACTAGATGGGCAACAATGAGACAACCCCCAAAACAGGAATGGTTTTACACCTGGAGGCCACTGAAATGTTTTTTCCCTACTCCGATTTTTTTTTTTTACTGTTTTTCACTAGTTTTGCATTTGGCTAGGGTCAGTGCCAATACTGGTAGCATGAGGCGATTAGGAATCGGGATGAAATCCTTGGACCCATTGTCAAACCCTAAGCTGGTGCAGTGGGTCCTGGTTTCCTCCTGGTGCATGCCCATGCCAGGCCCCATGTGGTGAAGAGTATGCAGCCAAGTCCCAGAGAATGAAGGAATTGATACCATTGAATGGCCCCCATGCTCGTCTGACCTAAATGTAATAGACCACTTCTGGGACATTATGCTTTAGTCCATCCGACGCCTCCAGGTTGCACCTCAGTCTATTCTGGAGCTCAGTGAAGCCCTGGTCCAAATCTGGGACGAAATACACCAGGACACCATCCATTGTCTCATTAGGAGCATGCCCCGATATCAGGCATGTATACAAGCACGTAGGGGCCATACAAACTACTGAGTACCATTTTTGAGTTGCTGCAGTGAAATTTCAGAAAAATGGACTAGCCTGCTGCATTATTTTTTTTACTTTGATTTTCTGGGTGTTTTTGAGTTCAGCCCTCTGTATATAGGTTGATAATTTTCATTTCCATCAAACGATGTGGCATCCTTTTCTGTCCTAACTCATTACTCATATATATATTGAGGGGCTTTTAAACTAGGTGATGGGGGAGGGTACAGATGTAGAATTAGCCAGCAGGGAGCAAGATTCAGAGGGCACAAATGGGGACATTGGTGGTAGGGTGTTAAGAGCTCCTAAATCCAAGGTGGGTATGGGGAAAAAATCACAAGAGCAGCCTAAAAACATCAAATAAGGATATGGTATGCATCTGGTCAAAATTACGAGGTTTGTATACCAATGGCAGAAGCCTGGCCAACAAGATGGGAGAGCTGGAGCTGCTGATGTTTGAGGAGGACTTTGATTTTGTGGGGATAACAGAGACTTGGTTCGACAACTCTCATGAATGGATGGCGACCATTCAGGGGTATTCCCTTTAACGCAGAGATAGAGAAGGTAAAAAAGGGGGAGGGGTATGTCTGTATATTAAGAACAGTGTACAGGTTAATATGAGGGATGATATTAATAATGGAGCTATGGACGAGGCAGAATCCCTATGGGTAGAATTTAAAAGGGAAGGCACTATAGAGAAGGTAATATTGGGGCGTATGCTATAGGCCCCCCAACCAGAGGGAGGAGGGGGAGGCGGACCTCTTTTTACAGATAGGATTGGTAGCAAGGATGGGGAATGTCATTATAATGGGGAACTTTAATTATCCAGATAAATAGACTGGGCAGAAGGAACCACGCATTCAGCCAAGGCTCGGCAATTCCTAAATGTTTTGCAGGACAATTTTATGGGTCAGATGGTGAACGCACCGACAAGAAACAATGTGGTCCTTGACCTACTGATTACCAACTATACAGACCTGCTCACGGATATAGAAATATGGGGCAACTTAGGAAACAGTGACCATAGGTCAATTAGTTTCAGTATTAATTATAGTAATAGGAAACACAAGGGTAATATAAGGACACTGAATTTCAAAAGAGCCAATTTCCCAAAACTGCGCTCTTTGCTAGAAAATATCAAATGGGATAGAACCCTGGGAACAAAGAACACACAGGAAAAATGGGAGTGCTTCAAGTGCATACTAAGCAAGGGGATTGGCCAGTGCATTCCAAGGGGAAATAAATTTAAAAGAGCAAAATTAAACCCTGGGTGGCTAAACTCCAACATAAAAATGCATATTAATACTAAAGAAAAGGCCTTCAAAAAACACAAGGCTGAGGGGTCATTGGCAGCATTCAAGCATTACAAAGAGTGTAATAAAAAAGATGTAAAGGCGAAATCAAGGCGGCTAAAATAGAACACGAGAGACATATAGCGTAAGAGAGTAAAAAGAACCTCAATAAATTCTTCAAGTATATAAACAGTAAGAAAGCGAGGCCAGAACTTATTGGCCCCATAAAAGACGACGAAGGAAATCTGGCCACAGAGAGAAGGCGAAAGTGTTAAATAATTTCTTCTCTTCAGTCTTCACAAAAGAATCGGGGGCTATACTAACCCAGCTTGTAATGCTAAACTTAATAACACACCTCAGGAAGTACCGCCATGGATAACAGAAGATAGACTTAGAAACAAACTAGAGAAACTTAATAAATAAATCACCGGGACCGGATGGCTTGCACCCGAGGGTTCTTACAGAGCTCAGCCAGGTGATTGCCAGAACATTATTCTTGATATTTGGATAGTCTACAGACGGGTATGGTGCCAGCTGATTGGAAAAAAGCCAACGTGGTACCAATATTTAAAAAAAGGGCCGAGATATATCCCGGGTAACTATAGGCCCGTCAGCCTAACATCAGTAGTCTGCAAGATTTAGGAGGGGATGTGAAGGGTCCACACACAAGCAGGGGCGTAACTACAGGGGTTGCAGGGGTTGCAATCGCTACCGGGCCCCATGCTCCAGGGGGCCCGGTAGCAAACCAGTGGGTGAACTTCCAGGATCTCAAAGGTCACACTTGTGACCGGGCACTGGCATTGCACCACTGTGGGGAGGCCCCAAGATTGCAGGAAGGGGGCCCACTGCAGAACTTGTGAAAGGATCCTGCTGCGGGGCCATGCAACGAGAGTAAAGAGCCCCAGGATCAGTGGGAAGAGCCCCGGGCTTGAAGGGAAGGGCCCCGGCCAGGGGTCTGGGGGGCCCTTCATGGTTTCTCTGCATCGGGGCCCTGAAGATTCTAGTTACGCCTCTGCACACAAGACTTTAGTAATGAAAACGGTATGATTAGTAGTAATCAGCATGGATTCATGAAAAATCGTTCTTGCCAATCCATTCTATTAACCTTCTACGATGAAGTGAGCTGCCACCTAGATAAAGGTAAGCCTGTGGATGTGGTGTATCTGGACTTTTCAAAGGCCTTTGACACTGTTCCCCACAAACTCTTACTGTACAAACTAAGGAATGTAGGTATGGACCATAGGGTGAGTACTTGGATAGAGAACTGGCTCCAGGGGAGAGTCCAGATGGTGGTGATTAATGGGGAGTACTCGGATTGGGTGGGTGTGGAAAGTGGGGTCCCCCAAGGTTCCTGGTGTCCTGGGACCAATCCTGTTTAATTTATTCATAAAAGCTCTAGAGGAGGGGATATCTAGTACAATCTCAGTATTTGCGGATGATACTAAACTAAGCATGCCAAAAAATGTAAAGTAATGCACTTGGGCATCAGAAACACGAAAGCAAGCTACTCACTAGGGGGGAAACCTCTGGGTGAATCTAAGATGGAAAAGGATCTGGGGGTACTGGTGGACAACGGGCTTTGCAGTGGCATGCAATGCAAAGCCAACAGAATAAATATAGGAAATGCTGCGCAATATGAAGTGCTTGGAAAACTTATAAAAAGCCAACAGAATACTGGCATATGTATAAAATAGGGAATTCACTGCAGAAATAAAGAGATTATTCTCCCACTCTACAAGACTCTGGTCTGGCCACATCTGGAGTATGCTGTCCAGTTCTGGGCACCGGTCCTCAGGAAGGATGTGCTGGAACTGGAGAGAGTCCAGAGAAGGGCAACAAAATAATTAGAGGAATGGAGGGCATCAGCTATGAGGAAAGACTACTAGCACTGAACTTTTCTCTCTGGAGAAGAGATACCAATGTACAAATGATACCAATGTACAAATACTGTACTGTTGACCCTAGCATAAGGAACAAACTTTTTAGAGAAAGGGAATACAATAAGACACGTGGCCACTCACTAAAACTAGAGGGAAAGCGGTTTAACTTTAAATACGTAAGGGGTTCTTCACTGTCAGAGCAGTAAGGATCTGGAATTCGCTTCCACAAGCAGTCATATCAGCAGGGAGCATCGATGGTTTCAAAAAACTATTAGATGGGCACCTTAAAGACTGCAACATACAGGGGTACACAATGTACGGTTAACAGCAAACACACACATCATGGATTGAACTGGATTGACTTATGTCTTTTTTCAACCTCACAAACTATGTGTGTGTGTGTGTGTGTGTGTGTGTGTGTGTGTGTGTGTGTGTGTGTGTGTGTGTATATGTATGTATATATATATATATATTATTGTGTGTGTCTGTAAATCCAGGAAGGGAACAGGCAGCAGCTTCAGCTGGTGCATTTATACGGAGACTTGATTATCATCATTAGTCATTTAGGTCAACATTGGATCATTCAGAGATCCTCACTGAACTTCTGCAGAGAGTTTGCTGCACTGAAAGTAAAGGGGCTGAATAATTTTGCACGCCCAATTTTTCAGTTTTTTTATTTGTTAAAGTTTGAAATATCCAATAAATTTTGTTCCACTTCATGATTGTGTCCCGCTTGTTGTTGATTCTTCACAAAAAATTACAGTTTTATATTTATGTTTGAAGCCTGAAATGTGGCAAAAGGTCGCAAAGTTCAAGGGGGCCGAATTCTTTCGCAAGGCACTGTAATTATAATATCGCTTAATTTAATATAATACTTTCATTATATAGTTGATTATTCTACTTTTTTTTTTTTTTTATACTGTACTTTAAAAATGCCTCGTGTTTGCTTTGCCTGGTTTAGTTTCACCTAGCTACTGGTGCTTGACCTTCCTTAATTTCTTGGCTAACCTCCACCTAATGTCCTTACCCTATCCAATGAGAATGTCATTAAAGGCCACTGAGCCAATGGCATGCCAGTGGAATGTCAGTTTGTTGAGCTTAGAAATAAAGTCGTTGGGGCCTGATGATAAGGCAAGTTGAGGGGGGCACAGAAAAAACAACTTTGGGTAGTAAAGGTAGTGGCAGACATACTCCTGTCTTTGCTGTCAAGAAGGACTCTACTTATAATAACTTTAAACTTTACTTATTGTTCAACTGTTGAGCAAGATTTAGGACACCAAAGAAAAGATCTAGTAGAACTGCTAATGATGCACCAATCCAATATGTACTATTGTTTGCCCAGACATGATCTGATTGCAAAAGTCATCAGAAGAATCTGTGATCTCATCACTTATGTCAGAGTGTGAAGTATGCAGCACAACACTTTCCATAAGCCAGGGGCATTTTGAAATCCGGTGATGTGATGAAAAACAGTCACCAAAAGTTGTTAAATAATTTCACTCCTAAAACACTGTCTAGAGAATAAACTGGTAACTGTTTTAAGGAAAATACATGTTGTAATAGAAATGCCAGCTTATGTTTGTTCAACCTGAGGTATACTGACCATGCTGCCGCTTTGTTTAGCTCTACCAGGGCAGCTGGGATTTGAGGCATGCTGGCTTACTGATAGAAATTTCAAACAGACCACAGCCACCTGTCAAAAGAATAAAAGTCCGCTACAAAAGCTGTAGCTACTGACTTAAAAAAAAAAAAAAAAAAAAAAACAGCCACTCGCCTGTCCCAGGATCCAGCGGTGCACTCAGCCCAACCGCCTTCATCCTCTGTCCTCCCTTGGCGGTGTCAGCATTTTCACTATGGGCAACCCAGCTATGACAAAAAGAGTTATGGGTATATCAGCACTATGGTGCTGTATAAAACGTGCTTGTTATACGTATCAGTTATGCGAACCAAAAAAAGATTCTTTTTCACAGTTTTAATAATTTAAATAATTTTTTGAAGCTAAAGTGAAAGGTGTAATACCTCATGTGTTAATGACAGAAATGAAACTAGCTCTGCCTCCACATATAAATCACATATATAATGAGTAGTGCTATATAAAAATTGCCAGTGCGTAAATAAAGTCCAATAGTGCAAACAAAGTGTCAGTGCTAATGAATTCTTCTGGTGAAATCCAACGTGCCACTCCATGCTCCCATCCTGAAGTCCCCACTCACCAGCAGTAATATTAAAGCAGGCATGGAATACTTCCTTAGACAAAGCGTGTAGATATGACTCCTCTCCTGTCTTTCAATAATAGGGATCTCATTTCCTACTCCTGACCGGAAATAGCAGGGCCGCCATTTTAGTACACCCTACTATTTAATATTAAGGCTTTGGTTGTACTCTATGCTTCCTATTACTCTACCCTGCTCGTTTATGTACCTTTTAAAACCACTTTACCACTGGAGGATTTTGCTGTCTTACGTCTGGGCCACTTTTTGTGATTCGGCGCTGTGCGACTTTAACTGACAATTGCGTGGTCGTGCGACGCCGTACCCAAACGAAATTTACATCCTTGTTTTTTTTCCCCACAAAAAAAGGGAAGAAAAGGACATCAATTTCATTTGTTACAGCTTCGCACGACCGTGCAATTGTCCATTACATTCACGCAGTTTCCGAATTGCAAAATAGGGCCTGGTCTTTGAGCAGCCAAATCCTCCTTAAGTGGTTAAGCCTCATGCACACTAGAGGTTATCAAAACGTCAGTAGAAAGCTGTAGCTGTAGAAGGAGTTTTTCGTTTTTTTGCGGTAGCGTTCTGCGTTATTTAGCCTTTTCCAGCTGTAGCAGTCTTTAGCTTTCTCTTTTTTTTTTTTTTTAGCAAAACTATACTCCCACAAAAGCTTGTGGCTCAAAAACATTGATAAACTCCAAATAGCTGCTTTTTTTTGGGCGTTTTTCAGCGTTTTTAAGCTTTTATCAGAGTTATAGCATTTTTACAGCTGAAAAATTCCTCTTAAAACCCACTAGTTTTGGGTTTTTTTCAGCCACAAAATGCCCCTGCCAAAATCTGCTGTTAACAGCCTATGTGTGCATGGACACACAGGATAACATGCTGGGGAGTGTACGGACTGGAGGAAAAAAAACGTCTGACGCCAAAAACAGCCGCTGTAAAAATGTTCAGTGTGCATGAGGCCTTCAAATAAAATTTTGACAAGTACCCTGAAACTGAAAGCAACTCAGTTGACAAAAGAAAAAAAAAGCCACTTCTCAGAAGAGTTGCAATTCTCAGAAGTTATGCTGACAGTTACTCTGATCTTCACTCTGTTGCAGTGCTCTGCAAGGGCTTAGTAGTGTCATAGCAGCTTGTGTGTCGAACCTTTTGGCCGGTGTATCTCGACAAGAGAGTGGAAGTTGGAGTCACTGGTGGTGAGAGTGGTATTATTCTTTTACTGCTTTTATTTTTTCTTGCGAGTGTCACTTCAACAAATCACTGAAAAGTAGTGATCCTTGTGCCATGAGAAGTATCAGGATTATTGTTATTTACACAGGTTGAACTGGATGGACTATTGTATTTATTCAACCTAACTACTATGTTATTCTGATGGTTAAAGAAAATCTTGGATGTTTGCTATTTGAAAATCAAAGATCATTTTTAGCAATTTAAGATTGCAAAATAGCTTATATCAAGATTATATGCATTCTGTCATTTTTGACTAATACTAAGTAAGACTTTATATCTATAAACAGATAATTTTGCAGACAGAATTTTACACTCTTTTCTGTTTTTCCAGATTTCTCTTTGGATTGACACCACAATTTAAACTCCATGAGTACACAAAGGTCAAGGAGACGATGTGTGGAACTTCAGCCAGAACTTTCTTCGGGTTGTGAGCATACTCCCAGAACAATGTATGCTCTAAGCAAGTTTGTAGAAATGCCAACTCCACCACTGTCACGGCATCAGTTGAAGAGATTGGAGGAACATCGTTACAAAAGTTGTGGAAAATCATTGCTGGAGCCATTAATGCAGGGATTTTGGGAATGGTTGGTAGGAAAGGTTCCAACATGGATTGCACCAAACCTCATTACCATCATAGGACTTGCAGTCAATATCTTTACAACAGTAGTGCTAGCATGTTACTGCCCGACAGCAACAGAACAGGTAAAAAGTTATTTTCTTTTGTGAGAGGTCTGTTTTATGTTTTCTTTTCTACAATCGAAAATGCTTCCATTGTATAGAGCAGGTTTTTCTTGCAAACAATAGTCGGAGGCTTTTATTTGTACTTCTGTTGGAATTACGGAAACAAATTCTGAAAGAGCAGCAAAATGGGATTTTCAAGGTACCAAGAAGACAAATTGATGTATAAAAATAACAGAATTTTATTGAGATATTGGATTAAAAACAATCTTTCACATATAAAATCACAGTACAGTAGCCATACGATTATGATACAAAATGCAGTAATTCCAGCTCTACATGTTTCGCCAGCCTGTGGCTTCTTCAGGAAACTTTAATGAGTACCGCATACATAATCGCTAAAAGTTAAAAACTGCATATTAGTCATAATCACAACTACCGCAAATAGAGGTAGATTATCACAAGAATTGCTACAAATACATTTTTTGATATTGAATATTACTCAAGAATGCATATGATTTGAAGGTTATTATTATATGGCCCTCTTACCTGACTGTGCATCAAATATTTTTAGTGTACTGCGTATCACGAGGGTAATCCAAAGAGATATCAGTGAAACCCCAGGGAGGGGTGCTGAATCCCCAATCGGGCCTGTGCAAAATAAAAGGGGGAATCAACTATGAAAAAGAGGGGATTTGCCCACATAACACCCGGCAACTTTATCTCAAATTCTGAATGTATACCAATTTAAAAAAGATGATACCATGAGATATGGCTACATGCAGCCCACATGCTGAGTCATGGAGTCAACATAGGCTGGTCTCTGCATTTTGATGAAGATAGGCAGAGGTGTTACCACCCATCTTTCCATCAGACATCAGTCCATTTATGAACAGCTGTGACATTTCATAACTTAAAATGATACTAAAGGTACAAATGTGTTTATTTATTTATTTTTTTAACTACCATGTTATACTTTGCAATGGTTTTGCACAGAGCAGCTACTTGTTATGGGGGCACTTGTGCATGCTTGCTCCTGAGCTCCGCTTTGTGTGTGTCCGCTGACACACAGAAAGGGGCTCAGGCCCGCCCCCGCTCCCTCATCACTGGCTGTGATTAACAGCAGTCAATTGTGATTGACACATTGGTGTTGATTGAGATGGGAGAGCAGGTGCCGTCTTGCACATCACTAGACTAAGATCGGGGCTCAGGTAAGCATTCGGTCTTGGTGGGAACTGCACACAGATGCTTTTTTAACTCATGCATAGAATGCATGAAGGTAAAAAAAAAAAAACCTTCAACTTTTAGAACCACTTTAACAACAGGGATCTGGTCTACAACATGAATTTGTTAGAAACTGGATCTCAGCTCATAGGCTTTTAAAATAGTGCAGCCTACAGTGGGAGAAAAGAATTGCCTCCTTTTTAAAATAATCACATTTTGTTTCCTAGCAGCCTGAAATGACGACCGACACCATTTTTATTTTATCCAGCTATATTTACTCAGCGCAACTTATAACCTCCATAGTGTAAGATATAACACCAACATATCTTGTAAACTCAATCCGGTGTAGCTAATCACCTTCTCAATGGCACACAAAGCTGACTTTGGACTAGATAAAACACAGCAGACCAACACCAGCAGATGTCATGGCTCCCCAAACCTTTATGGACTGTAGAAAATTTTGTATTTCATTTGGAAATCAAGGTCCCAGAGTTTGGTGGAAGAGCGAAGAAGGCCAAAGAATCCAAGTTACATGAGGTCCTGTGTTATATTTAGTCCAAAGTCAGCGCAGCCCACTACCAGGAAATTCTAGAGCACTTCATGCTTCCCTCTGTTGACCAGCTTTATGGAGATGCTGATTTAATTTTCCAGCAGGACTTGGCACCTGCCTAAACTGCCAAAGTACCAATACCTGGTTTAATGATCATGGTATTACTGTGCTTGATTGGCCAAAAAACTCGCCTGACCTAAACCCCATAGAGAATCTGTGGGGTATTGTCAAGAGGAAGATAAGAGACACCAGACCCAACAATGCAGATGAGCTGAAGGGTGCTATCAAAGCAACTTAGGCTTCCATTACACCTCACCAGTGCCACAGGCTGATCGCCTCTCTGCCACGCCGCATTGATGCAGTAATTCATGCAAAAGGAGCACCCGACCAAGTATTGAGTGCATAATATACTGTACATGATGGACACACTTTTCAGTAATTGGTCTTGTGTAATATTCTAATTTTCTGAGACACCGAACTTTGGGTTTTCACTAGCTGTAAGCCATAATCCTCAAAATTTAAAAGAGAGAAATACTTGAAATATATCATTCTGTGTAACTCATCTATATAAAATATAAATGTTTCCTTTTTTAATTGAATTACTGACATAAATACATTTTTTGATGATGTTGTAATTTTTTGAGATGCACCTATATATGGGAGGGTTGCAAGAAAAAAGCCACTTCAGGTGTCCTGGTCAGATGAGACTAAAATTGAATTATTTGGCCTCAACACCAAACGATGTGTCTGGCGGAAATCCAATACATCTCACCATCCAAATAACACCATTCCTACAGTAAAGCATGGAGGTCGTAATATCCTGTTATGGAGTGTTTTTCTGCAACAGGGACTGGAGCACTTGTAAGGATAGAAGGAAAAATGAATGGGGAAACAAAATGTTAAAGCGTAACTCCTCTGGGTGATCTCTGTACATTGCAGGGATTTTAACAAACTTTGTTGCTGATTCCTACCTTTTGTTATTCTGAAGAAATCATTGTTTGTTCTGCTGTGCCTTTGTGCTGAGTGGGTCAAATGGGAGTGGTTTCATAATTATCTATCAGCTGTGGCAGCTGCAGGGCTCTAATGAGGAAAGCTGCTGGGCCTGCATTCCTTTAGACGTGTTCCTATTGGGAGCATCTCACCAAAAATGCAATTTGTGTTGCAGGGGATGCCAGAAATCTGACTTGTATCTCAGGCAGACTTCTAGGAAAATTGGTGAGCCAATCACACAAGCAGGAAATGTTTCTGGAGTGTGGTCAGTACACATTCTGGGTACAGAGCAGCTCTAGGTAGCCATATTGCATTGCATTTTCAGGAAAATTACAACAGCTGTAGATTAAAAAGGAAAGGTCATTTTTAATAACATTCAATTAAAATATGATTTGTGTCACAATTGTATACGCTATATTGTTTTTTCTTTATTTACTGATTTTTTTTTTTTCCCCACGAAAGTGGAGTTACCCTTTAAATTCTTGAGGAAAATCTGCTGCCCTCTGCCAGAAAGTTGTCAATGGGAAGAAGATTTACCTTCTAACATGACAATGACCCAAAGCACAAAATGAGAAGGGAGAAAAAGGTTAGGGTCCTTGTATGGTCTAGTCAGAGCCCAGACTTTAAATCCCATTGAAAATCTGTGGAATGGCTTGACTGCAGTCCATAAACCGTCACCACCAAATTTAACTGAACTTGAGCAGTTCTGCAAAGAAGAGTGGGCAAATATTGAAAATTCTAGATGTGCAAAGTTAGAGACCTATCCCAACGGACTAAAGACTATAATTAAAGCAAAAGGTTGTTCAATAAAAGGCTGACACAAGGGGTTGATCCTTTTTTTCCGACTCCGTAATTCTGTTTTTGAATTATTATTTTTTATTTTTTTTTACATGGTGTTATATCTTTCACTTGGATGCTCTAAGTTGCACTGAGTAAATACAGTTGGATAAAACCAAAAACTGTCTTAATTTCAGGCTTCAAAGCAACACAATGTGATTATTTTAAAGGGGGTGATTCTTTTCTATACCCACTGTGTTTATTACCAGTTATTCCTTTGTATTCTCTTACTGTCATAGCAGAAATTTTGTATTTCTCCTATCACCTTCCAGGATGGCAAACAAGTGAGAGATGAGAGGCTGCTCTCTACAGGAAACGCAATCAGTTCTCCCACAGCGAAAAATGTATTTCTCTTTTGTTCACTGACGGACATAGCTGCTGCTTTAAATCATAGACAGATGGGTAATAAGCCCCTTTCACTAGGAGTGACCAGGTAGAGCCAAAGACTTGGACACGCCCAGGGGGGTGGGGTCCCTGGGTTATTACCCCTGGCCTCACCGTTGCATCTTCAGTTTTAGCTGCCTGGTCTTAGGAGTGGCCAAACAGCTCCCTGCTGGGACCTTTTTGTCCTAGCTCTTTTAAATGTCCTAAAGGGAGCCTTTTTTATTTTATTTTTTGTTGCTGCTGACTCCAGTTCCTGTGGCATGCTGGCTGGGTTTCGGACTGGCTTTGAGAGCCTTACGAGCTCCCAGCTTGTGCCAGCGATCGCTTGCAGAACGTAGCTCCGCACTGGGTCTCCATAGCGACTATAGTCCCACGGATGGGAACTGGCCTGCGGGTAAAACACCCCGCCAAGACGCACACACCTGGCATGCCAGCGTCGCAACGTGCCCCTTAGCCGACAGCGCCCTCACTGCAGTGCAGAGGCAGTCTGTCAGGGTAGACGCCCACCCTCAGCAGCGTTGTCTGGTTAGTGGGCCTGGGGGGACGTGGGCTCCTCCATAGGTGAGTAAGACCCTCGGGTACCCATACCTCCTACCACCCTCCTCCAATATGAGGGTTCACCTGGGACCTTTCCCTCCTACCCTGACCTCTTCCTACCCTGGGCTCTGGACCACCGGGACACTTTTAGTGGGGGGTCCCCTATGTAAGTTGCCTCAGGTGTTATACCGGGTAGTGGACGGTGGGGGGGAGGCCTCGGAGGGGGGTACATGGTTGCGCCTCATACCGCTACCTTGGGGGGGGGGATTCCATCCACCGGGATGACCCCCGCCAGGGCCCCCAGGCCTGTTACTAGGGTAGGTCTCACTAGGCCCGAGGTCCAGTGCTCATCGATGCGAAGCTGCCATTTTGCCATGGCCTGCAGCCTTAACAGGCCTCAGCAGCCTGCCTGGATATCCATATCACTGTAATGCCGGTGGCCATTTTGCTGGAGCCGGAGATAAAACAGCACAGGAGCTTCTGGCTCTTGTGGGCGGGGGCGTTTCCTTCTATCTTCTCCATTCTGCTGAGGGACTTTGCTGTGTTCTCTATGTAGTAACTACTCTAGAGCGGTTTCAGGCCTTTAGGGGGCTTAGGAGCACCCCCTGGAATAGCTCTACGTGCATCGCGATTGCCTCTTAAAGGCGCAGTGCACGCCGGTAGCGGCGGACTTGCTGGGACCTGTGGTACCTTTGTCCTCACTTAGCCTCAGGGGCGTTAATATTTGGCAATTGGGCGCGGATTGCTCCCTCTTAGGCCATTGCTCCTGTTTTTAGGAGAAGCTTCTGTTTAACCCCTTTGTGGTGCAGGTTCCGGTGTTTCCCCTTTTCCTTGTCTTCTCTTTACTTTCTTACTGTGCCATTCCTACTGTTTGGCCATACGTCTAACATGGATTCCCCAAGTTTGTCTGCGACCCCCCGATGTATCGTTGGGGCCAGCTTCTGATGCTCATGATGTGACTTTATTGTCTGTGATGCAAGAAATGTCCAGAAAAATGGACAAAGTTATTGCGGCAGCATTTACTAAGAAACGCCCTCGGCCCTCGCCTGTCTCATCTCAGACCTCAGATTCTGAGGCCAATATGGTCGCCGGCGACGCAGACCCCCTTTTGTCGTCCCTGCATTCAGACTTTTCTTACGCGGAAAAGGATGTTTCCACACCTGCCTTGCAAGGCACAGGAAAAGGCGCTGGTAGATGCTTTGATATCCTCAGTGAGGGACACCCTAAAAATCACGGATGCGATTTCTAAATCGCAAGGAGCCTTGGTATCCTTTGGATCCCTCAGGGCAAAGAAATCGGCCAAGGTTTTCCCTTGTCCCTAAGTCTTGTCCGTCTTCGTGGAGGAACAGTGGCGGCGACCTAATCGCACGCTTGCAATCCCCAAACGTTTGGCTAGACACTACCTGTTTGAGGAAGAGATCTTACGCAAATGGACGGTCCCCCCAGATATGCGGTATTAACAAGTCTACAGTTTTACCTGTGGCAGAATCCTCATCTCTCCCTGATCCGGTTAACGGACATATTGAGGTCTTATTCCGACGCCTGTATGCGGTAATGGGATCTATTTTCAGGCCTGCCCTGACTACCTTTCTAGTCTCAGACTATGTTTGAATGGGTAAAGGTTCTGAGACAGGCACGGACCGTAACCCCGTTACCGTCATCAATTAGCGCAGACTCTGGGATTTGAATGCGATGGTAACCTTGACGCTCTTCCGTTTTCGGCCAGACGTTAGTGGCAAGTGTGCTCATCAGATGTGCGATCTAGCTAAAGTCCTGGTCGGCTTCTGGCAGATCTTCCCTTTCGGGGTGATCACCGTTTTGGCTCCTCCTTGGATGACTTGATCAAGACGGTCACTGGGGGAAAGAGCACACTCCTTCCTCACTCGACTAAGGGTAAGTCTCCCTCGCATAAGCGAGGTCCTTCCTTTACAGCCCAGAAGCGTCTTTTTCGTGCGACTGTGTCGCAGAAAACCAAACAGACTTCGGGCGGAAAAGGATTTGGGAAGCGGTGGGCTGGTAAGCCGAAATCCTCTGCCCGCAGCATCTCCAAGCAGACCCCTTCTGCCTGAAGAGGCGCCCCCACCCACTTCAGGGGTGGGGGGACGTCTCTGTTTCTTCCCGGATCCTTGGACCTCACTCATTGCATGACAGGTGGGTCCACGAGGTAATTCAGTCCGGGTACAAGATAGAGTTTAGTTCCCGTCCGCCAGACAGATTTTTTTTTTTTCCCTTCAATCTTCAGCTGTCCCCAGACCACCTTGCGGGGCTGCAGGAAGTGATTCGGGATATGCTGTCACAATGCGTGATTGTACCAGTTCCTCATCAGGAAAGCTTTTGAGGGTTCTATTTAAACCTGTTTACCGTTCCACGGAAGGAGGGCAAATTGCGTCTAATCTTGGACCTCAAAACTCTGAACCGCTTTGTGCACGTCCAGAAATTTCGCACGGAGTCCCTGCAGTCAGTGGTGGCCTGAGGAAGGAGCGCATGCTCCGACAACGCGTCGCCTACGTCATCACGCCCACGTTCCACGCCCAACCCGGAAGTCCGCCGCCGGAGGCGTTGCAGGTGTCCTCGGGGTCCGGATACTGCTTACTCCCGCAGTCGGACGAACTTGTTTGGAGCACATCAGCCCCCCCTCACCCAGGCACCGGAATAATGGATCTTTTACACACATCCACCATGTTTTTTAATCGCTCTATCTTGTGAGTACCCAGCATTATTAGATGTCAGATAAAGTACTGAATTTATTGCACTTAGAGTGGCGCTGTTCTTATTTTCCAGTATATTGCAAGTTTCTTCTCCACTTGAGAGTCAGCAGCCTTCTGGAGTGCACAGACCGGTGCTTCTTATGGACTTTTTGGACTTTGCCACACAACATCCAGGTCCGTGCATCTTCCCATTATGATTTTCCTAGGAGGCTATTGAGGTTCATTTTGAGTCCTGTTGCGCCAGTTTTTTATGTTTGCGTTCTTGAAACAGGGGGACCTGCTGGCCTCAATCTATATCAAAGATGTCTATCTCCATGTCCCTTTTTGCCAGGGTCATCGATTCCTCTGCTTCGCGGTGGGCAAGGACCATTTTCAATTTATGGCGTTACCGTTTGGTCTCGCCTTTGCTCCCAGGGTCTTCACCAAGGTGTTAGCCCCTATCCTGGCTCTGCTACGACAGAGAGGAATAGCGATTCTGGGGTACCTGGACGATCTTCTTTTCCGAGCGGACTTGTCTGTGACATTGGAACGGGATTTGGAGGTGACCATTCACATTCTGAAGCAGTTTGGTTGGAAACTCAACCTTCAGAAATCTGCCCTGGCTCCAACAACCAGATTGGAGTATCTAGGGATGATCCTAGATTCAGCTTCGGCAAAGGTATTTCTACCTCCTGTGAAGGTACAGAAGTTAAGGGAAGCGATTCTGTCGCTGCTGGCTTTCCACCTGGTATATCTCGGGTCATCTATGCAGGTGCTGGGCCTGATGGTGTCCTCCTCCGAGGCCGTATCAGATGCTCAGGCCCACACGAGACTTTTGCAACAGGAGATCCTTGTCAAATGGGACAAGGATCCTCTATCCCTGGACAGTCTGATTTGTTTGAGTCGGAGATCCAAAGACTCCCTGAATTGGTGGCTCAGCTCTCCGAATCTTCTCCATGGGAAATCCTTCCTTCCAGTATTCTGGACGGTGGTGACGACAGATGCCTTTCTGACTGGTTGGGGGGGGGGGGGGTGCTGGGCACCCTGAATGTTCAAGGGACCTGGACGTTGGAAGAGCCCAAGCTCCCGATCAACATTCTGAAACTGAGAGCAATCATGTTGAGCCTGTTCCACTGGACGGACAAGCTCAAGGGGTGTTCTGTCCGAGTCCATTCCGACAATGTCATA
The DNA here is from genome assembly GCF_965119305.1 of Pelophylax lessonae. Classification (NCBI taxonomy): domain Eukaryota; kingdom Metazoa; phylum Chordata; class Amphibia; order Anura; family Ranidae; genus Pelophylax; species Pelophylax lessonae. The sequence goes on from NC_138769.1 coordinate 295,664,448, forward strand.
GGCGTGGCATATGTCAATCATCACGGGGGCACCAGGAGTGCCCTGGTGGCTCTGGAGGTAGCAGAGATCCTGCGCTGGGCAGAGGACTATGTCCCAGCCCTATCCGCCATGTACATTCCCGGCGTTGACAATTGGCAGGCCTGAGTCGTCAAACCCTGCTGTGTCTCCGGTGGGGGACCCCGGATGTGGACCTGTTCACCTCCAGACAAAACAGGAAAGTTTCAAAGTTTGTTGCTCGGTCCAGACATCCTCTGGCCGACGCAGAAGAGGCCCTGGTGGCTCCCTGGAGCCAGTACGGGCTAATTTATGGATTTCCTCTACTGAAACTATTATCTCGCCTGCTACGCAGGGTCAAGTTGGAGGGGATTCCGGTAATTCTGGCGGCTCCAGATTGGCCCCGGAGATCCTGGTACGTCGATGTGATTCGGCTGAAGGTCGCAGGTCCGTGGACACTTCCTCTTCCCAAAGATCTTCCATCTCAGGGTCCAATCTTCCATCCTGCTTTACAGTCACTGGCTTTAACAGCTTGGCTGTTGAGAGCCAGGTGTTAAAGGACAGGGGTCTGTCCTATTCTGTGATCCCTACCTTACTCAAAGATCAGAAGTCTACTTCTCTGAAGATTTATCATCGTACGTGGAAAGCGTATATTGCTTGGTGCGAAGCTGCATCCTAGATCCTTTGCTATCAGCAGGATCCTGACCTTTCTACAGAAAGGGCTTGACCAACGTTTGGCGTTGGGCACTCTTTAAGTGTCAGATCTCGGCCTTGGCTGTGTACTTCCAACACCCTTTGGCTATGCACTCTTTGATTCGTACGTTTCTTCAGGGGGTTCGCCATTTGGCTCCCCCCAGGAGGTCTCCGTTGCCTCCTTGGGACCTTTAATTTGGTTCTATCGGTTCTTCAGAAATCTCCTTTCGAGAACATAAGACACATTTCCTTACTCGCCTTGTTGCAGAAAGTTGCCTTTTTGGTGGCTGTCACCTCTGCGCGCAGGGTTTTTGAACTAGCGGCACTATCTTGCTGCTCTCCTTATCTGGTAATACACTATCTTGCTGCTCTCCTTATCTGGTAATACGCAGGGATAAGGTAGTGTTACGGCCTAATCCGTCGTTTGTTCAGATGGAAGTCTGAAACCACCTTAGGCTCCGTGTACACAGGACGTTGTTAAAAGTCCCTTTGAATGCTGGAATTTGTAGGACGTCTGAAACGTCCGTTCGGTCGCGTTTGTACCCGCGTTTAGCGGGCGTTTAGCGGCGCTTGCGTTTAGAACCGTTCCTAGAGGTCAAAAAAATTATTCCCCTTTAAAATGGAAAAACGCGAACGCTAAACGCGGGTCATCGCGTTCGTATGCGTTTGTGCGTTTGAAACGCCGGGAAACACACGTTCGAACGCAAATAATTGCGTTCTAAAAAAAGTCCCTGAACGCAACTGCCTGCAAATGACTGTAAACGACCTGGTGTACATAGACAGATAAGATAAAATGTAGATGGGTTCAGGGGCTTCTGAAAAAAACGGCCATTTCCAGCGTCCCGTGTACATGGACCCTTAGGAAGAAAGACATAGTGCTTCCGTCACTCTGTCCGAAACCTTCACATCCTAAGGAAATTGCCTTGCATTACTTGGATGTGGTTCGGGTGATACGGGTGTATCTGGAGACTACTGAGTCCTTTCGTGAGTAGGACTCTCCGTTTGTGAATATGGATGAGCCCCGTAAGGGTCAGGCTGCGTCTGCGGCGACCATCTCTCGATGGATCATACAGACGGTGGTGAAGGCGTATTCTCTTAAGGGCAAGGTTCCTCCTTTCCCTGTCATGGCTCACTCTACGCGGACGTTGAGTGCCTCTGGCATCAGGCTATGTTAGCAGTGGAAATTGCATTCTTTTAAGTTTGTCCTTTCCCCACCCCTCAGTGGTTACTGCTTTTGGACGTCCCATCCGTCTATAATTTAAAGCAGCAGCTACGTCCGTCGGTGGATGAAAGAGAAAATGGGATTTTTTACTTACCTTAAAATCCATTTCTCTGAGTCCTACGGACGTAGCTCCCACCCATCTTTTCTCTGAAGAGTTGGGTTTTGCTTATTATTCACTGCTTGCAACTAAACTGAAGATGCAACGGTAAGGCCAGGGGTAATAACCCACAGACCCCGCCCCCCCTGGGCATGTCAAAGCCCTTGGTCTACCTGGTCGCTACTAGTCGGAGGGGCTTATTACCCATCCGTCTATGATTTAAAGCAGCAGCTACGTCCGTCGGTGGACTCAGAGAAATTGATTTTACGGTAAGTAAAAAAAATCCAATTTTTTTTTCTCTGACCTGAAGACTTTGAGTTGGATGGTCCCCCTGTGAGGCAGGTTCAGAAACGCCGGTGGGGGCCACACTCTACCTGCATGCCTCCTAGGCTTCTCACCGGTCACCCCAAGGTACAGGCAGTCGGTCACTTTGGTCCCTCCAGAGCCTGTGGCCTGCTTTTCAGCAGGGGTCTCCTCCGGTCCTCCCGGCCATTAAACTGGTTTTGGCATTTGCAGGAATGAAAAAAAAAAAAAAACGCCGGACAGCATGCTCCAAGCCTCGCTTTGAAACCAAAACTTTTGGTTTATGCAGGAAAGGCGGAGCATGCGCAGCACGACCCGGAAAAGGGTCAAACAATCCCCTCCCCCACATACGTCAGTAAGCACCAGGCATACATTTAACCCCTTGGATCACCAATAAAGTTAACCCATTCCCTGCCAGTGTCATTATTACAGTAACCGTGCATATTTATAGCACTGATTACTGTAGTAATGTCACTGGTCCCCCCAAAAGTGTCAAAAATGTCAGTCAAGGGTCCGATCTGTCCGCCGCAATGTTGCAGTCCCGCAAAAAAAAACGCAGATCGCCGCCATTACTAGTTAAAAAATAAACAATAAAAATGACCTAAATCTTTCCCGTAGTTAGTAGCTGCGATAACTTTTGCGCAAACCAATCAAAATACGCTTATTGCGATTTTTTTTTTTTTTTTTTTTTTTTTTTTTTTTTTTTTTTTTTTTTTTTTTTTAAACCAAGCATATGTAGCAGAAAATAAATTGGCCTAAAATGTTAAAAAATTTTGATTTTTTTTTTTTCACTTTTTTGGGGGGGAATTTCATTAAAAAAATGTGAAAAATATTGTTATTTTTTCAAAATTGTCGCTTTTTTTTTTTTTTTATAGCGCAAAAAATAAAAATCGCACAGGTGATCAAATACCACCAAAAGAAAGCTCTATTAGTTTGGGTACGGCGTTGCATGACCGCAAAATTGTCAGTTAAAGTTGCACAGTGCCAAAAGTGGCCTGGACGTAAAGCAGGAAAATTCTCCGGTGGTAAAGTGGTTAAAGGACTGGTTAAAAAACAATCCAGGGTATTACCTGTTCACTAATCCTTGAAAGATTTAATCCTTCAAGGATGGCAGTTTCCTGAAAGAGGTCTGGTTAGACCAAAGACATGGAAGAGGAGATTCCCCTTTAAGGAGGAAGAGGTGCATAAATTCCTAAAAAGTCTAAAATTGGACGCCTCGCTGTCTCAAGTAACTAAGGGGTCTGTCCTTTTAGGACACAGGGAATATCACAGATGATGTCATGGACTGGAAGTCTGAATCTTTGTTAAAGAAAGCCTGGGATGCCAACTCATCCAAAATGGCTCCAGCACCTAGGAATGCAAATTTCTGGATTGAAAGGCTTACAAAACACCTTTCACAGGAAAACAAATCCCAGGACCTGCAGGATTCCCTTTCAGTTATAGGGAAAGCTGTCGCCTACCTGGCCGATGCAGCAGTTGAGTCAGTAATAGCCTCAGCCAAGACCGGGACTCTCATTAATTCAGCTAGGAGAGCCATTTGGGTTAAAACTTGGGAATGTGACTTTACTTCAAAAGTGAAGCTCTGTGGGCTGCCTTTTGAAGGGTCCTTACTGCTTGGCTCAGGCCTGGATGAAGTTTTATCCAGATCCTCTGAGAAAGGGAAGAAATTTCCTACCAAGCCCAAAAGGGAGAGATATAGGACATTTTTTTCGTGCCCCCCCCCCCCCCCCCCCGGGCAAAATCAACAGAGAGCCAAGAAAGAGCCCAATAAGAAGTAGGGCTTTGGTAGAGGTAGGCACAGAAATAATTTGCTCTTCCCATTCTCCAGGCTCAGGCACCAAGGATACTAATTGACGCCAGAGTCAATGTAGGGGGCAGACTGCCTCATTTCATTTCCCAATGGGAGGAAATTTCAGTCAGTCCATACATTTATCACCTCATTCAGGAAGGCTACCGCCTATAATTTTCATCCATACCCCCACTAGTAGTGACTTTAACTCATCCTCCAAAGGATGTACTAAAAAAAAGAGCCCTTTTGTATGGGATTCAAGAACTGGCAGAACAACTAGTGATAGTTCCTGTGCCAGAAAACCAGCTTTACCAAGGCTTTTACTCCAACGTGTTCGTGGTACCCAAGCCCTCGGGAAAATACAGCATTATCATAAACCTCGGAAAATTAAACCAGTTCCTAGTTTTCAATGGAAGGTATTTATACAGTCCAAAAAAACCTATTGAAAGAGGTGTTTGACTACTCTGAATCTCAGGGATGCCTACCTGCATGTTCCAATTCATCTGGAACACCAGGCCTTTCTGAGATTTGCGGCAGTCACCGAGGAAGGGACTGCACATTGGCAGTTCAGGGCACTCCCCTTTAGTCTAGCAGCCAGTCTAAGGATTTTTACCAAGATCCTGGCAGAGGTGGTGGCATATCTCCATCTCCAAGGAATAGCCTTGATTCCTTACCTGGACGATCTACTGATTTTTGGTCCATCAGAGGACCAAGTGAGATTCGACACCCAGAGGGTGTTGACAGTCCTACAGATGCTAGGCTGGTTGGTCAGCGTGGAATAGTCTTTTCTGGAGCCTGCCCAGGTTCAGACTTATTTAGGGTACCGGATAGACTCACGGGTACAAAGTCTTTTCCTTCCAAGGGAACAGGTGGAGAAGATAGTTTCTTCAGTAAGAACGTTGATGGTCGCCCCCTTGTGCTTCAGGAGAGAGATCCTGAGAGTTCTGGGGCTCATGTCAGCCAGCATCCCAGCAGTAGCTTGGGCAAAGCTACACTCGAGACCTTCAATTCTTCCATCTTTCCTCCTGGGACAAAAAGTCCCTGGACGAAACAGTGATCCTCACCTCTCAGGTAAAAACCTCCCTGGAGTGGTGGTCAATTCCAAGCAATTTGGAAAAGGCAGGCCTTGGGGTCAGTGGAACCCTCTGAAGGTCACCAGAGACGCAAGCACCTGGGGGTGGGGGTCTCATCTAGAGGGAGCTCAAGCCCAGGGCATCTGGGACAAGGAAGTAGCCCAGGCCTCCTCCAACTTCAGAGAACTCAGACCAGTGGACGAAGCCTTAAAAGCCTTGGAAAGTTCAATTTCAGGCATGGAAATTCAGGTCTGCTCTGACAATGCTACAACAGTAGCTTACCTGAATCACCAAGGGGGTACCAGGGCAAGGCTCCTGTTGGTACTAGCCCAGGAAATTCTAGGCTGGGCTGAAGAAAGAGTGATCTCCCTGTCGGTCATTCATATAAAAGGGGAAAGCAACTGGGAAGCAGATTTCCTCAGTCGCCATCCAATAAGACAAGGAGAATGGGAGCTAAATCCCAAAGTATTTCAGACACTAGTTCAAGAATTCGGCTGCCCAGAAGTAGATTTATTTACCAGCCTACAAAACAGAAGAGATTCTTTCCCCTTTCACTGGAAAGAGGGATTTTGGGCCTGGATGCTCTGGCCCAAACATGGCAGTTTGAGTTAGCTTATGCCTTTTCTCCTCTTACTCTTATACCTCAAGTTTTACAGAAGCTCAGTTGTTCCCCGGGCCTTTGCCCCCTCCTGATTGCACCTTGGTGGCCAAGGAGGGCATGGTTTGCAACCCTGAAAGCGTTATCGGTAGCACCTCCTTGGAAGTTTCCGAACCTCCCAGACCTGCTATTGCATGGACCAGTTTGGCACCCCAGGCCAGAATTCTTCCAGTTGACGGCCTGGTTAGTAAACGCAAAATCCTTCGATTAAAGGGCTGCTCAGACAGAGTGATACACAATCCTCCTGAGCAGGAAACCAGTAACGAGGAAAATATACTTAAAAGTTTGGAAAACTTTTTGTACTTGGCGTAGGCAGAAGCAAATTTCTTCCGCCTCTGTCCCCATAATATTGGATTTCCTACAAGATGGGGTAGAGAAGCGTGTGGCGGATAACACCCTTGGGGTACAAATAGCAGCTCTCTGTTTTTCTAGACAAGAGACTTGCCAAAAGAACCTTTTTAGTTAAAAGATTTTTGATGGCCAGGGATAGAGCTACCCCTGTCACTAGAGACAGATTCCCTCCTTGGGATCTGATTAGGGTTCTAGAGTTGTTCTAGAAGCCCTTTTGAACCTATAGAAGAGGTTCCCTTTACGTTTTTTCCCTAAAACTAGCCTTCCTCTTAGCTGTCACGACCCAGAAGGGTAGGGGATTTACATGGTCTTTCAATTAAAGAACCATTTATGTTAATCTTCCCAGATAGGATTATTCTCAAGCCAGATCCTCTATATCTGCCCAAAGTAGCATCTTTCTTTCACAGGAAGCGGGAAATAATTGTGTCTAATCACAGCGAGACCGCGTGCACATAATCACGTAGATCTACATGATTATACGCAGCCGTGCCGCTCTGCCGCAGGAAATCTGCTTGGGGCGGTCTGCAAGTGGCTAATTAACGGCCTTTAGTCTACTGGGATATGTCTCTACTTGCACATCTAGACTTTGCAATATTTGCCCACTCTTCTTTGCAGAACAGCTCAAGTTCAGTTAAATTTGATGGTGACTGGCAGCTGCAGTCTTCAAGTCATTTCACAGCTTTTCAATGGGGATTAGGTCTGGGCTCTGATTGGCCCATGCAAGGAAATTCACTTTTTTCTCCTGCAACCACTGTGTGGTCATTTTTTCTGTGTGCTTTGGGTATTGTCATGTTGGAAGGTAAACCTCCTTCCCATTGATAACTTTCTGGCAGAGGGCCGCATATTTTCCTCAAGAATGTGACAGTATTTTTCCCCACCCATTTTTCCTTCTATCCTGACAAGTGCTCCAATCCTTGCTGCAGACAAACACCCCCCCCCCCCCCATACAGCATAATACCACCTCCATGTTTTATTGTAGGAATGGTGTTATTTGGATGGTGAGCTGTATTGAATTTCCGCCATACATATCGTTTGGTATTGAGGTCAAATAATTCTATTTTAGTCTCCACACCCAACGATATGTCTGATGGAAGCTCAATACGGATCACCATCCAAAAACCATTCCTACAGTAAAGCATGAAGGTCTGAGGGCCTCCTTGTTAAAAGGGGTTTCCAGAGTAAGATGAGCTACCCCTGCACCCCTACAACCACTGGGCCAGGGTTGTGGGGAAGGACACAAAGTGGCACAGGACCCTTCTCCAAAGTCGCATCATAACTGCACTGCATTGATGTAAACGGGCACCATCGGAAGCAATGTCTTTACCACTGTCATGTGATTCAGTGCGAGCCAAATTGCATCTGAAATCACATCAGTGTGAACCAGGCCCAAGGAATCACACCCGCTTTGCAGTACAGTGCTAGATTGACAAAAATGGTGCATGTTTGTTGTGGTGCTTTAGCAACCCATTCAAGTTAATAGACTGCCCTAACACATTGCAAGTTAATGCACATGATAATTTCACCGCAACAAACTGGCTTCGTATGAATGGGCTTTATAGAGGTGCCTTCAGAACAGTCGGGCTCGTCCGCTGACTCACAGGAGGTTCTGCTCAGCACTTTACAGCCCTCAGTTAAATACCTTCTGCGACAGAACACTCTCAGACTGATATGTTCGCTCTGGTAAAATAAAAAAGGCTGATTTCTGGAGGGGGGCTATCAAAGATTTTCAGTTATGCATACCCTCTAATGAGCAGTCCTTTCAGCAGTGCTGATCAGAGATAGAGCTGAGCGCTGCGCTCTCTGAAGAACTATTTACAGCATCTAATATGCAGTGAAGCTGCAGCTCTTGTCCCTGTTAATGCCCCCCCCATGCTCTGAAGTCCCCTGTATAGCGAAGGGTGCATTTGTGGGATTTACCCAGTTCTGTAATTGAATGGTATGCCTCTCATGACTCCAAGCTTTATTTCGTTGAGAAATTGCTTTAAAAAACTCCCCCTAGCACTTCTAGCCATGGCCATCTTGTGTAAGGGTAGACGATATTTATGTAGATGGTTCATTCTCTCTTGAACCCATCTGTCCTTAGCTCAGGCATGTATGCAGGATGATGTGCTTCCCTGAGAAAACCCCTCCTCTTGATGAAAGGAAAAAAATGTCATGTAGACGCTTGGGATGTATGACATCATTTTGACCTATGCTAGTAAGGAACTGAAGAAATAGAAAAAAAAATGTAAAACAAGTGAATATATTATTACTATACAGGATTTATATAGCGCCAACAGTTTGCGCAGAGCTTTACAATGTAATATAATATACCTTCTTATCTATTTCCTTATAGTAGCAGCGTAGGAATTAATAATAGTTACAGGTGATGATTGACAGAGTTAAGTTCTACTTTAAGTGGTAAAAGAATAAGCAATTTTAAAGAATGGGTGGTGGATAACTGATAGATACAGAATATGCTTTCTACACAATTATTTCTTTTTTATCTCTTCTGCAGGCCCCAACGTGGACATATGTATCTTGTGCTGTTGGTTTATTTATTTACCAGTCTTTGGATGCCATCGATGGGAAGCAAGCAAGGAGAACAAACAGCAGTACTCCGCTAGGAGAGCTTTTTGACCATGGATGTGACTCCCTCTCTACAGGTGGATTTTTTTGGTTCTATTATATTAACCACTTCAATACCGGGCACTTTTACCCCCTTCCTGCCCAGGCCAATTTTCAGGTTTCAGCGCTGTCGCACTTTGAATGACAATTGTGCGGTTATGCAACAGTGTACTCATATAAATTTTCTATAATTTTTTTCATGCAAATAGAGCTTTCTTTTGGTGGTATTTAATCATCACTGTTTTTTTTTTTTTTTTTTTTGTTTTTTTGCTAAATAAACCATAACGGGCCAAAAATTATGAAAAAAAAAAACTAGGTTTTTCTTTGTTTCTGTTGTAAAATGTTGGAAATAAATGATCTTTCTTTATAAATTTAGGCCAAATTGTATTCTACTACATTTCTTTGTTGAAGATAATCCAAATCAGTGCATATTTAGTCTGTAGGAAAGGTATTGCATTTACAAGCTATGGTGTTTATGTATGTATGTATGTATGTATGTATATACAGTGCCTTGTGAAAGTATTCGGCCCCCTTGACCTTTTGCCACATTTCAGGCTTCAAACCTAAAGATATAAAACTGTAATTTTTTGTGAAGAATCAACAACAAGTGGGACACAATCATGAAGTGGAACGAAATTTATTGGATATTTCAAACTTTGTTAACAAATAAAAAACTGAAAAATTGGGCGTGCAAAATTATTCAGCCCCTTTACTTTCAGTGCAGCAAACTCTCTCCAGAAGTTCAGTGAGGATCTCTGAATGATCCAATGTGACCTAAATGACTAATGATGATAAATAGAATCCACTTGTATGTAATTAAGTCTTCGTATAAATGTGATAGTCTCAGAGGTCCGTTTTAAAGCGCAGAGAGCATCATGAAGAACAAGGAACACACCAGGCAGGTCCGAGATACTGTTGTGGAGAAGTTTAAAGCCGGATTTGGATACAAAAAGATTTCCCAAGCTTTAAACATCCCAAGGATCACTGTGCAAGCGATAATATTGAAATGGAAGGAGTATCAGACCACTGCAAATCTACGAAGACCTGGCCGTCCCTCTAAACTTTCAGCTCATACAAGGAGAAGATCAGAGATGCAGCCAAGAGGCCCATGATTACTCTGTATGAACTTCAGAGATCTGCAGCTGAGGTGGGAGACTCTGTCCATAGGACAACAATCAGTCGTATACTGCACAAATCTGGCCTTTATGGAAGAGTGGCAAGAAGAAAGCCATTTCTTAAAGATATCCATAAAAAGTGTAGTTTAAAGTTTGCCACAAGCCACCTGGGAGACACACCAAACATGTGGAAGAAGGTGCTCTGGTCAGATGAAACCAAAATGCAACAATGCAAAACGTTTTATGTTTGGCGTAAAAGCAATGGAGCTCATCACCCTGAACACACCATCCCCACTGTCAAACATGGTGGTGGCAGCATCATAGTTTGGGCCTGCTTTTCTTCAGCAGGGACAGGGAAGATGGTTAAAATTGATGGGAAGATGGATGGAGCCAAATACAGGACCATTCTGGAAGAAAACCTGATGGGAGTCTGCAAAAGACCTGAGACTGGGACGGAGATTTGTCTTCCAACAAGACAATGATACAAAACGTAAAGCAAAATCTACAATGGAATGGTTCACAAATAAACATATCCAGGTGTTAGAATGGCTAAGTCAAAATCCAGACCTGAATCCAATCAATCTGTGGAAAGAACTGTAAAATGCTGTTCACAAACGCTCTCCATCCAACCTCACTGAGCTCGAGCTGTTTTGCAAGGAGGAATGGGCAAAAATTTCTCTCGATGTGCAAAACTGAGCGAGACATACCCCAAGTGACCTACAGCTGTAATTGCAGCAAAAGGTGGCGCTACAAAGTATTAACTTAAGGGGGCTGAATAATTTTGGATGGCCAATTTTTCAGTTTTTTATTTCTTAAAGTTTGAAATATCCAATAAATTTTGTTCCACGTCATGATTGTGTCCCACTTGTTGTTGATTCTTCACAAAAAATTACAGTTTTATATCTTTATGTTTGAAGCCTGAAATGTGGCAAAAGGTCGAAAAGTTCAAGGGGGCCAAATACTTTCGCAAAGCACTGTATATCTGAAAATTGATCAATCCTGATGTACTGACAGCCTATCTAATTTCTTAAGGCTCGAAAATGCCAGGACAGTACAAATATTCCCCAAATGACCTTTTTGGAAAGTAGACAGTCTGAGGTATTTAGTAGAGGCATGCCCCATTTTTTGTTATTTTTTGTCACTTTTTTTTTTTTTTACACACTGTTACCAGTGCAGTACAGTGTCATCATATTACTGGTTAGGCAATGACCAGGCACACTGACTGGTGACAGCATGTAAAAAAAATTAATATTTTTCCATTTTTTTTTTACCTACTGTGACCAGAGCAATACAGTGTTACCATAGTAACACTGTACCACTCTTGGGAGTTGATTAGGATTTTTTTTTTTTACATACAATACTTGCTTATAGCAGTGAATGTCACTGCTATAAGCAAACATTTTTACTGAATGACAGTGTGTAGACGCTGTCTATTGTTGTGATTAGCTGTGATTGGTCACAGCTAATCGCATTGTAAAATGGGCTGTGATTGGCCCTGTCTGTACCATGTGATCACTGTGACCAATCACTTCTAGCAACACAATTGTATACAATAAATGGCATTAAAGGAAGCCATTCATTGTTTACAGCTGTCATGTGGTCTGCTCTGATCACAGCTTTCACATGACACTGGCAGCGGGCCAGTATAGTGACAGATCGTGCAGGAGCGTGGCCCGTACTCAGGAGGACGTCATATAATGTCCTCGCAGAACAATAGGGTTCCCATCCCTCTCTCATTTTCCAATGAAGCAGTTAAACTTTCTTATCTGACCCCTGTGTGGGGTGTGCCCTATAGTTCAATATCTTAGGGATTTGGTCTAGCAGCAAGAGGTAACAGTAACATCACAGACGTTTCAGAATAGTAGCAATTAGGACTGATCAAGTAACTTCTGTAAATGCCTAGAACTGGACTCCAGGCATAGAGCAAGTAGTCCCAACTCCTTCATTTATTCATAGAAAGTCCAAAAAGATCAAATATATCTTTCAAACTTTTATCTGTGCATTCTTGTGATCATTAAAAAAGTGTCGTATTTGTATAAAGGATCTGTGACTAGGTATTTTTTGGTATCCTCTGTGAGCACATTTATATAATAAAATATTATGTTAGAGAATGAAAAAACATTTTTTTTTTTTTCGTTTTTTAGGCCGACTGGGTTTTGCGTTTGAGCTATGTCAGTACTAGGGCATTTTTTCCAATATGCCTTCTCAATAGCTATAAATTTGTATATTCATTATGTGTCTGTGGCACGCTAGTGCAGTGTCATCATTATTGGTGCATATCTGTTTTTACTTAAAAAGTGGAAGGAGTTGTTTTGTTTGATAACACCACTTTGAACTGTGATGTCATTTGTTTCTTTAGCAATACAGTGTTTGGCTTAGACCTGAACATATCAGTATTTTATCTCATTCAGGTAAAAGGGGAACGGCATCTGAAAAATCCTTTAAATGAAAAACCAATTTGTTAACGTTCTGTCATTTCTTTTCTTTACAGTATTTGTGGTTTTGGGAACATGCATCGCTGTACAGCTTGGGACACACCCAGATTGGATGTTCTTCTGCTGCTTTGCAGCCATGTTCATGTTCTACTGTGCTCACTGGCAAACCTATGTGTCTGGAATGCTGCGATTTGGGATGTAAGTAGTTGTAGGATTTATTTCCTGCTCTGATCATTGCAAAATATAATTTTTTTTTTTTTTTTTTTTACAAACTTTTACCCAAATCATTTAGACATCTACTGTTAAATAAAACTGCTAAAACATTTGTGAAATAAACAAAAGTAAAAGTTTCATACCTGTAAAAAAAAATCTTGATACTTTCTTAGTTTCTTTATGCCTGTGGCTTCATCTGAGTACATTTTATGAGAAATCCTGCCTGTAAAGTGGACATTAAGTGGAAATACTAGACAATGTCAAATACCATTTGTGGTCCAAAGGCTCAGCAGTTCAATGGTAACAAAATATCATGCTCTTAATTTTTCATAAAGCAAAAGCAAATTGTATTGTAAATTTGCCTGTCCTCTAGAGAATATTGACATGTTGAATGTATCTAGCATTAGAGTAGAACTAGAGGCAAAACTTTTTTTTTTTCTTTTTTTTTCATTTTGGATAGAGTAAGGGAGGGTTACAAGACAACTGTAAGATTTTATTTCCGCTATTTGTCTCCCATTGCAGAGATTTCCCTTCACTTCCTGCCCCATAGCCGAACAGGAAGTGAGAGGAAATCCCTGCAAATAAAGGGAATACCTTGGGGTCACCAGAACTAGTGTACCCATTGGAAGATTTCCCTTTATTACTTTTCTGGGAACAACCCAAAATTTGGGATTTTCTTTTACTTTCACTTTTAATAATAATGGTAAACAGGACAAATAGAGAGGGTGAATTTCCCTAATGGGGGAACAGACCGCACTAAAAACTGACAGGGGTTCTAATCCCTCTCCACTCTATCCAACACTAAAAAAAAGTTTTGCCTTTAGTTATACTAATATATGCATTATTAGAGGTTATGAGAGAAAATCCCATGCATACTATGGGGTACCATGGCTTTGGATGGGAGTGAGCAGTGTGCTGTCATTGCAATAAACCTTGGGATGTCTACACTGTGCAGCCCATGATTTGGATGGTGGATTTCAGACTACAGAAGAGAGAACACACTACAGGACCTTGGCATCTGGCAGACTGCAGGAAATAGAGGTGGATACAGGTTGGCTTGTGAGTGGTGAATTAGAATGGGTTTGTCTAATAGTAAATGCAGTGATATTTATTTGGCTGAGCACAATAATATTCTCCAGTATAACATTGATCAGAGTTGCATATTTATTATGGCACATAACTGAAGATAATAGATTTGTTTACCATTTTATAAATGGACCTAGCTCTGTAAATATAGTCTAATTCCACATATTCTGGATGTTGCACTAAATGCCCATATACTTCAAATGATCACAGTGAGCATGATTTCCTTCCTCTGTTAATGCCAAATAATCATACTGTATCATTCTGTTATTAAATAGGAAGTAAACTTCCTCTGCAGAAATTTCCTATAGGTAAGCCTATAATAAGGCTTACCTAAAGGTAGGGAAAATATCTCCTAAACGTGCACCGTTTAGGAGATATTTAGATGACATGCAGCCAGTAACATCACTGGCGCACGCGCTCTGAATGAACGCCCACTGATGCCGTTCCTTCTGAGCCCCATGCCGTGAACAGAAGCTCCTGCATGCATGCGCGGGAGTGATGTCATTGCAGCTCCGGCCAATCACCGTGCCGGAGTCCGCGAACCCGGAAGAAACTCCAGGGAAAATGTCAGCGGTGTGCGGGCACCGCTGGAACAGCTTCGTTCTAAGGCAAGTATTGCATAACGAGCTATTATGCATGGCATACTAGCTCATTATGTTTTTGTCTTACAGGATTTTTTTTTTCCATTGGGTTATACTGACCCCTACAGGAGTAGGACACTAGGCAGAAAATGATTCTTGCTTCAAAGCTTGACTATGCCCATGGGCAGTCCCAGGGGGGTATACTTCCTCTCTCTGCTATAGCCACTCAGTTTTTTTTCTGCCTAGTCAGGACCTATTTCCTTGCTGGGATCTTTTGTCCTGGCAATTTATTTTTAGATAGAATATTTTTTTCTCCGGGATTTTTTCCTGTGAGATCTACGATCAACTGCCAAACTGTGTGATGGCTGGATAATCTAGATCCAGTGGTCACCCAAGTCTGGCCAGTGAGCCCGCACAGACCTCAGTTCTGTGCTAGGTCGGCCGTGACATAGCCCCACTGGACAGGGGCTGGCCTACGAGTTAAACGCCTTGCGAGGTCGCATACGACCTGGTCTCGTCCCGAGTCTCAGCGTTCCTCCTGGCCGACAAACCCCCCACCCCATTTCGATAGAGAGTGGTTCTGTCTGGAGCGATGCCCGCCTGGTTCTTGGTATGGTAAGTAGCTGTCCCCCCTCTCCCCCTGGAGGAATTTGGGGTGGACGTGGGCTCCCCTTGGGTTCCCCTCCTTCCCGTAGGCACCCCCCCCCCTGCCAAGCACTTCAACCTCCCGCCCCAGCATGTTGGGGTTATTTGGGTGGTCCGGCCACTTTCCTAAGATTAGGGCAGGGCGCTAACTGGCAATGGAGGCCGGTGGGGTGCGCCGCCGGACGATCAATTGTGCGGGGGGTTGTACCTGGTGGGGGCTCCCCGTTTTGCCTGGATCTGTCCTTGAGGCCTGGTCTCCCTCCTGGGTTCCTGTAAGCCTCATGGAGCCACGCGTGGCTGCCATTTTGTTATAGCCTGTGTGTTTCTATACACGACGGCCATTTTCTTGTGGTGTGCCATTGGAAATAGGCTCAAGTGCTGGTCTGCGGATCAGACTTCAAACCTGGAGATCACGATACGAACTCTGCAGGAGTTTGGCTGGATTCTGAATTTTCAGAAGTCTGCTCTGATTCTGTCCATAAAGCTGGACTTTCTGGGCCTAACTCTGGACTCAGCCTTAGCCAGAGTCCAGAGTGCTCCTTCCTCTGGACAAACTCCAGAAATTGCAGGCTGCAATTCGCCTCCTCTTACGGTCCAACAAATGGTCATCCCTCTGGACTTGCATGCGGGTGCTGAACCTGATGGTGTCTACTTTCGAGGCAGTTCCGCTTTCACAGTTCGAAACGAGGTCCCTGCAAAGGGTCATTCTGACCAGCTGGGACACGACTCCGCAGTTTCTAGACATTCAGATCCAGTTAAATCGGGGCACAAAGGAGTCCCTGATATTGTGGCTTCATTCTCCGGTGCTTCGACTGGGAAAATCCTTCCTTCCCTTGTAATGGACAGTGGTCACCATGGATGCTAGCCTGTCTGGCAAGCATTCTGCTCAGGGAATCTGGATGCTGGAAGAGTCCAGACTCCCGATCAATGCCCTGGAACTCCAAGCGATTAGACTGGCTTATGTCAATCACCGAGGGGGCACAAGAAGTGTCCTAACGGCTCTGGAGGTAACTGGCATTCTAAGATGGGCAGAATGGTTTGTTCCAGCCCTCTCCATCGTACACATTACCGGGGTGGAAAATTGTCAGGCGTATTACCTCAGTCGCCAGGCGTTGGACCACAGAGAGTTGTCCCTTCATCCGGAGGTGTTTCATCAGCTTTGTCTCCGGTCGGGCACCCCCGAGGTGGATCTGTTGGTGTCTCGGTTTAACAGCAAGGTGCAGCTATTTGTGGCTTGGTCAAGGGATCCTCTGGCGGATACCAGGCGCGCTGGTGGCCCCATGGGGCCAGTATCGTCTGATTTACGCCTTCCCCCCTCTCAAGCTCTTCTGCCAAGACTTCTACGCAGGATCGAGGCAGAAGGGATTCCGGTCATCTTAGTGGCTCCAGACTGGCCTCACTGTGCTTGGTACACCGATGTTCGTTGGCAGCTTCCTCTCAGGGAGGATCTGCTGTCCCAAGAACCGATCTTCCATCCTGCTTTACAGTCGCTGGCTTTGACGGCTTGGCTGTTGAACACCAGGTGCTGAAGGATAGGGGTTTAGCTGAGTCGGTGATTCCTACAATGTTGAAAGCTAGGAAATCTACCTCTAGGAAAATCTATTATTGTACGTGGAAGACGTACATTGCGTGCTGTGAATCTCTTGGGGTACTTCCTCACTTCTTTTCTGTGACTTGGATCTTGACCTTTCTCCTTTGGGAGGTTGACTAGAATTTGGCCATGATTAAGAACCAGGTGTCAGCTTTGGTGGTCCTCTTTCAATGACCTTTGGTCACACACTCCCTGGTGCATACCTTTCTTTAGCGTGTTCGACATTTTGGTTCCTCCAGTGCGGGCTCCATTGCCACCTTGGGATCTTAATTTTGGTGCTTTCAGCTCTACAGAAGCCTCCCTTTAAAAATATTCGGGAGATTCCCTTGCTTACGCTGTCCCAGAAGGTGGCCTTTTTAGTGGCTATCACCTCTTGGTGTCACCGCAGGGTGTCGGAACTGGCGGCGTTATCCTGTCGTCCACCTTACCCAGGGATTTACAGTGATAAGGTGGTTCTTCGCATCTGTCTGTCCTTCCTCCAAAGATTGTCTCTGATTTTCATTTGAATGAAGACATTGTGTTGCCTTGCCTGTGTCCCAGGCCTAAACATCCAAAGGAAATTGCCTTGCATGTCTTGGATGTGGTCCGGGCAATTAGGATATTCCTGGCAGCTACAGAGTCTTTCAGGAAGTCAGACTAACTTTGTGCTTACGGATGGACCTTGGAAAGGGTTATCGGCTTCCTCTGCGACCATTTCCAGAAAGATCAGACAGATGGTGGTTCAGGCCTATTCCATCAGGGGTCAGGTTCCTCCTTTCCCTGTCAAGGTGCACTCTACTAGGGCACTTAGTGCCTCCTGGGTTTTCCGTCATCAGGCATCAGTGATGCAGGTTTGTAAGGCTGCCACCTGGTTGTCGGTGCACACTTTTACAAAGTTTTATAAAGTGTATGTGTTGGCACCTGCAGATGCTTCTTTTGGCCGCAAGGCTGCTGCTGAAGAGGACCTGATCCTCTTTGAGGGTGTTTTGATTTTTCAGGTGGGCTCCAGGTATTTGGTTGAGCTCCTGTTGCCTGGTTGGCTAATGTTTAGCCTTGGGAATTTTTTTGTGTTGGTCCCACCCCTCATGTTTAACACTGCTTTGGGATGTCCCAATGATTATGAATATTAAAAGCTGTGTCCATCAATGAACGAAAGAGAAAATGGGATAGTTGACTTAACATAAAATCCATTTCTCTAAAGTTAATTGACGGACACAGCACCCACCCCTCTGTGGAGTTATAATTCTCCTGACACTGCTTGTAACAAAACTGAGTGGCTATAGCAGACAGAGGGAGTATACCCCTGGGACTGCCCATGGGTGTAGCCAGAATTATTTTCTGCCTAGTGTCCTACTCTTATGGGGGGCAGCATAACCCAATGGTTGTGAATGTCTGGAGCGGTGTCCATCAGTGAACATCAGAGAAATGGATTTTACGGTAAGTCAAAAATCCCATTTTTCCCCTTTTCTTATAAGTGATCAAATTCCCTCTGTTCTCCGCTCCATAAGAGCTGGAGGAAGAGAAACCGCAGCCCACTTAGCTTCACAGTGAAGGTCTGTGCAGGTGGGGCATGTCAGGACAAGTCTGATCATAGAGGTGGGAACTGAGCACAGTGTGCTCTCTTGCTTAGTGTTGTCAGTTTTTAATAGGAGAGCAGAGGGACTGGCAGGAACACCAGGGATTTTACACAATAAAATCAATACAACGAGAACCAGATACTTTTTCATACAAGTACATGATACAGCAGGCACTTATCAGGAATCTGAAATGTTGGGGTAACAAACCCTTTAATGACCATATTTTGCTGAGGTACAATTACAGTTTGAGACCAGTATCTGTCAATAACTATTTAAAAGTGTTCTTTTGTTTTTTGTTTTTTTCCTGCCTCCTTGCATGAAATCAGAATTGATGTGACTGAAGTTCAGATCTTCATAATAATCATGCATTTATTGGCTGTGATCGGTGGACCAGATTTGTGGCAATCAATGGTAATCTGAATGATGTAATTGTTTGCAAATTTGCTTTATGTTTTAATCATTGCATTTAAATAATTATACTAAAAATTACTAATACTATTCACATTTGCTAACATGAATTCACAAATATTTTCATTTGATCTTGTATGTGTACATATAGTGTATTTTTTCATGCAGTGTACGCTGCCACATTCTGGAGAAGGATTTTTAAGGCATAGCTGTACGTTTACTTTGCTACATGATTGCTGTCAACTAATGCATTTGTGGAAGCAGTCTTCCTGTTGAACATACTTCCATGTTCCATTGAATGTAAAAATAGATTTGTACCACTGTGTGAAGAACCAGTTACTTTCTACACCCAACTTTACATGCTGCCACCACTCCCACCAATCACAAAGGATCCTAGTTGGCATTCTGAATTTGTCACACCTGTTTGCCAAAGCCTGGTATGTCTGCACTACTTGTAATTTTTGGTACACTGCTGAGATTAGAATAGGGACAAACTTTTGGGACAGTGTGCCCATGTTAGCTGCTGGTGGCAGGCACTAGAGGGAGCATAGTCACTGAAAGATGATTTCCATGTAAAAAACATTTTCTCTTTCGTTCAGTGACAGACACAGCTCTTATTCAGAACCATAGGGTTATATTGCCCCCTGCAGAGTAGGACACTAGGCAGAAAAAAGACTTGGCTAAGTAGGTCTTTGGGGAGTCCTAGGTGGTATACACCCCCTCTCTGCTATAGGCCTTCAGTTTTTTCTCTGCCTAGTCAGGAGTAAGGACCTAGTTCCCTGCTAAGATCTCTGATCCTGGCATTTTTTTTTCCTTTTTAAATTGCTTTTTTCCCCTGTGTTTTTTTTCCTGTGAGATCTACAATCAACTGCTGGACTGGTCGATGGGCTGGATAGCTAAATCCAGTGGTCCCCCCAGTCTGGCCAGCGAGTGCACGGAGACCGGAGCTGCGCGCTGGGTTGGCCACAACAAAGCCCCACTGGACGGGGGCTGGCCTGCGAGTAAAAGCCTCACGAGGTCACAAATGACCGGTTCTTGGCCCGAGTCACAGCATTCCTCCTGGCCGACAGCCCCCATTTCGGTGGTAAAGGGGTTCTGTCTGGAGGGGGGCCTGCCTGGTTCCTGGTATGGGGAGTACATGTCCCCCCTCTCCCCCTGGATGTGGTTTGGGGCAGACGCGGGAACCCCCCTGGGATGGTCGGACCTGAGGGTTCCACTTCTTCCCCCTCAGACCTCCCTTTTTTTTTTTTTTTTTTTTGGTGGTTTCTAAGTGGGCCATCTTTGAGCAAAAAACACCCCCCGCCCTCCCCTGCCCCATCTGTCTCGTCCGATCCTGAATCTGGTCTGGCCGCCGTGGACATTAACCACCCTGCAGGGCCTGTAGCCACACTCCCTGACCTATCAGATAGAGAGGATGATTCCTCCACCCCTGTAGCTGCGCACGAGAAGGCACTGGTTGACACACTGATTACATCCGTGTGGAAAACTTTGAAGATGGAGGATGCAGCTGAAGCTGCTGTGGAGGTGGCCATCCCCTTTGTCACCTGCTGCAAAGGTGTTCCCTTATCCCTCCTACTTTAAAAGGTTTGTCTATAAAGATTAAGCGCATACAAAATGCCCCTTTGTGGTTTGAAACGCTTTGCGGTGAGGTAGTCTCTCCTCAAGAAGTGGACTATCTCACCAGTGGTGGACCCTCCTGTCTCCAGGTTGAACAAGGCATCCATGATTCCGGTATTGGAATGCCCAGCCTTTAAGGATCCAGCTGACAGGCAGAGTCTGTGGCCCGCAATATGTTCACTATTGCTGGTACGGTGCTGTTGTCGGTCCTGACCATTGCCCTGGTGTCGCAAAAACTATCTGACTGGGCAAAACGTTTGCACCATGACCTGGGGGGTGAGCAGATTCCTCCTGCCTTTTCTTAGTTGGGGGACCAATTGGTCCAGGGGCTGCAGTTTGTCTGTGATGCCTCTGGGCGCAGCTCCCTTGATTTCCCTTGATTTCTAAGCTATCTGTTTCGGCAGTGGTGCTTAGGCGTGTATTGTGGCTTAAGTGTTGGTCTCCGGACCAGAATTCTAAAAAAGCTCTGACTGATTTACCCTTTCAAGGCGATCGCCTGTTTGGGGCTACCCTGGATGACCTCATTAAGAGTCTCATGGGGGAGGGGGGGTGGCACCTTTCTTCCACAGTCTGGAATGTGGAAAGAACCTTGTCGCATAAGCGGCCCTTCTTTCTCGGCACACAACGTTGTTTTTTTTTTCGTCTCTCGAGGCCCACTGACAAGGGTTCAAAACCTTTTAATATATGGCATTATCCAGATATAGACTGGGTAGAAGGAACCGCGCATTCAGCCAAGGCTCGGCAGTTCCTAAATGTTTTGCAGGACAATTTCATGGGTCAGATGGGGAATGCACCGACAAACAATGCGGTACTTGACCTACTGATTACCAACAATACAGACCTGCTCACGGATATAGAAATACGGGACAACTTAGGAAACAGTGACCATAGGTCAATTAGTTTAAGTATTAATTATAGTAATAGTAAACACAAGGGCAATATAAGGAGGACACTGAATTTCAAAAGGGCCAATTTCCCAAAACTGCGCTCTCTGCTAGAAAATATCAAATGGGATAGAACCCTGGGAATAAAGAACACGGAGGAAAAATGGGAGTGCTTCAAAAGCATACTTAACAGAGGGATTGACCAGTGCATTCCAAAGGGAAATAAATTTAAAAGAGCAAAACTAAACCCTGGGTGGCTAAACTCCAACATAAAAATGCATATTAATACTAAAGTAAAGGCCTTCAAAAAATACAAGACTGAGGGGTCATTGGCAGCATTCAAGCATTACAAAGAGTGTAATAAGAAATGTAAAGACGAAATCAGGGCGGCTAAAACAGAACACGAGAGACATATAGTGGAAGAGCGTAAAAAGAACCCCAAGAAATTCTTTAAGTATATAAACAGTAAGAAAGCGAGGCCAGAACACATTGGCCCCATAAAAGATAAGGGAGTTTTGGCCACAGAGGACAAGGAAAAGGCGGTAGTGTTAAATAATTTCTTCTCTTCAGTCTTCACAAAAGAATTGGGGGGCTACACTAACCCAGCTTGTAAGGCCAAACTAAACAACACACCTCAGGAAATACCGCCATGGCTAACAGAAGATAGACTTAGAACTAAACTAGAGAAACTTAACATAAATAAATCACCGGGACCGGATGGCTTGCACCCGTGGGTTCTTAAAGAGCTCAGCCAGGTGATTGCCAGACCATTATGCTTGATCTTTAAGGATAGTTTACAGACGGGTATGGTGCCAGCTGATTGGAAAAAAGCCAACGTGGTACCAATATTTAAAAAGGGGCCGAGATATATCCCGGGTAACTTTAGGCCGGTCAGCCTAACATCAGTAGTCTGCAAGATTTTGGAGGGGATGTTAAGGGACCACATACAAGGCTTTAGTAATGAAAACGGTATTATTAGTAGTAATCAGCATGGATTCATGAAAAATAATTCTTGCCAAACCAATCTATTAACCTTCTATGATGAAGTGAGCTGCCACCTAGATAAAGGTAAGCCTGTGGATGTAGTGTACCTGGACTTCGCAAAGGCCTTTGACACCGTTCCCCACAAACGCTTATTGTTCAAACTAAAGAAGGTAGGTATGGACCATAAGGTGAGTATCTGGATAGAGAACTGGCTCCAGGGGAGGTTGCAAAGGGTGGTGATTAATGGGGAGTACTCAGATTGGGCGGGTGTGGAAAGCGGGGTCCCCCAGGGTTCTGTCCTGGGGCCAATCCTGTTTAATTTATTCATAAATGATCTAGAGGACGGGATATCGAGTAAAATCTCAGTATTTGTGGATGATACTAAACTAAGCAGGCCAATATCTTCTGGGCAGGATGTGGAAACCTTACAAGCGGACCTGAACAAAATTATGGGGTGGGCAACTACATGGCAGATGAGGTTTAATGTTGAAAAATGTAAAGTAATGCACCTGGGTGCCAGAAACCAGAAAGAAAGCTACTCACTAGGGGGGGGAACCTCTGGGTGAGTCTAGGATGGAAAAGGACCTGGGGGTACTGGTAGACAACAGGCTTGGCAGTGGCATGCAATGCCAAGCCGCTGCAAGCAAAGCCAACAGAATACTGGGATGTATAAAAAAGGGGATTCACTCCAGAAATGAAGAGATTATTCTCCCACTCTACAAGACTCTGGTCCGGCCACATCTGGAGTATGCTGTCCAGTTCTGGGCACCAGTCCTCAGGAAGGATGTGCTGGAACTGGAGAAAGTCCAGAGAAGGGCAACAAAAATAATTAGGGGAATGGAGGACATCAGCTATGAGGAAAGACTACAAGCACTGAACTTCTTCTCTCTGGAGAAGAGTCGATTGAGGGGGGGATATGATATCAATGTACAAATATTGTACTGGCAACCCTAGCATATGGAAAAACCTATTCAGAGAAAGAAACTACAACAAGACACATGGCCACTCACTAAAACTAGAGGAAAGGCGGTTTAACCTTAAAATACGCAGGGGCTTCTTCACTGTGAGAGCAGTAAAGCCCCGTACACACGTACCGATCGTCGGCGAACGATCGGCCGTCTTTTGTCCAGGGCTGTCGGTGTCTGTTGAAAAGTGCAAAAGACTGCACAAGAATTTTGTCCGCCGACTATAGCCGACTGCAGAAGTGATGTCATGTAATGGTTAACTTTCCCTGTGTTTTTCCTTTTCTGAGCATGCCCAGTCTTGCAAATCTGCGGTCTGTCGGCCGGAATCTGTACTGACTGGCGAACAATCGGCCGCTCTGGTGTCGGCATACAAAAATTTTAATGCTTGCATGACAGATTCTTTTCGGCCGAATGTGCGCTGTCGGCTGTCGGAGGAATCATACTAACAAGCCTACAATCGCCAGATCGGTCGTCGGCCGAAGCTTTTCGGCCGACATTGGTACGTGTGTACGGGGCTTAAGTATGTGGAATTCTCTTCTGCAAACAGTCGTATCAGCAGGGAGCATTGATAGTTTAAAAAAACTATTAGGCACCTTAAAGACCACAACCTAGAGGGGTATACAATGTACGGTTAACAGCAAACATACACACACATCATAGGTTGAACTGGATGGACTGATGTCTTTTTTCAACCTCACTAACTATGTAATGGACAAGGCTTCTTCAGCATGAAGGTGCTCCATCACCCATGCATGGGGTGGGGGGACGTCTTCGTTGGTTTCCGGGCTCGTGGACTTCCTTGGTAAACTACAAATGGGTCCACCAAGTGATTCTGTCCGGTTACAAGATAGTTTCATTCTTGCCCTCCTGGGAAGGTTCTTCTCTTCCAATGTACGTCTGTCCCTGGACCGATTGCAAGCTCTCTTCAGGGAAGTGCAGGACCTGTTGCTTCAGGGTGTGATTGTCCCGGTTCCGGTCTCAGAATGGTTTCAATATTTTTATTCAAACCTGTTTACGGTCCCAAAAAAGGAGGGCAAGGTCCGTCCAATTTTGGACCTCAAGGCCCTGAACTGCTTTGTGCAGGTACAGAAAGTCAGAACGGAGTCAATTCGCACAGTAGTGGCATCCCTACATCAGGGGAATTTTCTAGCCTCTTTCGACATCAAGGGTGCTTACTTGCACATTCTAATATTTACTCAACATCTGCATTTCCTCTGCTTTGCTGTGAGAGAGGAACACTATCAGTTTGTGGCGTTACCCTTTGGTCTCGCCTCCGATCCTCGGGTCTTCACAAAAGTGTTGACCCCGATTCTGGCATTGCTACGTCAGCGGGGGATTGCGGTACTAGGCTACCTGGATGACCTCCTCTTGCAAATGAGCCCTCTTCGTCTGCATTGATGGATGATGTGGTGATCACTATACTGACCCTGAAGGAGTTTGGTTGGCATCTACATTACCAGAAGTTTGTTCTTGTTCCATCCAGAAAATTGGATTATCTGGGTCTGACTCTGGATTCAGCTCTAGCCAGAGCGTTCCTTCCTATGGACAAACTCCAGAAGTTGCATGCTGCAATTCATCTATTGCTATCCAGCAGGTAGTCCTCCCTTTGGACTTGCATGCAGGTGCTTGGCCTGCTGGTGTCTACCTTTTGAGGTGGTTCCCTTTGCACACTTCCATACGAGGTCATTCCTAAAGGAGATCCTGGTGAAATGGGACAAGTGTCCAAAGTCTCTGGACATTCTGATTCAGCTGAGCCGAGAAACCAGGGGTTCGCTGGTCTGGTGGCTTCGCTCTCCGCGCAAATCTTTTCACCCCTTGTATTGGACAGCAGTCACTACGGATGCCAGTCTGTCTGGGTGAGGAGGTGTCCTGAGACTGAGCTCCGCTCAGGGCTGTTATACGCTGGAGGAATCCAGACTGCCGATCAATGTCTTGGAACTTCGGGCGATCAGGCTGTGCCTGGATCACTAGATGTATTGGCTCCGGGGGCTCTTGTTACGCATCCAGTCGGACAATGCCACGGCAGTGGCTGATGTTAATCACCAGGGCGGAACAAAGTGTGTTAGTGGCTCGGGAAGTAGCCAGCATTCTCTAGTAGGTAGAACACTTTGTTCTGGCCATCTTTACCGTGCACATTTCGGGAGTGGAAAACTGGCAAGGAGACTATCTCAGTCGGCAGGCGTTAGACCAAGGGGAGTGGTCCCTTCATCCAGATGTGTTGTATCTGATATGTCTGCGGTGGGGCACCCCCTGAGGTGAATCTGTTGGTGTCTCTGCTCAACAGAAATGTCACAAGATTTGTGGCAAGGTCATGGGATCCTCCACAGACGATTGGTGGCCCCATGGGGCCAGCATCGTCTGATTTATGCCTTCCCTCCTCTCAAGCTTTTTCAGGATCAAGGCCGAAGGGATTCTGGTGACTTCGGACTGGCCTTGCCAGTCTTGGTAAGCTGGCCTGGTGCAATTGGTTACCGATGTCCTTTGGAGACTGCCTCTCGGGGGGACCTGCTGTCCCAAGAGCCAATCTTCCACCCTGCTTTTTACGGTTGCTGACTTTGACAGCCTGGCTGTTGAAAGCCTGGTGCTGAAGGATAGAGATTTGCCTGGATCAGTGATCTCAACACTGCTGAAGGCTAGGAAGTCTACCTCCTTGAAAGATTTACCATCATACGTGGAAAGAGTACATTTTGAGTCGATCGGTGTTCACCTTCGTTCCTCTTTGGTGGCTCAAATTTTGACCTTCCTTCAATGAGGTGGTAAACAGAAGTTGGCCTTGAGTACCATCAAGGGCCAGGTGTCTGCCTTGGCGGTCTTCTTTCAGCGACCCCTAGCCACGCATTTATTGGTGCTTTCTTTTATTCAAAGGGTTGGACACCTGACTTCGCCTGTGCAGTCCCCTTTACTGCCGTGGAATTTGAACTTGGTGCTCTCAGTTCTCCAAAAGCCTCACTTTGAAAATATTCGGGAGATTGCCCTGCTTACACTGTCTCAGAAGGTAGTTTTTTTTGGTTGCCATCCCCTCTGCTCGCATGGTGTCAGAACTGACGGTGTTATCTTATCGTACCCCCTATCTGGTGGTCCACAAAGATAAGGTGGTTCTTCGTCCACGCCCGTCGTTCCTACCTAAGGTGGTCTCTGACTTCCATTTGAATCAAGACATGCCTTCCCTGTGTACTAGGCCACACATCCCAAGAAATTTGTGTTGCATGCCCTGGATGTAATTTGGGCTATTTGGGTGTATCTGGCAGCCACAAAGTCCTTTTGGAGGTCAGACTCACTGTTTGGGATAACAGACAAGCAAAGAAGAGGACTGTCTTCTTCTTCTTCTGTGACCATTTCCAGATGGATCAGATAGACCAGTGTTTCTCAACTCCGGTCCTCAGGGCACACGAACAGGCCAGGTTTGCAAGAAAACTGAAATACATCCCAGGTGATATAATTTGCTGCTCAGTGATTGCAGTACTCTAGTCTGCATCTCCCCAATGTAATACTTAAAATCTGGCCTGTTAGTGTGCCCCGAGGACCGGAGTTGAGAAACACTGAGATAGACGGTGACTCAGGCCTATTCTATCAAGGTTCAGGGTTATCCTTTTCCCTGTAAGGCACACTCTATTCAGGTGCTTAGTGCTTCTTGGGCCTTCCGTCATCAGGTGTCAGTGGCACGGGTTTGCAAGGTGGCCACTTGGTCATCGGGGCACACTTTCACTAATTTCTAGAAATTGGATGTGTTGACATCTGCGGATGCTTTTTTTCGCCACAAGGTTTTGCAGGCTGCTGTTTAGAAGGTTGGCTTTTGTGTTTAGCCTTGGAATTTTTTTGTTGTCCCTCCCCTCATGTTTGGCACTGCTTGGGGACGGCCATATGATTCTGAATATGGAGCGCTGTCTGTCAATGAACTCTGGATTTTACGATAAGTACACAAATCCTATGAATGTGGCAGTTGCATTCATTTTTCTTTTTTTTTTTCCTTTATTTTTCACCTAATGATCCAGCAAGTAACACACTTCCTGTCTTAGGGTGGCTTCTCCATCCATAGAGGAGCAACAGATTCATCTATTCCTTTTCTGTGGACTAATCATTTAACTGTAGACCAAACATTGGTATTTCATATTGAAGGCATATTAGCAATGTGAAGTACAATCAGTAAATCGGGCATTATCATAATTTTCCCTGTTATGCAGTAAAGTACAGATTATCATAGTTTCTGTTGTTTTTAGAAAAAAAATATTCAAAGAAGTCCAATTATAGCATGGGTACTACACCCCACGATTGTAGAAAAGTTTGCACACTGGGTAAAATCGACATTAAAACAGAATGCAATCGTTTGAAAATCTCATTAACCCATTATTCACAACAGAAAACATATCATCAAATGTTTAAACTGAGAAAATGTACCACCCTAAAGTGGTTGTAAAGTCAAAGATTTAAATCCGCATTATCTCTTTTTTCATTTTGGGCTCCTATAATTGCACTGTTTTTTTTTTTTTTTTTAATAGTGTATAAATACCTTTTCCACGTAGCCTGATATAGCAGTCACGTGATTTCTTCTGCTTCCTCTCTCGAGCTGCAAGACTGATATGGGAGGGGCTGCTAGTCCTCTGCTGAGAGGATTGCATAAACTTTGACCTTGTGTCTGATTGGCAGTCTGCCAATAGAGGAGGAGATTCTGCACTCAAGCTCCAGCCTGCATAGAATGTGAAAGAAGTTAACCCCATAAATGCCAAGGAGAATTTGGGAGGCATAGGGGATGCAGCATTTCACATGCAGGAGATAGCAGAGTAACTGTCAATAATCGTAACTGAGTGGGACTCTACCAACACTTTGTGCTTATCTCTACTTACAGGGAAGGGGGGTATATTGCATAGGGAGGGGAGGACTGTCCTCATCAACAGAGCCAGTGGAAGACCACACACAGATTTAACCCTATGACTGCTAGGTAGCTGAGCAGGAGGAACACAATTAAGCCCTCAATGACTCGGCACCTTTACTATGTAACCAGCAGCCACTACTTGAAGCCACCTACTTATTTTCAACCTGTTCTTTCACACATAAATACAAGTATACATACATCCATGGACATGCACATATACGCATACAAACATACAATTAGACTAGAATTAGCAGCCTGGCACCTGGGCTACACTGTGGCGGGTGTCTTGTCCCAGACATCCCAAGTCTCCCGCGAGGTGCAGCAGTCTCCCGCATGCGGGCTTTGGCTCCCTGACACCCGCAAGTGCCGCACGATATCCCGGCTGTCTGTGTCAGCTGTCAGAATGGAGCCGATGCTTCCTGTAGTTCCGGCTCCATTCCTGTCACAGGTGGAGTGATCTCAAATGCACTCCGCCTGTGAGCAGACCAAGAAATACAGGAAGTTTCCGCTCTGCTCGCTTCCTGCAGCGCCGCTCCTCACACTCTTCAAGCATTTCCTGCCAGCAGTAACCACTTGCAGTACCAGCCAGCAGTACCCACTTGCAGTACCCGCCAGCATGTGCTAGGGGTGCAACTAGCCCCCAGCACGTAATTGTAAAAATCCTAGCATGTGCAGTGTTTCGGACTCCTACCACCATGACCACTTCAAATCACTGAATTGGTCATGATATTTAGAGTGTTTCTTTAATATCTCTCATAAGAAGTAAACCTCTGTATACTGATTGAATTTTATTTGATCATCCTCTAGTTGTGTTAAATTGGTGGGGGGGCGCAGAGAGCCACCTCCCTGAAATGAGTTTGCCACCTCTCTAAAAATGAGTTCTTGCAAATTGGGATGTCTATTGCCCCCATGCAGCCCCCGCCCACGGTTGCACAGACTAAGATGCCGCAGCTTTGCAGCCTGCTGTAGGGAGATGCTTGTATCGGGAAACTGGCTCCCTCTTGTGGTGGCCGGGGCTGCAACAAGCAGTCACTTGCGGCTCTGAGGGTTTCCCCTGCCTGTTCTTACTGCTCGGAGAATAGGCTGAAGATGTTGAGGGCTTGATCTGGCGCCCTGTCCTTACCGGTGAGTGGCCAGGGAGTGTGGGGCAGCTGCTCGGAACAGCCTCCGTTCCATTTACAACTCCACAAAGATGGAAACAGTTTTTTTATTTATTTTTTTCCATTAAAGTTCATTTTTAAATATTTTTTACGCTCTCACTGACATGCCACACCGCCGAAGGCCCCTTTCACACGGGCTGTCTGATCAGTTCTGCCTGTCAGTTTTTTGTCAGCAAATTTGTCGAGCCCTGACATACACACATGTACACATATATACGAATACATACAAACCTAAATGCATGTATACATACATGCATGGACATGCATGCACACACATGTATATGCATACATGTACGCATTCACATACGCATAAATACATGCATTCACCTGCACACATAAATGCACGTGTACATACACGCATAGACATACACACATGTGCACACACATGCACAAAAATGCATACATGCTTACACACATACAAACACAGATATACATGCATATACACACATATATACGCATATATACACAAATGCATGTAAACCTACACACATGCATACATTCATATAAACATGCATTCATAGATGCACACATGCAAATACTCACATGCACATATATATATATATATATACATGGAACAAAGAAAGGAGGGGTCATGAAATGAAGGATCACTATGACACATGGAAGGCAAGGCAGGAAGGATCAGTATGACACAGGGCACATGGAAGACAGGAAGGATCACTATGGCATATGGAAGGCAGGAAAGATCACTGACACATGGAAGACAGGAAGGATCAATATGACACATGTAAGACAGGAAGGATTAGTATGGCGTATGAAAGGCAGGGATGAGAACTATAAAACATGGAAGACTGGAAGGATCACTATGGCACTTGTAAGGCAGGAAGGATCAGTATGGCATATGGAAGACTGGAAGGATAATTATGGCATATGGAAGACAGAAAGGATCAGTATAACACATGGAAGGCAGGAAGGATCACTATAATACATGTAAGGCAGGAAGGATCAGTATGGAATATGGAAGGCAGGAAGGATAACTATGGCATATGGAAGGCTGCAAGGATCAGTACAGTATATGGAAGGCAGGAAGGATAACTATAAAACATGGAAGACTGGAAGAATCACTATGGCACATGAAAGGCAGGAAGGATCACTATGACACTTGTAAGGCAGGAAGGATCAGTATGGCATATGGAAGACAGGAAGGATAATTGTGGCATATGGTAGGCAGAAAGGATCAGTATAACACATGGAAGGCAGGAAGGATTACTATGACATATGTAAGGCAGGAAGAATCAGTATGGCATATGGAAGGCAGAAAGGATCATTATAACACATGGAAGGCAGGAAGGATTACTATGACATATGTAAGGCAGGAAGGATCAGTATGGCATATGGAAGGCAGAAAGGATCATTATAACACATGGAAGGCAGGAAGGATCAATATGACACATGTAAGGCAGGAAGAGTAAGTATGGTATATGGAAGACAGGAAGGATCAGTATGGCATATGGAAGACAGGAAGGATCAGTATGGCATATGGAAGACAGGAAGGATCAGTATGGCATATGGAAGGCAGGAAGGATCAGTATGGCATATGGAAGGCAGGAAAGATCACTATGACACATGTAAGGCAGGAAGAATCAGTATGGCATATGGAAGGCAGGAAGGATCAGTATGACACATGGAAGGCAGTAAGGATGACTATGACCCGTAAGGCAGGTAGGATCAGTATAGCATATGGAAGTCAAAGGATCACTATGACACATGAAAGGCAGGAAAGATCAGTATGACACATGGAAGGCAGGAAGGATCACTGCGACACATGGAAGGCAGGAAGGATCACTGTGACACATGGAAGGCAGGAAGGATCAGTATGGCATATGGAAGGCAGAATGGATGAGTATAACCCATGGAAGACAGCATGATCACTTTAACACATGGAAGGCAGGAAGGATCAGTATGACACATGGAAGGCAGGAAGGATCAGTATGACACATGGAAGGCAGGAAGGATCAGTATGACACATGGAAGGCAGGAAGGATCAGTATGACACATGGAAGGCAGGAAGGATCAGTATGACACATGGAAGGCAGGAAAGCTCACTAAAGCATGGCATCACTTTTTATAAAATCTTTCTACATGACCTTTTATATGAAAAATGTGTATAACCAAATTATCTGCATGCAGTCATTTTGGCTATGAAAATTTAAGAGAAGCTGTATGTCTAAATATAGTGTTTTGAAAATGTTAAAAATAATTAGCATGTGAAAGCATACAAGACTGAGCTGCTAGCTGCTCTCTCCCTCGATATTACACTAAGTGAGACAATGCAGCCTTTACTACGAGGAGGGGGAGGAGCAGCTTCAGGTAAACATTCTAGTCAATGAAGGCTGTAGGAAAGGAGAGGAGGCGTGGAGTGGAGGAGATAGTGTTCCTAATGCTTGCTACAGACTTGAGGGGGGGGGGGGTGGTGGTGGGTGCGAGATGGAGAACTGCAACGACGGAGGCACGTATTCTGATCACGCTTTTATATCTCAGGTCAGCTCTCAGGGGGGAAGTCCGGACTAGGGATGATCGAACGGTTCGGGTCGACCATCGGTTCGACCCGAACATTGGGCGTTCGAAATTCGGCCGAATTCCGAACCTTTGCGGTAAAAGTTTGGAATTCGGTCACCAGAACCGCCCAAAATGCAATGGGACAGGAACTGGGCTTTACAAGCCTGTGATTGGCCCAGAAACGTCAGTAAAAGCCAATTGAGGGGGCAAGAGTCTGCTAGGAATGGGATTGGAGTGACTACGGGGTCCAGAGGCCCATCAGGAATGAATACGCCCCCCAGTATATAACATAGCCCCGCCAAACCTCTAGCACTGTAATACAGAGGCTGTGGAAGAGAGTGGAAGCATTTGTGTTTCTCCTGCTGCTTGTAAAGCTCCAGTGTCATTTTGCAATTATCTTCTGCTGTATGGAGCTGTACAGTATAGTTAGATTCAATAATCTCATTTTTGTTGGGATGCTTTTAGGTGTCAGGGTGACCGTAGTGTAGTTTAGGGTGACCTGACTCTGCCATGCCAGGGTGACCGAACTCTGCCATGTCAGGGTGACCCCACTATGCAGATTCTGGGTTAGGGGTGTATATATATATATATATATATATATATATATATATATATATATATATATATACCCCTATACAGAAGTTCAGATGTCATGCCTGCCTCCAAACTCCTTCAAAAAACGCCTGAAACAAAAACGCCCAGGTGTGAAAGGAGGATAACAACATCCCTGCGCTACTGAAATTCTAAGAAAAATAATCTTGTTTTTTTTCTGGTTCTGGACATGCTACAGAGCTGACACTTCACAGGTACACTTTTTAGACCCCCCCCCCCCCCCGACACTAAATCCAAAGAAATCTCATTTTTTTTTTCAATAATTGGCTCTCTATCAAAAACGACAATTTTTAAGAATTTTTTTTTTGCCTGATTCATATAGTCCCTGAGGCATGACCCAGAACCCTAGGCACTTTTTAGGGGCATTTATTGGGTTTTAGGACTTCAAAATGGTGTTTTTTGATCCCCGAAGTTCGGGTCCCATTGATTTCAATGGGGTTCTGGAATCCTAACCGAACTTTCGGGAAATTTGGGTGTTCTGGTCGAACCAAACTTTTCAAAAGTTCGATCATCCCTAGTCAGGGCCAGGCAGAATCAACCAGGTACTTTAGAAGATAGAAAGGGGCAATTGAAAAAGCAAAAGCACTATGCTACAGCTTGTACCTTAACCACTTTACCACCGGAGGATTTTCCTGCTTTTTGCGATTCGGCACTGTGCAACTTTAACTGACAATTGCGCGGTCATGCAACGCTGTACCCAAACAAAATTTACGCCCTTTTTTTCCCCCACAAACAGAGCTTTCTTTTGGTGGTATTTGATCACCTCTGCGCTTTTCATTTTTTGCGATATTAATAAAAAGCGACAATTTTGAAAAAATAACAATATTTTTCTACTTTGACAGTTAAAAAATATCCAATATATTCAATTTTTGTCATATATTTAGGCCAAAATGTATTTAGCTACATGTCTTTAACAAAAAAATTCTCAATGAGCGTATTTTTAACCGCTTTAAGACTGGAAGATTTTACCCCATTCCTGACCAGGCCATATTTTGCGATTCGGCACTGCGTTACTTTAATGGACAATTGCGTGGTCGTGCAATGCTGTACCCAAATTAATTGACATTACTACAGTAATCAATGCTATAAATATGCACTGTTACTGTAAAAATAACACTGGCGGGGATAGGGTTAGCTTTTATTGGTGATCAAGGGGTTAATGTATGCCTGGTGCTTACTGACGTGTGTGGGGGGAGGGGACTGTGTGACACAGGCACATGCTATGCTGAATCCTGCAATCTGTCCCTGCCTGTCACTTAGGAGACAGGTTTACACAAGCGGGCGGATCTCCACACTCGATCCCCGACGATCGGGGAAGAGGGGCGGTGATCACCGCCGCTCCTCCCCTGGCCCGACTCCCGCTGTGACTGAATACAGCGGGAGTGAGCCTCCGGCGGCGCGCGCGCGCCGCCCACGAAGGGAGGAGTCCAGCGACATAGGTCTACGTAGCTGGACGATCACGAACCACTTTGCCGCAGTAGGCTCATTGTGAGCGGTTGGCAAGTGGTTAAATGGACAGGGGCATCTTTTTTTTTTTTTTCTTTTTTTTGGGGGGGGGGGGGGGTAAACAATCACTTTAGGAAATCATAAGGTAATTTTGAAATTTAATGGCAGAAGAACATCTCGAAAAAGTTTGAAGCAGTGCCACAAAAAGATAGCAAAGTAAGTGGTTCCTACAAGGAAGTCCTGGAAGAACATTTTGCAACCAGTTAGGTTAATTGACAATATGTCAGTAACATGATTGGGTATTAAAAGAGAGAGTCAGAGTGTCTCAGAAGTAAAGATGGGCAAAGGTTCACCAATTTGTGAAAAGCTGCATCTAAACATTGAGCAATTTCAGAATATTGTTCCTTAACATAAAATTGCAAATACTTTAACCACTTGCCTACTGTGCACTTTAACACCCTTCCCATCCAGGCCAATTTTCAGCTTTCAGCGCTGTCACACTTTGAATGACAATTGCGCGGTCATGCTACACTGTACCCATATGAAATTTTTTTCACACAAATAGAGCTTTCTTTTGGTGGTATGTAATCACCTCTGGGTTTTTTATTTTTTACAAAAAAAAAAGAATAAAGACAGAAAATTTTGAAAAAAAAAAAGTTTTTCTTATTTTCTGCGAGTAAATTTTGAAAATAAATTTTTCTCCTTCACTGATGTGCGCTGATGAGGCGGCACTGATGGGCACTGATAGGCTGCACTGATGAGGTGGCACTTATGGGCACTGATGAGGAGGTACTAATATGCCGCACTGATAGGTGGCACTGATAGGCGGCACTGAGAGGTGGCACTGCTGGGCACTGAGAGGTGGCACTGCTGGGCACTGAGAGGTGGCACTGCTGGGCACTGAGAGGTGGCACTGCTGGGCACTGAGAGGCGGCACTGACGGGCGGCACTGATAGGCGGCACTGATGGGCACTGGTGGATGGCACTGGACACTGACGGGTGGCACTGATGAGCGGCACTGATGGGCAGCACCATCAGTGTCCACACTCAGTGCCCATAGTGCTGCCAGTCAGTGCTCATCAGTGCCTAGATGAGCAGGCACTGATGGGCACTGACTGGCAGCACTATGGGCACTGATTGTGGGCATTGATGGGGGCACTGATGGCGGGCACTGGTGGGGGGGGCACTGTGTGTATGTTTTTACCTTTTAGTAATCATGCCCTGATTACATGTCTGTGTCCCCGGCGCTGTGAGGCTCCCCCTCCTTCCTCACACTGCAGGCTCTGTGTGAGGAAGGAGCGCCGGCGATGAGAGATGATCTCCTATGTTTACATATGAGATCATCGCTCATTGGACGGCCCCTTCACGTTGTGAATGGCCGCTGTGATTGGCCATTCACCACGATCTGTGATCTTGGACACGGCCGACACAGATTTTCCCCGGGAGCGCGCGGGGGGGCGTGTCACTGGGAGGCCGTTTAAAAACAGCCTCCCGAAAATTCAAGTCCGCGCTGCAGCCGTATATAGGCTGTAGCGCGGATGGGGGAGGTTAAATATTTACAGTAACTATCTACAGTAAATGTATATATTTAAAGAATATACCTCGCGCCTAGGAGTACCTAATAATATGACGTGTACTAATTAATATAAAAATAAATAGTATATAACGGAGCAGCTGCTATAGATAAAATTGATTTAGTAAAAAAACTCCCAAGCTAAAAGGGATAATATAGCGCTTGCTAGTAGGATGCAAATGGGGATAAAATACCAATCTAAAAGCATAAAAAGCTAAAATATATGCCCATAAAATGTGCATTTTAAGGGCATATATTTTAGCTTTTTATGCTTTTAGATTGGTATTTTATCCCTATTTGCATCCTACTAGCAAGCGCTATATTATCCCTTTTAGCTTGGGCGTTTTTTTACTCAACTATCTACAGTACTTTATATCAAAAGATTCAGAAAATCTGGAGAAATCTCTGTGCGCAAGGGACAAGACTGAAATGCAATATTGGATTCCCATGTCTCTGGGTCTGCAGAAGGCACTGCATTAAGAACAGGCACGATTCTATAATAAACATCACTGCTTGGGCTCAGGAATACTTCCAAAAATCACTGTCTGTGAACACATTTCTCTTACGTCCTCTGACAGTCGCCGCCCACTCATGCAATCTGCACGTCTGGGTATTGGTCTTATCCACAGGAATAGATTTTGTTAGAAAACATTCACAAAACCTTTGTATAGACACACCTACAGGGGGCTGTCCCTCTGGTCCAATACCCCCATCTAGCTGCATTCCCAATTCAGTTTGTCTCTGCCTAGCTTAGGAGTAGGCTAGCTTTTCCCTGGCTGGGGCTGCAGTCTCAGCCTTTTTTCTTCTTCTTATTTTTTTTTCTCTCTCTGAGAAAGTGTTTTTATTTCATAGGACGAGGTCAGGTCCCTCAGGGACAACGAGTTCTCCTCGCTTCGGACCTGCATGCGGTCCCTGGGCTTGATGGTGTCGGCTTTCGAGGCGATCCCATTTGCACAGATTCACACGAGATCTCTTCAAGCGGAGATTCTCGCCAGGTGGGACAGACGTCCTCACTCTTTGGAAAGAAGGATTTCTTTGAGCCCCCAAGTCCGATCGGATCTTCTGTGGTGGCTGCGGTCTCCGGCTCTGATGGAAGGCAAGTTCTTTCGCCTGCTACTGTGGACTGTGGTCACCACGGACGCCAGCCTGTCGGGCTGGGGTGGGGTTCTGGGCAATTTGTCTGCCCAGGGCACCTGGTCGGCGGGGGAATCCTCCCTGCCGATAAATGTCTTGGAACTGCGAGCAATCAGGCTCTGTTTGCTCCGTTGGTCGGATCGTCTGCGGGGCTGCCCAGTGCAGGTACAGACGGACAAAGCCACTGCGGTGGCTTACATCAATCACCAAGGGGGCACATGGAGTGCCCAGGCGGCCAAGGAAGTGGCCGAGATTCTGTCCTGGGCCGAGACGCAGGTCCCGGCGATTTCGGCAGTTCACATTCCAGGTGTGGAGAACTGGCAGGCGGACTATCTGAGTCGCCAGACCCTGGACCAGGGGGAATGGTCCCTACACCCGGAGGTGTTTCAGATGCTGTGTGCGCGGCGAGGATCCCCGGATGTGGATCTGTTCGCGTCTCGGCTCAACAACAAGGTGGAAAGATTTGTGGCTCGCACGCGCGACCCTCTGGCAGACGCGTTGGTGGTGCCCTGGCATCGGTATCGCCTGATTTACGCATTTCCACCGATTCAGTTGTTGTCCAGATTCCTTTGCAGGTTGGTCTTGGAACCAAGGTTGGTGATTCTAGTGGCACCAGACTGGCCGCTCCGGTCTTGGTACAGGGACATCATGCAACTGGTTGTCAAGCCTCATTGGCAGCTTCCACTATGAGATGATCTTCTGTCTCAGGGGCCGATCTTCCATCCTGCTTTTACAGTCGCTGGCTTTGACAGCGTGGCTTTTGAAAGCCAAGTCTTAAGAGACCGAGGTCTCTCGTCAGCGGTCATTCCTACCTTGCTCAAGGCTAGGAAGGCTTCCTCTGGTAAGATTTATTATCGTACCTGGAAGGCTTATTTCGCCTGGTGTGAATCGCAGGGGTTCCATACCCGCTCCTTTTCGTGGCGAGGGTGTTGGCTTTCCTGCAATCTGGTGTGGAGCAGCGCCTGGCGCTGACCACTATTAAGAGCCAGTTATCTGCGTTGGCCATTTTTTTCAACGCCCTCTGTCATCGAATTCCTTGATCCGTGCTTTCATTCAAGGGGTGCATCATCTGGCTCCCCCTAGGAGAGCAGCATTGCCTCCTTGGGACCTGAATTTGGTTTTGTCCGTTTTTTGTAACGTCCTCCCTTTGAGAACATCTGGGAGATTCCTCTGCCGGTGCTGTCAGAAAGTTGCCTTTCTGGTGGCGGTCACATCTGCTCGCAGAGTGTCGGAGTTGGCGACCCTGTCTTGCCACTCCCCCTATCTGGTTGTTCATAGGGACAAAGTGGTCTTGCGACCTCATCAGTCCTTTCTTCCGAAAGTGGTTTCGGATTTCCATCTCAACGAGGACATTGAAGCCTAAGCATCCTAAGGAGTTGCCTTGCATTCCTTGGATGTGGTAAGGGCAGTCAGGGTTTACCTGTCGTCTACTGAATCCTTCAGAAAGTCGGATTCTCTTTTTGTCCTTCCTGAGGGACCTCGGTAGGGTACGGCTGCCTCTGCGGCAACCATTTCCAAATGGATCAGACAGACGGTTGTACAGGCCTATTCAATTGGGGATAAGGTTCCACCTTTCCCTGTCACAGCGCACTCTACCAGAGCGGTTAGTGCGTTCTGGGCCTTCCGCCATCAGGCGTCGGTGTCTCATGTGTGCAAAGCGGCGACCTGGTCATCCGTGCATACCTTTACTAAATTCTACAAGCTTGATGTCCTGGCATCGGCAGATGCCTCTTTTGGCCTCAAAGTTCTGAGTGCGGCAGTGCCTTAAGGGAGACATGGTGGTTAGCCTGTCTCCTCCTGTTGGGGTTTTTTTCCCCTTGTTTATTTTGCTTTCCTGGGTTTGTTCGCTCCTGTTGAGCTTTCTTGTTACCCAGTGTTTTTTACCTTTCTGATTCAGATAAGGTTCTTTTCTCTGACCTGGGTGCTACGTTTCCCACCCCTCACATCTACACTGCTTTAGGACGTCCCAGAAGTGCAGATTGTATAAGTGGGTGGCGACTGTCAGAGGACGTAAGAGAAAATAGAATTTTTGTAAGAGCTTACCGTAAAATTATTTTCTCTGAGTCCTCTGTCGCCGCCCCCCACCCCTCTTTTGGGGTTCATGGATCTCTATACTGCTTGCTTACCAAACTGATTTGGGAATGCAGCTAGATGGGCGTATTGGACCAGAGGGACAGCCCCCTGTAGGTGTGTCTATACAAAGGTTTTGTGAATGTTTTCTAACAAAATCTTCTGCCTAGCTTACTCCTGTGGATAAGACCAATACCCAGACGTGCAGATTGTATGAGTGGGAGGCGACTGTCAGAGGACTCAGAGAAAATAATTTTACGGTAAGTTCTTACAAAAATTCTATTTTCACCCTGCCTTCCAAGAATTCAAGGTAAAGCTCTTATTAAAAGAAGAAGCCATATCTGAACATGATCCAGAAAATAAATTTTACATTCTTTTTAGCAAACATAGGTGCCACATTCACTGAACTAAAGAGGAGAGGGACCTTCTGGCTTGTTATCCGCGCTCAGTTTAAAAGCCTGCAGTTCTGATGGTATTGGGGTGCGTTGATTTGTCTTGAATGGGCAGCTTGCACATCTAGAAAGGCACCGTCAATGCTAAAAGACATATCCAGGTTTTAGAGCAGCATATGCTCCCATCCAGATGACCACAGCATGGCTTCACTTGACATTACCAGAGTGTTGTCAAAAGAAGAGATAATGCTACACCCTGGTAAACATGGTCCTGTCCCAACTTTTTTTGGTGTTGCTGACAATTATTTCAAAATTGCCTTACCACTTTTCTAAAAATTGTATTTTTTCTTAGTTTATTATTATTAGAATACAGGATTTTTATAGTGGCAACAGCTTGTGCAGCACTTTACAACACAAGGTCAGACAGTACAGTTACAATACAATTTAATCTGAGGTCCCCTGTTCGTTTTACAAGCAGGTTAAACATCTGATTTTTTTTATTTTGTTTTTTAATGTGAATAAAATATGGATTTATGAGATTTGAAAATCATTGAATTCTGTTTTTATGTAGATTTTTACACAGCATCCCAACTTTCTGTCATTGGGGTTGTATAATAGATGCATATTTGCTTATTCCAGCTTTTCTCCCTATTTCTCCTTATAAAGGTTCCAGTTCTGAACATCCAAGTAAAAATTGTTCCAGCCCTCGGCACTGTTGCTGGCACCATATTTTCTTCTATCAATTACTTCCGAGTTATCTTTACCGGTGGTGTTGGGAAAAATGGATCAACAATAGCAGTAAGTTTTTAATTAAAAATATAATAGTACAATGTATACTTCAGTCTACAAAGACTTGGATGAGCTTTGCAAACAATACTGTAAGGAGCCTAAAGGGTTAGTTCACACGAATAGAAAACCTGTAAAGCTGACCCAACACCGGACCCCTTACACCCACCCAACCCACCCCCCCTGCCCCCGAAAGTACCAACTGTACTAACCTCCTAGGAATCTGAGCTGTCAAGACTTCCGAAAGCCGCTCCAACAGTCCAGGGATTCGAAATCCCTGCTGCTTTCTCTCCTCTCCATCTAGTGCTGCCAGCACAGACCAGGTGGATTCTAAATGGTCAGCACTGTCACATGGATGGCGCTGAGCAATCAGAATCCTTCCGGCCCGTTCTGGGATTTCTGGTCGGAGAAGAGAGAATGCAGCAGTAATTTCAAATCCCCAGACTGTTGAAGTGGCTTATGGGAGCCTTGACAGCAAAGGATTGTCGGAGGTAAGTACAACGGGGACTGGAGGTTGGGGAGGGGGTCCGGTGGTTAGGTCACCTTTACACACTTTAGGTCACCTTTCTGTGATGGTGAATTTACACTTTAAAATTTTATAAACTGCTGGTTCCTAAACTGTTACATGCCAGCATAGCGCAGCTTTGTCAAATGTAACTATGTATACAGTGGCAAGAAAAAGTATGTGAATCTCTTGAAATCAACTTGGTTTTCTACAGTAATTTGCATAAAATGTGATCTGATCCTCATTTAAGTCACAATAGACAAACACAATCCCTAGTATTCATAAAGACTGACGCAGGCAGACTTTGTGAAAGTGTCATTTGTGTTCTAAAAATAGTGCAAAATGTGCCCAAATCTTGTACCGGTCTAGAACTTGGTGCATGCTGTGCCACTTTTAGAATACACTTGAGACAATTTTACAAAATCTGTCTGTGCTAGTTCCTCTCTCTACACCAAAAGAGAGTTGATCTTAAGTAGCTTCACTTTCATAAGATTGTTGGTATTTTAGTTTCAATTTAGCGTATTCTTTGCACCACAGTGTAAAAGTGGCACATTTTAGAACACACCTGAATTTGGTGCACGAGTCGCTGTCAGATCCAGTCATATAATACTCGTATTGCAAATGCTTCATGAAATTGGCAATACAATAACAAGAAGGATTAACACCAATCTGCTTAAACTGATAAACGCACAAACTATGCTAATTTCCCGTATCTTTATTGAACACCATAAACATTCACAGTGTTGAATAGCTTTACCTTTGGAGGTAATAGCTGGTCGAACCTTCTTTGGCAGCAATGACTTCAAGCAAGCGCATTGGTAGCTCTGTATCAGACCTGCACAATGTTCAGGAGGAAGTTTTGTCAATTCCGCTTTACAAAACGTCTTCAGCTCAGACACATATGTAGGATGTCTGGTGTGAACGGCGCTCTTAAGGTCATTCCACAGGATCTCTATGGGGTTTAGGTCTGGGCTCTGATTGGGCCATTCGAAAAGGCACATTTCCTTTACTCTATCATTCATTGACAGACACAGCTCCTGTTCTTCTTAACCATTGGGTTATACTGCCCCATACAGGAGTAGGACTTTAGGCAGAAAAAAAAGCTTGACTATGCCTATGGGCAGTCCCAGGGGTATACTGCCACTCTCTGCTATAGGCACTCAGCTTTTTTCTGCCTAGTCAGAAGTAAGAACCTAGTTCCTTGCTGGGATCTTCGGCCCTGGCAATTTTTTTCCTTTTTAATGGATTTTTCTATTTTTCCTGCGAGGATCTACAATAAACTGCTGGACTGGGCGACCAGCTGGATATTTTTAAAAATTCAGTGGTCACCCCAGTCTGGCCAGCGAGTTAAATGTCTCACGAGGTGGCATATGACCTGGCCTCAGCCTGAGTTGCAGCGTTCCTCCTGGCCGACAGCCCCCCATTTCGATGGAGAGGAGGTTCTGTCTGGAGCAGTGCCCATCCTGTTCCTGGTATGGTAAGTAGTTGTTCCCTCTCTCTCCTCCTAGAGGGTTTTGGGGTGGACGAAGGCCCCTCCCTGGGACAGTCGGACCCCTGCGTTCTCCTCCTTCCCAAGCAGCGTCCACCCCCCCCCCCCCTCTCAGTGGTCCCTGCGGACACTTTGTCCCTCACCTGCCTACCCCCCCCCTATTCCCCTTGGGGTGGCCATACCACCTTTTCAGGTTGTTCTGGGGTGCTGAGCTGGTGATAGGGGTGGGAGGAGGGCGTGCCGCCAATAAACGGCGGTGGGAGCCCCTCCTCATCCATTGGTGCTGACTCCTGGATGTTTCTCTTCCTGATCGCCGCATGTGTGTGCAGAGGGGCGGTGAGTCTGGTGGGGGTCCTTTCCCTCTCGGTTGGTGCTCTGTGCCTGGTGACCTGCGGTGCTGCCAGCCGCGGTGGGGGTGTCCCTAGCAGTGTTTTTACACCTTTTTTTGTGGGTCCCCCTTTTTTCACTCATGGAGTTTCCTGGGTACATTTCCCTACCTGATCCCCTCTGAGGCTGCCAGGCCCTCGGGGGACCCAACAATTCCTTACTGCACTGACGACAGTCCTGGAGTCTTTGGTGTCCTGGGGAAACGGGCTAACAAAAAGAGTCCCCCTCCTTCACTTGCCTCATCTGTCTCATCAGATCCTGAATCTGATTTGGATGCCGCAGACGCGAGTCACCCTGTTGGGCCTGTGTCCACACACCCTTATTTCTCAGATAAGGAGCAGAAAAGGCGCTGGTGGATGCAATGATTGTATCTGTGCGTGAGACTTTAAAAATGGAGGATGCGGCTGATGCCACATCGGAGTTGTCGGTTCCTTTTGGCAACCACAAGCCTTCCATAGCGGCAAGGGCATTCCTCTTTCCCGCTTACGTTGCCAAAATTCCGCTAAACAGTGGTGTTTTCCAATACGTCCCCTTGGGGTCCCTAAGCGTTTTGCTATGCGGTACTCTTATGAGGACTCCCTGCCTAAAAAATGGACTGTTCCACCTGTGGTGGACTCTCCGGTTTCTAGGGTAAACAAAGCAACCATGATTCCGGTTGAGGAGTCTCCGGCCTTTAGGGACCCAGCTGACAGAAAAGCAGAGGCTGTGGCTCACCATATGTACACTGTGGTTGGTTCAGGACTTAGGGTGGTTGTTCCTATTGCCCTGGTGTCGCAAACTCTGACCGAGTGGGCCAAGCTTTTATGCCGGGACCTGGAGGGGGAGCAGCTTTCCCCTGCCTTTGCTAATCTGGCAGACCAGTTGGTCCAGGGGCTGCAGTTTGTGATGCCTCTTTGGATGCATTTCCTCTGATTGCGAAGGCTGTCTGTCTCAGCAGTGGTCCTTAGGCGTGTTATTTGGCTTAAATGCTGGTCTGCAGACCAGACTTCTAAGAAGGCCTTATCTGATTCCCCCTTCCTAAGCGATCAACTGTTTGGAGCTTCCCTGGATGGCATCATTAAGGGTCTCACAGGGGGGAAGAGTACCTTTCTTATGCAGACTAGTAAGGGCAAGGAGCCCTGTCGTAGACGTGGTCCATCCTTCTCGGCTCATAAGAAGTTTTTTCATCCTACAGGGCCTCCCCTGGAGGATCCAGACGATCCTGGTCTGGCAAGCTGAGAGCGGGCTTCTCCAGACCTGCTCACAAGGCTACCTCAGCATGAAGGGGTGGCCTCACCCGCATGTGGGGTGGGGGGATGTCTTCCCTTGTTTCTGGACCCCTGGACCTCCCTGGTACCGGACAAGTGGATCCACTAAGTCATACGGTCCGGCTACAAGATCGAGTTTCATTCCTATTTTCCAGAAGGGTTTTTTCCCTCAAACTTGCGCCTGTCCCCAGACCGCTTACGGGGTCTCCTTGGGGCAGTGCATGATTTGCTGAGACAAGGAGTTATTGTTCCGTCTTCGGAACATTTTCAGGGGTTTTATTCAAACCTGTTTACAGTCCCCAGGAAGGAGGGCAAGGTGCGTCCAATTCTGGACCTCAAGGCGCTAAACTGCTTTGTGCGAATGCAGAAGTTCCGATTGGAGTTTATTCACACAGTAGTGGCATCCCTGCATCAGGGGGATCTTCTTGCTTCTATCAACATCAAGGACACTTACCTTCACATTCCAATATGGGTATGTCACCGGTGCTTCCTCTGCTTGGCCATGGGAGAGGACCATTATCCGTTTGTGTTGTTACCCTTCGACCTCGCCTCCGCTCCTCGGGTCTTCTTAAGTGTTGGTCCCGGTGCTGGCATTGTTGTGTCAGCGGGGGGATCGCGGTACTTGGGTTCCTGGATGATCTGCGATCTCTGAAGGAGTTTGGTTGGATTCTGAAATCTGCTCTGGTTCCTTCCACAAATCTAGACTATCTGGGCCTGACTCTGGACTTGGCCTTAGCCAGAGTGTTCCCCTGAAAAAGCTCCAGAAACTGTGGGAAGCAATTCATTTTCTGTTGTCCAGCAGACAGTCATACCTTCAGACTTGCATGCGGGTGCTGGGTCTGATGGTGTCTGCCTTCAAGGCGGTTCCGTTTGCACAGTTCCACACGAGATCTCTGCAAAGAGAGATTCTGTTCAAATGGGACAAGAATCCACAGTCCATAGACAATCTGAACCGGCTGAGCTAGGGTACGAGAGGGTCCCTGATCTGGTGGCGTCTTTCTTTGGCACTTTGCAAGGGCAAATCCTTTCTCCCCCTGTACTGGACAGTGGTCACCATGCTTGCCAGCCTATCTGGGTGGGGAAGCGTCCTCGGAAAAGATTCTGCTCAGGGGGACTGGACACTGGAAGAGTCCAGACTGCCGATCAATGTACTGGAGCTCTGAGCGATCAGACTTTGTCTGGATCATTGGATGGATCGTCTTCAGGGGGGTCTGGTGCGAATTCAATCGGACAATGCCACGGCCATGGCCTATGTCGATCACCAAGGGGGCACAAGGAGTGTCCTGGCCACTCAGGAAGCAGCTGGCATTCTAAGGTGGGCAAAACGTTTAGTTCCAGCCATCTCTGCTGTACACAGATTCAGGGGTGGAAAATTGGCAGGCAGATTACCTCAGTCGACAGGCGTTGGACCAGGGGAAATGGTAACTTAATCCGGATGTGTTTTATCAGTTTTGCCTCCAGTGGGTCACTCCCAAGGTGGACCTGTTGGCCTCTCGTCTCAACAGGAAGGTGCAGAGGTTTTTGGCATGGTCTCAGGACCCTCTGGCAGATGCCACAGACGCGCTGGTGGCCCGGGGGGGGGGTCAGTATTGTCTGATTTACGCCTTTCTCCCTCTCAAGCTTCTGCCAAGACTTCTGTGTAGGATCGTGGCAGAAAGGATTCCGGTCATCTTTGTGGCTCCACACTGGCCTCGCCGGTCTTGGTTCGCCGATGTTCATTG
The DNA here is from genome assembly GCF_965119305.1 of Pelophylax lessonae. Taxonomy (NCBI): domain Eukaryota; kingdom Metazoa; phylum Chordata; class Amphibia; order Anura; family Ranidae; genus Pelophylax; species Pelophylax lessonae. The sequence continues at coordinate 295,709,224 of NC_138769.1, forward strand.
GAAACTTCCTCTCAGGGAAGATCTGCTGTCACAAAGGCCAATCTTCCATCCTGCTTTACAGTCGCAGGCTTTAATGGCTTGGCTGTTGAAAGGCAGGTGCTGAAAGTTAAAGGTTTGTCTAATTCAGTGATTCCTATGCTGTTAAAAGCTAGAAAATCTAGCTCTAGGAAAATCTACCATCCTACATGGAAGTCGTACATTGCGTGGTGTGAGTCTCTTGGGGTTCATCCCTCACTCCTTTACGGTGGCTCGGATCTTGACCTTCCTCCAATGGGGGGGTTGAGCAGCGCCTGGCCTTGAGTACTGTCAAGGGCCAGGTCTCTGCCTTGGTAGTCTTCTTTCAAAGAACATTGCCCACACTTTGCTTGGTGCGTACTTTTATCCAGGGAGCTTGACATTTGGCTCATCTAGTGCCGTCTCCATTGCCGCCCTGGGACCTCGATTTGGTGCTTTCAGTCCTCCAGAAACCTCCTTATGAAAATCTTAGGGAGGTTCCCCTGTTACGTTATTCCTTTTTTGGTGGCAGTCACTTCTGCGGGCAGGGTTTCGGAGCTGGCGGCATTGTCTTGGCGTTCACCTTACTTGGTGGTTCACGGAGATAAGGTGGTTCTTCATCCCTGTCCGTGGTTCCTTCAAAGGGTTGACTCTGATTTTCATTTGAATGAAGACATTGTGTTGCCTTCCCTGTGTCCCAGGCCAAAACATCCTAAGGAGATTGCCTTGCATTTCTTGGATGTGGTTCGGGCAATTAGGGTGTACCTGGCAGCTACGGAGTCTTTAATGAAGTCAGACTCCCTATTTGTGCTCACGGACGGACCGCAGAAGGGGTTGTCCGTTTCTGCTGAGACCATTTCCAGATGGATCAGACAGACAGTGTTTCAAGCCTATTCAATTAATGGTCAGGTTCCTCCTTTCCCTGTTACATCACATGCTACTAGGGCGCTTAGTGCCTCCTGGGCCTTCTGTCATTGGGCGTCGATAAAGGTTTGCAAGGCGGCTACCTGGTCTTCTGTGCACACCTTTACAAAATTATATAAAGTGGATGTGTTGGCATCTGCGGATGCTGCTTCCTTTGGCCGCAAGGTTTTGCAGGCTGCTGTTTAGAGGACCTCTTTGAGGGTGTATTGTTTTTTTCAGGTGAGCTCCATTTGTTCTTGGTTGACCTCCATATTACCTGGTTGGCTATGGTTTAGCCTTGGTGAATTTTTTTCTGTCGTTTCCACCCCTCATGTTTAACACTGATTTGGGACGTCCCAATGGTTAATAAGATCAGGAGCTGTGTCTGTCAATAAACAATAGAGAAAATGGGATTTTTGTCTTACCGTAAAACCCATTTCTCTGATCATTGATGGACAGAGCACCCACCCCTCTGTGGAGTTGGATTTCTTCTGACACTGCTTGTAACAAAACTGAGTGCCTATAGCTGAGAGTGGGAGTATAACCCCCTGGGACTGCCCATAGGCGTAGTCAAGCTTTTTTTCTGCCTAGTGTCCTACCCCTGTAGGTGGCAGTATAACCCAATGGTTAAGAAGATCAGGAGCTGTGTCTGTTAATGAACATCAGAGAAATTGATTTTATGGTAAGACATAAATCCCTCATTTTCTGAAGCCAGTCTTTGGTGGATTTACTTCAATGCTTTGGGTCATTGTCCTGCTGCATCACCAAACTTCCTTCAAGCTTTAGCTGGTGGTCAGCCACCCTGAAATTGAATATTTTGGTAGACTTTGGAATTCATATTCCCATCCCTAATGGTAAGTGGTCCAGGCCCTGAGGCAGAGAAGCAAGCCCAAATCATGATGTTCCTGCAATATACTTCATCTTTGAGATGATGCTTTGATGTTTGTAAACTGTGCTCTTGTTGAACATAGTGCTGAGCATTCTTCCTAGTTCAACTTTTGTTTCATCCATCCACAAAACATTTTCCCAGTAGTGTTGCAGTTTGCCAAGGTGCTCTTTGGCAAACTTGAGGCACACTGCAATTTTTTTTTTTTTCCTGTCGACTGATTGATAAACCTTAAAACTTTGAGATTGCTTTTTATTGCTTTTCAGCCTTATGCAAATCAACTATTCTTGATGGTATGGTTCACATCAGCTGATGCTTCTTATGAACAGCAATCTTAAAATGTTTTGAGTGTCTTTTATCCATCAAAGTCGCTCTAAACCACACCTCTGAATGCATTTCATTAACTAGACTCCAGGTATGCAAACTACTGACTCCAATTAGCTTTTGTTTAAGTAATTAGTCTATGGGTTCACTTACTTGTTTTCTCCAGCACTGTGAATGTTTACTGGGTGTGTTCATTAAAGACACGACAAATTAGAATTATTTGTGTTATCAATCTAAGCACATTGTCTTTGTCTATTGTGATTTGGATGAGGATCAGATCATATTTTATGGCAAATTACTGCAAAAAAAAAAACTGTTAATTCCAAGGCATTCACATAATTGTTCTTTCTACTATATGTAGCTTCCTTCTTGTGTGAAAAATTTGTAAGCCAGTTGGGGCATGTGATTGAGTAACGATGTTATTTTTTTCCATTATTTTTTCAACATGAGAAATTATATTTTCTCTAGCGCTCATCGACAGACGTAGTCCTCGGTGATACACCACCTTCGGGTTATGTTACCTCCGCAGGAGCAGGACTAGACAGGAAATTAAAAAGCTCTGGCCACACCCTAGGGGCAGTCCCAGAGGGTATATCCTCTCTCTCTCTGCCTCAGCAAATCAGTTATTTTCTGTCTAGTTAGGAGTAAGGACCTAGATACCTTGCTGGGATCTTAGGTCCTGGCAAGAAATTTTTTTTTTCTAAAAGGATTTTTGGACAGCTTTTTTTCTCCAGTGTTCCTGTGAGATCTTCAAGCAAGAAAGCTGAACTGGGCGACGGGCTGGATGTTGAGATCCGGTGGTCACCCCAGTTCAGCCTACGAGCGCGTGCAGGCCATAGCTCCGCGCTGAGTCGGCCGCGACAAAGTCCCATTAAAGGACTGAACCCGCGAGTTAAACGTCTCGCTGAAACGCCAAAGACCATGAGTCACGGCGTCTGTATCGGTCGACAGCCCTCCCGCCCCGGTGGAGAGGGTACTGTCAGGAGTTGGTGCCCGCCTGGTTCCGGTATGGTGAGTAGTATGTTCCCCCTGTTTTCCCTGACGGGTTTTGTGGTGAACGCGGGCCCCTCTCTGTATGGTAAGAAAGAGTTTCTTTCTATCCTATAACATGTCACAAATCCTCCTACTTTGAGTGTGATTTTATGTGTGCAAAAGCCAGGAGGCTTGGTTTGGGAGCTAACAATCTATTGTATACATGTTTTAAAGATGTAATCTGTGGCATTCTGGGAATCTTATGGGTTAAGTATAAGCTACCTACCAGTCAGAAGCCATGGACATGTAGACTGCCTTCCAAGTCAGATCTCCAGCTAATAGCAGGCCTCCCGAACGGCCATGCGGTCCGCCAGGGCCGGTACCGCCAGACACGCCATATCCCCATGCAGAGAGAGTGTTGTGTGCCTGCAGCACACCGCTAGTCAGCACAGGCCGCCGCCATTTTTTTTGCTGGATCGCACGAGCCGCCATTTTGGCGTAGCCTCGTGTCTCCAGCATGGGGGCGGCCATGTTTTAGGTGATTCTACACCTCGTGGAGCTTGGGGGAGGCGCCGGAAGGCGTACAGAGGGGCGGAGCCGCCTCCTTTCTTCCTGGGCAGCCAGCCAAAAGACTTCCTGTTTGTCTAAGACAGCGCTGTAAGCTGTTGCAGTTCAACTCTGAACATCAAGTGGTGAGCCTGGGGGTCTATCTCTCTCTCTCTCGATCGATAGGGATCCCTAGCAGGTAACACTAAGGGGTTTTTTGTGGCGCTGAGGGTCAAAAAAAAAAAAAAAAAGTTTTTCTTTACTTTGAATTATATCATCCAGGAAGTAACTGGAGTTATTATGGACCCTGCCACACAGATTCCCCCACCTGTTTCCCTCGAGGGGGCCTCGGGACCCGCCGGTGTACAGAGTATAGAGTCATTTACAGCAATTTTGGAGTCTATGGTGGCTCGGGTGGAGGCGGCCTGTCAGGGACGGGGGTCAAGGAAGCGACCCCCGCCTACCCCTATACTATCTGATACCTCTGACTCTGATTCAGAGATGGTCACTGCAGTTGCAGGTTCCTCTGCAAGGGCTGCTATCCCAGGTAAAGCCCCCTCAGACAGTGAGGAGGACGCTTCTTCTCCTGCTATAATTCAGGAAGAAGCATTGGTGGACGCACTAGTTGTGGCAGTGCAAGAAACCTTAAAACTTGAGGCTTTACCGGCAGAGGCAACTGAAACAGAGAGGCCTTTTGGGACTAATAAGCCCATCAAGACGGCGAAGGCTTTTCCTGTACCTAAATGTTTTGGAAATCAGATTAAAGGAGAATGGGAACATTCTAAACGTACCTTTACTATTTCCAAGCGTATTGCTAGACGCTATCCGTTTGAGGAATCCATCATTAAGAAATGGACGGTACCACCAGTCGTGGATCCGCCTATTTCCAGGCTGAATAAAGCCACGGTTATTCCAGTGGAGGACACTTCGTCCTTTAAGGATCCGGTGGATCGAAAGATAGAAGCGGAGTCCCGCACTATCTTTTCTCTGATAGGGTCAGCATTTAGACCAGTAATTGTTATTGGTCTAGTTTCCCAGACACTTACAGAATGGGCGAAGATGGTACGCCAAGATCTTAGGGGAAAAGATATTCCCCAGGAAACATCTGATTTGATAGAACAGATCATACAAGGGCTACGGTTTATCTGTGACGCAGCCTTGGACACTACTCCCTTGTTAGGGCATGCATCTAAGTTAGCAGTGATCCTCAGACGTGTGCTGTGGTTAAAATGCTGGTCAGCTGACCTAGGTTCCAAAAAGACCTTGACTAATCTCCCTTTCCAGGGGAATCGTCTATTTGGAGCCAACCTAGATGAAATCATTAAGGATGCCACCGGGGGCAAGAGTACTTTTTTGCCACAGGCTGCAAAAGCTAAGGAACCTCGCAACAAGCGAGGACCTTTCTTTACCGCCCATAAAGGACGCCCGGCTGGTACTTCCGGGAAAGGCAAGACTCCTCCAGGAGGGTTCAAGAAGGGCTGGTCGGACAAGCAGAGGACCAACCCAGCCAAACCCGAAGTAAAGGAGTACACAGCCTGAAGGTGCGCCCCCACCCAATTTCAGGGTGGGGGGACGTTTTCACCGGTATTCAGGACATTAGATCGAGCATCAACCACTACTACCGGTGCGATTCTTCCCTTCCAACATTTAAGTACAGGAAGCGGTAGTTACCGTTCCCTGTATAGATCTTTTCCTTTACCTTTTCCTAAGATTAGTCCCGATACCTCACAGGAATCGGATCTGATTGACCAGATAGGCCAAGTAGCCTCTAGTCGGGTGACTTCGGTCCCTGAGGTTCAACCAGAAAAGATCACCTTGCCTGATAACTATCAGGTATCTGATAAATGTGTGGGAACAGAAAACGACCAGACTTTCTCGGATGGTCGGGGCCAGATACCTCTAGGGACGCCTGGTTCAGATCCTATCAGCGCCAGTGGTCCTAGAAATTCTAGGCTGGCCTCTTCAAGCCGGCCTGGCCGACTTGGACATGTTAGTCGCAGACGTTCCGTGGGAACTTCGTCTCAGGGAGTGTCTGTAGTCTCTAGGACCTATTTACCTTCGTGCTTTACAGTCGCTGGTTTTAATGGCCTGGCCATTGAGACCCAAGTACTGAAGGACAGAGGTTTGTCTACTTCAGTCATTCCTACCCTTATTAAAGCAAGGAAAGCGACTTCCAGCAAAGTCTATTATCACACATGGAAGACTTACATTGCGTGGTGCGAATCTTTAGGATTTCCTCCACGTACCTATTCGGTGTCTCGAATATTGGCCTTTTTGCAACAAGGGGTTGAGCAGAAGCTAGCCTTGAGCACCATCAAGGGTCAAGTTTCAGCATTAGCAATCTTCTTTCAGAAACCTTTAGCTACCAAATCCTTGGTGCGGAATTTCATCCAGGGGGTGCGGCACCTGGCTCCTCCAGTCCGCGCGCCCTTACCGCCCTGGGATCTTAATTTGGTTTTGTCGGTTCTACAGAAACCTCCCTTTGAAAACATCAGGGAGATTCCCTTGCTTACTTTATCCCAGAAGGTGGCCTTCTTGGTGGCTATTACTTCTGCTCGCAGGGTGTCAGAACTGGCTGCATTATCATGCCAGTCCCCATACCTAGTGATTCATAGGGATAAGGTAGTACTTCATCCTAAGCCATCTTTTCTTCCTAAGGTGGTTTCAGATTTTCATCTGAATGAAGATATTGTACTACCTTCCTTGTGTCCTCAGCCCAAGCATCATCGGGAACATGCGTTGCATTCCTTGGATGTGGTTCGGGCAATCAGGGTATACCTGAAAGCTACGGAATCATTCCGTAAGACGGATTCACTTTTTGTGATCACGGATGGCCCCAGAAAGGGTTTGCCTGCATCTGCCGCGACCATTGCCAAATGGATTAGACAAACGGTGGTACAGGCTTATTCTATTAAGGGTCAGAGTCCTCCGTTCCCTGTTAGGGCGCACTCCACTCGAGCGCTCAGTACTTCCTGGGCCTTTCGCCATCAGGCGTCAGTGGTCCAGGTATGTAAGGCGGCCACTTGGTCGTCGGTACATACCTTTACTAAATTCTATAAAATTGATGTGACGGCATCGGCGGATGCCTCATTTGGCCGCAAGGTTTTGCAGGCCGCAATTTGAGGAGACCGGTGGTCTACCTCGAGGGTTTTTTTCTGTTTGAAAAATTTTTTTGTTGAGTCTCATCATTAAGGATGAGCATTGTAAACCTCTAATTGGCACCGGTTGGGCCTTCTAGATTGGGATTTGATTTCCATTTTCCCACCCCTCAGTTGTGATACTGCTCTGGGACGTCCCGAAGGTGGTGTATCACCGAGGACTACGTCTGTCGATGAGCGCTAGAGAAAAATGGATTTTTGTAAAATCTTACCGTAAAATCCTTTTCTCTTAGCTCATCGACAGACGTAGTCCCCGCCCCTCTGTTTTGGAGTTGGGTTGGGTTAAATTCTCTAAGCACTGCTTTTTCACATAACTGATTTGCTGAGGCAGAGAGAGAGAGGATATACCCTCTGGGACTGCCCCTAGGGTGTGGCCAGAGCTTTTTAATTTCCTGTCTAGTCCTGCTCCTGCGGAGGTAACATAACCCGAAGGTGGTGTATCACCGAGGACTACGTCTGTCGATGAGCTAAGAGAAAAGGATTTTACGGTAAGATTTTACAAAAATCCATTTATTTTAAATTTTATGTTTTTTTGTTTTTTGTTTTTTCTCTTTTTCTATTCATGATTTTACTTCTATTCTAGGGGACCAGTGTATTGTCCCCAATGCTACACATTGGCACAGTCATTATTTTAGCATTGATGATTTACAAGAAATCTGCTGTTCATCTTTTTGAAAAGCATCCGTGCCTTTACATTCTTGCGTTTGGATTTGTTTCTGCGAAAGTAACAAATAAGCTAGTGGTAAGCAATTTCACTTGTTTTTTTAAACACTTCATACCACTATATGTTTTGAACTTGTTATACTACCCATACAATAAGCTCTTAGTATGTTCTAAGACTGATGACTTATTTTGATTCTAGATTATTTCTTCTCACTTTCATTTTCTAACAATTTTCAGTTTACAAATCTAATGTAGAAATAGTCATAACAAGCCATCAAAAGCAGTAAGATTGCAAAGATCACAGTACAGTTATCTTGATATGGAACTACCGTGTGGCTGTTAACCTCTTGAAAGTTTAGGTTATACATAGGAGAGGAGATATAGTACATTGTGAGATCATATGGGGCCGGGGGAGGATACGGGAGAAGCAAGGGAAGGAGGAAAGATATAAAAATAGGGAGGAGGGGAGAAACAGAAAATAGGGGAGATATGTATGATGGTTAAGAAAGCAACATGAGAGAGTAAAGCCCCGTACACACGTGCAGATTGTCGGCCGAACGATCGGCCGTCTTTTGACCCGGGCTGTCGTGTCCGCTGAAAAGTGCAAAAGACTGCTCACGAATTTTGTCCGCCAACAACAGCCGACTGCAGAAGTGATGTCATGTGATGGTTAACTTTCCCTGTGTTTTTTCTTTTCTGAGCATGCCCAGTCTTGCAAATCTGCTGTCTGTCGGCCAAAATCTGTACTGACTGGCGAACAATCGGCCGTTCTGGTGTCGGCATACAAAAATTTTAATGCTTGCACGACAGAATCTGTTCGGCCGAAAGTGCGCTGTCGGAAGCATCATACTAACAAGCCGAAAATCGGCCGATCGGTCGTCGGCCGAATCTTTTCGGCCGACAATCTGCACGTGTGTACGGGCCTTAAGATATTCTGAATTTGTTACATATGTTAAGATGGTTACATAGTTAACAGGGAGTAGTCAGATTCCTTAACCAGAAAGTGGTTAATCCAAAGGTCCCAAATGGCGCCTCTTTATTTGGCAGACCTGTATTTGTAAATCTTGCAATGATGTATGTGAGATTTCAGTTACACAAATTTGATATTAGGCTTTTTCCATGCCTTAGCTGTCTTTTGTTTGGCCCCAATAAACATGTGAGTAATTAAATTATTCCCATTTTAAGTGCTATTAGAAGGCTTTTTGTTTTGGGCTCACCAAGGGTTTGTTGCAAGCGGGTGAACAACTATGGTATGAATGAGTACCTACATACAGTAAGTTACCAGAACGGTTTGCTTGTTAACCACTTCCAGGCTGCCTGCTGCATATATACTGCGGCAGGGTGAGCCGGCTGCGCAAAATCACGTACGGGATTTTTTGCACGGGTTTTCAGGGGCGCCGCTCCCACTGTTATTGGATACAGCAGGATTTAATCAGCGGGTCCAGTGGCCGCAATGGCTGCTTTGACCCACTGATTGTTCGGCGGAATGACAGAACAGCGGTCTGCCTATGTAAACAAGGCAGACCGCTGTTCTGTCAGGGAGGAAAAGAGAGATCATGTGTTTCAGCTAAATAGGTGTTGTGGGGAATATAGAATTTGTTATAAATGTGTGTATATATAGAGATAATTATACTGGGAGCATGGGGATCATTCTTGGCTTGATTCGATTTATGTGAGGGGTAATGACAAGAAAGTATGTTGGGCTTGAGAAGTTATATTCAACAGACTATTTTTGTTGATTGGGACTTTTATGGAATTTTTTTAGAGATTCAAATATTCTAAACCCGTGAGAGACAAAAGGTCATAGATCTGTTGGGTTTTGATTGGCCACCAATGTATTAAACCATATATCTAGAATCTTTTACCATACTGATGACCACTGTGGCAAAGGTTGACACAAGCATTAAAAATCATGCTTCAAAGTATTAGAATAGTTATTGCCTAAATATAGGTGTAATAATAAGCATGAAGACTTGAATTGGAAGGAAATATATATATATTTTTTCAATTTTAGCTTGCGTAGTTTTTTTTATCACCTTTAAAAAATGACAAATTTTTTGCTGCAGTAGACCACTAATTAAAACATACCATGTAGCTATTGCTAGCCTCAAACTAGTAGTTTTTTGTAAGGATAAATAACTCTGAGTTGACTGCAAGGTATATCAGATAATACAGTATATGTCCAGCATTAATCATTGTGTATGCTAAAAAGCATATTTGGTGTCATAGCAAAAGTATTCTGCAGAACTAGTAGTCTCCTTTTTTTTTAAATGTTGTCTAGTAATGTTGGTATGCATCATTTTTTTTTTTTAATGTTTTTGTAGAAAAACAGAGAAAAGGTAGTTGCAATGTATTTTTTTGGGGATTTGTGGCCACTTTTTTGTCAGATTGTCTCAGGGTAAGTTTAAATTCTCCACATTTGAATAACCTTTTTTCTTCTAATTTGCATAATATTTTAATTTTGGCTATAGGTTGCACACATGACAAAAAGCGAGATGCATTTGCATGATACTGCTTTCATTGGACCTGCCTTGTTGTTCTTAAATCAGTATTTTAACAGCTTCATAGATGAATACATTGTGCTGTGGATTGCTCTGGTAAGTATTTTAATTTATTTTGGTATCCTTATTCTTGGTGAAATTTTATTTAAGGCTTTAAGTTTTGTCAAACTGTACAATCTGGTTTCATTCATTTTGCCAGCAAAGTCGTTTACCAGTTTACGTAAATGCAAATACAGTGTGGTCTGTTCCTAGTTAAAAAAAAAAAAAAAAAAAAAAAAAAAAATATGAAGTCAGGTCATATGGCCTGCCTTTTATTTTAGGTTCTTTTGACACATGCATGAAGTAGTAAACCTAATAAACATAAATAATGTTTATATGTCAATAGCACTTGATTGTTTTTACCCCCTCAGATCTATTTGCATAAGAACTTGTGATTGCAGGATTATTTTCCTAGGTAAAAGTAATCATGCTGCCATAAATGTACGCATGAACATCTAAATGCAAATAAATATGCACAATGATACACACACACACACACACACACACACACGCGCGCACGTATATTTGCATGGCTAAGCTGTTAGAGGAAAACTATATTAAGGCAATTAGGAAGTTGCTGTTGCAGATCTTTTCTTCTGAAATGTAAACTAGTTACCTGGCTTTTATACTGATCGAATAGCTTCCATACTGCTTGTTCCAGGTTCTGATGCCAATATGACATCTAGTCAACTAGTATTTTTTTTTTTTTTTTTTATATTAACATTTAATTCAGTTTTCTGTCAGCATATAAAAACATAGATCAAGTTATTTCACAAGTTAACAAGCTTATATAACTATTGAAAATAAACTTTCTATGTTAGCAAACCCCTCCCATTGCCCCCTTCCCTCCCCCCGACCACAAAAAAATTAAATGTAAATATCCGAATCCTCTGCTATTGCATTCTCTGCTACCTACACACTCTATCATACTCCTTCTCTCTTAAGCATTCCAGTTCCTAACCTTGACCCTGGTTTCTCAGGCCCCAGTGATTCTGCTCCCTAAGCTGCCTCTGTTATCAACCTCAAACACTGAGCATCTTTATATAGTCCTCAGTTTTTTTTAAACTTCAGCCAGTCCCCCTATATATCCAGATATTTCACACCGGAGTCCTCCACTGTGTACATTGTTTCCTCAATGGATCTCATCCAATCCACCCTTACAGCCCAATCCCTCATATTTGGGACTTCTGGTGACTTAGCTGCATTCAGTAGGTGAGGCACCAGCGTATTCTTATATATCGTCACCTTTTTCTCCGTGTTGTTGCAAAACGGGTAACTCCAAGGTTCCATCTGAATATAGTCTCCTGTAATCTGGTGAAATAACCTAATAATCCCTTCCCAAAAAACTTGAATCTTTGTGCGCTCCCACCACAGATGGGCGAAGGCCCCAGGAGCTCCGCATCCCCTCCAAAAAGTTGGGGATATCTCTGCATCAAACCTTTGGGCCCTCTGCGGAGTGAGATACCATCTAGCAAAAAGCTTGTAACACATCTCTGTTGTCCTTAAGTCAACCGATGAGTAACAAGCTAATTTTAACACTTTCTTCCTCTTTTCCTCATCTTGAATGGGTCCTAGTTCCTGGTCCCATTTCCCTAGATAAGATGGGTATACAGACTCTGTTTCCCCTAATAAAATCTTATACATTTTGGATATGCTATGCTTAGTATTTACGGGAGAACTAAACAGTTTCTCCTGTGGTCTCATATTATCCCTTCCCTGCAGAGGCTGCGGTAGCGAGTGCACAAAGTGCTGCAATTGTGTATATCTCCATTTATCAAGTGACATATTCCCCATTTTTGTGTTAGTTCAAAAAAAGTGCACAGTCTATTTCCTACCATTACATCTTTTAACTGTATCACCTCCTGTTTTGCCCATGTAACAAAATATAGGTAGTCCTCTTTTCCGGGTTTAAAATTATTTGTGTATATTAATGAAATCAACGGTGCATTAAATTCCCAGTAAAATAGTCTACATAAACTGTCCCAAATTCTTAACATGCTCCTAGTCAATGTACTTGTGTTATTAACCAAGTCTCACCCAACCATCTTTCCCAAGTCTACCTTGCTTTGTGCGCACTCAATTTCCACCCAACTCCTTCCTTCTTTATTGTGTATCCAGTCTGCTATTCATGCTATAGAAATTGCCTGATAATATTTTTTTAAAATCAGGCGCAGCTACCCCCCCTGACCCTTTTCCCTTTGTTAGTACTGCATAGGCGATTCTCGGGCGTTTTTGTACCCATATATATTTTATTACCATTGCCCCTAACTTCCTAAAGTAGGCCAGGGGGAGGGTGATTTGGACCATTTGGAATATGTATAAAAGTTTGGGAAGAATGTACATTTTTACCGCATTTATTCTACCCAACCATGAAAGAGGTCTATGTCTCAGGGAGTTCAGCTGCTCCTTCACCTTATTTAACATTGGTATATAATTAGTTTTATACAGAGTCGCTAGTGATGTAGTTGATTTAATGCCAAGGTATCCCAGTTCCTCTCTAAACCATACAAAGGGGAATTTAGGCTGAATTGCCTGTTGTTCTCTCTTTGTTAATGTAGTATTCAAGATCTCCGATTTAGCTATGTTAACCCTAAATTTTGATAGCTTCCCATATCTCCCTAATTCCACCAGCACTACCTGGAGCGTTAGCCTGGGGTTAGAGATAAAGAATAGTGTATCGTCCGCGTATGCGACCACCTTGTATTCCTTACTCCCCCCTCTAATGTCCAGATTTTTGTGAATTGCTGCCTGTAAGGGTTCTAGAGCTAGGACAAACAACATTGGGGAAAGAGGGCACCCTTGTCTAGTCCCGTATGTATAGTTCTCCAATGCCTAGGTATCTGTTTCATACCTGAAGCCCCAATCGACCCTGTCAAGGGCCTTTTCAGCATCTATAGACAATAGTACAGCCGGTATGCCCTTCTTTTTTACTTCGTGGATCAAAAGGAGGAATTTAAGGCAGTTGTCACTCCCCTTCTGACCAGAAGGGAAGCCCACCTGATCATTATATATCCATTTCGGTAGTAAAGGTTTCAATCTTTCTGCTATTATTTTTATATCTGTATTTAAAATTGAAATTGGTCTATAACTCGCTGGTGTCGTAGAGTCTTAACCCTTCCTTCAAAATAAGAGTTATATAGGGAAGCAGAGATTCCTCTCCTAAATTCTTCCCTTCCCCCAGTGTGTTGAAGTATTTGCATATTTAGGGGACAAGGATTTTTTCAAACGTTTTATAATACAGGATCGAGTATTCATCAGGACCCGTGCTCTTCCCCAGGGTCATGTGCTTTATCGCCCACCCCACCTCTTCCCGTGTGATCGGGGAGATCAAGCTCCTGCAGGTATTCCCTCACAGCCAGCTCTTCCTTACCTCTATCCCTACCTTTTCTTTCTGTCTAACATTGTAGAGCTGACTGTAATACAAGTGGAACACCTGGGCAATATCTAGGGACGAATGCACAATTTCTCCATTCTCGTTTTTAATTTGGGAATATGGGATGCATTTTTTTTTTTTCCCCTCACTGCTTTTGCTAGCTATTTCCTAGGTTTATTTCCCCATTGATATTTCTCTTTCATTACTTTATGAAATGCGCTTTTTGTCTCCTGCTCCATAAGTGCTGTCAATTCCCCTCTTCTCAATTAGCTCTTGCTTCTCTGGGATGCCTTTTGAGTCTAGTCCGTTGTTCCAATGTGTGTATCTCCCTAAGTAGCTGATTCATCCTCTCCTTCTTTTCCTTTTTTCTTTGTGTCCCAATGCCTAATTGTATCCCTCTTCTAAAAAGCCTTATGGGATTCCCACAGGGTAGTTCGTAAGATCTCTGGTGTATCATTGATAACGAAGAAGCTTTCCATCTCCGTCTCTACTTTTTCGTCTATCCTAGGATCCTGAATGAGCGAGTCATTCAGTTTCTAGGCCCTACCTCTAGGCGCTGCTGAAAATAGATCTAACTGCACTATCACCGGGGCATGATCAAAGAGTAGGAGTTGATGCTCTATTAAAATGTAATCGCTCCTTGAATAAGACCCATGTACTGAAGAATAACAAGTGTAATTTCTAAGTTCTGGGTGTCTCACCCTCCAGGCATCCACTTATTGACACTCCCCCCAATAATCTCCTAGTTTCACTCTGCCTTTGTAATTGGAGACGGGAAGTCCCCGTCAATGAATCCAGACATGGGTCCAACCTCATATTTAGGCCTTCCGCTACAATAAGCCTCCCCTCCTTTGAATGTCCTCACTCTTTTCAGGGTTTTCCTCGAGAACTTATTTGGATCTTTATTTGGGGAGTAAATATTTGCAAAGGTATACTCCATACCTTCCCTCGGGGTCTGCTAGCTGCTCCTTCAACGTAAACACAGTGCTCCTATCAAATCCAACTGCCAGTACTCGTGAATAGCTCAAAACCGAGTCACCGTAGAACCAAATAGGAAAAAACCTGAAAGAATTCTCCAGCCCCATAATGATGCAATTCTTTAGTTACCTTATGTCTTTTGTGTAGGTGTATTCAGGGCTCTAACATTGTATGACAGTAGGTTTACCAGAGCCATGGACAACCAAAGGAGCAGCTAGCATCTCTTTTTTCTTAAGAGAAGACCTGCAGAGGGGAGGAAAAAAAAAAAAGACAAAACCCACCCTATTATCAAAAAGGTTATCCCCTCTTAGGGTTGAACAACTGTCCAGATCTTGTTCGATGTATCAATCTGGTGACCCACTCTCATGTGCCACCTCCTGTTCATACTTTCCAGGGGGCAGCCATCCTGACGCTCTGATTCACCTCCACCCACTGGACCAGTACACTCACCAGCCCTCTCCCCCCATCACCTCCCAAACAAAGGAGAAGAGACGGGAGGGAAAGGAAGAAAGAACACACAAGGCAACCCACTCCAGACCTTAATGCAAAATGGCCCTATACTCCCCCCCCCCCCCCCCCAACCAAAGACCACCGCTCCTTCCTCAACGTTATTGGTGCACCCACATTCTCTTCCCACCCCGGCAGGGATGGAAGTGGTAAGTTCAGTTTACTACAAAATTCTCTCAAATCTTCTGGGAATCTCAGCACCGCTGTGCAGGTCGGGAAACCCCAGCGGAATGAAGCATTAGATGTCCGCATCTGTTCTGTCAGGGATTTAAGAAGTCTCCTTTCCAGAGTCTCAGTCGATAAATCAGCATATAGTTGTAAATTCACTCCTTCAAAAGTAATCCCAGCAGAGTTCCGGGCATTTTCCATAATTATCGTCTTTTCTTTTACATAATGAAGCCTCACGATCACATCTCTTTGAGCACCCCCAGCTTGGCTTCGGTATACTTCCACCCTATGCACACTCGATTTTTAAAATTGGGGGCTCCTTCCCCCAGCAAGGGGTTAAAGAGGCATCGCACCACTGTCATCAGGTCTTCCTCCCCCTGCTTCTCTGGTAAGCTCTTTATGCGCACATTTTTCCTTCGGCTTCGATTATCCTGGTCCTCTAACTTCTATAATAAAGCTTGATTAGCTCTCTGCAGCGATTTCATCTGTTTACTTAAATCCTCCAGTGGTCAATCGTGAACATCGAGTCTCCCCTCCATTTCCTCCTCTCGACCAAATACTTGGCCAATGTCTGCCCTGACAGCAGCTATGTCTGATTGAAAAGAAGTTTCCAATTAACACAGCAGTCCTGCCAATGCTTCTTTTAATAGGGCTAGACCTACTTGGGTTTCCTCCAGGACACCGTCTCCATCTACTATTAGGGCTGGGCTTTCCCCTTTGAGGCTTCCATTTTGCACTTTAGGTCTCCCTTGAGGGATCCCTCCAGAGCTTTTCGGTCTGGTTGCTCCTAAGCCGCTAATGCTCCTCGTTGAGAGGGTTCCTCCATTGTGGGTTTTTGTTTTCCCGTCCCTGCCTGCCCTAAGGTCCCTTGTCTAGGGCTATCAAGCCCCTCTTCCACCATACTAGTCTCTGCTGACTTGCAACGCTGGATACTTCCTGGGCCAGGGGCGGGTTGGTTTACTTTATTGGCTTTTGATTTTGATGCAAGTATCCTCCTCGCGGGAAATGCAGACTAGCTTCCGTAAAATGCGTGGGCGTGGTCCTGAATCCATCGCAATTTGACTGCTCTGGCTCTCTGTTTTTGCTCGGGCTCCCACAGCACAATTTAAGTGGGCCCACTCTGTGATTTCCTCCTCAGCGCGACCCACTCAAACGCAGCTCCCGACCCGTCAGTGGGGCCCGACCCACAGTTTGGGAACTCATGGTCTAAGGCATAGAATAACCTCTGCTAGTATCACTAAAATCCATATGTAATATCATGAAGAAGCTCCAGTACAACTGGAGTACAATAGAAAACAACCTACATGAAATAGTCACACCAAAGTAGCAATCTGCCTTTTCACGACAGGAAGACTGTAAACACAGCTATGCCAACTGTTCTAATGGCAGTTACAAGCCTAGAATATAATCTCACATGCATACTGAAATCACATTTTGGTCCATATGGTGATGATCCGCACTGTAGCAACCTATAGGAGATCAGTGAAAAGGGGGGAATTTTCTGAGATGCATGTTGAGCCCATTGAATGTTTAACTTTTTTGTCACAGGTGTTTGAAAAATGACAATTTTTTTTTACACCAAAGTTGTCATTGAAATGATACAATGCTCACACATGGCATGGGTATTTGTGGAATTACACCCCAAAATACATTCTGCTGCTTCTCCTGAGTACAGGGATACTCCATGTGTGAGCCTTTTTGGCAGTCTAGCCGTTTACAGGACCTGGAAAACCAATCACTACCTTCAGGCTTTCTAAGGGCAAAAATTGTTGATGTCACTCCTCACTACCTATCAGTTTCAGAGGCCATGAAATGCCAAGATAGCACAACCCCCCCCCCCCCCCCCCCAAATGACCCCTTTTCAGGAAGTAGACACCCTGAGCTATTTGCTGAGAGGCATGTTAAGTCCATGGAATATTTTTCTTTGCCACAAGTATTGGGAAAATTACAACGTTTTTTTTTTGTTTTTTTTTTTATTATACAATGTTGTCACCTAAATGATATATTGCCCACACATCCCATTGATATATGTGAAATGACACCCCAAAATACATTCTGCTGCTTCTCCTGAGTACAGGGATACCCCTTATGTGAGACTTTTTGGCAGTCTAGCCGCGTACAGGACCCTGAAAACCAATCGCTGCCTTCAGGCTTTCTAAGGGCGTAAATTGTGGATTTCACTCCTCACTACCTATCACAGTTTCGAAGGCCATGAAATGCCAAGACAGCACAAACCCCCCCCCCCCCCCCCCCAAAATGACCCCTTTTCAGTAAGTAGACACCCTAAGCTATTTGCTGAGAAGCATTTTGAGTATTTTGCAGATCTCGCTTTTTGTCACAAAGTTTTGAAAATTGATAAAAAGAAAACAAAAATAAATTTTCCTTTTTCTTTTTTCATTTTCCAAACAAATGAGAGCTGTAAAATACTCACCATGCCTATTAGCAAATACCTTGGGGTGTCTACTTTCCGAAAAAGGGGTCGTTTGGAGGGGGCTTTGTGCTATTTTGGCATTTCATGGCCTCCAAAACTGATAAGTAGTGAGGAGTGAAATCGATAATCCCCCCCCCCCCCCCCCCCCAGAAAGCCTGAAGGCGGTAATTGGTTTTCAAGGTCCTGTACGCGGCTAGATGGGCTGAAGGGAAAAAAAGGAACATAGCAGATTCCTCCATTCGCATCAATCGATGTGGATGAAGAAATCTCTTCTAAGAAAAGTGGTAAATATATGGCAAAGCATAGGGGAGACGAACGAACCGACTCAAGCTGCCAATCTGAGTCGGTGTCCCCACCGTAAAAGGTAGTATGCAGAATAGAGCAGGATCGGCGCTAATTCATATGAACTGCAGAACTACAACACAACTTGTGGGTGAATAGATAAATCAATCAGCTGAGCATACATGCGAGTGTAAAAATACGGTGTGTGTTAATCAATGGTGCCACACAAAAAAAATTATATATATATTTTTTTGAACAAATGTTTCACCGCCGATCATTGATGCCACACACAGAAAAATATATTTTTTTGTGTGGCACAGCATAATATATTTTTGTATATATATAATTTTTTTTGTGTGGCACCATTGATTAACACACACCGTATTTTTACACTCGCATGTATGCTCAGCTGATTGATTTATCTATTCACCCACAAGTTGTGTTGTAGTTCTGCAGTTCATATGAATTAGCGCCGATCCTGCTCTATTCTGCATGATGGGCATACAAACAATGGTTAACAATAAAACCTTACAGTATAACAGTATATTATAAGATACAGTAAAAGTAGAAATGTAGAGTAAGAACAAAAAATTAACCCAATAAAGAGACAACTGTTTTTGGCTTTTTTATTTATTTCTTTATTTTTTTTTTTTTTTTAACTTTTTTTCACACTTTTTTTGTAACTGTAAAAAAACTGTTCCAGGCTAGGGTCTCTCAAATTGCGATAGCCAACCTCTTTCGAGATCCTGTGTGAAAAAGTATGCCCTAGACTGTGCCGTGCTGTACCCTATACTAATACTCTACTAGTGTGTGGTAGCGACAGAAACAGTCCTCAATGCAGAAACCAGGTTGGCCAGGACAGGAGGGACAAAAATAGCGGGTGTCACGCCTATATCCGCGTTTCCTACAGACACAACATCTTCTTTGGGGTGTTTTTTGGGTAGGGAGGACATCCGGAAAATGCCTCTCATGCAGCTGGCTCACTGCACCTGAAATATGAATTTGGGCCACAGCACCTGGATACAGAAGGGCTGTGATGATCTCTTCCTGGAATTTTAGGAAGGATCCACTTCTTCCTGACGGTTTGTATAGCACATAAGCGTTCAGCAGAGCCAGTTGGAATTAGTATACAGACACTTTTTTGTATCAGCGTCTGGCCTTATGGGCAATTAAGTACAGCGCCATCATCTGGTCATAGAAGTCCACCATGTTAAGGTTGTATTCGTGGACACAGAGGGGCTTCTCAACAACACCAGTCGCTGTTGCAATTTGGACTGACGTATCTGCGTAAATGGAGGACAGAACGAAAACATTGTGTGTGCCTCCACTTTACTGCAAGCAAATTATTACACTTCAAGCAGGCTCTCTCCCACCCGTCTAAGTCGAGAATTTACAAGCTGTTGGGGGAAGCCCCGACGATTAGGTCGCATGGTGCCGCATGCGCCAGTTCCAAAATGAAAAAGGTGACTAAAATGTGTCACGCTTGTGTAGTAATTGTCCACATATAAATGGTACCCCTTTCTGAATAAGGATGACACCAAGTCCCAAACAATCTTGCCACTGCTCCCCATGTAGTCTGGGCAGTTGGGGGGCTCCACATTGCTACCTTTTCCCTTGAAGAAACTACATGTATAGCCTGTTGCCCTGTCACAGAGCTTCTACAGCTTGACATCCTATCTGGCACGCTTGCTGGGGAGAAACTGTTTAAAAGCAAGACAGTCAGAGAATTTAATCAGGAACTTATCAACGCAGACAGCTTGTTGGGGTGTATACAAGGCTGCAAACTTCTGGTTGAAGTGGTTTGCGAGCGGCCGAATTTTGTGGAGCCAGGTCACCCTGAGGATGACAGAGTTCATTGTCACTGAAGTGCATGAACCGCAAGATTTGCTTGCATCTTGTCCTGGTCATGGCAGCAGAGAACACGGGTATATAGTGAATTGGGTCAGTGACCCAATATGACCGCAACTCACTCTTTTTAGTAATGCTTATGAGGCGGGATAGGCCTGGAAAGGTTTTAAATTTGGAAACATTGATATGCTTACATGCAAATTCTCTGGCAAGGGTCAAATTTCTATTTGTAGCGATGAATTGATTGGCATATAAATTGCTTTGGTCCACAATAGATCTGTACAGATCTTCTGTGAAAAACTCATGAAAATCAAGGGAAGTAAAATTGTCTGTTTCCACCTGAATTCCGGGTTGGCCAGTAAATGGGGGAAGTACGGGCGCTGCAGAAGTGGTGGGCTCCCAATCAGGATTTGTAAGCGCATCAGGAAGGACACTCTGGGCTCTACTGGCTTGTCTTCGAATTCTTGGTGGCTGTGGGACACTATTTGTGCTAGCCACTGCACCAGCTTGAACTGCACTAATGGGACTCGCCACGTCACCAAGTGTTACTGCAATGCTGATTTGACTCTGACCAGGATGTACTAGGCTGCTGGTGCTTGCCAGTTCACCAGAAGGTTGAGCGGCACTAGTAGCTGCATACGAGAACCCTGCGGTTGTTGCATCTCAGCAACAGAAGAATGTGGTCGGGTACGCTTGACCTTAGCGGCGACCACTACTCCGTCGTCAGAGCGATCTGTCAGGGTGCGGCTGCTCTCTACAGGTTCAAACACTGAGCCTGATTCTGACGCTCATGCTCAGCATTGTGTAGGCTTCTTCGCTAGTGTATACCTGTTTGGACATTTTGGCCAATAAATTTATAGGTATCTAGTGTGACTCGCAGGTAAAAAAGCACCTGGTTGTCGAGGACTGTTTGAACCACTACCAAAACATTTAACTGCTAGTGCTAGCAGAGATCAGGCCTGACTCTGCTAATGCGTCGGTTTAGTGTGCTGTGTATTGGAAGTGACAGTAATCTGCTGATAATGCACTTCTTGGGGGCTGGGGGAGGGGCTAAAAGCAAGTGTTGGCAGGTGTCGGGGCTGATCCTGCTAACGTTGTGTTTTGGGAACACTAAAACTATTGGAGACGCTAGTATAGTTCTGATCAGATCAAAGATATTGATCCTTTCAGACACTATACTAGTAATGGAGATGTTTAGTGTGTGTGGGTGTGTCACTGGCAATCAAAGGATTAAAATGTATTACTAAATATGTGGCAGGCAATCTGATGCTGTCCTTAATTGACGCTAACTAACGTTAATGCTAACTGATGTCACCTGTGACACTATTACAGTGATCAGAAAAAAGATCTGTACACAATAATAGTGACACTGTGACAGCGCAATGAAGGGGTTAACTGGGGGTGATCAGAAGTTAAATCTTTATTAGGTTTAGGGTACCCGCCATATATTCCCTATCCGGGACTCCCTCTAACCACCACTGTCTCTCACACTAACTGAAGTCAAGTGACACTAATACAGTGATCAGTAAACTTATCTGTATACTGTATATAGTGTACACTAACAGGGAGTGAAAGGGTTAACTGGGGATGATCAGGGGGATATTTGTGTGCCTATGTGTACTGGTGTCAGTGTAGTGCTTCTGTACTCACAGTAGATGTTCTCTCTTCTCACGCTGGAACCGAAAAGGGCTCCAGGAGAGGAGATTGCATCATTTCCTGTGCCTGTGTTTACATTACATGGGCACAGGTCGTCCTGCAATTGGCCAGAACCGATCAACAGGTCCAGGCCAAAAATCATTTGCCTGGACCTGATCATTCTGAACCAAATCGGAACACCGTGGGGATGGCAGCCCCACCAGCCCCACGCGCGACCGATGTATGGGTATGGCAATTTACGCAGCCGAGCCACCTTGCCGCAGTATATCTGCGGCGGGCGGCCGGCAACTGGTTAAAAAGCGCTTTGCATTTATTCAGAAAATGGTGCCAGTGACATGTGGCCAACCCCCGGTCTGCACAATACATCAGTCCAGCCACTCAGCATAGGACTCAAAAGCAAGTGGAGATCACTGGAGTAGCAATGTCTACTTCAATGATTTCCACCTTCCAGAAGCATCAGCTAGGTATATACATAGTTACATTGATTCAAGCATACTATATTGTTATATACATTGGGTATAGAAAATAATTACCCCCCTTTTAAAATAATCACATTTTGTTGCTTTGCAGCCTGAAATGAAGACAGACACGGTTTCTGTTTTATTCAGCTGTATTTACTCAGTGCAACTTATAACATCCAAGTGAAAGATATAACACCAACATGTCAGAAAAAAATAAACCATTAAAAAACCGAATCACTGAGTTGGAAAAAAGATTGCCCCCTTGTGTCAGTATTTTGTTGAACAACCTTTTGCTTTAATTGCAGCCTTAAGTCTGTTGGGATATCTCTACTTAAGTTTCGCAAATAAACTTTGTAATATTTGCCCACTCTTGTTTGCAGAACTGCTCAAGTTTAGTTAAACTTGATGGTGACTGTGGACTGCAGTCTTTCCAGGTTTCCAATGGGTTTTAAGTCTGGGCTCTGACTAGGCCATGCAACAGGGGAGGGCTGGCAGCCTTAGGCCTGGGGGGCAAGTCCAGTCAAGTGGCCCATTGAACCATCAAATCAGTTCACCATCGATGCCAACCTGGTTTTATAACAGATATTGATGTTATGAAGCAAGGCAAACATGATGCAATGTGGTAACATAATTTAATGTTAATAGCAACAAAGGAGGTTTACCAAAAATACATGACATTACGCCAGGCGGGGCCTAGGAAGCTCCTGTCGGGCAGGGATCACTTTGCCTGACAGGGAAGTGACTGTGTTAGTATTGTGCCCACCGAATGCAGGAGCGTACTCTGCACACTCATACTGCTCCGCTGCAGCTCTGCAAATATAACATTGTGTAGCGGCAACCAGCAGCTGTATACAGTGTCCGACCCCTACATTAATCCAGCCCAGAGTGCGGCCTTTTTACCTAGCATCAGAGCGGCCCGGGGGGGCGATTGCCACCCTGCCCCCCTTCCCAGTCCTCCCCTGCCATGCGAGGACATTCACCTTTTTCTTTTTTTCAAATTTTATCTTTATTTAAGTTCAGCTACATATACAGTCTATTCATTACATTTCATCTTTTAAATTTATCAATATTACAATAAAAAAATTATAATAATTCATTCTAAACACGTCTTAATTATACCTATAACTGATTCCAAATCACCTTTTTCCTTCCCTTTTCCTTCAAAAAAAAACAATCAAATAACCAATACAAACAAACAACTAACAAGAAAAAAAAAAAATATAATCATGGAGGCCATACGAATATCAACACTCTATTAATCGTATTTCGCTTATCCACATTCCTTCAAATAGTTCTTATTCTATGATTAAAGATTGACACTCTTCCGAGTTAACATAATCATTCCATTGTATCCATTTCTTCTTATATTTGTCTAGCTGTTGACGAGCAGATAGTACTAGATTCTCTAATTTATTTATTTCCTCAACCTTTTTTATCCACAAATTAACATTGGGTGGGTCTGCATCTTTCCACTTGAGGGGGATACATATTTTAGCTGCGTTTATCAGAGGTGGGATAATAGATTGTTTGTAATTTTAAATTGGTGTACTGGGGGCGTATAACAGAAAAAGGGCCGATTCTTTAGGGACTTGATAGTTCGTAATTCTCTGAATTATTTTCAAAATCTGCTCCCAAAATATTTCTAGCTTAGAGCATGACCAGAAAATATGAAGCATTGTCCCCCTTTCTGTCCCGCACCTCCAGCACCGATCAGTATTTGATGGAGAGATTTTGTTCATTTTTGCCGGAGTATAGTACCATCTGGTTAATATTTTATAGTTCAATTCTTGTATTTTAGTACAAATTGAAGTTGAAAATACTGATTTAATTATTCGGTTTTCCCATTCCAAAGAAAAGGTAATACCCATTTCTCTCTCCCATTCCCTCAGGAAGGGCAGTTGGCATCGTTCTACCGTTGTCATTAACAAGGAATATAGTTTACATATTGTGTGGTCCAATATTCCGTTTTGTGTACAAAGTTTTTCATAGGGTGTTAACTCTTGATCTCCCTGAGTAAGGAGTTGTAAAGATCCCAAAAATTACATAATTGGAATGCCCTCCATAGGTCTAAACGAAAAAGGCCTGAGGTATCTATTAGTTCACCTACCGTCACCCATCTTGTCTCTAAAAGAAAATCAGACACCTGAAAGATTCCTGTCTCTAATAGGTTCCTAAACCTTTTATCTTGATATCCTGTAGCAAAATGGGGATTCCCCAATATTGGATACAACAGGGAATTTTTCCGCATTAGTCCAGTCTGTTCAAGTATTTTCACACATATCTTAACTGTATTTCCTATGATAGGATGTTTCTTAATAGATGTCGGTATTATCTTATAGCACCATGGGGCTCTTTTAAGAGGGATCTCACATTGCGCCTGTTCTAAAGTCGGCGACACCAGTCAATCTTCCTAATTGTACAGCTTGATAGTATTTCCGCATATTTGGGACAGCCAGCCCTCCGTTTGTTTTAAGATTAGTGAGATATTTTTTACCCAACCTTGGGCGTCTTGATTCCCAGATAAAATTCATTATCAAAGTTTCAATCTGCTTAAAGTACCGAGGTGGGATATCAATGGGAAGTGCTTGAAAAATATATAGAAATTTTGGTAGTATACTCATTTTAACTATATTGCACCTTCCAAACCATGAATGTGTTCCTCCTTTCCACTTCTGAAACAGTAAACGTATTGATTTGATTAGGGAATGAAATTATGTGCGAATAATTGAGATATTCTAGGTGTAATCAGCGTTCCCAAGTATTTCAGGGCCGACATTGTCCAATTCAATTTAAAATTTGATCTTAATTGTTGTAGAAGTAGTAATGGCATCTCCACTCCCATTGTTTCAGATTCAATGAAATTTATTTTCATATTGTATTGAGTCCCATACACCTCTAGTTCATGTAACAAATTAGGCAGTGATACAATTGGGTTCGCAATTGAGAATAGTACATCATCTGCATACGCAGATAATTTATATTGTTCCATCCCTACCTTAATACCCGAGATATCTGGGTTCATTCGTACTCTGCATAAAAAGGGTTCCAATGAAAATACAAACAAGAGGGGCGACAGGGGACATCCCTGTCTCGTTCCGTTTGTAATTGGAAAATCTTCTGATAATATTCCATTCACCCTTACTTTTGCCGTGGGGGTTGAATAGCTCTGTGCTATCCAGTTTAGCATTTTCTCTCCTATCCCTATATGACGAAGCACTGCAAACCTATATTCCCACCTGACCCTATCAAATGCTTTTTCGGCATCAGTATTAAGAAATATACTTGGGATCTTGTTTTGATGTATTATATGTAATAGGTTTAATAACTTGGTCGTGTTGTCTCGTGCTTCACGGGTTGGGACAAATCCAACCTGATCCAAATGAATCAATTTCGTCAAATATCTCTGGAGTCTTGTTGCTAATATATTTGTAAAAATGTTAAAATCAATATTTAATAATGAGAACCGACTATAGCTTTTACACGAAGTAGGGTCTTTCCCTTCTTTAGGAATAACAGATATGTGTGCCTGTATAGTTTCTTTAGGAATTCTATTCCCTAATCCCCACGCATTAAACATATCTGTCATAAAGTCTTTCAAATATGGGATTAATTTTTTGTAATATTGGATGGTAAATCCATCCGGTCCCGGTGCTTTTCCTACTTTGGTATTTTTTATAGCTTCCATTAGTTCTGTTGGTGTAATTACCGACTCCAGGATATTGCTCTCTTCTGTTAATTGAGGCATTTAGGAGGTATGTAAATATTCCTCCATTTGAGGTTGTAGTATTCTAGGGGTTTGTAAATTATATAGAGCTTCGTAATATTTTTTAAATTCCTGTACTATCTGTTTTAGGTAAGTCATTTTCTGGCCTGTATTTGTTATTATGTGTGGTATATATGTTGTCAGGACTTGATCTCTAAGGGATTTGGCCAGTAATTTTCCACATTTATTCCCTGCTTCGTAAAAAAATCCTTTTAGATTTCTGTATTGCTGCTTTAGCCCTGAAGAATAGAAGTTCATTGATGTTATTTCTTATTTTCTAGCTTCTCTTCAGTTGATGGTGCATGTTTATGTTTCGCTTCTATTTTGTGCAAGGATTGAAATAAAAGGTCTAATTGTTTTGTCCGTTGTTTTTTGATCCTTGCCCCATGTTTAATAAGAATACCTCGTATAACTGCTTTATGTGTTTCCCATATAATGCCAGGGTCTGAATCTACAGTGGTATTAGTCTGGAAGAAAAATTAAATTTCTGTTTTAACCTCTGACATAGTCTCTTGATCTTGTAGGAGATTTTCATTTAATCTCCAAGTCATCCCCCCCTTTGTCTTTTATTAGGTAACTCATAAGTTAATATAATTGGACCATGGTCTGACCAAGTCATTGAACCTATCACAGTATCTTTTATTGTATGTAATTGACCATGGGGAATTAGAAAGTAATCTATACGGGAATATTGTTGATGTAGGTTCAGAGTAAAACGAATAATCCCGTTCTCCTGGGTGCATCAAATGCCATATGTCTATCAATTGTCCTTTGTGTAATGATTTTGCAAACTGTTTTCGCACTCTTGGGGGTATTGAGGATATACCCCGTGACGTATCTTCTGATGGGATCAGAGGGATATTCAAGTTCCCACCCACTATTAACTGTCCTTCTCTAAAGTCATTAAGTTTATCCATGCTCCTCTCCATAAAACTGTCTTGTTGTGAATTTGGGACGTACATATTAGCCAATGTAATTTCAGTCTCTCTAATAGTCCCTTTTATAAACAAATAGCGCCCATTTGGATCTCTCAAAATCTGTAAGCATTTCCATGGTAAATTCCTTGAGAGGAGAATGGATACACCCTTCGACTTTGATTCTAAATTAGTTGAATGATATGCTATCTGAAAGAAGACGTTTCCTAGTTTAGGAAAGTTATCTTCTTGGAAGTGTGTCTCTTGTATCATAGCAATGTCTATTTTAAGTCTCTTTAAATCATTTAACAAGACCTTTCTTTTCTCTGGAATGTTAAGGCCCTTTGCGTTTATTGATAAAATTCGTATGGCCTCCATTGCTAAAAAAAAAAAAAAAAAGGGAACATCCTTGGGCACTTTATTTTTAATATGATCCTATGACCTGACGTTTATATCTGGGGATTTGAACTTCTAACATCATTTGGAGGCATATCTTCCCCTCATACTTGGACCGCGGAGCTCAACGATTCTGGGTGAATTGACCTCCACCTTTGGCACATCATGTTTGTACATCTGGTAAGCAGTTTGCAGATCTGGGTGGTGGTCACGGTTTTGAGTGGAGTCTGGTGCATATTTGGATTTCCATACGTATATCCTTGGCTAAGCATACTCTTATTTCTGGTAAGCAGCCTGTATTTTTTGGTGGAGGTGACTATCCTTTTCACTACAGCACTTTAATACTTCTATCTGATAAGCAGATTGTACACCTGGTGGAAGTCTCACAGCTGGGTGTAATATTTGTGATATATGCACCTTGTAGTATATAAATACAGTATTACGCTATGGGATTTTCTACCATACTTTATATGTACGTGGTATATGCCTGTTGAATCTACTGTGTGGTCTGAGGCTGAAATACATTGGAGTCTCCATACTGAGGATTCTGGGAGTACACATCTTTGAATTTGGCATATTACATACTATATTCTGGTAAGGAGTCTGTATCACTAGTGGACGTTCATTTGTACTATAGCGCATCACATGAACTAAATACATTTTTCTGGATTTGGATATAAGGACATATCTACGGACTATTGCACTCAACTTATAGTTGTTTTTGTGGTCAATAGCACAACTCAGAAATAGCTATATATTCTTTCTGGATTTGGATATAAGGACTTATTCACGGACTATTGCACTCAATATATAGTTGTTTTTGTGGTCAATAGCACTATTTTCATTAGTAGCGCAGCTTGTTTTTATTTACACAGCCATTAATGTCTAAACTGCTGGCAACAAAAGTGAGTACACCCCTAAGTTAAAATGTCCAAATTGAGCCCAAAGTGTCAATATTTTGTGTGGCCACCATTATTTTCCAGCACTGCCTTAACCCTCTTTTGCATGGAGTTCACCAGAGCTTCACAGGTTGCAACTGGAGTCCTCTTCCACTCCTCCATGAAGACATCACAGAGCTTGTTGAGGTTAGACACCTTATGCTCCTCCAACTTTTGTTTGAGGATGCCCCACCGATGCTCAATAGGGTTTAGGTCTGGAGACCTGCTTGGCCAGTCCATCACCTTTACCCTCAGCTTCTTTAGCAAGGCAGTGGTCATCCTGGAGGTGTGTTTGAGGTCGTTATCATGTTGGAATACTGTCCTGCGGCCCAGTCTCCGAAGGAAGGGGATCATGCTCTGCTTCAGTATGTCACTGTACATGTTGACATTAATGGTTCCCTCAATGAACTGTAGCTCCCCAGTGCTGGCAGCACTGATGCAGCCCCAGACCAAGACACTCCCACCACCATGCATGACTGTAGGCAAGACACATTGTACTCTTCACCTGGTTAATGCCACACGCTCTTGACACCATCTGAACCAAATAAATTTATCTTGGTCTCATCAGACCACAGGACATGGTTCCAGTAATCCATGTCCTTAGTCTGCTTGTCTTCAGCAAATTGTTTGCGGGCTTTCTTGTGCATCATCTTTAGAAGGGGCTTCCTTCCGGGACGACAGCCATGCCGACCAATTTGATGCAGTGTGCGGCGTATGGTCTGAGCACTGACAGGCTGACCTCCCACCCCTTCAACCTCTGCAGAAATCATACGTCTATTTTCCAAAGACGACCTCTGGCTATGATGCTGAGCATGTGCACTCAACCTCTTTGGTCGACCATGGAAAGGCCTGTTCTGAGTGGAACCTGTCCTGTTAAATGGCTGTATGGTCTTGGCCACTGTGCTGAAGCTCAGTTTCAGGGTCTTGGCAATATTCTTATAGCCTAGGCCATGTTTATGTAGAGCAACAATTCTTTTTTTCAGATCCTCAGAGTTTTTTTTGTCATGAGGTGCCATGTTGAACTTCCAGTGACCAGTATGAGAGGGTAAGAGCGATAACACCAAAGTTAACACATCTGCCCCCTATCCACTCCTGAGACCTTGTAACACGAATTAGTCACTTGAAATCGGGGAGGGAAAATGGCCAATTGGGTCCAGTTTGGACATTGTCACTTGTGGTGTACTCTTGTTGCCAGCGGTTTAGACATTAATGGCTGTGTGTTGAGTTATTTTGGGGGGCAGCATATTTACACTGTTATGCAAGCTGTACACTCACTACTTTACATTGTAGCAAAGTGTCCTTTCTTTAGTGTTGGCATATGAAAAGATATAATAAAATATTTACCAAAATGTGAGGGGTGTACTCACTTTTATGAGATAGTGTGTGTGTGTGTATATATATATATATATATATATATATATATATATAATCCCAAAAGTAAGTACTCCCCTCATATTTTTGTAAATATTTTATTACATCTTTTCATGTGACAACACTGAAGAAATGATACATGCTACAATGTAAAGTAGTGAGTGTTCAGCTTGTATAACAGTGTAAGTTTGCCGTCCCCTCAAAATAACTCCACACACAGCCATTTCTGTCTAAACCGCTGGCAACAAAAGTGAGTACACCCCTAAGTGTTAATATTTTGTGTGGCAACCATTATTTTCCAGCACTGCCTTAACCCTTTTGGGCAATAGAGTTCACCAGAGCTTCACAGGTTGCTACTGGAGTCCTCTTCCACTCCTCCATGATAACATCACGGAGCTGGTGGATGATAGAGACCTTGTGCTCCTCTACCTTCCGCTTGAGGATGCCCCACAGATGCTTAGTAGGGTTTAGGTCTGGAGACATGCTTGGCCAGTCAATCACCTTTACCCTCAGATTCTTTAGCAAGGTTAGTGGTCATCTTGGAGGTGTGTTTGGGTTCGTTATTATGTTGGAATACTGCCCTGCGACATAGTTTCCGAAGGGAAGGGATTATGCTCTGCTTCAGTATGTCACAGTACATGTTGGCATTCTTGGTTCCCTCAATTAACTGTAGCTCCCCAGGGCTGGCAGCACTCATGCAGCCCCAGACCATGACACTCCCACCATCATGCTTGACTGTAGGCAAGACACACTTGTCTTTGTACTCCTCACCTGGTTCCCGTCACACACACTTTACACCATCTGAACCAGATAAGTTTATCTTGGTCTCATCAGACCACAGGAAATGGTCCCAGTAATCCATGTCCTTAGTCTGCTTGTCTTTGGCAACTGTTTACAGGCTTTCTTGTGCAGCATCTTTAGAACAGACTTCCTTCTGGGACGACAGCCATGCAGACCAATTTGATGCAGTGTGCAGCATATGGTCTGAGCACTGACAGGCTGACCCCCACCCCTTCAACCTCTACAGCAATGCTGGCAGCACTCATACCTCTTTTTCCCCATAGACCACCTCTGAATGCTCCCCATTTACACCTGAGACCTTGTAACATTAACGTGTCATATGACTTTTAGGGAGGGAAAATGGCCAATTGGGCCCAATTTGGACATTTTAACTTAGGGGTGTACTCACTTTTGTTGCCAGCGGTTTAGACATTAATGGCTGGGTGTTGAGTTATTTTGAGGGGGCAACAAATTGACACTGTTATACAAGCTGTACACTCACTACTTTACATTGTAGCGAAGTGTCATTTCTTCAGTGTTATCACATGAAAAGGTATAATGAAATAATAAAATATTTAGAAAAATGTGAGGGGAGTACTCACTTTTGTGAGATACTGTATTGTCTCATCTGGCCATAACACCTTTTTCTATGTGGCTTCTGAATCTTCATGGTGCATTTTGGCAAAAGTCAGTCATGACTGCATGTGGCCTTTCTTGAGGAGTGGCTTTTTTCTTGCAACCTCTCCCATACAAGCCACATTTGTGGAGAATTTGTGGTATTGTTGTCACATGCACACAATGACCACTCTTTGTAGTAAATTTCTGCAACTGCTTCAGAGTTGCTGCAGGCCCCTTGGTAGCCTCTTTGACTAGTTTCCTCCTGGCTTTTTCATCCAGTTTGGAGTGATGCCCTGATCCAGGGAGGGTCTGTATTGTACCAAACACCTTCCACTTCATAATAGATTTCACTGTACTTCTGGGCATTAATAAAAGCTTTGACATTTTTTTGTATCCATCACCTGACTTTATCCTGGTGAACTATCAACTATGGGTGCTGTGCCACCCATAGTTAATTGTTTGCTTCAGTTGCACTATCAGGGACTGACATGCTCCAGGAAGGCTCTTTTCATGCTGCACTAATCAAAATGACCATAATTGATCACAGTTAAAAGTCAAATGGCTTTGTGTGCAATTAAGAAGGTGATTAGCTACACCTGATTGAGTTTACAAGTCATTTTTAGGAGGGGAGGTGACCCTTTTTCCAACTCACTGATTCTGTTTTTTAAATTTTTTTGGACATGTTGGTGTTCTATCTTTCACTTGGATGTTGCACTGAGTAAATACAACTGGGTAAAACAAAAACTGTGTCTTCGTTTCAGCCTGCAAAGCAACAAAATGTAATTATTTTAAAAAAGGGGGGGGGTGATTCTTTTCTATATTCACTGTATATAACAATATACTATGCCTATGATTCATCTTTAGGTAATCAATCCATAGGACCTTAATTTAGTATTTTACTGCCACTTGACCTGTCAAGCCTTTCGCTCAGTCTTTTTTTCCAAAGTTGAAAGTGAGACTTTCTTATTTTGAATACTGCTTAGCTGTGATTGAAGCTGTTAAATACCAGGTGCTTCTCATGCATGCTGTTAACTCCCGAAGACTTGTCTTCTGTTCCTTTTTAGTGTTTTCTCCAGTTTTCATGTGCCTTTTTATTGGTGTAGGAAACTGTGCTAACTTCCACCTTTTTACTTTCTTTGTGTTTTCTTTGAAGGAAGGATCTACACTTTAAGGGCTACAATGGCCTGTCTAATTTTCTTTGTGAATTGTCTTTTTCTCTTACGTCCTCTGACAGTCGCCGCCCGATGGTATTAGTCTTCACTAATGGGTAATGGCGCACTCTGCAGGAGCAGGTTAGGCAGATAATTCATTATCCGGTTAATACAAAAAAACTTTTGTACCTCAGCACGCCACTAGGGGGCCATCCCTCAGCCATTACCAAAACCCAATGATATTACCTCAGCTTGAAGCTGCCTAGCATCAGCAGTAGAGCTAGGTCTTCCCTGCTGAGACCTAGAGTCTCGGTTTTCTTTATATTTTTTTCTGAATTTGTGTTTTTTCTTTACACAATAGATTTTTATTTTCTCTCACTATCACTAGTTAGTCAGGGCTTTTCTTTCCTGGAAGACTACAAGTGACCGCAGAGCTGGGCCTCGGACTGGGTATCATAGATCCTTATGGAGTCTCAGCCCGCGGAACTGCCAATTTAAAGTGCCAGCATCCCTTTTTTAATTTTAAGGCAATACAGACTCCCAGGATAACAAATTCCCCTCAGACCTGGTGGGGGCTTCGGGTACACCTGAATCCTCCTCCATGGCCTCCATATCTGCTGCACTTGCGACTTTGGCATCCCAGGTGAATCTGCTGATGTCAGAACGCTCCTCCAGAAAACGGCCTGTGCCCTCCCAGTCCTCTAACTCTGAGCCAGAATTGGTTGCCACGGACGATGGCCCCCTGAGGGGTCCCGGTCCCCCCCTTCTGAGTGGGATGAGGAGGAGGAGGAATATTCCCCCTCGGTAGCGCGGGAACGCGCTACGACGGATGCTCTCATTAGCGCCATTTAAGAAGCTCTTGTTCTTGACGAGGAGCCATCTCAGTCACGTAAGCGGTCTGCTTTCGAGTTCGACAGACCCCAGAAGTCTGGTCAGGCTTATACCTGCCCTGAGGAATTTCACGAGATTGTGAATGACCAGTGGCGGCGCATTAAGCACATGTTGGTGGTGCCTAAGCGTTTTTCCATCTGCTATCCTTTCGCGGAGGCGGTAGAAAAACGTTGGACGATGTCCCCAAAAGTGAATCACACTGTGTTTCGACTAAATAAGTCCACCTTGATGCCAGTAGAGGATTCCCCGGTTTTCCGGGATCCGGCGGATAGGAGGGTGAAGGCACTCTCCCGTCACATTTATATGGTGGCAGGTTCCCTATTGAAACCTGTTTTTGCCTTGGTGATGTAGCTTCGTAGCACCCTGGTGGCAGAGTCGGCCTCGCCGACTGCCCTTGCAATGGTTGATCAGCTCATCCAAACTGAGATGTATCTGTGCAACGCGGCCTTTGGAATGAGGCTTCTTTGGTCGCCCGGTTGTCGACCGATTCCTCTGTCTGTGTTGTCACAGAAAGTTGCTTTTCTGGTGGCAATCACGTTGGCTCGCAGAGTGTCTGAATCGGCAGCCTTGTCCTGCCGTTCTCCTTATCTGGTACTTCATAGAGATAAGGTGGTTCTGCGACCGATTCAATCTTTTCTTCCCAAGGTGGTTTCTTCATTCCACCTCAATGAGGATATCGTGTTGCCTTCGCTGTGTGCACGACCCAAGCATCCTAAGGAGTTTGCCTTGCATTCTCTGGATGTGATTCGGGCGGTCAAGGTCTACCTGTCAATTCGACAGGCTGATTCTCTATTTGTTCTTCCTGAGGGACCTTGGAAGGGATCGGCCACCTCCGCGTCAACCATTTCTAAGTGGATAAGACAGACGATTGTTCAGGCCTATTCCATCAAGGGTCAGGTTCCTCCTTTCCCGGTAAAGGCTCATTCTACTCGAGCCGTTAGTGCCTCTTGGGCTTTTTGCCACCAGGCGTCTGTGGCTCAGGTGTGCAAGGCGGCGACCTGGTCGTCCGTGCACACTTACACTAAGTTTTACAAACTTGATGTTTTGGCATCTTCGGATGCTTCCTTTGGCCGCAAAGTTTTGAGTACGGCAGTTGTTTAAGGGGACATTATTTTTCTTTCCCTCCTTATGGGGTGTTTGTTCTGGGTTTGTTCCAGTTTTTTCCTGTGGGGCTCAGGTTGTTACTAGCCCAGTTATTTGCGTTACCTTCTAAATTGGTTGCGTTGCTTTCCCACCCCTCATACCGGCGCTACTTTTGGACGTCCCATTAGTGAAGGCTAATACCATTGGGCAGCGACTGTCAGAGGACTTAAGAGAAAATAGAATTTTTGTAAGAACCTACTGTAAAATTCTTTACTCGGAGTCCTCTGACAGTCGCCGCCCCCACCCCTCTGGTTTTTGGATCTGAGGGTTGTTGCCTTACGGTACTGCTTGCTACAAACTGAGGTAATATCAGATTGGGTTCTGGTAATGGCTGAGGGATGGCCCCCTAGTGGCGTGCTAGGGTTGAAAAGTTTTTTTGTATTAACCTGATAATGAATTATGTGCCTAGCCTGCTCCTGCTGAGTGTGCCATTACCCATTAGTGAAGGCTAATACCATCGGGCGGCGACTGTCAGAGGACTCAGAGAAAATAATTTTCGGTAAGTTCTTACAAAAAATTCTTTTTTTTTTTATTCATTATCAAAGCAATAAATAAATATATGCCCTGCAATATTGTCTAAATAATGCTTCACTGAATAGTAACTTTTTGTCACTACTCTACATATATACAGAAGGTAACGCCTCAAAAAAAAATAAGAAATATAACCTCTAGGATTTTTTGCATTACATTTCAAGGCTTAATTTACTTCCATTGCTATAGAAAAGCTGTTAGTTGTTAACCCAATACCTGCTCCCTGAAAACAGCCTTTTTGTATAACTCTAAAATGTACAAAACTTAATACTAGTAAATCACTAAAGGGAAAGCCAAACCTAATGCAGCAATCTTATTCTTTACAGGTACTTTCACTCTTCGATCTGATACGATACAGTGTGAGCGTCTGCAATCAAATAGCTTCTCATCTTCACATTGATGTTTTCAGGATAAAAACAAACAGCTCACATTATAACCACCATTAAGTGACCTAAACTAAGGAAGAGAAATGCATGATTCATAAAAGAGATGGCAAAATCCAAAACAAATATTTCAGTGTCTTCAATGTCAATGAAAACTTCTTGTTCTAAATCCTCAAGCCCCAGTTTTCTATGTATATGGCATAATGTTTTGTTTTTTACAGTGGCACATCATTACAGTTCTGAAAGGAGTTGGGCATGAAAAGAAAATACGTTGGTTTTGATTTTTGAAAAACCCTGAAGCGTTTTAAATATGCAGTATTTTAAAGGACACAACAAGATAACCACTTGTGTGAAAAATATTAATGCTCCTTGTACATTTAGTATAGCTTCACCCCTGCATATAGCTGCAATCTTCTAATATTATTTTAATACATTTCTTGGGAGCTTCCATTTTACTGAAAAGTTTCCATCTGCGTAAAAAAAAACGCTTTATTAGGTTTAACTTTAGCCAAAACGTTATATATATATATATATATATATATATATATATAATTTTTTTTTTTTTATGTTTTTCGATAGCGTGGAAGGATTAGAACTAGGCTTTTATTGCTGTCCAGGTCTTTTCCTGGGAGGATCTACCCTCTTTAGTTGTAATGGAAAGCATTGCCACCAGGGACAGTAAGTGAGGAGTAATCCAAAAATTTACAGGTATCACCTAAACAGAAGGTGAGGGTAAGTCTTCCAAATGGCCCCAGCGGGGTCACATATGGCAGAAAAAAACCTGAAAGGGGATTTAACCCTTCCACAATATCCAAAATTTAAAGAAATGTTATGGTTTTATACATACTTTAAAGTTACTGTATGTACATTTTTGACATTTATTTCAATATGTTACATAAAATATAAATTGCCTCTGTCAGATGGTGTATTTGTCAACCTATTTTAAAGGGATGTGCACACACTATGTCAGTGTCAGAGAATTTTATTGTACAATTCCCGTCAAAACTTTTATTTTTTCTAGTATGAAAAGGTTAGAATCTCAGCTCAATATCAGCCGTCTGCATTTCTGTTGGAGAGACTTTCCAACACTTCTTGTTGCGGTGACAAGTATACACCTTCAAAGAGAGCACAGTAATAAACATCTGACCCTTTCACCAAGCTATTCAAAACAGAGAAAATTTTGCCTGAATCCACTTGAATGTACTTTAACCACTTTAAGACCGGAAGATTTTGCTGCTCAATGACCAGGTCACTTTTTTTCAACTTGGCACTGCGTGACTTTAACTGACAATTGCGCGGTCATGCAATGCTGTACCCAAACAAAATTTATGTCCTTTTTTTCCCACAAACAGAGCTTTCTTTTGGTGGGATTTGATCACCTCTGTGCTTTTTTATTTTTTGCGATATTAATAAAAAAAGAACGAAAATTTTGCGAAAAATTTACATTTTCTACTTTGACTGTTGAAAAAAATAACCAATATATTCAATTTTTGTCACATATTTAGGCCAAAATGTATTTAGCTACATGTCTTTGACAAAAAAAATTGTCAATGAGCTTTTTTTTTTTTATCCACTTTAAGACCGGAAGATTTTACCCCCTTCCTGACCAGGCCATATTTTGCGATTCGGCACTGCATTAATTTAGCATACAATTGCGCGGTTGTGTGACCCTGTACCCAAACAAAATTTATGTCCTTTTTCCCCACAAATAGAGCTTTCTTTTGGTGGTATTTGATCACCTGTGCGATTTTTAATTTTTGAAAAAAAAAAAGCGACAATTTTGAAAAAGAAAAAACAATATTTTTCACATTCTGATATATAACATTCCCCAAAAAAAATGTAAAAATCAAAATTTTTTAACATTTTAGGCCAATTTGTTTTCTGCTACATTTTTTGGTAAAAAAAATCGCAATAAGCCCAAAAGTTATCGCGTTTACTGACTACGGGAAAGATTTATGTTATTTTTATTGTTTTTTTTAGTTTTTTGGGGGGTTTTTTTTACAAGTAATGGTGACGATCTGCAATTTTTTGCGGGACTGTGACATTACGGCGGACAGATCAGACCCCTAACCGACATTTTTGACACTTTTGAGGGGACCAGTGACATTACTACAGTACTCAGTGCTATAAATATGCAGTTACTGTAAAATGACACTGGCAGGGAAGGGGTTAACACTGTTGGTGATCAAGGGGTTAAATGTATGCCTCATGCTTACTGATGTGTGTGGGGGAAGGGGGGGTTCTGTGACACAGACAGAGATCGCAGGTTCAGCTATGCTGAATCCTGTGATCTCTTCCTGTCTGTCGCAGAGAAGATCCGCCTGCTTTGTTTACACAAGCGGGTGGATCTTCTCACACTTTCCCCGACAGTCGGGGAAGAGAGGTGGCGATTGTGTCTAAACACAGCGGAAGTGAGCCTACGGTGGCATGCGCGCGCGTCACCGAGACCGCTAGGAGTCCAGCGACGTTGGTCTATGTCGCTGGACATAGCAGAGCCACAGTGCCGCAGTAGCAGCACAGTGAACGGTCTTAAAGTGGTTAAGCATATGTGAACGTGTAGATTAGTAGCGCTTGGTTGTACATGAAGTACAGCAACATGCAGGCTTGCTTTTATGAGCAGGGGTTCAAAGCCTTTTACAAGTATTTATTTAGGGCCTCATGCATACTTGAGTTCAAAAACACTGCTTTTATAGTCAATTTAAGCTTTTGTTATTTTTTTCTCTGCCTTTAAATGCCCTGCAATGTTAGACTATGTGTACATGCCCACTATAGGTGTTTACAGGAGTTTAGAGGCAAACCCCCCCCCCCCCCCCCCACCAAAATCTCATTCAGAAGGGGAGCTTTTGAACATAAAAAAATGCTCAAAGGCGCATAAATGCACACTAACACTAGGAGTGTTTAAACATTCTCACACCCAGAAGAGGGAAGCACCATCTAAGTGCAGTAAATAAAAGCATTTGTTAAAAATTACAAGATGGTAGATATACATATGCCCATCATGTACAGAAAAGGAGCCTCCATTCTCCATTTTCCCGTCCTGTTTTTCCTCCTGTAGAGATGGAAAGGCTGACGGTGGTGCAGAGCCAAGTCAGGGATGCTAAATGGGATTCCGAAAATGCTTCTGAGCAGCGTGAGGCACACACCAAAAAGGAGATGATGTCAGCGACGGGGGACTCGGCAGGCTGCGTGCTTGGAGCCAAGACTGCTCCTTCTACAGGCCTCATTGATGAGCATGTGGGTTGTGGTATTTATACACACACAGGTAAAGGTGGAAAGATGGAACATGCACTATCTACATATGTGTACATACATGTACCTATGCAAATATATATGTATATATAAATCCAGCTTGCCACTTGTCCCTGTGTGTGTGTATAAATACTAAAACCCACATGTCTTGGCTCCGAGAGCGTAGCCTGTAGCAGCCTGCCAACTCCCCCCTGTCACTGACATCATCTCCTTTTCAATGTGCGTTCTGGGATCCCATTCAGTGTCCCTGACTTGGCTCTGCACCACCACTAGCCTTGCCATCACTGCAGGAGAAAACACAGGACGGAAATACAGAGGCACTTTTTTGTACATGATGGGCATCTGTAGAGCTACCATCTCGTAAGATTTATTACTGAAGTTTTAATATTTTATCTACTGCACTTAGATGGCGCTTCCCTCTTCTCAGTGTGGTTCTATTGTAAAGTTGGCTTACTCTCGGGACAGCTGCTACTACTGCTAAAGACTATCCAAACTAGATCCATCATATGAACTTTATTAACCAGTTCTGGACCGGAAGGATTTGCCCCCTTAAAGCTGAGTTCCGGCCACGAGAATTTTTTTTCAATAAAAATACCCCCGGGACAGTCAGGGCTAGTACATTCCACAATGGATAGCCTCTGTACTGTCCCTGCAAGAAGAAATACTTACCTTTCTAAATTTCTTCTCCAGCTTTGCCATCTCGGATGTGGGCAGCTGAAGCCAGCGCTATCCTCTTCTGCGTCCTCTTCCGTGTCTTCTTCTCCCAGAATGCACCTTCACCAGTCCCGCTCGTCACTTCCAGTGCAGCGCCGCATTCCTCCACAGCTTCTGGGCATGCCCAAAAGCTGTTTAGCAGGGAATGCGGCGACGCACCGGAAGTGACGAGCGGGGCCGGTGCCGGCGCATTGATTCCTGGGAGCGATGACGTTCAGCTCCCAGGAATCATTGCAAACCGGAAGTGATGGCGCGGGCCGCCAAGGGCGGAAGTGTAAGAAAGGTGAGTATATTTTTCTACAATAACAAGGTAAGTAAAAAAAAAAAAAATCGTAACTATCCATTTTTTTTTCAGGTGACAAATAGGAAGCGGATGGCCACAAAATCGATTGTCGATTTTGTGGCCGGAACTCCGCTTTAATGACAGGCCATTTTTTGTGATTCGGCACTGCATTACTTTAACGGAAAATTGTGCAGTCGTGCCACACTGTACCCAAATAAAATTCAAGTCCTTTTTTCCCACAAATAGAGCTTTCTTTTGGTGGTATTTGATCACCTCTGCAATTTTTATTTTTTAACTATAAACAAAAAAGACTGACAAATCTGGGAAAAAAAAACAACAATTTTTCACATTCTGAAACATATATAACATTTCCCCAAAAAAATTTAAATTTTTCATTCTTTTAGGCCAATTTGTATTCTGCTGCATATTTTTGATAAGAAAATTCCATTATGCGTATTTTGATTGGTTTGCGCAAAAATTATTGTATCTACAAATTAGGGGAAAGATGTATGTAATTTTTATTTATTTATTTTTACTAGTAATGTTGGCGATCTGCGATTTTTAGCGGGACTGCAACATTTCAGGGGACAGATCAGACCCTTAACTGACATTTTTGACACTTTTGGGGGGACCAGTGATATTACTACAGTAATCAGTGCTAAAAATATGCACTGTTACTGTAATAATGACATTGGCAGCAAAGGAGTTAACCTAGGGGTGATCAAAGGGTTAAGTGTGAGCCTAGGGGAGTGTTTACTAACTGTATGGGAGATTGGCTTGTGAAATGACCACAGAGACCTGTGATCCTATATAGCATCATTCCAGAGAGAAGAACGGTAAGCTGTGTTTACAACAGCTGACCATTCTTCGCTCTCAATGGATCGTGGGTGCCCGGCGGCAATTGCGGCTACTGTTCATGTGGATCGGCATCCCCGCTGCCTAGTAGGGGCGGTAGTGCGCTGCCGGCGGTGCACGCTCGCCCCCCCAGCACCACGCCCGAGACCGACGTAGGGCTACGTTGTTCCGCGCGGCCAAGCCAGCCTGCCGCAGTGAAGCTTTGGGGGTGGTCGGCAAGTGTTAAAATAACTTTATTGCTTACATGTGGACTTTGATATTTTCCCCTATTTGTGCCAAACCTGTACTATATGTCTGCGTTTATACATTCTAATAGCCAGAATAAAGAAACATTCTGGTCAATAGAACACACGTAGACATGCAAAAATTTGGCTTTTTACCACATTTTTCTGCTGCTAAACTCGATAGGAGAAAAGGGCATCATAGAGATTACAGTGTGCATGTGGCCCTAAATGTTTCACATAAGCTTGAAATCTTAACCATTGGCATATCCTAATTTATTAGCGGACATGCACTTACCATTTAAAATAACGGAGTAAGAAAATAACACTGTTGCATTTTGGAAGCAGTCACCATAAGGTGGAAGGCTCTGAAGTCCATTGGCAACTACCAATTTTCTGAAAAATGATAGTTACAGAGGGCAGACCACACTCCTGTTACAGCACTTGGGCCAGCAATAGGCTGCTTAGACCAGAGCAGTGAATTATGGAAGGCAGAGGGGAGCATCATGTTACTTTATTTGCAGAAGCTACCAGGTGGGAGCAATGAGAACGTTTAAGAGCAAGCTTATTCACTGAAGTCTTATGTTCCTTACTTGGATTCATTATATAGTGGCTTAAAAATCAAGGGAAACTAAAGGCAATTTCAAAATTAGAATATCAAAGACTCCTTTTAATTTTTCTGCTAAGCAAATCTTGTTTGGGTTGTGAACATAAATCTAAAGGGGTAATCCAGCTACTAATCTGTATCATCTTCCAGCCCTCTGTGGAAAAGAAGGAAGGTTTTGTGTAATTTGATTCACTCAGGGCAACTACAAAAAGATGGCAACTATTGGTTTTAAGGATGTCATTCCAGTTAGTGAGTGACAAGGCTGCAATATTCACATTTTAAACACTTTGATCCCAGCTTATTTT
The DNA here is from genome assembly GCF_965119305.1 of Pelophylax lessonae. NCBI lineage: Eukaryota > Metazoa > Chordata > Amphibia > Anura > Ranidae > Pelophylax > Pelophylax lessonae. The sequence goes on from NC_138769.1 coordinate 295,750,027, forward strand.
ATTGAACTTGGTTTCCCTTTAATAATATATATATACCATTTCTGGAATAAAAGTGTCTGTGTGTTTACAGATTGAACTCGTTTTTGTCTCTGTATCTGAATTTGTGTGTGACTTTTTTTTTTTTCTTCATGTTATATGCATCTTGAAGGCAGGAAAAAAAAGGAGATCCTGCACAATTGCGTTTTAAAATGCCACCAGTGATCAGAATAAGTATGTTCTAACACTTCTATAGCTGCCTGCTTTCTCTTAGTAAGCAATTCAGTGAGCGGTGAACCAAAAGACTTAAGGCCCGTAAACACATATCGATTGTCGGCCGTAAAGATTCCGCCGACGACCGACCGGCCGATTGTAGGCTTGTTAGTATGATTCTTCCGACAGCCAACAGCGCACTTTCGGCCGAAAAGAATCTGTCGTGCAAGCATTAAAATTTTTGTTGGCCAACACCAGAACGGCCGATTGTTCGCCAGTCAGTACAGAATTCGGCCGACAGACAGCAGATTTGCAAGACTGGGCATGCTCAGAAAAGAAAAAAGACCAGGAAAGTTAACCATCACATGACATCACTTCTGCAGTCGGCTGTTGTTGGCCGACAAAATTTGTGTGCAGTCTTTTGCAGTTTTCAACAGACACGACAGCCCTGGACAAAAGACGGCCGATCGTTCGGCCGACGATCGGTACGTGTGTACGGGGCTTTAGATAAAAGGTTGTGTTGTCAAATACAAGCCAGTAAATCCCACATTGCTATCCTGACAGGTTCATTTTAAGGACTTGACCAGACCAAACATTCATATATAGCAGATGGCCAGATGTGAAAATTTAGATCTACCTGCACTTTACAAGACACCCCCACTTAACCCTGTGTTCAGTAAAAATGTGTAAATTTAGAGCTTCAGTCTGTCTTTGTACTATCCTCGTGTAACCCATTGTACATACGCATTCAGATTGGGAAAGGCAAGAAAAAGGCTTCAAATCGATTAGGCTTTATTGCAAATGGAGCTTGCTGATTGACAAGGTATTGGCCTCTGTTACATTTAAGAAAAGGTAAAATGTCAGGACCCTGGCAATAGTGTCTGACAAGGACTCTGAAATAGAACAATGAAAATATAAATTTTTATGTATTTTAGCCACTTTTAGACCGGAGGATTTGGCCCTATTTTGCGATTCGGCACTGTGTGACTTTAACGGACAATTGCGCGGTCGTGCGACGCTGTACCCAAACTAAATTGACGTCCTTTTTTTTCCACAAACAGAGCTTTTTTTTTGGTGGTATTTGATCACCTGTGCGTTTTTTTTTTTTTTTTTTTTTTTTTTTTTTGCGCTATAAACAAAAAGAGCGACAATTTTGAAAAACTAACAATATTTTTCACATTTTTTTTTTATATGAAATTCTCAAAAAAAAATGTAAAATCAAAATGTTTTAAATTTTAGGCCAATTAGTTTTCTGCTACATATTTTTGGTAAAAAAAAAATCGCAATAAGCATATTTTGACTGGTTGGCGCAAAAGTTATTGCGTTCACTAACTACGGGAAAGATTTATGCCATTTTTATTGGGTTTTTTTTTTTACTAGTAATAGCGGTGATCTGCGTTTTTTTTTTTTTTTTTGCAAGACTGCGACATTGCGGCGGACAGATCGGACCCCTAACTGACATTTTTTGACACTTTTTGGGGTACCAGTGACATTACTACAGTAATCAGTGCTACAAATATGCACTGTTACTGTAAAAATGACACTGGCAGGGAAGGGGTTAACTGTACTGGTGATCAAGGGGTTAAATGTGTCCCTAGGGGCGTGTTTCTGTCAGGGGGCATGGCTTGTGAAGTAAACACAGAGACATGCGATCCTATATAGCAGGATCACATAGCCTATGTGATTAGTTCAGTGAGAATGACAGACGGCTGTGTTTACATCAGCCGTCTGTCCTTCTCTCACAGCTACGGGAGATCGCGAGTGGCGAGCGGGGGGAAGCGTGCCTCCGGCGGTGCACGATTGCCCCCTAGCTCCACTCAAGCGAGCCCTGTATATGTACAGCACTTTGCCTGGGAGCGCCAGCCTGCTGCCATACAACTGCGGCAGCTGGTGCGGATGTGGTTAATTGCATATTCAGCAGTTTTCCTACACTTCCTAAAGCTGGATACACACTATCCAACTTTTGTGGTTAGATTTCCTTCAGATTTACCTTTTCTATGTAGTGCAAGGGCCTGCCAGATTGCACACAAATGGAAAATGTTTAGGTTTGACCTCATATTATATGGTTTTGATAAGTCTAAAGGAAAAATTCTTCAAAAAATCTTATAGTGTGTATGGCCCATAATTAGGTGCAGTATGGAGATATAATGATCTTAGTGGTGTTTTCAACTCGTCTGCATCTTCCAAGAACTACAATGTCTGTTTTGGCTGTAGTGACCCCTCACATTTTTTTGCCTGAAGTGTTCAGTTTCAACTATACCCAGATGCAAGGTTGTCTATTGCCAATCTTCCATGTGTAAAACGTAACTTGTAGGCCTCATGCACACTGGACATTATTACAGCTGCTGTTTTTGGCGTCAGACGTTTTGTCTATAGCCAATAAACACCCCAGTATGTTTTCCTATGTGTCCATGCACACTTAGGCTGTTATCAGCAGTTTTTGGCAGGGGCAGTGGGTTTTGAGTGGCGTTTTTCAGCTGTAAAAACACTCTGTCAAATGCTGAATAACGCCAAAAACCGCTGCTAACTGGCGTTTTTTACATTTTTTTTTTTTTTTAATCCATTGCTCTTTTAAGCCTGGGTCCTGTTTGGAGGAGGTGTTCATGGAACATAGCCTGGGTTCACACTGGTGCATGCTGAACACCACATGTGATGTGCACCAAAAGCGCACCGCATTCCTGTGCACATCACATGTGATGTCTGTGTGATGCGATTTGAGCCATGTATTTTGTATGGCTCAAATTGCATCATATTTTCCCCAACGTGTTGTAGGACCCTTTTTTTTTTTTTTTCTTTTTTTTCTCCACACTTAATCGCATTGCATGGGTGTGAAAACAGCACTGCTTTTTACAATCTGTTTCGCAGTATCGTTCATGGAACATGAAGCCCTGTTGACATTGTGCCGATTTGGCATTTGATTTTTCATGTCAAATCTCATGTTAAATCGGAAGCCAATTGCCGGCAACGGCACCGATTCACATGATGCGGGTTTGAAATCATTCAGCTGAACGTGCACGATTTCAAACTCTCATGTCAGTGCGACTTCAGGGGCGATTTGACAGACATCTGTACTAGTTCATGCACAGATGTGTATTGAAATTGCCCTGAAGTCGCAAAAAGTAGTGAAGAAACTACTTTTGGGAATCGGTGCAGTGCCGCAAAGTCAGGGTTGCACCCATTCAGACCCTGACATTGCCTGCGATAGGGCTCTGATTTGGCATGCGATTTGACATGTTAAAAAAAATATGAATGGGGGCTTAATGTTCCATAAACGACACCCAAAAACAGATTGCAAAATGCAGTGAGCATGTGAACACCCATGCAATGCAATTCTAGCAAGCATTGCATTGTGGAAAAGTCAGTTACTAAAATAGCAGGGAGGTGATTATTAGCTAAAAACCGCTAAAGCCAAAAAAACGCTGAAAAAAACGCCAATGCAAAAAAGCTAAAAAAAACGTTGAAAAACTCACTACAAAGCTCCTGGTGCTTTTATAACGTTCAGTGTGCATGAGGCCTTAATCATAATGAATATACACTTGTGGATAAATCATTAGTGCCCATTTACCATTAATGACCTAATAATTCTAAGCCATTGTGATTGTTGGCAATAATTCAGACTCCCATGGCCCTAGGCATCAAAGTTCCTCTAGATATCTGGGAGCCTCAATGAGACACAGAGACGGCAGGTACGATGTCACAGAATGCTCGCTTCTTTCAAACAGTAAAGAAAGTCCCTTTCAAGTAGATTATACATAGAATTGATACAAGAATAGCAGTTTACCATTACGTGCTTCAAGTCACGTACTTACATCTGAGTTAATAAAATAAGGCATAGTTATAATTGGCATTACATCAGACTTGTTCTAAGGATTAAGATAAGGCATAATTAGTTACTTCAAACAGGCTTGCTCTAAGGGTCAGTTTGACCACAAAGCGTAACGTCCTGGAAACTTTCAAGGACATTTACTTAGATAGGCTTTTTAATTAAGCTGAGTCTAGGGTTTTAGTAACAAGATGGAGTTAAAAGAACAAAATGGAGGATAAATATTCCTTCAATCCCCTCTTAAATCACTTTCAAATATAGTGATTTCATTCAGATTCTGTTCCATAACTCAATTCCAGCATGTGCAGATATTGTGTTCCCTCAGAATGTGGTTTTGCCTTTGAGTCCCTATGTATTATGCATAAAATAAACTTGTAGCATAAGTATAGAGATAAAACAATACCATTACAATAAGAATCACAGCTTCCCTTATCCATGCAAATATTAACCCAAAGGGGAAATCAAACCCATTCTAAAAAGAATTCCACCCATCTTCCGCTATAGATTGGCGTTTTCCTGCAAAATTGCAACCTCCTGTCTATGTGTTTCTGTATTATCTCATAATAATCAAGGATTTCAAAAACTGATATGTATTTATAGTCAGTAGCAGATTCACACAGCCCAGTCAATGCCACACCCATCTGTTCTGTTTCCATCTTATTTATTAGCATGTTTACTCAATGTCCGTAGTAAAATTGTTCGGAAGACCCACCTTTAGCTGTTTCATTTTCAATGTGATCTAAAATAAGTAAATAATTGTTTATCCTTTTCATCAATTCTATTCCCCACCCAGTTTACCTTAAATGAAAAATGGGGGATCCAAAATATCTAATCTAAAATGTAGATACTTTCCTTTCCCTGTTTGATTTACCAACTCAGAAAATCTTATTTGGCTATGTTAGGGCTGAAAAATATAAAAATATCCAGAATTCAAAAAATATAAAAACAAAATGTTGGACTAACCGAAAAACAGCAACTTTTCATTTCGAAAGCACAGAAACGGATATGAACGTCAAACTCTCCTTTTCAAGAGTTTAAAAGCATAGAAACTCGTCAAAGACCTCCAAAACTGGTGATGAACAGCAGAGTCTTAGACATCCGGTGATCAGATCGTAGCTGCAGCACAGCAATTGCAATGCAGTAGAACTGAAAGAACTGTAGAATACAAAGTCCATATCCTCCCGACTATTGCAGCTCACAAGTCATAAACGTGCAGGTACATTTTATTATTATTATTATTATTAGACAGGATTTATATAGCGCCAACAGTTTGTACAAAATGAAGGCAGACATTACAGTTACAATACAATTTGGAACAAAAGGAATCAGAGGGCCCTGCTCGTTAGAGCTTACAGTCTAAAAGGGAGGGTCAATTTATACAAAAGGCAATAGCTGTGGGGGATGAGCTGATGGAGCAAGTGAAACTGTTGTTAGTAGCCAGGTAGGCTTCTTTAAAGAGAAGAGTTTTCAGGGATCGTCTAAAGATGGATAGATTAAGGGACAGTCGGACATATTGGGGTAGAGAGTTACAAAGAATGGGAGAAGCTCTGGAGAAATCCTGCAGGCGAGCATGGGAAGAGGTGACAAGAGAGCTAGAGAGCAGAAGGTCTTGGGAGGACCGAAGAGAGCGGCTTGGTTGATATTTTGAGATCAGATTAGTGATGTAGCTGGGGTCAGAGTTGTGAATGGCTTTGTAAACTATTGTTAGCACTTTGAATTTTATTCGTTGGGTGAGTAGAAGCCAGTGAAGGGATTGGCAGAGAGGGGTGGAGGACACTGAACGGTTGGTAAGGTGGAAAGTCTTGCAGCAGCATTCATTATGGATTGAAGGGGGGATAATCTATGTAAGGGTAATCCCATGAGGAGGGAGTTGCAATAGTCGAGGTGAGAGATAACCAGGGCGTGAATTAAAAGCTTGGTGGTGTCATTGGTTAAAAAGGGCCGTAGTCTAGCAATGTTGCGGAGGTTAAAGCGGCATGATTTGGACAAGGATTGGATGTGAGCCTGAAAGGACAGTGCAGAGTCCAGGGTTACCCCTAGCACCCTGGCATATGTGGAAGGACTGATAGTTGTTCCATTGATCTTGACAGAGAATTCCGGGGAAGGGGCACGTGGAGGAGGAAATATTATGAGCTCAGTTTTAGATAGATTCAGTTTGAGGAAGTGGTGAGACATCCAGGCTGATATGTCTGTTAGTAGATCAGTGATGCGGGAGGAGACTGATGGGGTGAGCTGAGGGGTAGAGAGGTAGATTTGGGTGTCATCAGCATAGAAATGGTAGTGGAAGCCATGGGAGGCTATTAGCTGACCCAGGGAGGAGGTATAGATTAAGAATAGTAGCAGTCCGAGGACAGAACCTTGGGGGGCCCCAACAGTAAGTGGAGTTGCAGGGAAGTAAGTGGAATTGTAAGTGACACTGAAGGAGCGGTGAGATAGGTAAAATTTGAACCAATAGAGAGCACAGCCACGGAGACCGAGCAACCTGAGTTTTTTGAGACGGAGGGGGTGGTCAACAGTATCAAAGGCAGCAGAGAGGTCCAAGAGTAAGAGTATTAAGTAGTGACCATTGGTTTTAGCGGTTAGTAACCACCATGGTAAGTGGAACCTTACAGACCATTCAGGCACTTGACCATCGGAGCAGATAAAACAGTTCAGATACTTCACTATCAACACAATTCAGGTACTTGACCATGATAGCGGATAGAACATTTCAGGTAATTGACCACCAGAACAGGTGGAACTTGCACCAACAGTTCAGCTGCTGATCAGTGGCAAAGTCCTTCCACACGGTTGCTGCTGTCAAAAGATGTCTTTTCTCCAATATGCTTGTTGTGATTGACGTCAAGGCAGGTGTGTTACCAAGACTGTCAGTGAAACATTCCATAACTAACAATAATGCCCATGTAACCCCTCATAGATTTCTGAACGATCCCTAGCGACCTGGCCTAACACTAAAAGAAAAACTCAGCTTTCCCATTCAGGGCAAAACATTGGTACAAAAACACCACCACCCATCTCCCAACTGAACTTCTACATAACTTTGTATTTAAACTAAACAATGTCCAACCAGAGGCCCAACTTCAAACTACTTAATGTGTGCATTTCCTCTGTATACCCCTGTATCCTCCCACACGCTAAAGACACTCTGGAAAACTAACTGGCTTTTATCTATATTTACCCCAGTTTCTCTGTAGATATTACCCATACATATATTGGGGGGGGGGTATGGTTTGATCTCTAGATAGCTAGAACAATAATGGTTGCCTCCGTCCCTTAATTTATAAAGAGGGGTTACTATGGTGCCTCAGGCCAAGGGGATGGGACTTTATGGGCAAGTGATCATGTACACGGTTTATACATAAAATCAAAAAATAATTTATTAAATAATAGGTTTGAACATAAATTCAAGAAACGCATATAATATTGTGTTGGTAAGTGTTGGGTTAAAGACCCAAAGGTGAAAGGTGAAGAGAAAAGGTTTCGGAAAATTCCATGAAAGGTGTGAATATGGTGACTTGATATGAATGTTGTCCCTGTTTTTCCATGCTTGAGGGCTTGGAAAGATATTTCACAGAGATCACCCAATATGTATCCAACGCATTTCGGCTTGACTTGTAGCCTTTTTCAAGGATTTATCACCAAATCTGTGAAGGTAGCAAATAATGAATCAATAATTATTGGCTATAAATACCACGTTCATTTGAACAATATGCCGGTGGTATAAGTAGTCATATGTATATACATACATTTGTTTGCCTGTTTCTGTATGCTTCCTTATGTCCCCTAAATCGCAACAGGAACCAATGGATGCGGCCTGAAATGGTATATACGGATGGATGGTTTGGTTAGTTATGGGTATATGTAGAGTCAGAGAGGAGAAATAATGAAAATTCTAAATAATAGAGGATGAAAGTAAATTTGGTAAACTCACAGATTGTGCTGCAAAGTGGCAGTCACAGTGGTGCTCCAAAATAAGGGGAGCTTCTGGGGTTCCCTTCCTTGGTACTACAAGTAGGAATATATTGGTTGGTTATAAAATGCAGGTGGTTATTTCCGATTGTAATTGTGCAGAGTTTATTTAAAATTTTGTGACTTCTGAAAAAAGTACTTAAATGTTAAGTGGATGGTGGTTCCTCTTTTGCAAACTTACAATTTAGGTGGGTGTTAGGTTTTCAGGATGGTCCAGGCAGCGCAGTCCTTCAGTCTTTCCAGTTCCTTCTCTGCGAGGGAAGTGAGGAGAGATGCCTTATAAAGCAACCTGCGCATGCGCCGTAGGCGCCGCACGTACTGGGCTTCTGACGTCAGTGACATGGCTTCCCTTACTGCGCACGTGCCAGGATGTTTTGCGCGCGCATCTGGGAGCTGTTCTGACGTTCCTAAGCGGCCGCTGACACGGATGGGAGGAGCTAGGATCCCCCGAAGGGAATCTTAGAGGGATATGATGGTATTTCCCTATTGGTCCCTAAATAGCCCCTGCTGTGACAGGGGCTTACCGTTCCGGGTGCGATTGGGGACAAGTGGATCACTACATGACACGGCAATATGAAACATTACAATATGATGATCAGAAAAATCATTATATAAAACAGGAAATGGCAAGGTTTAAACGGTTTAGGTATATATCAGTTTTAACAGCAGAAATAATGTTTCAAACAATAAAAGAGGAAATAAAAGACATCCTGAAATATGATATGGGAGATTAAATTCTCTGGGCTAGAATTACAATAAGGATTGAGTGGGGGTCCCCTTTGGGTAACTTAACCCTTTTATAGGTGTTTAGGGTGTTTTTCTACAGTGGTAGGAGAAGAAGGAATGACTTCTAATTTTGATTTTTAAAACTAAGGGTTTATGTGATTTGATGAGGGATTTTTTAGGGGTTTCCATTTGGGTTGGTTTTTGATAGAAGGCCAGGTATATGAACTGAAGTTTTGATTGAAAAGGTGGAGGGAGCATTTTAGATGGAAGGAGATACATATATCCTTTGTACAAGGTTTTTTGTGAACGAATGAGGATCAAACTTTCTTTCTTACGTTTTTGGTAGTTATTGTTCAGTCCGTTTTCCCAGATGAGAAGCCCTCTAGAAAGGGGCGGAAACTTTCCGTTTCATTTAGTCCAGGGGCTATTGTCGCTTTTAAACGTTTTATCCATCGCATCTTCATTTGTAGGAGTCTCTTGTTCCAGTCCCCTCCTCTGTGTGGTATATGTACAGTATTCTTTTAGTGCAATGAAGGTGACTTTGGGCATCTTGTAGCTGTGGATGTAGGCCACATGTCTTCCCAGGGGTAAGTAAAAATTGCATATCTGCATGTTGTAAATGTGTTTATTCTTTTTCCCATTTCCTGTTTGGTTTTACCCACATAGTAGGCTACACATTCGCATCTCAACAGATACACTACTCCTCTGGTTCTGCAGTTCGCAAAATGTCTCGGTTTAAAATTCTTTCCATTGGGAAGTATGGTGTTGGTGCATTTTCTGATGACATTGCACTGTGCACAGCTGCCGCATGGGAAAGTACCCTTATCTTTGCAGGGATCTTTTTTGGTTCCTTCTTTGTATTCACTATGTATTAAGTCTTGTTTTAGTGAACCTGCTTTACGATATGTAATTTGAGGTTATCCGGTATTAAATGTTTCACTGTGGGGTCCTCATTCAGAATAGGCCAGTGTTTCTGGAGGATGTTTCTGATCCTTAGATGTTTGTTCGTATATATCATTATTATATGAGTATTTTCCTTTTCTTGTTCCTTAGATCAGTGGTCCTCAACTCCGGTCCTCAGGGCCCACTAACAGGCCAGATTTTAAGTATTACCTTGGGAGATGCAGACTAGAGTACTGCAATCACTGAGCAGCAAATGATATCACCTGGGATGTATTTCAGTTATCTTGCAAACCTGGCCTGTTAGTGGGCCCTATAGGCCAGGGTTGAGGACCACTGCCTTAGATGTTTTAGTATTTTTAGTTTTAAATAGAATTTCTTGTCTCTCTCTTTTTTTTACTTTATTGTATGCCTTTTTTAGGGTGGTCTTTGTATATCCTCTTTGTTGAAGTCTTTCCGTTAGGAGGTTTGTTCTTTTTGAAAGTCTTCTTCTGTTGTGCAGTTTCTTTTCAGCCGGAGATACTGGCTGTATGGAATGGCTTTTTTGAGAGGGGTTGGGTGGAAGCTTGACGCTTGTAGTATGGTGTTCCCCGTGGTTTCTTTCCTGTATATTGTTGTCTTGATAGTGCCGTCCTCATCTTTGAATATCCATGTGTCCAGGAAGGGAACTCTTGTTTTGCTGTAGTCCAGTGTGAAAAACATGTTGTATTCATTAGTGTTCATGGCTTTTAAGCATTCGTTTATAAGCTTCTCGGGTCCGTTCCAGATAATAAAAATATCGTCTATGAAACGTTGCCATAGTAGGATGTTGTTGGCGAAAATACTGTTTTCCTCTTTCTCTAAGAAGTCCTGTTCCCATGCTCCTAAATAGATGTTGGCGTAGGAGGGTGCACAACTGGTACCTATCGCTACGCCACACGTTTGTAAGTAATATGAGCCATCAAAGGTGAAGAAGTTGTGATTGAGGATATATTCGAGCATGAGTGTAATAGTCATTGAACCTTTTGTCATGTTCACTTTGTTGGCTCAATGCTTGTTTGATGACTTCAAGGCCTTTTTTATGCGGAATGTTATATAGTGACTCAACGTCGACTGTTATTAAGAATGCCTCCTCCGGTATTATCATGCCGTCTAATGTTTGAAAAAGATGCACCGTATCTCTTGTGTAGGATGGTAAATTGGTGACATGGGGCCTTAAATATGCATCAATCACCTGACTGGTGGTTTCTGCGATGTTACCATTTCCAGAAATTATTGGTTTTCCAGGTGGGTCCTTTTTATCCTTGTGCACTTTAGGTAGCGCGTAGAAGGAAGGGGTCCTTGGATGCTTGGTCCTCATGAAGTTCCATAAAGTTTGTGAGATTATGCCCTCATTTAATGCTCTGTTTATTTTTTGATAGAACTCCTCTTTAAAGGATTCTATCATGACTGGTGATATTTTTTGTAGCATTTGGGATTGTTTAGAATTTTCAGGCACATTTGCTTGTATTTTCCATTGTCCATCAATACAATGTTGCCTCCTTTATCTGAAGGTTTTATTGTAATTCCTTCATGGTTCTGTAGCTCTTTTAGAGCGGATTTTTGATTTTTGGTTAAGTTTTGTGTTACATTATTTTCTCGTAGTTTTTGATGTCTTTTGTTGTTTCTCTCACAAAAAGAGCAATTGCTGGATTCAGATTGAGAGAGGGAAATTTATGAGATTTCTTTTTGAAGTCTGGGTGTTTTTCTTTTGTCAGTTGTGTCTTTTTCCTCCTCATCTTCCTCGCTATCCGATTGATTATCCTGTTCCGTCCAATCATCTATACCTCCTTCTTGTAGAAGCAGATTTAGGTCCCTGATGGCTCTAAATTCTGCTGCCGTTAGTGTTGTTGGTTGTTCTTCAGTGGTTGGTTTTGGGTTGTACATGACTTTGAGGAGTAAGTTTCTAGCAAATAGGTTGATGTCTTTTATCATTTCAAACTTGTCCATTGTTTTGTTTGGGCAGAAGGAGAGTCCTAATGTCAGGACTTCTACTTGGTCTTCAGTCAGAGTATGTGAGGAAAGATTAATGATGGTTAATCCTTCTTGTTTTCTGGTCTCATCTCTTGGTGTTTTGTAGGTTGGGACATCTTTGTCTGTGTTTTCGTATTCTGTTTGTCTAAAAAACCCCTTTGTTGTCTAGGTTCGTCGTCTTTTGTTCTTTGTGATCTTGTAAAGATCTGGTGATGTTTTAAAGGTGCAGTGGTTTCTCCTTCTTTTCATATATTTCATTCAGACATATTGGGTTCCCCTCTTTCATAGAGAGGCTCATCTTCTTTTTCTTCCACTTCCAGTTGTTGTTGTTGTGGAGGGTTTTGTGGGCCCCTTCTTCATCCTTGATTTTGTTCTGTTCCTGAGGCATAGGATGAAGAGTCCGATGAGTAATATGGTCCTGAATTTCTGGTTTGTTTGGTATTATATGATGTTCTTCTGGTTTGTCTGTTATTTGACCACCTACAGTGCCTTGCGAAAGTATTCGGCCCCCTTGAACTTTTCGACCTTTTGCCACATTTCAGGCTTCAAACATAAAGATATAAAACTGTAATTTTTTGTGAAGAATCAACAACAAGTGGGACACAATCATGAAGTGGAACGAAATTTATTGGATATTTCAAACTTTTTTAACAAATAAAAAAACTGAAAAATTGGGCGTGCAAAATGATTTAGCCCCACTTAAGTTAATACTTTATAGTGCCACCTTTTGCTGCGATTACAGCTGTAAGTCGCTTGGGGTATGTCTCTATCAGTTTTGCACATCGAGAGACTTTTTGCCCATTCCTCCTTGCAAAACAGCTCAAGCTCAGTGAGGTTGAATGGAGAGCGTTTGTGAACAGAAATTTTCAGTTCTTTCCACAGATTCTCGATTGGATTCAGGTCTGGAGTTTGACTTGGCCATTCTAAAACCTGGATATGTTTATTTGTGAACCATTCCATTGTAGATTTTGCTTTATGTTTTGGATCATTGTCTTTTTGGAAGACAAATCTCCGTCCCAGTCTCAGGTCTTTTGCAGACTCCATCAGGTTTTCTTCCAGAATGAAAAATAAAGGGAGGTGTATGGCGCTGCCAATATATGCTTAATATTCTGTACACATCTCCAAACGGTATCAAAGTGCAAAACAAATAATAAAACTGTCTCAAATACAGTGAATGTTGCCTTAATTTTGTTGAAATAAATGATGAATAAGTGACATGTGACTAAATAAAAACGCTTGTATAAAGTGCTAAGTGCAATAATCCTGTGCTGTGTATATTCTGGGTGATTGATAAATCAATAAATCAATAGTAAGTGACCCAACTAAGTGAAAAGGTATACTGGAATTTTGTGCTAAATCCAAAAACAAATGTAATACCACAATGTCAATTCAGACTGGTGGTAACGGTGCTAGGTGTGTAGTAAACGCAACCTATAATAAATACACATAGATTACTAATAAATAGTGATATATAGTGGTGATAGCAATATGGACACCTATGTTTATCCTTGAGTGTGTCAAATAAAACCACAGGGGGTTATATATAAACCTTACAGCAGGTATATGGAACAGTAAAATCAACCATAAAAAATAGCAGCAATAATCCAAGCTTCAAAGGAATAAATAGTCCATAAATACTTAAAACAAGGGAAATAATTCCACAATAAAAAATTAGTCCATAGGTATTAAGTGCAACAAAAAAAGGTGACTTCAGTGCAGGTGCTTCTAAATATTGCTTTAAGGGTGCCCGGATTCCGGTGATCACTCTGTGCTCCCCGCACCCCTAGGACCTCACTCACCAGAGTTAGTTACCCCTACAGGGGTATCAGGCCTTGGGTATATTATTTCTGTATCCCCTCTGGTCTCCCTGGATGGCGCTATGGATAGGAGTGTGGTCCAATGACCTGCCCGAGTCCTTCGTCACACTATGCTTAGGAATGGGGTATCCACGGGTATGTGGGGAATAAAGGCTCACATAGGGTAGTACCGTTTAACAACGCTTTATTAATCTAAAGAAAATGGTACTCACAAACCTAAAAGAAACAATCGGCAGGTAAAAAGTTGTTGCGGTCGCGCACTTCTGGGACGCCGTGCGTTCCACAGATCGGATGTGCGTTCCAACCAGGCGGATGTGACGCGATGACGCTCTACGCGTTTCGTCAGAGTGACGTCTTCAGGAGTAGCGTCATCACGCCATCTCCGCCTATATATAGCAATATGGTAATCGAGCCATTGTCAATGCTCCAATCGTAAAATTATTAGAGTAATGTGTCGCACTTAGTTGCCGGGTAGGAAACTATGTGCCCTGTTCCGTACTAAGCTCAGAGCGGCTGGACAAGCTTCCGGCTTCCCTTGTAAACACCGGATCTTATACTATGAACTTGTGTACGCCTTATATTAATTAAAGAGCGGAATCTTTCCCATATTCACAGTAATGCGCTTTGTGCTGTATTAATTAAAGAACGAAACTTCTTCCATATTACCAATAATCCGCATTATGCTGTAGTGGATGGTGAAAAGGAATTTATGTAAACAGGTCCTATTACCATGTTACTAACTCGTATTGTACAAGCAGGTGATTACATAACACAATTAATATTAACATGGTATCATGGTCTGGACAGATTAAGAAATTATAATACATCCAAGGACCTTTATCCTATTTACAGACTTTAGAAAAAAAACAGACTTTAGATGAACGTGAAAAAATAAAAATAAAAAAATATAAAAAATAAAAAATGAAAATAAAACTGTCAAGTGCTATTAACATGAAAACTTGTAATATTCCGCTTGAAATATGATTATAATAAATAAATATCTGTGGTCAATAAATATTCGAAAAAATTCGCCTAATAAAAATAAAAATAACTCGTGCTGACCTTGGGCTAAAACTGAAGGGTAAAGGGCTATATTGGCTAAAAAATTATAGTATTAAAATCTAGTATAAAAAAGGTGATAAATCATAAGACCTAACTCCATGATCAGGATATGTGAGAGATTAATGGAATATTGAATTAATTAAAAATTAAACTATATATGGTTGGTAAAATCTCATGATCTTAATAGTAAATGATATTGGTCAATTAAGGAAAGATAAAGCAGGCAGTCACCCAAAATTGATGATGGGACAATAGAATAATAGGATATAAAATACATAAAATGCAATTCTTGGGTAAAATTGAGGACTGATGACCGTAATGTAATAAAGTGCATATGTCTATATAGTCCACAAAGGTGTGAGACATCTGTTCAATGGCTTGAATGCTAATAAATAAGATAATTGGAAGTATTATAAGCCATCCCATAGGGCAATAATGTACTGGCAAAAAGAGAGAAGATAAGGGGGGGTTAGAGAGAACTAGGGTATCGACTATGAGTAGCTAAACAAGGTGACAAATGCAAATTGTCTAAAACATGAATACACAAAGGTCCAAGGGAACTGAAGCCTGATATTTAAAATGATATAAAACTATAAATATACTGAATATTAAAAATTAGAAATAAAACAATTCAGGTCTATGTCTAAATTAAGTCCCTTGGGTTGAAGTGATTCAAGCAGATATATTCACTTAGTCTCATTCTGGGAGATTTTTCTCCTTTTGCTCTCCCCTCTCCACTCTCCAGTGTCCTGAAATGGAATCTATACCATAGAAGATTAGGCCTTTCGGATTTTTGTTATAGACTTCTAGGTAATGTCTGGAGAGGCTATGTTTCGGGAAGCCATTTTTTATATTTGTTATGTGCTCCCTAATCCTAATATGGAGTCTAGTGGTGCGCCCTAAATATTGTAAATGGCAAGTACATTCCACTACATAAGTAACGTGTGCTTGTTACATGTAATCAGATTATTAATTTTGTACCTCCTGTGGTTCGCCCTCGATTTAAAATCTAACATTTTCCTCGGCTGAGAGGGATTGTTCCTACAGGCCAGGCATTTCCTGCACCTAATAAACCCTTTCATATCGGGAAATATTTTGACACCTTTAGGAGGGTCTATTACATTTTTGACCAATCGGTTCCTTAAGGTCAGTGCCCTTCGGTAAATGAACCTAGGTTTCTCTGGGAGTACTTTGGCTAGTGTTTTGTCACTCTTCAGTACTGGCCAGTATCTCCTGAATATCCTTTCTACATCCTTGTATTGTCTATGATACCCTGAAATAAATGCACAATCAAATTTCCCCCTGTCTCCTGTTACTTTGGTTTCCAACAGGTTTTCCCTATCCATATTCCTAACTTCCAACCTCGTTCTTTCTAAAGTGTCCTTTTGGTATCCTTTTTCTTCAAATCTTTGCATTAAAATAGATGTTTGTTGGTCATAGTCTTCTAGTTTACCACAATTTCTCCTCATTCTCATGAATTGCCCTTTAGGGATATTATTTTTCCATTTCGGATGGTGACCACTAGTTTTCGGAATATATCCATTCTTGTCTGTGGTTTTGAAAAACGTCCTTGTCTGTAGAATGTATACTACAGTTTCTTCCAGAATGGTCCTGTATTTGACTCCATCCATCTCCCCATCAATTTTAACCATCTTCCCTGTCCCTGCTGAAGAAAAGCAGGCCCAAACCATGATGCTGCCACCACCATGTTTGACAGTGGGTATGGTGTGTTCAGGGTGATGAGCTGTGTTGCTTTTACGCCAAACATAACGTTTTGCATTGTTGTCAAAAAGTTTGATTTTGGTTTCATCTGGCCAGAGCACCTTCTTCCACATGTTTGGTGTGTCTCCCAGGTGGCTTGTGGCAAACTTTAAACAACACTTTTTATGGATATTTTTAAGAAATGGCTTTCTTCTTGCCACTCTTCCATAAAGGCCAGATTTGTGCAGTATACGACTGATCGTTGTCCTATGGACAGAGTCTCCTACCTCAGCTGTAGATCTCTGCAGTTCATCCAGAGTGATCATGGGCCTCTTGGCTGCATCTCTGATCAGTCTTCTCCTTGTATGAGCTGAAAGTTTAGAGGGACGGCCAGGTCTTCGTAGATTTGCAGTGGTCTGATACTCCTTCCATTTCAATATTATTGCTTGCACAGTGCTCCTTGGGATGTTTAAAGCTTGGGAAATCTTTTTGTATCCAAATCCGGCTTTAAACTTCTCCACAACAGTATCTCTGACCTGCCTGGTGTGTTCCTTGTTCTTCATGATGCTTTCTGCGCTTTAAACGGACCTCTGGGACTATCACAGTGCAGGTGCATTTATACGGAGACTTGATTACACACAGGTGTATTCTATTTATCATCATTAGTCATTTAGGTTTAACATTGGATCATTCAGAGATCCTCACTGAACTCCTGGAAAGAGTTTGCTGCACTGAAAGTAAAGGGGCTGAATAATTTTGCATGCCCAATTTTTCAGTTTTTTATTTAACAAAGTTTGAAATATCCAATAAATTTCGTTCCACTTCATGATTGTGTCCCACTTGTTGATTCTTCACAAAAATTAGCGTTTTATATCTTTGAAGCCTGAAATGTGGCAAAAGGTTGAAAAGTTCAAGGGGGCCGAATACTTTTGCAATGCACTGTATGTGTGTGTATATATATATATATATATATATATATATATATTGTAAGCTGGGGAACAGGTAGCGGTTACAAAGCTCCCTGGGATAAGCAGTCTTTCAGGCACAGATACCAAATCCAGTGAGGTAGTGACAAACAGTGCAGTGTTTATTGGTGCTATATACAAGTCTATATACAGGTGCTGTACAGTGCTTTAAGGAAAAACAAACAGGAGAAATAATAACAAAACGAAAACCTAGCTGTGTCCCGGTGCTTACTACACACAAAGCAGGCCCTCACTAACAGGCTGAACAAGCCTACAGCTTGTCAGCTTTTACAGACACAATCTGCGTTGTCTGATTTTCCCAGGCTGAGAGAGCACTGGCTGTCTGTCTCAGGTGAGTTTAAATTGGTCTCGGGGAGAGGACCAAGATCTGAACTGGATCATGGATCAGCGATCCCTAAAGGTATATGAGAGGTGCCTGGGGAATGTATAAACCCCGAACAGGACTTTTCCCGGCTCTCTCTGGGACGCTCTGCTACAATACACACACACACACACACACACATATATATATATATATATACAATGGGTACGAAAAGTATTCAGACCCCCTTAAATTTTTCACTCTTTGTTATATTGCAGCCATTTGCTAAAATCATTTAGGTTCATTCTTCTTCCTCATGAATGTACACATAGCACCCCATACTGACAGCAAAACACAGAATTGTTGACATTGTTGCAGATTTATTAAAAAAGAAAAACTGAAATATCACATGGTCCTAAGTATTCAGACCCTTTGCTGTGACACTCATATATTTAACTCAGGTGCTTTCCATTTCTTCTGATCATCCTTGAGATGGTTCTACACCTTCATTTGAGTCCAGCTGTGTTTGATTATACTGATTGGACTTGATTAGGAAAGCCACACACCTGTCTATATAAGACCTTCCAGATCACAATGCATGTCAGAGCAAATGAGAATCATGAGGTCAAAGGAACTGCCTGAAGAGCTCAGAGACAGAATTGTGGCAAGGCACAGATCTGGCCAAGGTTACAAAAAGATTTCTGCTGCACTTAAGGTTCCTAAGAGCACAGTGGCCTCCATAATCCTCAAATGGAAGACGTTTGGGACAACCAGAACCCTTCCTAGAGCTGGCCGTCCGGCCAAACTGAGCTATCGGGGGAGAAGAGCCTTGGTGAGAGAGGTAAAGAAGAACCCAACGATCACTGTGGCTGAGCTCCAGAGATGCAGTCAGAAGATGGGAGAAAGTTGTAGAAAGTCAACCATCACTGCAGCCCTCCACCAGTCGGGGCTTTATGGCAGAGTGGGCCGACGGAAGCCTCTCCTCAGTGTAAGACACGTGAAAGCCCACATGGAGTTTGCTAAAAAACACCTGAAGGACTCCAAGATGGTGAGAAATAAGATTCTCTGGTCTCATGAGACCAAAATAGAACTTTTTGGCCTTAATTCTAAGCGGTATGTGTGGAGAAAACCAGGCACTGCTCATCACCTGTCCAATACAGTCCCAACAGTGAAGCATGGTGGTGGCAGCATCATGCTGTGGGGGTGTTTTTCAGCTGCAGGGACAGGACGAATGGTTGCAATCGAGGGAAAGATGAATGCGGCCAAGTACAGGGATATCCTGGACAAAAACCTTCTCCAGAGTGCTCTGGACCTCAGACTGGGCCGAAGGTTTACCTTCCAACAAGACAATGACCCTAAGCACACAGCTAAAATAACGAAGCAGTGGCTTCACAACAACTCCATGACTGTTCTTGAATGGCCCAGCCAGAGCCCTGACTTAAACCCAATTGAGCATCTCTGGAGAGACCTAAAAATGGCTGTCCACCAACGTTTACCATCCAACCTGACAGAACTGGAGAGGATCTGCAAGGAGGAATGGCAGAGGATCCCCAAATCCAGGTGTGAAAGACTTGTTGCATCTTTCCCAAAAAGACTCCTGGCTGTATTAGATCAAAAGGGGGCTTCTACTAAATACTGAGCAAAGGGTCTGAATACTTAGGACCATGTGATATTTCAGTTTTTCTTTTTTAATAAATCTGCAACAATGTCAACAATTCTGTGTTTTGCTGTCAGTATGGGGTGCTATGTGTACATTCATGAGGAAGAAGAATGAACCTAAATGATTTTAGCAAATGGCTGCAATATAACAAAGAGTGAAAAATTTAAGGGGGTCTGAATACTTTTCGTACCCACTGTGTATATATATATATATATATATATATATATTATATATATCATATTGTGTGTATATATATACCATATTGTTATGTCTTTATACAGAAACTTGAGAGAACTTTTACTGCCTGGATCCATGGGTATTTAGGAAAAGGGAATAGAAGACCAATACCCTCATGGGCAGTAAACACATTTCCGGATCCAGAAGGACAATATGTAGAATTCCAGTATCCAATGATTATACTGGTGGCATGGCTTTAGAATGGTAGTTCTGCATGTAAAAACTAAAAATATTTAACAAATACTTCATTGTCGAATCAATGTTGTGAAACCTCACCCAGCATGTGATCGTAAAATATGAATTTTTTGCATATAAGAAAAAACAAAAAAACACTACATACATATCGATTGTACTAAATTAATTTTAATTGTCATAATAAATTGTGTAGGATATGAAAATGATTTAAATTAAAATAAAAATAAGGTGAAAGCATATTCATACTTGCTTATTATTCAGTCTGGATATGCATGCCTGCATCCAGGGCCGCTGATAAGCCAGTACAGCCAGCCCTCCTGTAGGGGGCCCAAGCTCTGTCACTTCAGAAGAGGGGCCCGGGCACCTGCAGGAGAGGAGAGTCGGCTGTACTTCCTTGTGACTCCTGTGGATCTACTTACAAAACTGCCAGCTTTATTCCTCCAGCAGCCCGACGGGGGGATCGGTTCTACATACTGGCAGTGTCCAGATCTGAAGTAGAAGGAGACAGCTGCAGAGTCTCTGTCTGTGTCTCCCGGGTCCTGAAACTCCCCTCCGTCTCCCCCTGGACAGTAGTCGGCAGTGTCATCTCCTGTCAGTGTGATGAATGAGCAGGAAGCTTGCTCCACCTCCCTCCACATCGTGCACTTACTGCTCTGTTTCACTGTGACCTCCAAGGTTTGGATGCATCAATGCTTCTGCTGGAGGGGGTGAGTGTGTGTGGGGTGGGGGGGGATGGGGGGGTTTCCTGCTGGAGTGAAGGGACAAACTTCAGGATTTTGGAGGGGGGTGAATATGGACCCAGCCTAGAACTGCAGGCAGCTGCTACTGTGGTGCTGGAGCTGGGAGCCAGTGGACACATCTCTCTCTCCAGCTGGCATCTCTGCCCAACCTTTTCTATATACCACTTCTAAGGCACACTTTATACTTCACATAGCAGGAACACACGTTCCTGCTTGCGTTTTTTTTTCTTATTTTTTCTTGCTTTTCGTACATAGGTAGCCTATTCACTTGAATGGGCTGTCATATGTGTGACAAACACATCAAAGAAGCTCTAGAACCTATTAAGACATGCAGCTTTGCCACATGACAAAACACAGGTCTGCTAATTGGATTTGGGGTGCCATTAACAATTAATGACACCTCAAGTGCTTTGCGCATTTACAGTGCATTTCCAAACTGCACTGCAAAACGCCCGTTTCCCGTGCACTTTTTCACACATTCCGCAATCGCCACACAAGTGTAAATGTGGCCTAATGCCTAGTATATACTGCTAGTTTTTTTATCATTCAACCCCACAGGCTGAACGAAAAAACCTTACCCCACAGGTCAGAGCCCCTGTACTAACAACCCAATGTCAGTACAGCAATCTCCCCTGCTGTTCAATTGTATTCTGACAAGGGGACCACCCACCCACCAGAACACTCTGGTCAGCGCTCTCAGGCCATTGGCTGAGAGGACTGATCTGGAAATGGTCGGCAGACCTTTTTTGGTCATGCCCCTTCAACAGAAGCCAGCTATCATATAGTCAGACAGGACTGTATACATGCCATGGCTGCAATGCTTTACTTCATAGCTGTGGCATTTTTAACACAGGCTACAGAGTTTGACAGGCAGTACCAATCCCCATTGAGTTCAATAGGGTCGCTCTGCACCTTGAAGTAAAATAATTGGCTCACAGTGGCAATGCGGTCTCGCAATGTAAAATTGCCATTCAGCAATTTTAAAAAGTTAAAAAAAACAAAACAAAAACAAAACAGGTGTCAGTAGCGAGGCTCTAATTTCGGCCGTGGCTACAAAGCATACCATTGCGACCATGGCATTTTAGCGAATTGATATTTCTGGGGGGGGGGGGGGGGCCCTGTCAGGTAGGTTGTAGCAGGCCCCGTGATTTCTAACAGCGGCCCTGCCTGCATCTATGCTCATCTATAGTGTTAGAAATACAACCCCAACGACTATGAGAATATATTTAACAATGTACCCATTATATGATTATATTTTTTGAACTCTAATTTTTTTATGTGAATATTTTATTTTCGTTTGGGTTTATTATAAAAAAGTATTATTGAATAAAGGTTCTAAAAAAAAAAAATGCTTAAGAACTGAGGATGATGTTCAAATAAATAATTATTTGATATACTATTTAAGGATAAAGCTATTTTTATCATTAGTCTCAACTATATATAAACCTGACACTGACGAGAAAAATATGGCCCAAAAAAACAAATAAAAAAAAATATTTAAGAAATATATATAATATTACAGTTTTTACAATTCATACATTTTTAACGTTTACATACTATGCTATTGCTGCTAAAATTGTTCTATTAAAAAAAAATGAATGGCAGTAAACATCTTATTTTTTTATTGGTACTAGTAAACGAATCTAAATTATTAAAATAATTCAGTAATTAATTAAAACTCACCTTATAATAATTGTAGTAAACTTCTTTTGCGTTTAACATATTCCAAAACTTTCTCTTGCGAGATGCTCTATATATACATTCCTAACACTTCAAACTAAAATAAACCAAAAAATAAATATAGCTTTGAAAACAAAGTAAAGTTACATGCATTATAAAATTACGGATACTTACCTTTAAACAATATTTAACAAGCCAAATAATTTTCTGATAACCTAACTTAAAATTAAATGAAATCTATAAAAAAAATATATATATTGTTATTTTATAAATAAATTTTATAAATAAATTTATGTGTAATTATAGTATTAAAAAAACTTTGTGAGATTACTTTTAAAAATAACGAATGAACAATGATCATTCCACAGCCTTAGGGTCCTTTCACACGGGCATTCCGAACGTATGTCTGTTTTTCATCCCATCCGTTTGCGGATGAAAAACTGACATAATGTATCTATGTAAATATGGATGTCAGCGGATGATCATCCGCTGACATCCGTTTTTTGTCCGTTCCGTTCAGTTCCGTTTTTTTGAACGGAAGAGAACCCTATTTTTTCTTCCGTTCAAAAAACGTAACGGACGCAAAAAACGGATGTAAGTGGTGTCATCCGCTGACATCCGTATTTACATAGACATACATTATGTCAGTTTTTCATCCGCAAACGGATGGGATGAAAAACGGACATACGGACCGGATGACACAAGTGTCATCTGTGTCCGTTTCAAAAAAAAAAAAAAAAGGAACTGATCGGGCATAAAAAACTGAACGCCCTTGTGAAAGGAGCCTTATCCTCTCTGTTTAGATTAAAATGTGATCGATGCAGAGACATTGCTTCCTCTTTGTTTGTTTTTTCTGTTGGAGCTATATTTCTGGGGATGTATTATTCTTTTGAAACACAGTTTGAACACAAGAGTCCACCATCTACTCTCACAATTGTGTCAATAATTTCAAAGACATGGTTTTGGGAGACAGAATCGTATATTGGACAAACGATCCATCTTTTACAAGATCTTGGGTGTTCTAGTCTGCTTCGTGGATTGCCAACATCATCGCTTCTTGAGGATTTGTGATGCACAACTGCTTGTCTACGGCCAACATTGCAGTTGTGTGACAAAATTGCAATTTTAGTTCTTGCCTCCATAGAGTTCATGCGATAATGAATTTGCTTACTCCTCTACTTTAGCACATTACTATGAAAGTTCTCAATTGCACCTGTATGGCAGTAAAGAACGAGATAAGGCACATCATTCTGCATTTGTTTGGAGCATACTATGTCCTCCAGGGCCTTGTATGGCACATTTGGTTTCACCAACCATCTAACAGGTGCGTCCAATCCTGTTAGAGGTTTATGAAGACAAGGGCTACGTTCTCCACTCTCTTCCCAGTTGTGAATATTTCGGACATGATAAAGGAGAGATTTCCATAGTTTCCAGAAAACATCAGCTTCTCCTCTACATGTCCGACTACACCAGTAGAAATGGTTAATTACCGAAGATATCCACAGCTGAAAATCTTGGCAATTCGCTTTCCGAACGGCTTCTAACAATTTTTTTTTAAAGATTTTGAATAATGCCAGAGATCAAATTGATGATTGATTGTGATATACTCTTCACGTATAATTTTCCTGATGCCAGGATGACGATCTGTTCCCAAAACGTTCACATCGTATTTATCGTCTAAAATGCGATTAAGGCAAATTTTTCCATTGCAACTGAGGATGTGGTCTGTGTCACTTGTACTACCTCAAAATCAAGAATTAATTCTAAAGTTAAATCCCTCATTGTATAGGTGCAATATTTAGCACAGAAACCTGGGCTGTCGCATTGTCCATCACTGACTAAATACACAGGTTCTGACTGCAAATTAACTCTTAATTTTTCTTTTTCCATTTGCCAAACATAATCAATGCCAGGGGAAATAAATTTGTTGAGGTACTTGTGGAATGTTGACTTTGAAAAAAGAGGTATCTTTAACATATCGAACATCTCTTTTACTTTTGAAAAAGAAGAACCACTGCAGACTATTGAAGAAGAAATTATTTTTGGTTGACTTTGCCAAATTAGACAGTGATGGTTGTCTGCACATGTGCCATAGATGTTAAGAAGGCTTCCAACCATCACCTTGTTAAATTCTTTAATTATTTCATAACAATTTTTCTTTGGACAAATTACATTTTGAAGAAGTTTATTCAATTGTGATTCAAAAACAATAAATTTTCTGTCATTCATACTGCTCCTTTGTAATTCTTCTGTGTTCAATACTGAATTGTGTCTTCCTGAAAGGTCATTGACCACCTCCCACCCAGGCCATTGTACATATACGGCCGGGTGGGAGTCTCGTTCTTCTGATCGGACGTTCCGGAACGTCCTTCAGAAGGAGAGAGATCGCGCCGCTGCCTGTGTCTAGATCTAGATGTGCCTGTGTCCCTAGGACACAGAGCAACAAGACTCGGCAGGAGGGCCCTGTGATTGGCCCTCCTGATCACATGACAGCTGTGTCCAATCACAGCCGTCATGTAATGTCAATACAGCCGTTGTAACGGCTTCGATCTCTTCTCCTCCTGACAGATCCTGTCAGTGAGGAGAAGAGGAGAGGATCGATTCTGCAGCAGGGGTGATCAGTGAGTATTTCTAATTACTCAAAAATAAAAAGAATAGTAGCGTAAAAAGTCACTCAGATATGACTAAAAAATTGCATAAACAATACAACCATAAATAGAGGGTGTTACTAAAACACTCAAATGAGGGTAAAAAGTCCTTTAAAAGTCCATAGACTGTCCAGGAATGAGTGATATTACTAATGGATCACCTTTTCAACCACCACCAAGTGTCACACCGAGGGGTCAGTAGAAGTGGCAACTCACCGGATAGAGTGGCTCAGGTGTTCTCACACAAGAGCACAATGAGCAGGAATCAAAGATGTTGATGATGGGTGTAAACAAACAACCTTGATGTATCCCCGCTGCACACACTGAATCAGACCACCTTTCCACAGACTCCACTCTGATCAAAAAATCGCACAGGTGATCAAATACCACCAAAAGAAAGCTCTGTTTGTGGGGAAAAAAAGGACGTCAAATTCGTTTAGGTACAGCGTTGCACGACCGCGCAATTGTCCGTTAAAGTTACGCAGTGCCGAATCGCAAAATACCCCCTGGTCAGGAAGGGGGTAAAATCTTCCGGGGCTTAAGTGGTTAAGAGAGATTTCACTTTCATAAAGTGACGAATTGTCTGCAGTAAAGTTTGCATCCATGGTGGTATTTGCATCTACAGATGTGTCCACAGTTAGATCCATATCCAAATCCGTTTGAGAATTTTTAATTTGCTCATCGCAAATGCCAGCAGAAATAGATTTGTATTCAAAATCCATGGGACTAACTGAGTTCAAAGGAGGAGATTGATTTGCAAACATTGGTTCTCTTGGAGAGTCTAATGGCATTAATCCACACGTCTTCAGTGGTAGAGATGTCGGACACAATTTCATGAAAGCTGTCTTTACAGGTGTTATGATGAGTTCCTGTTGATCATGATCTGGAATTATTTTGGCAGGTGTTGAATAAAGCATTATGGTATCCAATTGGGGGCAATAAAGTGAGTAATCATGATCTTTGGAAATATCTTGGTAACCTGCACAAAAACCATAAGATTTTTCTGATAGGTAGTACATGAAGTCTTATTCCAAAGTTTGTGTTGCAATATCTATTTTTATAGTTATGCTATCAATAATGGATTTGCGACATAAACAACAGCACGCAGATTGTTCAATTGGATCTGCAGATGGGCTCTGAGCAGTTGTTATGTTTTCTGATGCCAGAACAGCTGTAGGCAATTTATTTTTAGGTATCAACATTGATCTATCCTTGGGGAAGACTGTCGGTAATGAATTTACTTTTAACACTAATGTACTTTTTTCATATGGAAACTGTCATCAGAAAAAATGCGCTGAGCACATTCTAAAACTATCCTCCTTTTTAGAGATTAGTCTCTGCTGATTCGTTCAAGACATCAGCAGACAAATTTCCAAAAGAAAGCCATGCTTTCATATTGTCCAAATATTTGGGAAAAGGATGGAGCTTTATATTTGGATAGTTTTTTTTTGGCCAGTTTTATGAGGGCAGTATTTAAATATACATTTCAGGCATGTTTCTGGAAAAAAAAAATAGTATAACTTTATATAAAATTGAACACTGGATTGTGGTTATGTAATGATACTGATTATGGCAAATAGGTACAATACAATTGAGAAAATTGTAAGAAAGGCCCAGTGAGATTTGAACTCATAACCTCCGGTCCACAAGACCAGTGCTCTAACCACTGAGCTATGAAGCCTTATAGTTGCATTCTTATGGAAGCCACTTTCACAAGTGGCTCACCACAATACATGGAAAATAATGAAGAGGTGTGTAGGTTTGTAGATACATAGAGACATGTATATCTCTATATTTTTAAATATCTTTATATATATATATATATATATATATATTGAAATAAAGTTCAAAAATTTGGAATAGCAAATATATACATGTAGCACCCTCCTAGGTAGGTGCTAGTGAGAAAGTATAGTTTTGAGCCTTGTCTGCTTACCAGAGGGGTTGCAGGTAAATCTATATTGTTCCATGCATACCAGAGAGCAGGATCTGTTAGTAAGGTCTGCTCATTGTGCTTAATGTGTGATTCATTGTGTCTAGAGAGAGTTTCACACTGGTCCAATAGGGAGGCATGTTGGATAGTGGGAGGAAACCTGATGAATGGATGCATTGGCATTGGCGTCCTGGTGATTGGCGGGGGCAGGTCACCTCAGTGCATTCTGGGATACTGTATAAAAGTCAGGAGCACATGTGCTGCAGGGTCTTTGGCTGGAGAGCGGAGTCCCTGAGGGAGGAGGGCGGCTGCCTCCTCCTCTGTAGTGGTGGCATGTGGTCGTAGAAGGTCATCCTGAGGGACAGAGGAATGGATGAGAGGAGCTGAAGCCAGAGGTCCAGGAGAGCTGACTGAAGGGGAGACACTGGAGTCCCTTGAAAAATAGTATCGTGAGTACAAGGACTCGTGTGAAGGGCCTGATTTGAGGGGGGAAACCCCACATGTAGGATAGTCAGTGGACGGGTGTCAGCATTGAAAGGAAAGAGGATTCTAGTGAGAGTATCCTGAAGATAATTGCTAGTTAAGTCATCTTATCAGGAGGAAAGAGACTTAATCTAAACTCACCCATAGTGGCAGGGTGATTTAACAGCCTGGCTGTTCCTTAAGACAGGAGTCCTCAACCACTATGCATAGTTAATCTGGAGTATCCCACTCTTCTCTTCTCCTATCCCTAATTTATAATAAACACCAAGCAATCAAAATACCGCTGGACTGATTTTTGGAGCGAGCCAAGGAAGGATAAAGTAAGGACTTGTAACTGTCACTTTGTATGCCGGTAACTCAGGGGGACACGAGAAGGTGAAATCTTGCAGTCCTTACAGGGGCAGTGCTACATACAGTATCTCAAAGAAGTGAGTACACCCCTCTCATTTTTGTAAATGTTTTATTATATCTTTTCATGTGACAACACTGAAGAAATGACACTTTGCTACAATGTAAAGTAGTGAGTGTACAGCACTGTATAACAGTGTAAATTTGCTGTCCCCTCAAAATAACTCAACACACAGCCATTAATGTCTAAACCGCTGGCAACAAAAGTGAGAACACCCCTAAGTGAAAACGTCCAAATTGGGCCCAAAGTGTCAATTATTTTCCAGCGCTGCCTTAACCCTCTTGGGCATGGAGGTCAGGAGGTCACCAGAGCCTCACAGGTTGCCACTGGAGACCTCTTCCACTCCTCCATGACGACATCACAGAGATGGTAAATGTTGGAGATCTTGCTCTCCTCCACCTTCCATTTGAGGATGCCCCACAGATGCTCAATAGGGTTTAGGTCTGGAGACATGTGTAGCACCCTAGATAGGTGCTAGGAAAAAAAGCATTGTATGCTACATCTGCTTATCAGGGGAGCCTGATCTATTAGTTTTGCCTGTTCCCATGTCTGATTCACTGGGTCGGCCTAGTGAACCAGGTGTGGAGCTGAACCAAAGGTGATCCTGTAATGCTGACAGTGGAGCTGCTGGCAGAGCCTTCAGGGAAAAATAGTGTCCGTGAGTACCGGGGGCAAGCCAAGGGGTCTGCCCACTCCAGTGAAGTCAGAGGATAAAGGTCAGCTCACACAGAGTTTCAGAGTAAAGGGGGTGCCGTGTAGAACCCTAAAGAGTAGGGAAAAAGGGGGCGCAAAGCAGGGCCCTGAAGAGTGATTCACTATATAGCAGGGGCGGATCCAGAGTCTAATCTCGGGAGGGGCACTGTCATTTTTATTTTTTTTACTAGTAATGGCGGCGATCAGCGATTTTTAGCGGGACTGCGACATTGCAGCAGACAGATCGGACCCCTGACATTTTTGGGGGGACCAGTGACATTACAACAGTAATCGGTGCTAAAAATATGCACTGTCACTGTAATAATGACACTGGCAGGGAAGGCGTTAACCCAGGGGCGATCAAAGGGTTAAGTGTGAGCCTGGGGGGTGCTTTCTAACTGTGGGGGGGGCTTGTAATACCAACACAGAGACCTGTGTTCCTAAATAGGAGGAACACAGGAGCTCTGCAGTGATTCCTGAGACAACAACGGTCTGCTGCGTTTCCAACTGCAGACCGTCGTTCTCTCTTCACAGGAAGCGATTGCAGGTGCCCGGCGCCAATCGCGGCTGCTGGCCCTGTGCCTCGGCTTCCCCGCTGGCAAGCGGGCGCACGCCCCCAGGATCACTCCCGCACACCACCATACAGGTACGACGATTTGCGAGAACCTGCCGTCATATAACTGTGGCGGCTGGTCGGCAGGTGGTTAAAACAGTGACATTGTTTTAAAGTGTTCCATGCATCCCCATGCCATTTATTTGTATTCTGACACATGGCTGCACTGTCCTGATATGACATGCTGGTGCCGGTCCATGGAAGCACCCTGCATGCACACCTGGAAGCATGACATATTGGGACACAGTGGCTGTGTGTCTCAGTGGAAATAAAATGGGATGCCAGCACAGGGATATATGCAACACTTTATGCATCCTAAAGCCATTAAATGACAGCCCTGCATGTTAGACTCATGTCTGCAGCACACACTGTGTAAAGGAGGCAGGAAGATTGTTTTCACTGTCATTCTATATCATCATGACAATCACACAATACAGGTGCTGTGGCTCAATTCATCTGTACTGTGTGATTATCATGATGATAATGATGATGATAGCATTTAGCTGCTGTATAATTCCTCATGGTGGCTGGCCAGCAGCAAGGACATGGCATAGGTGAAGGGGGATGGGTGTGTCACTGTACCTTTTTGGAGACAAATGAATTAATTGCAGTCTAGACGTTTTCCTTACTGCCCCTGTCTGCTGTGAAGATCTGTCCCTCTCAGTGTGTTCACACACACAGACGCACGCTGCTGTGTCTCAGGCTTCCCCTTCAGCCTGAGCCCGCCCTTTCTTTTGTGCACCCATTGGCTGTCAGGCAGTGATGAGTCTGCTTACTGATATCACTCCGCCTGGCCGGAACTTTCATTTTATTGTCGCAAAATGCGGCTCCTGGTGGTATTAATCCACCTGAGCAGGGGAAAAAAAAAAAAAAACTCTCTCTATGAAACAGCATCCTGGGCCCCTCTGAACTGATGGGGCTTAGGGATTATATTTTAGGTCTCCTGGGAGCCAGGGAAGCAGAAATAAAGTACCTGCAGATGCATTTAGATAATGCCTCTGTAAACTTAAACCTGGTACTATTTTTCTCGGGGGGGGCAATTGACTCGATGCCCCCCCCCTGGATCCGCCACTGCTATATAGTTCGCTAAAATACTACTTCAGTACAGTGGCAAAGTAAAGCAGGGGCCTTGCCACATTCAGCTAAAGGTAGAAGTCCTAAGTTTGTGCATAGTTAATTTAGTTGGAGTATCCCACTCATCCCTTCCCCTATCCCAAGCTCCCCTTGTGACTGTGAGATAAGGAACAGGAAGCTGGAGAGAAAGGCACAATCGCGAGACTTCATAGCTGTGTCGTTTTCCAACGTACAGGGAAACCTGGCCTGCTTTTCTTACTGAAACAGCACACATATCGTGCCGTGAATTGACTGACAAACTGGGCATGTGCCGATGATGTCATCAAATTTTACAGGAAGAATTACAGGAAGTAATCGCAGTATTTACAGTACACCATAGTTTGTAATTACAGTAATTACAGGATTGCAAGTAAGCAATCTTTTACAGGCACCAATCTATTGCTTTCTTTAGGCAGATTAGAATAAGCTGAAGTGGAAATGGGGAGTTTACAACCACTTTAACCACTTCTGGACCAGAGGATTTTCCCCCTTAATGACCAGGCCACTTCTTTCAACTTGGCACTGCGTGATTTTAATTGACAATTGCGCGGTCATGCAATGCTGTACCCAAATGAAATTTATGTCCTTTTTTTCCCCACAAATAGAGCTTTCCTTTAGTGGTATTTGATCACTTCAGCGCTTTTTATTTTTTGCGATATTAATAAAAAAAGAGTGAAAATTTTGAGAAAAAATTACATTTTCTACTTTCTTTTAAAAAATATCCAATATACTCAATTTTTGTCATATATTTTGGCCAAAATGTATTTAAATAAATGCCTTTGACAAAAAAATCTCAATAAGTGTATTTTTATTGGTTTGTGCAAAAGGTATAGCGTCTACAAACTATGGTGTAAATACTGGAATTTATGCAGCTTTTACTTTCTGACTGCCTATCTCATTTCTTGAAGTGCTAAAATGGCAGGGCAATACAACTCCACCCCCCCCCCCAAATTACCATTAATTCCAATATTTTTGGAAAGTAGATATCTTAAGGAATGTCCTGAGAGGCATGTTGAGCCCATTGAATATTACATTTTTTTTGTCACGTGTTTAAAAAATGACAAAGTTGTCATTGAAATGATATATTGCTCTCGTATGCCATGTGTATATGTGTAATTACACCCCAAAATATATTCTGCTGCTTCTCCTGAGTACAGGGATACCACATGTGTGAGACTTTTTGGGAGCCTAGCTGTGTACGGGACCCCGAAAACCAATCACCACCTTCAGAATTTCAAAGGGTGTAAATTTCTCATTGCACTTTCTCATTACCTATCACAGTTTCGGAGGCCCTGAAATGTCAAGATAGCACAACCCCCCCCCCCCCCCCCCAAATGACCCCATTTTGGAAAGTAGACACCCCAAGCTATTTGCTGAGAGGCATGGTGAGTCCATGGAATATTTTATATTTTGCCACAAAGTTGTCACAAAAAGATAAATTGCTCACACGTGTCATGAGTATATGTGGAATGACATCCCAAAATACATTCTGCTGCTTCCCCTGAGAACAGGGATACCACATGTGTGAGACTTTTTGGGAGCCTAGCTGTGTACGGGACCCCGAAAACCAATCGCCACCTTCAGGTTTTCTAATGGCGTAAATTGCTTATTTTACTTTCTCACTACCGATCACGGTTTCGAAGGCCCTGAAATGTCAAGATAGCACAAAACCCCCCAAATGACCCCATTTTGGAAAGTAGACACCCCAAGCTATTTGCTGAGAGGCATGTTGAGTCCATGGAATATTTTATATTTTGCCACAAGTTTTGGGAATATTAAATTTTTTTTTAACAAAAAGTTGTCGCTAAATGATATTTTTCTCACACATGCCATGGGTATATATAGTTACATAGTTACATAGTTACATAGTAGGCGAGGTTGAATAAAGACAATAGTCCATCCAGTTCAACCTGTGTAGGTGTGTGTGACTGTAATCATCTAACATAGCCCTCAATCTCCTGATCCTTGAGATGTAAGTCTAAGAGTCTTTTGAAAGTCACCATACTACCCGCAGAAACCACCTCTTGTGGTAGACAATTCCACAATCTTGTAGCCCTAACAGTAAAGAACCCCCCACGTTGCCTGAGGTTAAAACGCTTCTCCTCTAATCGCATTGTATGTCCTCGAGTCCTCATGCAATTCCTTCGAATGAACAGCTTTTCTTCTAAGCTGAGATCCCCATTAAGATATTTATAAATTGCTATCATGTCCCCTCTCAGACGTCTTTTCTCCAGGGAAAATAAATCGAGCGATTGCAGCCGCTCTTCATAGGTAAGGTCCTCCAACCCCCTAATCAGTTTAGTTGCCCTTCTCTGGACTTTCTCCAGCTCCAACACATCCCTCCTGAGGACTGGCGACCAGAACTGGACAGAATACTCCAGATGCGGTCGGACCAGAGTTTTATAAAGTGGAAGGATTATAGTCTTATCTCTGGAATACATCCCTTTCTTTATGCATGCTAATATTCTGTTGGCTTTGGAAGCTGCCGCTTGGCATTGCATGCTGTTGCCTAATCTATCATCAACTAAGACTCCCAAATCTTTCTCCATTTTTGATTCCCCCAAGGGTTCCCCTCCTAACGTGTATTGTGTTTTTATGTTTTTGGTCCCCAAGTGCAAAACCTTACACTTCTCCACATTAAACCTCATTTGCCATGTCGTTGCCCACTCCGTAATTTTGTCCAGGTCATTCTGTAGGATATCTGCTTCATGCTGTGCAGTTATTGCCCTGGCCAATTTTGTGTCATCTGCAAAAACTGATAACGAACTACTGATCCCTTCCTCAATGCTGTTTATGAATAAATTGAACAAGGTTGGTCCCAGGACTGAGCCCTGGGGCACCCCGCTTACTACCTCAGACCAGTCTGAGTATGCGCTGTTTATTACTACCCTTTGGACACGGCCTTTTAGCCAATTCCGTATCCAAGAGCAAACCCTGCTGTCGATACCTGCAGACCTTATTTTATAAATTAAGCGCTTGTGGGGAACTGTATCAAACGCCTTAGCGAAATCCAAGTACACCACATCCACTGGTCTCCCCCTATCTAGCTCACAGCTCACTTCCTCGTAGAATGCTAAGAGATTGGTTTGACAAGAACGCCCATTTGTAAACCCGTGCTGGTTACTACTGATGATGTTGTTGTCTTTAGCATACTCTACGATATAGTCCCTTATCATCCCCTCCAAAAGTTTACATATTATTGATGTCAGACTGACAGGCCTATAATTTCCCGGGATATGTCTCTGGCCCTTTTTGAATATCGGAATCACGTTAGCCTTCCTCCAATCCCCTGGTACATCTCCTGTCCTGTACATCTGACACCCCAAAATACATTCTGCTGCTTCTCCTGAGTATGGGGATACCCCATGTGTGAGACTTTTTGGCAGTCTAGCCATGTACAGGACCCCTTTCCAAGGGCGTAAATTGTTGATTTCACTCCTCACTTCCTATCACAGTTTCAGAGGCCATGAAATGCCAAGAAAGCACCCCCCCACCAAATGACCCTTTTTTGGAAAGTAGACACCCTAAGCTATTTGCAGAGAGGCATGTTGAGTGCTTTGCAGGTCTCACTTTTTGTCACAAAGTTTTGAAATTGGAAAAAAGAGAAAAATAAATGCATTTACCTTTTATTTTCTTAATTTTCCCAAAAAAATGAGAGCTGCAAAATACTCACCATGCATCTTAGCAAATACCCTGGGGTGTCTACTTTTTGTAAAGGGGTCATTTGGGGGGGGGTTGTTCTATCTTGGCATTTTATGGCCTTCAAAACTGTGATAGGTAGTGAGGAATGAAATCAACAATTTATGCCCTTAGAAAGCCTGAAGGCGGTGATTAGTTTTCGGGGTCCTGTACGCAGCTAGACTGCCAAAAAGTCCCACATATGGGGTATCCCCATACTCAGGAGAAGCAGCAGAATGTATTTTTGGGTCTTATTTTACATATACCCATGGCATGTGTGAGCAATATATCATTTAGTGACAACTTTGTGTAAAAAAATAAATAATTTTCCTGAACTTGTGGCAAAATATAAAATATTCCATGAACTCAAAATGTGGTAATTTGGGGGGGGGGGGGGGGGGGGTTTGTGCTACAGTGGTGATCGAAAGTTTGGGTACCCCAGGTAAAAATTTGTATTAATGTGCATAAAGAAGCCAAGGAAAGATGGAAAAATCTCCAAAAGGCATCAAATTACAGATTAGACATTCTTATAATATGTCAACAAAAGTTAGATTTTATTTCCACCATTGACACTTTCAAAATTACAAACAAAAGATGGGGGGGCGTGGTGGAGTGATGACGGTGTGAGGAGGTGCTCTGTGTGAGCTCCACGCTGCTGCCTCCCTGAGTACACCTGTGTGGCCGGATCCGGTCATGCTTGCCGGTCGGTAACCTCCGAGGGATGCCTGCAAGAGCTCGGGGAAGCTGCCGCCAATCACGGGTGCAAACCCGTAGCCAGGAAAGGTCCACAGCGGGGGAGATAGGGCGCTATTTCCCTGGCGTCGGCAAGGTGATAACCGGAGTGTCAGGCGGCGCTAAGAGCGGTGTCACGGAGCTGCAGATCCCGGAGCTGCTGGGGAGTGTCAGCGTCGCTGAAAGAGAGGAGACAAACGAAGCGGTACAACAGCTGGTGGAAGGGGGCACTACGGGTACTAGGAACACTCCCAGCGTGGAACAGAGGACCCAGGAAACCCAGGATACCCCAGAGAAGGAGAGGGAGGTAGCCCAGGGGGTAGAAAAGGAATATAAGGTGCTGGGAATACAATTACCCGCAGAGTCCACAATGGAGGAGTCCACAATGCGGAGTCCAGGGGAGACGCAACGGAGTGATACCCCAACATGAGGATAAGGGGCTTGCAGACCCAAAATCAGATATTTTGATATTGCTTAAAGCACTCCCAACGAAATTGGATATTGAAAATATGATGGCAAAGATGGAGGAGACTCACCGGCGGGAGATGAAGGAACTACGTAAGGATATTGGTGATATCTCAGACAAGGTGGATAAAGGTGCAGAGACAGTAATATCCCTAACAGGCAGAGTAGAGGAGATTGAAAAAAATACAAGGGCCAGGGGGATATGCTGGCTTCTATGCAATTAAGACCGGAGCCGCCGGAATAACTTGAGGGTAAGAGGACTGCCTGAACAGGTAAAAAGGGATCAACTTCAAGAGGCGGTAAGAGATATACTCCTTAAAGTAATAGACTCTAGTCGTGATGATAGCATAATATTGGACAGGGTCCATAGAACCCCGGGGCCCAAAGCGGGAGACTCTGATAGAGTAAGGGACGTAATATGTCGGGTACACTATTTTTCCCAGAGGGAAGAAATATTGAGGAAGGTATGGCTCAAGGGTCCTATTGATTATATGGGAGCTAAGATAAAGATATTACCAGACTTGTCTGGAGCCACACTGACCCGTAGAGCTATGCTGAGACCGATACTGGAGAAAGCTAAGGAGTTGGGTTTTACATACCATTGGGGATATCCGCTAATGGCAACATTTCATAGAGAATCCACGTATTTCACCTTGAGATCCAAGATGGACCTGCAGGGGTTATTTGAATACTTGGGTATTAAGGAATTATATGTTTCGGATTGGAGAGCTGTTTTGCCCCAATATTTGGACAGGAATATTAACAGAAGGAGAGAGACCGGAAAACACAGAGTCTGAAGAGGAATCACCAAGATTCTGAGAGATATAACTCCTTGATGGACAAGATTTGACTTATTTTTCCCTTGTTTTTTTTTTTTTTACCCCCCTTTTTTTTTTCTTTTTTTTTTTCTCTCCTGGGCCCCCTTTTTTGCCCCCCCCTTTTATTAATGGAATTTTGGGTTGCTTAAGTACCCCTCGCTCCCTTTTTTTTTGAGCAAGGAAGGAGGGGAGGAGGTCTGACAGGGGAATAAGGGGGGTGGAGAGGTGGGTTCAGGGGAGAGGTAATTCTGGCTCCCCTTTTCTTTTTTCCCTTTTTTTTTTTTTTTTTCTTTTTGTTGGTTTGTTACCTCCTTTGGAGAGAAGATTTCTCCATGTTTTTTTTCTTATTTTTCTCTCTTTTCTTCTTCCTTATTCTCTCTCCCTTTAGGGGAAGATATGAGAGAATTTCAGAATTTCATATAATTAGATCCAGATAGACCTTGTATTAATTACCAATTAATTATTACCCCCCTCAGACATCCTCCCCCCTACCTGGGTATAGCTGAGAGATTGGTTAAGTAGAAGGAGAGAGGAGATGTATAATACACAGCACACTTAATATACACGTGGTTGGAATATTTTTAGGCCATATGGCCCTGATTTTTATATATTTTTTTTTTTCTCTTCCTTCCCCGTTCTCTTATTTTATTTTAAGAGATATGAGGAACGTATCACTCAAGCACTTAAAAACACTTAAAAATTGTTAGGGATGTTTATCTTGCTCCCCAGGGGGCAGGAAACAACATTCCCCTGGCACCCTTCCTATATGTGGGGGTTGATATATTTTTATTTTTATATATATATTTTTTTTTTTTTTTTTTTTAATTCTTATTCACTAACTTATTCACTTTTTGTCTTGGTGTTATTTGCTCTTTTTGATAGAGGTCACAATATTTTTTTTTTTTTTTTTTTGGCACTAACAATGGATGGTTTGGTTGAGATTTTCAGCAGTAGGCACTTGGGTAATAGGGGGGGGGGGGGGGGGTGTGATAACCCCTCCCCCCCTTTTTTTTTTTTTTTTTTGCTCTCCTCTCCTTTCTACTTATCTACATGCCGTTGAATGTTTTAAGTGGACCTAAGGAGTTGAAGATAATTAATTGTTGTAGGGTGAGGGGGATGGAGAGTGGGACGGAGAGTGGGAGGGAGAGAGAAATACGTCACAGAGAATATCTGAGATAGGAAGATGTTCATTAATGTGGAGGTAACACCATATCATTAAAGGAGACCAATTAATAGGAGT
The DNA here is from genome assembly GCF_965119305.1 of Pelophylax lessonae. NCBI lineage: Eukaryota > Metazoa > Chordata > Amphibia > Anura > Ranidae > Pelophylax > Pelophylax lessonae. The sequence goes on from NC_138769.1 coordinate 295,786,830, forward strand.
TGTGTGATAAGGGTAGTGAATGAATAAATAACAATGGAGTACTGGATCCGACCAGACAAAGGGAGGCAGTGAGCTGATTCTCGCTCCGTGCATTGCCTCACCACGGACCTTTTTGTAGGTGAACGCAAGACACGCTAAGGAGTGTGAGGGGCGTTGGATATAACAAGGTGTTATTAGTAGGGTGGGAAGGGAGGGTGGGGTGGGGGATTTTGGTTTTGTGGGGTTTTTTTTTTTTTTTTTTTTCTCCTTTTCTTTTCTCCTCCTCCTAACTCTGGATATAAAATATAAATCTAAATGGCGACTATAAAATGTATAACACTAAATGCAAGAGGTCTGAACATACCTGAGAAAAGACACATGTTACTAAATGATTTAAAAGGGTCCCAAATAGATATAGCATTAGTACAGGAGACACATTTTAAAGAAACCAAAGTACCCATACTTAGAAATAAAAACTTTCCATGGGGGTACCATTCGACAAATCAAGAGGTAAAATCAAAAGGGGTATCTATCCTCTTAGCCAAGAGAATGCCATGGTCTTTACAAGATATACAGACAGATACTGAGGGGAGGTACATCTTTATTAAGGGAACAATAGGAGAGGTGAAGGTAACGTTGGCAAATATATACGCCCCCAACCAGAAACAGGTGAGCTTTCTTACGAAGGTCTTAAATAAACTGGCAGACTTTACAGAGGGACAACTGATTCTGGGAGGAGACATAAATATTCCTTTAAATCCCCTGATAGACACTTCATCAGGATGCTCCTCAGTCCCTTTGAGTAGTAGTAAGCAAATAAGTCAAGAACTATATAAACACCAACTTGTGGACGTATGGCGCCTTACCCACTCCGGGGAAAAAGATTATACGTATTTTTCATCAGTACATAAACTATACACAAGAATAGATTATTTCTTTATCCCTCATAGACAATTACAAGCAATTAAAAAAGTTGAGATTGGGAACATCACATGGTCAGACCACGCACCAGTCACTTTAGAGTATTCACTTTCGGAATCCCTGGCCCTTGGGGGAAGGTTCTGGAGATTGAATGAGAGCCTCTTACAGACACCTGAGATCCTCAGGGACGTAACGGAGGAACTAAAATTTTACTTTCAAACAAATGAAAATCCAGGGGGAGATATAGGGGTCCTATGGGAGGCACATAAAGTTGTGATCAGGGGTGTACTGATTAAACATGGGTCGAGAGTAAAAAAGGAGAGGATGGAAAGATTAGAAACGTTATTCAAAACTTTACACGAGAAGGAGGGTGCCCATAAAAAAGATATGACATTAAAAAACGAGAAAGAAGTGGGGGGCATAAGAAAAGAGATTAATGATCTGTTAGGTTATAAAGCAAAAGCCTCACTACAAAGAAGCCGAAAAATAGGATATGAATCAGGAGATAAGTGTGGGAAATTGTTAGCTAAAGCGGTTAAGGAGATGAAACAGACTACATATATCCCCCAAATATTGTCTCCTAAAGGCAATAAGATAGCGTTACCTAGACAGATCGCCCAGGTATTTGGAGATTATTATTCGAGCTTATATAACTTAACAGATAACTCAACAACTTTATCAGAAATGGAAGAATACGTAGCCTCTGCCCAGATGCCAAAACTATCGGAGGAAGCAGGCAAGGAACTGGACCTACCCATAGAATTGACGGAGATATTACAAGCCTTAAATAGGATGAAGATTGGGAGGGCGCCGGGACCGGACGGCTTTACCCTCCAGTATTATAAGGTATTTTTCCCGATAGTTGGCCCGTATCTATTAAAATTATTTAACGGGGTGGGGCAAGGATAAAGTTTTTGTAGAGATACTCAACGAGCACACATTACAGTTCTCCCTAAAGAAGATAAAGATTTAATGTTATGTGGGAGTTATAGGCCAATATCTCTCCTTAATACGGACTTTTACGAAGATATTAGCAACCCGTCTGAATCATTATATACAATCATTGATACACTTGGATCAGGTGGGCTTTATAAATAATAGAGAAGGGAGAGATAATACCACCAAAGTATTGGATTTGTTACTGGAAATTGATAAATCTCAAAAACCATGTGTCTTCCTAGGTACCGACGCAGAAAAAGCATTCGATCGCGTGAACTGGAAATTTATGATAGCGACATTGAAACATATTGGGCTGGGAGAGATTATGATACAGAGAATCCTTTCTATATACGCTGACCCAACAGCCCAAGTGAAAGTAAATGGGATTCTATCGGACCCTTTTAAGATTAAAAACGGTACGAGACAGGGATGTCCCCTATCCCCCATCCTTTTTGTACTGTCCCTAGAACCATTCTTATGTAAAGTAAGACAAAATTTGAATATTAAAGGGGTACAAATGGGAAAGGAACAGTACAAAATTTCGGCGTATGCAGACGATTTGATATTTACATTAACAAACCCGACAATATCCCTACCTAATTTAATTAAGGAATTTGAACAATACGAGTCCATGTCAAATTTAAAAATAAATTTCAATAAGTCAGAAGCAATGGGGATAAGATTGCCTAGAAGTGCACTACAAGTATTGAAACAAAATTTTAAATTTAAATGGGCAGATAAGGTAATAAAATACTTGGGAACGTATATACCGGCCAACCCTGATTTGGTATACGAATTGAATTTCAAACCTCTTTTGAATACAATTGGTTCTAAACTAGAAAAATGGAAGACGGGCTTATTCTCTTGGCTCGGGAGATGCAATCTTATTAAGATGTCTATCTTACCAAGATTTTTATATTTACTCCAGACATTGCCAGTAAAGATTCCGATAGGATATTTCAAACAGATAAACTCAATATTTATAAAATTTATATGGGCAAATAAGAAGCCGAGGATTTCAAGACAATTACTTACATTGCCAAAAAAATATGGAGGTACAGCGATACCAGATATTCAAAAATACTATTATGCCTCACATGTCAGGAGGCAAATAGACTGGTGCCGCCATGGGGAATCAAAGTTATGGGTGAAAATAGAACAAACTAATACAAAGGTACCATTATCTAGGGCATTATGGTGTTATGAGAGTTTACCGACAGAATTAAAAGCACACCAATTAATTGGGACAACTTTAAGAATATGCTCTCAAATATGTTTTCAAAAGGACCTTACCTCACATGACTCTCCTCTATATCCTATAATAGGGAACCCGAGATTCACCATGGGAATGGAAGCACAGCCATTTAGGAATCTAGATAAAGCAGGATGCTTTCAAGCATCCCACTTTGTGAGAAATAATAAATGGCCGACAATGGAGATATTAATGGAGGAGGAAGGGGAATTTAGACTCCCCTTTTGGAATGCACTCCAACTTTCTCACTTTTTGGGATCTATCCCCAATCCAAAGAAGTATAACCGTCAGCTTACAATGCTGGAAGAATATTGTAGTGAGTCAGAGAATATATCCCATATGTTAGCAAAAATATATTCCTTGATAAATACCCCTAAAGCAGGACACCATTTATCTTATATTGAGAAATGGGAAAGGGAATTATCTTGTACCTTCTCCACAGAGCAGAGACAACAGATGGTTGATCTTGCTTTTAAATCATCTATATGTACTAAATATCAGGAATTAAATTTCAAAATCTTGACAAGGTGGTACTATACACCATATAAACTACATAAAATAGCAATAAATAATTCGGATAGATGTTGGAGATGCTCGGTGGAAGAGGGTACATTAATACATATTTTTTGGTCATGCCCTAAACTATCAAATTATTGGGGGAAGGTCAGAGAGATAATGCAAAAGTTTTCAGAATTTGAGATCCTGGAAAACCCTGGGTTCTTTCTTTTACAACTTAGCGGGATACCAGGGAAGAAATACAGGAGATCGTTACTATGCCATATGGCAAATGCTGCCCGAGCCTGTATCCCCCTGGGGTGGAAAAAGCAGGAACCCCCAACAATTAATTGCTGGATAGGTAAAATAGAAGAAATAAATAGAATGGAGGATCTGGTTCTGACAGGTCAACATAAGAGGGAAAAATATTTAGAAACATGGGGAGTATGGAACAGGTTTTTAGTAATGAACCAGGGGATGGACAGACCGGATCAGGATATATTGGATGTCGGAGAGATTTAGTAAATAAAGAAACAATACGGAGATGGGGGAGGAGGAAACTTATGTGTTTTTGTTTTCTTTTTTTTTTTTTGTTGTTTTGGGTGGGGTTGATTTGAGTTGGAAAAGAAAGGAAAGGAGATGAATAGCTATTTAACACATAGGATAGCTGGGAGATATGGGAAGCAAGAATGTGAGGGGTGTATTGATCCTATGTCTTCTTGTTATGATGAATTTGTTATCCTACCCGAAAACTTCAATAAAAATTATATTTGAAAAAAAAAAAAAAATTACAAACAAAAAAATGGCGTCTGCAAAAGTTTGGGCACCCTGCAGAATTTATAGCATGCACTGCCCCCTTTGCAAGGCTGAGACCTGCCAGTGTCATGGATTGTTCTCAATCATCGTCTGGGAAGACCAGGTGATGTCAATCTCAAAGGTTTTAAATGCCCAGACTCATCTGACCTTGCCCCAACAATCAGCACCATGGGATCTTCTAAGCCGTTGCCAAGAAAACTGAAAATAGTTGACGCTCAAAGCTGAAGACAAAGCTGGAGAAGGCTATAAGAAGATAGCAAAGCGTTTTCAGATGTCAATATCCTCTGTTCGGAATGTAATTATGAAATGGCAGTCATCAGGAACAGTGGAAGTTAAAGCTAGATCTGGAAGACCAAGAAAAATATCAGACAGAACAGCTCGCAGGATTGTGAGAAAAACAATTCAAAACCCACGTTTGACTGCACGATCACTCCAGAAAGATCTGGCAGACACTGGAGTTGTGGTACACTATTCCACTATAAAGAGATACTTGTACAAATATGGTCTTCATGGAAGAGTCATCAGAAGAAAACCTCTTCTACGTCCTCACCACAAAAATCAGCATTTGAACTTTGCAAATAAATATATAGACAAGCCTGATGCATTTTGTAAACAAGTTCTGTGGACCGATGAGGTTAAAATTTAACTTTTTGGCCGAAATGAGCAAAGGTACGTTTGGAGAAGAAGGGGCACAGAATTTAATGAAAAGAACCTCTATCCAACTGTTAAGCATGGGGGTGGATCAATCATGCTTTGGGGTTGTATTGCAGCCAGTGGCACAGGGAATATCTCACGAGTAGAAGGAACAATGGATTCAATAAAATTTCAGAAAATTTTGGATGGTAACTTGATGCCATCTGTGAAAAAGCTGAAGTTAAAGAGAGGATGGCTTCTCCAAATGGATAATGATCCTAATCACACCTCAAAATCCACGGTGGATTACATCAAGAGGCATAAACTGAAGGTTTTGCCATGGCCTTCACAATCTCCTGACCTCAACATAATTGAAAATCTATGGATAGACCTTAAAAGGGCAGTGCGTGACAGACAGCCCAGAAATCTCAAAGAACTGGAAGACTTTTGTAAGGAAGAATGGGCAAAGATACCTCAAACAAGAATTGAAAGACTCTTGGCTGGCTACAAAAAGCGTTTACAAGCTGTGATACTTGCCAAAGGGGGCAGCACAAGATATTAACTTTGCAGGGTGCCCAAACTTTTACAGATGCCATTTTTTTGTTTTCTGTTATTTTGAAAGTGTAAATGATGGAAATAAAATCTAACTTTTGTTGACATATTATAAGAATGTGAAAGAAAATAGGTGCGCAGTCCTGAAGTGATGAGAAGTGAAGTGAAAGCAGCACTGAAATTTAAATTAAACGTGAGAAGATGGCAATATGGAAAACATTACCAAAGTGCGCTAACAAATAATGAACCAAGTGTTCAAAGGTACATGGATGGTAACCGGATTTAAAAAATCATATGCATTCAGTCCAAAACAAAAGTGCAAAAACTGTGAAAAAGTCTTTCTTTTCAAATTGGAGTGAAGGTAAGGGAGTGTTGGGAGGTGGGTGGGGCCTCGTCCCAAAAAATGATCCAAAGTGATTCTCAGTGGCCTGATGTACACATGTGGACACCCAGTGTTAGGAGTGGACTCTTACCACAATGTGGAGAGATGTGAGCATGTACTTGGTTGTGTCTAGAAGTCCCCAACTGATCAAGCTGGCAGGGATGGCTCTCGGAATGGACCGGAACAATCAGCTGCTTCCGAAGTGGGGGGGGATCTGTAGGCTTCCAAGCAGGGGGAGATGCCAAGACAGAGCAACCCAGAGAAAAGAAGAGGACTATAGTGCATTACCTTCGACTTTAATGATAAAACGAATGAGGGTACACTTACACATTCCGGACGAACAAACAGCAAATACAGGGCGGTCGCGGGTGTCTGCAGTACAAACCGGGACCTATGACAGCACGGCTGGCTCCCCCCGACGCGTTTCCACTAACAAGTCGGCTTCTGGGATTGGAGCTACAGCCGCGCTGTCCACATCTCTCATTTAAGTGTTGGCAAGTGGAGACTTCCGGTGCGGACTCGGCGGGGACTCGGAAGTGCAATGACGCACTTCCGGTTGCGGAGTTGGCCAATCATAGCATATTCCTCCGAAGACCCGGACGTGCAATGACGCACTTCCGGTTCCGGAGTCGACCTATCATGATCGTAATACTTCAAAGACCCGGAAATGTTACGATATCTTTCCGGATTCTTGTTGGGCCAATTACAGCGGATGTCAACAAAGCAATTGATAGGTGGTACTAAAGTGTCCAGAAAAGGAAACGTACTTTACCTAACAATGCATAGACTAGTGGTGCAATGTAAGAAGGCAAGCAGTGTGGCCATGTTTACCTTTCTTAACGGCTAAGAAGAGAATCATTTAATTAAAAGGCAAAAAATATGGTTAAAAAATGCTAATCTTCACGGTGAAAGAATTATCTATTGGTGAGAGTAAGCAATTTTGGAGGATAAATTATAAATGGCCACAATTTGGACTAAAAACTAAAAATCCAATAGGTGGACATATTTTAATCAATGTTAAAAAATGGATTTATTTTAAAATTATTAAAAAACTTTTATGTGTAAAACAAAATTGTTGGTTAGGGTGGATCGCAATGGAAATCTCCATCCGCCAACTGGTATATTTAATAACAATGCATGTATAAAATACCAAATTTTACATATATAAAAATATAAAAGTTGTCTAAAAAATTTTTTTTTTGATTAAAATATGTCCACCTATTGGATTTTTAGTTTTTAGTCCAAATTGTGGCCATTTATAATTTATCCTCCAAAATTGCTTACTCTCACCAATAGATAATTCTTTCACCGTGAAGATTAGCATTTTTTAACCATATTTTTTGCCTTTTAATTAAATGATTCTCTTCTTAGCCGTTAAGAAAGGTAAACATGGCCACACTGCTTGCCTTCTTACATTGCACCACTAGTCTATGCATTGTTAGGTAAAGTACGTTTCCTTTTCTGGACACTTTAGTACCACCTATCAATTGCTTTGTTGACATCCGCTGTAATTGGCCCAACAAGAATCCGGAAAGATATCGTAACATTTCCGGGTCTTTGAAGTATTACGATCATGATAGGTCGACTCCGGAACCGGAAGTGCGTCATTGCACGTCCGGGTCTTCGGAGGAATATGCTATGATTGGCCAACTCCGCAACCGGAAGTGCGTCATTGCACTTCCGAGTCCCCGCCGAGTCCGCACCGGAAGTCTCCACTTGCCAACACTTAAATGAGAGATGTGGACAGCGCGGCTGTAGCTCCAATCCCAGAAGCCGACTTGTTAGTGGAAACGCGTCGGGGGGAGCCAGCCGTGCTGTCATAGGTCCCGGTTTGTACTGCAGACACCCGCGACCGCCCTGTATTTGCTGTTTGTTCGTCCGGAATGTGTAAGTGTACCCTCATTCGTTTTATCATTAAAGTCGAAGGTAATGCACTATAGTCCTCTTCTTTTCTCTGGGTTGCTCTGTCTTGGCATCTCCCCCTGCTTGGAAGCCTACAGATCCCCCCCCACTTCGGAAGCAGCTGATTGTTCCGGTCCATTCCGAGAGCCATCCCTGCCAGCTTGAGCAGTTGGGGACTTCTAGACACAACCAAGTACATGCTCACATCTCTCCACATTGTGGTAAGAGTCCACTCCTAACACTGGGTGTCCACATGTGTACATCAGGCCACTGAGAATCACTTTGGATCATTTTTTGGGACGAGGCCCCACCCACCTCCCAACACTCCCTTACCTTCACTCCAATTTGAAAAGAAAGACTTTTTCACAGTTTTTGCACTTTTGTTTTGGACTGAATGCATATGATTTTTTAAATCCGGTTACCATCCATGTACCTTTGAACACTTGGTTCATTATTTGTTAGCGCACTTTGGTAATGTTTTCCATATTGCCATCTTCTCACGTTTAATTTAAATTTCAGTGCTGCTTTCACTTCACTTCTCATCACTTCAGGACTGCGCACCTATTTTCTTTCACAATTTATTCACACTTTCACAGGTAGCTGCGTCCTTTTTTAGGGAATGGACATCTTTGAATATCACAGTTCCCGCAAACTAGCAGTGGATGATGTGTTTACTAGAACCAAACCAGAATCCACTGATCTCAGGGGAATATTCATGCGACTCAAAAATGTAATGGTGGCAGAGTTACATGCCGCATGGGATATAGTCTTCCTAGAGAGATATATAGCAGAAAAAATGGTTCCCCGTAGCCTCAGGTGGAACTTGAACCCTGACCAAGGGGATACAGAACTTCTGGAATGGAGTCAGTTTTTCAATGGTGCAGGCATCAGCCTGCTAAACTTCCTTGTTGACAAAAAGAGGAGGAAGACCATTAGACTCAATAAGGAGATGTTAGAAATCAAAGAGAAACTGACTCCATTTAAAGAAGAAGAGGCCTACAAAATGTATACACAAGAGCTAAGAGAGATCCTCACCATGGAGGAAGAGGAACAGAAAATAAAAAAACGGAAAAAATATTTCCGAGATTTGGAAGACTACAACTCTACCCGTGTGTTCAAGTGGCAATTGAACACTGGGGAGGGTTCTAGTGCAACCACCAGTACTTTAGTCAATACTGAAGTTGGAAATTCAAATTCAATAGAAATGCAGGAAAACTTACAGCCTGACAACCGGAAACTCCCCCCTGCGGGAAATCCGGTACCTTCTACATCTGGAGCTTTCCACTCCAAATTTAAACCTTTGAAGGAGAAATCCCTCTCCCAATCTACCAAAGGGAAAGGAAAAAGTGGAAAAGGGGTTACCCATTCTCAAACCAAAAATTTGAGATGGGAAGAGGAAGATCATAGATCTGCTTATAAACACCGTACCTCACCCTCTCCTAAAAAATCTAGAAGATTGTCTTTGGATTATGAGGGAAACTATCTTGGTCCTTCTTATCAAGACCCAAGAAAGTTAGTGTCCAATAACAGATATGAATCTTTACAAGAGGACACAGACGAGAGTGAGGATGATGATTATGAACCTCAACATAATCATTCTACCAACACCCCCATTAGCCAAAAACCGAGGGGTTTTTTAGGGAAGGGCCACAACAAAGGCAAAAGAAAAAAACAAGGGGGTGCAGGGGAGGTGACTCCAGGAAAAAGGAAAAGATGAAAGGGCAGGGCATCTTCAACCTAAGTGGAGTCACCCTGACAGATTCAGAACAACGAACCCTAGACAAAGGCCTGAAATACGCACCAAAGAAAGGCATCAACAAATTTGACACATTCATAGATGTGCACAAATATGTCAGAAAATTAAATGTGAAGAGACATTTTTTGTCAAATGCTAAGGAAAGAAACTATACCAGCTATCAAGTTTCTCCTTACAGTCACACTAATTTAAAAAATGCCTCACTCTTTAATCCCCAAGGTGTCAAAAGTAGTAACATCACGGTATTCAAAGATTTGGTTTTGAAGGACCTTGATGAAGCTAAATTCTCTCACCATATTCAGAAAGATTTGATGGAAGGAGTGAAATCACTTTGTGAGCGTAAAGATTTAATTATACGCCCAGCTGACAAGGGAGGTGGGGTTGTGCTGCTGAAAAAAGATGATTATGTGGAGGAGATGGACCGTTTATTGTCTGATGGTGAGACTTACCGGATCCTCCCAAATGATCCTACTTACCTATACAAGAGGAAGCTTGAACGCTTAATTTTGAGAGGTTACGAAGAGGGCATTCTTAATGAAAAAGAAAAAGAACATTTAGTTCCTTTAGCCCCCAGAATCCCACTTATTTATTATCTACCCAAGGTCCACAAAAGCTTAATAAAGCCCCCAGGTAGACCAATAATAAGTGGGATAGATTCAGTCACCTCACGTATAGGTAAATATGTGGATCATTTCCTCCAGCCTCTTGTGCAGCAAACCCCCGCATTTTTAAAAGACACCTCCCAGTGCATCCAGGAACTCACCAACCTGGAGACAGATGGTGAGGTATTGATGGTTACAGCGGATGTTTCATCCCTGTACACCATCATACCTCACCAAATGGGATATGAAGCTGTCAGCACCTTCCTTGACAACCATTTTGACCTTCCATTCAAACAAAAAGTGCTCATTCTGGAGCTTTTACAGTTCGGAATGGAGCACAATTATTTCTATTATGGTGGGAATTTCTATTTGCAACAGACTGGAGTGGCGATGGGAGCAAAATTTGCTCCCAGCCTTGCAAATTTGTTTATGGCACTATGGGAGGACCGTAACATCTATGATAACCGTGAGCCTAACATCTTCCTATGGAGGAGATATATAGATGATGTCCTACTGCTGTGGAAGGGTGACACCCCTTCCCTCAAACTCTTTATGGAACGACTGAACTGCAACGATTGGGGCATTCGCCTCACCTACCAGTTCAGTGAGGTTTCCATCAACTTCCTAGACCTTACCATCTATAGGATAGGATGTAAGTTTGGCACTAGGACATTTTTTAAACCCACGGATAAGAACGGGTTCATCCCCCTTGATAGCTGCCACCACCCAAATTGGCTATCTTCGGTCCCCACCAGTCAGTTTAGGAGGATCCGCCGTAATTGTACGGACTCTCACGACTTTAAGGTTCAGAGCGACATATTGAAGGATAGATTCCTGGAAAAAGGTTTCAAAAAAGAAGCTTTGGAACAAAGCATCCTCCAAGTTAAAGATGTACCACAAAGAGAACTATTGGTCCCTAAACCTAAACAAACTGGCGCCTTTTCTAAATTCGAATATGCCTTTGTTACCTCCTTCTCCACTGGATACAGATGGGTTAACAAGACTTTACGGAAGTATTGGCATATACTTAAGGGAGATAGAATCCTAGGACCAAATCTTCCCGAAAGACCCCCCATCATATATAAGAGAACCAGGAATTTGAAAGACCTGATTGCTCCTACTCCAGTTGAGAAGCCTGCCATCCCTAGAATGTTTTCTAATATGAAAGGCTTTTTTCCTTGTAAAAAATGCCGGGTATGTAAAGAGTTAAAAACACAGAGAACTAAAACCTTCAACTCTACAGTAACCAAGAAAAAGTACGATATCCAAAACTTTGTTACATGCCAAAGTAGGGGAGCTATATATCTCCTTACTTGTGGATGTGGGTTGCAGTATGTTGGAAGAACGATTAGAACCCCTAGTATAAGAATTGGGGAGCATCTTACCAACATACAAATTGGATTCCCTGGACACAGCCTTTCAGCCCATCACGACAGATGTCATAATCAAAACTATGCACAACTGAAAGCCGTCGTGATTGAAGGCTACTCCCCCCATTGGAGAGGGAGTGATATGAAAAGGACTATCTCCAGGCGCGAAACGTTTTGGATTCATGAATTAAAGTGTTACCAGCCCTGGGGCATGAATGTAGAGTGGGACATTAATGCCCATATAAACAATGACTAGTCCTTCCTACAATTGACACACACTTTCTTTCATAGTCTGTTCTCTTTCAGCCAATCTTTTCCTCTTTCATTATTATTCTCCTTCTTTAAATTTGGTGTTTAATAATTTTTTAAAAATTTTTTAAAAAAATTTTTTAGACAACTTTTATATTTTTATATATGTAAAATTTAGTATTTTATACATGCATTGTTATTAAATATACCAGTTGGCGGATGGAGATTTCCATTGCGATCCACCCTAACCAACAATTTTGTTTTACACATAAAAGTTTTTTAATAATTTTAAAATAAATCCATTTTTTAACATTGATTAAAATATGTCCACCTATTGGATTTTTAGTTTTTAGTCCAAATTGTGGCCATTTATAATTTATCCTCCAAAATTGCTTACTCTCACCAATAGATAATTCTTTCACCGTGAAGATTAGCATTTTTTAACCATATTTTTTGCCTTTTAATTAAATGATTCTCTTCTTAGCCGTTAAGAAAGGTAAACATGGCCACACTGCTTGCCTTCTTACATTGCACCACTAGTCTATGCATTGTTAGGTAAAGTACGTTTCCTTTTCTGGACACTTTAGTACCACCTATCAATTGCTTTGTTGACATCCGCTGTAATTGGCCCAACAAGAATCCGGAAAGATATCGTAACATTTCCGGGTCTTTGAAGTATTACGATCATGATAGGTCGACTCCGGAACCGGAAGTGCGTCATTGCACGTCCGGGTCTTCGGAGGAATATGCTATGATTGGCCAACTCCGCAACCGGAAGTGCGTCATTGCACTTCCGAGTCCCCGCCGAGTCCGCACCGGAAGTCTCCACTTGCCAACACTTAAATGAGAGATGTGGACAGCGCGGCTGTAGCTCCAATCCCAGAAGCCGACTTGTTAGTGGAAACGCGTCGGGGGGAGCCAGCCGTGCTGTCATAGGTCCCGGTTTGTACTGCAGACACCCGCGACCGCCCTGTATTTGCTGTTTGTTCGTCCGGAATGTGTAAGTGTACCCTCATTCGTTTTATCATTAAAGTCGAAGGTAATGCACTATAGTCCTCTTCTTTTCTCTGGGTTGCTCTGTCTTGGCATCTCCCCCTGCTTGGAAGCCTACAGATCCCCCCCCACTTCGGAAGCAGCTGATTGTTCCGGTCCATTCCGAGAGCCATCCCTGCCAGCTTGATCAGTTGGGGACTTCTAGACACAACCAAGTACATGCTCACATCTCTCCACATTGTGGTAAGAGTCCACTCCTAACACTGGGTGTCCACATGTGTACATCAGGCCACTGAGAATCACTTTGGATCATTTTTTGGGACGAGGCCCCACCCACCTCCCAACACTCCCTTACCTTCACTCCAATTTGAAAAGAAAGACTTTTTCACAGTTTTTGCACTTTTGTTTTGGACTGAATGCATATGATTTTTTAAATCCGGTTACCATCCATGTACCTTTGAACACTTGGTTCATTATTTGTTAGCGCACTTTGGTAATGTTTTCCATATTGCCATCTTCTCACGTTTAATTTAAATTTCAGTGCTGCTTTCACTTCACTTCTCATCACTTCAGGACTGCGCACCTATTTTCTTTCACAATTTATTCACACTTTCACAGGTAGCTGCGTCCTTTTTTAGGGAATGGACATCTTTGAATATCACAGTTCCCGCAAACTAGCAGTGGATGATGTGTTTACTAGAACCAAACCAGAATCCACTGATCTCAGGGGAATATTCATGCGACTCAAAAATGTAATGGTGGCAGAGTTACATGCCGCATGGGATATAGTCTTCCTAGAGAGATATATAGCAGAAAAAATGGTTCCCCGTAGCCTCAGGTGGAACTTGAACCCTGACCAAGGGGATACAGAACTTCTGGAATGGAGTCAGTTTTTCAATGGTGCAGGCATCAGCCTGCTAAACTTCCTTGTTGACAAAAAGAGGAGGAAGACCATTAGACTCAATAAGGAGATGTTAGAAATCAAAGAGAAACTGACTCCATTTAAAGAAGAAGAGGCCTACAAAATGTATACACAAGAGCTAAGAGAGATCCTCACCATGGAGGAAGAGGAACAGAAAATAAAAAAACGGAAAAAATATTTCCGAGATTTGGAAGACTACAACTCTACCCGTGTGTTCAAGTGGCAATTGAACACTGGGGAGGGTTCTAGTGCAACCACCAGTACTTTAGTCAATACTGAAGTTGGAAATTCAAATTCAATAGAAATGCAGGAAAACTTACAGCCTGACAACCGGAAACTCCCCCCTGCGGGAAATCCGGTACCTTCTACATCTGGAGCTTTCCACTCCAAATTTAAACCTTTGAAGGAGAAATCCCTCTCCCAATCTACCAAAGGGAAAGGAAAAAGTGGAAAAGGGGTTACCCATTCTCAAACCAAAAATTTGAGATGGGAAGAGGAAGATCATAGATCTGCTTATAAACACCGTACCTCACCCTCTCCTAAAAAATCTAGAAGATTGTCTTTGGATTATGAGGGAAACTATCTTGGTCCTTCTTATCAAGACCCAAGAAAGTTAGTGTCCAATAACAGATATGAATCTTTACAAGAGGACACAGACGAGAGTGAGGATGATGATTATGAACCTCAACATAATCATTCTACCAACACCCCCATTAGCCAAAAACCGAGGGGTTTTTTAGGGAAGGGCCACAACAAAGGCAAAAGAAAAAAACAAGGGGGTGCAGGGGAGGTGACTCCAGGAAAAAGGAAAAGATGAAAGGGCAGGGCATCTTCAACCTAAGTGGAGTCACCCTGACAGATTCAGAACAACGAACCCTAGACAAAGGCCTGAAATACGCACCAAAGAAAGGCATCAACAAATTTGACACATTCATAGATGTGCACAAATATGTCAGAAAATTAAATGTGAAGAGACATTTTTTGTCAAATGCTAAGGAAAGAAACTATACCAGCTATCAAGTTTCTCCTTACAGTCACACTAATTTAAAAAATGCCTCACTCTTTAATCCCCAAGGTGTCAAAAGTAGTAACATCACGGTATTCAAAGATTTGGTTTTGAAGGACCTTGATGAAGCTAAATTCTCTCACCATATTCAGAAAGATTTGATGGAAGGAGTGAAATCACTTTGTGAGCGTAAAGATTTAATTATACGCCCAGCTGACAAGGGAGGTGGGGTTGTGCTGCTGAAAAAAGATGATTATGTGGAGGAGATGGACCGTTTATTGTCTGATGGTGAGACTTACCGGATCCTCCCAAATGATCCTACTTACCTATACAAGAGGAAGCTTGAACGCTTAATTTTGAGAGGTTACGAAGAGGGCATTCTTAATGAAAAAGAAAAAGAACATTTAGTTCCTTTAGCCCCCAGAATCCCACTTATTTATTATCTACCCAAGGTCCACAAAAGCTTAATAAAGCCCCCAGGTAGACCAATAATAAGTGGGATAGATTCAGTCACCTCACGTATAGGTAAATATGTGGATCATTTCCTCCAGCCTCTTGTGCAGCAAACCCCCGCATTTTTAAAAGACACCTCCCAGTGCATCCAGGAACTCACCAACCTGGAGACAGATGGTGAGGTATTGATGGTTACAGCGGATGTTTCATCCCTGTACACCATCATACCTCACCAAATGGGATATGAAGCTGTCAGCACCTTCCTTGACAACCATTTTGACCTTCCATTCAAACAAAAAGTGCTCATTCTGGAGCTTTTACAGTTCGGAATGGAGCACAATTATTTCTATTATGGTGGGAATTTCTATTTGCAACAGACTGGAGTGGCGATGGGAGCAAAATTTGCTCCCAGCCTTGCAAATTTGTTTATGGCACTATGGGAGGACCGTAACATCTATGATAACCGTGAGCCTAACATCTTCCTATGGAGGAGATATATAGATGATGTCCTACTGCTGTGGAAGGGTGACACCCCTTCCCTCAAACTCTTTATGGAACGACTGAACTGCAACGATTGGGGCATTCGCCTCACCTACCAGTTCAGTGAGGTTTCCATCAACTTCCTAGACCTTACCATCTATAGGATAGGATGTAAGTTTGGCACTAGGACATTTTTTAAACCCACGGATAAGAACGGGTTCATCCCCCTTGATAGCTGCCACCACCCAAATTGGCTATCTTCGGTCCCCACCAGTCAGTTTAGGAGGATCAGCCGTAATTGTACGGACTCTCACGACTTTAAGGTTCAGAGCGACATATTGAAGGATAGATTCCTGGAAAAAGGTTTCAAAAAAGAAGCTTTGGAACAAAGCATCCTCCAAGTTAAAGATGTACCACAAAGAGAACTATTGGTCCCTAAACCTAAACAAACTGGCGCCTTTTCTAAATTCGAATATGCCTTTGTTACCTCCTTCTCCACTGGATACAGATGGGTTAACAAGACTTTACGGAAGTATTGGCATATACTTAAGGGAGATAGAATCCTAGGACCAAATCTTCCCGAAAGACCCCCCATCATATATAAGAGAACCAGGAATTTGAAAGACCTGATTGCTCCTACTCCAGTTGAGAAGCCTGCCATCCCTAGAATGTTTTCTAATATGAAAGGCTTTTTTCCTTGTAAAAAATGCCGGGTATGTAAAGAGTTAAAAACACAGAGAACTAAAACCTTCAACTCTACAGTAACCAAGAAAAAGTACGATATCCAAAACTTTGTTACATGCCAAAGTAGGGGAGCTATATATCTCCTTACTTGTGGATGTGGGTTGCAGTATGTTGGAAGAACGATTAGAACCCCTAGTATAAGAATTGGGGAGCATCTTACCAACATACAAATTGGATTCCCTGGACACAGCCTTTCAGCCCATCACGACAGATGTCATAATCAAAACTATGCACAACTGAAAGCCGTCGTGATTGAAGGCTACTCCCCCCATTGGAGAGGGAGTGATATGAAAAGGACTATCTCCAGGCGCGAAACGTTTTGGATTCATGAATTAAAGTGTTACCAGCCCTGGGGCATGAATGTAGAGTGGGACATTAATGCCCATATAAACAATGACTAGTCCTTCCTACAATTGACACACACTTTCTTTCATAGTCTGTTCTCTTTCAGCCAATCTTTTCCTCTTTCATTATTATTCTCCTTCTTTAAATTTGGTGTTTAATAATTTTTTAAAAATTTTTTAAAAAAATTTTTTAGACAACTTTTATATTTTTATATATGGAAAATTTGGTATTTTATACATGCATTGTTATTAAATATACCAGTTGGCGGATGGAGATTTCCATTGCGATCCACCCTAACCAACAATTTTGTTTTACACATAAAAGTTTTTTAATAATTTTAAAATAAATCCATTTTTTAACATTGATTAAAATATGTCCACCTATTGGATTTTTAGTTTTTAGTCCAAATTGTGGCCATTTATAATTTATCCTCCAAAATTGCTTACTCTCACCAATAGATAATTCTTTCACCGTGAAGATTAGCATTTTTTAACCATATTTTTTGCCTTTTAATTAAATGATTCTCTTCTTAGCCGTTAAGAAAGGTAAACATGGCCACACTGCTTGCCTTCTTACATTGCACCACTAGTCTATGCATTGTTAGGTAAAGTACGTTTCCTTTTCTGGACACTTTAGTACCACCTATCAATTGCTTTGTTGACATCCGCTGTAATTGGCCCAACAAGAATCCGGAAAGATATCGTAACATTTCCGGGTCTTTGAAGTATTACGATCATGATAGGTCGACTCCGGAACCGGAAGTGCGTCATTGCACGTCCGGGTCTTCGGAGGAATATGCTATGATTGGCCAACTCCGCAACCGGAAGTGCGTCATTGCACTTCCGAGTCCCCGCCGAGTCCGCACCGGAAGTCTCCACTTGCCAACACTTAAATGAGAGATGTGGACAGCGCGGCTGTAGCTCCAATCCCAGAAGCCGACTTGTTAGTGGAAACGCGTCGGGGGGAGCCAGCCGTGCTGTCATAGGTCCCGGTTTGTACTGCAGACACCCGCGACCGCCCTGTATTTGCTGTTTGTTCGTCCGGAATGTGTAAGTGTACCCTCATTCATTTTATCATTAAAGTCGAAGGTAATGCACTATAGTCCTCTTCTTTTCTCTGGGTTGCTCTGTCTTGGCATCTCCCCCTGCTTGGAAGCCTACAGATCCCCCCCCACTTCGGAAGCAGCTGATTGTTCCGGTCCATTCCGAGAGCCATCCCTGCCAGCTTGATCAGTTGGGGACTTCTAGACACAACCAAGTACATGCTCACATCTCTCCACATTGTGGTAAGAGTCCACTCCTAACACTGGGTGTCCACATGTGTACATCAGGCCACTGAGAATCACTTTGGATCATTTTTTGGGACGAGGCCCCACCCACCTCCCAACACTCCCTTACCTTCACTCCAATTTGAAAAGAAAGACTTTTTCACAGTTTTTGCACTTTTGTTTTGGACTGAATGCATATGATTTTTTAAATCCGGTTACCATCCATGTACCTTTGAACACTTGGTTCATTATTTGTTAGTGCACTTTGGTAATGTTTTCCATATTGCCATCTTCTCATATTATAAGAATGTCTAATCTGTAATTTGATGCCTTTTTGGATGTTTTTCCATCTTTCCTTGGCTTCCTTATGCACATTAATACAAATTTTTACCTGGGGTGCCCAAACTTTTGATCACCACTGTATCTTGAAATTTCAGGGCCTCCGAAACTGTGACAGGTAGTGAGGAAGTAAAATAAGCAATTTATGCCATTAGAAAACCTGAAGGTGGCGATTGGTTGTCGGGGTCCTGTACACAGCTAAGCTCCCAAAAAGTCTCACACGTGGTATCCCTGTACTCAGGAGAAGCAGCACAATGTATTTTGGGGTGTCATTTCACATATACCCATGGCATCCATGAGCAATATATCATTTAGGGCCTAATTCATAGTAACGTTATTTGGCTAACGCCGGGAATTTTGCGAAGTGGCGAATTTTAACGTATGAAATTGGTATTCAACATACCGCCGGCGGCCAATAACGTATAGTGTTAGATTCATTAACGTGCTCCAACGTCAGGGCGCGACTTAAAAACAGGTCAGGTAAAAGCTGGACTAATGTTTTGCCAAATTTTTTTGAGTACCCCCAAAAATCCCAAATCACTGTGGAAGGTGTGGGAGATCATTTGGAGATTAATGGCTTTTAAACTGTGTCAAAAACTGACCTAGAAAGAGAGACTTCTACAAAAGTGTATAAAGTAAAAATAGCTCCCCAAGTCCTGAGCTACAAGAGAGCTCATGTGCGCATGCGCAACGCCAACTAGGCTCAAAAAGTTAAGTTTTCACAAATTTGATTGAATGTGAACGTAAAATCCGCTGTATCGCCCATGTAAAATGGAATGAACTGACGGATTTGAAAAACATGCACATAGTTCATACTTCTAGCAAGTGATTCCTTGGTAAACACCATCACATTACCACGTTCTAGACACCTTTCCTGCTCAATCATATTTCACTAGAACAATCTTATATAAAGTTTTTAGATCAAACCTCCACATTATCTAGGGTATCCCACAAAATATTTAATCGGAAAAGACGTATGGCCAAGCTTTTGCATTTTAGTACACATTTTACTGCAGGTATATCCCCATACTTGGCTAATTCGCAAAGTCTGGTAAACAAACAAATCTAGCTCTATCTCTCAATATAGCTAGATATTGACTTTATGTGGTATATTTTGTATTTAGATAATGTCTTTATATTAAGAGTTTGGTGATACACATGCCTATGTCAAACAATAGCAAAAGTATTGATGCTAACATTTGGAGGGTTGGAGACCTCCAATTGTTGCCCATACAGAGGGCTCATTCTGGATTCGAACTCACAAACCTACACCAGGAAGGCAGACTCCCTAATCATTGTGCTATTTCTCAGTCCTTACAACTCCAAACTTATTAGGCTATGTTCACATCTCAGCGTTGCTATTACAGGCGTTTTTATGGGCGTTTTTACAGGCGTTTCAGATGTGAACAGGGGCTATTGAAATGATTTCCAGCTGAATTCTCTGGCAAGGGGCGAATTTGGATTGGCGGTAATAAATTGACTAGCATACAAATTAATTTGATCCACAATAGATCTGTAAAGATCTTCAGTGAAAAACAGCTCAAAAAAATTAAGGGGATTAAAACCAGCTGTTTCCACTCGAATTCCGGGTTGGGCAGTGAATGGGGGAAGTACGGGCGCTGTAGAATCTGTGGGCTGCCAATTAGGATATGCCAGCGCTTCAGGGAGGGCACTATGGGCTCTACGGGCCTGTCTTTGAATACGCGGTGGCTGCGGGCCACTACTCGTGCTAGCCACCGCACCAGCTTCAACTGCACTTATGGGACTCGCCACGTCACCAAGTCTTACTGCAGTGCTGGTATGTCTAGGTCCAGGGTGTACTAGGCCGCTCGTGCTTGCCAGATCACGAGAAGTGTGAGCGGCACTAATACTGGCACTCTACTGCATACAAGAAACATCCGGTTCTTGCATCTCAGCAACTCCAGAATAGGGTCGGGTACACCTGACCTTAGCAGGGACCCATCCCTCATCGGAGCTATCTGTCAGGGAGCCGCTGTTCTCTAAAGGTTCGTATACTGACCCTGATTCTGCCAGTGAGGCTTCCCCATCACTCTTATCTGACATGGTCAGTATACTGTAGGCCTCTGCACTACTGTACCACCGTTTGGACATTTTATCAACTAAATTTAAAGGTACAGAAGTGTGACTAACAGGTAAAAAAAGCACCTGGTTGTCAAGGACTTTTTGGTCACTACAAAAAAAACTGCTAGTGCTAGCAGAGATCAGGCCTGACTCTGCTAATGCAGCGGTTTTGTGTGATTTGTGTTTTTTAGAAGTGACAGTAAGTTGCCTGGGTAGGGTGGGCTGGGCAGAGGGGCTAAACGCAGGTGCTGGCAGGAATCAGTGCTGATTGTGCAAACACCGCGTTTTGGGAACACTAAACTATGGGGACGTTAGTATAGTTCTGATCAGATCAGATATTGATCTGTTCAAACCCTATACTAGAAATGGAGGTGTGCGTGTATGTGTGTGTGTGTGTGTGTTAGTGTAATTGACTGTAACTGACGCTAAATAACGGTGGTGTGGTGGGATTCTGATGCTAACTAGCCTAACTAGCGTCACCCGAGACACTAATACAGTGATCGGTAATCACTGTATATAGTGAACACTGTGACAGGGCAGTGAAGGGTTTAACTGGGGGAGATAAAGGGGTTAAACCTTTTTAGGGGATGTATGGCGGGTGGCCTAAACCTATTTGGGCCTAGCGCAAGCGCAAACTGGGGTCACAAGTGACACTAATACAGTGATCAGTAGTTAACTGATATACTGTATATATTAGTGCATGAGTGCAGTGTCATAGGGAGTGAAGGGGTTCACTGGGGGAAATCAAGGGGTTAAAAGTTTATTAGGGGATAGATGGCGGGTGCCCTAACCCTATTTGGGCATAGCGCAAATTAGGGTCACAAGTGACACTAAATACAGTGATCAGTATTAACCTATATACTGTATTTAGTGCACAGTGTGATAGAGAGTGAAGAGGTTAACTGGGGCTGATCAAGGGGTTAAAACGTTATTTGGGGATAGATGGCAGGTGACCTAAACCTATTTGGGCCTAGCGCAAGCGCGATTTAGGATCACAAGTGACACTAAATACAGTGATCAGTAAAAGATCTGTGTCAAGAACGCTCCCTGTGCACACTGAAGTACTGTCATGAATCTGCAACCTAAGGGTTAACCTAGCTCAGACTAATTTAATTAATTGGCAACAGGCTGCCTTATTTAAGCACCTCAGCAGCACAGTGTCTTTGCTGTCTGATCTGCAGCTTCTCCTGTGTTCCTGAACCTGAAACCTGTTGTATCCAGTTTGATTCCTGTTTGACCTCCTGGCTTGTCCCTCACCTCGCTTGTCTGCTGCCTGCCCTGACCTCGGCTGTCTGTTTACCTGCCACCGGATCCGGACCTGTTCACCTCCTGGCAGGGCAACCCCGAGGACCGCGACCTGGTGCTATACATGCAGCAAAATCCATCCTCCCAATCAGAGGCTCTGGTGAAGACTGGTTGGCACTTAGATTCCGCACCTCAGGTTAGCCTGCCTCTACTGCCTAGGTGGCTCGTCTGTGCTCCATCCCTCTGTGAGCTAGAGGCTACTCTCTGCACGTCAGGCTCACCTCCAGAGTCCTGACAATCTGTATACCACTGTACACTGTATATAGTGTACACTGTGAGGGGTTTGGGGGGTGATAGAGGGGTTAAATGTGTACCTATATGTGTTAGTGTCAGTGTAGTGTTTGTGGAACTCCCGTTTAGCTGTCTCTCCTTCTTCTCCTGGAACCGAAAGGGCTCCAGGAGGGAAAATTACATCACTTCCCCTGCCTGTGTTTACATTACACAGGCAGGGGACATGATGCCATTGGCCACAACCGATCACCAGATCCAGACCAAAAATCATTGGTCTGCATCTGGTGACTGATCAGTTCTGAGCCGAATCAGACCAGGATCGGCTCGCAGGGCGCGCTGCAAGCCGGGAATGCGCCCGACGTAGGTCTACGTCGCTGGACCTAGCCGAGCCGCTCTGCTGCAGTAGCAGCAATGAGAGCGGTCGGCAAGTGGTTAATCTGCATTCTCGTGTGGTCTGGCTTCCTGGCACCCTGACAGGTGTAAAAGATGCCACCCGGCAAGGATTACCACACGCAATCCTCGCGCTCCTGCAGTTTCTTACCCTGGACCATGCAGCGACCTACCTTGGGCCATGGGACGTAAAACATGCCATCTGGCTAGGATTACCGCACGCACTTGTGCTTCTGCAGCGGCCTGCCATGGGGCATAAGAGATGCCACCTGGCTAGGATTACCGTACGCACTGACGCTCCTGCAGCGGCCTACCCTCGGCCTATGTCAAGGTCTTACCTTTCCCTCCTGTTGGAGGTGCACCCTCCAACGTGCATCCCTGCTAGCAGTCTTGGGTTCTCTGTGTTCCTCCATGCATGACCTGGCTTGGCTGACGACTCTCCTGGCTCTCGACCCGGCATCGGCTGACGACACTCCTGGCTCTCAACCCGGCATCGGCTGACGACTTTCCTGACTCTCGACCCGGCATCGCTGACGACTCTCCTGGCTCTCGACGCGGCTCTAATGGCTATCGGCCTGGCATTGGCTGATGACCCAGCTTTGGCAGACGACCCGGTATTGGCTGACTACCCACTTCTGGATCCGACCCCAGCTTGGAGTACTACTCACTCCTGGACTTGACCCCGGCTTGTTCCTGCTCTCATTTCCTCACTGTTGCTTTGCTATTATTATTATTGTCGTTCCTCCAATAATCTTTTTCATTTAACCTGCATTCCCATGTGGTCTGGCTTCCTGGCACCCTGACAGGCATAAAAGATGCCACCCGGCTAGGATTACCGCATGCACTCCTCGCGCTCCTGCAGTTTCCTACCCTGGGCCACGGGGCGTAAGAGATTCTACCCGGCTAGGATTACTGCACAAACTTCTTGCGCTCCTGCAGCGACCTACCCTGGACCATGGGGCATAAGCGATGCCACCTAGCTAGGATTACCGCATGCACTACTTTCACCGCTGCAGAGGCCTACCCTCTTGTAGCGGCCTACCTTGGGTCATGGGATTTAAGAGATGCCATCCGGCTAGGATTATTGCATGCACTCTTTGCGCTACTGCAGTGGCCTACCCTAGGCCATGGGGCGTAAGAGATGCCACCCAGCTAGAATTACCGCATGGACTCTTCGAGCTCTGGCAGTTTCCAACCTTGTTCCCATGCACTGCGCTCGGGAGCCGGGTACAGTCATTGTCCTGACTGCAGCCGGCATGTCTGCGTGTCCCTGAGGAAGTACAACTCTCAGCATGCATTGTAAGTAATGGGTCCCAGTGTGTAATAGGATGCTATGGGACTACATATGCCAACATGTTTTTTTTCTATGGAGGAACTACAGATCCTAGCAATCTCTACATAGCCCAGCCTATCCCCCCTCCTCAGGGGTTATTGTGCTCCCTCCACACCCTACCACCTGTACTCCTCTCCCACCACCCTCGTACCCTTCCCCCAGGCCCAACAGACCCTGCACTTATCCTGGGGGGTGCCACCACTCATTGGTGGGAAAGGAATGCAAGAGTTTAGGGCGCAATCACCCCCTGGGGTATGTAGAGATTGCTGGGATCTATTTTGTATCCATAGAAAAATCCATTATAGGATTTGTAGTACATCTATAGAACAATCCATGCTAGGATTTGTAGTACATCTATAGAAAAATCCATGCTGGGATCCGTAGTACATCTATAGAAAAATTCATGCTGGGATTTGTAGTACATCTATAGAAAAATCTGTAGTAGGGATCGACTGATTATCGGCAACGCCAATATTATCGGGGGCCGATATGCAATTTCCCCGATATATCGGAATCGGGCCCTGAGGAAAGTGCTTGTCCCAAGGTGATGCCTGCAGCTAGATGCATCAACCCAGTACTGGCGTCTATAGCCGACAGTCAGTTTTCTTGTAATGACAACCGATGCGGCTGAGAAGCCGCTTGCCTGTCATTACAAGGAGCAGGAGGGGACGTCTCCCCCCTCCCGCCGCCCTCCGCGGCTTGCCCAGGTCTCCTGTTCCAACGAGAGACCTGGGCATCCTACCTGCACGGCCGCCGAAGAGAAGACCTGATCAAAGCTGCATTCGGCTCTGATCGGGTCTCCATGTAAAAAACCCAGAGGTGATGTCATGACATCACTTTCAGGTACTCTGCGGCAAATTAAAAAAAATGGGAGCATTCAAAACAGCCAAACTTCTTTTAGACCCCCATATCCCTCCACCACAGTACATTTAATAAAAAAAAAATATATTTTTAAATGTCTGAAAATATCGCCCAATATCGGCCGATACTGATATCTGATGACCAAAATATCGGTATGGCCGCAAAAGAAACTATATCAGTCGATCACTAATCTGTAGTACAGATATAGAAAAATCCATGCTGGGATTTGTAGTACGTCTAGTACGTCTATAGAAAAACCCATTAGTGGGATATTGATGCAGGTAGGTGGGGTCTGGGGAAAGCATCACAACCCTGGGTGTTGGTGAGTGAGGGCAGATGATGCCTGGGGGAAAGCTCCACTGTCCACACTAATAAAATGTGAAATAACCAATGTGGTACTACTCTTTAACCACTTTCCCACCGCTCACATTGCTGCTACTGCAGCAATGTGGCTCGTTATCGTCCAGCGACGTAGACCTACGTCGCTGGACTCCTCCCCCTGTAGGCGGCGCTTGCGCGCCGCCGGAGGCGTGCTCCTGCTGTTTTCAGTCACAGCGGGAGTCGGGCCAGGGGAGGAGCGGCGGCGATCGCCACCGCTCTTCCCCGATCGCCGGGGAATCGAGTGAGGAGATCTGCCCGCTTGTGTAAACAGAGCGGGCGGATCTCCTAAGTGACAGATCGCAGTGTTCAGCATAGCTGAACATCCGATCTGTCCTTGTGTCACTCAGTCACCTCCCCCCACACACGTTAGTAAGCACCAGACATACATTAACCCCTCCCTCTCCAATAAAATTAACCCCTTCCCTGCCAGTGTCATTTTTACAGTAACAATGCATATATATAGCACTGATTACTGCAGTAATGTCACTGGTACCCCCAAAAGAGTCAAAAATGTCAGTCAAGAGTCCGATCTGTCCGCCGCAATGTCGCAGTCCCGCAAAAAAAAAATCGCAGATCGCCGCCATTACGCGTTAAAAAAAAAACACCAAAAATGACATAAATCTTTCCCTTTGTTAGTAAACGCAATAACTTTTGCCCAAATCAATCAAAATACGCTTATCCTGATTTTTTTTACCAAACATAGGTAGCAGAAAACAAATTGGCCAAAAATTAAAAAAAAAATAGATTTTTACATTTTTTTGGGGGGAATTTCATATAAAAAAAATGTTAAAAATATTGTTATTTTTTTAAAATAAACGTTCTTTTTTTGTTTATAGCGCAAAACGTCAAAATCGCACTGGGGATCAAATACCACCAAAAGAAAGCTCTGTTTGTGGGAAAAAAAGGACGTAAATTTTCTTTGGGTACGGCATCGCACGACCGCGCAATTGTCAGTTAAAGCGCCGAATCGCAAAAAGTGGCCTGGACATAAGACAGCAAAATCCTCCGGTGCTAAAGTGGTTAACTAAAAACTAGAAAATATGGTAAAAAACAAGTTGCAATTCAGACAGATAGCCTTTGTGTGAAACGGCTGCCAATCCTAAATGTGTCACCAAATATAGCTGGGTAATGGATAAAATAAGTGGATAGGCGCTATTAAAAGGTATCACAGGTAAAATAATATTGCACTCAAAATACTATAAAATTATATTTATAAAATAGTCCACTCCCACTCCATGCGCTGGTCACGCCCACCCCAACCACACTGGTCATTCCAGTGGAACCAAAACTACACTCATAGAGAGGGGGACTTACTCCTATTCTCAGCCAATCGGAACCTGAGAGGCAGAGTTGTCGTCACTAATAATAGTTTGAACAGACGGGGCCATTTTGGTTGTGGGCAAGAGACGTTCTATAGGGCAGCAGCTGAATATGATGTTGCAGGGTGGTGTTTACAGCTCAGCCAGTAGGGGGCTCAGAACGCGTAACGTCATAATTCAGCGTGCGCACCCTCGTCGCAGCGGAATGCTCCGGAAGCGGAAGCAGGAGCAGCAGCTGCCTGAAGTTGTCACTCTCCTCTTCCCCGTACTGGTTAGCTGTTATTTACCTCTTCAGCTGCACCCTCCCCTGTAATCTGTGTAGAATTCTTGAGACGATGGAGCTGTGGGTGCCTCACTCCTAAGCAACCCTTCATCTCGCCTGCCGCCTATAACGGAGCCTGACACCTCAGACGAGTAAATGTCTGTTTGTGTGACGTGTAGTGTGTGTCTTGTCCTGTGTCCTGCTGTGTTGTGTGCGTATACTTTGCTAGCACCCTAGTACATGCTGATATTTACTAGGAATGAGAGCCTTGCTGAACAGAGGACAGCAATTAGCAATGTTTTTTAGGGGTGCCCTCAGTGTATGTGTTCAAATAGTAGATTTAGGGCTCCAAGTTCAATGCCCTGTAACGCGTTAGCTGTGGCAATATTTATGATTTAAAAAAAAAAAAAAATTGAGGTATACTTCCATGCATTTGTGGTATGTTTACATGTAAAAATATAGCATGTTGTAGTTTTTCTTAAATGCATGCGAAAGCACCATAATGGTGTATACTAGGCTCATTGAAACACATTTTATTTTTCTTGCATGCGTGTTCATACTGCGTTTCAAAATGACTGATGTAAACAAGACCTTACTGTTCTAGAACCTCTGTTGTGGTTGGAGAATGTGAAATATGTTCGGTCAGCCTAAAGTAAACAACAACAATCTATAATTATTTTAGATTGGTTGATGTTGCATAGTTAGTGAGGTTGAAAAAAGACATCAGTCCATCCAGTTCAACCTATGATGTGTGTGTGTGTTTGCTGTTAACCGTACATTGTATACCCCTGTATGTTGTGGTCTTTAAGGTGTCCATCTAATAGTTTTTTGAAACTATCAATGCTCCCTGCTGATACCACTGCTTGTGGAAGAGAATTCCACATCCTTACTGCTCTTACAGTGAAGAACCCCTTACGCATTTTAAGGTTAAACCGCCTTTCCTCTAGTTTTAGTGAGTGGCCACGTGTCTTGTTGTATTTCCTTACTCTGAATAGTTTGTTCCTTATGCTCGGGTCACCAGTACAGTATTTGTACATTGATATCATATCCCCCCTCAATCGTCTCTTCTCCAGAGAGAATAGGTTCAGTGCTTGTAGTCTTTCCTCATAGCTGATGTCCTCCATTCCCCTAATTATTTTTGTTGCCCTTCTCTGGACTTTCTCCAGTTCCAGCACATCCTTCCTGAGGACCGGTGCCCAGAACTGGACAGCATACTCCAGATGTGGCCGGACCAGAGTCTTGTAGAGAGGGAGAATAATCTCTTTATTTCTGGAGTGAATCCCCTTTTTTATACATCCCAGTATTCTGTTGGCTTTGCTTGCAGCGGCTTGGCATTGCATGCCACTGCCAAGCCTGTTGTCTACCAGTACCCCCAGGTCCTTTTCCATCCTAGACTCACCCAGAGGTTCCCCCCTAGTGAGTAGCTTGCTTTCTGGTTACTGGCCCCCAAGTGCATTACTTTACATTTTTCAACATTAAACCTCATCTGCCATGTAGTTGCCCACCCCGTTATTTTGTTCAGGTCTGCTTGTAAGGTTTCCACATCCTGCATAGAAGATATTGGCATGCCTAATTTAGTATCATCTGCAAATACTGAGATTGTACTAGATATCCCCTCCTCTAGATCATTTATGAATAAATTAAACAGGATTGGTCCCAGGACAGAACCCTGGGGGACCCCACTTTCCACACCCGCCCAATCCAAGTACTCCCCATTAATCATCACCCTCTGGACTCTCCCCTGGAGCCAGTTCTCTATCCAGGTACTCACCTTATGGTCCATACCTACCTTCCTTAGTTTGTACAGTAAGCGTTTGTGGGGAACGATGTCAAACTATGTTCATAGTTTTGGTATTTTTTTACCTTCAAAGTTTGTTGATGGCATACTTTTAACCACTTTAAGACCGGAAGGATTTGCCCCCTTAATGACCAGGCCCTCTTTTGCGATTCGGCACTGCGTTACTTTAACGGACAATTGCGCGGTCGTGCAATGCTGTACCCAAATAAAATTAATGTCCTTTTTTTCCCCACAAATAGAGCTTTCTTTTGGTGGTATTTGATAACCTCTGTGATCTTTATTTTTTGCGCTATAAACAAAAAAAGAGCAACAATTTTGAAGAAAAAAAAAAACTATATTTTTCACATTCTGCTATATAATATTCCCCCAAAAAAATATTTAAAAATTTAAATTTTTTAACATTTTAAGCCAATTTGTTTTCTGCTACATATTTTTGGTAAAAAAAAAATTGCAATAAGCGTATTGTGATTGGTTTGCGCAAAAGCTATCGCATCTACTAACTACGGGAAAGATTTATGTAAATTTTTTTTTTTCTACTAGTAATGGCGGCGATCTGCAATTTTTAGCAGAACTGCGACATTGCAACGGACAGATGGGACCCCTAACTGACATTTTTGACACTTTTGGGGGGACCAGTGACATTTCTGCAGTAATCAGTGCTAAAAATATGCACTGTTACTGTAATAATGACACTGGCAGGGAAGGGGTTAACCCTGTGGGTGATCAAGGGGTTAAATGTAAGCCCAGGGGAGTGATTCTAACCGGGGGGGGGGCTTGGCTTGTGAAATTACCATAGAGACATGTGATCCTATATAGAAGGATCACATGGGCTCTATGGTCATTGCAGGGAGAAGGACGGTCAGCTGTGTTTACAACAGCTGACCGTCCTTCTCTCTCAGGGTCCTTCTCTCTCAAAGGTGGCGGGTGGTCGGGAGGTGGTTAAAGCAGAAGTAAAATTACCTTTGCTTCAGCTTTCCAGTCCCACGCTGGCATCTTGTGCTGTGTGTTGATCTTTGGCCATATTCATTGGCTGGCACAGGATGATGCTGCTCCTAAGCATTCTCAGGAGTCAGTCACTCCGGTGCACGGAGATTGGGCAGGCCACGTAAACTGAGCTGTGCAGGCAGGCGGGTAGGCACATTTTATTGTATTAGTAGAGAAAGTGCATGTTTCTTCTGCAATGAAAGCCTGCCTGTTTGCAATTCTTTACAGCGGCAGAGTTAATCGTTAAAAAATTGTAATCTCGATCTTAATCCAGCATTTCCTCAATTCAGTACAGAGCCAATGTCTGCTCAGAGCGGACAAAAAAAATAAATTAGTAGCCAAATGTTTATTACCATTGCTCAGAGCTGAGATAAATAGAAACATTGTATCATTTGGTTCTTTTAGATCAAAGGGATGAAGTTTGCTCTGTAAATGAGGTCAGTTTACCCACCTAAAGACCAGGCCTTTTTCTGACACTTGTATTTTTTTAATAGAATTTCTTAGAACCCCCCCCCCCCCCCCCAGACAAAAAAAAAATAATATGTCACACTGTATTTGCGCAGCGGTCATTAAAATGCAATTTTTTGGGGAAAAATACATTTCAATGAATTTACCACTTAAGTACCAAGCCTGAAGAGACAAGGACTCACTGCTCCAGGTGGTGTGATTGCCTGATGACTCACACAGGTGCATGCCCCGGCTCGCCTCCGTGAAAACTTGATAAAAGAAAAGGAATTGGCAGCACTCCAGGTTGAGTCAAAATCCAGATTTATTGACTGGACATCCAAATTATGACAACCGTGACAAGGTAGACGCGTTTCACACACTGATTGTGTGCTTAATCATTACCTGACTGTCAGCAGCTCTCTGCTCACGGAGCTGTCAGAGCCGAGCAACCAAACACCGCCGATCGCTTGATTCTCAGTGCAGAGGCACCAGGGGACAGATGCAGCATCCATCTAGGTAAGTATGAATGGGGGGTAAAAAAACCCCTACTTCTTTTAAGTGCCTGTGAAAGCACCGCAGTGGTGTAAGGCTTATTGAAATACATTCATTTTTCTTGCATATGCGTTCTGTGTTTGACCTGTTGCCACCTGCATAACACAAGTGTGGCAGTAAGCAAGTGTTGGTCTTAATACCCACACCCAATGTTTTAATAGTTAAGTGTTCATTACTCATCATTTGGTAACTTAAAAACAAAAGTTTATTGGCATATGGATTGTATTTTGTATAATTTAAATAAGTCATTCTGCGCTTGTCATTTTGTCCTTGTTTTTTATCTGAAATTTGGCAAAAGCTTCCGTCACTAAAACAAAATGTGAGCTTTCTGGAGTCATTTACACTGAAGCAGCTGTGCATGGTAGTGATGAGCTTGAGCATGTTTGCATCCTAGTCCAAACCCACCTGAGCCCACGGGGAAGCTGTCACCTGTACTAGGCCAATGATAAGAGACTGGGGCTTTCCCTGCCCCACAAGCCACTCACCTCGTATATGTGCAGTTGCGAGGAAGGGATTTACCCAGTCACAGATAACAACTTCCTGGCAGGCTCACTTGGGTAGGATCTGACTAGGATCCAAACGCTCTTGAGTCCTAGTGCATATTGACCAATAAAATTTGAAATTTTGTTTTCAAAGTTTAAAGAGGAAGTAAACCCTCCCCTGCAACCTGTACCTACTGTATAGGTAAGCATATGATAAGGCTTACCTATAGGCAGGGCTTGACAAATTTGTTTGGAATCTAGGAGCCAGCTAAAAAAGTTAGGAGCCAGTTTTTTTTTTAACAACAAAGCTTTATTTTCAATAACGAAAATAACCGATCTTAAATTTAAACAGTGCAGCAAGGTTGGGGCGATAGGAGATCCAGTGACCAAGAGTAACATATGCCACCTTAGGCCCCTTTCACACGGGCGCCTACGCTAAGCAGAATCCACATGCTCAGTGGGGATCTCTCTGCTGATCCCCGCTGAGCAGGCGGATGACAGGTCCTGTCCACTCTGCTATGCAGACACAGCCCATTCTCCTCTATGGGGCAATCAGATGGAAACGGATCATCTGTTTCCATCCGATGCCATCCAATCCGATTCACTGGACGGATGGTAAATAGAACCACCATCCGTCTGTTTTTGGCGGACAGGATCGGATGGCGGCGGCTTGTCACTCCATAGAGACTGAAGGGTCCGATCAGGTCCGCCTGAAAAACTGACAGGCGGACCTGATCAGAAAGCCAGTGTGAAAGGGGCCATCGGCTGTGTGGCATGGCAGGGCAGGGAGATGATGAAAAATAATAATTTTTTTTTTTTTTTCCATAAAAGATTCTTATTGTGAATAAGGGATTTTAATGCAAAACAAAAGATCAACACATTGCAAGGAGATCACAAAATGCAATTTTTAAAGTAAGGCCCCTTTCACACGGTCCGCATTCCGTTGCGGACCGTGCTCTGCTCAGCGGGGATCGATCCGCTGAGCCGGCGGATGACAGCTCCGTCTCCGCACTATGTGCGGAGAGGGAGGTGTCAGAGCCCCGCTGCTCTCTATGGGGAATCGGATGAGAGCGGACCGCCTGTCCGCTCTCATCCGATCCCATCCGATCAGATCCCCAGGACGGATGGAAAATAGGGTTTCCATCTGTCCGGATTTCACGGACAGGATCGGATGCGGATGGCAGCTGTGTCAGCGGACATGTCTCCGCTGACATCCGCTGCTCCATAGGGCTGAATGGGGCACCCGATCAGATCCGCCTAAAAAACTGACAGGAGGATCTGATCGGAACGCCCGTGTGAAAGAGCCCTTAGGGCTCTTTCACACTGCCGCTCCGTGTGTCCGCAAATATCCTATTTTTTTGCGGATGATTTGCGGACATAATGTAAGTCTATGGCATTGCGGATGTCAGCAGAATACCATCCTCTGACATCTGATTTTCTTCCTTTCAGTTCTGTTCCGTTTTTTGGAACGGAACAGAACCCTATTTTTCCTCCGTTCAAAAAAACGGAAAGGAAGGAAAATCGGATGTCAGCGGATGGTATTCCGCTGACATCCGCAATGCCCATAGACTTACATTATGTCCGCATATCATCCGCAAACGGATGGGATGATATGCGGACATACGGAGCGGATGACACAAATGTCATCTGCTCCGTGAAAAAAAAAAAAGTCCCGCAGCGGAGAAAAACAGCGGAGCGGCCATCTGAAAGAGCCCTTACACTCTTTTGCAGAATTGCATAAATATGTAGAACACATTATCCTTGAACTTCCAGGAGAGAGCGGTGTAAAATGGGATTTAAAAATAAAATCAAATAATACCCACACTCCCTGCACACTTACCTTTAAGCAAAGGGCGCCAGATGAAGACTGCAAAAACTTCCGTCTCTCCACCTCTTGGGAAGGAGAAGGGCGAGCATTGAAAACAAGCAGTGGAAATCCCTTGCATTCCTAATTACTGCTTGCTGTAATACTCCCGGCCACCACAAGAGGCCGCCAGTTTCCCATTGGCAGCATCTCAGTGGAGAAGGCCCAAAAGCCGGGGCCTCAATTTTCAGATGATGCGGAGTTCGAGCGCTCGAGGGGGGGGGGGGGGCGCAAAGCAACAGGACATCTCCTGCAGTGCACCCCAGGCGCCAGGTCGCTAATTCTAGTCGCAAATGCGACCTGGCGCCCGGGGATTGTCGAACCCTGCCTATAGGTACTGTAAATATCTCCTAAACATGTACCGTTTAGGAGATATTTACTTTGCATGCAGCCAGTGACATCACTGGCGCATGCGCTCTGAAGGAACGGCCACTCGTGCCGTTGCTTCAGAGCCCTGTGCCGTGACCGTTGGCTCCCGCGTGCATGCGTGGGAGTGCCGTCATCGCGTCTCCAGCCAATCAGATGGCCGGATGCTGCAAACCCTGAAAAAGGGCGACCGAACATGTCACCCATGAGACAGGTGAGCGGTCTGCACTGCGGGGCTTCGTTCTAAGGTAAGTATTTCATAATAAGCTAGTATGCGATGCATACTAGCTCATTATGTGTTTGTCTTTCAGGTGTCCGTTTTTTTTTTTTTTTTTAATTTCTGAGGTTTGCAACCTCTTTAATAAGTCATAGTAAACCTTCAATTATTATTATTATTTTTTTTTTGAATAGGTTTATACATACCTGCTCTGTGCAATGGAATTGCACATGGTAGCCCTAAAGCTCCTCTTCTCAGGCCCCCCACTGGTGCACCTAGCTCCTCCCCTTCAGTGAATGCCCCAATAGAAAGCCACTTTGAATGGGGCCACCAGTGCAGGCTCACTCCCCAGCCTTGTTCCCTTATCCGTAGACACAGACAGCAGTCCCAGCCCCTTTGTAACTGGCTTTGTCTAACCGCAGCGAAGCCTGTGAGATCAGGAAGTGAGGGGAAGGTAAGCACTGCAGATGTGCAAAGCTCTGGGTTAAATGAGGCCTCAGGTCATTGTAAGGAGGGGGGGGGGGGGGTGAGGGCGGATACTAATGCCTAAACATTTTAGACCAAACCTTTTCTGGGACTTTTTGTTTACCAGTTTTAATCCATATATTTTGCTAAAAAAATTACGTATAAGGCTACATTCACACCTGAGCGTAGCGTTTTACCGTGATTTTTACAGCGATTTTTACCTTGATTTACAGGCGTTTTTACAGGCGTTTTTTGTGCAGGCATTTTTAGATTGAATAGAGACCAATGGAAAACGCCTGTAATCTGCCCAAAAAGAAGCTCATGTACTTTTTTGAGCGTTGGGCGTTTTGCTCACAGCGTCAAAACGCTCAGATGTGAACAGGGGTCATTGAAATGAATAGGATTTGTCTTGTTGGGTGTTTTGAGAGCTGATCCTAGAGCAGAAAAACTCCCCAAAAACGCCCCAAAACGCCTACATGTGAACGGAGCCTAACACCTAAACCAGGGGTCTCAAACTGGCGGCCCTCCAGCTGTTGCGGAACTTCAAGCTCCTATCATGCCTCTGCCTGGGAGTCATGCTTGTAATTGTCAGCCTTGCAATGCCTCATGGGGATTGTAGTTCTGCAACAGCTGGAGGGCCACCAGTTTGAGACCCCTGCCCTAAACATTATATATATTTTTTAGCAGAGACCCTAGGGAATAAAATGGCGCTCGTTGCAATTTTGTATGTCACATAATATTTGCGCATCGGTTTTTCAAACAGTTTTTTAGGGAAAAATACACTATAATTAGAAAAAACAACCCAATACATACCCCAATTTTTTTTTTGTAAAATATGAAAGATGTTATGCTGAGTAAATAGCTACTTTGTCACGCTTTAAAATTGTGTACGCTAATGGAATGGCGACAAACTACGGTAATTAAAAATTTCCATAGGCGATACCCCAATTTTTTTTATTTTATTTTGTTACTGAGGAGTTCTAGCGCTAGAATTATTGCTCTCACTTTAATGTTCACAACAATACCTCACATGTGCAGTGCGAACATACCTATGCGTGCACGACTTGCATATGTGTTTGCTTCATGAAGGGATGGGGGCACTTTACCTTTTTTTTTTTTTTTTTTTTTCTTTTTCTTTTTATATTATTTATTTTATTTTTACACTGTCCCTTTTTTATTTATTTATATTTATCACTTTTATTCCATTTACAAGGAATGTAGTCATAGATATAAGGATGACCGATCCCGTTTATGGAGAGACCTGGGGTCAAAAATTCCCTGAATCTCTCCTTTACCTTTTAAAAGCAAACAATCAAAAATACATTTCTTTTTTGCTGATCTATTTCTTAAAAAAAAATTGTTTACTTACGCCCTAGACCAGAAGTGACGTCATGGCGTCACTCCAGTCCTCCAAGGCCATAGAGGCAATCGGAGAAGATCCAGTCTCTCATTGCCTTTGTGACCAGCCATGGGGACTGTCGGATCCTTTCTTGAAAAATTTTAAGCTCGAGAAACAGCTGCGGGGGGATTGGGAGTCCCCTCCCGCTGCTTCAGAAAGTGATCCAGTGGATATGAGCCGCTCGATACGCTTTCATCAGAAAGCCAGCCACCGGCTGAAAAAAGATACCAGGGTTATGGCTGATAGCTTCAGCCATATCCCCTGGTAAACCACTTGCAAACTGCAGTGTATATGTACGTATTGTGGTCGGCAAGTGGTTAACACAAGGAATGCATTAAGGTAAAAAATATTTAGGCTTTGGAACCACTTTAATATACTGAAGATAGAAGCTGATTGGTTACTATGCACTGCTGCTCCTGATTCTGTCTGCTCCAATATTCGTAAAATCCACCCATTGTATTTTTTTTTTACAGCACTGTCCATTTACTCTCATTTCTATTTAAAGTTGTGTGGGTTAGGGGACTTAAAAATACAGTTTTCTGGAAAGTACAGATATTGTTGATATTTCTTGTGTTTGTCCTAATTTGTCAGAGCTTAGTTGTTTTTTTTATTTACATCTATGCATATTTCATAGGGCTTTTTATTCGAAGGACATGAGAAAACCACGCCGCAAATCACATCAAGGTGATGATGGACAGCAGTCTTCCTCCCCTTATGGATTATCTTGTTCGCCAAGTCGAGAGACTCTGACATATGCACAGGCACAACGCATGGTCGATATTGAGATAGATGGGCGTCTTCACCGAATAAGTATATTTGAACCTCTTCGGATTGTTTCTGAAGATGAGCTTACAGCTCAAGACATCACTGAATGCAACAGCAACAAAGAAAACAGCGAGGTAACTCTGTCTACCAACTGTCGAAAGACCTCAACCAAAGGTAAAAAGAGAGAAGTTTGTCCAAAGCAAGACGTGAGTACTAATTTAACACAGTTACCCCAGCCTGTATTCAGAGAAGTTGAGCAAGTTTATGTGGAAAACCTACCAGAAAACGCTGTATTGCCAGATACTTTTTATCGCTACACTGAGCGCCCAGTAGAAGAGGTGGATAAGGATATTGAATATGATCTGGATGAGGTTGATCTGGCATGGCTGGAGATGATTAATGAAAAGCGCCTGAATGATGGTTTTTCAATGGTTTCTGCAGACACCTTTGAACTATTGATCGACAGTTTAGAAAAGGAGTCATACCTTCAAAACAAGCGTATTGGTGTAACACAGTCGCCTATTGATGAAAATGCATTTTGTTGTGTATGCTTGGATGATGAGTGCCACAACAGTAATGCAATCTTATTTTGTGATATGTGCAACCTTGCAGTTCACCAGGAGTGTTATGGTGTGCCATACATCCCAGAAGGACAGTGGCTTTGCCGCTGCTGTTTGCAGTCACCTTCAAGCCCAGTTAATTGTGTGCTTTGTCCTAATCAGGGTGGGGCTTTTAAACAAACTAGTGATGGACGGTGGGCACATGTAATATGTGCTATCTGGGTTCCAGAAGTTTGTTTTGCCAACACTGTATTTCTGGAGCCAGTTGAAGGTATAGATAACATTCCACCAGCTCGATGGAAACTTACATGTTACCTGTGTAAACTTAAAGGACGTGGAGCTTCAATTCAGTGTCACAAGGCAAACTGCTATACAGCCTTCCATGTCACATGTGCTCAGAGGGCTGGACTTTTCATGAAGGTGGAACCAGTACGTGAGACTGGACTGAATGGCACTACCTTCACTGTGCGCAAAACTGCTTATTGTGAGGCTCACAAGCCTCCTGGCACCCAACAAGAAGAGTCCCCAAAAAGCTATTTGCAGGAGGTAGATTCTGAGGAACAGGCCACTGACATTGATAAGATGGAAAAGGATAATGAAGATAACAAGAAGGAAGGTGGGAAAAGGTTTTACGAGAAACTATACGCAAAAAATAGCAGGGAGTTGGTGCGGAAGGGCGATCCTGTGCCAGTTATGGCAGCTTTGCAGATCCCGCTTTGTAGGTAAGGTTTTTTTAGATTATTTTTATAAAAAACTTAGTTTGTTTGTATTTTTTTACAGAAAATTGAGAATCCTGTCCCTTCACTTTTCCAGTCACATCTGTTCATATGATCCAGTATCTTACATACATCTAAGTGCCATTTTACACTGCTCCTCCAAGCTGGCAGTCCTTTTTGTTTCTGAAGTGGTCTGGTGTTCAATTTAAAGCTGGTCACAATCCAGTGGTGTATTTTGGTTTTGTGCTGCCCTAGGCAAGACTAAATTTGGGGGCCCACCCTCCCTCCCCCTCCCTCCCCCTCCTATGTAAATTTGCTCCACTCCCTTTTTAACGGACGTGACTCCCTCCAAAATTTAGGTCCAAGCATGAACCCCTGGCATCTAACCAGAGGAGGGGGGTGAGAGGGGGTGGGAGAGAGAGAGAGGGAGAGGGGGGGATGAGGGAGGGAGAGATGGGGGAATGGGAGGATGATAGAGAGAGAGAGGGGGGTGAGAGAGGCAGCTCTAGCAACCAGTGGCCAATAGAGTCTCAGGTGGAGGGGGGGGGCAGCTTTTTTGCTGCCCCCCTGCAAAATGCTGCCCTAGGCCTGGGCCTTGTCGGCCTAGGCCAAAATACAGTACTGTCACAATCATACAATATAATGACCTTATCTATACTACTAGTACATTTGCCTAGGAAAAGCCAGTTTCTTCATCACCACTGTTTTGTACAATTGTTTTTTAAAAACAAACTTGTAATGGGAAAATATGTTGGCTATAACTGCTACCTTTTTAAAAAAAAAAAAATCCTAGTTTCGCAGTAGTCATCACTTGTTGCATACTTGTTTGGGGGCTTGGGATTGGTGCATCAGAATTGACAGCGAGGCAACTGATAATTTTTAGAAAGAGGTTGGCACCAGAAGCCTCAGTATTTCTCCTATGAAAGTTTCTACTTTAACCATTTGACCTCCGGAAGATTTACCCCCCCCCCTTTCATGACCAGGACATTTCTAGTGATACGGCACTGCGTTATTTTAACTGAAAATTGTGCTGTCATGCAACGCTGTACCCACATAAAATTTCTTTTTTTTTTCCCCCACAAATAGAGCTTTCTTTTGGTGGTATTTGATCACCTTTTGTGGTTTTATTTTTTGCGCTATAAACAAAAAAAGACTGACAATTTAAAAAAAAAAACAATGTTTTAATTTCTGCTATAAAACCTATCCAAAAAAAAATGTAAAAAATCAAATTTCTTCATAAATTTAGACCAGTATGTATTCTACTACATATTTTTGGTTAAAAAAAAAAAAAAAAAATCCCAATAAGCATTTGTTTGGCTTGCGCAAAAGTTATAGTGTCTACACACTGGTATATTTTTATTTATTTTTATCGTTATTATTATTAATTTGTTTTACTAGTAATGGTGGTGATCAGCGACTTATAGTAGGACTGCAATATTGTGGTGCAGGCTGGGAAGCGGTTAACATCAGGGCGATCAAAGGATTAACTGTGTTCCTTACCAGTTTTTTACTACACTGTGGGAGGTGCTTTTATTAAGGGAAGACATGGATGCTAGTCCCTGCTTTGCAGAGACACACACATAGGCAGACCTCCCTTCTGCCTCTGCTCGATGAACAACTGGTTTTGGTGGACATTGAGCTTGTGGTACCCACCGCTCAGCTCCCGCTGTGTGTGATCCGGCATAGAAGTGCTGCCATGTAGCAGTAAAACTGCTATAGGGTGGACCTTAAGCGGTTAAAGGCAAAGCTCACCTTTCTTTTTATTTTTATATTTTTTTTTTTTCTAAAATCCAGCTCCCCTATGTACCAATATACCATTAATGTATCTTGGTTGCAAAAAAATACAAGCTTTCTTTTGATTCTGAGAACAAAGCTTTATCTTAGTACTTGCTATAATTCTTAGAAAGCTTCAGAGACTCCATGGTATAGAGACAGCGGAACCAATAAGATACAGGAAGGAGTTTACCAGCTAACTTCATTAGCACACACCTTTCACTCATCAACTAGCTTTCTCTTTCATTCATTGAAGGACACAGCGTCTTCTATTCTCGACCTTAGGGTTATATCCCCACCTACAGCAGTAGGACACTAGGCTGAAAAAAGAAACTCGGCACCGCCTATGGGCAGTCCTGACTGATATAAACCCCTCTCTCGGTTCAAAAGGAATGTGCCGAGGTTCGCGGCCGGAACTAAGGAGCCTTTGGCCGATGCAGTGGATGCCCTGGTGACGTCTTGGAGTCGGTATCATCTCATATATGCATTCCCTCCTTCTACCCTGCCTGCTCTGAAGGATATATACTGAAGAAATTCCAGTCATTATGGTGGCTCCAGATTGGCCCCACTGCTCCTGGTATGCTGATGTCATGCGGTCGGTCGCGGATGCCCCCTGGTGCCTGCCGCTCAGGGCAGATCATCTGTTTTAAGAGCTGATCTTTCACCCTGCTTTACAGTCACTGGCTTTAATGGCTTGGGTATTGACAGCTTAGTTCTATAGGATAGGGGATTGTTTGAGTCTGTCCTCCCTACCATGCTGAAAGCACCAAAGTCTACTTCCCGGAAGATATACAATTGCACTTGGAAGGCTTATGTCTATCCTGTGGTGTGAGGCTGCTGGTGTTTATCTGCAATCCTTCATGGTGGTTAGGATATTGGCCTTTCTTCAGCGGGGCGTTGTGAAGAAGTTAGCCTTAAGTAACATCAAGGGCCAGCTTTTCTTCTCTGGCCATTTTTATTTTCAACGTCTCCTAGCTACACACTCTTTGACCCATACTTTCGTTCAAGGAGTTAGGCATGTGGCGCCTCCAGTGCACTTCTTTTTGCTGCCTTTTGGGTCTGAATCTGGTTCTCTCTGTTTTTCAACGACCTTCTTTTGAGAATATTCGTGAGATCCCCTTGCCTAAGTTATCCTAGAAGGTGGCCTTTTTAGTGGCTATCACTTCTGCTTGTTGAGTGCCGAAGTTTGCGGCCTTGTCCTGCAGGTCTCCTTATTTGGTTCACACGGACAAGGTGATTTACCATCTCTGCCCCTCCCTTTTTTTTTTTTTTTTTTTTTACTGAAGGTGGTCTCTGCTTTTTTTTTTTTTTTTGAATGTGGACATTTGTCCTATATTCCTCTTGTCCTCACCGGTTGCATCCTAAGGAATGCGCTCTGCACGCCCTAGATGTGGTTCGGCAACTCAAGTGTCTCTGTCCGCTAATGAGTCCTTTCAGAGGTCGATTCCCCTTTTGTGATCATGGACGGGCCTAAGAAGGGTTTGACGGCATCCTCTGCCACCATTTCTAGGTGAATTACACAGACTGTGGTTCATGTCTAAACCAACATGTGTCAGGTTCCCCCCTTTCCTATAACGGTGCACTCTACTTGGGTGCTTGGTGCTTCCTGAGCCTTCCGTCATCAGGCATCTGTGCCTCAAATCAGCAAGGCGACTACCTGGTCAC
This sequence comes from Pelophylax lessonae, assembly GCF_965119305.1. Lineage (NCBI taxonomy): Eukaryota > Metazoa > Chordata > Amphibia > Anura > Ranidae > Pelophylax > Pelophylax lessonae. The sequence continues at coordinate 295,827,444 of NC_138769.1, forward strand.
CTGTGCTCACCTTTTTACTAATTTTTACACGGTGGATGTCCTGGTGTCTTTAGATGTATGTTTTGGCCTCAAAGTTTTGCAGGTAAATATATTTGAGGTTCTGTCCCCCCCTCCGGAGGGTTCTGGATGGGCTCTTGTGTTCCAGTTGAGCTCCTGTTGGCCTTTTTTTTTTTTTTTTTTTTTTTTTTTCCCACCCCTCACTTTTTGGGCACTGCTTTGGGATGTCCCTATGGTCGAGAATAGAAGACTCTGTGTACATCAATGATTGAAAGAGAAAACTGGATTTTCTTTTTTTGTTATTCACCGTAAAATCTCTCTGATTTTCATTGATGGACACAGCACCCACCCCTCTGTGATTTTTATTTTTTTCCTTTGACACTTGTAACTGGATTGCCTATGCAGAGAGGGGGTTTATATCAGCCAGGACTGCCCAGCGGTGTTGAGTTTCTTTTTTCAGCCTAGAGTCCTACTCCTGTAGGTGGCGATATAACCCTATGGTCGAGAATAGAAGAAACTGTGTCTGTCAAAAGAAAGGGATTTTATAGTGAGTAACAAAAAAATCCAGTTTCTCTTACGTCCTCCGACAGTCGCCGCCCCTTCCCAAGTCTTCACCAATGGGTATTGACCTTTGCTCCGTAGGAGTAGCTAGGCAACAAGAATTGTTAATACAAAAGCTTTTAGCATAGACACACCCCTAGGGGCTGTCCCCTCAGTCAATACCTCCCTGCACCAGCATTCCCAACTCAGTTTGATCTTGCCTAGCTTAGGAGTAGCTGGCTTTCCTGTGCTGGGGCTCAGTCTCAGCCTTCTACCCTTTATTTGATTTTATTTCAAGTATTTTTTTCTTTTCTTTACTAGCTGTTGTTTTGTCAGCTTTAGTTTAGGGATCTTCGGATGAAGAATCATCATGCGGAGCTGGGTCTCGGACTGGCCGCCCTGGATCCCAGGGCTGAGAGCCAGATGGATCCCCAGCCTGCCATCGAGCGTTCAGCTTAGGTTTGCCCTGGCACATTGAACGACCCATCCCTGTTCGCTGCAAGGATGCTGCCTGTGAGGTGGCTACCTCACTGGACGCCATGCTGCGGTCTATGGCTGCAGTCCACAAGCGTCCTGGCTGCGGCACTCCCTGTCTGCCTTGATAGCGGTTTGTCGCTGGAGACGGCTCCCCACGCCATCTGGTACGGTAAGCACCTTCTGTGTGGGGACCTTCTGTGTTGGTGTCAGTCTGTGGCTGTGTAGTACCCCCCATGTCTGTGTAAGTGCGGGCTCCCTTTCAGGTCCTTGTATGGCTGCACTGCCTGTGGGCTGCGAGGGGGGGGCCATCCTGCTCTGCTGTGAGTTGTGCTCTGGGTGCAGTTCTGGGTGCAGACATGTGTTGCTGCGGCGATCCGCCATTTTTCTTGCTTGCATGCTGTGACCGGCCCTGTCCCTGTACAGCGCCGTGTTTTGGCGCCATTCGCCGCCATTTTGGTGGGCCGTGCTCATCCGAGCACATGTCGGCGCCATTTTCCTGTAGCCTCATCCCTTAGCCGGGCGGCCATGTTTGCGGAGCCTCATAGGCTATATCAGTCAGCCAGCTATTGCATCACTTCCTCTTTCTCTGGGAACAGCGATCGGTGGAAGCAGCCTGTTGTGCTCTCTCCAGGTTTTTACCTTCTTTGTCCTGTCATTCCTTGCTCAGTGTTATCTACCTCTGCGGGGTCGGTGCATACAGTAGTGTACGGTGGGCTGCGCTCGCCGTGGTGTTAAAGGGCTAGTACCTTTTTTACTTTTCATTACTGGGGCATGGATTCTCAGGATAGCAAGTTTCCCCCCGCCCTGGTGGGGGACCAGGGGGCTGCTGCACCCCCCGAGGGGGGCGATCTGACCGCTGTGGTGGCTTCCTTAGTGTCTCAGGTGCAGATGCTGATGGCTGAACGATCCGCTAAAAGGGCCAGGGTGTCCTTTTCCTCTGATTCAGAGGGCGATGTGGCTGCTGTGGCTGGCGTACCCTTCTCGGGGTCCCGCTCATCTTTGGACCTTCTGGGGTCCGAGGTGGAGGGGGTTGATGTTTCTCCCCCTGGCTCGCCTGAAGAGCTTGCACTCATGAATGAGCTGATTGCTTCCATTAAGGATACCTTGCACCTAGAGGATGAGCCTACTCCTCCTGCTAGGGTGTCCTCCTTTGGAACGCAGAGGACGCGAAAATCAGCGCAGGTTTTTCCCTGTCCTGCTGAATTTCACCATACGGTTAATGAACAGTGGCGCAATTTAAAGAAGCCCTTTACTGTGCCTAATAAGATTAAACTGCTTTATCCGTTTGCGCCCTCCACCGACGAGCGTTGGTGTGTGGCGCCTCAGGTGGATCACGCGGTGGCCATTTTGAACAAGGCTACTGCGGTGCCTTCTGAGGATACCCCGGTTTTCCGGGACCCTACGGACAGGAGAATGGAGTCTCTTGCCCGTCATGCCTATATGGTTGCTGGTTCTATGCTGAAGCCTATTTTTGCTTCCATTATGGCGGCACAGGCTGTTGCGATTAGACGCACCTTGGTGGCTGATTCAGCTTCGCCTACCACGTTGGCTATGGTGGACCAGATCCATCAGGGTGTCATGTACTTCTGTGATGCGGACTTGAATTTAGCTCCCTTGGCTGCGCGCCTGTCCAGCGTGGCGATCCTGAACCGTCGTCTGATTTGGCTGAAAAATTGGTCGGTCGACCAATCTTCTCGCAAGACGCTGGTGGATTTTCCCTACGCGGGATCTCGCCTTTTTGGCGAGGCTTTGGATACTCTGATAAAAGGGGTTACGGGGGGCAAGAGTACTCTCCTACCCCAGTCTCACAAGCATAAGTCCTTCCGTGGTAAACGGAATTCCTCGTCTAGGCCCTCTCAGGGGTCCTTTCGTGCCTTTAGGTCGCAATCCAAGAGCAAGCCCTTCAAAGGCCAAGGCTCCCAGAAGAAGCCGTGGGCAATGAAGCAGAAGTCCGGCCAGTCTGGTTCAACTTCCCATACCACTTCCGCCTGAAGGGGCGCCCTCACCCATTTCTGGGGTGGGGGGACGTCTGCGCGAATTTCTCTCTCGGCCGGCGGGGAGATTTTTTCCCTCAAATCTTCAAATCTCCGGAGCGCTTGCAGGATCTGCACCGGGCGGTGCGGGACCTGCTGGCCCACGGGGTGGTTGTTCCGGTGCCTCATCGGGACAGATTTCAGGGGTTTTACTCCAATCTGTTCACTGTGCCCAGAAAGTAGGGCAAAGTGCGTCCAATTCTGGATTTGAAAGCTCTGAACTGCTTTGTGCGGGTTTGCAAGTTCCGCATGGAATCCCTGCGCTCAGTGGTGGCTTCCCTGAGTCCGGGGGAATTCATGGCCTCCATCGATCTGAAGGATGCGTACCTGCACATCCCCATTTTCGAGGGTCACCAGAGGTACCTTCGATTCGCCATTGCGGAGGATCACTAACAATTTGTGGCGTCACCTTTCGGTCTCGCTTCGGCTCCGCGGGTTTTTACCAAGGTGCTGGCGCCGGTTCTGGCCCTGTTGCGAGCACAGGGCATTGCTGTCTTGGGGTATCTGGACGATATCCTGATACGGTCAAACGCCAGTCAGAGCCTGGTGACCGACCTGTCCACCACGATGCGGACACTGCAGGATTTCGGTTGGACTATAAACATTCCGAAGTCGACTCTGTCCTTCGGTTCGTCTTCCCTACCTGGGAATGATTCTGGACTCTGTCCAAGCGAAGGTCTTCCTGCCGGAGGACAAGCTTCGGACTCTTCAGGACGAGGTCAGGTCCCTCAGGGACATCCGGCACTCGTCTCTCCGGACATGCATGAGATGTCTGGGTTTAATGGTCTCGGCTTTCGAGGCGATCCCTTTTGCCCAATTTCACATGCGGGGTCTCCAAGCGGAGATTCTTGCCGAGTGGGACGGGCGGCCGCAATCCCTGGATCTGCGGATCTCGTTGAGCCACACCACCAGAAGGGATCTTCTGTGGTGGCTCCAGTCCCCGGCGGTGTCGGGGGGGCAAGTCTTTTCGTCCATTGTTGTGGACAGTGATCACCACGGATGCCAGCCTGTCGGGCTGGGGTGGTGTTCTGGGCGTTTTGTCCGCCCAGGGAACTTGGTCGGAGGAGGAGTCCTCCCTTCCGATCAACATTCTGAATTGAGGGCGATAAAGCTTTGCCTTTTGCGATGGACCGACCGGCTTCGGGGCCGTCCGGTTCGGATTCAGACGGACAATGCCACCACGGTGGCCTATGTCAACCTATGTCATCAAGGGGGCACCAGGAGTGCCCGGGCGGCTAGGGAAGTGGCCGACATTCTGTCTTGGGCCTAGACGCACGTCCCGGCGATAACGGCAGTTCACATACCGGGGGTGGAGAACTGGCAGGCGGACTATCTGAGTCGCCAGACCCTGGACCAGGGGGAATGGTCCCTTCACCCGGATGTCTTCCAGATGTTGTGCGCGAAGTGGGGTTCTCCAGATGTAGACCAGTTCGCGTCTCGTCTAAACAACAAGGTGGAAAGGTTCGTGGCAAGGACGCACGATCCTCGGGCGGATGCCTCGGACGCGTTAGTGGCGCCATGGCATCAGTATCGTCTGATGTATGCTTTTCCACCGATTCAACTACTGTCCAGGCTGCTTCGCAGATTGGCCTCGGAACCGCACACGGTGATTCTGGTGGCACCGGACTGGCCTCGCCGGTCTTGGTACGCAGACCTCGTAAATCTGGCAGTCGACGCTCCGTGGCGCCTGCCGCTTCGGGAAGACCTTCTGTCTCAAGGGCCGATATTCCATCCTGCTTTACAGTCGCTGACTTTAACGGCCTGGCTGTTGAAAGCCAGGTCCTGAAGGATAGGGGTCTCTCCCCTGAGGTCATTCCCACTTTGATCAAGGCTAGAAAAGCCTCTTCGGGAAAAATTTACTACCGTACTTGGAAAGCGTACTTTGCCTGGTGTGAGTCCAGGGGGTATTCTTCTCGCTCATACTCGGTGTCGAGAGTGTTGGCTTTCCTCCAAACTGGAGTGGACCAGCGTTTGGCGTTGGCCACAATTAAGGGTCAGATTTCTGCGCTGGCCGTTCTCCTTCAACGCCCTGTGGCGTCTAATTAATTGGTTAGCACCTTTGTTCAGGGGGTGCGACATTTGGCCCCTCCTAGGAGGGAACCTTTGCCTCCATGGGACTTGAACTTGGTTCTGTCCGTGTTACAACAGGCTCCCTTTGAAAAGATCAGGGAGATCTCGTTGTCTCTGTTGTCCAAAAAGGTTGCTTTTTTGGTGGCGATCACTTCGGCTCGCAGGGTGTCGGAGCTGGCGGCTTTGTCCTGCAGCTCTCCTTCCCTGGTGATTCACAAGGATAAGGTGGTCTTGCGACCTAACCCATCTTTTCTTCCGAAAAGGATCTCGGAGTTTCACCTTAATGAAGACATTGTCTTGCCTTCGCTCTGCGCGAAGCCTAAGCATCCGAAGGAGGTTGCCTTCCATTCCTTGGATGTTTTCCGGGCGATCAGGGTTTACCTGTCGTCCACTAAATCTTTTCGCAAGTCGGATTCCCTCTTCCTTCCTGAGGGACCTCGGAAGGGCATGGCGGCGTCGGCTGCGACCATCGCCAAAATGGATCAGACAGATCATTGAGCAAGCCTATGCCTTGAAGGGGAAGGTTCCACCTTTCCCTGTGAAAGCGCACTCTACCAGATCCTTGAGTACGTCTTGGGCTTACCGTCATCAGGCTTCTGTGGCCCAGGTGTGTAAGGCGGCGACTTGGTCGTCCGTTCACACCTTCTCAAAATTCTATAAGGTGGATGTTCAGGCATCGGCCGATGCCTCCTTTGGCCGTAAAGTTCTCAGTGCGGCAGTTTCTTAGGGGCCCTTGTTTTTCTGGGCCCTTGGTTATTGGGGTGTTTTACCCCTGGGTTACTTGTCTTTCCTGGGTTGTTGCTCCTGTTGAGCACGTGTTCCTGTTGCCCAGTTGGTTCTCTTACTGTGGTAAGGTTCCTTTTTCTGATGTGGGTACTGCGTTGCCTTTTCCATGGTTGCGTCCCCCACCCCTCATGTCTACACTGCTTTGGGACGTCCCATTGGTGAAGACTTGGGAAGGGGCGGCGACTGTCGGAGGACGTAAGAGAAAACTGAATTTTTGTAAAATCTTTCCGTAAAATTCCTTTCTCTGAGTCCTCCGACAGTCGCCGCCCCCCGCCCCTCTTTTGGGGTTTTTGTGTACTCTTACTGCTATGCTACCAAACTGAGTTGGGAATGCTGGTGCAGGGAGGTATTGACTGAGGGGACAGCCCCTAGGGGTGTGTCTATGCTAAAAGCTTTTGTATTAACAATTCTTGTTGCCTAGCTACTCCTACGGAGCAAAGGTCAATACCCATTGGTGAAGACTTGGGAAGGGGCGGCGACTGTCGGAGGACTCAGAGAAAGGAATTTTATGGTAAGATTTTACAAAAATTCCGTTTTTTCACAGCACCCATGGCATTTTTCCACGTGCGCATTTGTCGGGCTTCCCCAGAGTCCCTTCAGACTGGCTCAGCCGCATGCTAAACTCCCTGTGGCCGCATGTAGCCCACGGGATACACCTGACGTAGTGCAAGAGCCTGCCTGATTGGATACAGAGTGATTGGATAGATGGCGTGTCCTATTTATTTAGGTTTAGTATATCTAAAGGAGATTGAACAATCAGATTGTATAGTGTATGGCCACATTTATACACCTAAAATTACCTAGTTGTCTTTTCAGTGTCATTAATTGTCAACGACACACCAAACACAGAAGCAAGCACATATTGAGCCATATGAAAAAACAGGTGACAAATGCAGTAAAAAAAACGTGCACAAATGTCCAATGAGCTACTTTTGTCATGTGTATGTAACACAGCCTATTGAAATCAACGGGCTGCCCTTTGTGTGTTACTGGAAAAACGAGCCAAAACCAGGCACTCCCGCTACTTTAGGTGTAAATGGGGCCTGAAAGTGAAATTTGTGTGTTTACACAACGAACAATGAGGCTCCATTCAAATCTGTTTCCAAACGCATGGCAAACTGCACAGAAAATGTGCTCTTTGCCATGCGTTTCAGAAACGTTGCAAATGTGTATCGTGCTTGTATTGTCTTTACATGTTGAAGGGACCTTAAGTGTGGGTAAAGCACCATACTCCGCTCCAAAAAAAGTTCTGGCTATTCTCTAGGGTGATTGTTGCGCGCAGGGCAGCCCTATCAAGTGAATGGGCTGTCCTATGCATGATGAGTGAAAATGCTCCAACACAAATGCATGCTAGAATGTTAGGTTTTTTTTTTTTGCTACGCAGAGATGTGAATGAGGCCTGAGGATAACTAAGTGTCTGTCCACTCCCTCCTTTGTACTTGTATAAAGATGGCCATACACTATGCAATCTGATTGTACAATTGCCTCTAGATTTACCAGTACTGTGATATAGGAGGACACCCCTGAACAATCCATTCAATTTGTATCAAATCAGACAGGCCCTACAGGTACTACATAGCCGATGGGAGATCTAATGGAGAATGTACAATCAGATTGTGTAGCAAGTGGGTTGAAGGTGGTATTGTATTGAGGGAAGTGTGGTCCAGAGTGGGGAACACAAGAAAGTGAAGGCTGCTGGGAGATGACTTAACAGGAAGTGAAAGCTGAAGAAGTGAAGGAATCCGAAAATCCTTTTAAAAACCCAAATAAACTGACAGATTTTAAACCCCCTGTGGATAAGGTAAGAGAAAAGCACATTGGGATGGCTGGGACAGAAATGGCATTGGAAAACTCTTCTATTTATTATGAAAAGTGGAATTCTGCCATAAAAGGTGAAAATATCCTTTAAAGCGAAACTACATACCATCTGAGCAGCACAAACCAAAAAAAAACAATTTAATTCATTTTTAATATTCAAAGCAAACTCCCCAATCCATCCATATCCCCATGCTTCATTTTGTGGAGAAATTACTTTGAAAAACATCCCCTAATATTTCTGGCTGTGGCCATCCTAAGTGAGGTTCATGTAGCATTTACTTCCTGGGATCCATCTGACCTTAACTCAGGCATGCAGGCAGGTGAGTGTGCTTATCTGAGAAAACCCCTCTTCCCCTCCTGAAGGCTCCTGGGTTGACAGTCTGGAAAGTGACTGAAGAAATATAAACAAAAAAATGAAAATAAGTAAAAATAATATAGTTTCTTATCTGTTTACTAATGCTAGCAGCATAGGGATTAAGTCCCCATTCAAACTAGCGTGACTTGTCAGGCGACTTGGAGCCTGACAAGTCGCGGTGGGTCGCCCGCCATTGATTAGCACAGGACCCATTCTAATAGGAGCGACACAAGTCGCTCCGACTTAGAAAAAGGGTCCTGTACTACTTCGGGGCGACCTGCATTGACTTCAATGATATGAAGTCCGTGCATGTCGCGCCGAGGCCTCACAGTTCGCTCCAGCAAGTAGCGTCGCCCCTGTCTGAACGGGGTCTAAAACTAGCCAATGTTGATTGAAAGAGTGAAGTTCAGCTTCAAGCTATGCTTTCATTTTTCATAATTACATGATGTCTTGGCACAACGGCATACTGCTGATAGTTCTAACTATTCTCCATCTCCAAAAACTGAGATGTAGGTTATCATTTATGTAGAGAACAGGAAATAGCAGTATGTGTGCTGCATGTTGCATCTGGAAAAAGATTGTGGTGAATTCTGGAAGTGTGGACAAAGACAGTCAGATGTATCACCACCAATCGCTTTCATTGAGACATCTGCCTGTGTGTGTCCAGTTTTAGAACTTCTGGGAGATTTAACCTGTCTCCTTTTGGGGTGTGAGGAATTGTGAATTAGATATTGAACTCCAAGGCTGGCCATATATTCATTATACGTTTTTTGTAGTTTTTGTTTAGATTTACTAAAACTATGTACAGTAAACCCCACGCTCCATCGCGGTTCAGTTTTTGCAGTCCCGGTATATCGCGTTTTTTTTTTTCTAATGTTATTTTACTATATAAATCATTAAAAATGAAATATGTTTGTGTTTTCCATAGCTTTTGCTATGTCTCTCAGTATCTTTTATGTGTTTAAATGAGTTTCTATTGTTTTAAAAGTGTGTTTAAAGACCTTAAAATGCTTCTACACGTACAGTGACAGTAAAAAAAGCATGCCTACAATGCATTTTAATAGGGTTTTTCTATTTCGCGGATTTTCACTTTTCGCGGCTGGGTCCGGAACGTAACCCCCGCAATGGAGGGGGGTTTACTGTAATATGAAACACTTTCAATTTTTGTATACAATGAGGCAGAACCTTGCACTGCCTAGTTGAAGGTAAATCTAAAGGAAATTGAACAAGAAAATTGATTAATGTATTTTAAATTAGCACAAGGGCCATTATTTACAGACAATGAGGAGTATCCCTTGTGCTGCTGGCTAGTTGAAATCATTACACCCCCCCCCCCCCCAAATATTGCATTACAAATCCTTCCGGACTGCTTCAAAAATGCAGGACAGATTGAAGGGGCAAATGTCTGTGTGCATAAGCCCTAAAGCTCTAACACAGGAATATGAATGGACATTGCTGGATGCTGAGAGGACAAACCTTGTCACCCTGGTTTCAATGGGTCTCTATGTTGGACCCAGCTGGTCTACTCTTGTTGATGCCTTTCAAAGACTGAAGTGCCTTGGATACTCATAGGAGTATCCAGCAGAGAGCCGAAGATCAGAATGGGCCTGTGTTAAAAAACTGTAAAACTGGGATGTGGCAAGTGGATTTTGTGACATGAGCATCCCTAGTGTTCATGAGAATAAGCACTTACAGTACAATGTTTGTTACCCTTTCAGGTTAATTAAGATCTCTAGTGGAGTCTGTTTGCAAAAAAAGACCCAGTTCATGCGTCATCTACACAGTTACTGGCTACTCAAACGTCAGTCTAGGAATGGTGTTCCTCTTATTCGAAGACTTCATTCTCATGTACAGTCTCAAAGAAGTGCAGACCAGGTGAGAATAGAAAGAAATGTAATAAAGGTCCACAATCATTTGTAATAATCTGTGTAAAATTGAGATATGATTTCATGATTTCTAAAACGTAGTTATTGATTATTTTCTTAACCAAGTGGCTGTTCATAAGGAGATGGACTTCTGCACACAGGAAATTATGGCTTTTTAATCTTGGATCTGATTAAATGTCTTGCGAAGTGATGATTCAGTAAATAATAATAAATTAGCCTACTAAAAATATTGACCGTCATTATATTGGTTGTCCTATTTCTGTCGGGTAAACATGACCAACATGAAAAACCTAACTATTGTCAAAGCAAGCAAAAATTGCAAAAACACACATTTTTAAGAGCCCATTCACACTGCCGCGACTTGTCAGGCGACTTTTCAGCCTGACAAGTCGCGGTCCATTGAGTAGTACAGGACCCGTTCTAATAGGAGCGACACAAGTCGCTCCGACTTAGAAAAAGGGTCCTGTACTACTTTGGGGCGACCTCAGAGCGACTTGCATAGACTTCAATTTTGTGAAGTCCCTGCAAGTCGCGGTGCACGCGACTTCACAGGTCGCCCCCCGAAGTCGTGTCGCCTCAGTGTGAACCGGCTCTAAATGTATTGCAAGAGTTTGGTTGAATTAATTTTCTTAATTAAAAAAAAAAACAACCCTTACATCTAGGATACGATACAGTATACATGACTTGAAAGTGATACATTTAAACTCTAAGCAGATAAAGAAAAACACAATTAAATGTAGTTGTGCAAATGTATTTTTACGTGCCAGATGCATAGGTACTGTACATTAGGCACTGTTATAAGCAGCCAGAGGCTGTCTGAAAAAGTGAGTACAGGCTGCACCAAACATCTGACAGTTTTTCCACCTGGCGTTTATAACATTTTTCTATCAAAGGATGTTGGGGAAGGGGTGGGCTTGATTTACTAAAACTTTAGACTGCAAAATTTGGTGCAGCTGTGCATGTTGGCCAACCCACTTTTAACTTCAATTTATGCAATTAAGCTTTGAAAAAAACTGAAAGCTGATTGGTTTCTATGCAGAGCTGCACCAGATTTTGCACACTCCTGTTTTAGTAAATCAATCTCAGTGTCTCACTAGCTTATAGGCAGTGACAATCCGGGGTCTAAACTGTGAAAGATGGAACCCGGTAAAAGAGCACCACAGGGGTGTGGTTATCTCTGTCAAGTTGCTGATATTGTTGGTAGTAAAGATCTGGCTTGCCATTTACCATCAGTGTAAAGTGACCTATGCTTTTGTTGTATGCAAGGTCAACAACTTCTAGTAAAGCTGGCCCTAGATGGATCTTTATTTGTTTTTTGATGAAAAAAATTTAACCGATTCCCCCCTATTTACACATTTGAGCCATGTTATTGTAGTCTGAAAGGGAGAGTCCTCCACTGTCAGAATACATCGATCAGTGCTGCAGGCGCTAATCGAATGAAACATTTACGGCATGCTTATTCAAGGGAAGCTAATTATTAGATTGACTTGTCTCTAGAGGGAACAGCCATAGATGAATTGAAATTCGGCCAGTACTTATCTGGAGTTTGATCCATCTATGGCCAGTTTAGGTAATCCAGTGTGTTCAGTTGTGGTGAAGGAATATGTGGGGTTATCTAATCCAGGGGACAGTGCTACATTTACAGCGTGGCATATAATAATGAATATACATGTACATAAATATGACTTTGTATCAGCCTCTGTCTCTGTTTTATGTTGGTGTGATGACATTAAACACGCAGAGTTGATGACTTATCACTGCACCTCTATTGTCCAGTTGGCAGGCTGTAGGCAAGAAGGGGACATCACAATATTCCTTAAAGAGGAACTCTAGTCTACCCCCAAAAAATTAAGTCTCCAGTTACAAATACTAACGTATTTGTTACAAAAAAGTATGTGTCTAGGGATCTAGTGCTGTCCTCACCCGAGCCTGTTCTTAAATCCGCTTCTGGGCATTGGTATCTTAACAAATAGAAACCCGCAGCGAAACCTTGCAGGTTCACAGCTGGATTCCCACTGTGCATGTACGAGTAGCACTGTGAATTTTCACGCAGTCTTCTGGGACCTGTGATATGTCCCAGAAGGAAGGCTACGGAATAAGGAGGGGGCCAAACTCCCGAACTGTCAAAACCGGGTACCTACTTCCTGCCCCCAAAAAGTGCCAATTGTTAGGGGAAGGGGGGATGCGAGCAAGTGGAACTTCTCCTCCTCCTTTTAGGAAAAGTTCAGCTTTACCTTTTAAATGAGGAAATCATGTCACCATCTTGGTTGTGATATCTAGAAGAGAAGTATGACTAACAAGTGATTGGATCAAATTAGAAATCTTTTAGTAGATAAGACAATTCAGCCTACATTTTCATTGTTGGTGTGTTGTTCAGCTTTACATGTGGTTACATGTGGTGGCTGCATTCGTTTTTTGTTTACAAATTTTTCTATTTTCACCTGGTAATCATTGGAATAACCCACTTCATGTACCTGAGTGACTACGCTCACTCAGTCTTTTATTTTTATGGAGGAAGCCATGGTTGCCACCCAGGCTCAGCTTTAAACATTTCTGCAGTTGTTCATCTCCCTTTACAGGGGAATAGTAGAGATTAGCTGTTTAAGTAAGGAATATAAGATTGGTTTATGCTTCCAGTTAAAAATTCCAGAAGTGACAAGGACACCAACTCTGGCAAGATCAACATGTATTTTCTGTTTTTGATAAATATGTTCTTAGCCTTAAGAAATTAAATTAGGGCAGCCACTGCATCTTAAGCCTAGTACACACTGAAAAGCACAGGAGAGGAGCTGCTGTACTAACAATATGATGTTAGTACAGTGATCTCCCCTGCTGAGCTATTGTCTTCTGACGGGGATGTCTACCCCCCCCCCCCCCCCCCACCCATTAGAACACGCCAGTGGATAGCTGAGCCGCTGATCGGGTGCCGATCAGCAGACCTTTTTCAGTCAACAAATGTCGGCCGGTTTCTCTTGAACCGACTGATGCTGCCCGATATTCTGCCCTTGTGTATGGCCCTTAAGGAATGATAAACTGCAATATATTACATTGTTGTTCTTGGATTAGACTTTTAGGTTATCTGCTAGTTATCCTGTAAAGTGACATTATCAAAGGGAAGTTGATTATGTACCTGCTTTCATTCATATATACTTTGTGGACCTTTTTTATATTGAACAGCTTGCATGTTTTTGATTTCCTATTCACAAATATTGGGATGTTGGGTGAGAATTATAATGACATAATTTGTTACTCCTATTGCCTGTTGATTTGTAGAAGGAAAGAAATGGACAGACATCATCTGTTAAGGATGCATTGAAATACTGGCAGAAATTACGACATGATCTTGAGAGAGCCAGACTGCTGACTGAACTTATTCGAAAGAGGGAGAAACTAAAGAGAGAACAGGTAAATGAGACTGCTGACTGAATTTAGTATGAAAATGCTTAGAGATATGCTGCATTGTTTACAGATATAACCGTGGGTACACTTTTCATGGTAGAATTACTTTTACTTTTGCTGTCTGAATACTTTTGTTAAACCTGCCCTGCACAGTTTATTTGCTTTTTAGGCCTATAAGCGATTAATCCTGCATCTTGATTATGCCTTTTGAGGTGCAATTATGAGATATACCTTCATTCAATAAAGCAGAGTTCCAGCCTGTACAAAAAAATGAAAAGTCAGCAGTTTCAAATACTTTAGTTGTTGACTTTGAATTTAAGGACATTTACCTGTCAAGGGATCCTGTGATGTCGGCACCCCAAGCCGATTTGTCCATTGGCTTTATGTGCAGGCCCCGGCATTGCAAGTAAGGGAAACTGGCAGTGAAGCCTCCAGCCGGTTTTCTGCTGCACAAGCACAAGCTTTTTCTGAATGGTCAAGTCGTCTTCTGAGACACACACGGGTCCCAGAAGGCAGTGGGGGGGGGAAGAAGGAGGGGCCAGAAATTACGGAGATTTTACCAGGAAGTGGTAGTGGGTACCTGTCAAAAGCAGGTACCCGCCTCCTCCCCCCCAAAAAATGCCAAATGTGGCAGTGGAGGGGGGGGGGGGGTAGGGTGCGAACAAGCGAAGCAAACATTTGCAGGGTTGATCATGGGAATTCCATGGGAGATTCCAGACAAATCTTTCCAGAAGGAGGAGGCGACAAAGTAATCTCCAAGCAAAAAATTGGGGGAGCAAACCCTGAACATTAAAAAAGAATAGCGCACACATGCAAAAGAAATGACTATCAAATATGGAGACAATCCATAAATAAAAATGGGGATTTAGTCCCACCATATGGCCATATCGTGCTCAAGCCCACCACTGCGTCAAAGTACCCCATTCTCAGTGGGTCCTACACTATCCATAAAATTTTTTGCTTGTTTATTATGTATTCGGTCTGACCAGACTTCGGAGGTTGAGCATCCCATCCCCCACACACACCTGTACTCTATTGGTGTCCACTATCAAGTAGATATAGGAGGAGTCCCCTGTAGTGCATTAGCACACCTTCCCAGCAAGGAGTGTTGTCTCCAAGGGTAAGAAAGGCTGGATTCACCCCTTTTTTTTATGGATAGTGTAGGACCCACTGAGAATGGGGTACTTTGACGCAGTGGTGGGCTTGAGCACGATATGGCCATATGGTGGGACTAAATCCCCATTTTTATTTATGGATTGTCTCCATATTTGATAGTCATTTCTTTTGCATGTGTGCGCTATTCTTTTTTAATAGACAAAGTGATCTCACCAGAGTCTTCCAAAAGGCAAACTCTTAACACTTGGGAGCCCTGCATGGGAAACCTAATGGGGTATAGTACCACCTCCTTATGTTGCATGACATTCTTTCAGGTTAACATTTTGCTGAATGTTTTAAGTCATCACAAATATTTTATTCCAATTGGTATGGTTAAGTAGGTGTGCAGCTCATTCTAAAAATCTGGTTGCAAAAGGCTACACGCTTACAGGCAGTTTGGCCTATCATTGTCGAATTCCAGGGTTTTCAGACCCATAGGAGGCAATGGTATAGTGCCCAGGCTAAAATACATGGTGGCTTGACGCTAATGAGTGGTACTTGCATGTAGGGCCATATACCTTCAGGGACGTATACAGCCCTAAATGTGGGTATTGCTCACTACAGTGTTCAGGCACCGCATAGGTCGATGGGACGGAGTAGAACGTATTTGGTGGATGATGTAACATTGTTTGTTTTATTTATTGGCCCTCTACTTTTCAATATAGTAATTTTCTGCTTAAAATCCTTTTCTCTTACGTCCTCCGGCAGTCGCCGCCCCTCATAGTCAGGAGTAGCTAGGCATAAGACTTGTTAAAAAACAAAAGCATTTAACATAGACACACCCATGGGGCCTGTCCCACTGGTCAATACCCCCCTGCAGTAAGCCATCCCAACTCAGTTTGTCTCTGCCTAGCGTTAGGAGTAGATAGGCTTCCCTGTGCTGGGGCTACAGTCTCAGCCCTGTAATCTTTTCTTATGATTTTATTTGCAAGATGTCAGTTTTTTCTTTGCTTTACTAGCTGTTTATTTTGTCAGGTTTAGTTTTTAGTCGGATCTTCGTATGAAGATGGATTTTGCGTAGCTGGGAATCGGACTGGCCGCCCTGGCTCTCCAGGGCAGAGGGTCAGAGGGATCCCCAGCCCGCCATCGAGCGTTCGGCTATGGTTCGCCCTGGCACTATGAACGACCCATCCCTGTTCGCAGCAGGGATGCAGCCTGTGAGGTGGCTACCTCACTGGACGCATCTGCGGTTAAGTGCTGCAGTGTCCTGCGTTTTGGCTGATGGCATTCCCTGTCATCTGAGGACAGAGGCTTTCCGTTTTTAATAGAGGCTCCCCACGCCATCCGGTACAGGTAAGTACTTCTCTGTGTGGGGCCTCTGTCTGGGGTGGCAGTCCTGTGTTGCTGTGTGTCCCCTCATGTCTGTGCGTTTGTGGTGCTCCCGGATGCGATCCCTGCGGGGTTCTTTTTTATTGCACTGCTGGCGCTGTGTGTTTTTGGGGGTCCCTTTCCTGTTTCACTTCTGTGTTTTGGGAGGTGCAGACTGTGTGTGCAGCGGCTAAAAACCGCGTGGTCCGCCATTTTGGATGTGGGCAGCATGTCTGGCTTCACTATGGGCTTTGCTAACAGCTTGCTGTGTAGTGTTTTGGCACCATCCGCCACATTCTGTGTGGCAGAACGATCGTTCCGAACACATGTCGGCGGCCATCTTGCCGAAGCCTCCCATTACTTTCTATGGGCAGCCATTTTCCCTTAGCCTTGCAGCATATAGTTCAGCCCCTGTTAACCTCACTTCCTTTTCCTCTGGAGCAGCGATCGGTGTGGTAACACTCTGTGGGGCTCTGCAGACTGTCTCTTCCATAGTTCTCTGTTTTATCCCTTCTGGCTCAGTTTTGTCCCTTTTGGGGAGTCTGTGTACACAGTGTATTTAGCGGTGGGCTGCGCAATCCGCAGCGCTTTTAAAGGGCCAGTACTCTTTTTTCATTGTGTTTCTGCAATGGAATCTCAGGACAGCAAATTCCCCCCAGCCTTGGTGGGGGACCCCAGTTCTGCTGAACCCCCCGTTATACCTAATCTGGCCGCTGTGGTGGCGTCTTTAGTGTCAAAAATGGAGGTGCTGATGGCTGACTGAGCTGCTAGAAAAAGGCCTAGACTATCTTTCTCCTCTGATTCAGATGGTGATGTGGCTGCTGTGGCTGGCGTGCCCTTTTCAGGGTCTAGCTCGTCCCTGGACCCGCTGGGGTCTGAGGGGGAGGTGGAGGGGCTAGATGATTCTCCCCCAGGGTCGCCTGAAGAACGCGCAGCTATGGATGTGTTCATTTCTTCTGTTAAAGAAACACTACATTTGGAGGATGAGCCCATTCCTCCGGGCATTGTCCTCTTTTGGTACACATAGGACCCGCATGTCGGCGCAGGTTTTTCCCTGCCCCGCTGAGTTTCATCACACAGTGAATGAACAATGGCGCAGTTTGAAACGCCCTTTCACGGTGCCTAATCGGTTTAAACTGCTTTACCCCTTTGCGCCTTCTACGGATTCGCACTGGTGTGTGGCTCCCTAGGTGGACCACACGGTGGGCGTGTTAAACAAGGCTACTTTGGTTCCCACTGAGGATACCCCGGTGTTCCGGGATCCTACGGACAGGAGGTTGGAGTCTCTGGCCCGTCATGCCTACATGGTGGCGGGTTCCATGCTCAAACCTATTTTCGCCTCTGTCATGGTGGCTCAAGCGGTGGCAGATTGGACTAAGGTGCTTAGACGCACTCTCACATCTGATTCTGCCCCACCTGCTACGCTGGACATGGTGGACCAAATTCATCAAGGGGTCATGTATTTGTGTGATGCGGCCTTAAATGAGGCCCTTTTGGCTGCGTGCCTGTCTAGTGTCGCGGTGCTTAACTGTCGACTGATCTGGCTGAAGAGCTGGTCGGCTGACCAGACGTCACGGAAAACGGTGGCTGATTTTCCCTATGCAGGGTCTCGCCTGTTTGGCGAGGCTTTAGATACCTTGGTAAAAGGTGTCACTGGGGGCAAAAGCACTCTGCTGCCCCAGAATCCAAAGAACAAGCCTTTTCGCGGCAAGCAGGCTCCCGCTTTTAGACCCAATCAGGGGTCCTTTTGTGCCTTGAAGCCACAAAACAAGAGTAAACCTTTCAAGGTCCAAGGTGGCCAGAAAAAGCCCTGGGCGGGCAAGCAGAAGTCCGGCCATGCCGGTGCGGCGGCTCAATCCGCCTCTGCCTGAAGGGACGCCCTCACCCGTTTCAGGGGTGGGGGGACGTTTGCGTGGTTTCCTCCAACCTTGGCTGCTCCGAATCCCGGACGGGTGGGTTCAGGAAATCATTTGATCGGGATACAACATGGAATTCCTTTCACGGCCGGCGGACAGATTCTTTCCCTCAAATCTTTATTTGACCCCAGGGCGCCTGCAGAACCTGCATCAAGCGGTGCAGTATCTCCTTGCCCAGGGGGTGATTGTCCCGGTGCCTCATCGGGACAGGTTTCGGGGGTTTTACTCAAATCTGTTCACTGTGCCCAGAAAGGGGGGCAAGGTGCGTCCTATCCTGGATTTAAAAGTTCTGAACCGCTTTGTGCGCGTTCGAAAGTTCCGCATGGAATCTCTCCGCTCGGTGGTGGCCTCCCTGAGTCCAGGGGAATTCCTGGCCTCTATCGACCTGAAGGATGCGTACCTGCACATCCCCATTTTCGAGGGTCATCAGAGGTACCTCCGGTTCGCCATAGCGGAGGACCACTATCAGTTCGTAGCGTTGCCTTTCGGTCTCGTTTCGGCTCCAAGAGTCTTTACCAAAGTGCTGGCGCCTGTTCTGGGCCTGTTGTGGGCACAGGGCATTGCGGTCTTTGGGATATCTGGACGATCTCCTGTTAAGATCGAGTGCCTGTCGGAGTCTGTTGTGCGATCTGTTGACTACGGTACAGACGCTCCAGGATTTCGGTTGGACCATCAACGTTCAGAAGTTGACTTTGTCTCCTTCGGTTCATCTTCCCTATCTGGGAATGGTTCTGGACTCTGCTCAAGCGAAGGTTTTTCTGCCGGAGGACAAGCTCCGGACCCTTCAGGACGGGGTCAGGTCCCTCAGGGACAACCATTCCTCGTCACTCAGGACCTGTATGCGGTGCCTGGGGTTGATGGTGTCAGCCTTCGAGGCGATACCCTTTGCTCAGTTTCACACACAGTCTCTCCAAGCGGAGATCCTGGCCAGGTGGGACAGACTACCTCGGTCCTTGGATCTGAGTGTCTCGTTGAGTCGCCGGACCAGAATGGATCATCTGTGGTGGCTTCAGTCCCCGGCTGTGTCGGAATGCAAATCCTTCCGTCCGTTACTGTGGACAGTGATAACAACGGATGCCAGCCTGTCGGGTTGGGGTGGAGTACTGGGCAACCTGTCTGCCCAGGGCACTTGGTCGAAGGAGGAATCCTCCCTTCCGATCAACATATTGGAATTGAGGGCGATCAAACTGTCTCTTCCAGTGGTCGGATCGAATTCGGGGTCGTCCCGTTCGGGTACAGACGGACAATGCTACCACGGTGGCGTACATCAACCACCAAGGGGGCACCAGGAGTGCCCAGGTGGCCCGGGAGGTGACCGACATTCTGTCTTGGGCTGAGACTCATGTCCCGGCGATTTCGGCAGTTCACATTTTGGGTGTGGAGAATTGGCAGGCAGATTATCTGAGCCGCCAGACCCTGGATCAGGGGTAATGGTCCCTACACCCGGAGGTCTTCCAAATGCTGTATGTGAAGTGGGGATCCCCGGACGTGGATCTGTTCGCGTCTCGGCTAAATCACAAGGTTCGTGGCAAGAACGCGCAATCCTCTGGCAGACGCCTCGGATGCGCTGGTGGCCCCTTGGCATCAGTATCGTCTGATGTATGTTTTTCCTCCGATTCAGTTGTTATCCAGGTTCCTTCGCATGTTGGGCTCGGAACCAAACTTGGTGATTCTGGTGGCCACGCCGGTCCTGGTACGCGAACATCGTTCACCTAGCAGTCGCGCCTCCTTGGCGACTGCCAATACGAGGAGATCTACTGTCGCAGGGACCGATCTTCCATCCTGCTTTACAGTCGCTGGCTTTAACGGCCTGGCTGTTGAAAGCCAGGTCCTGAGAGACAGGGGTCTCTCCCCAGAGGTCATTCCTACCTTAATCAAGGCTAGAAAAGCCTCGTCTGGTAAAATTTTATTACCGTACCTGGAAAGCTTATTTTGCCTGGTGTGAGTCCAGGGGGTTTTCTCCTCGCTCATACTCTGTGAAGAGAGTGTTGGCTTTCCTCCAGTCTGGTGTGGACCAGCGCCTGGCGCTGGCCACGATAAAGGGCCAGGTATCTGCACTGGCTGTTCTTTTTCAATGCCCTGTGGCGTCTCATTCCTTAATTCGTACCTTCATTCAGGGTGTGCGACATTTGGCCCCTCCCTGGAGGGAGCCTTTACCTCCATGGGACTTGAACTTGGTTCTGTCCGTGTTACAGCGTTCTCCCTTTGAAAACATCCGGGAGATATCGTTGCCTCTGCTGTCTAAGAAGGTTTCCTTTTTAGTGGCGATCACTTCGGCTCGCAGGATGTCGGAGTTGGCGGCATTGTCTTGCCGCTCTCCTTACCTGGTGGTTCATAAAGATAAGGTGGTCTTGCGACCTTGCGACCTAACTCGTCATTTCTCCCTAAGGTGGTGTCTTGACTTTCACCTTAATGAGGACATTGTTTTGCCCTTCGCTCTGTGTGAAGCCTAAGCATCCAAAGGAGATTGCCTTGCATTCCTTGGATGTTGTCCGGGCGATCAGGGTTTACCTGTCATCCACTGAATCCTTTCGGAAATCGGATTCCCTCTTTGTCCTTCCTGAGGGACCTTGGAAGGGCATGGTTGCGTCTGCGGCGACCATTGCCAAATGGATCAGACAGACGATTGTCCAGGCCTATGCTTTGAAGGATCGGGTTCCACCCTTCCCTGTTAAGGCGCACTCTACCACATCGATGAGTACGTCCTGGGCCTACCAGCATCAGGCTTCGGTGGCCCAGGTGTGCAAGGCTGCGACTTGGTCGTCAAGTGCACACCTTTTCCAAATTCTATAAGGTCGATGTTCTGGCATCAGCTGATGCCTCCTTTTGGCCGCAAAGTTCTCTGCGTGGCAGTGCCATAGGGGACCCTTGTTTTTTTGTGGGTCTTTTGGTTGTTAGGGTTGTTTATCCCCTGGGTTATTTTGTTTCCTGGGCTGTTGCTCCTGTTGAGCTTTTCTGTTGCCCAGAAGGTTCTCTTACTGTGCGTGTAAGGTTCCTTTCTCTGATGTGGGTACTGCGTTGCCTTTTCTACGGTTGCGTCTCCCACCCCTCATGTCTACACTGCTTTGGGACATTCCATTGGTGAAGACTTTATGAGGGGCGGCGACTGTCGGAGGACGTAAGAGAAAACTGAATTTTTATAAAATCTTACCGTAAAATTCCTTTCTCCGAGTCCTCCGACAGTCGCCGCCCCGCCCCTCTTTTGGGGTTTTTTCTTGTACACTTACTGCTATGCTACTAAACTGAGTTGGGATGGCTTACTGCAGGGGGTATTGACCAGTGGGACAGCCCCCATGGGTGTGTCTATGTTAAATGCTTTTGTTTTTTAGCAAGTCTTATGCCTAGCTACTCCTGCGGAGCAGAAGTCAATACCCATTGGTGAAGACTTTATGAGGGGCGGCGACTGTCGGAGGACTCAGAGAAAGGAATTTTACGGTAAGATTTTACAAAAATTCTGTTTTTTTGTTCTTGGTTACCCTTATTGAAAGAGATCTGATTAGCGTTGTTGTGGGGAGCCTCTCCAGGACCCTTGGTCCTTCATGACTTCATGAACAAGCCTATTTACTGCCGTTGTCTTGGCTCTTGTTGTTCCTTTTTGTTTGTTGCCTTATTCTTTCCTTCCTTGTGACAGGGCTCGACAATCCCCGGGCGCCAGGTCTCATTTGCGACTAGAATTAGCGACCTGGCGCCTGGGGTGCCCTGCAGGAGGTGTCCTGTCCCTTTTGCGCCCCCACCTCCTTCCCGGAGTGCACGGACTTCCGCGCCGTCCAAAAATTGAGGCCCCGGCTTTTCGGCCTTCTTCTGTGAGATGAGAGAGGCTGGGGAATTGGCGCCCTCTTGTGGTGGCCGGGAGTAATGCCTGTTCTCAATGCCTTTCCATCTCCTTCCAAACAGGAGAGGAGAGGGAAGTTTTTGCAGGCTTCATCTCTCTGTCCAGTTACCTTTGCTTAAAGGTAAGTGGACAGGGAGTAGGGTCATTATTATTAATTTATTTTTTAAATTTAAAAAAAAAAAAAAAATATTTTTTTCTTTTTTTTTTTTTCTTCAATTCTTATTAAAAAAAAAAAAAATTTATTTATATATATATATATTTATATTTTTTTTATTTTTTTTTCCCTCATCACCGTGCCACAGCCAAAGGCCCCTTTCACACGGGCTGTCTGAACAGGTCCGCCTGTCAGTTTTTCAGGCAGACCTGATCGGACCCTTCATTCTCCTCTATGGAGCAGTAATCTGCCGCCATATGATCCTGTCCGCCAAAAACAGACGGATGGTGGTTCTATTTTCTATCCATCCCGTGGATCGGATCAGATGGCATCGGATGGAAAGAGACAGTCTGTTTCCATCCAATTGCGCTATAGAGGAGAGTGGGGTTCTATCCGTTTTATTAAATAAAGCTTGGTTGTTAGTGTAAAAAAAAAAAAAAAAACTGGCTCCTAACTTTTTTTTAGCTGGCTCCTAGATTTCAGGCAAATTTGTCAAGCCCTGCCTTGTGAGCTAACTTCTGTTACAACTATCAATGCTAGCCCCTGCGTGGGTGGAACCTTTGCATGTTCGCTACTTGTTAAACCCGATTTAAAACTATTGAAACAGAGATCAGAGTAGGATGATCAGTTTGGGTAGTTTCATGATTTTTACTACTGCTAAACTTCCAATTTAGGAAATGTTATTTGGACCATTTATTGTTAATGTTGATTGAGGTAAAACGGCAAAGAAATCCTGCAAGTTTGAATGCTGTCCGTGTTTTCTTTTTCTGTGTAATCAGCCTTTGAAGTTTCCATCTGTTTCCAGCGATATCAAGCACTTCATAGTGTTGCTCACCCCCTTTATCATCTGCCCTTGATCTGTACTGTGATAAGAGGGGGTAAGGCACAATAACCAAAATTAGGGACAGATTTCTAGTATAGCCCTAATCTCCATTTGCATGTGTAGAATCTTGTGGCTAAAAGCCATGACAACTGAAGCTGCCTGTAACAGATGCCGCACATATTTGCCTTTTTTTAAACACCAGTTTGAACAAGATGTCACAGGAGGGAAGATTTGAGTGCCGGTTCACACTTCTGCGATGAGGGAACGCTGCTAATATGCAGCGTGTTCCCGCATCGCATCCGCACATCTGCGATCTGCAAGTACGCACAGAATCCGATCGCACAAGTATGAACCACGATGCAATCCGATTCTACTGCGGCTCAAAAAAAACTCATGTGCGTGTTTGGTGCGGTTACAGTGCGAATTCAGCAGTACAAAGTGTATGGCTGAACTCGCATCCGCACATCAGATCGCATGTAATTAGGAGCAGTGCGCTCTGAATTACATGCGATCTCCGCAAACGCGGAATTGTGAACCGGCACTTCTACAGCAGAAGCTTCCAAAACCCTTTCCTTCAAAACCTAAGTTCAGCATTTCCTTTCAGTGCTAGACTTTGGCACAAAACCCAACAAGTCTTCCCCAAAGCCCTCTTCCCAAGGAAGGAAAGCCTTCACTCCTAAGAATAGGGGGGTAATTTGTTACAGTTTGCCCCTCCCTGGGTCTTTCATGGTCCTAAAACAGGCTTATCTGTGACTTTCCTCCAGTGCAAGTTCTGTCGCATTTGTTCAAATATAGAGCAAGAGAGGAAAACTGATTCTCATTACACCGAACTGGCGCAGAAGAACCTGGTACACAAGCATACTCTACATGACCCGTGGCATCTCCCAGCTGACTAAACTTCCTGTCTCAGGGCCCTCTATTCCATCCTGCTTTTCAGTCTCTGGCTTTAACGACATGGGCGATGAAGCCCAGGTCTTTAAAGATAGAGGGGTCTCTGAGTCTTATTCCTTCCTTGCTGAATGCAAGAAAAGCCACTTCCTGGAAGCTCTGTTTTAATTTAGTAATCCTTTTTTGCCTGCTATTAACACAGGCACTTCAACCCCAGAAATTCCTCTGTGCTTCAAATTCAAAGCACTCCCAAGGGAGAGGTTTCAGCCTTGTCCATTCCTTTTCAAAGTCCTCTTGTTTTTTGCTCTCCCTTGTAGGGATCGACCAATATCATTTTTTCATTGCCGATACCAATACAGATATTTTGGCCATTGCATAGCGGTATCGGCTGATATGGGCCGATATTATGAACATTTAAAGTTTTGCAAAATAAACACAATTTTCTACACAAATCTGTTACTGAACATGTTAATGTTTGTTTATTAACATTTTTAACATTAAGGGCTCCTTCTTCACACCTTAACTGCATGAAAACTGATAGGAAAACCGCACTTGCAGGGACATCAGTTTCACATCATCTGATTGTGAATGATTCATAAACTGCTGCAGTAGTGCACTCACTCACTGCAATAATTTTAAATTACTACTGCAGTGCAGTAAGTGCAAAACTACTAGAAAAAAAGCTAGACAAACAGCCAGACAGTGGATTGGAGTCAGTGGATCATCATCTTATTACATATTATTAATCGATTCCAAGAATCTAGAGAAATTTCTGTGCGCAAGGGACAAAGCTGAAACCCAATATTGGATGCTTGTGATCTTCCATTCTCAGAAAGCACTGCAAACGGGCATGATTCTATAATGGACATCACTGCATGGGATCAGAAATGCTTCCAAATATCACTTCCATATACTAAACTCTATACTACATCTTTGACAATGACATGGCTTTGTAGTAGAGGAGTCTGGGTGCTTAACTGGTCTTGATGCAGCCCAGACCTTTCACCAGTTTAAAATATTTGGCATATCTTGAAACAAAGAATATGACAAAGACCCACAACTGTTGAGCAATTAGGCTCCTATATCAGGCAAGAATGGGACAACATTTCTCTCCCAAAACTGCAGCAATTGGTCTCACTTCCCAGATGTTTACAGAGTTTTGTTAAAAGAAGAGGGGATGCTACTCTGTGGTAGACAGGACCTTATTCCATTTTTTTTTTTTTTTTTTTCAGCTGTGTTTCTGCCATCAATTTGAAAATTACCTTTTTTTTTCCCTTAAAATGGTACTTTTCGCAGTTTAAACATTTGATATGTTTTTGTTTTCTATTGTAAATAAAATATAGGCTTGTGAGATTTGCAAATCATTGCATTCAGTTTTATGTAGATTTTTACACAGCTTTCCATCTCCTTTGGAATTGGGGTTTTATTCTATCTACTTATTATTAATTATTTTATGTTTTTTGTCTTATTTTTAAAGTTTGCTTCCTTCTTTTATTAGGTTAAATTGCATCAGGCAGCGTTGGAGCTACAGCTGACTCCATTTAATGTGTTTCTACGTGCTACTTTGGATTTGTTGCAGGAGAAGGACCCAGCTAACATCTTTAAAGAACCTGTAAATCTAAAGGAAGTAAGCTGTCTATTTTTTTCTCGAATTGTAAGTTTCAGTATATTTACAATTTACAGTTGTTAAATATATGACTTCTTCACCAGGTACCAGACTACATGGATTTTGTTTTACACCCCATGGACTTTTCCACAATGCGGCACAAACTGGAATGCCACCAGTACTCAACATTTCCAGCTTTTGAAGATGATTTCAACCTAATCATCTCTAACTGCTTGCGTTATAATTCTCAGGAGACTGTGTTCCATCAAGCTGCATTGCGTCTTCACCAGTTAGGTACAGCAGTACTTCATAATGCTAGACGTCAGGCGGAAAGCGTTGGTTATGACCCACATACCCTGATGCACCTACCTGAGAAGCCTCATGCTGATGACTACTACCGATTTTCATGGGAAGAAGGTAAGATCTTTTTGCTCAGCAAAAAGGGATATGGTGTATATAGAGTACTTGATCCCCTGCAGATTTTGTAAGCTTTCCTATACATAGTTGCATAGTTACATAGTAGGTGAGGTTGAATAAAGACAATAGTCCATCCAGTTCAACCTGTGTAGGTGTGTGTGGCCGTAATCCTCTCGCATACACCTGAATGTTCTGATCCTTGAGATGTAAGTCTAAGAGTCTTTTGAAAGCCACCATACTTCCCACAGAAACCACCTCTTGTGGTAGAGAATTCCACAATCTTGTAGCCCTAACAGTAAAGAACCCCCCTCGTTGCCTGAGGTTAAAACGCTTCTCCTCTAATCGCATTGTATGCCCTCGAGTCCTCATGCAATCCCTTCGACTGAATAGCTGTTTTTCTATGCCGAGATCACCATTGAGATATTTATAAATTGCTATCATGTCCCCTCTCAGGCGTCTCTTCTCCAGGGAGAATAAATCAAGCGATTGCAGAAGCTCTTCATAATCAAGGTCCTCCAATCCCCTAATTAGTTTAGTTGCCCTTCTCTGGACTCTCTCCAGCTCCAACACATCCCTCCTGAGGACTGGCGACCAGAACTGGACAGAATACTCCAGATGTGGTCGGACCAGAGTTTTATAAAGTGGAAGGATTATAGTCTTATCTCTGGAATACATCCCTTTCTTTATGCATGCTAATATTCTGCTGGCTTTGGCAGCTGCCGCTTGACATTGCATGCTATTGCCTAGTCTATCATCTACCAAGACACCCAGATCTTTCTCCATTTTTGATTCCCCCAAGGGTTCCCCCCCTAACGTGTATTGTGCTTTTATGTTTTTAGTCCCCAAGTGCAAAACCTTACACTTCTCCACATTAAACCTCATTTGCCATGTCGTTGCCAAACTTATTTTGTTCAGGTAATTCTGTAGGATATCTGCTTCATGCTGTGCAGTTATTGCCCTGCCCAATTTTGTGTCATCTGCAAAAACTAATATAGAACTACTGATCCCGTCCTCAATGCTGTTTATGAATAAATTGAACAAGGTTGGTCCCAGGACTGAGCCTTGGGGGACCCCGCTTACCACCTCAGACCAGTCTGAGTATGCACTGTTTATTACCACCCTTTGGACACGCCCTTTTAGCCAGTTCCGTATCCAAGAGCAAACCCTGCGGTCGATACCTGCAGACCTTATTTTATAAATTAAGTGCTTGTGGGGAACTGTATCAAACGCCTTAGCGAAATCCAGGTACACCACATCCACTGGTTTTCCCCTATCTAGCTCACCTCTTTGTAGAATGTTAAGAGATTGGTTTGACAAGAACACCCATTTGTAAACCCGTGCGGATTACTGCTCATGATGTTGTCTTTAGCAAATTCTACAATATAGTCCCTTATCATCCCCTCCAGAAGTTTACATACGATCGATGTCAGACTGACAGGCCTATAATTTCCCCGGATATGCCTCTGCCCTTTTTTGAATATTGGTATCACGTTAGCTTTCCTCCAATCCCCCTGGTACATTTCCTGTCATAATACTGTCAGCAAAGATCAGGAACAGTGGTCTAGATATAATCTTACTGAGTTCTTTGAGTACTCTCGGATGTACGCCATACGGGCCTGGTGATTTGTTTGTGTTTTATCCAGCCTTTCCCTGATTTCACCCTCTGTTAGCCATAGCGGCAAGACCTGTGTATTACTACTAAACATATAGTCGTGGTCAGTGTACCCCTCCTTTTCCTGTGTAAAGACTGACGAGAAAAAAGCGTTCACGGTTGCTTTTTCAGTGTCCTCTGTAACCATCCTCCCATCATCGTTAATTATGTGTGCAATATGCTCTGCCCTAGCTTTTTTGCTGTTGATATATTTAAAGAATTTCTTTGGGTTCTTTTTACTATCCTCCGCTATTTGTCTCTCAAAGTTGATTTTAGCCATTTTGATTTCGTATTTACTTTTCTTATTTGCCTCCTTGTATTGCTCGAAAGCCGATACTGTGCCCACTAATTTATATTCCTTGAAGGCCATTTTTTTCCCCCTAATACGTTTTATAACATTACGGTTTAGCCACCAGGTTTGGCTTTGTCTCTTCTAAATTTATTTCCATAGGAATGCACTGCAAGATGCGTTTGTTTAATACAGTGCCTTGCGAATGTATTCGGCTCCCTTGAACTTTTGCCACATTTCAGGCTTCAAACATAAAGATATAAAACTGTAATTTTTTGTGAAGAATCAACAACAAGTGGGACACAATCATGAAGTGGAACCAAATTATTTGGATATTTCAAACTTTAACAAATAAAAAACTGAAAAATTGGGCGTGCAAAATTATTCAGCCCCTTTACTTTCAGTGCAGAAAACTCTCTGCAGAAGTTCAGTGAGGATCTCTGAATGATCCAATGTTGACCTAAATGACTAATGATGATAAATAGAATCCACCTGTGTGTAATCAAGTCTCCGTATAAATGCACCTGCACTGTGATAGTCTCAGAGGTCCGTTTAAAGTGCAGAGAGCATCATGAAGAACAAGGAACACACCAGGCAGGTCCGAGATACTGTTGTGCAGAAGTTTAAAGACAGATTTGGATACAAAAAGATTTCCCAAGCTTTAAACATCCCAAGGAGCACTGTGCAAGCGATAATATTGAAATGGAAGGAGTATCAGACCACTGCAAATCTACGAAGACCTGGCCGTCCCTCTAAACTTTCAGCTCATACAAGGAGATGACTGATCAGAGATGCAGCCAAGAGGCCCATGATCACTCTGGATGAACTGCAGAGATCTACAGCTGAGGTGGGAGACTCTGTCCATAGGACAACAATCAGTCTTATATTGCACAAATCTGGCCTTTATGGAAGAGTGGCAAGAAGAAAGCCATTTCTTAAAGATATCCATAAAAAGTGTCGTTTAAAGTTTGCCACAAGCCACCTGGGAGACACACCAAACATGTGGAAGAAGGTGCTCTGGTCAGATGAAACCAAAATCGAACTTTTTGGCAACAATGCAAAACGTTATGTTTGACGTAAAAGCAACACAGCTCATCTCCCTGAACACACCATCCCCACTGTCAAACATGGTGGTGGTCATCATGGTTTGGGCCTGCTTTTCTTCAGCAGGGACAGGGAAGATGGTTAAAATTGATGGGAAGATGGATGGAGCCAAATACAGGACCATTCTGGAAGAAAACCTGATGGAGTCTGCAAAAGACCTGAGACTGGGACGGAGATTTGTCTTCCAACAAGACAAAGATCCAAAACATAAAGTAAAATCTACAATGGAATGGTTCACAAATAAACATATCCAGGTGTTAGAATGGCCAAGTCAAAGTCCAGACCTGAATCCAATCGAGAATCTGTGGAAAGAACTGAAAACTGCTGTTCACAAACGCTCTCCATCCAACCTCACTGAGCTCAAGTTGTTTTGCAAGGAGGAATGGGCAAAAATTTCAGTCTCTAGATGTGCAAAACTGATGGAGACATACTCCAAGCGACTTACAGCTGTAATCGCAGCAATAGGTGGCGCTACAAAGTATTAACTTAAGGGGGCTGAATAATTTTGCAAGCCCAATTTTTCAATTTTTTATTTGTTAAAAAATTTTTAAATATCCAATAAATTTCGTTCCACTTCATGATTGTGTCCCACTTGTTGATTCTTCACATAAAATTACAGTTTTGTATCTTTGTTTGAAGCCTGAAATGTGGCAAAAGGTCAAAGTTCAAGGGGGCCGAATACTTTCGCAATGCACTGTATGTTCCTAAAGCATTCCCATTTTTCCTCCTACTTACAAAGAAATGCAGGGTCTATAGTTCTTTATCAAAGATGTATTTTAAATGATAGAGACAGAATATCAACCAAAAAAATCCAGAAAAAATGATACAAATGTTATAAATTGAGTTGCAGTTCAGTGAGTAAAAAAGTATTTGATCCCCAAGCAAAACATGGCTTAGTATTTGGATGAGAAACCCTTGTTGGCAAACACATAGGTAAGATGTTTCTTGCAGTTGGTTACCAGGTGTACACACATCTCAAGAGGGATTTTGGTCCATTCTTCTTTACAGATCCTCTCATATGACGTCCAGGGCTTTAAGTGGGGATATCTGAATGATGCCTGCAGCTGCAGGCATCCTTCAGATATCATTTTTTTTCAACCGGCGATTCCCTTCACCATAAGAACAATCATAACGGCTGAGCAGCCGCTTGATCGTTCTTACAGGTGGAAGGAGGGGACATCCCCCCCCTCCTCCAGCCCTCCGGTGCTTCTACCGGCTTGCCCGTGTGATCGGCGAGCTGGAGAAGGAAACGGCCGGCGGCGAAAGTGTACCATAGAGACTGCGAGGACCAGATGGTCCCTGGCAGTCTCTTTGACTCTCGGAGGCCCGGGCGCGACATGATGACGTCACGCCCGGCCTGGCAGTTTCAATACTGCACTGATCTCGGCATTCAGCTAAGATCGTTTTTTTTTTTTTTTTTTTATTTCAGGCTTTCTAGCCTGTAGGAGAGATCTGAGGTCTTAGGTCTTATTGACCTCAGATCTCCCTATAAAGAGGACCTGTCATTAACTGATCCTATTACAAGGGGTGTTTACATTCCTTGTAATAAGAATAAAAGTGATCAAAAAAAAAATTAAAGAGAAAATGTAAAAATAAAATGATAAAAAAAAAAAATAATAATTTTAAAGTGCCCTCGTCCCCGCAGCCACATATTGCTGTGAACGTTATAGCAAGAGCAATAATTCTAGCCCAAGACCTCCACTGTAACTCTAAAATGGTAACTTGGAAAAAATGTTTAAAGCGTCGCCTATAGAGATTTTTAAGTACCGGAGTTTGGCGTCATTCCACGAGTGTGCACAATTTTAAAGCGTGACATGTTAGGTATCTATTTGCTCGGCATAACATCATCTTTCACAATATACAAAAAAATTGGGCTAACTTTAGTGCTTTCTTTTTTTTTTAATTCACAAAACTGTTTTGTTTTCCAAAAAAAAAAAAAACGCCTTTGAAAAGTTTCTGCGCAAATACCATGTGACATAAAAAGTTGCAATGACTGCCATTTTTTTCCCTAGGGTCTCTGCTAAAAAAAAAAAAAAATTATATATATATATATATATATATATATATATATATATATATATATATATATATATATATATATATAATGTTTGGGCTTTCTAGCAAAAAAATGATGATTTTTACATGTAGGAGTGCCAGAAATCGCCCCGTGTGGAAGTGGTTAAATTGACAGGACTATCTGTGTACTACATGAGCACATATAGTGTGCTGTGGGAGCCAGATGTATTGTTGGTTGGTAGGGGATAAAATACTTTTATTATACTCACTGAACTGCAACTCAATTTATAACATTTGTATGATGTTTTTTTTCTGGATTTTTGATTGATATTCTGTTTCTATCATTAAAAATACATCTATGATATAAATGATAGACCCTTCATTTCTTTGTAAGTGGGCAAACATAAAAAAAATTAGATATTTATATCATTTTTTTTCCCCAGGACAAACAAGCTTTTCTTTTGAAACATTGGGAGGAAAACCTTTAAGTTTTGATTATTGCAAAAATATATATATATTTTTTTCTTTTTCTAGTTTAAAATATTTTCTTAATAAAATAAAATTTATGAAAAATGAAATTTAAATTAAAAAGGTATTTAGGGTTGATTAGGGTTAACTATGTGCTAAGGGGTAACACAGAAACATTTTATTTAATTTGATTTATTCTTTTTTCTAAGGTTGTTTTAACTGACATAATATGCCGATCTATATATTACTGAAACAATGTTACTACATTGTAATTCTTAATTAAAGTAAAACTCCAGAAACCCAGTTTGGTGTTCCTGACTATGCAATGATTGGTGTGTTGAGGTCAAAAGGCCCTGAGGGCTTGATCTCCACTGTAAATTTCATTTACGATCTACATAAATTAATCCTCTGTCAGTTCGTGATAAGTGGCAAGTTCTTATAACTGATCTGTCATGAAGATTGGAAAGAAGCATGCTCTTCTCATTTAACTGTCTCACTGGCTAATAAGCACAAACTCCTTCATCTCTATATGTTACTCCAGTCTTGTTTCACTCCAGAACACTTGCATGCCATGCATCGTATACCAACTTCTGCATGTACTAGCTGTACCTACCAACTGGAAGATTTTGCTCATGTATTGTGTCATGTGCTGTTATATAAAGATTTTGGCAACAGGTGAGAACAATACTGTCCAACATCCTTTCTGTTCCTGTGCCATGCACCCTATGGACTTGCCTGCTGGATATACTAGATGAGGAGCGATGGTGAAAGTACACCAGAATTTTGCTATGGGAAACATTATTTTTGGCCTGTACTGCTATCGCACTTCAGTGAAATCAGTGATGATGGTGAATCAGATACTTTCTTGTGAAAAACAAATTTTTGAGCATAGGGGCTGTCCATATAAATAAATAAAACAAGGTATGGGACTAATGGTGCTTCTCTACTCTCATTATTACTATTAAATGAGATGTATATTCCATAAACTCATTACATGTGTGTCAGAATGTATGAACTTTTGTATACTACATGGACTTGAGTTCCTAACCTTCTTTGCCATGAGGTGCCACGTTGAACTTCCAGTGACCAGTATGACCAGTATGAGAGAGTGACAGAGAACACCAAATTTAACACACCTGAGACCTTGTAACATTGAGTCACATGACACCGGGGAGGGAAAATTGCTAATTGGGCCCAATTTAGATATTTTCACTTAGGGGTGTACTCACTTTTGTTGCCAGTGGTTTAGACATTAATGGCTGTGTGTTGAGTTATTTTGAGGAGACAGCAAATTTACACTGTTATACAAGCTGTACACTCACTACTTTAGATTGTAGCAAAGTGTAATTTCTTCAGTGTTGTCACATGAAAAGATATAATAAAATATTTACGAAAATGTGAGGGGTGTACTCACTTTTGTGAGATACTGTAGGTTTTTCTGCCTAGTCAGGCGTAAGACCAAGTTCCTTGCTGGGATCTCTGGTCCTGGAAATTTTTTCTTTTTAGATAGATTTTTTTTTTCTTTTTCTTTCCTGTGAAATCTACAATCAACTGCTGGACTGGGCGACGGGTTGGATAATCTAAATCCAGTGGTCACCCCAGTATGGCCAGCGAGCACGTGCAGACCTCAGCTCTGTGCTAGGACAGGTGCGACATAGCCCCACCGGACTTGGGCTGGCCTGCGAGGCCGCATACAACCAGGTCTCGGCCTGCGTCGCAGCGTTGCTCCTGGCCGACAGCCCTCCATTTAGATGGTGCGGAGGTTCTATCTGGAGTGGTGCTCGCCTGGTTCCTGGTATGGTGAGTAGCTATCCCCCTTCTCCCT
This sequence comes from Pelophylax lessonae, assembly GCF_965119305.1. Classification (NCBI taxonomy): domain Eukaryota; kingdom Metazoa; phylum Chordata; class Amphibia; order Anura; family Ranidae; genus Pelophylax; species Pelophylax lessonae. The sequence goes on from NC_138769.1 coordinate 295,860,257, forward strand.
CTAGAGGGTTTTGGAATGGTCATACCCCCGGGTTCCCCTCCTTCCAGTTAGGCCCCCCAAGTCTGATGGTCCCCAAGTCTGATGGTCCTGCGGGTCATCTATTCCCCCCCTCTCTCTATGGGTGGTCTGGCTACCGGCTGGGGCAGGGTGCTGTATTGGCGATCGGGACGCGGTACGCCACCGGCGACCTGGCGATCTGCTCTTGGGGGCTCCTGCAAAGGCCCTTCTTGCTGTGTCTTGTCTGGGCCCAGGGATCCCTCCTGGGTCCCTGGGAGCCTCGTGGTGCCACCGTTTCGTTGTAGCCTATTTTCTGTATAGGCTGGATGCCAGGCTTTTGTAGCCGCGGTGGCCATTTTGTTAGTCCAGCATTGAATTAAATGGGGGCCATTACTGTGGAGCCTTCTGGGCGTCCATTTTAGCTGTGGGAGCCCCTCCTTAATCCCTGTTAGCAAATCTACAATATGTAAAACACTAAACAAGAATGGATTTCATGGGAGGATAACACAGAGGAAGCCACTGCTGTCCAAACAAAACATTGCTGCACGTTTACAGTTTGCACAAGAGCACCTGGATGTTCCACAGCAGTACTGGCAAAATATTCTGTGGACAGATGAAACCAAAGTTGAGTTGTTTGGAAGAAACACACAACACTGTGTGGCGAAAAAGAGGCACAGCACACCAACATCAAAACCTCATCCCAACTGTGAAGTATGGTGGTGGGGGCATCATGGTTTGGGGCTACTTTGCTGCCTCAGGGCAGATCATCGAAGGAAAAATGAATTCCCAAGTTTATCAAGACCTTTTGCAGGAGAACTTAAAGCCATCTGTCTACCAACTGAAGCTCAACAGAAGATGGATGTTGCAACAGGACAATGACCCAAAGCATAGACTTAAATCAACAACAGACTGGCTTAAACAGAAGAAAATACGCCTTCTGAAGTGGCCCAGTCAGAGTCCTGACCTCAACCCAATTGAGATGCTGTGGCATGACCTCAAGAAAGCGATTCACACCAGACATCCCAAGAATATTGCTGAACTGTTCTGTAAAGAGGAATGGTCAAGAATTACTCCTGACCGTTGTGCACGTCTGATCTGCAACTACAGGAAACGTTTGGTTGAAGTTATTGCTGCCAAAGGAGGTTCAACCAGTTATTAAATCCAAGGGTTCACATACTTTTTCCACCTGCACTGTGAATGTTTACATGGTGTGTTCAATAAAAACATGGCAACATTTCATACTTTGTGTGTTATTAGTTTAAGCAGACTGTGATTGTCTATTTTTGTTACTAGATGATGATGATGATGATGATGATCAGATTACATTTTATCACCAATTTGTGCAGAAATCCATATCATTCCAAAGGGTTCACATACTTTTTCTTGCAGCTGTATGTATATGTTTGTGTGTGTATATGTGTGTGTGTGTATATATATATATATATATATATATATATATATATATATATATATATATATATATATATATATATATATATATATATATATATATATATATGCAGGGCTTGACAAATTTTCCTGAAATCTTGGAGCCAGCTAAAAAAGTTAGGAGCCAGTTTTTTTTTTTTTTTTTTAAACTAACAACCAAGCTTTATTTAATAAAACGGATACTAAATTTACACATAAATACGACTAGAACCCCACTCTCCTCTATAGCGCAATTGGATGAAAACAGACTGTCTGTCTCTTTCCATCCGATGCCATCTGATCCGATCCACTATCCGATCCAATATCCTATATATATATATATATATATATATATATATATATATATATATATATATATATATATATATATATATATATATATATATATATATATATATATATATATATATATATATATATATATATATATATAATATATATTCTTTTTTTTTTTTTTAAATAATTGGAAAAATAATATATTTTTTTTATTTTTTTTAATAATTAAAAAAAAAAAAAAAAAGAAAAAAATATTATTTTAGTTTTTACATTTAAAAAATAAATTAAATTTAATAATAAATAACCACACTCCCTGTCAAAGGTAAATAACTGGACAGGGAGATGGTAATGCATTGTGAGCAAACAGTGGAAACAGTAATTACAACAGTCATTACTCCCGGCCACCACAAGAGGGCGCCAGTTCCCCATTGGAAGCCTCTCATCTCAAGTAGGCCGAAAAGCCGAGGCCTCAATTTTCGGACGGCCCGGAAGTCCGTGCGCGGAAGTCCGTGCAAAAATGAAAGGACACCTTCTGCAGGGCACCCCAGGCGCCAGGTCGCAAATGCGACCTGGCGCCCGGGTTTTGTCGAGGCCTGTATGTATGTATGTATGTATGTATGTGTGTATATGTAATATTGCACCATTCTTATTGTAGGGCCTTCCATCTTTAGCCTTTTTTTTTTTTTTTTTTTTTTGGGGGGGGGGGGGGATTGTCCCTTTTTGCTGCATTCAGCAAATTTATGATTATCGTGTTTTTATATTGCTTTAGGGGTCTATCTGTTTTATGGAACAGGCATATCCATGGGTCATCTATGATGTTCACTCCTGTGATTTTTCTGTGATTTTTTCTTATAAGTTGCTGCACTTCTAGCCAATAGTTTTCTAATCTTAGGGCATTCCCACCAGATATGAAACTTTGTACCTTGTGCACCACATCCCCCTCAAACATAGGTTTGACCTCTCTGGCTGACATTTATGTACCCTTACTGGTTTTATACAGTGGGGATCGAAAGTTTGGGCACCCCAGGTAAAAATTTGTATTTAATGTGCATAAAGAAGCCAAGGAAAGATGGAAAAATCTCCAAAAGGCATCAAATTACAGATTAGACATTCGTATAATATGTCAACAAAAGTTAGATTTTATTTCCATTATTGACACTTTCAAAATTACAGAAAACAAAAAATAGGTGTCTGCAAAAGTTTGGGCACCCTGCAGAATTTATAGCATGCACTGCCCCCTTTGCAAGGCTGAGACCTGCCAGTGTCATGGATTGTTCTCAATCATCGTCTGGGAAAAGCAGGTGATGTCAATCTCAAAGGTTTTAAATGCCCAGACTCCTCTGACCTTGCCTCAATAATCAGCACCATGGGATCGTCTAAGCAGTTGTCTAGAAAACTTAGTTGACGCTGACAAAGCTGGAGAAGGCTATAAGAAGATAGCAAAGCGTTTTCAGATGTCAATATCCTCTGTTCGGAATGTAATTAAGAAATGGCAGTCATCAGGAACAGTGGAAGTTAAAGCAAGATCTGGAAGACCAAGAAAAATATCAGACAGAACAGCTTGCAGGATTGTGAGAAAAACAATTCAAAACCAACGTTTGACTGCATGATCCCTCCAGAAAGATCTGGCAGACACTGGAGTTGTGGTACACTATTTCACTATAAAGAGATACTTGTACAAATATGGTCTTCATGGAAGAGTCATCAGAAGAAAACCTCTTCTACGTCCTCATCACAAAAATCAGCGTTTGAACTTTGCAAATGAATCTATAGACAAGCCTGATGCATTTTGGAAACAAGTTCTGTGGACCGATGAGGTTAAAATTTAACTTTTTGGCCGGAATGAGCAAAGGTACGTTTGGAGAAAAAGGGGCACCGAATTTAATGAAAAGAACCTCTGTCCAACTGTTAAGCATGGGGGTGGATCAATCATGCTTTGGGGTTGTATTGGAACCAGTGGCACAGGGAACATCTCACGAGTAGAAGGAAAAATGGATTCAATAAAATTTCAGCACATTTTGGATGGTAACTTGATGCCATCTGTAAAAAAGCTGAAGTTAAAGAGAGGATGGCTTCTACAAATGGATAATGATCCTAAACACACCTCGAAATCCACGGGGATTACATCAAGAGGCGTAAACTGAAGGTTTTGCCATGGCCTTCACAGTCTCCTGACCTCAACATAATTGAAAATCTATGGATAGACCTTAAAAGAGCAGTGCATGACACAGCCCAGAAATCTCAAAGAACTGGAAGACTTTTGTAAGGAATAATGGGCAAAGATACCTCAAACAGGAATTGAAACACTCCTCTTGGCTGGCTACAAAAAGCATTTACAAGCTGTGATACTTGCCAAAGGGGGCAGTACAAGATATTAACTCTGCAGGGTGCCCAAACTTTCGATCCCCAATATATACCATCTCATTATGCATTTATAATTCATTTCAATAGTATTCACATCTATAGCTGAACAATATGCGGCTCTTAGTATAACCTCCCCACATCATGTTTTTCCAAACGTGATCTGATCTCTTTTTCCCATTGTTCCATACATAGAGGTTTGCTCGAGCCTACCATCTTGGTTAACATCTTATATATCTGAGATCTAATATGTTTTGCCTTTGTTGATGGATTACTAAGCATTTCTATCATGTTTAACTCTTTCTCAGACCTAATCAGCTGGGGCAAAGCTCTCACAAAATGTTTTAATTGTAAATATCTCCATTCATTTAATCTCCATTCATTTAATTTCATGTTTCCTTCATTATTAAGTTTGTGAAATGGCCTAATCTTTCCCCTGTAAATTATATCTTTAAACTATGTGTTTTTTACCCAATTTCCAAATTTTCCCTCCTTTCCCAGTGTAAAATATTTTGTGCCTTCTAATGGTAATAACAGAGTTATATTCCCACTTGGCTTGTTTATAAAACTTATCCCAAATCCTGTATATAACTCTCGTTATTTTGTGTATATCTTCGTGTATCTCCCTATATTTTGATGGGAACCAGATATTCTTATTTAACTGTGTTCCATTTAATAAAGATTCAATATTAACCCATCTTTTATCTACATTTTCCTTTGTCCATTCTGTCATACATGCAATTATAACAGCCGTGTAATATCTTTCAATATCTGGTGCCGCTAATCCCCCTTGTGTTTTATCTCTAAGAGCCGCATATTGTACCCTAGGTTTTTTCCCTTGCCAGGTGAAACCCAGCATCATTGTTTTTATTGTTCTGAAATATGTCTGTGGGATAGCAGATGGCAGCATTTTGAATCTATATAATATTTTTGGCAGTGTTAACATTTTAAACATATTTATCCTCCCCATCCAAGAAAGTGGGCAGTTTTCATTGAAATCGTGGGTACATAAGTATTCAGAGCCTTTGCCATGACACTAAAAATTGAGCTCAGGTTCATCCCATTTCCACTGATCATCTTGAGCTGGTTCTACAACTTGGATTTGGAAAATTCAGTTTATTGGACATGATTTTGAAAGGCACACACCGGTCTATATAAGGTCCCACAGTTAACTGTGCATGTCAGAGCACAAACCGAGCCATGAAGTCCAAGGAATTGTCTGTAGACCTCCGAGACAGGATTGTATTGAGGCACAGATCTGGGGAAGGGTACAGAAAGATTTCGGCATCATTGAAGGTCCCCAATGAGCACAGTGGCCTCCATCATCCATAAATGGAAGAAATTGGGAACCACCAGGACTCTTCCTAGAGTGGGCTGCCGTGCCAAACTAAGTGATCGGGGGAGAAGGGCTTTAGTCAGGGAGGTGACCAAAAACTGATGGCCACTCTGACAGCGCTCAAGCATTTCTCTGTGGAGAGAGAACCTTCCAGAAGAACAACCATCTCTGCAGCACTCCACTAATCAGGCCTGTATGGTAGACTGGACAAGCAGAAGCCACTCCTCAGTAAAAGGCACATGACAGCCACCCTGGAGTTTGCAAAAGGCACCTGAAGGACTCTCGGACCATGAGAAACAAAATTCTCTGGTCTGATGAAACAAGGATTGAACTTTTTCCTAAATAACAAGCGCAATGTCTGGAGAAAACCAGGCACCGCTTATCAACTGGCCAGTACCATCCCTACAGTGAAGCATGATGGTGGCAGCATCATGTTGTGGGGATGTTTTTCAGCTGCAGGAGCTGGGAGACTAGTCAGGATTGAGGAAAAGATGAATGCAGCAGAAGACATCCTTGAGGAAAAGCTGTTTCAGAGCGCTCTGGACCTCAGACTGGGGCAATGGTTCATCTTTCAACAGGACAAGGACCCTAAGCACACAGCCGAGACTGTGTGGCTACGGGACAACTCTGTGAATGTCCTTGAGCGGACCAGCCAGAGCCCATACTTCAACCCCCGATTTGAACATTTCTGGAGAGAACTAAAAATGGCTGTGCACTGACGCTCACCATCCAACCTAATGGAGCTTGAGAGGTCCTGCAAAGAAGAATAAAGGAAACTGCCCAAAAATAGGTGTGCCAATAGGTGATGCTTGTAGCATCATACTCAAAAAGACTTGAGGCTGTAATTGGTGCCAAAGGTGCTTCAACCAAGTACTGAGCAAGGTTTTCTTCTTCTTTTTTTTTTTTTTTTTTTTTTTTTAATACATTTGCAAAGATTTCAAACAAACTTCTTTCATGTTGTCATTATAGGGTATTGTTTGTAGAATTTTGAGGAAAATAATGAATTTAATCCATTTTGGAATAAGGCTGTCACTACACAAAATGTGTAAAAAGTAAAGCACTGTGAATACTTTGTGGATACACTGTACACTGTCAAATGTTTAAAAAAATAGGTTTTAAAAAAAAAAGTCTAATAAATTATTTACACTGAATAAAAATAAACTATTTTTGATTGGTCCAGATAAGTTGCTTCCAGTGCTGGTTATTAGGGATGCGCTGATACCAGTGTTTTTAACGTACTTGCCGATGCCAATTACGGATACCTATTCTGCCCTTGGATGCATTTATTTGTTTATGGTTCACACCAGTGCAATTTGTCATGTGATTTGACAGTTCCATCACATGACAAGTTGCACCCTATTGCCAGAAATGGAACTGTTCAAATTGTTGCAACTTAAGTGGCAGTGACTTTGAAAAAGGCACCTGCACTACTTTTTTGTGATTTCATTGCGACTTGCATTGACTTGTGTTAAATAAAGTCCCAAGCCACAATGAAATCGGTGGTCCAAATCGCAATGATCTGCGGCCTTGAAATAACACTACTACATTGCGATTTTAAAGCCGCAGATCAGTGTGATTTGGACGTCCTATTTCATTGTGGCTTGCAACTTTATTTAATAGAAGTCAATGCAAATCCCAATGAATTTGAAAAAAAGTATCTCTTTTAGTATCGTAGCATTTGCACAAGTACTCGTGCAAATGCTTAAAGAGGAAGTAAACCCTCCTCTGCAACTTGTACCTATAGGTAAGCCTATATTAAGGCTTACCTAGAGGTACTGTAAATATCTCCTAAACATGTACCATTTAGGAGATATTTGCTTTGCATGCAGCCAGTGACATCACTGGCGCATGCATTCTGAAGGAACGGCCGCTCGTGCTGTTCCTTCAGAGCCCCGTGCCGTGACCGTCCGCTCCCGCGCGCATGCGCGGGAATGACGCCATCACGGCTCCAGCCAATCGGATGGCCGGATGCCGCAAACCCGGAAGAAGGGCGACACAAAATGTCACCCATGACAGAGGTGAGCGGTCGGCACTTCGGGGCTTCGTTCTAAGGTAAGTATTTCATAATGAGCTAGTATGCGATGCGATGTATTTCAGTTTTCTTGCAAACCTGGCCTGTTAGTGTGCCCTGAGGACCGGAGTTGAGAAACCCTGGGCTATACTACATCCATATGGCTGCTGAAAATCTTAGCTTTACTCATGCACAATACTGTCTGCGGTACTCTTCTGGATCAGCTGGTGTTAAATCCAGTGCTCTTACAGTGAAGCATAGTGCCAGTTACTCTTGCTTTCTTTTCCCTTGTCCATTCACAAAATGTCTTGTATTCATTTCTATATCGTACATCACGGGACACAAAGCCCGTAATAACGACTATTTGGGTATACGCTACCTTTTGGTGATTGGACACTGGCAACCAATAGACAGGGGTTCCTCCCATAAAACCCCTCCCATACAGGAAGAACCTCAGTTTTTTCGCCAGTGTCTTGAAGGTGGTGGTCATGGCTGTTAAAGCTCTTCAATCTTAAATGATGTCCCAGTAAGGGGGCGTTTTGATCGGATCTATTCGGATAGCAAAGCTTTAAGTGGATAGTACCCGAGCCTCGGTTAGGAAGACCCAAGGTTTTGCCTGTAATGTGACTCATCTGGGCGCTGGACCCTGATAAATAGAACCCTGGTTATTTATTATCCCAAGGAGTTTGCCAGTAGGGTGCTCTACGGGTCCAAGGGTGTGGACCCCATGAAAGAGGGGGACCCAGTCCCTTAAGGTCTTATTGACAAAGCCTGCCGTAATGGGTGAAGTTTGGGTCCTGTATAGGACCCTGCAGTGGGACTGGTGAGTCTGTTTCTTTTTCCCTCTCTTAAAAAATTTTTTAAAAAAAGTTTGCAGGGAAAGAATTGCACTTTTTCTCTCCTGGGCTGTAGTACCATGTTTTGGCCACTAGATGTTGCTGTTCGGAGGAAATGTATTGTGCCTGTGTACCTTCTGTGTCTGGACTCTCCGGTCAGCTTGGCTCCGTTTCTCCATATATCTCTATGGGCATACACGGATCACGTCACGGATATGCACCTGGATCGCCTCCTACTCTTCTAAGCGGTGCTGCTGGCTGGATGTGACTGTTTCTCTGCTAAGCTGAGCTACTGACTGGGACCTACGGGACACAGAGCAGGTTGCAGTTTCTGTTTGGGCATGTGAATTTGGAGGCTTGGGTCCGGCTACACGGTAGAAGAAGGGTGGTAGTTCTGTGATAGCTGTACAGTGCTGGATCACAGTTTTTGTCTACCTTTTGTGCAACAGGTTGTTACCTTCTGGGTCTTACTTTATTTAAAGCAATGTCTTCCAGAAAAAGAAGTGGGGGAGGCGCAGCAGGGAAAGGGACAAGTGTTCCTGCATTAGTATTAAATAGTCCTAGTTTGGCTCCCGCTGTGCTATCTTCCCCTGAGAGGCCTGAAGCAACTGGTCAGTCTGAGGCATTACGCTTATCAGGTATTGTTGCTACCTTAAATGTCTGTGTCTACCTATATTACGAAGGATGACCTGGCATCTGTCCTGGCTAGCCTTTAAGGTAAAATAGCCGAATGATTGCTTCTGTTTCACAGGGTGGGAGAAAACTGAATAGATCTCCCTCTCCTGTACCCGGACGTAGCAGAGCTCCTAGGCTCTCAAGGTCTTGCCGGGCTTCTGGTTTAGAGCCAGATTGGGCAGAAGGCGTTGAAGAGGTAGCTGTTAATGATTTGGAAGAGGGGCAGGCTGAGGATGGTTTTGCTTCTGAGGGCTCAGATTCTGGGGAACCATTTTCAGCATCTCGCTCTGACAGTTCGGGCAGGATTTATATTACCATCTCTGGAAATGTCAGAAGCCTCCTTTTCTTCTTTGGGTTCTTTGCACCCTCAGCAGAATTCCCAGGCTTTTCCTTTACACCTCCTGCTGGAACAGCTGGTGTATGAGGGTTGGGATCATCCTGACAGGTTATTCATGCCTCCAAAGAGATTTTCTTTGCTTTTATCCTATGGAGGAGAAATTCAAGAGGAAGTGGTGTATGACTTCGGTAGACGCTACTATTTTTTTCTGTGAACAAGAATTTGACCTGTCTGGTTGATAATGCACAGGTTTTTAGGGATCCAGCAGATAAAAAGTTGGAATCCTTAAAGCTTCCTTTGCTGTCACTGGCTCTGCTGTTCAACCAGCTATAGCGGCTATAGGAGTTTGCCAATCCTTAAAGGATTGTTTTAAAAGGGTGACTAGAAGTCTGCCTATTTAAGGGGAGTCGTCTTAAGATTTGGTGGAGTTTCCTCACGTCTTGTGTTTTGTGGTAGATGCCCTTAAGGATTCTATCCAACAGATTTCCCGAGTTGCTTTTCTCTCTGTTCATATGCGCAGAGTACTATGGCTTAAGAATTGGTTGGCAGAATTACTTTGTAAAAAAACTGCTGACCACTTTTTCCTTTCCATGGGGAATGTCTCTTTGGTGAGGCTTTGGATAGATACATCCAGAAGATTTCAGGCGGAAAACGCGTTGTTGCCGGTTAAAAGGATTACTGTATATACTCAAATATAAGCTGAGGCACCTCATTTTAACACAAAAAATTGAGAAAACGTATTGACTCGAGTATAAGCCTAGGGTTGGAAATGCAGCAGCTACTGACCCAACTGGACCACCATGAGACACAAAACAGGGGCTGCGGGCATGGTGAAGGAGATGCAGGGTACAGGAGATGGTTCGGGCATGGCACAGGTGATAGGACAGGTGATGGTACAGTAGATGGTACACAGGCATGGCACAGGTGATGGTACACAGGCATGGCAAAGATTGTACAGGAGATGGTAAACGGGCATGGCACAGGTGATGGTACACAGGCATGACACAGATTGTACAGGAGATGCAGTGCTGCGGGCATGGTACAGGAGAATGTCCTGTACCATGCCCGCAGCACTGCATGAGGAAATGCAGGGGCTGCGGAGGAGTCTCACCTGTTGGTGAGGCGCCTTACATTTAAAAAAGGCCCAAAACACGTCACCGCGTATGTGCCGCCGATGCTCGGGAAAGCCCGTAAACGTTTGGCTATTCCCGGGCAGGCGGTGCATGCGCGGTGACGTGTTGGCGCCGGGCAGCGCCATTTTTAAAAGGCAAGTCAGACAGTGACTCGAGTATAAGCCGAGGGAGGCTTTTTCAGCATAAAGAAAACATGCTGAAAAAGTTGGCTTATACTGTATATACGGTAAAGATCTTTTAAAACTCCCAAGTGTTACGGTACCTCCTAACACGTCAGCTTCTAAGCAGTTCCAACTGCCTTAGCTGTCAGAGTTTAGAAGACCTCAAAATCAAGATCAGAAAAAAACCCTGGGTCCAAAGGCCTGTTAAATCAGGTTCAAATCCGCCTTATGAAGGGGCGCCCCCGCTCGTTCGAGTGGGGTGAAAGGCTCCTACAGTTATCAGGAACATGGGAAGGAGTGGTGAAGGACAGGTGGGTCACAGTGGCATGGGGCTACATGATAGAGTTCTGAGAATTTCCTGCTTCTCGGTTTCTGGGTTCAAATGTCCCTGTTTCCCAGTAAAAAAATAAGTCCTTGTTTTAGGCCCTGAAAAATTTGTGGGTGCAGGGCGTGATTGTGGAGGTTCCAACCAGCAAAAGGTTTACAGGTTTTTACTCAAATCTTTTTACAGTGCTAAAATCAAATGGTGAGGTAAGACCCATTCTAGATCTCAAAACTCTGAACCAGTATATGAACATTTGGTCTTTTCGCATTGAATCAATCTGCTCTGTGGTAGCCTCTCTAGGAAGAGGAGATTTTCTGGCTTTCATCGATATCAAGAATGCATACCTCCATGTACCAATTTTCAGGCTCCATCAGAGATTTCTGCGTTTTGCAGTAGGGCAGTTTGTGACTGTGCCGTTCGGTCTAGCCACAGCTCCCCGGGTGTTTACAAAAGTCTTGGCCCCGGTGTTGGCTCTTTTAAGGTCTCATGGCACTAATTTGTAGTACTGATGCTTTCTTTATCCTCCTAGAAGGTCCTAAGAAAGGCCAAGCGGCAACTAGTTCCACTATTTCCAAGTCAAGTCAAGTCATTGCTCAGACATATGGCTTAAAGGGTAAAGTTCCACCCTTTAGGTTAAAAGCTTACTCTACCATTAGGGTAAGTGCTTCATGGGCAGTGCATTATCAGGTGTCTATGGCTGAGGTTTGCAAAGCTGCTACCTGGTCTTCAGTTCATACATTCGCAAAGTTTTACCAAGTGGATGTAAGAGACTGAGAAGAGGCTCAATTTGGAGGCAGTGTACTTAAGGCAGAAGTATAAGCTCTTTCATTGCCCGGGGGTCATTTTGGGCTTACTGTGTCCCCTTCCCTCATGGGCATTGCTTTAGGACATCCCATATAGTCATTATTACCAGCTCTGTGTCCTGGGATGTACGATAAAGAAAATAGGATTTTTCCTTTAACTTACCTGTAAAATCCTTTTCCTGTAGTACATCACGGGACACAGAGGTCCCTCCCCTCTTTTCTGGGATCTTCATTGCTTGCTTCAAAAACTGAGGTTCTTCTTGTATGGGAGGGGTTATATAGGAGTAACTTCCTGTCTATTGGCTGCCAGTGTCCAATCACCTAAAGGTAGCGTATAACCCAGATAGTCATTATTACCGGCTCTGTGTCCCGTGATGTAATCTATGAAAAGGATTTTACAGGTAAGTTGAAGGAAAAATCCTATTTTCACAGAATATAAGGTGTTCTGTGAATGGAAAAGAGGAGGTCCTGGAGTGTCACTTTTAAGCTTTTGAACAATGTCCAGGCACGGTTCACATATTTCCTGTTAACACAGTTGTGACTGTAGCAATACAGTGTCCTGTTCTGCTGGCAGCGATTGTGGAAGAAGAGGAACAGGGTATATTCCTTTATGTACTTTGATTCAAGTTTTAATCTGTAGTTCCTAAGTTCTCAACTACCTCCATATCCTGCATGTTATATTAAAACAATTGTCCTGGATGATGTTTTCATTTGATTGCTCATGCATATTTATTTATTCATTCATAGGGCGATATGTCTTACATTTTTTTTTTATTTCTGTTTGCTGCTCAGTACTTTTTCCTAGTTTACGTAGTTTTTAATCTTTATAAATCCCAGTTAATAAATTAATTTAACGTGTAGCAGTTAAACCTTGTTTTTTTTTTTTCCATCAGATAAAGCTGTAACTATTAGACCAAAGTTATTCCGAAGGATTAGGAACCTTTTCTATTTGTCATTTTGCAGTGGATGATCTTTTGCTTCCTGAGAACAGAGCTCATATGTCTCCTGAATGTCAGCTTAAGGAACTCCTCGAGAAGCTGGATATTGTTAGCAGCTTTCGAACCAGCGGAGCACGCACAAGGCGCTTGAAATTGCTGAGAAAGGAAATAAATCTTTTGCGGCAAAGACTGGCCTCACGTAGCAAAGACCTGAATGATGCATGTTCTGGTAAAGTACTGTTAAAAAATAACTGTATAAAAATTCCTGTGTAACAAGATGTCTGTGTGCAGTGATATTTGCATGAAGTGAACTTGAAATATTTATAAAGACACAGTTGGTGTGTATACATTTAAGTGGCAATAACGCTTATTGACATTTAAAGACAAAAAAAAATTACGGTTGCAAGAATTTAGGCGGTGCACCAGGGTCTGTACAATCATTGGCCCGCAGAAGTGGTGAGTGAATACCCAAACACCAAGGATGCTTACTGTGATAATCTCACAAAGTGCTCCAGGAAATGGAAAAGTTAGATGTAGTACTCAGCTTTCCAGTTTAGTCCCCTACATATTTTTTTGGCACACTCCAGTATCCACACCGCCATCTGAATGCATTTTAATATGTCTTTATTTTTTTGTTCTTAAACAAATATTTACTGTTGCTTTATGTTGACTTATCATTGTAGATGGAAAAGTTACCAATCCTCCTATGCTGGAGCCTACAGACCCAGCTCTCCCACTACAAAATGTTACAGCTCACGAGCATCCTCCTACACTGCAACCCATAACCCAGAGTCCTGTCCACAAACAAGGGAAGAGTATGTCTCATGTGAAAACTCGAGGCTCTCCTGTGCAGAATAAGAGAAAAAGGGCAGCTGTGCATAAATCCTGGAAGAAGAAAAAGACTGTCCCTGAAAACAGCCATCAGTCTTTAAGTGGAAATGAAAGTGATGAAGGAAGAACCACAGAATATCCAGCTCTCGGTATCCTGTTTTAGAATTTTATCTATTTTCCTATTTCATGTGCTGTAGCTAGATAACCTAAACCCAAAGTAGCTTAGATTACATAGTTACATAGTAGGTGAGGTTGAATAAAGACAATAGTCCATCCAGTTCAACCTGTGTAGGTGTGTGTGGCTGTAATCATCTCACATAGCCCTTAATGTTCTGATCCTTGAGATGTAAGTCTAAGAGTCTTTTGAAAGCCACCATACTACCTGTAGAAACCACCTCTTGTGGTAGAGAATTCCACAATCTTGTAGCCCTAACAGTAAAGAACCCCCCTCGTTGCCTGAGGTTAAAACGCTTCTCCTCTAATCGCATTGTATGTCCTCGAGTCCTCATGCAATCCCTTCGAATGAACAGCTTTTTTTCTAAGCTGGGATCCCCATTAAGATATTTATAAATTGCTATCATGTCCCCCCTCAAGACGTCTCTTCTCCAGGGAGAATAAATCGAGCGATTGCAGACGCTCTTCATAGTCAAGGTCCTCCAATCCCCTAATCAGTTTAGTTGCCCTTCTCTGGACTCTCTCCAGCTCGAACACATCCCTCCTGAGGACTGGCGACCAGAACTGGACAGAATACTCCAGATGCGGTCGGACCAGAGTTTTATAAAGTGGAAGGATTATAGTCTTATCTCTGGAATAGATCCCTTTTTTTATGCATGCTAATAATATGCTGGCTTTGGCAGCAGCCGCTTGACATTGCATGCTGTTGCCTAATCTATCATCAACCAAGACTCTCAGATCCTTCTCCATTTTTGATTCCCCCAAGGGTTCCCCTCCTAACGTGTATTGTGTTTTTATGTTTTTAGTCCCCAAGTGCAAAACCTTACACTTCTCCACGTTAAACCTCATTTGCCATATCGTTGCCCACTCCTTTATTTTGTCCAGGTCATTCTGTAGGATATCTGCTTCATGCTGTGCAGTTATTGCCCTGCCCAATTTTGTGTCATCTGCGAAAACTGATAACGAACTACTGATTCCGTCCTCAATGCTGTTTATGAATAAATTGAACAAGGTTGGTCCCAGGACTGAGCCCTGGGGCACCCCGCTTACTACCTCAGACCAGTCTGAGTATGCGCTATTTATTACCACCCTTTGGACTCTGCCTTTTAGCCAGTTCCGTATCCAAGAGCAAACCCTGCTGTCGATACCTGCAGACCTTATTTTATAAATTAAGCGCTTGTGGGGAACTGTATCAAACGCCTTAGCGAAATCCAAGTACACCACATCCACTGGTCTGCCCCTATCTAGCTCACAGCTCACCTCCTCGTAGATCTTTGAGATTAAGTTATAATTTTGGAATGCGACCTGCTGCTTTTAATTCTCTGCATTCACACCTGAACGTAGCATCTTTGAGCGTTTTTGGCGCGTTTTTTTTTTTTTATGCACGTTTTTATACAGCATTTTTGAGCTTTGTTTTTTTTTTTTTTTCTATTAGCCAATAGAGAAAACTATCACCTGTTGCATCATTTTTTTTTTTGCTAGGTTCTTCAGCTTTTTAAGCTTTGCTATCAGGTTTTATTTCTTTTTATATTATGAACTAAACACCCTAACGCAAAATAAATTATTAATAATTATAATAAAATATTTATTTTTTGTTTAGTCTTGGAGTTTTATTATTTTATTAATAATAATAATAATATATATATATTTTTTAAGTTAGGGGTAATTATATATTGTATATATTTTATATATTAATGAAGATTTTTCATTATTTGTGTATTTATTTTACATTTTATTTATATAGTTTTTTACATTTTTTTTTAATTTGATCAGAAAATCACTTGACAACAAACGCGCAAACCGTGCGCTTCCTTTCATTTAAAGGAATAAGCTCCAGAATATTTTTGAGCTTCAGGCGTTTGGCTTCAGGCAACTTGAGATAGAGTAGAGATGTGAACTAACTCCACAGAGTACTGTAATTGTTTTTTTTTTTTTTTTCTGCTCCAGCGTTTTGGAGCTGGAGCTTCAAGCTACAAAATGCTGAGGTGTGAATGAGAGAATCTTTTTGGGAAAGAAAAAAACAAACAAACCTGGTATACTTACCTGCTCTGTGCATTGATTTTGCACAAAGCATCCCCGATCCTCTACTTTTTGGGTTCCCCGTCTGCAGTCCTGGCCTTTCCCCCTTACTGAGTGCCTTCAATAACAAGCCTTTCTTGCTCTGGGGGCACTCGAGCAGGCTCACTCCTGAGCTCCCCGCTTTCTCCTCATTGGCTCACTGGCTGTGAATGGCAAAGAGGAGAAAGATCTGACCGAGCTGCTGCTCTCATGCTTTTTGCTGGATCAAGATGGGCTCAGGTGAGCATAAGTAGAAGCTGGGTGGGGGGGAGCTGCACCCAGATATTTTTTTTTTTACGTTAATGCGTAAATGCATCACGATAAACCTTGAGCCTTTAGGCATACAAACAGAAGATCGCAAGCTTTCTTCTTCCATACGGTCCCATCCATTATCCTTTCTTCATTTCTCTTTCCCACTGTACAGATATTTGAAATGTTACTGGTTAAGCTATGTCTTAATATGCAGATTGTTTTCCAACCCTCCTGTTTATTATTCACCGTTGAACACTAACAAAAATAGTGCTGAAAAACTTGCCTATAAGCAGCTCCGGCTTTCTTCATTTTCCCAATCCATAATAGATTCTTCCTTCTTACAGCTGTAGTAAGGGACTAGATTTGCGCAAGTCCGAGGCAACCAAATATTGATTTGGGCACAAGCTGTAAATTAGGATAACTTTTTTAAATTATTAATAATTATTAAATTAAAAATGCTAAATCTGTTTTCATTTCTGTTTTTCATACTTTCATAGAAGTTGCCAATGGGTTTACAACACATACAGAAAGTGGTTTAGATTCCGACAGCAGCTCTGAGCTATATAGGGAACCAACTTTATATTCCAATGGGTACGTGATGTCCTTTGTTTTCTCAGCTTGTATTACTGTGTACAGGACCACATAATAACTCCTCTTTTTCAAACTTTATAGGAAAATGACTCCTCTAGGAAAACCTGCCCTCTCACATCTGCCCCTGCTTGGAGCTATGAATGGTGATTATGCCACTCGAGGTGAGGAGATTCTAGGACTTCTGCTGTTTTTGTATGTTGAATTATAATACTGTTTGTCTGTTACCATGATAGAATTTGTAAATTATATTGATGATGATCATGGTATTAGAAAAACAGTTGTTACCGAAAACAGAGGTCTGATTCCATAATCGTGAGAGAAAACCATTATCGTATTGAAATCTAGTTTCAACACCAGGCTCCTCCCCTAGTATTGCCTTTTTTGCGTGTTTACTTTCTCTTCTATTTCTACAGTCAGTCACTAAATGGGGCTTCCTTCTGGGGATGCTTTCGAACCATACATAGAGTGGTTTCAGCTAGGTTTAATGGTACTCCAGCTTAAATGAAGAATTGTGCAATGTCCCCTCTGATTTTGTTGAGAGAAATTTGTGATGTGGCACAAATAAAGGGGTGGGCTGTAGGGAGCACAAATGTGGGAGTATTTGTTTGTATTAGGGTGGTAGTAGCAGTGATTTCTAGTAGTTTCCCCAGTGTGACCATCTACAGTAGCATATCTGCAGCCTGACCATCTCTTGTAGCATGCCCAAAGTCTCTGAACATTGTGGTGTTACATTTGTTGCATATTATGAGAGACCTTTGAATGTCATGGGCTGTACCACCATTTTTATTAAGTTGACCACCGCTGTTTTAGAGTAAAGGTGACTATAAAATTAACCGACATTTTGTAAACTATTTAAGATTACTGGGTCCTGGGAGGTAATGGCAAGTAGTCAAGTGTGCTCATTATTAACAGAAAAATATTGTCATTAACAGAGCCCAAACATGCCCCCTGTGTACAGTTTCTATCCTTAAGCTAGATTTATAACAGGTCCAAGACTCAAAAAAAAAAAAAAGATGGGTGAGTGTATTTTCCTGCCATTTATTCTGAGGGAGACATTTGTTCATTTATAGGTAGCCATAGGGTGCACCACAAGTGAAGTCTTTGCTATATAATCTTTCTCTTAGCACATATACTACATCTGTCTCTGCAGAAAGCCTCTTGATGTCCTTTGATAGTTCCGTAGAACTGAAGCCTCTCCAGTTAGTATGGGCTAAGTGTCGTGGATACCCTTCCTACCCTGCCTTGGTATGTGGCAGTCCTCAATTAAGGAATATGATAGCTGTTGGAACAAGTTTATTTGCCTAGGATTTTATTCCTGTTTTCTATTATATAGATCATTGATCCAAATATGCCAAGGGAGGGTTTACTTCACAATGGCATACCTATTCCTGTTCCACCTATGGACGTTCTTAGGCTTGGAGAGCAGCGACGACTTGAGAATGTTGGGCAACAACTCTTTCTAGTTTTATTTTTTGACAACAAAAGAACGTGGTGAGCCATGTGATCTTTTAATTCTCTTAGCATGTTTTGCATACTATTGGGGCTTTGCATACTATTGGGGCATTGTTTATTTCATTATTTTTGAAAGGCACCCCAATGTACCACAACACACCTCAAATACATGTAGTACACCACAGAACACAATCTGGTGCTCTGCAAAAAAAAGTTCAGCATATCTAAAATGTTCCTGTTCAGTTATTATTCTGTATATATTGATATAGTTCAACCGCATGGGTCTTCTAAAATATGTGAAGTGTTAAAGTAGGGTAAGTAGAAAATAAACATTACTAATTTCTTTTCAGAGCCACCATTGAAACCTGCTTAGACAATCTATTTCCAGAGGGAACAAGGGGCATTTTACTAGATTTAGTAGAGATAAATGGGGAAAAATTAAGCTCCCTGAAAATATTACTGTATCCTAGACTTTACGAGAATGAACTAGAGAGGGTTGTATGGTCATGGGTCATAGGTGTGTTGGTAACCAGAGTAAAGAAGAGACCGCAATATGATCACCTTCAGTTGTGTCCACAGGGATCCAGAAAGGAGTTTCACGGCTAGCGTGGAGTAGTGCAAATGGAGAAACGTGCGCTACTTCATAGCACCTTTCGTAATAGTGCAATTCCCATGCTGCCATTTAACTTATGGCATATAAAGTGGTTATATTCACCTTGGTTTGTGTAGAGCTCCATATAAATTACAGTATTATATTTTTGCAGAGCTTGAAAGGCAGAAGGGGAAGGAGAAGGGGTCATCACCTAAGGATACTACCAAAAAAACTGGGGTTTTAACCCCTTATATGGGGTTATAAGGGTACACTTCGGGGGGGGGGGGGGGCATGCTCCCAGGAAAGCTTTTGCCAGTGTCAAATCAACTGAAAGTAGCGGCATATAACCAATGGTTCAAAAAACAACTCCTGTGTCCTGTACTGTACAATTAGAATAGTGAAAGATGAAAAATTAAAAGGAAGAAAACACCTAAAAATAAACTAAGACAGCCACCAACTGCAATTTATTTTTCTTGGTTTTAGTCACTGTATGCAAATGATACTAATATATGCAAATCTGGGCATTCCACATGTAGGAGAGAGAATGGTTAGCTTGTTTAGAAAAATGAATAACGCATATCCCTCTATAGTGTGTGGACTTGCCTCAGTCTAAGGCAACTAGTCTGCTCTCTTCTTCCTCTGTTTGTTATCAGTAGGAGTCACTGACAGATTATGCGTACGCTACAGAATCTTTGGGGACGGCCCACCCCTGGAACCGATTGACAACCTCAGCTGTGTATGCTGCTCAGGTCTCGGATTACACTCAGCTATCCTCTGTTGTGCAGTGTGTGACTTCAAATCCCCGCCCCTGCTTCCTGATGCTCAAAAATGCTTTGCACTTTGAATAGTGCAGATAATCAAGTACAACTTATGTAGGAATATTTGTTTCATCTCTGTGTGTCACCTGAGGCTAGTCACTTCAGTGGGTATATATAAGGTCTTACAGCCACTTTAAATGTTATTTTTATAGCTAATGTGGTATTATTTCTCTTGGCTTTAGGCAGTGGCTTCCCAGTGACAAGCTTTTACCTTTGGGAGTTGAGGATACTGTTGACAAGCTGAAAATGCTGGAAGGCCGAAAGCCAAGCATTCGCAAGTCTGTACAGGTGGCTTATGATCGAGCTATGACCCATTTGAATCGTGTTGGGGGTAGCCACCCATTTATTACCACAAACTACCTATACTAATTCCTTTTAAATCCGTAATGGAAGATGTTGCACTTTCCAACAGTAGATTATATTCTGAATCTCGGTAGTAATTTTTGAATTGTACTGTTTGAAGTTCTTCATCTTACTGCCTAAGAGGACAATAAGCATTTAAGATAGTGAGCGTTATATCTGTTGATTGTGCCAAATCAAACTGATCCAAGCATGTTGTTTTCAACCCTACACCCACATATGGGAAACAAAATGATAGAGGTTTTTATATTTTTTTCACTTGTGTGCTGTTGGTATGAATTAGAAGCTGACCAATATGTGTAATTTGATTTGCTTTCATTTTAGCTTTTAGACATGACATAAAAGATCTACCCACTTTAGAAGTCAAATAATTAGTGTATTTTGAGTCTTAGAGATAATTGGGTTTTATTTCTGTTTTGGGAACTTATAACATTTAAAGAGTTATGGCTGGTTCCAGCAAGCTAAAAATAATAGCTTATTAAACAAAAGAATTTATTAAATGTAATTGATACTTTTATATATCAGTAATAATGTTTAAAGATTATATCTAAATTATAATTGAGAAATGAATACATAGTTTTCAGATGTTTTTGTCCTGTGGTTTTGCTGAGTATTTAGAAAGATATTTTATCAATATCACAAAGTTAGTGGCTTCAACTTCAAAAATACCAGTCTTGGGTGGTGGAAAAACTTTCTTTGAAATTGTTAGGCCACCAAAAACTTATATTTTAGTATTGGATAGTTGCTGCTAGGTTTAATCAACCATTCTCTCTTAGGGTAGTCTATTGGTTCTCCGCTTCACCTTCTATTACAGGACGTTCTCACATTTCCCATTAATTTTTATTCTTTAAGATTTTTTCAGGGTCTCTGAAACTTTTCATGCTAAAGAAGTGAGACTTCCTGGCTGTGGTGCTACAGTTCGGGATCTCCAGGAAAGAGCCTTCAGAAATAGAATCCCCAAAAGAAAGCTAAGTTGGTAAATGAACATGCCAACAATACTATACCATATACCAAATATCAGTTTTGGGTAGACTGTTTAAACCGTATTTACTTACGTCCTATGCTGTGTTAGGTATATTTGTGATGGGGGAAGGCAGTTTAGAGCCTAGTCTGTGCATAGTCTTGTAGTTTGTTTAGAGCTACATGATTTAAACTGAATCTTGTATATGTGCCACGTAAGGTTCTACGCCATATACATAGCCGTTCTGTTTTTAGCAAACCAAGAAGCAGTTTGCATAAAATCAGAAATTGAGTGCAATAAAATGTACCTTTCTGTCTTTTAAACATATGTCTATTTTCATAACTGTATAAATATCTTTGGAAAGATAAAATGCAGTGAACATGGCTTTGTGTTATTTCAGCTTTTTAGGGATTCAGTGTAAAGAACAAGCCTTTGTTGTCTATTTTAGTCGGTTTAAATTCTTCTTTAATGCAGATTGATTTCTATATTCTGTCTGTGACATGGTATAGAAGACCTGACTACAAGGCTTTGGCAATCATGTTCATGCATGTGGCTGTTCTACATTATTATTTCCATAGGATTAGGCAAACATATATGTGTGATTTTTAGTCAGGGAAAGTGGTGGGCGGGGACCCTTATCATTGACAAATTCCTAGAGAATAAAATTGCTTGTCTGTCTTGTTCATTGAGGGACACAGATAGATGACTGCTACCTACAGAAGGATTTTGCCACTGGCAAACAAAACAATGTCCAAAATAATCCCTCCCACTCCCAGCATACCTCAGTTTTTTTTTTTTTTTTGCTAGTGTCCTAGAAGGATGGGCATCTTTTCTGTACTGAAAAGTGTTTTTCTCTTTTTATTTTATTTAATTTATTTTTTTGATTCGTTTTTTTTCTTCATTTAACTTTTTCTTGCTTGAGATGGTCTCTATACGCAGCTATCTGGATCAGTGTGTCCTCAGCAGGAAGTTTGGAGGCAGTACCTGAACCCAGTCCAGTGCACCTAGCCAGAAATATGTTCCTAGGGCACTTGACTCCTCATTGATACGCTTTCCAGACCTCAGTGTACTGTTAGCCATAGAATGGAGAGAGATAGCACCGCTCAGACTAGTCAAAGTCCATGAGTTAGGGTGGGTGCTGAACCTCGGCTCGCCACCAGGAGAAGCATGAAAGAAGAAAATGGTCACACGCCACCACGGAATCCAATGAAGAAAAGTTCCTTTATTCACATAAGTGGTACAAGGTACAGCAGGGTAGGACAGTAGACGCGTTTCATACGACTGCTACGTGCTTGTTCACTACCAGTAATAGTGAACAAGCACGTAGCAGTCGTGTGAAACATGTCCCTGTTGTACCTTGTATCACTTATGTGAATAAAGGAACTTTTCTTCATTGGATTTAGTGGTGGTGTGTGACCATTTTCTTCTTTCATGCTGTTAGCCATAGAACAAGTTCCAGGTCCAGTGCCGTGCAACAGTCTCATAAGACTCTCACTTTTTGAGTAAGCTTCGTGGGCTGAGCCTCGGGAGTTCTCTAACTATCTTGTACAAATATTTTATTAAGTGTATTTCCATGTATATATTAATACATATAACAAACGCGTCAAATCAGGAAAATTCGGAAACCTATGGGAGTTGCCTTACTATCAAGACTGTTGGGTGTTCCATTATCCCTATTTTTAGTTGGTTTACCCCATGGTCAACTTAGTTTAGGGAAGGGTTGCCTGCGTTTCTCTTCCCATCATTCAGTGTGAAATAGCGGCTTCCCTTAACTGCTCCTAGTCCCAGGCAGATTTGGTACTCCACCTGGTCAGACTCCTGGCAGATGCTCCATGGGCTGTCTCAGAGATTCAAGATCTTCTGTCCCAACCGTCCCTTAGTTTACCATGTTTCTACTTTTTTTTGGTCTTCCTTTTTTTAAGTGTCCAAATCCTTCTGTATTCTAATGTATAATGCAATTGTCTCTTAGGCCCCATTAACATCTGTGCGTTCCAGAAACATACAAAAATGTTGTATTGCACTGTCATTAATTGTTAGTGGCACTTCAAACACAGCTAGGAAACGCTGTAAAACGCACAAACTGAAATGCAGCAAAAAGCTCAGTAAGCTACCTTGCTGTGTTGCTTGTGAGGCAGTCCATTCAAGTGAATGGACTGCCCTGTACTGTCATGTAAAAAAAGTAAAGCTTCTAGTCGATGCACTGTAATAGAAAAAGTAATGCTTCTTTTTTATGCATCAAAACATGATCACAGGCATTTTTATGCTCCATTTGTTTTGAGCTTCAAAGGGAAATAAGCACATCATGTCTGTGAGAACATTACTTTTAAGACTAGCATTATATGATTTTTTTTTTTTTTTAATTACAATTGTAGATTTAACCCCATACATGCCTTAGAGTAGCCCTTTGAAAAAAACTAAAGACGCTGCTTTTATCTATGTACTTTTTTTATTTTGTTTCTGTGCGTCTTTTTTTTTTTTTTTTTTCCATTCATTTAAACTAAAGTTTATCTTTAAAGAAGAACTCCAGGATTCTGCTATCTTTGCATTTACAGATCCCTCTCCCCGATCTCTACTAGATTGCTGAGAAAGTTGTAATGAAATGCAGTCATGTTACAGCAATTGCAGTCTTCTGATTGGGAGTGCTTGGGCCTGTGGGTGGTAACAAAAAGACACATCATCATTTCATGCTGCTGTAATGTTATACAATCATGCAAGGATCCCATGTCAATAAATTGAAAAGAACTGCCTACAGCCTTTGACATGTGTGTTTGACACACAAAAAGAGATGATGCTATGCCACAGTATGCAACTACACTTAGCAGGTAGGGATCCGGAAGGTAGTGTAGTCGCACGCTACTATGCAGACAGTCAAGCTGGCAGCTGCAACAGGTATTTTTCACTTCATCATAAACATTTCTAAACAGCGATTTGCACAAGGAGTTTAATGAGAAGTTTAGCAAGCCAAAGATTTTGATTATTTTTTTTAGTTTACAAACACTTTAGGTGTGTTACTAGAGGAATGTCATTAACCGCTTGCTGACCGTATAACTTTCACATATGGCGGCAAGGCTGCTCTCCTGCGCCAGGTCACGTACTAGGTATGTGATCTGGCACTTCCCAGTAGGGTGCGTGTTGCCGGCAACCTGACTCTAAACCTGACCTGATTATACACAGCAGATGCCGATCAGCGATGCCAGCCAATAGATGATCGTCGGGAAGATGCACAGGACAGGGTTCTATCTATGTTAACAAGGCAGAGCTCTGCCTTGTCAGTGGGGAAGTAATGCATTTTCTTTCCCTACAAAGCAGGGAATAAAATCCACTACTTCCCTTAGTAAAAGCACCTAACATAGTGCACCAAAACACTGGCTAGGCACACATTTAACTCTTTGATCACCCTAGATGCTTAACCCCTTCCCAGCCAGTGTCAGTACAGTGACAGTGCATATTTTTAGCACTGATTACTGTATTAGTGTCACTGGTTCCTAAAAAGTGTCAGTGTCCGATTGTCCGCTGCAATATCACAGTCCCGCTGTCAGGGGCGGATCCAGAGTCTAATCTCAAGAGGGGCACTGCCAGAAAATAAGTTGTTGCTTACAGAACTGTATTGCAAAACGAACTGCCACCCTCCCATGCATCAGGGCCCCAGAGCCCTTTCTTTATTACATCAGGGTCCCCACAGAGCCCCCCCCCTCACATCAGGGTCCCCACAGAGCCCCCCCTCACATCAGGGTCCCCACAGAGCCCCCCCTCACATCAGGGTCCCCACAGAGCCCCCCCTCACATCAGGGTCCCCACAGAGCCCCCCCTCACATCTAGGTCCCCACAGAGCCCCCTCCTCCCCTCACATGAGGGTCCCCAGAACTGCTCCTACTCACGTTTTTAGGCTGACACTCGATTCACTGTGCTAGCCTGGCCTGGAGTAGCTGGAGGGAGAAGATGGGTGGAGCTAACACTCCACTCAGCGCGCAGCAGAGGAGGAAGGAGGTTCCGCAGTGAATGCTGGGGCCTCGCTCTCCTCCTCCTCAGAGGACGTCACTAGTTGCTAGACGCTGGGCGGCGATAGCAACCAGTGCACTGCAGTATAGTAAGGTGACCAGATTTTTAAAATGAAATTCGGGGACATTTTTTTTTTATTGGCAAATGGTAAACTACTTTATAAGTATATTTTCCTCAAATTATATATGCAGTGTATGTGGGATGTGTTTATGGAATGATTGTATGAAATAAACGTTATTTCTCACATTTTGTTTATGAGATAACAAAAAAAAAGATACTTCTTAGAATTTTTTGGGCTAGGACTACCAAATGTTAAGAAGATAAGATAGAGAAAAAGCTTGGAGGAAGGGACGGGGTGGCAAAATTCAAAGCCAATCCGGGCGGCTCCAGACAATTTTTTTGAGGGTGCTATGGTGGTGCTTGAGGTAAAAGCAAGGGTGCTAATGCGGCGAGTGAAGCGCACACCTGCAAAAGGGAAGAAATATCGCAGAGCTGCGATGTGCAAATAGTGGTGATACCCCCTATATATAATCATAATAAAATGTACAATTGATGTGCATACTTTACATTTTATTATGATTTTTTATATATATATATATATATATATATATATATATGGGGGTCACCGCTATTTGCACATCACAGCTCTGCAATATTTCTTACCTTTTGCAGAGAGAGTGACACCATCACTACTATGTTCTATCACACTGGTTGATTAGCATCTCCGTTGTTGTATGTGGGGGATTT
This sequence comes from Pelophylax lessonae, assembly GCF_965119305.1. Classification (NCBI taxonomy): domain Eukaryota; kingdom Metazoa; phylum Chordata; class Amphibia; order Anura; family Ranidae; genus Pelophylax; species Pelophylax lessonae. The sequence goes on from NC_138769.1 coordinate 295,885,730, forward strand.
CACCATTATTTGCACATTGAAGCTCTGCAATTTCTCAAAATATTTTTGCAGAGGGGGTGGCACCATCACTACTATATTGTGATACATTGGTTGATTTGCACTAGATATTCATTCATAGGTTTTACCATTGCACGTATAAGTCCATTTGTACAATTTCACAGATAAATTGTAGGGCAGCGCTGCATTTTTTGCTTTTTAATGATTGGCATTAGATGAAGGAACCAGCTCACAAGATTCCTATTGCTTTTGAGATTTTTTTAGTTGCATGGTAGTTTTACTTTATTTGGTATGTCCTCTGTATATTGGTAACCACTGGCCCTGCATATTGGTGGTGTGCCCTGTATGCTGGTGTTATGTGCAGGGCTCGGGAGGACGCTATGTACAGGGTGCAGAGTTCAGGAGTGTGCTACATGGAGTGCACAGTTGTGAATTGGCTGATTCTCTTGAATAGACTGCATGACATGAGGGAGAGATAGTACAGAGGGAAAGTTCACGCGCTGATTGGCCACAGCCAATTAGTGGGTCAGGCGGATGCAATGTCTGTTGGGCACCCGTGATCGCTCTCCGTGGAGACAGAACGTCGGTCTGCCGATGCAAAAATGGCAGACCGCCGTTCTGTCAAGAGATAAACACAGGGATCCTGTGTTCCTCCTATTTAGGAACACAGTTTTCTGTGTTCATTCAGCAAGTCCATCCCCCACATAGTTAGAAAGCACCCCCTAGGGACATATTTAACCCTTTGATCGCCCCTGGTGTTAACCCCTTCCCTGCCAGTGTCATTAGTACAGTAGCAGTGCATATTTTTAGCACTGATTACTTTAGTAAGGTTACTGGTCCCCTCAAAAGTGTAAAAAATGTTAGTTAGGTGTCCCATCTGTCTGCTGCAATGTCGCAGTCCTGCTAAAAATCGCTAAACGCCACCATTACTAGTAAAAAAAAAATAAAAACTACATAAATCTTTCCCCTAGTTTGTAGACGCGAGAACTTTTGCACAAACCAGTCTATATACACTTATTTGGATTTTGCAGATTTTGCTTTTTGGGATTTTAGCAGAATACATATTTGCCTAAAATGATGAAAAAATTTGGATTTTTTTTTTATTGGGAATGTTTTATAGCAGAAAGTAAAAAATAGCTTTTTTTTTTTTTTCCAGAATTGTTGCTCTTTTTTTGTTTATAGCGCAAAAAATAAAAATCACACAGGTGATTGAATACCAACAAAAGAAAGCTCTATTTGTGAGGAAAAAATACATCAATTTTATTTTGGTACAGCATCGCACGGCCGCGCAATTGTTAAAGTAACGCAGTGCTGTATCTCAAAAAATGGCCTGTTCATTAAGGGGGTAAAACCTTCCGGTCCAGAAGTGGCTAAAGTAATATTACTGTCATATTGTATTTTTTGCCTCTAGAACTGCTGTATGGTGTATATATAACTTCAATGGTCTTCCAGATCATTTGTGTAAAATTTATGGAGACTTTGACAATCTGCAGTTGAGCAGGAGATAAAGCTTGGAAATGTATGCTAATTCTTAAAATAGATGCGTTTTTTATATATATATATATATATATATATATATATATATATATATATATATATATATATATATATATGTATATATATATATATGTGTGTGTGTGTGTGTGTGTGTGTGTGTGTGTGTGTGTGTGTGTGTATGTATGTATTTTTTTTTTTTTTAAATGTGCAACACAAATGAGACTACATGTGATTAATCTATTTCTGTTTTAAAGGTTGCACATAAATTTACTAAAAACAATCCTCATCCTCATTTATACTGTTGTTCCTGCAGGCTGTCTGCTTCATATATCTATAATCATGCACTACCTTTAAAAAAGTTTTATTTTCTCTTTAGATGTGCATTTGGTAAGGCTGTGTAAATTCTATTGTTTGTGCTGCTATGAGTATTTTAAGTAAAAAGTTTATATATTCACGCGTCTAGCCAGAGGTGTGCCTTCAAACCTCAATGTATGATTTGAGAAGCCATTATTTCTTCACGTTTGTCTTCAAGTGTTTAGAACCCTTGTGCTGGGATTTGTTTTACAAATGACAGGTGGGAAAAATCTTGGTCTTTATTCAATAAATTTACCTGAGCATAATTAAAGCACACCTCTATTAAAGTGTTAATAAACCCACAACAGTAATATCAGTCTGTATATGCAGTAATGCATGCTTGTTATACTCTGGAGCTTAAGGGGTTAATCCTGTGCATTGTGTAAAAAGACTGTTCAATCCTGTCTTCTCTGATCCTCCCCTTCTTCAACTGCCCTAAATCCCTCTCTTGCTAGAACAGAGCCTTGGGGGGCATTCTGCACATGATCAGTTTGTGTATTGCTAGAGAATATTTTCTTTTCTTTGGTGGGTACATGTGATCGGCACAGCGTCAATCAGCATTGTCCAGGCAGAGGGTCAGGGGTCATACAGCCTCATAGGACAGTCAGAGTAGAATGACAACTCCTCCTACAAGCTTTAACCAGATATAAAAGTCACAAGACTGCTATATACTGCTGATGAGAAAAGGTATTTAGCAGTTTATATTTACTGAAACTATTACATTTCCATGTACTGTGAGAGACCAAATATAGTAAAAGCAGGGTCCTTGGTTTAGTAACACTTAACTTTAGTAAGTTATAATTTAGGTGAATAAAATGGAACTCTGGTGAAAACTATAATGTGTAGAAGAGTTAGAACCTCTATCAGGTTTTAATGTCTGTGTCTCCCCCTTCAGTGGGGATAACGACCGCAACTGCAGCATTTTTATTTAGTAAAATGGGGAAGAGATGTTCACTTTTAGCTGGTGTTCTGCTTTAACCACTTTAGCCCCGGAGGATTTTCCTGCCTAATGTCCAGGCCACTTTTTGCAACTTGGCACTGCGCGACTTTAACTGACAATTGCGCGGTCATGCAAACCTGTCCCCAAACGAAATTTACGTCCTTTTTTTTCCCACAAACGGAGCTTTCTTTTGCTGGTATTTGATCACCTCTGCGCTTTTCATTTTTTGCGATATTAATTAAAAAAAAGAGCAAAACTTTTGCGAAAAAAAAATTGACATTTTCTAATTTGACAGTTAAAAAATATCCAATATATTCAATTTTTGTCAAATATTTAGGCCAAAATGTATTTAGCTTCATGTCTTTGACAAGATAATTCTCAATGAGCGTATTTTTAACCGTTTTAAGACCGGAAGATTTTACCCCATTCCTGACCAGGCTACATTTTGCAACTTGGCACTGTGTTACTTTAATGAACAATTGCGCGGTCGTGCGACGCTGTACCCAAATTAAATTTATGTCCTTTCCCCCCCCCCAAATAGAGCTTTCTTTTGGTGGTATTTGATCACCTGTGCGATTTTTGAAAAAAAGAGCGACAATTTTGAAAGAAAAAAAAAAAAAAAACATTTTCTACATTCTGATATATAACATTCCCAAAAAAACATTTATAAATCAAAATTTTTTAACATTTTAGGCCAATTTGTTTTCTGCTACATATTTTTGGTAAAAAAAAAAAAATCACAAGCGTATTTTGATTGGTTTGCGCAAAAGTTATTGCGTTTACTAACTACGGGAAAGATTTGTCATTTTTGTTTATTTTTTTTTACTAGTAATGGCGGCGATCTGCGATTTTTTTTTTTTTTTTCGATCTGTCTTCGACATTGTGGCAGACAGATCGGACCCCTAACTGACATTTTTGACACTTTTGGGGTACCAGTGACATTACTACAGTAATCCGTGCTATAAATATGCATTGTTACTGTAATAATAACACTGGCAGGGAAGGTATTAACTTTATTGGTGATCAAGGGGTTAAATGTATGCCTCATGCTTACTGATGTGTGTGTGGGGGGAGGGGGGTTGTGTGACAGAGACACAGATCGCAGGTTCAGCTATGCTGAATCCTGTAATCTGTCACTGTCTGTCACAGAGGAGATCCGCCCGCTTTGTTTACCGCCTCTCCTTCCCTAGCCTGACTCCTGATGTGTCTGAATACAGTGGGAGCGAGCGCCTAGAGAGGGGAGAGTCTATTGTGACATAGGTCTACGTCACCAGACCTTAACGAGCCACTTTGCCGCAGTAGCAGCACAGTGAGCAGTGGTAAAGTGGTTAAAGCAATTCTTTCTCACGTTAGATCATCTTTGCCCTTCTACAAGATGACCACCAAAGCTTATGGAGAATGCTAATAGCAAGTTATTGGGCATTTTTCAGCTCTGACAATTTGTGGTTCCAACTACAATCCCCACTGTACATGCATTCAGCTGTGATAATTTAAACCATTCTTCTTTTTTCCTATGGTCTTTGGTTAAAATGGAACCGCATCAAAAAATCTTTTCAATGGAAAGGGTTAGGTCAGGCTTTGTCATATTTGTTCACTTTTGAGGACATTTACACTTGCTTCTTCTATCAGTGACACCCAAGGCATTGCTTGAGTCTACCAGTTTTTTATCCATTTACATATTTCTTTGAGTACTCTGCCAAGTGCTATTGACAATGTCACTGAAGCTCTATCTAGTGATCTATCTAGCTATCTATATATCTAGCTATCTATATATCTAGAATATAATTCTAAAAAAGGTAAACAGGAAGTTCAGCTTATAATTCCTTCGGAGTCTGTGGCACAGAAAGTTGGACTAAATCTGTAAATCATCTTTTAGGGGGATCAATGCAACCCTTCCCCACTATCCTAGCTAAAAATGTTTTAAATGGGGTTGCATTTCAAAACATATTTTCAATGCATTCAAGGCATTTTGAGGGTCTAGTTGTAAAACTGTGCTATATGATATTCCCTGCTTTGTAAGCGTGCTAATTTCAGTATCAATTTTCCAATACTGTTATGCAGTACATTTATAAAAACTGCAGGAAATGAAAATGTTGCCCACTAATACGAGGGGTCTTCAAAACGTTTCCACACTTTTTTATATTTGACTTAATATTTTTTATATTTAAAAAAAAAAAAAGTGTGGAAACTTTTTGAAGAACCCTTGTACTTATCCGATTGTACTTATCCGATTCTATCTGCTTTTTTCCTAGAACTGATTTCTTTTCATGAATTCCCTTTCTTCATCTTCAAGTCCCATTTTTCAATATGGAAATAATGGACCTGTGTCAGTCACATGCACACAGCTACTGATCATATACTAATAGATTTTTGAACCTTCGTATGGGAATTATCACCGTATAATGTTCAAAAGTACTTAAAAATTGTTTTTGCTTTTGACAGTCTATTTTGACAGCCGATTTTGGATGAATAGATGAAAAAAAAAAAAATCACATTTACTGTTGGCAATTCATCTTCACTCCATCCTGCTCTCTTAGGATTTTCTTGTCTTTGTGGTAAACAAATTACTGTCAATTTTACCCTGGTAATGATTCAAATATTGAATGTTCCTGAACCAAATCCTTTATTTTCCAGATAAAAAAAAAAAAAAAATTTTTGAGAAGGAAGTTCCAGAGCAGGCATCGATCCAAAAGACAATTAACAACATTACACAGTGTTCAGTAGATAGAAAATAGTTTGCTATGATGTCTATCCCTTAACCAAAATACCGTATTAACCACTTGCCGACCGCCGCACGACTATCTACGGCGGCGGTCAGCCCCTCACAGGCAAAGTGACGTAGGGCTACGTCACTAGCTTGTGAGGGTCTAGGGAGCGAGCGCGCGCCGCCGGAGGCGCGCTCCCGCGTGGTCACGGACCCCCCCCCCGCGTGTGACCGGCGGACCCGATGTCCGCCGGCCACTCTGCGATCGGCGGGGGAGAGGGAGAAAGTCAGGCAGCTAGTGTAAACAAGCTGCCTGTCATTCTCCCCTCTGTATGAGAGATGATCATATGGATCTACTATGTAGATCCGTTGATCACTCTGCATACAGCTGAAGCTACAGCCAATCACAGTAAGAATCACGCCCCTAGGGACACACACAGCCCCTCCCTCTCAAATAAAGTTAACCCCTTCACTACCAGTGTATTTTTACAGTAACAGTGCATATATATATAGCACTGATTACTGTAGAAATGTCACTGGTAACCCCAGAAGTGTCAAAAATGTCAGTCAAGGGTCCGATCTGTCCGCCGCAATGTCGCAGTACCGCAAAATAAATCCCAGATCGCCGCCATTACGCGTTAAAAAAAAAAATGACAAAAATCTTTCCCTTAGTTAGTAAACGCAATAACTTTTGCGCAAACCAATCAAAATACGCTTTTTGCGATTTTTTTTTTTTTTTTTTTTTTTTTTTTTTTACCAAACATAGGTAGCATAAAACAAATTGGCCGAAAATGTTAAAAAATTTTGATTATTAGTTTTTTGGGGGGGGAATTTCATATAAAAAAAAGTGAAAAATATTGCTATTTTTGCAAAATTTACGCTCTTTTTTGTTTATAGCGCGTGATCAAAAAATCGCACAGGTGATCAAATACCGCCAAAAGAAAGCTCTGTTTGTGGGAAAAAAAGGACGCCAAATTCGTTTAGGTACAGCGTCGCACGACCGCGCAATTGTCCATTAAAGTCACGCAGTGCCGAATCGCAAAATACCCCCTGGTCGTTTAGCAGCCAAATCCTCCGGGGCTTAAGTGGTTAAGCAGTGGTATAACATAAATGGGGTATAGCAGTAAATGTTCCAATTGAAAGGATGACATCAAAACACAACCTTTCAAACAAAATTCCTCTATTGTATGGCCAGCTTTACCTGAATATTTGAGTTTAAGTGGTGGTTGTGGAGTAACGACAAACCTTAGCAATGACACTCTGCTACATCAGTTGCTCTAATTATTATTTCTCTATCATCAAGCTGTGTCCCTTATTGGACTGCAAGAAAAATCTTTTACAGCAAGCACAAAAATAAAGCTGCATTTTAACCTGTTTGTAGCAGACATGTCATTTTCTTCTAATTAGTGCAATCTTCTACTGCAGTACATTACACTGAACTTAGGATCCAGAAGGCAGCCACAGTATACTGACCGCCAAATTGCTGCTAGCAGCTCTCCAAAAATGCCATGTGCACATAAACAGGTTTTCACTTTAATCATCAAATGTCTTGCAGTGTCAGAAGAGCAAGAGCACACTAGCTGATTACTGAGGGAGACTGTTGTCAAACCACTTTCCCTTTCTTTAGTGAAGTGCAATTTACAGTGGTTGCCTAGGTGTCTATTACACTAAATCTGTGATAAAAAAAATTGGTTAGACATTATTTTTATTTTTCCTTAAAGGGTAATTTAAGAAATGCATTTTTTTTTTTTTGGTCCTGTCATTTCATGTCTTATAGGTTTTTATATTGAGGTCACTAACTTTTTAATATTAAGATTATCATTGAAAGGCTGCAGTGTGTTTGTTGATGTGTTATTTCCCAAAGAAAGCCCTGTTTTTACTGAGAAATAAAATATAAATATCTGCATTTTCAATCAATAGAAACAATGTAAAAAAAAATCTTGCCCAGTCATATGGGGATTCGCAACCTGGTGGATCGTATTTATTTATTTATTTTCAAAGGTCATTTCTTTTTTTTTTTTTTTTTGTCCAATTCAGAGCATTATGTTTCCATTTTATTAAATTAAAATCTTGGGGGGGCGGGGGGGATTACTACAATTTTAAATCACTGTATATGCTTAAATGTAATGTTTAGTTTTGTTGTGAAATATATGAAATTTATTAATGGATTATTAAAATAAGATAAATGCAAGTAAAATTGTGAATGTCTTTTTATGAATATTAAAATAAATGTTACAATAAATTATGTTGTGCATTTTTGTTTTATTCACATTTACTTGAATTATGTAAGGGAAACTATAAGAGGTCCATTTTATTCGTTTATAAAGGGATCTTTAAAATATTTTATGGTTTAAACTTTCTCTCTGTGTTCATTGGGGGGGACATGGTAGACCTCTGGGAATCCTCTCTTTCACTAGAAGAATGGACACTAAGAAACCAGAAGGCTTAGCTCCTTATGTTCTCTTGCATGGCCAGCCAGCTTTAGTTTAGCTTGTTGTGTGCTAAGGAAGGAAGACTGATCTTTAATGCTTCTGTAGTTATCGCATTAGACCCCCAAATGTTGGAAATTCACTGCCCCCGCCATCTGCATGCTTAGTTTTGTACCCTTGCACCCAAACTGTGGAGATTAACTGCTGCAGATGAGTGCCCTTCCGCTTGCCCCACCAAATCTCAGGTTCACAGTAGACTGCTACTTGCTCGCTACAGCCCAGGATCTCTACAATTAAGTATCCCCCTATGGTCTGAATTTTTATCCACCTCTCTAAGGGTAGGGCTGTTCCTTGGGGGTATTGCTGTTTCCCTTTTGGTGAGTAGGGAGACAACCTAGAATACTCTTTCTTGCTGCTTTCTGGGACAAATGTACTATGCTTGTTAACAGGGTGATCATCACAGCATGGAGCAATCCACCCTGCACATTGGTAACTTCTAACCAGTGCTAATAAAACTACTATAGTAGTTTCCACTGAGTCTTCCCTGGCCCCTGAGTCTTCCCTGGCCCCTTTCTCCCCAGATAGGTTGGCGTAACCTTTGGTGCACTAGATGTTCTAGGTGACTTTGCCATGGAAGTGGTGAGAATGTGAACACAACAGCTGGCTACAGCTTTTCCTCTACACCTGCTACATGACTACACTTTTCTAGCTGATTTCACTATGTGTTTTAGGCCCTGAGGAATACAGGAGACCACAGGACTGCTTGGCTTGGGCACCACTGACCACCTCACCCCCTGCAGAACTTCTAAATTGGAACATCAGCCTAATATCCTAGTGCCCATCTGAAGAGTGTTAAAGCACTGCTTCTCTCACTGGTATGGCCTCAGGATTAGTCTTCTACATTTCAGCTTCTCGTTGCAGTGGTACTCTGAGTGAGTGTTTCACCCTCCAAATTAGGCCTCTTGTCTCTTTAAAGCCGGCAGCATGTCAAAAACTGTTCTCAAATTACTTTGTACCCACTTCATATTCAGGCTGACCAAATATGTGATTCTTTCAAGACTCTGTGGACCAAAAGTCACAATGGCCACCTTAAAACACTTTTTAGGTGCAATATAATGAATGCATCTATGTTTACATTTTTTTTTATAACAAATGTTCTTTATTGCATTTTAGAACAAAACAAAAATCACTTACAAAGAAAATACAAATGAGAACACTTCAATTGACATGCATACAAACCAAAAAATTGATATATGTAGTCCCAGTGTCTAGATTATCCATACAAGAAAAGCCAAAAGGAAACAAACACCTTTACGGCAAAGTGTAGAGCCCAATCCATGATGGTAATTACGCATTTACTCAAGTAAAAGGGAGAGAGAGAATGGAATAGGAAAAGAGGAAGGAAAGGATAAGATAAAGAAGGCAGAAGAGTAGAGCAAAGAAAAAGGGAATAGAAAGTAGATAAGGTCAGCATACCAGACATCATTTGCAAAAGTAGAATCTAAATAGGAGTTAGGTTACCAACAGATAGTGGAGAGTCTCACTATATCACATTGTTAGGCCTCTGGCTTTCACCCAAGCTCTCCAGATCTTATCACATTTCTTAGGGTAGTTACCTTTCATCTATGTGTGTTTATAGAAGGGAAGAACAGAATTCACAGTTCATCTACACAGTTGAAGAGTAGGGGAATTCGATAGTTTCCATTTAGCCAGTATTGTTTTCTTAGTATAGAAAGCAGCTTAAAAAAAAAAATAATATCTTTATGGGAAGTGATAGCAATATTGTCACCAACATCCAGGAGCAGGTGTATTGGATCCACAGTGATCGTTCGCTCAATAATTGTGTTGAGATCTCTCACTACATCAACCCAAAACCTTTTTTTTTTATATAGGTGCAGGTCCAGACTGTATGTATGAATGTACCAACCGCCAATTGGCATTTTGGGCAGTGTTCACAAACTAGTGTAGAGGGCCATTGAGGAGTATAATTTAACTCTGTGTAGAAATTATAATTAAATAACATAGAATGTGTCGGCAGATAAGAACCATTTGGCCCATCTAGTCTGCCCAATATATCTGAATCCTATGAATAGTCCCTGGCCCTATCTTATATGAAGGATAGCCTTATGCCTATCCCATGCATGCTTAAACTCCTTCACTGTGTTTGCAGCTACCACTTCTGCAGGAAGGTTATTCCATGCATCCACTACTCTCTCAGTAAAGTAATACTTCCTCATATTACTTTTAAACCTTTGCCCCTCTAATTTAAAACGGTGTCCTCTTGTGGTAGTTTTTCTTCTTTTAAATATGCTCTCCTCCTTTACCGAGTTGATTCCCTTTATGTATTTAAAAGTTTCTATCATATCCCCTCTGTCTCTTCTTTCTTCCAAGCTATACATGTATGTTAAGGTCCTTTAACCTTTCCTGGTAAGTTTTTTTTTTTCCTGCAATCCATGTACTAGTTTAGTAGCTCTTTTCTGAACTCTCTCTAGAGTATCTATATCCTTCTGGAGATATGGCCTCCAGTACTGCGCACAATACTCCAAGTGAGGTCTCACCAGTGTTCTGTACAGCGGCATAAGCACTTCTCTCTTTCTACTGCTTATACCTCTCCCTATACATCCAAGCATTCTGCTGGCATTTCGTGCTGCTCTATTACATTGTCTTCTCACCTTTAAGTCTTCTGAAATAATTACTCCTAAATCCCTTTCCTCAGATACTGAGGTCAGGACTTTGTCAAATATTCTATATTCTGCCCTTGGGTTTTTACGTCCCAGGTGCATTATCTTGCACTTATCCACATTAAATTTCAGTTGCCAGAGTTCTGACCATTCTTCTAGTTTTCCTAAATCCTTTTCCATTTGGCGTTTCCCTCCAGGAACATCAACCCTGTTACATATCTTTGTGTCATCAGCAAAAAGACAAACCTTACCATCGAGGCCTTTTGCAATATCACTTATGAAGATATTAAACAAAATTGGTCCCAGTACAGATCCCTGAGGTACCCCACTGGTAACATGACCTTGTTCTGAATGTTCTCCATTGACTACAACCCTCTGTTGTCTGTCACTCAGCCACTGCCTAATCCACTCAACAATATGGGAGTCCATGCTCAATGACTGCAGTTTATTGATAAGTCTTCTATGTGGGACAGTGTCAAAAGCCTTACTAAAATCTAGATATGCAATGTCTACTGCACCTCCACCGTCTATTATTTTAGTCACCCAGTCAAAAAAATCTATAAGTTTTGTTTGACATGATCTCCCTGAAGTAAACCCATGTTGTTTTTCATCTTGCAATCCATGGGATTTAAGATGTTCCACAATCCTATCCTTTAATAGGGTTTCCATTAATTTGCCTACTATTGATGTCAGACTCACTGGTCTATAGTTGCTCGATTCCTCCCTACTACCTTTCTTGTGAATGGGCACAACATTTGCCAATTTCCAATCTTCCGGGACGACTCCTGTTACTAATGATTGGTTAAATAAATCTGTTAATGGTTTTGCCAGCTCACCACTAAGCTCTTTTAATAATCTTGGGTGTATCTCATCAGGAACCTGTGACTTATTTTTCTTCACTTTAGACAGAAATCTTAGAACGTCTTCCTCTGTAAAGACACATGCATCAAATGATTCATTAGTCATCCTTTCAAGTGGAGGTCCTTCTCCTTCTTTTTCTTCTGTAAAAACTGAACAGAAGTATTCATTAAGGCAGTCGGCTAGCCCTTTATTCTCTTCTACATACCTTCCGTCCTTTGTTTTTAACTTAGTTATTCCTTGTTTTAATTTCCTTTTTTCATTTATATATCTGAAGAATGTCTTATCCCCCTTTTTCATAGACTGAGCTAGTTTTTCTTCTGCCTGCGCTTTAGAAGTTCTTATAACTTGCTTGGCCTCTTTCTGCCTAATCTTGTAGATTTCCTTATCTTCATTGCTCTGGGTTTTTTTATAATTACAAAATGCTAGCTTTTTATTTTTAATGATTTGGGCCACTTCTGCTGAGTACCACAGTGGTCTCTTCCTTTTTTTGCTTTTACTGACAAGTCTAATGCAATTTTCTGTTGCCTTCAATAATGCACCTTTTAAGTAGTCCCATTTCTCCTGGACTCCATGTAATCCGTTCCAGTCTGATGAGGACTCATTTATGACTAATTTCATTTTTGAAAAGTCTGTTTTTCTAAAATCTAAAACTTTTGTTTTTGTGTGGTTTGACTCTTTCACAGTTCTTATATTAAACCACACTGACTGATGATCACTAGATCCCAAGGTTTCGCCCACAATGACATCATATACCGAATCCCCATTTGTGAATACCAAATCCAAAATGGCCTCCCTCCGGGTTGGCTCCTCAACCACTTGTTGCAGAGACAACCCCAGTAGGGAATTTAGAATATCTGTACTCCTGGTAGAACTTGCTATTTTGGTTTTCCAGTTTATATCTGGAAGATTGAAATCTCCCATAATGATAACTTCTCCTTTCATTGTCATTTTAGCTATTTCTTCAACTAGTAGATCATCTAGTTCTTTGACTTGACCAGGTGGTCTATATATCACACCTACACGAGTTACTGCATGATTAGCAAACTGCAATGTAACCCAAACTGACTCTATGTTGGCCTCACCAACTTGTATTAGTTTAGATTTAATGCTATCTTTCACATACAGGGCCACTCCTCCTCCTTTCTTGCCTTCTCTGTCTCTTCTGTATAAAGAGTACCCTGGTATGGTTATGTCCCAGTCATTTCTTTCATTAAACCATGTCTCCGTAACAGCCACTAAATCTACATTCTCAGATGCCATTATTGACCCAAGTTCATTGATTTATTTACCTAAACTGCGAGCATTTGTAGACAGGACTCTGAGCTTATCATTTCTTAACCTCTGTGCTTCTGACCTGTTCTGGCATTGTTTCGGGGGGCAATTGGACTCTTGTATTTCCACTCTTTTGCCCCCCCCCCCCTTCCTAGTTTAAATACTCTTTTGCAAATTCTTGGAGTTGTTCACTAAGTACATTTGTTCCTTTGAGAGAAAGATGCAAACCATCTTTTTTGTACAGTTCCTTTCTATTCCAAGTAGAGCTATCATGAGAAACAAAGCCAAATCCTTGCTCTTGACACCATTTACTAAGCCATATGTTGAACTCCTTTATGCGCCTCTGCCTATCATTCTGAACATTATGCACAGGCAGAACTTCAGAAAATGAAATGGTGGATGCAAAATCCTGTATGTCATTTCCAAGTGTGATAAAAGATTTTTTCACCTCTGACACTTCATTGCAAGCCAGGTCATTTGTCCCTAGATGGACAAGAACATCCACGTCCCCTTCCTGCTTTGCTTGCCTAACAATATTAATAATACATCTTCTATCTCGCCTAGCAGTAGCACCAGGGAGACATCTCACAGAACCATTTTCTTTAAGCTCCACACTTCTTATGATTGAATCACCCAGCAACAGCTGCTTCCTTTGAGACTTCACTTTATCTTTTTTGTCCTTGGCTGCAGTCTTGCATACATTAGACATAAGAGTCGATGGTTTCTCACCCTCTGTGCTTGAGTCCATATCCATGTTGTCCTTACATTCTGAGAGTGCTGCAAATGAATTTTGGAGAACCACCGACTGTGGGACTTGTCTTCTATCCACCACTCTAAGTCTTCCAGAACCTACAGTAACCCATCTGCCATTTCTGGGGGTCCTCTGTGGCAGTGGCATTGCAGCAGTCCCAGCTGGAGTTTGTTTAACAGATAATTTAAATATCTCTGATTTCAAAAATGCAATTTCCTGCTGCAGTAAGAAGAATTGCCTACAGATCTGACAGCATCCGAAACTCCAAAGAGTGGAACATGAAATAAATGCACAACAATTCCTGCACTGAACCAAGTCTGCCATTTTAAAGAGGAGAAAAAAAAAAAAAATTTGTAAATTTAAGTCAAACAAATCTTACCTCCTTTTTTTTTTTTTTCGTTTTCCACCTTCCAGCCTACCTCCTGACTATCTCCTGCAATATCTCTTCACTGTACTTGCAATGGTGTACTTGCAGCTAATTGAATTAGGCCAGCTAATTAGTATTTCTCTATATATACACACTCCTTCATAGCTCCTCCCCCAGCAACAATTGTAACACCTTAATGGGCTAGTCTCATTAGCAAATGCAAATAGCAAACACCTAACCAAATTCCTTTCCCCTTCTCAAGCAATAGCCAGCAAAAAATACAGATGAGTCAGTTGCAAACTCCAAGCCAATCTCTTGCAGTATCTATTCAATCTCTTCAGTTTCCTGCAATATCTCCTGCAATAAACCTGTCCCTGGCCAAGATCATAAGGTATTGTTGCACTCTCATTTATTGCCAAAAGCAAAATATTTGAGATACCTTGGCAGTACCTTTTTAGAAGTGATCATAAAATACAAGGACGAAAGGTAAGTAAGAACTTTTCCACTGAATGAGAGGCCAGGACAACCAGAGTAGAGAATTTGACTTGAATTGCATGTCTCAATTAAAGAAAACTAAAAAAACATCCAGGTAGGGGGATGAAATTACGTCCTCAGTCTATCAAAAGTAAGGCGACATCCCTCAGGCATGATATGTTGCAGGATTCTTATCGCATAGCCAGCCTATGACTAGGGTCAGGTATAGAACGAAGGTGAGGAAGGGTCAGATTGCCCTATAGAGGTGTATAGGGGGAAATAGTATTCCACTCACCAATATGTCTGCTCATCTGTCTTCAGACCATAGGGGTCATAACTAGGGCTGCCGATTATTTTTTCGATTAATCAGATAAAATCATAAAAAAAACTCAATATGCCTTTCTTTTCATTTATTTAAAATAATAATGAACAGAGTGTTAGTGCCGGTTCACACTTGTGCAGTTTGCGAGATCGCATGTAATTCGGAGCGCACTGCTCCTAAATTACATGCGATCTCATGTGCGGATGCGAGTTCAGCCATACACTTTGTATGGCTGAATTCGCAGCGCAACCACAGCAAACTCGCACATGAGGCTTTTTTTGAGCCGCCTCAGAATCGGATCGCACAGTGGTTCACACTTGTGCGATCTGATTCTGTGCGAACTTGCAGATCGCACTGCAATATGCAATCGCAACTGGGGGTGTCGTTAACTTTTAATTGACACTCCCTGCGTATCGCATATGGCAGTGTGAACTGCCAGATGTGCGGATGCGATGCGGGAACACGCTGCATATTCGCAGCGTTCCCGCATCGCACAAATGTGAACCGGCACTTATACCAAAACTTTTTTTTTTTTTTAATTAAGCTGCTATATACTGTAAATAATATAATAAATGCTTATCTAGATTAATGAGTTAATATTCCTTATAAGGTGCAATATTATAATAGAAAAATAAGTGAATAAAAACGTCCATGTCAGCCATAGATATGAAATAGGGAGCAAAGAAAGACCACCTATATGTGCTATATGGACGTTTTTAATCACTTATTTTTCTATTATAATATTGCACTTTATAAGGAATATTAACTCTTTTATCTGGATAAAGCTTTTTATTCTGTTTTTTGGCGGGCTGCATTGCATGGAATCAATGGACACAGTAACACTAAGCTCGGCACTCACGTTTTGCTGCTTCTCCCTCACCTCAATATGACTCACTCCCTCACTGACTCAGCAAGAAGGCGGAGGGGGAAGGGGGGAGGTCACGGAAGTGCAGAGCTATGATGAGACAGTGAGTGCACACTGCAGCTTCACAGAGGAGACGGCGCTCGCTGACAGGCGGGGAATGTCAAGAATGCAGCACAACTAATCGACGGAGCAACTAATCGATAATGACAATCGTTGACAACGATTGTAATTATCGATTATTATCGATTTAGTCGATTAGTTGTTTCAGCCCTAGTCATAACATTCAGGTTAGAGCTGGGACCTCTAAATAACGGAAAATTGAATACTCACCTTTCCGTAATTTTCCTTTCCTGGTGCCTATCCATGGCAGCATACATATGGTGGTTGCTCCGCCCTCAACCAACCCACAGGACCTCCTTAACTCTATAAAAGTAAGAACTGCCCCCCCCCTACGCCATTCTTGTAACTAGACTCAAAAATGCAGATTACGTAAAGGGAGGGCGTATGCTGCCATGGATAGGCACCAGGAAAGGAAAATTACGGAAAGGTGAGTATTCAATGTTCAGTTTTCCTGGTGCCTCCATGGCAGCATACATATGGTAAATAACTCGCTCATAGGGAGGGATACTGCACAGAAATATAGTTTATTAGGATTCACAAAACCGCCAATTGCAGCGCTTTCTTCCCAAAATCACGGGAAGTTAGAGCAGCTGGATCCAGGCTATAATGGACCATGAAGGTATTAAATGAGGACCAACTGGCTGCATGACAAATTGTTTCCGGAGAGACATGTGCTAGAGCTGCCCAAGAAGAGGCTATCCCCCGCGTAGAGTGAGCATTGATTGCTTTAGGCACTGGAAGCCTGCTAGCCCGATAAGCCCTTTGAATCAGACGTACAATCCAGCTTGCGATAGTTCTTTTTGATGCTGCCAAGCCCTTTCTACCTCCGTTTGGAATGATAAATAGGCGTTGCTCCCTACGAAAAGATTGCGTTAAATCAATGTACCGACGTAGAGTTCTTGCAACGTCCAGTTCATGCAACTTTGATGTAGCTGGATCTTCCTCAAAGGTTGGGAGAACCCATTCCTGATTAAAGTGGTAGGTAGTTGGCACTTTAGGTATGAATTGATGGATTGGTCGTAGGACGACCCTATCTGGGAAGAACGTAATATATGGATCTTGAGCACCCAAGGCTTGAATTTCAGAAACCCTACGGCCTGAAGTGACAGCTATGAGGAAAACTGCTTTAAGAGTAACATCCTCCAGAGAACAGTCCTCAGTAGGAGCAAATGGTGGTGCTGCTAGAGTATCCAGCACCAAGGGTAAATCCCACTTCGGGTACAATGTTTTCCTAGGTGGTCTCAACCTCAGTACTGCCTTCATAAACCGCTCTATCAAAGGATGTAAGGCCCATCTGATGTCTGTCAGAGCTGATAAGGCTGAAACTTGCACTTTAAGGGTATTGAGCCCCAAACCTACATCCAGACCTTTCTGTAGAAACAGTAGAACGTCCTGCACAGCTGGCTTCAATGGATTAAACTTGTTGGATTCGGCAACTTCTGAAAACTTCTGCCATACTGTGTAGTAGGAGCTATTAGTGGACGATTTTCTGGCTTGGAGCAACGTCTGGGTTACCTCATGAGAGTAACCTAACTCCTCTAACCTCTTCCTTTCAACTTCCAGGCCCTCAGATCCAGGATTTCTGAATGTGGGTGGATGTAGTCCCCCTGCGACAGGAGACCGGGAATCTTCGGAAGGACTAGAGGGTTGCAAACAGACAGCTGGGTCAACAGCGTGAACCAAGGCCTTTTCGGCCAATAGGGAATCACCGCCAGGATGGTCACCTCCTCCCCTGTTAGGCGTTGAAGGAATCTGAGAATCAGAGGGGTAGGAGGGAACGCATACCCGACTCGGAAGGACCACGGTTGAGCTAAGGCATTTACTCCTGCTGAATTCTGGGCAGGGTATCTTGTGAAAAAACGAGGTGCCTTGGCATTCTGGGGGGATGCAAATAGGTCCCACTGAGGACTGCCCCAGTGTTGACAGATCCACCGAAACACACAGTTGTCCAGGGACCACTCGTTGTTGTTGATGAATTGCCTGGACAGGAGATCCGCCAAATGATTCTGGGAGGCTGGCAGATACGCTGCTCGGAGGTTTACAAGGTTCTCCTCGGCCCATGCTAAGATCGGGGCCACTTCGCGTGACAATGACCTGCTGTGGTTTCCCCCTTGGTTCTGGACGTAGGCTACCGCCGCCCTGTTGTCCATACGTAACAGGAGGGAGTTGCCCGCGAGATGAGGTGCCAAGTGCGATATAGCTTCCCAAGCTGCCCTCAGCTCCAGAATGTTTGATACTACATCCTCCGCATCGAACTGTCATCTTCCTTGGATCAACTGGTCCCTGAAGTGTGCCCCCCAGCCCAACCGACTTGCATCGGTTGTAAGCGTGATCCATGAGATGGGGCCAAGATGGCAATGATTTTGAAGGTTGGGCATCTTCGTCCACCACCATAGGCTGGACTTCATTGATACCGTGATCAACACCTCCTGGGAAAGGGACCTCCTTCTCCACTGGGATAGAAACCCCTGTTGAAAAGCACAGAGATGCCAGCGGGCCCACTTTACCATCGGGATACATGAGGAAAAGGTTCCGAGGAGACTCAGACACTCCAATGCCGACATGGCTTTCTCGCCAGTGCCTTCTTCATCTTCCCTGTGATTATAGGAATCTTCTCGGGTGGCAGTGACACTGCCCTCCTCCGTGTGTCGAACAGTGCCCCTAAGTATATCATCTTTTTGGCTGGAGTAAGCTGGCTCTTCGAGTGATTGATTAGCCATCCGTACCTCATCAGTGTGTCCAAGACTTGTTGAACATGGATCTTTAGGAGCTCTTTGTCCTGCGACAGGATGAGAATGTCGTCTAGATAATGTAAGACACTGACCCCCTTCTCCCGGAGGGGTGCCAGCATTGCCACCAACACTTTGGAGAAGGTTCTGGGGGCTGTGGATATGCCGAAAGGCAAACACTGGAACTGTAGGTAAAGTTCCCCTATCTTGAACTTTAGGAATGACTGGAAGTCGTGAAGTATTGGTATATGTAGATACGCATCCTGAAGGTCTATAGAGACCATCCAGTCGCCTGGTTGCACAGTTAAGATGACCGTGTTTAGGGATTCCATCTTGAACCGCTCGAGGCAGATAAACTTGTTCAACCACTTCAGATCTAGAACTGGCCTCCATCCTCCCGCCTTTTTGCGTACCAAGAAGACTGGGGAATAAAAGCCTAAGAATCTTTCCGACTCCGGCACTGGTACCACTGCCGCTGTGTCCCCTTCGTCTTCTGAGCTGGAGCCGGAACCTGCCAACTGGACTGGAGTCTCAAGGGATCCCCCACTTGTGGTCGGGGCCATCAACTCCTGGGACAAGTTCAGTTCTCGAATTGAGTCCTTAATCAGCTTCTTCATTGTATCAATGGACTTTTGCTTTTCTTTTTCCCGATCCCCCGTGGCTTCTAAAAAGCATGTTTCGCAGACCAGTTTTCCCGGCAGAGCTTGTCCGCCACAGACCCAGCATACTTTGTCCCCAGGCCGGATGGAACTGCGTTGTCTGTCAGATCGATGGGGTGATCTGCGAGATTTGTGTGATGTGCGAGGGGTAGACGAGTGATATTGGTCATGTCTTGAGCGGCTGTGGCCTCTGGACCTCCTCGCCGGTGAGTCCCTGCGGGATGATCGGCGTTGCGGGCTGCAATGAAACATCGGAAATTTTGATGTTTCATACGCCCGATGCTCTTTTTTAAATTTTTTTTAAACTTACCTGAATGGTGCAGCCCTTACCTAGCGGAATGTTGAGGATATTTTTGTGCCACTGGACTACGGGAGATGGCTGGGATAAGAGAGACACAAAGGGTAAGAAGAAAAGAAAAAGTAAATGGAAAGGTCCCAACCTAATAGTCCCCTTTTTTATTATAAATAAATATATATTTCCAAGAAGAGGAGAGAAAAAAAAAGAAGCTGCAATACCTCTGGCTTCCATCGGGAGGCAGCAGCACAGGCAGACTTGAAAGCTTCTCCTCAGCAGCAAGGGAGATGTTATGCTTATGACATCCGCCCTCAGAATGAGAGAGGCTGGCCATATAAATACATGTACTCCAATGGGAGTACCAAGATGGCCGCCGATGGCTTCATCTGCCTACTGGGCATGTGCAGGTGATGTCATAGGGCGGCACCATCGCCCCGCCCCCAGAACAGTAAAACAGAGGTTATTTGGCAGGCGCGAAGCGCCCCAGGGGCTCCGGAGGGGCTTACTAGCGATCCTGCACCCCAGCGCCCACATGAGGACAGACTGTAAGTAGGACAGGCTAAATTTAATGCAGGAAGCATCAATGTTACCGGGGCAGCCCCCAAACCAGAGGGGGGGGGGTGGGTTCCCGGGAGGAACATGGCTGAACTAGACTCCTTACCTGGAAAAAGATCCACAGAAAAACAGGCTCCCAGCCTTGTTGGCGCCTTTAGCAGCCTAAGACCTGGGACTCCATCCTACAGGGGAGCATGACCCTGTAATGGTAACACCATGTGAAGGTGCAGTAAGGGCTGATCGTGATCCTGCAGGCTTGAGGACAGAAAAAGAAGGTATAAACTCCACGCAAAAGTCTCTATTTGGATGTGCAAGAAATGTGCAAATATAAGCACGAATGTTTGAATACAAATAATTGGTAGATGCAAGTGTAAGATGAATAAAAAATATATATAAGTGAATGCGAATATGAGATGAATAAAAAAATATAATATATAAAAATGTGATAATAAGGCTGCAGCCTCCCAGAATATTAGTCCAAAGACTAAATATAGAATGAGTAAAAGATGGGTGTTGGCGCTGCCTTAAGTAAATTAGGGATCTGTGTGCAAAGAAAACATATAAATTATAATGTAATGAAGTGACTAGTGCAGATATCACAACATATAAAGTGCAGATATCACAATATATAAAGTGCACACTTAAATTGTATATTCATCAGATGAAGTGCTGATCAAAAAGAAGTGCAATCAAATAAAGTGCATGTGCAAAAAGATTTTTCAACTGTATCAAGCAATATAATATAAGTGCTATAAGTGCTAGTGAAAAAAGCCAATTAACTCTAGGATATAGAAAAGTGTAGCAATATAGTCCAGATTGTCGCTGATATGCAGCAAAGAGTACAGCAGTGCAAAGTAATAGAGTCTCTAGAGTCCAATGGCTATATATAATGTGAAAAATCCAAAACAAGCAAAGGTTGATGATCAGGTGGAAATCACACTACGAAACATAAAGGGGTGGACCCGTGTGGTGAGGTGAGGTGCTAGGTGATCCCTTCTGGTAGAAAAACTCACTCACCAGAAGCACCCACCCCACACAGGGGTATAGGGCGGGTGTGTAATGGTCAAAAGATCTCCTTATCTCCCTTCTTTCTGGGTCGATGGGTCCTGGTCAAAGGATCTCCTTATCTCCCTTCTTTCTGGGTCGATGGGTCCTGGAAATAATCTCGGCGGTCCTAACTGCGGGGGTCCCTAGGGTAGCAGTAGGTCCTAATGGTATCCTATGGGCCGGGGTTAGTCCGAGATGTCCGCCAGAAAAGGTCTCACAGCCGTATGCCAAGGGACAACAAATAAATAGGGCACATAGCGTAATAACGTCTCTACAAGTTTATTTGGTGCATATAGTGGAGAGGTACTCACATAAAAGGCAGGTGTACAAGCATAAATACGAGTGTGGAGCGCGATGCGGTCCGACCCTCGTTCTCGATTCCACAACCGGAAGTGATGCGACACGCCGTACGCGTTTCGTAATCAATACGTCCTCAGCAGCGTGGACGTATTGATTACAAAACGCGTACGGCGTGTATTTATGCTTATACACCTGCCTTTTATGTGAGTACCTCTCCACTATATGCACCAAATAAACTTGTAGAGACGTTATTACGCTATGTGCCCTATTTATTTGTTGTCCCTTGACATACGGCTGTGAGACCTTTTCTGGCGGACATCTCGGACTAACCCCGGCCCATAGGATACCATTAGGACCTACTGCTACCCTAGGGACCCCCCGCAGTTAGGACCGCCGAGATTATTTCCAGGACCCATCGACCCAGAAAGAAGGGAGATAAGGAGATCCTTTGACCAGGACCCATCGACCCAGAAAGAAGGGAGATAAGGAGATCCTTTGACCATTACACACCCGCCCTATACCCCTGTGTGGGGTGGGTGCTTCTGGTGAGTGAGTTTTTCTACCAGAAGGGATCACCTAGCACCTCACCTCCCCACACGGGTCCACCCCTTTATGTTTAGTAGTGTGATTTCCACCTGATCATCTACCTTTGCTTGTTTTGGATTTTTCACATTATATATAGCCATTGGACTCTAGAGACTCTATTACTTTGCACTGCTGTACTCTTTGCTGCATATCAGCGACACTTAATTGGCTTTTTTCACTAGCACTTATAGCACTTATATTATATTGCTTGATACAGTTGAAAAATCTTTTTGCACATGCACTTTAGCACTTTATTTGATTGCACTTCTTTTTGATCAGCACTTCATCTAATGAATATACAATTTAAGTGTGCACTTTATATGTTGTGATATCTGCACTAGTCACTTCTTTACATTATAATTTATATGTTTTCTTTGCACACAGATCCCTAATTTACTTAAGGCAGCGCCAACACCCATCTTTTACTCATTGAGGACAGAAAAAAGAATGGCGTAGGGGGGGGCAGTTCTTACTTTTATAGAGTTAAGGAGGTCCTGTGGGTTGGTTGAGGGCGGAGCAACCACCATATGTATGCTGCCATGGAGGCACCAGGAAACAAGGTTACTTAGCTCAGAGTAAAGACCCAGCAATGCAGCTTCAAAAGTCACCGCAGGATTAGTAACTGGAAAAACCACCAGGAAAGAGCTAATCCTCCCCAAAAAATTGACAGCTGCAAAGTAGATTAAGGCTCCTTTCACACACTCCGTCCGTCGGACGGATGCCGTTTTTCTCAGCGGGGGATCGACCCGCCGATCCCCCGCTGAGCAGGAGGATGACAGCTGTGTCTCCGCGTTGTGTGCGGAGACACAGTTGTCAGTTCCCCATGCATCTCTATGGGGGAAATCGGATGGGAATGGACCGTCCGTCCGTTCTCATCCGATCCGCTGGACGGATGGAAAATAGGGTTTCCATCCGTCCAGATTTGACGGATCAGGTCGGATGTCAGCGGACATGTCTCCGCTGCCATCCGATGCCCCATAGGAATGCATGGGGGGACCGTTCAGATCCGCCAAAAAAACGAACAGGCGGATCTGAACGGTCCGCCTGTGTGAAAGGGGCCTAAGGCCAGCTATACTGCCCGAGATTCTAACCATTAATGGACAAGATGAATGTACTAAGTTGATTGACCAACTTGGGTACAACCAGCTTACCGGATTCTCTTGCTAGCGACTGCTATAGCCACTAACAATCACCGCTGTTTCCTGGTGGGGACGGCTCCCCCCACCTGCCCATCCCCCGAGAGAAGACATTTGCTCTGCAGTAGGGATTTCCCTGTCAACACTGTGTTGATGGGGGAATTATGCAAATTGTTGCAGGAAAGAAATTTGCACCGTGTATGGGGGATTCATTTGATCCAATTTAGTAACAAAAGTTTTTGAAGTATTTCAAAATATACAGATATATTAGACATTAGGAAGGAAGATCATTTTAATAAGGTTGATCCTACTTCTTGGGGTCAATGATAGTGACTTCCAGACAGTGCATTTCTGAATTAGTTGATGGAGGATACGTTTAACATTGTTGGCAATGTAACGTGAGAGATCACAATAACTCTTCACCCCTAAATATTTAATAAATTGTAATAATCGGTGGAGACACTGATGGATGGGAGAACAACACAGATTTGTCCCAGTTGACCATGATACCTGCAAAATCACCAAAATTGACAATAACCTTCACAGCCACAGACAGACATATGGCAGCATCCTTTAAATACAGCAAAGTGTCATCTACATACAGAGACCACTTTTCCTTCAAGGAGCCTACTGATTTACCTGTCGCTGCCCTCAGAGGAGCGTAATATTATACCCTATAGCAAGTGCAATCAGCCCAAGTGACAAGGGGTAGCCTTGCCTTGATCCCTTATTGAAGAGTGAAGGAGGAGGCAACAGCATGCCATTAGTTGGAACTGGGGCTGTGGAGTTGGATTAAAAGTTGCACTCAGGAATACAACTTTAGGGCCAAAGCTAAATTTACGCAGAATCACCCACAAGTATTCCTACTCAGCACAGTCAAAAGCTTTTGCGTCCTGAGTCCACAACTACCGTATTGTCCAACCTTCCTAAACTTGGGAGGGTGTTGAGTGCTCTCATAGTTCATTGACACTTTTTATACAGCTTTTAACCATTTGCCTACCGCAATATGTATGTTTACCGGGATTATGGCTGTAAATATCAGCCATAAGCCCAGTATCGGTTTTTGCAGCCGGCGGCTTGCTTTCTCATTAAACCATTCTGAGCATCTCATGGGTGCGTGCGTCCCCTTCCACCGCTCACCATTGTTGCACGGGCTTACTGTTTCTGCCGGTTCGCCTGAGAAACGATCCGATGGTGCGGCTGGCTGCTCCCATAGGCGATCAAAGAGTTGATTCTCCTTGATCGCCTCTATGGCCTTGGAGGACCAGAATGACTTCATGATGTCACTTCTGGTCCATGCTGGAAATCAGTTTTTTTTTTTTTGATCTTTTGTTATTAAAGGTAACGAAGAGATTTAGTACAATATATACATACATTCAAATAAAGTGCATATCCCCCTGAATAAGACACGAGGTCCCTGTGTGGTTACGCGTATGGGAGGGGCTCGGACAGACACTGCAGACACTCTACAGACTCAGAGAGGTGGATGCGAGCAGAGAGGGCTGATATTTCATGGACTCACTGCCACTGGATTTCCCTGATACCGAAATACATTACAGAGTTTGGTGCACTTATAGCACCACTATGTGTGAGTATTTTTTCTTATGCTTAATAAATTGGAGTTTAAAAAGATATAAGCACTATTGGTGATTCCCTTTTTTCTATATGTTATACCTACTGATTGCACAAGAAGTTAATCCATAACAGAATCCCCACCTGGGGGGATTGAATAATCACCTTTAGCCTGGGAGAGGCACAAAGCGTGTTAGACTGAGCTTAAGGGCTCTTTCACACGGTCCGCCTCCGTAGGCGGATCCGTGTTGCTCAGCACCGATCCCCGCTGAGCCGGCGGATGACAGCTCTGTCTCCGCTTTCAGAGCGGAGAGGGAGGTGTCTCAACACCCGCTGCCCTCTATGGGGGATCGGATGAGAGCGGACCGCTTGTCCGCTCTCATCAGATCCGCTCCGCTCCGATTACTGAACGGATGGAAAAATAGGGTTTCCATCCGTCCAGATTTCAGCACAGGATCGGATGCGGATGGCAGCGGGTGTCAGCGGAGGTGTCTCCGCTGACACCCGCTGCCCCATAGAGCTGCATGGAGGATCCGATCAGATCCGCCTAAAAAACTGACAGGCGCATCTGATCGGATCGCCCGTGTGAAAGAGCCCTAAATGCGAGATCACTGGAGATGAGGTGAGAACCCACCCACTGGGGGATGAATGGCTTGAGGTGTCATTTTCCACGGAGGAACATATTTGAAGCACGCTGTCACTTTTGGAGCGGATTATTAATAGAAAGTTTTTTGAATGTTTCGAGCACTATTAGCACTTTTATGAGTGTTCTGTTTATGTTCACCTGAATTGAGCACTCTTATACATGGACTTTTAATGATTGATTGCACTACATATTTATATACAGTGCATTGCGAAAATATTCGGCCCCCTTGAACTTTGCGACCTTTTGCCACATTTCAGGCTTCAAACATAAAGATATAAAACTGTAATTTTTTGTGAAGAATCAACAAGTGGGACACAATCATGAAGTGGAACAAAATTTATTGGATATTTCAAACTTTAACAAATAAAAAACTGAAAAATTGGGCGTGCAAAATTATTCAGCCCCTTTACTTTCAGTGCAGCAAACTCTCTCCAGAAGTTCAGTGAGGATCTCTGAATGATCCAATGTTGACCTAAATGACTAATGATGATAAATAGAATCCACCTGTGTGTAATCAAGTCTCCATATAAATGCACCTGCACTGTGATAGTCTCAGAGGTCCGTTTAAAGCGCAGAGAGCATCATGAAGAACAAGGAACACACCAGGCATGTCCGAGATACTGTTGTGGAGAAGTTTAAAGCCGGATTTGGATACAAAAAGATTTCCCAAGCTTTAACCACTTTACCACCGGAGGATTTTCCTGCTTTACGTCCAGGCTACTTTTTGCAACTTGGCACTGTGCGACTTTAACTGACAATTGCACGGTTATGCAACGCCATACCCAAACAAAATTTATGCCCTTTTTTCCCCACAAACAGAGCTTTCTTTTGGTGGTATTTGATCACCAATAAAAGTTAACCCCTTCCCTGCCAGTGTCATTTTTACAGTAACAGTGCATTTTTATAGCTCTGATTACTGTAGTAATGTCACTGGTACCCCCAAAAGTGTCAAAAATGTCAGTCAAGGGTCCGATCTGTCCGTCGCAATGTCGTAGTCCCACAAAAAAAATCGCAGACCGCCGCCATTACTAGTTAAAAAATAAAAATGACATAAATTTCCCGTAGTTAGTAGCTGCGATAACTTTTGCGCAAACCAATCAAAATACACTTATTGTGATTTTTTTTACCAAAAATATGTAGCAGAAAACAAATTTGCCTAAAATGTTAAAAAAATTTGATTTTTACATTTTTTTGGGGGGGAATTTCATATAAAAAATGTGAAAAATATTGTTATTTTTTCAAAATTGTCGCTCTTTTTTTGTTTATAGCGCAAAAAGTAAAAATTAGCACAGGTGATCAAATACCACCAAAAGAAAGCTCTATTTGTGGGGGAAAAAAGGACATCAATTTAATTTGGGTACAGCATCGCACGACCGCGCAATTGTCCGTTAAAGTAACGCAGTGCCGAATCGCAAAATATGGCCTGGTCAGGAATGGGGTAAAATCTTCCGGTCATTTTGGCCTAAATATATGACAAAAATTGAATATATTGGATATTTTTTAACTGTCAAAGTAGAAAAATATTGTTATTCTTTCAAAATTGTCGCTTTTTTTATTAAT
The DNA here is from genome assembly GCF_965119305.1 of Pelophylax lessonae. Classification (NCBI taxonomy): domain Eukaryota; kingdom Metazoa; phylum Chordata; class Amphibia; order Anura; family Ranidae; genus Pelophylax; species Pelophylax lessonae. The sequence continues at coordinate 295,912,448 of NC_138769.1, forward strand.
ATCGCAAAAAATAAAAATCGCAGAGATGATCAAATACCACCAAAAGAAAGCTCTCTTAGTGGGAAAAAAGGGTACAGCTTTGCATGACGGCGCGATTGTCAGTTAAATTCGCACAGTGCCAAATCACAAAAAGTGGCCTGGAGTTAAGCAGGAAAATCCTCCGGTGGTAAAGTGGTTAACATTAAAGGCTCATTCTTCACACCTTAACTGCACGATAACTGATAGGAAAACCGCACAGCTTTCACTTGCAGGTACATCAGTTTCACATCATGTGAACGAGTCCTAGAAGAGTAGACAACTGTGAAAAATAAAGTGCTGGGAAAATAATAACTAAACGCTTCCCAAAACAAAATTTACCTAAACTGCTAAAAGTAGTGCACTCACTGTCTGAAATTATTAAATCTAGTAGCTGCAGTGCAAAAGTGCAAAAGACAGTGGACTGGACACTAGTACTTCTCACTTGCAATACTCGCAGTTAAGTAGAACAATATTATAGTGCAGAAAGCATAACATTTCAGCATGTTCACCAGTTAAACGGCTGCTGTTTTTTTCATATATTGCTGCCACTTCACTAAAAACACGCTCACTTGGTACCAAGGAAGGAGGAACATAAAGGTATCTTCTAGCATGAGAAACAAGTCTTTTGTAGCGTGCCACATTTTCTTTCCACCACTGAAGAGGATCACCACTTCTGTCAATTACTGGTTCCTTCAAACAGAGATGAAGTTCATTATACAAGGTCATTATTGTAGATTCAGAAGAATCCTCTGCATGATTACTGTTAGGGCTACAAGATTGTGGAATTGTCTACCACAAGAGGTGGTTTCTGCGGGTAGTATGGTGACTTTCAAAAGACTTTTAGACTTACATCTCAAGGATCAGGAGATTGAGGGCTATGTTAGATGATTACAGTCACACACACCTACACAGGTTGAACTGGATGGACTATTGTCTTTATTCAACCTCGCCTACTATGTAACTATGTAACTATGAGGCCCCAATAAAACACTGGACATGGCATCTATTCAACCACAATGAGGTTTCTCTTCTGTCCGTTATCTTTTTGGACATTCTTCTCTTTTTGCAGCATCCTGCTCTTCCAGATGGCTGGCTGGCACCCTGTGGTGGGTGGCTGTCTGGCACCCTGTGGTGGTCGGTGGCTGGCTGTCTGTCACCCTGTGTTGGGTGGCTGGCTGGCACCCTGTGGTGGATGGCTGGCTGGCACCCTGTGGTGGGTGGGTGGCTGGCTGACACTCTGTGGTGGTGGGTGGCTGGCTGGCTTGCTGGCACCCTTTGGTGAGTGGGTGGCTGGCACCCTGTGGTGGTGGGTGGCTGGCACCCTACAGTGAGTGGCTTGCTGGCACCCTGTGGTGGGTGGCTGACTGGCACCCTGTGGTGGGTGGCTGGCTGGCTGACACCCTGTGGTGGTGGATGGCTGGCTGTCTGGCACTCTGTGGTGGGTTGTTGGCTGTCTGGCACCCTGTGGTGGGTGGGTGGCTGGCTGGCACCCTGTGGTGGTGGTGGGTGGCTGGCTGGCACCCTGTGGTGGATGGCTGGCTGTTTGACACCCTGTGGTGGGTGGGTGGCTGGCTGTCTGACACCCTGTGGTTGGTGGCTGTGTGACACCCTGTGGTGGGTGACTGGCTGGCTGGCACCCTGTGGTGGGTGGCTGGCTGGCCCCCTGTGGTGGGTGGGTGGCTGGCTGTTTGGCACCCTGTGGTGGGTGGGTGTCTGACACTCTGTGGTGGGTGACTGGCTGGCTGGCTGGCCCCCTGTGGTGGGTGGGTGGGTGGCTGGCTGGCACCTTGTGGTGAATGGTTGGCTGGCTGGTACCCTGTAGTGGGTGGCTGGCTGGCTGACACCCTGTGGTGGGTGGCTGGGTGTCCGGTACCCTGTGATGGGTGGCTGGCTTGCTGGCACCCTGTGGTGGGTGGCTGGCTGACACACTGGTGGTGGTGGATGGCTGGCTGTCTGGCACCCTGTGGTGGGTGATTGGCTTGCTGGCACCCTGTGGTGGGTTGCTGGCTGTCTGGCACCCTGTGGTGGGTGACTGGCTGGCACACTGTGGTGAGTGGCTGGCTGACACCCTGTGGTGGGTGGGTGGCACCCTGTGGTGGTGGTGGGTGGCTTGCTGGCTGGCACCCTGTGGTGGATGGCTGGGTGGGTGGCTGGCTGACACCCTGTGGTGGGTGGCTGGCTTGCTGGCACCCTGTGGTGGGTGGCTGGCACCCTGTGGTGGGTGGCTGGCTGGGTGATACCCTGTGGTGGGTGGCTGGCTTGCTGGCACCCTGTGGTGGGTGGCTGGCTGACACACTGTGGAGGTGGATGGCTGGCTGCCTCGCACCCTGTGGTGGGTGGCTGGCTTGCTGGAACCCTGTGGTGGGTGGCTGGCTGTCTGACACCCTGTGGTGGGTGGCTGGCACCCTGTGGTGGTGGGTAGCTGGCTGTCTGACACCCTGTGGTGGGTGGCTGTCTGACATCCTGTGGTGGGTGACTGACTGGCTGGCACCCTGTGGTGGGTGGCTGGCTGGCCCCCTGTGGTGGGTGGCTGGCTGGTAGAGGGCCGGTGGGTGGGTGGCTGGCACAGAGGCTGTGGGTGGCTGGCTGGTACAGGGCCTGTGAGTGGCTGGCTGGTACAGGGCCTGTGGGTGTGGGTGACTGGCTGGCACCAGGCTGCTGTAGGTGGGTGTATGGCTGTGTTATACACTCCCCAGAGACTCCCAACTCCAGACGAGGCTGTCCAAGGCGAGGGAGGCGGCCTAAGAAGGCAGAATGTTAGGCCCAGTGCGTGGAGGCATGTGGCGCAACATACGCAATAACGTCACGACAATATCGGTAAGTTCCGGGCCGATACTGATATATCGGGAAAAGTGAATATCGGCCCTCCGATAATCGACTTTGCCGATAATCGGTCGATCCCTAATATTCTGTATATTCTTTGACGTTCTTTAGAGATGTTACATATTTATTGGGCATTGAAAAAGTAATATTGGGCAATATAAAGGGTTAATTCCAAGATGTTTAAGGAAGTAGTTATTTAACCAGTTATTTTACTGCCTCTGATTCAGTTAATTGATAAAACATGGCTCACTTTCTAGAGCTGATGTTTTTTAACTGTTTTTACTTTGTTTTAAACAAACCAGTAACAGTTGCGGGTTTTATTTAAACTCCATGAGTGTATCAAGTTCTTTCTAAGGGTCCTTTCACAAGATGGATCCGATCAGATCCGCCTGTCAGTTTTTCAGGCGGACCTGATCGGGTCCTCCATGCATTCCTATGGGGTAGCGGATGCCAGCGGAGACATCTCCGCTGACACCCGCTGCTATCCGATCCGATCCTGTCGGTGAAATCCGGACCCTATTTTCCATCCATCCAGCAGATTGGATCAGATGGGATCAAATGAGAATGGATAGGTGGTCCGTTCCCATCCAATTCCCCCCATAGAGGACAGCGAAGATCTGACAGCTCCATCTCTGCACACGGAGCGGAGACGGAGCTGCCATCCGCCTTCTCAGCGGGGATGGGCGGATCGATACCCACTGAGTAGAACGTAGTCCGCCGGCGGATGCGGACAGTGTGAAAGGACCCTAACGCTCTTGTTCCATTGCAGCTGCTGTTCTCATTCCAGCATCCTGGTTTTGGCTGAGCTGCACCCTCCATGTCTGACTGTCCACCTGCAGGGTGATTGATGTAGACACAGCCTCAGGGTGGAGACCAAACCTGCCAAGTCCTTAGTGTCATGCTTGTGATAGTGTTTGCAAAACGTGCTTCAAGCTCCCTGTTTACCTGCCTTCACCTTTGCCTCTGCCTGATCCCAACACGCCCCCCCCCCCCCTCACCTGCTAGTTTGGATTTCCTTGGTATTGACCTCGGATTGGACTTTGGACTACTCTCTGAATGTTGCCTGCCTTGAACCCAGACTGCCACTGGACCACTCTGCCTGTATGACAACCCAAAGTACCTATTTGCTGTGCTTAGCTTGCACCTGCCCCATCGTGGTAGCCAGGCACTATGGCACTGTGTATAAGACCTGGGGTGAACCAAGTACCAGTAGCCCTGCTTGCCTTATGAGAAAGGTGGCTGCTATAAGGGAAGAACACTAAGCCAGCTATACAGGACTCGAGTCCTGCAGGAACGCATGGGAACGGCGTTCCCGTACTTTTTCCACAGCAGGAACGCCGTTCCCATTAGCGTCTTGCAGGCAGGACCGCTGTCAAGGGGGACCACCAACCATTATACAATCCCCCGCTGTGCAGCTATTTAGAAAAAACATGTCTCCAGGCCCCCCTGTGTCCGGTGGGAGCGGGGACAGTAAGTGGACTTTTATTAGTTTCGGGTTTAGGCGGATTAATCTGCCGCAGCGCGCTGCACAGTTGAAGCCTGGTTACCGGCCTCTTCAATATGAATAGACCATGATAGGCTGGGGACGCTGCGGTGGATTGATCCGCCTAAACCCGAAACTGATAAAATAGTTCACTTACTGTCCCCGCTCCCACCGAACACGGGTCCCAGAGACATTTTTATTTTCTAAATAGCTGCACAGGTGGGTATCATCTAATTGGTGGACACTTCCAGGATTTGGGAGTCCCCACCTGCTCTACTTCACCCCCCCCAGTTCCCTCCAGCCCTAGTTGCCCAGCAGGAAGGGAGAGGACCAGATGTACCAGCAGTGCTCAGCTGGTCTCTGGGCTCCCAGCTCCAGGAGGAACCACCTGCAGGACTAGCACCGCACCCAGGCTGCAGGTAGAAGATGGCATCCAAACCAGGTACTGGGGGGGGGGGTCTAACAATGCTGCATTTGAATTCTCGTCTTAGCGCCGGTTCACATATGTGCAATGACAGACATCGCATGTGTGTGTGTGATGCAAATTCAGCTATACAGATTGTATGGCTGAATTTGCATCGCATTCGGACACAACTCGCACAGGACCCTTTTTTAGGTCTGCACCAGAATTGGATCGCATGGTTGTTCACACCTATGCGATCCGATTCATGTCGGAACTGACAGTATGCAAACTGATCTGGGGGTGTTGCTAACTTCGTATTGCATATGGCAGTGTGAACTGCCTGCGAGTTGAATGCGATGAGGGAACCCACAGTGGATTTGCAGGGTTCCCGCATTGCATATGTGTAAACCGGGACTAATACCAAGCACGTTTGGAGTGACACATCTGAGGGGCATTGCTGTAAATTAGAGTACACTAGTGTTGCCCTCTGAAGAGTGAACCACAACGGTTGACTTTTCAGAGGGTGTTTGCCAGGTGGCAAGGAAGCATTATGATGCCTCCTCACTATCTAATTTAATCCTTAAAAACCTGCACCACCTCGCTGCAACTGCGTTTTGTTGTACGTGGTTGTGAGGCGTCCTCATTCAGTGGAGTGGGATGCATTTTGCCACTGAATGTGATTGGGGGATATTTTTGTATACCCTCATGTGCTGCCTTTGCCATTACCCCTTCCTAGCCACTGCATTCTGTACATTACATATCCCAGACCCCTGCATTCTATGCATTACCCGCTCCTGACCTCTGCACGCTGTATATTAAACACTCCTGACCCATGCACAATGTACGTACCCCTGACTCCTGCAAACTTCACAGTACATACTCCTAAAACTATACTGTGTAAATTACATAGTACTGACCCCTGCACTCTGTACATTACATAGTCCTGACCCCTGCACTCGGTACATTACTTAGTCCTGACACCCGCATTTTTGTAAACTTTATACATGCACCTGATACCTACCCTCTTACTGTTAGTGCAGTTTTGACACATCCTTATTTCTCCAAGGCACACATTCCATGCTGCCTCCTTTTTCTTTACTTGCTGCCTGCGGGCTAGGGGGAGCGGTGGTTGGGCTCAGGTCCCAGGGCGGTCAGATGGGGGGGCCCTGTCAAGTAGGCTGTATGAGGTCCCATGATTTCTAACAGCTGCCCTGCCTGTATCATGTCCACAGCCTCTGACCATCTCCTGTACCATGTCCACAGCCTCTGCCCACCTCCTGTATCATGTCCACAGCCTCTGACCATCTCCTGCAGCATGTCCACAGCCTCTGACCACCTCCTGTACCATGCCCACAGCCTCTGACCACCTCCTGTACCATGCCCACAGCCTCTGACCAACTCCTGTATCATGTCCACAGCCTCTGACCACCTCCTGTATCATGTCCACAGCCTCTGACCATCTCCTGCAGCATGTCCACAGCCTCTGACCACCTCCTGTACCATGCCCACAGCCTCTGACCACCTCCTGTACCATGCCCACAGCCTCTGACCACCTCCTGTATCATGTCCACAGCCTCTGACCACATCCTGTACCATGTCTGCAGCCTCTAACCACCTCCTGTACAATGTCCGCAGCCTCTAACCACCTCCTGTACAATGTCTGCAGCCTCTAACCATCTCTTGTATCATGTCCGTAATCTCAGACTCTGACCATCTCTTGTCTTTTATCATGTCTGCAGTCTCTGAGGGGGTGTATGGAGAGGAGTCAAGAGTGGGAGCGCCGTGGGGGTGGGGATCACAGAAGAATTCAGACATATGTGGACTGTGGAGAGGAGACTATAGAATAAGAAAGCATGGTGCACCTAAGAGGAGGTCAGTGACAGTGCTGCCAGGCCAGTCTGAGGGGGAAGGGGGGGTCACTGATGTAAGGGGAAGTGAATACAATAATGTAAGGGGGCACTGATATAAAGGTTCGCCCTTATATCAGGACCCCCCCTTTCTTAGTGCATTTACTCTGCGGAAGGTGGTCTCTGGTCACCAGAGTCCCCCCCCTACATCAGAGTTCCTGGCATTCCCCTTTACATCAGTCTACAGGATTCTCCCTTACAGTTCAAGGGGGAACTTTGTGGACGCTGATGGGAAAGGGAGCACTGATGTAAAGGGCAATGCTGCAGACCCTGATGTAAGTGGGAACTCTGATGTAAAGGGGAACGCAGTGGACTCTGATATAAGGTGGTCTCTGGTCACCAGAGCCCCCCCCTTATATCAGAGTTCTCCTTTAAATCATGATCTGCAGAATTCCCCTTTATATCAGAGTCCCCCTGCACTGTAAGGGGGAATCCTGCAGACTCTGATATAAGGAGGAACTCTTTGCTGGCTGGGTTATATTAACCTGACCTTTCGTGTAAATGGAGAAATATGGCTTTTGACTTTTGTTTACCATAGCACTATCTGCATGATTATAGTTAAAATATTGATATTTGCACTGTTTAGCACAGAATATGGGCTTTTTAGCTACTTTTTGGAGGGAATCTTGGGTGAGTTCCCACACTTTTTTTCCTAGGACTTGACCCCTGCAGCTATAGTGCCTGACCACCAATGTTAGGGGTAACTGTGACACCTACAGTGCCTTGCGAAACTATTCGGCCCCCTTGAACTTTGCGACCTTTTTCCACATTTCAGGCTTCAAACATAAAGATATAAAACTGTAATTTTTTGTGAAGAATCAACAACAAGTGGGACACAATCATGAAGTGGAACGAAATTTATTGGATATTTCAAACTTTGTTAACAAATAAAAAACTGAAAAATTGGGCGTGCAAAATTATTCAGCCCCTTTACTTTCAGTGCAGCAAACTCTCTCCAGAGGTTCAGTGAGGATCTCTGAATGATCCAATGTTGACCTAAATGACTAATGATGATAAATAGAATCCACCTGTGTGTAATCAATTCTCCGTATAAATGCACCTGCACTGTGATAGTCTCAGAGGTCAGTTTAAAGCGCAGAGAGCATCATGAAGAACAAGGAACACACCAGGCAAGTCCGAGATACTGTTGTGGAGAAGTTTAAAGCTGGATTTGGACACAAAAAGATTTCCCAAGCTTTAAACATCCCAAGGAGCACTGTACAAGCGATAATATTGAAATGGAAGGAGAATCAGACCACTGCAAATCTACGAAGACCTGGCCGTCCCTCTAAACTTTCAGCTCATACAAGGAGAAGACTGATCAGAGATGCAGCCAAGAGGCCCATGATCACTCTGGATGAACTGCAGAGATCTACAGCTGAAGTGGGAGACTCTGTCCATAGGGCAACAATCAGTCATATACTGCACAAATCTGGCCTTTATGGAAGAGTGGCAAGAAGAAAGCCATTTCTTAAAGATATCCATAAAAAGTGTTGTTTAAAGTTTGCCACAAGCCACCTGGGAGACACACCAAACATGTGGAAGAAGGTGCTCTGGTCAGATGAAACCAAAATCAAACTTTTTGGCAACAATGCAAAACTTTATGTTTGGCGTAAAAGCAACACAGCTCATCACCCTGAACACACCATCCCCACTGTCAAACATGGTGGTGGCAGCATCATGGTTTGGGCGTGCTTTTTTTCAGCAGGGACAGGGAAGATGGTTAAAAATGATGGGAAGATGGATGGAGCCAAACACAGGACCATTCTGGAAGAAAACCTGATGGAGTCTGCAAAAGACCTGAGACTGGGACGGAGATTTGTCTTCCAACAAGACAATGATCCAAAACATAAAGCAAAATCTACAATGGAATGGTTTACAAATAAACATATCCGGGTGTTAGAATGGCCAAGTCAAAGTCCAGAACTGAATCCAATCGAGAATCTGTGGAAAGAACTGAAAACTGCTGTTCACAAAAGCTCTCCATCCAACCTCACTGAGCTCGAGCTGTTTTGCAAGGAGGAATGGGCAAAAATTTCAGTCTCTCGATGTGCAAAACTGATAGAGACATACCCCAAGCGACTTACAGCTGTAATCACAGCAAAAGGTGGCGCTACAAAGTATTAACTTAAGGGGGCTGAATAATTTTGCATGCCCAATTTTTCAGTTTTTTATTTGTTAAAAAAGTTTGAAATATCCAATAAATTTCGTTCCACTTCATGATTGTGTCCCAGTTGTTGATTCTTCACAAAAAATTACAGTTTTATATCTTTATGTTTGAAGCCTGAAATGTGGCAAAAGGTCGAAAAGTTCAAGGGGGCCGAATACTTTCGCAATGCACTGTATATGCTTCAAAAAATGGAGAAAAATCACTTTCGTGAAATAAAAAAAACAAAACAGTAAAGTTAGCCCAATGTTTTTGTATAATGTGAAAGATAACATTATGCTGAGTAAATAGATACCTAGCATGTCACAGTTTAAAACTGCATACACTCGTGGCATGGTGCCAAACTTTGGTACATAAAACTCTCCATAGGCTACACTTTACCATTTTTTACAGGTTACCAGTTTAGAGTTACAGAGGGGGGTCTTGTACTAGAACTATTGCTCTCACGCTAATGCTGGCGGTGATGTCTCACATGTGTGGTTTGAACGTCGTTTACATATGTGGACGTGACCTACATATGCGTTCGCTTCTGCGTGCGAGCACAAGGGGACAGGGCACTTTAATTTTTTTCTTTTTATTAAAATTGTTTAATTTTACGCTTTCACTTAATTTTTTTTTTTTTTTTAACACCTTTATCCCTATTACAAGGAATGTAAAGTTCCCTTGTAAAAGGAATAGGGCATGACAGGTCCTCTTTATGACGAGATGTGGGGTCTATAAGACCCCCACATCTCTCCTCTAGGCTGGAAAGCCCGAGATAAAAAATAAAAAAACACAATCTCAGCATTTCCAGCCAAACACACCGCAGTGTTTACAACTGCCGGGGCCGGATATGATGTCATAATGTTGCGCCTGGCCTCTGAGAGTAAGAGAGATGACCAGGGACCATCCACTAGTGGATTCCTTCCCCGGTTCGCCATTTGCATGGGTGAGCCAGTAGAAGCACCAGAAGGCAGCGGGAGGGGCGGATGAATGAAAAACAATTAGGTGGCTGAACTGCTTGTTTTTACTGTGCAGGGAATTGCCAGTAGAAACAAAAAAAAGATATCTGAATGATGCCTGCAGCTGCAGGCATCATTCAGATATCTCCACTGAAAGCCCAGGATGTCATATGATGTTCAACGGTATGGAAGTGGTTAAAGCACACCCTTATGCTAAATGACAGGGTTAATGTGAAATCTCTATATTTAAAGCTATAAATAATATTTTAATTAGAAATATATTTCAGTTAGAAGGAAATGGATTAAAAGCAGTGAGTGTTGTGTTGGTGTTACTGTAATTCAAGGTTTCTCAACCAAGGTTCCTCCTGAGGTCGCTAGGGGTTCCTTGAGCAATTTCTGCCTCTCAGATAAGTTTCCAATGACACCATTGTTCATTTTAGCTATCTGTAAAGGGTGATTCTTCCCAATGATGACAAGAGTAAGGAGCATTCTTCCCACTGTCACACTAATGTGTCATGAGTTGTAGATTTTTAATGTTTAGCAGGGGTTCCCCGAGACAAGAAATTTATTTCAAGGATTCCTCTCTGTTGAAAAGGTTGAGAAAGACTGCTGTAATTAGTTCCACTTCAAGGTTGGCCTTTTGTTTACCCTGATCACTACACGGGTAGTAAATCACAGCCTTCTTTGACTCATCCGACCAGGCTGTGCCCAATATACATTTGCTAGGTACAGTCACCAATTAGGGAGAGTTAAATAAGCCACAGTACAGAAAGGAGAGGGGATATAATGCTTTGTCACCAAGCTATGTACCTCTTTTGTGTGGGGAAACACGGCAGGCACCATGCCCCAACCTGAAGTGGACAGGTAAACTAACTCCATGCTTGTACATTGTATTGTAAATACGGTTGTTGTGGGTAATTTGTAAATATCATATAAGCCAGGTGACTTATACTGATAATGTGTTGTAAATACTGTCTAGTGTGTAATTTGTATATATATTATGTAATCCTTTCAATACATGTGTATTGCGGAGGGAACTACCTCTTTTGTGTAAGATCTCTCAGGATCTAGATGTGTATAGGTACATACTACTACAATGGTTGCGGTGTATGCACATTTACACATAACCTAGGCAACAAATGGCAACCACGACTTGGATGCAAATTTGGTGGTCTCTTTCAGCAATATCTCAAGTGGTTGCAAAATTTACACTAAGGAAAGGTTTTCATTTCATTGCTAAAAATTTATATGCCTAATATAGAAAAGGTCTATGATTAAAAGCTGTGTTGTACAGTGTGTAATCAATAGGGAGCCTACTGTTAATATACTGAGGAATACATACCTTTAGGGATATATGTCAAAATCTAAATATAATAAAGAATTTGTACAGGAAGAGTCTAGATTCGTGATGATGAGATGAAAAGAGCTGTTGCCCAATTTTCCTATGCATGAAGATTCAGTCTATTAAAAAAAAAAAAAGATGTTTCCTACTTCTGAGGAAGTGCAGGTATAGAGAGCAACAGGAATTGAGAGCACAGCACCAAAATATAGATAGGGAGGACAGACAATCTTTAGAAAATGTGCTACTTGTAGCTAACAATTTTGGCAAACTATTGCCAGGAGTGCACATAACATTTCATGCAGACAATGTCTTGCAAAGATGTAAATTGCTGGGGATTACCAACTCCAGAGATCAGGTGAAAGTTTTACTAATAACAGTTACCTTAGACACATGGTCTTCCTTACCAGATCATGTTAACCCTCCTCTTATGTTAGCTTTCTGTTACTATCCATGATGTTAACAGGTCGGTTTTGACCCGTGTCTTAAATCAGCCATAAAATACCCTCTGAACAATTATTTATCATCCAATTTGTTTCTTACCTCTTGGTTACCTTGTTAGGCTTCTTTATCCTTGAAAAGATTGTTTTTTATATTTTTGGTGTGACCCCTTAGACCTTTCTTTTGATAGCATACCTCTCATTTTCAAATTTTAAAAATGGTAAAATAAAGTCAGCAACTCTGAAATGAATTGGTCCTATGTTTCTTCACTTTATTTAGAGAAGCAGACAAGCAGGCAAAGAGATAGGCCCCTCCCTAACTACAGCTCACAGGGTTGAGAGGTGATTGGCTGTCAGTGTTACTAAGCAGAGAGAGTGTTTATGATTTCAGTTTTGGAACTTATTAGTGTCCTAAAATCCTATATTATAACTGGGTCAGAATTGACTCTAACACCATAAACGTCTACATTTTCACCACAGTATTTTATAATTTAGTGAAAAGGATTATTTTTCTATTACATTGTTTAAATAGAGGTTCCTGACAAAGTAAAACAATCTTGATGCAATAAACAAATTTATGTGATACTTATAGACATTCAAAACCTGAAAACGGGTCGGTTCTGACCCTAACATAAGAGGAGGGTTAAAGAAGGAAGAGCAGATTACAATGAAACTGTAGATGAATTGCAAAAAATATTACATCCCTTTGACCTAGGCTTAATTGCAGCGTATAGAACAAAAACAGGAAAAAAATGAATCCACTTCTTTATGTAAACAGGCTATGATCAGTCTACTATGTAGGCAAATAGAGAAACAGACAAAGATAGGACCCAGATTATAAAACCCTCCTAATATCTAATGCCCATCCAAAATGTAAAATGAAAAATGTGGATTTTTTATGAATCCTCAAAGATTCATATCAATACATCATGGACTGTATGCACAAGTATTTCCATGTATTCAGAAGGTTTAAGTCTGTAAAATCAAAGATATATCACCAGAGTACAAACAACAATACCTGTTTAGCAAGTCACACTACGGGAGAATTTCCCACCTTTTCAAAAAGAAAGAGGCACCATTAACATTACAAAGCCTCCAAAGATAAGCTCAATAGACATGGCCCCGCAGTTACTAGTCAGAAGCAAATATTCTCATGTGTCCCTTTTGGATGTAAATACCATTGAAAGAGATCTCAGATTACAGCACAGGAAATCAGTTCTGAAGGAACTTACACACAAAAATTAACTCTTTTAAAAATGAGATTGAGCTACTGAAGTCTCATGTTCGTGATTGGGAAAATACCAGTGGTACAGTGTAAGAAAGAACTGAATGAAATAAAGCAATATTTTGCTCAAATTGTTAAGGTTCCATTCAAACAGAAAATACAGGAGGGAAGCCCAACCTATCTATGGTACCTGATAGAACTCCTTACTGGGAACAAAACCTGTGTGACGGTATTCGCCATCACTGAGACTGAAAAAACTATGTGACAGATAAATTGATGGTTTGGACTGCTTCAGTTGATCAGACTTGTAACAGATGCATGCCATCAGCTCAAACACCTGTCTTCCATGGATTGTAAATCATGTTGATTTGGTCATCTATTGTTTACTGTGGGTTCTCAGTATTTACACTATAATATGTGTATTTGTATCTTGTTTTACTTTTGGTGCCGGTGTAACGTGAGAATTACCTACCCCGTGAGAAAAACCTACCTTCGTCACTTCCGGCCAGGAACAGCTGAGCAGCGCAGCAGTGCGCATGCTCACAGCCCCGGCAACCTAATGTAAAAGCTGAGGAGCTGAGTAGTGCGCATGCGCACTAGTAGAAAATTATGACTGATCCGTGAAAAAACCTACCCACGCCGCGCTTACATTAAAACATGTCGGCTGCAATATAAGTCATCTCCAATCCTTTCCCTGTGACTTCCCTCATCTCGGCTAGTAAATATAAAAGCGGCTGGTAGCTCCGTGATTTATGTTCTCATACACCCGCCGCCGCTTTCATATTTACTAGCCGAGATGAGGGAAGTGACAGGGACAGGAGTGGAGATGACTGTTATTGCAGCACAGCTGTTTTAATGTAAACGACGCGTTACAAACAGTGCCGTGCAACCGGCAGTGACGAGGGGTAGTTTTTTCTCACGGGTAGGTAATTCTCACGGAACACCGGCAGTCTGGGCTTCCAGGCTGACTTAAAGCGGAGTTCTGGGCACAAAAACGATATTTTTTTTTTGTGCCCGTCCGCTAGTTCAGCCTAACCTGAAAAGGAATTGGATAGTTAGATTTTTTTTTTTAAAAACTCACCTTGTAATTGACGATCGTAAATACTCACCTATGACAGCTTCCTCCTCCAGCGCCGAGGCTCACCCCGTCACTTCCTGCCTCGCAATGATTCCTGGGAGCTAAACGTCATAGCTCCCAGGAATCAATGCGCCGCACCGGCCCCGCTCGTCATTTCCGGGCGACGCCGCATTCCCCTGCTAAACAGCTTCTGGGCATGCCCAGAAGCTGTTTAGGAATGCGGCGCCGCACCGGAAGTGACGAGAGGGGCCGGTGCAGCGCATTCTGGGACACGAAGACGCGGAAGAAGACAGAGAAGAGGACCGCGCCGGCTTCAGCTGCCCACAACCGAGATGGAAACGCTGTGGAAGAAAACTTCTAAGTAAGTATTTCTTCTAAAAGGTAAGTGCGAACCGGGACAGATCAGAGGCTAGCCATTGTGGAATGTGCTAGCCCTGACTGTCCCGGGGGTATGTTAAAAAAAAAAAAGTTTCTCTACCCGGAACTCCGCTTTAAGTACGCTGAGCTAATTAGCATGTGAATGATAACCTTGTCTAGATGGGATTAGCCATGAGTCAGCTGTACCTCGTTAGCTATTCATTGTGTGATGCTTTATGTAAATATTCAGGTCATTGTTCGTGTAGTGACTGTCATGCTTCTCAAGTGTATAAAAGTCTGCTGCTTGTTTTAATAAAAGAGTTAGTTGCTTTCGGAGACATACAAGCTAAGTTCATGCTAGTTCTTGTATGGGGGGCGGCTGGAATATCTCTATATGTCCAGACTGGAGGAAGCCGTATACTGACGGAAGACCACAAGCACGGTGTGGGTCGACGGTTCCGTTACAACCTGAATATAAGCAATGTAGAAACAGCAGGGGAAATACCAGATCTAATGTGTGATTCAGATGTCTATGATCTGAGATCTTTATTTTCACCAGATCCAAGTGTGACTATCAGTGACTGACCATATACCAATGTAAATGTAATGATGTGGTATTGTTTGCTTTCTTTGTGTATCAAAGAAATGGAAAAGGGTAATAACTTTTGTCTATATTTTCCAGGTTCAGTGAGCTTATGAAAAAGTATTTTCATATAAAACAGGTGTGTGTATATAGATGTGTGTGTGTGTGTGATATATATATATATATATATACATAAAAACACACACACCTAACAAAGGTAATGTATAATAGGCCAGGTACTCCTGTTTCACTGTTTTGTTTCTCTTTCTTTCCGAAAAGTTTAATCTGGTAAAACAGCAGACTAGCAGTGTCTGTTTTGTTTTATGACATAAGTAAACTACAAATAGGTTTTCCATGTTTTTTTAATTGTTCTTTTCTCCACTTTCTTATTCTCCTGTTTGCAGGAAACCCCTAGTAACCCATTAATAATTACTTAAGCTTTCCCTATCCATAACATATTGGATTCAATCTCAATGAATAGGTGTGTCTGTGTGATGTAATGGATATGTATGAATGGTCTATGCGTAAACAAACACTTTTTTTTCCAGAGGTGTGAGCATACCATTGGTTAATGGCCATCAAAAAGAATTGTGATCACAATAATACGCATGCGTTTACTTATTTTTTGTTTGTAATAGACTCAGTACTGGTACCAAAAAGTTTCTAAATTTTCGATAACCTGTGCACAGATATGAGGTCTCAATAACCATAACATGCAGAAACTGTAGGAATTTTTTTTTTGTCTTTCCCTGAGGCTCAGAATGAAGTTTTCATTCACTCTGACACTCAAAAAGCACATAATACATTTATTATTTTTTGTGTTTTTGTTCTAGATTTCAAGTACTTAGAAACTAACCAAGTTTTTCTATAACCTTTTTTTTCCAGAGTATAGGTATGTGGGGGTGTCTTTACATTTTTGAATGAACTTACTGTTGACTGACTCATTACCTCTGCTGGGAGTCTGTTTTAAGCATCCACTACTATTTTAGCACAATAGGAACCTCTCAGAGAGGTAGAGTGAGGTGTAATTAATGGTTTCTTTTTGGCCTACAGAGGTGAACACATGGTTTGCTGCCGCCATCTTTGTTTGAGAGTGAGTCATCCAGCATTCCTGTTGTCTGGCAAAGTGAAATCAGCAACCCCAAGGAAATTATTCCAGGCTGATCGCATTAATTTTTCTGGTGAGTGGGGTCACCTAAGGGGAGCACTGGCACTTTTTGAACAGAAGCATCGGAGCAATTTGTGTATAACAGCACTGAAGCACTTTTTTGCACAATGAACTTTATTATTTAATGACTTTCTTGCACAATGAATTTCATCAATTAAGGACTATATTTGTTATTTATTGGCTTTTCATTGTTTTGTTATTGATTTGATTATGCAACAGCACTAGCACTTAATGATATTTTTCATATGTTGACACATATTAATGCAGATTGTTTTGCACATTTATTCTAAGTTGCACTTAGCACTTTTTTCATATATGATTCAGCACATATAAATTCAAACAAAGAGAGGAGCAGCGCTGACCTTTTCACTTATTCAATCCAAAGGCACCACACCTTATTTTGTCAGCAGCAGCCCCATCTAAATATTCACATTTATTTTTTCCATAAGCCCTCGGACCTTTGCTCATTTGTCACAGCACAAAATGACCCCATTTTGGAAAGCAAACACCCCAACACATAATCTAGGAGGCATGAGCTGCAGATAGGTACTCAGGTACTCTGATGGGCTGCAGACAGGTACTTAGGTACACAGATGGGCTAGAGAAAGGTACTTGGGTAATCTGATGAGCTGCAGATAGGTACTCGGGCACTCTGGGCTGGAGACAGGTACTCGGGTACTCTGGGCTGGAGACAAGTACTCGGGTACTCTGGGCTGGAGACAGGTACTCGGGTACTCTGATGGGCTACAGAGAGGTACTCGGGTATTATGATGGTCTGCAGAGAGGTACTCGGGTACTCTAATGGGCTGGAGACAGGTACTCAGATACTTTGATGGGCAGAAGACAGGTACTCTATTGGGCTGCAGATAGGTACTCAGATACCCTGATGGGCTGGAGACAGGTACTCAGGTATTCTGATGGGCTGCAAATAGGTACTCTGAAGGGCTGGAGAGAGGTACTCGGGTACTCTGATGACAGGTACCCGGGTACTCTAATGAGCTGGTGACAGGTACTTGGGTACACTGATGACATGTTCTCGGGTACTCTGATGGGCTGCAGAGAGGTACTTGGGTACTCTGATGGGATACAGAGAGGTACTCGGGTACTCTGATGGGCTGCTGAAAGGTACTCGGGCTGGAGACAAGTACTTGGGTACTCTGATGGGATACAGAGAGGTACTCGGGTACTCTGCTGGGCTGGTGACAGGTACTCGGGTACTCTGATGACAGGTACTCTAAAGACAGGTACTCAAATTACCCGAGTACCTGTCATTAAAGTACCTGTAATTAGAGTACCCGAGTACCTGTTATCATAGTAACCGAGTACCTGTCACCGGCCCATCGGAGTACCCGAGTACCTGTCATCAGAGTACCTGAATACATGTCACCAGCCCAGCAGAGTACCCGAGTACCTGTCATCAGAGTACCCGAGTACCTGTCATCAGAGTACCCGAGTACCTGTCACCAGCCCATCAGAGTACCCGAGTACCTGTCATCAGAGCACCTGATGGGCTAGTGACAGGTGCTCGGGTACTTTGATGGGCTGGTGACAGGTACTCGGTTAATCTGATGGGCTAGTGACAGGTACTTTGATGGGCTGGTGACAGGTACTCAGGTACTCTGATGGGCTAGTGACAGGTACTTTGATGGGCTAGTGACAGGTACTCTTTATTGGGGGGGGGAAATCAGTGTGTTTTGGGGTGCACTGTAATCAGTAACTAGCTGTTACCACTGTAACGGTGTTAACCGTCACTATGTGTGACGGATCCCCCTGTCCCTGGAGTGTAAACCCCTTTGTGTCATTTTCCTATGAGTTTGGGACATTGCCCTTTTATTGCATTTTATTTTCCCTTTATTCATCCTCTGAAAAACTGAAGATGGCATTGAGTTAATGTAATGTAATGTTACAGCCCATCCCCCCCCCTCCTGTTTCTGTGTCTAATTGTGTGGAATCATGACACAGACAATGGTCTGGGCTGGAGACATCTCTCCGCAGGGGGTGTGTATTAAGACTGCCTGTTTCAATGTACAAATGTTACGTTCCTATTGGTTGGTCCTTGTCCCCTTCCACCCTCTGTGGCAAGGCTAAGGGGAGTTTCCCTAACTGTGTGTAAAACTGTATGTCTTGGAATTTAATAAACAGTTCTTGCTTAGACTCACAACATAGAGTTTCATCTCATGTTTGTGGGAGAAGGCTATACCAGCTTTATCTCCCTTCGGCTTGGATCGCTAAATCACTAGCTATGGTAGGAGCGGTTCCTGCTCCACTCTAAAGCATCCCTCACACTAGGGGGGAAGAGAACATCTCTGGCGGCGAAACCCCTCTTTCCATGGGGGCGGCCGCTACAACTGGTGGCAAGCGGTGGGATGGTTCTTTTCCCCTAGAGGAGATGCTACAACTGGATCCAAGAACAGAATGAGCAGATGGAGAATCGCTACGGAAGCTTGAAGAGGTCAACCTTGAAAGATTTGTTGGAGAACCGTGGCTGACCAGCAAATAACCGTACCAAAAAGGAACTACTGGCCGAGCTGATGGAAATGGACCGAAACGACGGTGTGACTGAAGCAGTAGCCCCAAACCTGGAGGATGAGTTGATGCGGACTGTGCGTATGCGGTTGGCATTGTATGGACCCAATCCTACTGCAGACATCATTTCCCAGGTGATGAACGCCGCTATCGCTGAGACCCGGGAGAAACGGCAATACCAGTTGCACATGGCGGAGATCCAGAGACCAGTGAGCCCAACTGTGGAGCATGCTCCAGCCCCAACAGAACGGAAAAAGGTACCCTTCGCAGCCTTTAAGAGCTTCCAGGAATTGGAGGGGGAAATAGATGGCTACTTAGCCGTCTTTGAAAGACAATGTGCCTTACACAAAGTACCCACGGAGGAATGGGTCACCATCCTGGCCGGTTAATTAACAGGTAGAGCCGCCGAAGCCTTTAGAGCTATACCTGATGAGGAGATTCACCTCTACCCAGCAGTCAAGGAGGCTTTGCTTGCCCAGTACTCAGTCACCCCCGAGGCGTATAGGAGACGGTTCCGGGAGTCCAAAAAGCACAGCGGGGATTCCTACACAGAGTGGGCCTGCCGTCTTTACAGAACAGCCTCCCTCTGGATTACCGGTTGTCAAGCCATATCAGGAGAAGATGTGTTACAGCTGTTTCTATTGGAACATTTTTTCAATACCCTGCAGCCAGAGATACAGGTATGGATTCGGAATCGGAGACCGCTCACCTTACCCAAAGCAGCTCGTCTGGCTGATGAGTATATTGACTCCAGAAAAATGGAGCAACCCTCCATAAGACCTGCTCCAGGACCAGTGGCACCAACCGAATCTCAGTTACCTGCAATCGCCCACCACCAAGCTTCCAACAGCAACGTCAGGTACAGTGCCATCGGTGCTAACAGTTCGGACACTACCAGAGAAATTGTGACCAGAGAAGGAACCATGATTCATGGCTTCGAGCAGGACTACCTTCCCCAGCACGGACAGCCATCCACTACTACCATGGCAATAGGCAGCAACAACCTAGCCTCAGACCAATGCTCAAGCCCTGGATTACCAATCTTGGACCACCCCTACCACAGAGAGGGGGGGACTCCTCCAACTTGCAGGCACGCAGATACCAATCCCGCAGTGAGGTACAGTGCTACAGGTGCAAGCAGGTTGGGCACTACCAATGAGACTGTACCCAGAGCAGGGACCAAGCTGCATGGATCCGACCAGGGTCACCCCCTCCAGTAAAGACAACGGTCCCCTACTATCACGCAGAGGCTCCCCCAGTCATACCAATATTCAAACCCACCGAGGAGCAATTGGGTACCCTTCACGAAGCTGACCCAGTGAAAGCCGCTACAGTGAACCGACAGCACCATTGCCAATCTGTCCAGTTAAACGGAAAGCCTGTGCGAGGTCTCCGAGACACGGGAGCCACTCTCACTTTGGTCAAGCGACATTTGGTCCCAGATGCCGCCCGAACTGGAGGTTCAGTAGTGGTACGGGTAGCAGGGGGAGGGGTGCACCGGATACCCACTGCGAGGGTCCACTTGAATTGGGGGGCTGGTTTAGGTCTGATTGATGTGGGGTTGATACAGGAGCTCCCCACCGACGTCTTACTGGGGAATGACCTAGGCCACTTGACCTCAGCATTCCTGCCTGTCCAGATCCCAGGCCCACATCACAGAGACCTACTTACATTCTGAAGTCCAGACGCTTGAATGTTTGGATGGAGTGCGATCATATGGGATAGGTTTTGGTTTGGGAGGGGAGGGCCATGGCCGATTTACTTGGAACTCCCTGGATTGACTCTTTGGGACTTGTTACCCGACTAACTCAGGCACAGACCAGTTGGAGATCTGGTACCTGGATTAGTCTACCTTTTGGGGGGAAGAGATGTGACGGTACTAACCGTCACTATGTGTGACGGATCCCCCTGTCCCTGGATTGTAAACCCCTTCGTGTCATTTTCCTATGAGTTTGGGACATTGCCCTTTTATTGCATTTTATTTTCCCTTTATTCATCCTCTGAACAACTGAAGATGGCATGACTCATGGCATTGAGTTAATGTAATGTAATGTTACAGCCCATCCCCCCTCCTGTTTCTGTGTCTAATTGTGTGGAATCATGACACAGACAATGGTCTGGGCTGGAGACATCTCTCCGCAGGGGGTGTGTATTAAGACTGCCTGTTTCAATGTACAAATGTTCCGTTCCCATTGGTTGGTCCTTGTCCCCCCCTCCCCCCCCTGTGGCAAGGCTAAGGGGAGTTTCCCTAACTGTGTGTAAAACTGTATGTCTTGGAATTTAATAAACAGTTCTTGCTTAGACTCAAAACATAGAGTTTCATCTCATGTTTGTGGGAGAAGGCTATACCAGCTTTATCTCCCTTTGGCTTGGATCGCTAAATCACTAGCTATGGTAGGAGTAGTTCCTGCTCCACTCTAAAGCATCCCTCACACTAGGGGGGAAGAGAACATCTCTGGCGGCGAAACCCCTCTTTCCATGGGGGCGGCCGCTACAACCACAATCTCCTCCTCACACCGGATCAGTGTGTGAGGAGGAGAACACTGTGACAGCTAGTTACTGTGTTCTCTGTTGACATTCTGTGACTGGCTGTGGTTGGACACAGCCGGTCATGTGGCAAAGAGCCAATTTCATTGGCTCTTTACCCTGATCAGGGATGGACTGTGTCAGAGTGACACTCTCCATCCCCGATCGCCGCTCTGCGTGCCCATGGGGGCGCGCGCGAGTGGCGTGAAGAAGGGAAGTGCATGTGGCCGGCTGTGATTGGACACAGCCGGTCACATGGTAAAGAGCCATTTTTTAATGGCTCTTTACACCGATTGGGGATGGGCTGTGTCCCGACGGACACGCCGCATCCCCGATTGCCGCGCTGCAAGCCCCCGGGGGGGCTGGAGAGCAGCTGATCCGGGCGGACGTCATATGACGCCCGCCCGGATCGAGGGACACTTCCTGCCGGCGTCATTTTACTATGGCCCGGGAAGGAAGTGGTTAACCGGAGTTTAAATTCCTCTTTCTGTACATTCATTTTTTTTGGTGCCTGCCTGACTTTCACACTCGTGTTAAAAGATGACCAATTAGTATGTTAATCAATACAGGAGAGGGAGTGCTTTTGTATAGCTGCAGTGTTTCTATGCCAGACAAATAGGCATCATAACTTCAAGCAGCGATCTCTGCCAATAAAACAGCATAGTGTGCTATACCCTGAAGATTAATAGCCAGAAATTGGCGTCAATATATGTGGAAACTTTATTACCTTATCAAAGACACCAGGCCTATGACGCGTCCAGGCTTCGCCTGTCATGGTGGATCTGTCAAGGGGTCTTCAGGGTCTGGGAACTAAAGAAATGGACCATGGCTCTGGACCTGTATAATGCAGGTAAGGGGAAAAAGCCATTCAGGTGAGGCAAAGTGTTCCGGTGCAGGTCGGATCCGTCATCCAATAGTCCAAAAATTCCAAGAAAATGTGACCGCACTCAGGAGAAGTTGAAGAAAGAAGTATTTAATCCACCGTATAATAGAATACAAACAGTGCTTCACATAGACACGGGACAGGTAAACGCGTTTCACAATTCCACAGATCGCTTAATCATTACCAAAGTGATAATGATTAAGCGATCTGTGGAATCGTGAAATGCGTTTACCTGTCCCGTGTCTATGTGAAGCACTGTTTGTATTCTATTATACGGTGGATTAAACACTTTTTTCTTCAACTTCTCCTGAGTGCGGTCACATTTTCTTGGAATTCTGGACCTGTGTAGCTCCCTGTGACTAAATACATGTTACATAATGTGCCAAGGTGAGCACCTCACACAGGATCTAGTGCCCAAAAAAAACAAGATAGGGTGCCTCATGTAGTTGGGTCTGGGTATGGCCTTTAAAGTACACACCAAGAGTAAATTAACAAGAAACAAGAAACTGCTTCATCACTTTAGCGTTTATTATATATAATGGCCAGAATAAATTCCTATTCTGGCCATTTTAATAGATAAACTTCCAAACTCTGTTAACCGCTTAAGGACCAGGCCTATTTCTGACACTTGTTGTTTTACAAGTTAAAATCAGTATTTTTTGCTAGAAAGTTACTTAGAACCCACAAACATATTTTTTTTTTACTATTGCCATTATATGCAGTGTTATATAAAAAAATAATAATTATTGGGGGGGGGGGGGGGGTGACACCATGTTTTACCGCACCAGATGACACTAACCCTAGTGATGCCATCTGCACTTCTAAAAACAGATGTAACTAAAAGCATTTAGAGCAATAAGGCTGACATGATGTATTGTTGACATGGGGGAGAATTGGTCTTATAAGTATATATGGACTTTTACTTGATGCTAGATTTAACCTTGGCTTGAAATAAACATATACAAAAGGGTACCAGATAAATTTTTATTAAACACAGATTTCCACTGAAACTTTTTTGTGCTAATCCTTTTTTTCCAGTTTAATCTTTATTGACACAAGAACACTTGGCACTCACAGACAAAATGTAGAAATTGTGCTTTAAATAAAATTATTTAACACTTTATACATAGCAACTTAACCTTTGCTGCCAGTACAGCCTTCATTGTCAACTTATATTTCAAAGTGGGTCATATGTAGCATGTTAATGTGAAGCTTAAGAGGTAGCATGTTTAGAGGTATACATTTAAATTGTCATTAAGTTAACCTCCTTTCCTCTTTCCCACTCTATTTCCAGTAGATTTGGCTGTATTAAGTCATTTAAATGAAGAATATATACAGTATTTGATCATTTGATTCTGGCAGCTGGGTCAGAGTGTGCTTTCACAGGGGATGGAAAGTGCTGCTTCATAGTAAGAACATACTAAAGAAACACAGTAAGGCAAAGTAGACAGTATTTCAAGTACATAAAGGGGGTTTTTGTAGAAGTGGAGCATGCTGGGAGAAGTTTGATGCACTAGGCTCTAATTTCTTTTAAGTTTTTATTTTGTTTTCTTGTAAGCGTTGACCTTCCATTTTGCCTTTATATTTCTCCAAAAATACAGTAACACTACATAGGCTTGAATGGTGTATTATAGTGTATCATAATAATTACAGAGGTAGTGCAAAGTTGAGTAGAGAACAGGTTTTCCTTGTCATGACAAACTGTGTGCTCCTCTTTGATGAAATAAATAAAATGTCTTCATCATCCTTGGTCTTTTAACCCTGCTTTTACTAAACCCTGTTGAGCTCCAGATGTCATTAGGGTCACCTAGTCCAGGCAAAACGTCTTCTCCCACTCCATATCTTCACGACGAGATCACTGCAAGGTCAGAGGTCATGAGAACTTTCTGAATTTGTTTTTTGTTTATTAAATCTGGTAACAAGTAGCAGAGGTATTGTAGACAGACTAAGCTGTCTGAATTGTTAAAACACTCATGTTAAGGAGGTGAGTGTCCCGTACCTTAAATGAACAGAGTGGAGGGACGCTGGTATAAAAGGGGCAGTAGGAGGAAAGATGGGAAGGTGAGAGATGGACAGGTTACGGAAGGCTAGTGGCTCGGCCCTTGATTGCCAGAACACGTCTTGGGAGACACGGAGTAAGACCAGGAACATAGACCCAAAGCTTGACCCGGCAGTCACTGAGAGAGAGAGGGGGAAGGGAATATATAGAACAGTATTTGGACAAGAACAAAAGAGGGAAAAAGTGAACAGGGAAAGGGAGGAGAAGACAAAGCACAGAAAGGAAAGAAGGTCAGTGGAATGAAAACCATGTTAGTGATAACGAGAGAAAATCTGAAACATAGAAAGCAGTAAAGATGGAAAAAGATAGAGCAAAAATAGATACACACACATAATTTAAAGAATGAATGTAACAGATTGCTCTCACTACTACTCTGGCATTTCTATTAATTCCTTCCCTTCTTACCTGGATGCGGTAAAGATGTGACGGCTGTTGGCACACATAGCGTTGATTGGACTCTCGTGGCCTTTAATTTCTCCAATAGGTGAGAAATTTTCCATATTCCAGACTTTTAGAGTGCCACTGCGACAACCACTGAGCATCATAGGACGTCCTGGCACAAAGCCCAAAGCACAAACCCAGTCTCTGTGTGCATTTGGGACTTGCTGCAAACATATAGTTAACATATGTCTATTAATGCTGCTATGAAAGTAGGCAGTCAAAATGTAGTCATTAAGTCAAAATGTGGGCATGAAGAATTTAAAAGGCAGATTTGTATGGTCAATAAATAAGGAGTGGTGGCATTTTGTATTCCAAATTGGACACATAAATTTGTACTGCCAATGCATAGTGTAAAAAATGGTTAAAAGCACTTTTTTAGGATGTTACAAACTTGGCACCTTTCACTGTATCTGGTGGCCTTGCCCTATTGTATACTCTATATGGTTCAGTACTTATCACAATAAAATGTTTTTATTTACCGTATATTTTTTTTCCTAAAGTCTCTTAGGCCCCTTTCACATTTGTGCGACTTGTTATGCGATTTGGGACTGCAAAATCGCATGACAAGTCGTTCTCCATGATTTCCAATGAGCCCCATTCATATCTGTGCGGCATGATTTTGATGCGTTTTGAGTAAAAGACATTATAAGCCCAGTCAAAATCGCAGCAAAAAGTCACGTCAAAATCGCGGTAAAGTTGCGCGACTTTGAACTCTCACAAGTGTGAAAGGGGCCTTAAGGAACTCAGGAATGTAGTAATACTTAGAAGGATAATACATTGAAGGGCATCCCCCATATAACCCCGCATCTCACCAACATGATTCAGATTTGTAAAAAAGCAAGACATAAGTACAAAGGGATGGGACCTGTGTTCCTCACTGGACTTTAAGAAAATTATTTTGCGTATAAAAATCTTATTTACTGTTATTTTACTGTTTATTGAGTGTCCAAATGTAGACAAACTGATGTGAAAATGATGCTAGCAGAATATCTAAAGGAATTAATATCTAAACAGGACAAAATAAATAAAAAGAATTAGTAAATATAGAAATTGATACTAACAAGGACAGGCGCTATGCAGAATCTGGTGTTTCAGAGCAGTGCCACTGGTAGCACCATTAAAGCAAGAGACAACTATAATTAATATATATATATATATATATATATATATTAAGTTATATAGATAGATTAATATAAATATATATATATATATATATATATATATATATATATAGATAGATAGATAGATAGATAGATAGATAGATAGATAGATATACCGTACTGTGCAAAAGTTTTAGGCAGGTGTGATAAAATGATGCAAGTATTCTTTCAAAAATATATTTCCTGATAGACTCCATGGCAGCATACATATGGGTTAACCCTGCCTCGACTCCTCCCCTATAGGACCTCCCTCCCATAAATCTAAATTGGAGAAACTCTATCAGCGGTCAGTACTGTTGATATTGGGATTTCTCTGTGGACAGCTTGCAGCAGTTTCCCTAAATGCTGTGTGCAATCATCACAGGTATATGCTCTGCAATAACACCCTTGTGTGCTGCCTGTGTATGTGATTCTGCATGAGTTCTATCACCTATGCAAGTTTGCTGTCTGTGCAGTTTCCATCCTATGTATGTATCACTACCCCCCCCCCCCCTTGTGGCCAGCCCTTGTGTAGCAGGTATGAGAGGGTGTGTTTAACCCTTTCCTTTCCTCGCTTGCCTGGGCACTCCTTTTGGGTTTCTAACCCTTTCCTTTCTACCTTATTTTTTTCTTTTAGGTTTTTTTAGTCCTTCTAGGTCAGATTGACAATACACTGCACAAGGTCCCAGAGAGCAAGTCTCTGTGTGAGCCATGCTAAGCCCAGGCAGTTGGAAAAGGTGATGGTGATTTCCAGCAAATGGAATCTTTGGTAAGACATTTAGTGCAAGAATCCCTTGAAAAGTGGGGTACAAGCCTCGTGCAAAGTCCAACAGCCGTTACGGCGTGTTCTCCCACTAGGGACAGCCAGGAAGCACTGGAACCGTTCTAACCAAGCCATCCATCTTTGAAGACCTCAGACAGTGAGGCAAAGCGAGATAAGTCCTTTTGCTCTTGTGACGCCTTTGGTCAAGGCAACGAAGGAGGCATTTACATGAGTAGAACCTGTAGAGTCTCCTGCAAAGCAAAAGGAAGTTCTTTAGAAACCTCTAGAGCGAGTGTTCTAATTTTCCATTCCTAACGAAAATAAGGGACATCATTTTGGATGAGTGGAGCAAGGTCACGAGATATACCTCCCTTCTGAGCAAGATGGCCAAGCTCTATCCATTCAGAGATAAGGATGTGAAGCATCTAAAGGCTGCCTCTCTAGTTGTTGAGGTTTTGATGAGGCAAGCAAGCATGTCACCTTTTCTTGGAAGATGCAGTGAATGGCCTGAAAGTTGGCCTGGCTCTTGTAGCCATGTTTAAAGGAGAATGTGGAGTGCTTTCAGAAACTTAGTAGTTCAGGAGCCAGGGCTGGTGTCGGTTTCCATGGTGAGGCTCTAATTAACATCCTATGCAAAGTGACATGGGGTATGCTTTCGTCAGTTACGGTAAAGTGAATGTTATGGCTGTGGCCTGGGCTTGCTGATCCCGCCTCTAACAGGCCTAGTGTAAGATCCCTCTGAGGGGGCCTCATCTTTTGGCAAGCTGGATAGCACCGTAACCCAGGCCACAGTTGGCAAGTTGGGTCTTGCCTCAGGACCAGCGCCTGATAGGCCGGAAGACGACACAGCCTAGAGGACAAAGTTCAGTGCGTGCAAGGGTAGCACGTTTTTACTGACAAGGTCTGTAAAAGCTGGTGAAGAGGCCAGATATGCTAAAAACTTAACTTCGGGTATCCAAGAAGCTACTGAGTCTGAGGTTCAGACTATTAGAACGTCAAAGCGGTCTTTTCAGGACACGCATGGTCTATCAGAAGTCCTCCTCCTCTCGGATTCTTTCCATGGATTTTGCCTCACTCTGAGGTAAAATGAAGCATATACATACTCTTATATTACATATAGCCAATGGTGTCGCAAAGTGCTGCCGTGTCAGTCCCAGAATGCAAGAGATTTCAGGGCATGTATTCGCTCCTCTTTATGGTCATGAAGAGGAGCGGCTTGCGGAGGCCAATTTTAGACCTTGTGCACCCGAAACAATTTTCATCAAAAAGAGAAGTTCAAGATGGAAACATTGTCCCTGATTCATAGGGGGTCCAGCCTGGTGACTGGCTTGTTTCCAATAGATCTTACCTTAGAATAGATGCTTACTTTCATGTGCCCATTGTAGAAGACTTGCACAAGTTCCTTTGGTTCGCCGTAGGTCAAGACCAACTCCAGCTTGCTTGTACACCATTCGGGCTTTCAACATCACCCTGTGTGTTTTCAGGATCTTATTGGTTGTTAAGGTCTTTTTCAAAGCAAGGAGCATACGCATGCATAATTACTTGGATGTCCTTCTCCTACTGTCCCAAGACAGAGGGCAGCTGCTGGAGCCCAGAGCTCAGGTCTTTTCAATGCTTCTCAAATTCAGCTGGTGGCTAATTCTGGAAAGAAGACACCTGGAGCCCACTTAGTCTATTGTGTGCCTCGGGGCTCAGTTCGATATAATCAAGAAGACCATTGCTTTGTTTCTGGATTCCGATGTTCTGGAACAGAATACTCCTGGCCCTGTCTTCTTCCCACCTGTGCGCCTTTCAGTGTCTAAAATGATCGACACTATGACGTCTATGGATCCGATGGTCAAGTGGACGCTCCGGAGAAGGCGGCCCTTCCGAAAGGGGTTTCTCCAGCAATGGGAGCCAGGAAGCAGAAAACTACGGGCAGCCTTCTGCACCCTACAGGCCTTTTCACTATATAATGAAGGGAGCGTCATTGCTCTTAGGCTAGTCAACACTACAGCGGTCTCCTTAATTAAAAGACAAGGGGGACTCCTAGACTGTTCTCTATTACAGGAAGTGGCGCCAATTATGTCTTGGGCTCAGAAGAATCGAGCCTACATCTTAGAGGTTTATGTCCAGAATATTCTAACAGACTTTCTATCCAGAGTTCAGTTGGACAACAATGAATGGTCTCTACATGTGGAGGTTTTTCAGGAGCAGATGCCCTGACGGATCATTGGAAATGCAGTGGATCCTGTGCGTTTCTTCAAGTCCTGGTCATACTCGGTTTTCTACAAAAACCCTAAACAGTAGTTGGGCTAGTAGTGGCAGTGATGTCTTATTGACCAATTAAGCCATGGTTCCCTTTGCTAGCACTGTTCAGCTACCAGAATCCAGTGCCCCTTCTCATCAGACCAGACCTTCTGTTTTCTACATCCATGTCCAGCACGGTTACATCTGACAGTCTGGTTCTTGAGATTGGAGGTCATCGGCTGCTTCTCCAGATTCATCTCCTCTCTCTTGAATGCTAGGAGAGTGAACACAAACAAAGTTTATGGGAGAATCTGGTCAAAGTCTGTGCAATACATGTCTGCTGCTGACAGATCATGTACTGATCTAGAAGTTCTAAATATTCTGGGCTTCCTCCAGTTGGATTTAGATCTGGCTCTATTGATCAGCTCCCTCAGATTACAAGTGTCAGCTTCATCAGCCTTCACAGGTGTTTCCAGGTCTAGGCATCTTTTCCTGTCCAACAATTCTTCAAGGGAGCAACTAGGCTCAAACTTAGGAGAAAGCGGAGGTTTTCCAAATGGTTTCTTGCTCTTGTTCTCAACCCCCCTCAAGTGTTCTAGAGCTGTCTACGTTAAAGGCCTCCCTGTCATGTTTGCCTTTCTCCTGGCTTTCACGTCAGCATAAAAGCCTCAGAGATTGATTCACCTGTCATGAAGAAGTTTTCTTAACGTTCTTCCAGTTTGAGCGGTGCTTTTACCTATGCTATACCAATTCCCAAGGGTATATCAGTCTTTCATGGGAACCAAGTCATTTTTCTGCCTACCTTTGGAGTACTAAATTTCGTCCTTTAGACGTGGGAGAGGTCGTGATGTGGCTTAGTTGGCTAAAGCACATGTCTAGTAAACAGAGAATCCTGAGTTTGACTCTCAGCAGTGCCTTCCTTTGGTTCTAGAAATCTCTCAGATATTGTGAAGTTATATCTACGAACTACAGCTTCCTTCAGGCTTCAGAAGGCCTGTTCATTCTGTTTGCTGGAAAGGACAAAGGGAAACGTGCCTCATCTAGGACGATTGTGGCATGGATTGTCTGGGCCATTCAACAGGCTCACAGAGTCGAGGGCTTGGCTCATGGGGATGGTGACTGCTCACTTGACCAGGAGTGTGTCTACATCCTGGGCAGCTTTGTAGCATGTGGTCCCCAATGTAATTGGTAGGGTGGCCTTGAGGTCCCCAATCAATACATTTATGGCTCATTATTTTGTAGAGCCGGCCTCTTTATCTTCTGTTAATTTTTGGTTTACAAATCCTGTCAGTTGACAGTGTAATTTAAACCCTTTTCTTTTGTTCTGCAATTGCCCACCCGGGTGTTTATGGCTAGTTATTTCCCATAGGTATGCTGCCATGGCGTCTGTCAGGAAAATGGAAAATTTCCTATCAAATGCTTACCATCATTTTTCTTTCCTGATGGACTCCATGGCAGCAGGAGTTCTCACCCAGAGTCATGAGCTAGTTACGGAACGTGGCCTCTGGCTCAGAGCAAAGATTTATGGGAGTGGGGTCCTATAGGGAAGGAGTGGAGGCGGAGTTAACCAATACGTATGCTGTCATGGAGTCCGTCAGGAAAGGAAAATTACGGTAAGCATTTGATAGGAAATTTTCCGTTATTTTATTTGGTGTGTCTATCCTTTGGCTTCAAATCAGCATCAATTCTTGATACACACAGTGCTTGTGCACACAGTTTTTGAAGGAACTTGGCAGGAAGGTTGTTTTAAACATCTTGGAGAACTAACCACAGATCGTCTGTGGATGTAGGCTGCCTTAAATCATTAATTCTCTTCATCTAATTCCAGACAGACTCAATGATGTTAAGAAACGGCCCTATGTAGGGGCCAAACCATCACTTGCAGGACTCCATGTTCTTTACACTGAATATAGTTCCTAATGACATTGGCTGTATGTTTGGGGTTGTTGTGGTGCTGCAGAATAAACTTGGGGCCAATCATGCCCCCCTGATGGTATGGCATGATGGATAAGTATCTGCTTGCTGATAAGTAGGAACAACTTAACTGTGCTGGTTTGAAGCCAAAGAGTAGTCACACCAAATATTGATCTGGATTTCTCTTCTGTTCATTTATTTTACATTTTGTTAATTGATAAAAATAAACTTTTAACACTTCTATTTCTGAAAGCTTTCCAAATATACAGTATTTTCTTCACACCTGCCTAAAATGTTTGCACAGTACTATATAGGACTAATAAGGTGATAATAATAATGATTTCAGGACTTCTGCACCCTACAGGCCTTTTCAATCACGTATCAGAGTGCAGTGTCTGTTGATCTTCCAGGGGAAAACAGAAGTAATAAAACAGAATTTTTGTAAAATCTTACCTGTAAAATTCCTTTCTCTGAGTCCTCCGACAGTCGCCGCCTCTTCATATTCGTCACATATGGGGTATTAGACTTTGCTCCGAAGGAGTAGCTAGGCAACAGAATATGCTAACATTAAAGCTTTTAACATATCCCACCCTCAAGGGGTGGTCCCCTCAGTCAATACCCTCCTACTTCCTGCAACCATATCTCAGTTTTAGTGGAATAGCAGTAGAGTATACAACCAAACCCCAAAAGAGGGGCGGGGGCGGCGACTGTCGGAGGACTCAGAGAAAGGAATTTTACAGGTAAGATTTTACAAAAATTCCGTTTTCTCTTACGTCCTCCGACAGTCGCCGCCTCTTCATATTCGTCACATATGGGGACGTCCCAAAGCAGTGCAAACATGAGGGGTGGGAAACGCATCCGCGCCGAAAAGGCAACGCAGTCTCCGCATCAAAGAAAGGAACCTTACCAAAGGAAGGAACCCAGCTGGGCAACAGGAAAAAACAGGTGCTCAACAGGAGCAACAACCCAGGAAAAGACAAATAACCAGGGAATAAAAAAAACTTATCCCAACAGCCAGTGGTCCCCACAAGGGACCCTAGGGCAACGCCGCACTAAGAACCTTGCGGCCAAAGGAAGCATCCGCAGATGCCCGAACATCTACTTTGTAGAATTTTGTGAAAGTGTGCACGGTCGACCAAGTCGCCGCCTTACACACCTGGGCTACAGAAGCCCCATGACGACAGGCCCAAGACGTACTCAGAGATCTAGTAGAGTGCGCCTTCACAGGCACAGGGGGAACCTTCCCCTGCAAAGCATAGGCCTGTTCAATGGTCTGCCTGATCCATTTTGCGACGGTAGAGGCCGACGCCGCCATGCCCTTCCGAGGACCCTCTGGAAGAACAAACAAGGAATCCGTCTTTCGAAAAGACTCAGTCGATTTAAGGTAAACCCTTACCGCCCGAACAACATCCAGAGAATGTAATCTCACCTCCTGTGGATGTTTAGGCTTCGCGCACAGCGAAGGCAAGACAACATCCTCATTAAGATGGAATTCCGAAACTCGTTTCGGAAGAAAAGAAGGATTAGGTCGCAAGACCACCTTATCCAAATGAACAACCAGATACGGAGACTTGCAGGACAAAGCTGCAAGCTCCGACACTCTGCGAGCCGAAGTGATCGCCACCAAAAAGGCGACCTTTTTGGACAACATAGACATCTCCCTGATCTGTTCAAAAGGAGCACGTTGCAACACAGACAGAACGAGATTCAAGTCCCAAGGGGGCAAAGGATCCCTCCTAGGAGGAACCAGATGCCGCACACCCTGAACAAAAGTGCCAACCAAGGAGTTGGAAGCCACGGGACGTTGAAACAGAACGGCCAGCGCAGACACCTGACCCTTTATCGTAGCCAGCGCCAAACGCTGATCGACACCCGTTTGAAGGAAGGACAGCACTCGGGAAACCGAGTACGTGCGGGGTGAAAACCCCCTGGACTCACACCAGGCAAAATAGGCCTTCCAAGTACGGTAATAAACCTTCCCCGAGGAAGACTTTCTCGCGTTGATCAAAGTATGAACGACCTCTGGGGAGAGACCCTTCTCCTTCAGGACCTCGGTCTCAACAGCCAGGCCGTCAAAGCCAGCGACTGTAAAGCAGGATGGTATATCGGTCCTTGAGACAGGAGATCGTCTCGAAGAGGCAGACGCCACGGGGCGTCGACCGCCAGATTCACGAGGTCTGCGTACCAGGACCGGCGAGGCCAGTCCGGTGCCACAAGAAGCACCGTGCTGCGTTCCGAGTGTAACCTGCGAAGGAACCTGGACAGCAACTGAATCGGTGGAAACGCGTACATCAGCCTGTACTGATGCCACGGGGCCACTAACGCGTCCGACGCGTCTGCCCGAGGGTCGCGCGTCCTTGCCACGAACCTTCTCACCTTGTTGTTGAGACGAGACGCGAACAGGTCCACATCTGGAAGACCCCACTTCGCGCACAACATCTGGAAGACAGCCGGGTGGAGAGACCATTCCCCCTGATCCAGGGTCTGGCGACTCAGATAGTCCGCCTGCCAGTTCTCCACCCCCGGAATGTGAACCGCCGTTATCGCCGGGACATGAGTCTCGGCCCAAGACAGAATGTCGGCCACTTCTCGAGCCGCTCGGGCACTCCTGGTGCCCCCTTGGTGGTTGATGTAGGCCACCGCCGTGGCATTGTCCGTCTGCACCCGAACCGGGCAGCCCTGCAGCCGGTCCGTCCAGCGATGAAGACAGAGACTTATCGCACGCAATTCCAGAATGTTGATCGGAAGGGAAGACTCCCCCTCCGACCAAGTTCCCCGGGCGGACAGAACGCCCAGAACACCACCCCAGCCCCCCGACAGGCTGGCATCCGTGGTGATCACCGTCCACGAGATAGGACGAAACGACTTCCCCCCGGACACCATCGGGGACTGGAGCCACCACAGAAGGTCTCTTTTGGTGCGATGACTCAACGAGATTTGAAGATCCAGAGATTGAGGTCGCCCGTCCCACATGGACAGGATCTCCGCTTGGAGACCCCGCGTGTGAAACTGGGCGAAGGGAATCGCCTCGAAGGCCGAGACCATCAATCCCAGACATCTCATGCACGTCCGCAGAGACGAGTGCGGAACGTCCCTGAGGGACCTGACTTCCTCCTGAAGAGTTCTGAGTTTGTCTTCCGGCAGGAAGACCTTCGCCTGCACCGAGTCCAGAATCATTCCCAGGTAGGGAAGACGAACCGACGGACTCAGTGTCGACTTTGGAAAATTTATCGTCCAACCAAACTCCTGTAGAGTTTGCATCGTGACAGACAGGTCCTTCTCCAGACCCTGGCTGGTCGCAGACCGAACCAGAATGTCGTCCAGATACCCCAGGACAGAAATGCCCTGGGCCCTCAATAATGCCAGAACCGGTGCAAGCACCTTGGTGAAGACCCGCGGAGCCGAGGCGAGACCGAAAGGCAACGCCACAAACTGGTAGTGATCCTCCGCAATGGCAATTCGAAGGTACCTCTGGTGACCCTCGAAAATGGGGATGTGAAGATACGCATCCTTCAAATCGATGGAGGCCATGAATTCCCCCGGAACCAGGGCAGCCACCACCGACCGCAGGGATTCCATGCGGAACTTGCGAACCCGCACAGAGCGGTTCAGAGCCTTCAAGTCCAGAATTGGACGAACCTTGCCCTCCTTTCTGGGCATGGTGAACAGATTGGAATAAAACCCCCGAAATCTGTCCCGATGAGGCACCGGAACTACCACTCCCTGAGCCCTCAGGTCCCGCACCGCCAGGTGAAGGTCCCGTAAACGCTCTGGAGACAGTTGAAGATTTGAGGGAAAAAATCTGCTCTCCGACCGAGAGAGAAACTCGATCTTGTAACCAGATCGAACGATCTCCTGAACCCATCTGTCCCGCACGCGGGCCAACCAGGGCTGAAGAAAACCGAGCAAGCGCCCCCCCACCCCAAAACTGGGTGAGGGCGCCCCTTCAGGTCGCACTGTTATGGGCTGCGGATCCGGATTGACCGGACTTCTGTTTTCCAGATCAGGGCTTCTTCTGAGAGCCTTGACCTTTGAACGGTTTGCCCTTGTAGTGCGACCGAAAGGCACGAAAGGACCCCTGAGGGGGCCGAAAATTAGCATGCTTCTTCCCAGAAGCCCCCTTAGCCTTGGGGAAATGGGGTAAGAGAGTGCTCTTACCTCCGGTGATCCCCTTAATCAACACATCCAAGGACTCCCCAAAAAGGCGAGACCCATCATAAGGCAGATTGGCTAAGGTCTTACGTGAAGACTGGTCCACCGACCAACATTTCAACCAAACCAGGCGGCGAGACAACACCGCCACGCTGTGCACACGTGCAGCCAACGGGACTAGGTCCAAGTCCGCATCACACAGATACATGACACCCTGGTGGATTTGATCCACCATATCCAGGGTCGCCGGCGAGGCCGAATCAGCCACTAGGACGCGCCTAAGCATCTGCGTCCAACTTGCGACCGCCTGGGCCGCCATGAGAGAGGCAAACAGAGCCTTAAGCATAGAACCCGTAACAGAATAAGTATGACGGGCAAGAGACTCCAATCTCCTATCCGTGGCATCACGGAACACAGGGGAATCCTCTGCAGGAATCGCAGTGGATTTGTTTAAAAACCGCAATTGCGTGATCCACTGGGGGTGGCACACACCACCTTTTATCAGTGGAAGGCGAGAAAGGATAACGCAGCTTGAACCTACTTGGTACAGCAAAAGGTTTGCGCAGATTGCGCCATTGTTCCTTAACAGCGCGCTGAAAATCATCATTGCAGGGAAAAACCTGCGGCGCCCTGCGCTTTCTCTGCGTCCCATAAGCCGCCAAGGCAGCGGGGGGACACACTTCATCCTGCAAACGCAGCGTTTGTTTTATGGAAGCAATCAATTCATCCATGATTGCAAGCTCTTCAGGCGAGCCAGGGGGAGAATTATCAACCCCCTCAACTTCAGCCTCCACCTCGGACCCCACGAGATTCAGGGAGGAACGGGACCCTGATAAGGAGACCCCCGCCATAACAACCCCATCACCTTCACCCTCAGAATCAGAGGAAAGAGCAACTCTGGGTCTTTTAGTAGATTGAGCAGCCACCAGCATCTGCACCTGAGCAGCAAGGCCAGCCACAATAGTGGCTAAATCCCCCCCTGGGGGGGAAACAGCGGTCCCCTGGCTTTCCACCAAGGCGGTAGGAAATTTGCCCTCCTGAGAATCCATTGCCCCTATAACAAATGCCGGATAATAAAGGGTTAACTGCCCCTTTAACACGCGCGGCGAGCGCAGCCCACCGCACCACACACAAGCACAATGAGACCCCCACAGGGACAATAAAACTGACACAGGCAATGGATAGGAAGGATATAACCTGAGGAGACCCTCGCCGCTGCTGCTGCCTCGATCGGTGTTCCTGGAGAAGAGGAAGTGATGCTGCCAGGGCGCTCTATGAAAGCCTATGGGAGGCTACAAGAAAATGGCCGCCATGCATGTAGAACATGCGGCCGGAGCGAGTGTAGGCAAAATGGCGCCGTTTGGCGCCGAAACCGCCGCTCCACAGTACAGTAATGCACACATGTCTGTATATAAAAAAACATGTCAGATCGCCGCAGCGATCGCTGTATAATGCCCAAACATGCTACAAAACATGCCCCACAGCACACAGCTTCTCACACTGACAAGGCTGACACACACAGTGTCACACAGCTCCCCCCCCCCCCTTGCAGCCCACAGCATGCAGCCGAGAGATAGGGAGACAAACAGTGTGAATAGAGGCAGGTTACACAGTCCCAGACTGACACCCCCCCAGACAGACAGGTCCCCACATAAATACACTTACCTCACAGTGGCGTGGGGGACCCGCACAGGCGAACAAGCCGCTGCACATGAGGCAGGGAGAGTCGCATACAAGACGCACAGAATGGGGGTTAAGAAACCGCACAGCGTCCAGTGAGGTAGCCACCTCACCAATCATCCCTGCACCGAACAGGGATGGGTCGTTCACTGTGCCAGGAGCGTTACCTGGCTGAACGCTCGATGGCAGGCTGGGAAGCCACTGACCCACGACCTGCGACCAGGGGGATCATCCCGAGACCCAGCCCGCATGATCCTCTTCATCAGAAGAACTAACTAATGCTGACAAAAAGAACAGCTAAGTAAAGGTAGAGAGAAAACTCAAACAAAAAATCAAAAAAGAAGAAAGAGTCTGGGGCACAAAGCCCCAGCACAGAGAGAGCCAGCCACTCCTGACAAGCTAGACATTAAAACTGAGATATGGTTGCAGGAAGTAGGAGGGTATTGACTGAGGGGACTACCCCTTGAGGGTGGGATATGTTAAAAGCTTTAATGTTAACATATTCTGTTGCCTAGCTACTCCTTCGGAGCAAAGTCTAATACCCCATATGTGACGAATATGAAGAGGCGGCGACTGTCGGAGGACGTAAGAGAAAATGGAAATTTCCTTGTAAGGAAGGAAGGAAAAGAAATTACATTCCTGAACAGAACCCATACTATATAAGGAGGGAAAATGCTAAATGCAGGGATCTGGAAACAAGATTTTGAGTCCTGCATGGAAAAAGTGTGGACATTATGAGACTGCCAGCATGGTCCAATGTAAGGTGGCAGACAAGTAGAATGTTTTGTCCCAGAGGATATTGCACACTCTGTTAAATGCAGCAGGAGACCATAGACATTCCTTACGACTTGGGAAACTGTCTGTTGCATAAAAACAGACCCAAGAGGGGAAAAAATAATAATTTATCCAGTTTTAAAAAAATGCTTCTAAGATGAAAGAAAGGGGAAAGAGTTATTAGATCAAGAACCAAATTTGTGCACTGTTCAAAATCCAGATTCTGCTACTCAACATGAGAGTCAAAATAGCCTCAACTACTACTAGAAGGAAGAATGTTAACAGGTTCACAAAGTGAAGTCTGCAAGCAGATTGTTTCATTAGTCTCACACAGACTGACACAACTTCTGTGGCACAGGCAGCAGAGCTACAGAAGCCGCTAAGGAGGAAATAGGATCTAAAACATAGGCATTGGTTCCTTTGAAAGATATAGGTAAATTGCTCCTTGAAACAATGTTAAAATATACAGGAAGGTCACTCGATGCAGTGGAACTGTCCACTGACAGGCATGTTGCACCAAATAGCAACTATCCCCTATTTACTCACAAATCTGCGCAGTAGGTGCTGGTGAGGGTCATAAGTTACAATCTATTCACTAAAGTTGGACTGTGGAACAAGACCAGAAACTGGATGATCCGCATGTGCTAGAAGCAGCAGTAGCAGTGGGAAGAGATATTCTCCTAAATCCAAGAGCTGGAAAGGAACAAGAGCACGTGCGCAAGCTCAACAGTGTCCCTAGCGGATGACGTTGGCATTAAGTTTCCTAAGCTTAAACAGTTATCTCAGATAACTGTTTACAGGGCAGATATATTTAAGAGAAAATGGGGCAACAAGGGTTTAATTGTGATGCAGTTCCCGTGCCACAACCCAACTAGCCTTAAACATTAAGGCCCCCATTTACACTTGTGCGACCTAAAAGTTGCACGATTTTTCCACATTTTTGCTGAGATTTTGACTGGACTTGAAGCAATGGCTGTATAATCTTGAGGTCTATAGACCTCAAAACGCATCAAAGTCGGACCAAAGTAGTGCAGGAACTACTTTGAAGTTGCTGCCACCTGTAGTCACACAGATATGTACAGTACTCATTGGAAATCATGGAGTACGACTTTTCATGCGACTTTGCAGTCCCAAGTCTCATGACAAGTTGCACAAGTGTGAAAGAGGCCTTAGTGTTGTGAGAGAGACAGGGTTCAGGCCATCAGGCTGGGCCACACCTCTAAAACTTGAAAATACTCCGCAAGATATCAATATAGTACACAGGCAGCTGAGAAGTATTAAAAAGCAGAGTTCAGTGTAAAAGGGTTACGTAACAAGATATGCTAACCGCAAACAGACTTGCAGAGAGAAAATCAGGGTCACATCAAGGATTGTGCCACAACTCTGAAAATGGAAAGTAGTTTGCAGTTAACTGACACAAGGTTTGGGAAAGAGGCACGCAATATAGGGCCTAGTGTCTGAGGATCACATAATAGGGTAATTTCAAACTATTCAGGGTTCACTTACACTAGGAAACATCAGGAACTGGGTACACCAGAGGCTGTGCCACTGCTCTGAAACTGAAAGGCGCTCCGTGGTTAACTAACAGTACACATGGGTTTAAAAAGCACCACAATGCAAGACGCAGTGCCTAAAGCTCACATTTTAGTTTAACTTCGCACCATCCTTGGGCCTACTTACAGAGTGAGTCTTAAAAAGCTACAAAGCAGTGCCTGGGAGTCACATTCCATGCTAGCCCCACAATCTTTAGTCCAGTGGGGTTTGGGTCTGGGCTCCAAGCAAAGCTGTTGCTGGAGAAAAACTGATCTGGATTGCTGCTGTATAGAGACCTGCTTAAGCAGCATATTAAACATTTTGACTGAAGTAAAAAAACATCTGTGGAGAACCGATGGAATATGTTAATAGAAAAAAAGATCGGAAAAAAGCAAAAAGCAAAATGTATCTATAATTGTACTCAGCAGACCCAAGGGAAAAGGGTCCAACCTCCTAGGACACCACTATAAAAAAACAGCACAACAGTTAAAGGTGGGGATTTATGTGAGCTGACCTTCAAAATTTTGTTTTCTTTTTTGCCAGTGAGCATATCCTGTAGGCAGCTGCATATAACCCACATTCCTAAGTACTACTGCTTCCCTGTTTCTCTCAATGGACAGTAAAGAAATATCCACCATTGGGCAACACTCCCTATCAGATGACCCAGGCAAAGCTATACTTAATAGAAAACCTAATCATTAGTCTTATTTACTGCAATGAAAGAAATAAAGCATGGCAGTCATCCACTCTTAACCCTCTAAACGTGGTTACCTGGTTCCTGGGCCCTCCTGAATGAAAAAAATCACTGTAAAATGAATGGACGCCATGACTAAATTCAAACAAGATCAAAAAGGATTATGTGGAGGGATTTTATAGGCAAAGTTATATGCAGTTATTATATCTGATACACACATACTGATACACACATAGAATATAAAAAAAAATCAAAATGTTATTGTACATTAAATTGATGAAAAACACATAAAATCGAAGGCTGACAAGGATGTTTAAACCTCATACAAAAGGGTATAGCTTTACACACTCCATATTCCACAAAACATCAAACTATCAACAGATGCAGTGCATAACATTAGTCCTGTGCTTATACAATCCCTCCACATAATCATTTTTGATCAGTTATACTATTGGGATGTTGGCACCTTCCTCTTTGTTCATGACAGTTTAAATTCAAATAAGTTTGGTCGCTGTGGGTGTTAGATTTTCTTCCTTCAGATCTCATTCCGCAAACTCCTCAACCTCCAATATTTATTTAGCATAATTCAATAGGTTGTGCCAGTCCTCCTAGCTGTCACACCCCCCCCCCCCACCCTTCTACAAATATTTCTTATCCTTTTCATATTGTAATGTCTGAAGCTGCATACATGCCTTTCAGCAGTATCCTATAGCTTTATTTACATGGCCACAATGAAAGGCACACTTTTGCTGGTAAGTTCTTTCCAAACTTTTGCAAAAGTGTTTGACACAGTTCCATTATACACGGCTAATGTGTAGGGTAAAGTCTATAGGCTTGGAAAGATCAGTTTGCAAAAATAGATAGAATTCAGAGAGTAGTGGTTAATGATTCTTACTCTGAATGGTCTAAGGTTATCAGTGGTGTACCCCAAGGTTCAGCGTTGGGACCCTTACTTTTTAATATCTTTATAAATGAAATAGGGTCTGGGATTAAAGTACCATTTTTAGTTTTTGCAGATGACACCAAGCTTTGCAGTGGAATAACTTCCTTACAGGATGTCTCCAACTTACAAGCTGACCTCAATGCACTGTTTCATTGGTCAACTATGTAGCAAATGAGGTTTAATGTTGAGAAATGTAAAGCTATGCACTTGGGGGCTAAGAATATGCATGCATCATACATACTAGGGGGAGTAGAACTGGGGGGAATCCATAGCAGAGCTGGGTGTTCTGGTAGATCATTAGATTCATAATAGCATGCAATGCCAAGCTGCGGTTTCCAAAACAAGCAAAGTCCTTTCTTGTATTAACAGAGGCATGGACTCCAGAGAGAGAGATATCATTTTGCACCTGTACAAATCATTAGTAAGACCTCATCTGGAATATTCAGTTCAGTTTTGGGCACCAGTTCTTAAAAAGGATATGGGGGAACTGGAGAAAGTGCAGAGAAGGGAAACCAAACTGATAAGAGGCATGGAAGAGCTCAGCTATGAGAAAAGATTAGAGGAACTGAATTTATTCTCTCTTGAGAAGAGGAGATTAAGGGGGGATATGATCAACATGTATAAATACATAAGGGGTCCATATAGTGGACTTGGGTTTGAGTTGTTCACTTAAAGGTCAACACAGAGGACAAGGGGGAACTCTTTACGCCTAGTGGAAAATAGATTTCGTCTCCAAATACGGAAAGGTTTCTTCACCATAAGAGCTGTGAAAATGTGGAATAGACTCCCTCCAGAGGTGGTTCTGGCTAGCTCACTAGATTGCTTTAAAAAAGGCCTGGATTATTTCCTGGGTGTACATAATATAAATGTGGACTAATATTTATAGGTAAAGTTGATCCAGGGAATATTCGACTGCCTCTAGGGGGATCAGGAAGGAATTTTTTTCCCCTGCTGTAGCAAATTGGATCATGCTTTGCTGGGGTTTTTTCACCTT
This sequence comes from Pelophylax lessonae, assembly GCF_965119305.1. Classification (NCBI taxonomy): domain Eukaryota; kingdom Metazoa; phylum Chordata; class Amphibia; order Anura; family Ranidae; genus Pelophylax; species Pelophylax lessonae. The sequence continues at coordinate 295,953,630 of NC_138769.1, forward strand.
CCTCTGGATCAACTGCGGATATGGGATTGTGTATATGGGATTGTATGGTTGGGTTTTCTTTACTGTTTTTTATTAGTTAAGCCAGATGGACTTGTGTCTTTTTTCAACCTGACTAAATATGTAACTATGTAATGCCTGTAATGGTTGTCTGTATGATCCAAGTAATATGTACACTGCCAAGGTTACTAGAATGATACAAATGTTATTATACTATGTGTCTGTAGTTTGTTCTCTGATCATATACAGGTGATGCTTCCCCTTTATACTGTCACCAAAAGAACTCAATAAAAATCTATTGAACAGAAAGATAATGTCTGCTGACAATAAAAGCAGGAAGACGCATCAAAAAAAAAAGTATTCTGTATAATACTAAATTTATCTCATACTGTCTTACAAAACTTTTTTTTTTTTTTACATAACAAGGTGATTACAAAGACGCAAGACAAACCTGTATGAGCTCATGCCGCTGTAGGTCCCACTTCTTGATGCCATTGTCTCTGGAACCACTGCATAAGATATTATCCTGTACAGCCAAGCACTCAATGCCATCATAATGTGGAGGTTCCAAATTATAGGTAGGAGGAATGCTGCCTCCCCACCCAGAGTGCAATTCAAATATCTGAAGATGAAAACATAAAAAAAGGAAAATGATTAGTTGGATGTATATAATGGTATAGTTATTTTATTAGGGAAAATATATTTCATATATATTATTTTCATAATATATATTTAATTTGAATGAGTTGAACATATATGCGGGGTTAAAGGCATACAAACTGTTTAGTAGGTTGCTAAAGGTTAATAGGTGGAGCTGTGTGTTTTTGTCTAAAGTGCTTGCTACATGCATGTCTGTAGATCTTCAGGTTAGCTTTTTTTTTTTTTTTTGCTGCTGTGGTTAGCAGTCAGCTGCTTTCTTAGATGGCATATTATGGATATGTAAGTGTGCACGGTGTTCAGCTATATCTTTTTTTATCTGTTGGCCTCTGGTACTAACAGACAAAACACAACGTGGAATAATTAAATGGCCCTGAGCAGCTAGTCCAAAGCAGTCCCTTTGTCTGTATCAGACATATATCAATTAATTACATTTCTACACTACACCTGCAGAGCAACAATTTCTAAAATAATTGTATGCATTTTTAATAGAAAGTAATGTCGTTTATTTTGGTAACCCCCCCTTCCCCTAACCAGCCTGTAAGAAGTGTAGATGAGGACAGTCATTATTTTCTATGACATTTCCCCATTATGCTAAATGATGCACCGGGTATGGTGGCAATAAGCAAGCAGAAAATCTAAAAACTTTTAGATTAGCTTAATCAATTAATAAAAAAAAATAACTCCAACAAAAGAAATATACTAACTATACGCATATCCAAAGCACAGTTCTTTACTAAACTTAAGTCTTTGTGGTGGTGTTTTTTCATCATAAATATTGCAGGTTTCTTTTCACAGAACAGTAACTGCTCTGCAGGCACAGTGGAGCAATGGATACAATTCCTGGCACGCAATCTGTTTCGAAGCCATACCAGGGCTGTCGGTGGAGGGATTCCTGATTTAAGCAGCTGGAGAGGAGTAGAGCATACCTTCTGATGCTCTCTTCTGAAGCCTATAATCATAGGGATGTTGGTAGAAGAATTACTAAATTGATTAGCTGTAGATAAGTACAGAGTAATGCCCCGTACACACGCGTCGAAAATTGGCAGGGAATTTTCGGCCAACGTCCGATCTGCCGATTTTCGGCTTGTTAGTATGATGCTTCCGACAACTGACTGCGACTTTTCGGCCGAAAAAAATCTGGTGTGCAGGCTATAAAATTTTTGTTGGCCGTCAACACAACGGCCGATTTTCATGCAGTCAGTACAGATTGACAGGGAAAAATCTGATGAGCAAGTCTGGGCATGCTCAGAGAAGAAAGAACACAAAGAAAACAAACCAACGCATTACATCACTTTTGAAGTAGATTTTTGTTGGCCGAGAAAATTCGTGTGCAGTCTAGGCGCATTCCAACCAACAAAACACAACTTGGACAAAAGTCGGACGATCGGTCGGCCGATAATCGTTGCGTGTGTACGAGGCTTTAAACTAGCGGGAGCCATACCAGGGCTATAGGTAAAAGATCTACTAAATGAATCAGCTGTAGAGAGGAGTTAGGTCCTTTTCACACAGGTTTTCCGATCAGGTGAGTTTTTCAAGTGGATCTGATCAGAAGCTCCATGCAGATCTATGAGCAAGCAGATGTAAACAGACCTATTTTCATTTACATCCACCTACCTCTGAGTCTGTCCGGTAGAAGGATTCCTACATTTAATCAGCTGAGAGGTACAGACAATAAGGACACCACTGGTATACTTAGAGTACAATTTTCTTTCCCTATATCTATGGGTCTTCTTAATTTTTTTTTTTTACTGTAAATCTTTTTATGACATCTTTAATTTTATTTGAACTGGCACATGTATCCACAATATTTTATTTATCTCTGGTGTTTCTGAACTTCAGAAAGGTGTTTGAATAAGGTATATGTGACTAAAGTTGATACTAATTTATTTTATGGTAAAAAATACAATATCTGCATTCAAAGGTTCTCTGTGGGTACATGCTATTGATATCTAAAATAAAATGTGTAGTACAATCTCTTTAAATGTACATAAACACAATGTAAAACTTTTATACCCAGGTATGTTTTATTAACTGATGGGGTGATGAATTATAAAAAAATGCAAATGGGGAGAAAATGAGTAACCTTCACATAATGATCTTTGGATCCGGTGATAACTAGGTCTCGCCCATTCGGTGTGTTGCTGACTGTCAGACACATGACTGGAGCCATGTGACCCGTTAGTTTCCCAATGAGCTGAAACCTGCAGTGGTATGAAAAAAAAAGCTGCACTAAGGCAGGTGTAAAATACTGCCAAATCGGTGTATTGCATTGTTTTCCATAGGATTTCCCAACTCTCTATATACCACTTGAAATTCTGATAACATATTTAGATTGATTTCATATAAATAACATAAACATTTTAACCTTTCACATAATAAAGACCTATTTTTAACTATATGGCAGACAAACAGTATGCAGATAGTTAGAAATAACCAATTCCAATCTACTATAAAAGCAGCTCCACAAGGTCACCTTCTGCCATATGCCTTCTTCATAGTCTGGGGATGGCACAAACGTTCAACACGTTCTATGCTGAAAGAGAACACTTGTGGTGTTGCCTGAATCTAATTATAACTGTGTACTTGAAGAGGTCAGTTCCATGCAGCACTGCCAGCATACACATAGCACAGAGCTGCTCAATGCTTTCTGCGACCACAGAGGTATACAATATTGCACTACGCTCTTCTCCTGATCATAATTCTTCTTCTATAAAGGACTCAAACTCAATTCTCATTGATTTTTTAATTTGATAAACATACCCAAATTAACCCTAACACTTCACTGTCACTACTCATCATTGGTTAGTACAGCCAGTCAAAAGTAAACACAGCAAACAATAATTGTTAATTAAATATATTCTAATATCCTATAACAGGCAAAGCACTTTTCTGATAATGTAATGAAAAAAAGCACATTAGTGGAACAAGCAGTAAAGCAAGTATGTGTAGAGATGCCTAATAATGCCATTCAATCTGTTTAGTATGCATAACTGCACCTGCTCAGCTCCCAGGCTCTCACTGCATTCCCGGCTGCTACATACAAAGTGGTTCCATCAGAATTTAGAGCAATCTGGTTAATCTGCAGTTCTCCCTGACTGCTCATAGAGCGCAGAACCAGACCTGAGCATGCATCTCCCGATACCACTTGACCTGATGACCTGATAAAGGAAAAATACCCATGACAATTTTTTTTTTTTTATCAAAGCAACAATTGATACATAAAGTTATCAGAATGACCTTAGAGAAAATAATCACAACTGGAGTACAAAATAAAAATACTGTGGGGGAGATTTATTAAAACTAGTGTACACGGTATCTGGTGCATAGTAATCAATCCGCTTCTAACTTCAGTGTGCTCAATTAAGCGTTGACAATAAAACCTAGAAGCTGATTGGTTACTGTGTAAAGCTGGTCTCTGTGTACACCAGTTTTAGTAAATCTCTTGTATATCTAATAATGTGTGTGAAATGCCCTACAAAACTCCATGTTGGCGAGAGGTGTCAAAACCTACATCAATGAATCTACTCATAATTAAAATTCAAAAACAAATTTTGTAATTTAATTCAAAGCTTTTATTCCTGTGTCAAAGAAGCATGTTTCCCCTAAAGTAGAAGATCAAAAGTGTTTGAACATTTCACAAAGAGTTTAACCTCACTGGCTCATAATTACGTGAAATGTGTGCCAGGACTTCTTATCTCTAAAACATATGTCAGGTTCCCAAAAACACTGTTAGGCCCTGATACTTTTGTATATACCATTAAAGCCATTACACATGTGTTAGGAAGAAAACAGTTGTATTTCGCTGTACCTCTTTGTTGTTCTATGTGTAAATATGTGGTTATTAGAACCAATATTGTATAATGCCTGGCAAAAAAACTTCATGAGACATGAAAGCTTCCATCTTTAAAACCCCAACAAAATAGGTTTTAACCAATAAAGGGTATCAGTTTGCACTGATCAGTGGCTAATGGAACAATAAAACAGTATTCTACAGAAACAAAAAAATACTTACATAAGCGTCCGCACACACCGTGCAGAGTCTCGAATATCCCAGACCCGAACACAAGAAGCAGATGCAGTAAGTACAAGTCCAGAGTTGGGACTGTGCTTCAAGGATACCACATTGTGTGGATGACCACGGAGGGAACCAATTTCTTGACCAGTGACCAAATTCCATAGCTTGCAAGTGCGGTCTTGGGATGTGGTGAGAGTAGGATATTGTTACAAAGTATTGACCAAAACACAAAATACTATGCATCGCCATAAGAAAAGGTGCAATCAAGCAGGTTAGTATAGCAACAGATATTCTGTATAAACTATGCTTGTGCTAAAAGGAATTACCTGCTTACAGATAACAGAGTTTCCAAATTCATAAATATTCAAAATATAACATTTTCAAATATTAACCTCCTCAGCTTCTACTCATTATGACACATTGTACCCTGATTCGAAAGAAATCAGAAATGCTAAAATGTATTATAGATAAACTATGCGCTGCTATGTATCTGAGTAAAAAGTTAAAAAGCCAATGAACATGTGACTGAATATTTGATTAACCCACCACATCTGAGGAAGAACTAGTGGACACTAACCTTTTTTTTATATTGTTTTTGTATGTTCTTTGTATAAAAGCTTGTCATGGGACAAGAAAGTTAGAATTGTATTTTGGACTTAACCTGTCATTGTCTCATATATATCTACACAGAACGTTAAGGTGGTTTGACTGCGATCACCTAATGTCATAGCAAAACTGTTGAATACATGATACTGTCCTGACGTGATGCATTGCTATTGTCACTCTGTTGATAGTTCAACTGTATAGACTAAATTAATGTATATTGTACATACAGTATTTTGTAATGCCTTGCTTCATTTTGTCAAAATAAATATATGCAATATTATTTTTAGAATGAGGAAAATATACTAGTATAAAATTAGCAATTGATATATAGATTCCAAATATGTTACGGAAAAATCAAATTTCTTCGTGACTAATTTTACTTTATAAATACCCACATAAATCATAAAAGAAAAGGGACAGGCCAAGAGTATTCAGCAGTATAAAATGGTACAGCTAGGTAAGGATCAACATAATTCCAGCCTCTCCACTATACAGTTTCCATCTGTCACTAAATACAGTGATCATTTGCTATCTATTGTCTTGGCCACTTTCAATTTAAAGTCCCAAAACCTATAATAGCAGATGATTCTTTACCAGGGGCTTCGAATTCTGAGTGCCACCTAACCTTTGTGGAGATTGTAATACTGTTCATGTGCATATATTACTACAATTGTCTTGCTTGTGAAATAAGTTTCAGTGAACATCACAATCTGTTAGTAAACGTATTTGATTGAGTGAGGTATACTAATGTAGAGTCATTATATATGCAGCTTTTTTTTTGTCCCTTATCTGAATAGTTTTTGGTAAAGCATTAATTTAATCTTGAAATGGGCATTGATTTGTTATCAAGGGAATGCCCACCCATCGAAACATATTTTTTTGACTGGTAAGCTATGTAGGATATAAAGCTAAATTATTAAGGACTCACGTGCAGTATCTCAAATAAGTTAGCCAGCGGTTTAGACAATAATGGCTGTGTGTTGAGTTATTTTGAGGGGACAGCAAAGTTACACCGTTATACAAGCTGTACACTCACTACTTTACATTGTAGCTAAGTGTCATTTCTTCAGTGTTGTCACATGCAAGGTATAATCAAATATTTACAAAAATGTGAGGGGTGTACTCACTTTTGTGAGATACTGTAGCTCAGGTTTTTAAGACTTATCTATCTGCTACACTTTTCACTAGTTTTATTGAAGTTGATATATAGCCAGTATAATAAATGTATATTTATATTTGTGATGCTCAGTTATGGGGTGAATAGTGTTACCTAGGAATTCCATAGATCTGTATTTTAAACCAGTTGCTGTATCTATTGACAAGCCCAAGCAGCGGTGGAATGTTTTTGATGACTGTGTGCAGAAATTCCTGTAAGCTAGAATAGTACAAGTGACTCCGCTACAGAAACTTTAAATTTAGAGAGAATTTATTATAAATGTTGCATGAATCTGTTGCTGAGACCAGTGCCTTTATTACACTTTGCAACCAGGCAACTTTGTAAAAGCTAAATCTTCAACAGAAACTGAATCCAGGAAAAATGGGACAATATCACATAAGAATGACATTTTTAGAGGAAAAGAAACGTTAGCCCAGCTCTATTACATGGCAAATTCTACATGGCTACAGTACAGATTTAAATTGTTTTTAATGCAAAGGACACTGATTGGCTTGTGCTAAAAGGTATCAATTAACATGAAAAAGAGGAGATCTGCCATGTGAGCTTTTAGAAAGAGAGTATTTTTGTTGAGGAGGAAGGTGATTTTTAACATTGCACAAAAGCTTGCACTTTTAAAATGTCAAGCAAACATTCTCTGTTATATTATTAATTCTGATGTGATACTGGATCCAGAGTTTCAGTACATATAAAGTAATAAAATTTATGTTCGTTACCAATCGACACAATGGTTTCCAATACTCTTATAGGGTGGGATAACTTGTTTTTAGCTGGCCAAGGAGCATGCCTTGGTCCAAACCCTACAAATGTGATTTGTTGAACTGCATTGCATTTAAAAAAAGAATGAAAATTTGGTTTCTGATGGAAGACATTAAAGGAATTCTAATAAGCAGTTCTGATTTTTACATTTGTTAAAACCAAAGCTTTATTTTTAGTTTTAATATAGCCTTTTATGCCTTGTTTCCACTGAGTGATACGGTACGGTTCGGTTCAGTGTGGTACGGTTCGAAACGGTACACCTTGTGTTTCCACCGCCAATAGTACCCTTTCATGATAGGCGTGGTGTAGCCGGAAAGCAGTTATTGACGATTCTCTGTCAACCAATCAAAGTTGTGCAGAGTGTAGCTCCACCCTGTTGGTACGGTACTAATGTGCTTGGTACCCCAACGAAAGGGTCCCAAAAAAGTGGTACAGTACGGTTCGGAATTAGGGTACCATTCACAATGGAAACGGCAAAAATTGCATACCGTACCGAACCATACCGTACTGCTCAGTGGAAACGAGTCATTATAAACGCTCACCTTTTGATCCTGTGAACAGAAGTTCTTCTGTAGCATCTACACAGAGGACAGGTTTTGTATGGCCCTCTGCTATAGCTACACATTGCAGAGGAGCTGTTCTGGTACCCTTTAACCCTCCAACAGGACTAATTACACCTCTGAAAAGAAAAAACGAAAATAACAGGAGGCGCATTAAACAAAAACAGTTGCATTAACAGTAACAGTAAATACCTCAATGCTCATGGCTCTTATACAAAACACTCAAGTAGGTGTATGCATCACCAGAAAATTGTTAATGGATACTTTTTATGTCTTGCTAATAGCATCTTTAATCTTTTTTCACTTTTGGACCAGTTTTTTTGCAGGACATGGGTTTTTTTTTTTGTTATATCCCTTCCAGGAGTTCATCTAACACCTGCAGAGAGTACTCTCAGGGCTCTTTCACATGGTCCGCCTCCGCAGGCGGATCCGTGTTGCTCAGCGGGGATCGATCCGCGATCCCCGCTGAGCCGGGCGGATGACAGCTCCGTCTCCGCTTGCAGAGCGGAGAGGGAGGTGTCTCAGCACCCGCTGCCCTCTATGGGGGATCGGATGAGAGCGGACCGCTTGTCTGCTCTCATCAGATCCGCTCCGCTCCGATTACTGAACGGATGGAAAAATAGGGTTTCCATCCGTCCAGATTTCACTGACAGGATCGGATGCGGATGGCAGCGAGTGTCAGCGGAGGTGTCTCCGCTGACACCCGCTGCCCCATAGAGCTGCATGGAGGATCCGATCAGATCCGCCTAAAAAACTGACAGGCGGATCTGATCGGACCGCCCGTGTGAAAGAGCCCTTATACCATCTGTCTGTAATAATGTATATATTTATATAGATACATAACTGCAGTTGGGCAGTTTTTATTTTATTACATAGTTACAGTACATAGGTTGCAAAAAGACAGGTTTGTCTAGTTCAACCAAAAGTACACCTAGTTCAAAAAATATAAAACAAAAAAAAAAAAAAAATGAATTGAAAACCTCCATATATACAATCCCATTCCCACAGTTCATCCAGAGGAAAGCAAATAAAAACCCAATAAGCATCATCCAATTTGCTCCAGTGGGGAAAAAAAAATCCCTCAGAAGGCAATTGCATATTCCCATTCAGGAATGCATCGGGCTCTTTTTTAAAACAATCTACTGAGCTGGCCAGAACTGGGTATTGAGGGAATATATTCCACATTTTCTCAGATCTTTTTGTGAAGAAAGCCTTTTCATGGAGGTTAAATCTCTTTTCCTCCAAACCTAAAGAGTACCCCCCTTGTCCTCTGTAAGGGCCTGAAAGTGAATAACTCTACACCAAGTTCACTATATGGACTACTTATGTAATTATACATAGTGATCAAATCCCCCCTTAATCTCTTCTTCTCAAGAGAGAAAAAATTCAGTTCAGCTAATCTTTCCTCACAGTGGAGTTCCTCCATACCTCTTATTAGTTTGGTTGCCCTTCTTTGCACCTAAAAAAAAAAAAATGGGGCAGACTCGATGGACTACTTGGTCTTTTTTTCTGCCATCACTCTTCTAATTTTTTATGTCTCTTTCTCCGGTTCCCTAATATCCTTTTCGTGAACTGATAACCAAAACGAAACTGCGTATTCTAAAGGTCTTACTAATGATTCGTACAGGGGCAAAATGGTGTCTATTTCTGTAGTCTATACCTCTTTTATTACTAGAAAGTGTTTTGCTAGCTTTAGAAACCATAGCTTGGCATTGCATGCTATTATTAAGTTTATGATCTACCAGAACACCCTGATCCCTCTCCACTATTGACTCCCCTAGCTGTTTTCCTCTTAGAATGTATGACGCATGCATGTTTGATCCCACAATTGCATAACTTTACATTATTTCACCCTAATATTTCTGTAAGGGTAGAAAAGTGAATACAATCAGAATCAGCAACAATGTGGCACTGGCCTGGCACACTTATTACACGGATGCAGATTACTTTTTATATGCAACACTCCAGATTCTTAGTGCTACCGATGGTACTTAAAGTAATGTTGAAACTACCATTTTTATCACAAGCTACTTGTACTTCAAATAACGATCTCAGACCTATGTAGGTTAGTTAACAATGAGGGTAAAACATGTTTTTAGCATTTTAATCTGTAAAGCGTACTCATGTTAACAAGTATTTGTAAAGCATCTGACTAGCTTGGAGCAATTTTCTGGATGTTCCTTCACTCAGGTGCAGGGGCCTGTATAGTATATAAGACCTGTTTGTTTATGTGTCTGGAGCAGTTTGGAGCTGCGTTCAGGCAACCTATGTTAGTTAATGGAGAGGCAGCAGCTTCTGCAAACGAATCTGCACCTTTGAATTTACAGGTATGTAGGGATAGGTGCACGGCCCAGACAATGTGTGTGTTTGGGGCTATGTACATGTCCCTTCATGCATTGCCTGCCAACTTGGATGTGCAGGGGAATCTGCACAGCTACTGCTTCTCTACTGACTAAACCAGCTACAGGTGCTGCCTCCCCAAGCAATCTTTCCTCGGTTCAACATGCAAACATGGTAGAGAAAGGCAAGCCGCACTCCAAGATAAAAGCCAGTAAAAATCATTTTTAATTCATCTAGTGCAAATGGCAATATCACCTGAACAACCCCCTTTAATGCATTTAACTCAGCAGTGAGCCTAAAAATTAATCTCACTGCTGAGTGAAATGGGTTAGTGGGTAGATGTTCTGGTGATTTGCATAAAATGTAAATCTTTATTTGCACAAACAAAGAATCTGCAGCAGAGAATTTGGATATTTTAATAAAGAAGAGACCTAGATTTTCTACACACAAGAAGCTAATATTAAAATAAATGTGTTATGTTGGACATTGAAAGTAGAAGGTCATTTTGCTCTCAGGAAGATTTTCTACACACAAAAAGGTAATATTAAAATAAATGTGTTATGTTGGACAATGAAAGTAGAAGGTCATTTTGTTCTCAGGAGAAAAGGAAAAGAGATGTAAAGAAAAAAGATGAAAAAGATCATGGCATGGTAATCAAACAACATGCATACAAGGAGGGTAATCCAAAATACTGTCATAGTACCTGGAGACATCTGTGAAAGAGCAGTCACTCTCATCAGACCTACAGAGAAAGTGCAGTGTTAGAAACAGAGCGGAAATGTTACAAAGACAGGGTAAAAGATTATGATGAAAATGAATTATTAGGACTCAGGTAAAAGGGTTACGTTTCTTACTTATCCAGTGCTGTCCCTGTGCTCTGATTACTTGTCAAGCGGGAAAACACATTTTTGTCATTGCGAGGGCGCATAGGTGGTGAAGATGGAGGCGTCAAATCTGGGCATCTGAAATAAAGTTTGAAAAAAGAGGATATACTATATATACTTAAATTATTTATTTATTATAAATATCCACTCCACTTTGTTTATTATAGATATCCAACTCATCTCCAATTTTTACGCAATTCCACTTTAGAGAGAGAGAGAGTTACCTGGGCTGTCCTCTGTCATAAGATTTTCTGCGTGTTAAAGGAGATGTGTTAGGGCCTCGGGATTGCCTAGGACTAAACAGTGATCCAATGTTAACAGTTACATCTGGCATAAATAAATACAAACAGCAACTAATAAGAAGAGAATAAATCATTTTCATTGCTCTGATTACTCCAAATTGAGTATAATCTGGTTGATGCTTTCTGCTGCACGTAACTGTCATTTAACTAAAGGACAAAAAAACTTTTTCCTGACATCTCCATGGCATCACATGTGAGTCAACTCTGTCCTCTGCTCAAACCTGCAAGATGTTTATATATAGGTTTAAGTCCCACCCTAGCAGGGGCATTTATTTTTATTTTATATATTACAGGTACTTATATATAGGTACTTATATAGTATGCATTATGTTATGCAGTGCTTTACATATATTGTAAAATCACAACAGATCCTGCCCTCAAGGAGCTTACAATCTAAGATCCCTTACTCACATTCATACATACTAGGGCCAATTAAGGCCCACTTCAGGGGCGTAACTACAGGGGTTGCAATTGCAACCAGGTCCCATGCTCCAGAGGGCCTGTGCGGCTCCCCTGTGCACCTGGATAGGAGGGGCAGCGGGGGCAGCATGTAGAAAAATCACTGTCCTCCTTTTTTCCTCCTGTAGCTGCAAGAGGATAATAGAGGAAATTGGTTCCTCTGTATGCCGCCCTCGCCACTCCTCCTATCCAGTTCACTTGTGCTCTGCTGTCTCTGGGCCCCTGTGTGCTCCCCTTGTCCCCCCCCCCCCCGCACTGTGCTCCCTCCCCTCTCCTGCTGGCTGCTGCAGGGGATGTGTCACAATAGAGAACCAGGAAGGGGTCAGTAAATATGTATTTACCAGCTCCTTCCTGTTCTGAATAGACATTCATAGTCAGTGACATAGTAAAAAAATAAAATAAAATGATAAATATTTCAATTAAAATACCAAAAAATAAAAACTACTGACACCAGTGGGTGAGCTTCCAGAATCGCAAAGGTCACACTTGCAACCGGGCCCTGGCATTCCACCACTGCTGGGAGGCCCCAAGATGGCAGGAAGGGGGCCCACTGCAGAACTTGTGAAAGGGTCCCACTGCAGGACCGTAATAAAGGGCCCCGTAACAAGAGTAAAGGGCCCCACAATTAGTGGGAAGAGCCCCAGGCTTGAAGGGAAGGGCCCCGGACCCTTCATGATTTCTTGCACCAGGGCGCTGATGATTCTAGTTACGCCTCTGGCCCACTTGTACGACTCCAAAGTTGCGTCGACTTTGGAGTGAAACTTGGATACAACTTTGGCTTTGACCGGTTTTAACTGGTGGACAACTGTTGCACACAAGTTGCATTGTATAACATTCAGGTATGACTTTCATGCAACTTCTGCGGGTTAACATTGAAGTCTATGGCCCTCAATTACTTTGAAGTTGCTGCAACTTTAAATTGTGCATATATGAATGGGTATCATTGGAAAACATGGGGAACGACATGTCGTGCAATTCTGATGTCCAAAGTTGCATGACAAGTTGCACAAATGTGAAAGGGGCCTTAGACAGGAGCCAATTAACCTGACAGTATGTCTTTGGAGTGCGGGAGGAAACCCACGGAAGCACAGGGAGAACATGCACACTCTGTGCAAGTAGTGTCATGGTTGGGATTCAAACCAATGACCCTAGTGCTGCTAAGCAGAAATGCTAACCACTTAGCCACTGTGCTGCCCATGCATGCCTTTTTTATCCTACTGTCTTCGGAATAAAGTTTCCCTTCCTGATTCAGTAGATGCAATGGATCTGTTGTAATGAATTCTTGAGCCTTTACACGAGTCTTCTAGTACTTGGCTGTTCACAAGGTGCTATACAATATAATAGCTTGTCATGACTGCCATTTTGTCTCTTGTCTTACAGTTCTAAGCAGACTGCTTACCTGCATTGGTACACTGGGTTTTGCCCTATTTTAGTCCTTGCCACAGTGACCATGGTCTGCATAACCTGTTCTTCTATGCCCCCTAAATATTTCCAACTAGTCAGCTTCTGTTTTTTTTTTCCACCTCAAGGTTTCCCCGTGGCTTTGATGATGAAATTAAAAAGTGCTGTATAACATGCATTCTAGCTACTTGGGCGCTTGTTTTGCTCTCGAGCGGGAGTTTGTGCATGCATGGTACAGATTGGGGCCTCAGGGCAGGAAGGTTCACTGGAACACATGCCAAAGGTAAGTCATTCAGCGCATCCCTAAAACATCTAGTGGCTCTGCAGCCGTTCTCTGCAGACTCTACCATAAAGTGATTATATAATTCTTTGGTAATATCTATTTAAACCAGAAAGTGCCAGTGTGACACAGATCACATTCTGGCAGCACTAGAGAATATCACAAAATCTTGGTACATCTAAGGAGGGCGTGTCTGGTTTAAGGTCTGATAAAGTGGTGATAAAGGATAAATAAATGGTAAAACTTGTATCTCTTGCAGCCTGAATTGAATGCACAGCAGGAATTCTGAAGCATCTTGCACCATGGAGCAGTCACCCCTAAAGAAACAGCCCAAACAGAGAAGGTAGGGAGCATTAATGACAAGCTTTGTTGCAATACAAGTTATTTGTCTCCACTTTACCCCTTCTAGGTCTGATCTCAGTTTTCGGATAGGATTAGCTTTATGAAAGCTAACTACAGCGCTTGCTGATGAAATAGTAAATAAATGGTATCAAGTATCTCAATGATTAAGAATAAATAATAAATAGATATCATACAGTAAAATACCTATAGCAATATTGAGGCAATCAAAGACCAAAAAAATGAATAAAAGGTGTAAAAAATAAATAAATCGTGACTGTTGGTATATAAAAGTCCAATATATATAAAGTGATTTGGTGCTCAAGAAGATCAGAAGAGTCCTTATATGGATCAAATGCAATTCAAGGTGCAAGTGCTTAAAAGTGAATGTCCTTAATATTCTGTGACATCAATCCGTTTCGCCAAGATTTGTGGGTATATAAAATCACTTACCAGAACCAGTGGGTCCTATGTGCTTTACACATTTCGCGCTTAAGTGCCCCCTGGGCTGGGATGGATTCCCCCTTTTTTCCTCCTATAGGCTGGTCTGGATTTGTAAACTGGGTCCTCCTCACATCATGGTATTATGGCAATTTGTAAAAGGAAACAAAAGCTCCATATAGTGCAGTATGTTCAAAATAAGTTTAATACCCACTACAATGGGATAAAAGGCAAGGAAATTGCATAAAAAGTAAATCCGTGGTGGTCAGTGGTCCACTGCTATCTCTGAGGACGTCACAGGAAGTGACAAAACGCGTTAGTTGGAACGCATAGCGTCGTCACGTCACGTAAGGTGGAACGCAAGCCGGCAGCACCGCTCGCCACTCTGCAGGGAGGACGCTGACCACCAGTGATCCGCTTTTATATATTTTATTGCAATCTAACCCAAATTGTGGGTAATAAACTTTATGATTTGAATTACTACACTATCTGGAGCTTCTTTCTCCTTCTCCCATATTTAATTGGCCGTACACCCCGCCGCCTAAGGAGTCGCCACCAGTCCATAGGATCTTAAAGGGGAAGCCATCCCAGCCCAGGGGGCAACTAAGCATAAGTGGTCCTAATGCCATACGGCATATAGGACCCACAAGATCCGGTAAGTGATTCACTCTATCCATATACACGGTGAAAGGAATCGATGTCATGGACAATCACCTCTGAGCACCTGCACTTTTTGACTCTGTTGGAAAATTCACAATCATTGAGGACTTTGTTGATAAGATTTTTAAGCACTACAGTCACCTTTTGGACTTTATCCTTGATCATATCCGTTGAACATATTTATTCATATATTATTTATTAAGTCACTGATGCATATTGTGGCACGCATTTATTTATTTGATTATTGAATGATTTTGCTATTGTTATTTATTTAAGGTTGTCCACAAGTCACCTTTAATCACTATATTAATATCACCTATTTATTAATTTTAATCACAGATTATATATATTTTACTGACAGTTTTTATGTTCATCGCATATCACCTCTTTCAGTTATTATTACTGCTATTTAAGTAGGGTTTAACCAGCAAGCGCTGTAGTTGGCCTTTTAGTAAAACCAATACCCTCTAATTTACTCATTCTTTCTACAGCAGCTGCTGTACCCTACACCATATAATATCATATACCAATTACTATTTATCATTAGATTACTCCTAGGCGCGTGGAATATATCTTGGTATATTTTTTCTCACATATCCATCAACATACATGACATGTATCTGCACATCCCCATAAAAAAATCCTTTCAAACTATCACACACACACCACAGGTTGAAGTGGATAGACTGGTGTCTTTATTCAACCTTTCCAAATATGTAACTACGTATCTCTGTTTTAGAGTGGGAGATCTCCACTACCAATTTGTTTTCCCGCCGTTCGGCCTTGTAGCATCCCCGTGGACTTTCCTAAAGTCCTTCTGGCAGTTATAACATTGTTAAGAGAGCAAGGTAACAGAATCCACCACTACCTTGATGAAGGGTTCCTACTAGCACACAACAGAGGCCATACGCTTTGCCAAAGGAAATACGTCCTCACTACTTTCAACAGTTTTGTGTAGATTGTAAACTTTGCAAAAAGTCACCAAGTGCCCAATCAGACTATAGCTGGATACACACTATACAACTTTTGTTGTTTGAGTTTAGATTTACCTTCTACTATGTAGTGCAAGGGCCTGCCTGATTGTATACAAATTGAAAGTGTTTAGGTTTGACCTCATATTATATGGTTTTGGTAAGTCTAAAGGAAACAATCTATAGAAAATTGTATAGTGTGTATCCAGCTTATGACTTATTTCGGAGGACATTTCAATACCATCAGCAAGAACTGTCTCTCCTGGCAGGAAAGAACCTAGTAGTCAGAGGCCCCCTCAGCTCAAGTTCTTTCTATAACAAAGTACCTATAGATCATCAGAATACTGACTGCAATGATTCCTATGATCAAATGGACTCAATGGTACATCTGACTTTTACCACAGGGATATCTTTAGCAGTGGTCAATCATATCCTTGAAATAGCAGATCTTTGTTTTTTGGCTCACGTAGGCCAGTATGTGGTGGTACTCTGGCAAAGTTGACCTCAGGAATTGCCACTATATTCACTCCATAAAGAGGATCACACTTACTTCACATGCACCTCTTCGGAGGGCACACTGCCAAGGAGTCAGGGTCAGTGGGATTTCAGTGCTTTTTAGTTTTGGCTGATGCAGAAATGGGGCCCACCAGAGGTGAACTTGTTCCTGTCTCCCCAGAACACACCGGTGTAGAAGTTCAACCCAAAATGTTTTAGTGCTCAGGCAGTACTGATCGCTGTTTTCACTGCACCTAGGCCAGCTTACAGCACTTATATCTTTACTCATGTGCCCCTGATTTACAAGTTCCTAAACAGGCTAGCTCAAGAACTACTTAAGTGTAAGAGTGTTTGCAATCCTATCATTGTGCCCCAGGCAACTGTGGGTCTCCCTCCCGTGCCAGCTCAGCGATCAGGATACCTGTCTGACTCAAAACTGATTCCTGAAAGGAGAAGGCACAGGAGGGGAGGCTGCCTGGAAGCAGTTGTAAGCACCTTAATAAAAACAGAACACCAGGAACAAACAAGATGTATAACTAAATCTCAGAGAAGTTCAAGTGGTTTGGGGTAGTATATGACTTTAATCCAAAGAAACCCCAAAACACAACATGCTAGCATTTTTTTCAGACAGGTCTTCATATAGGACTGAGTCTTTAAGTCAAGATCACTGCCTTATCAGCTTTCACAAGCACGTCATGGGTCACAGGCTAGGGATGCAGTTCTAGAGAGTTGTTATATGTTTGAGACCTTCCTATCCTAAATGGAATCTTTGGCCTTTTTCTGAGGCTGGACCTTCTACCATCCAGGTTCCAGGTCAATCAGGAACTAGTCTCACCAACGTTTACCACGACTGAGGATGGCTAAAGACATCTGCTCAATGTGAGCAGAATCCTGAAAGCTTTTCTCCAGAATATTGTGGTGTTTAGAAAGTCAGAACAGCAGTTCCTGACTTTCAGAGGGAGAAACAGGGGCACAGAGGTTCCAAAGAATACTATTTACATGAATCACCAAGGTCATTGGCCAGACTTCTAGAATAAACTCTCTTCTGGCATCGTAAGGGGTGATTGCACACTTAATGCGCAGTATACCCATGTTCTGGGTAACATCATGGATTGTGTTGATTGAGTCAAAAGTTTTTCCGTCTCATAACGGTGTAGATTTTGCTGCACTCACTTATATTTAATTTGGATAAAAAGTATTGCCTGCTGATTCTAAGAAAGATTAAAAAACATTGTATACCACCCAGTCTGAGGTAATTATTTCCCTTGTGTGATGCCACAGAGATGCCAGTAAAAGGGTAAATTGATTACCAATAATTACATTAGTTTGTATTTTCTGACCATCCCATGGCATCACAGGAGCCCACCCAAATTATAAGTATCTAGCAATGGCTAAGATCTGCTAGGGTGGGATACATTTTTAGAGGGTTGTGCTGGAGGTAGATTGAACCCCTGTGGCACGCCATGATGATGAGTTAAGAAAAGAAAATTAATTCATTTTCAGTTATAATTGTATTTGTGGTAAATAATGTGCATGCCATCTTTGTATCTGCTGTCAATTTTACTTGTATGGTGGAACCATGCAGTTCTAAAATAGCAGAAAGAACATGTGTACTTTGGTTTATCCAAGACCAAAGCAAGTATATCAATTAACTTTACTCCATAAGATTTTAAGATGACCTGTACTGAGAGAATGCGGATCTTGTAATTTATGACCCCCTAAAATGCTAATTGCCTGGCTGTCTTTGGCTTAAGTATTTTTTAAATTTACTTACCTAGAACAATTGAAAAGGGAAGTCATGGCAAAGTTAGGATTCCTAATCTGCATAATAATTTAAGATCAGCGACTCACAATATAATAAATTCCCTGGATAGGCATAAAAGCCAGACAGCTAGCTTTTTTTATAAGTAGTAGAGCTGCACGATTAATCGTATGAAAATCGCGATCTTGATTCACCCCCCTGACGATCTAAACCTGAGATATGCTCGATTCTTTGCATAGCTGCATAACAGAGAGAACAGCTGTGGAAAAAAAAAAGCCTCCCGGCAAACGCCTATCAGCATAAGTCTCCCAGTAACTATAAACAAAAATGATTACATTGTATCTTTTCCTTCCCTCTGCCAGGGAGAAAGGAAGTTTAACCTCTTAAAGACTGGACCTTTTTCTGACACTTGTTGCTTGCAAGTTAAAATCATTTTTTTTTGCTAGAAAAGTACTTAGAACCCCCAAACATTTTATATATTTTTTTAGCAGAGACCGTACAGAATAAAATGGCGATTGTTGTAATATTTTATGTCACACTGTATTTGCGCAGCAGTCTTTCAAACGCAATTAATAGACTTTAATGAATAAAAAAAAAAAAACGTAACAGTAAAGTTATCCCAATTTTTTTTTGTTACACAGAGAATCGTGAGAGAATCGTGATCTTTATTCCAAGCTAAAAAATCGTGATTCTCATTTTGGCCAGAATCGTGCAGCTCTAATAAGTAGGTTCAGAAATGGCAGCTTATTTATCTCTTAGGACAGGTTTATTGTATTTAAGGCCTAGTGCATTTTTTTTCCAAACCTGTTCTTAGATTCCACCAACTACAAACACAAGCAACTAAAGCTGGATACACACTATACAATTTTCTTTATTCATTTTTTTTCTTTAGATTTACCAAAACCATATAATATGAGGTCAAACTTAAACACTTT
This sequence comes from Pelophylax lessonae, assembly GCF_965119305.1. NCBI lineage: Eukaryota > Metazoa > Chordata > Amphibia > Anura > Ranidae > Pelophylax > Pelophylax lessonae. The sequence goes on from NC_138769.1 coordinate 295,972,670, forward strand.
CAATTTGTTTGCAATCAGGCAGGCCCTTGCACTACATAGTTGAAGGTAAATCTAAAGGAAATCAAACAAGTTATATAGTGTGTATCCAGCTTAAACATTCATTGCTGAGCTCCTGATTATTCCATCTGTGTGGGTTGTCTGCAAAACAAGAGCTGATGGTGGGACTTGAGAACAAGTTTGGGGAATTTCCCTAATTAATTAATTGTCTTTTTACAAGAATGGTGATGGAGCAATGAGCCTTGTTGATAGAGGGAAAGAGCAGAGTGACAAAGAGATGAGATCATTAGTGTGCTGCTTCTATCTTCACTGTCCAGCCACAGGGTGGGGAAGGGACCTATATAACTATATAAAAGTGAAACTGCAGCAGAGAAAGTTCAGGTTCCCCTTTGACTTTAAACACAGTGCAACAAATTATGAGTTGACTAGCATTTTCAATGGAGTATCGTTTTTGTGTTATGAGAGAATTGCTCTGTGCCCACTTGCCCAACAAGTCATTCTTTCTGTTTTTGCATCACACTTACAATGTGTTTCCCCGCAGTGGCAGAGTAAAACTGTGTGAGCCTCTGCTCCGCAGTGAACTAGGAGAAAACCCTCCAACATCCTCTAAAATATCAGTCAGGGATGCCAAGGACTTGGTGATATTTTTGGTTGAGGCTTCAAGTAAAGGGCTGAGAGATTCTGCAGAGACCGCCTTCACTTGCCATGAAAGGCGAGGTTCCCCCTGTAAAGGGATAAAATATATAAGCATACTTCACATCTACATATGCTCTGTTAAAAATCTTTGAACAAAATAAAACTAATTTAAACCGCTATTTGCTCTGATTTTACATTTTACCTTCCATTTAAAGTCATCATGGCTATTTGATCCTTTCATTGAAAAGGAAAGGGAGGCACTAGGAAAAATAGAAATTACAATGATAAAATGAGGAAAAAAAAACAGATTACTACCTTATTACCTATTTTAGCTACAAATTCTGCATTTGTTGTAACTGAAATTTTTACAAGGGTCATTGAAAAATGTAGTGTTTTCCAGACCTATTCTGAGAAACTACTATTATGTCATGCTAGCTAGCCTCACAGAGTACATGTCCATTACATCCTCTCTTTATCCAACTATTCACATTGGTCAGTTGCGGGCCTGTTGCGTTTTTTCAAAGTCCTGCTTGCTGCATTTTTGGTGCATATTTGGTGCGGTAGATAAAGAAAAAACAATGCACCAAAAACAAAAAACAAACAAAAAAAAAACCCAAAAACAAACCCCCCCCAAAAAAAAAACAAAAAAACAAAACCAAAAACCCCTTTGAAGATGAATGAAAGACCCATCAAAAAACACAGTAAAAACAAATCAAAAAGTGTTTTTGGTGCATTTTTTGAGTCACATGTCCTTTTCTCACACATGCAAAAAGGCACTGGAAAGCAGCAAAAATGCATATGCGTTTTTACAACGCTTTTGCAATAGATCAGTGTGAAAGTAGCCTAATCAATGAGTTTCTTTCTTGGAAACCTTACAATGACTGGATCATTAACCACATGTATATACCTCTTCATTAGCAGGCTATATTTCAGTGCTAAAACATAAATAGGAAGAAAAAAAGAGCGTACCAGCTCCTAGTGCAAGCGCCGGTTATTGTTTAAAATGAAAAGATAACAAAGTAACACTATACACTCACATTGTGTTCAGAGAACAAGCGCGCCTATGTGAAACTATAGTGGCTCTCCCATGTGCAGGGGTCCAGGCTTGATCCAGGGTAAGCTGACAGCCAAAGTTCTCAGCGTAAGCCGCCCACACACAATGAGGATCCTCCAATCACCGGAAGACTCAATCCAGATACACATCTAAGTGATCCTCAAGCAGAACCAGCTGGTATCTGACGCTAAGTTTGCTACAACAACGCATTTCAGAGGCTCTTCAAGCCCAGTTTATTAGTAATTGCACAGAGTTTGCATTGACACATAATTATTTTCAATTCCAAGGAGCTCATTTTTTACAAACATCAGGTACAGCGATGGGAGCTAATTTGTTATGCAAATTAGTTTATGTTTATTTTGTTGGGAGGAGAAACCCATCTGGAGGAACAATCCCTTCAGCAAACATCTGGTATATTAAGAAAGATTCATTGATGATATTATTATCACCTGGAATGGTCCTGCAGATGTGATCTATGAGTTTGTAGACTTTTGCAAACACAACACATACAATGTTCGGTTCACATATGTAGCAGATCCCAAGAATTTAAGCCTCGTAGACCGGTTGTCCGTCTTCTGTCCAGAGCGGTGTCTGTTGGTTGGAATGTGCTCTAGACTGCACACGAATTTTCCCCTACGACAGAATTCTATTTTAAGTGATGTCATGTGTTGGATTGCTTTCTATGTGTTATTTCATCTCTGAGCATGCCTAGTCTTGCTCATAAGATTTTTCCCCGTCTAAATATGTACTAATGAGATGAAAATCGGACGTGTGTTGACGGAGGACAAAAATTTTAATGCCTGCACATCAGGATTTTGTCACCCGAAAAGTCGGAGTCGGCTGTTGAAAGCACCATACTAACAAGCCGAAAATCAGCAGATCGGTTGTCGGACGAAATTTCCTGGCCAAATTTCTTATCGTGTGTACAGGGCTTTAGTATTCGTTGAGGGCAAACGTCATTTCCAAAACTCACTTTAAGGAAGCTGCTGGAAACTCCTATGTACATTATAGGAGCTGCCATCTATCCAATTGGAAGCAAAATATCCCCTATAGTCAATTCCATTGACTGAGTAGGAACTGTACTAATGTTTCAGAATATAAGAAGCAATGTACAGTTTTACACAAAAAATGTATGGAGACGGGATATAAGGAAGAACTTATCCAAGATGCCCCAAATAAATACTCTGATAAGTACAATGGTGGTATGATCCCCCAAAAATCTAAAAAGAGCCTGAGGGTGAAAGATACTCTAGATTATGTTACAGAGAAACTTTCTGGATCTTTACTTTCAATTCAATGAGCCCTGGGGGGGGCTCAATGAAGACTTAGAAATTAGTACCATCATTTAAATTTCTTTGTGTACCAGTTTCTTTGTTTTCCTTTTTACTTTCCGGTAGGGTGACATGTGGCATGCTACACCATAGTGGGCAAGTTCGCTGTGAAGGGTTGTGGGTGCATGTGGGCTTGTAGGGGGGGCACGCGCATGGGGAGGGCGCATCTCCTTACGTGTACTCTTGTGCCCCTCTCACATGTGCACATGTTGCCAACCAGTGTCCCCATGCTAAGAGATATATATAGTGTGACTATATTGAACTATTTCCAATGCATATGCACATGCACATGGTTTAAGTTGGGTAGTATACCATATGAGCTGGATGTTCAGGGTGTATCAGAAATGATAGAAATCTTAAAAGATTTACTCATATCATAATTATAACATATTGTTATTCAATGATACTGTAGTGGTTGTAATAACCCAATTCAGTGTCATATAGGTAAACACATTGGGTCGGTAGCCTGCCAGTCTATTGCGATCCTACTGTGAGTTCTGTGTACTGTGATGTTTTTATGTGTTTTTCACCACAACATAGAGATTTTATTAATGAATTTACATATATCCATTATAATATTGTATAGATTTTTTATGAAAGAAGCATGCTATTGGAAAGTTATATACTTTAGTTTTCCTTCATATATAATATGCACCTCCCTCTGTTAGAAGGATTTTTAATAGATGCTTCAAAATAGATGCTTGGAAAAAGTGATTCTTTTATTTAAATTTTTTAAATGTATGTATGTTTAAAAAGGGGCCGAGATATATCCCGGGTAACTATAGGCCGGTCAGCCTAACATCTGTAGTCTGCAAAATTTTGGAGGGGATGATAAGGGACCACATACAAGACTTTAGTAATGAAAACGGTATTATAAGTAGTAATCAGCATGGATTCATGAAAAATCGTTCATGCCAAACCAATCTATTAACCTTCTACGATGAAGTGAGCTGCCACTTAGATAAAGGTAAGCCTGTGGATGTGGTGTATCTGGACTTTGCAATGGCCTTTGACACCGTTCCCCACAAACGCTTACTGTACAAACTAAGGAAGGTAGGTATGGACCATAAGGTGAGTACCTGGATAGAGAACTGGCTCCAGGGGAGAGTACAGAGGGTGGTGATTAATGGGGAGTACTCGGATTGGGCGGGTGTGGAAAGTGGGGTCCCCCAGGGTTCTGTCCTGGGACCAATCCTGTTTAATTTATTCATAAATGATCTAGAGGAGGGGATATCTAGTACAATCTCAGTATTTGCAGATGATACTAAATTAGGCATGCCAATATCTTCTATGCAGGATGTGGAAATCTTGCAAGCAGACCTGAACAAAATAACGGGGTGGGCAACTACATGGCAGATGAGATTTAATGTAGAAAAATGTAAAGTAATGCACTTGGGGGCCAGAAACCAGAAAGCAAGCTACTCACTAGGGGGGGAACCTCTGGGTGAGTCTAGGATGGAAAGGGACCTGGGGGTACTGGTAGACAACAGGCTTGGAAGTGGCATGCAATGCCAAGCCGCTGCAAGCAAAGCCAACAGAATACTGGGTTGTATAAAAAAGGGGATTCACTCCAGAAATAAAGAGATTATTCTTCCACTCTACAAGACTCTGGTCCGGCCACATCTGGAGTATGCTGTCCAGTTCTGGGCACCGGTCCTCAGGAAGGATGTGCTGGAACTGGAGAAAGTCCAGAGAAGGGCAACAAAAATAATTAGGGGAATGGAGGACATCGGCTATGAGGAAAGACTACATGCACTGAACCTATTCTCTCTGGAGAAGAGACGCTTGAGGGGGGATATGATATCAATGTACAAATACTGTACTGGCGACCCTAGCATAAGGAACAAACTATTTAGAGTAAGGGAATACAATAAGACACGTGGCCACTCACTAAAACTAGAGGAAAGGCGGTTTAACCTTAAAGTGCGTAAGGGGTTCTTCACTGTAAGAGCGGTAAGGATGTGGAATTCTCTTCCGCAAGCAGTCGTATCAGCGGGGAGCATTGATAGTTTCAAAAAACTATTGGATGGACACCTTAAAGACCACAACATACAGGGGTATACAATGTACGGTTAAAAGCAAACACACACACATAGGTTGAACTGGATGGACTTGTGTCTTTTTTCAGCCTCACTAACTATGTAACTATGTAATATGTTCTGTTACAATACAGTCAGTTTAGAGGATAGGTTTGATAGCAAGGTAACTGTTTGTAGCACATAACAAAGAAGGGGTTAGTGTTAAAGATACTTGAATGCATGCCACGATTGCACACTGAGTTGCCTTGCTAATTAATTAGTAGCCATATGTTCCTTGGGGAAGCCTATCGTCTGACATGGAATAGGTTAATAACCATATAACCATATGAATGACACTACTTAAGGGCCCCCATTGAGAACATTGGGCAGACCTGAAGAAGGAGGCCACGCCCTCTGAAACGCATTGTCATAGCAACACTAGGGTCAGATACCAGCTGGCACTGCTCTAGGATCACTTGGATGTGTATCAGGATCAAGTCTCCCGGTGATTGGAGGATCCTCGTTGTGTGTGGGCGGCTTACCCTGGATCCAGCCTGGAGCCCTAAACATGGGAGAGCCACTATAGTTTCACATAGACTTGCTTGTTCTCTGAACATAATGTGAGTGTTTAATGTTACTTTGTTATCTTTTCATTTTAAACAATAAACGGTGTTGCACTAGGAGCCGGTGTGCTCTGTCCTTTCGATTTATGTTTTTGCAGTTATCCTGCTGGTGGATGGAGCAGCACGTCACATCATACACCACCCGAGTTAACCTCTTCCTTGGTGAATGTTTTAAGACTCTAATCGTTTAGGATTAACTCATTTTGTTGGGGTTTTACTTTGCTCTTACAGACTCATTGGACTCTAGCGCTATGTTGGTATTTTTTGTTTAACATATTTCAGTGCTGTGATAGTTTGACTGACAACTATCAGTCATGCAACACTGTACCCAAATGGATATTAGATAAAATTCTGAGACAGATAATGGATTCTTTTGGTGTTTTTTATAATCACTGTTTTGTTTACTATATAAAGGAAAAAAATACCAAAAAATATGTGTTTGCGTACATTTACTTTTTTATTTCTTTAGGATCCCACAATTACTGGTGGTCAGTGACAATTTAAACCCCCTTTACATAAAACAAAAAATGATTGGTGGTCAGTGGCATTTTATACCAGGAACCCACCTTTTAAAAAAAAAAAAAAAAAATCCCACAATTATTAGCGGTCAGTGGTACTTTAAGACCTTTCACCTTCATCTTTGAGCTGCAGATCCTCCTCCCTGCTGTGCTTCCAAACATTCAGCCTATTCACAACAGAAAAAAGGGAGCTTCCTACATGGCTAAATGTTTGTAAACACTACTAGCATTTGCACTTGTGATGAATGTGACCGGTTCACAAGGTACAGAGCCACTCTAATTGGCTTTGTACATCGCAACTATGATTTGTGCTGTCCAATGACCACTTAGATCACAGCCATTATTGGGTGCATTTTCTGAAGCACGGTTTATAAATAGGCACTCCAGAAATACAAGTCCTCTCTGATGTGTTTTTTTTACAATACAATAGTACAGAGGCGGTTGGACATACTCACTTATAAAAAGCCATGCCCACCATCAGCACTCCTACTTTAATTTCCTCTGGTGACCCCATGTACCTACATTCAACACTATGTAAGGTAACTGGTGGCTCATGAGACACAGAAAAATAACAGAATCATCTGACATCCCCTGTGTTCTGTCCTCAGAAAAAATCCTACACCTACAGATTTAGAACAATATACAGCACCTTCAGGAACGAGCTATGATCTAACTTGGTGGTGCCCAATCCATACTTCCCAAGGCCTGTTTGCATGCAGGGTCTACCGAGAAAGAGCCAGTTGGTTGTGTATGAATCTCAGGCCAAAAAATTCTAGTTCTCCTTGGTCATCATAGTGGCCACTCAAATAGCAATTTCAGGAGCAGTTCAGCAGTAGCTGCCCCTAGAAGTCTCTAATATCAAGTTAATGGGTGAGGAATTCATGTAAAATTAAACCTTACACTTTAGTCTTGCACAGTTGTACAGGCTCATCACATGTACTAAAATTGCTCACTTTGATTTCACTGCACATTGTGAGCTTCCCACTGTGAGCATTAAAAGCTGCAACAAGTCAGATAGTATTTGCCTCATTTCCTGATTGTAGGACACCCTGCATTATCTAACCCTTTCCCACCCACCCCCCCCCCCCCCCAGCCTGTCCTTCGCCCGGCCCTTTCATTTGTTGGATTTCAGTTCTTTTAATCATGGAGGCTCAGTATGGAACACCCACTTCTCCAGACTGGTACCCACCAATCAAGGCATTTTGTTGGCATCATTTCTCCCAGAAGCCAGCCCACTGCTTGCAGCAGGGCTTAGGGCTTTCAGAGGAGTACTGGGGCAGGGTCCCGTGATGTTTTTAGGACGTTATGTACAACACCCTGCAGGCCCCGCCTCCTACATTGTGAGAAAAGCACAGACAGCTAATGATGATGTCACTGGGTCTAAAAGTGTGACATTAAAAAAAAAAAAAATGTCAGTAGCATGTTATTGGGGGGATGAGGGAGGAGAGGAGTTGGGGATGGCAAAATACAGATTAAACTTCAGCTTTCAGGACCGGTTCACACCACAATTCCTGTGTTCCGGATGTGTTTCTGCATGCGCGTTTTTGATGCATTCCAGTTTTCTTTTCGCTTCTTCATTTCAGATGAGGACATGTGCGTTCCGGTGAACTTTTGATGTGTTTTGCAGCGTTCCATACATAAAAAAGTGCAACAAGTTCTGTTTTGTTGATTGCACTGAAACACACTGCACTGATGTGATTAAGGGCCATTGGAATCCATGTTAAACACTGTCCATGCATTTTTGATGCAGAATTAAAACATATTGGACTACATCTGGTGTGAACCATCCCTAAAGACCTACTTGTACACTGGATATACAGTTGATGTCCCATTCTCCTTTGTAGGAAGAAAAAAAAAAAGTATTTGCTTCATCTTTGTACTGACCTTGGATCATTATAACAATCCATAAAAAGTTATTAAATCGCCTCTATGCTAAGCTGTAAATAACAAAACATAGTCATGAGCCAGAGGACAGTGATCACCGTGCTAAAATAAATGTCCCTGATTGCATATACTAGGGAGCTGCAGACAATTCCATCAAGAGTTATGTTTATCACTTTCACTTTAATGACGTCTCACTTTTCTTCTTAAAGCAGAGGTAAACCCATAGATTTAACAGTTTAAAAAAAAAACGTTACATTCTCGTCACGTGCAGAAATGTAACATTTTTTGTGCTCTCAACCAAACTGTCAAACCATCCAATGTCATAACAGATTACATTTGCAGCATCATGCTAGTTGTAGATTAAAGTGGAGTTCCACCCAAAAGTGGAACTTCCGCTCATTTGCTTTCTCCCCCGCCTCCGGTGCCACATTTGGCACCTTTCAGGGGGGAGGGGGGAACGGGTACCTGTTTTTGACAGGTATCCTTCCCCACTTCCGGGAGACGGTGCTGCGGCGCTGTCCCTTGGAAGTTTGGTCCCCTCCTCCTTCCCCCGCCGCTGAGCCAATCCGAATGCGCAGCGTGCTTTGCGCATACGCATTAGGGACCCGCCCGTGAAGGCTTCACTGCCGGGTTCCCTCACCGGCAATGGCGGCGGCAGCACCCGACAGCCGATGGAAACATCAGCTGCGATGCTGACATCGCTGGACTCCAGGACAGGTAAGTGTCCTAATATTAAAAGTCAGCAGCTACAGTATGTGTAGCTGCTGACTTTGAATTTTTGGAGGGGAAGGCTGGAACACCGCTTTAACCGCTTGCCGACTGCCGCAAGTACATATACTGCGGCGGTCAGCCCCGTGCAGGCAAAGTGACGTATGGGTAAGTCACTCGCCTGTGAGCTAATAGGGGGCGAGCGCGCCACCGGAGGAGCGCTCCCGCCCCTGCTCGTTCACGGACACCTCCGCGTGAGTGACCGTGAGTGAACGGATGATCACTCGCGATCATCCGTTACAGAGGGAGAAAGGCAGGCGGCTAATGTAAACAAAGCCGCCTGTCATTCTCCCCTGTGTAAGTGCAGAGATCATATGGTCCTGCTATGCAGGATCGTATATCTCTGTGGTTACATCACTAGCCACATCCCTTCACAGTTAGAAACACGCCCCTAGGGACACACTTAACCCCTCCTTCTCCAATAAAGTTAACCCCTTCCCTGCCAGTGTCATTTTTACAGTAACAGTGCATATATATAGCACTGATTACTGTAGTAATGTCACTGGTACCCCCAAAAGTGTCAAAAATGTCAGTCAAGGGTCCGATCTGTCCGCCGCAATGTCACAGTCCCGCAAAAAAATCGCAGATCGCCGCCATTACGCGTTAAAAAAAAAAAACCAACAAAAATGACAAAAATCTTTCCCTTAGTTAGTAAACGCAATAACTTTTGCGCAAACCAATCAAAATACGCTTATTGCGATTTTTTTTTACCAAACATATGTAGCAGAAAACAAATTGCCCAAAAATGTAAAAAATTTTGATTTTTACATTTTTTTTCTTGGGAATTTCATATAAAAAAATGTGAAAAATATTGTTATTTTTGCAAAATTGTCGCTCTTTTTTTTGTTTATAGCGCATGATCAAAAAATCGCACAGGTGATCAAATACCGCCAAAAGAAAGCTCTGTTTTTGGGAAAAAAAGGACGTCAAATTCGAAACTGTCCGTTAAAGTCACGCAGTGCCGAATCGCAAAATAGGGCCTGGTCAGGAAGGGGGTAAAATCTTCCGGGGCTTAAGTGGTTAAACAAAGGCCAGGACGGCAGCTTCCCTGGCTGAAAACGATAGGAGGGTTTAATTCCACTTTAAGTAAATTGATCACTGGTGAATGGTATAGTTTTGACAACACAAAACTAAGAGGCTCTGTTTGAGCTCTGTGCAACCATAATACATTTTCACTTTTTGTCATTAACATTTTGTTAATTTACAAACTTACCTTCCATCGGACATTTGGCTGATTTCTGACACCTCCTCATCTGTGCTAGCATACCCATTCTCTGTAACACAAGCAGTGTATGAAATTAGATGCACACAAACAGCTACATAACATTAAAAGATTAAAGCTTATCTAAAAGTAGGGAACTTTTGTAAGTCTTTACTGCTGCCCTGCTGTGTCCCCGCTAGAAAAATGATTCTTTCCATTCATTCTACTGATCATTACCACTGAGAATGAAAGTGAAGGACATTTTTAAAAAATCAGACTGTGGCCCACAAAGGAGTAGAGAGGAAGTTTTCCAATGGGGACATTGGCTGCCATAGGAACTGTCTAAAAAAAGATTTTCATCACTTTCTGTTGTGTCCCTGGGACAAGAAGGAAACCTCTCCAATACATTGCCTTGAAAAAAGTATTCACACCCCTTAAAATGTTCCACATTTTGTCAGGTTACAACCAAAAATGTAAATGTATTTTATTGGGATTTTATGTGACACACCAACACAAAATAGCACATAATTATGAAGTGAAAGAAAAATGATAAATGGTTTTCAAAAGTGTTTACAAATAAATATCTGAAAAGTGTGGTGTGCATGTGTGTTCAGCCCTCTTTAGGCCCCTTTCACACAGGCGGACCGTTCAGATCCGCCTGTTCGTTTTTGTGGCGGATCTGAACGGTCCTCCCATGCATCTCTATGGGGGATCGGATGTCAGCGGAGACATGTCCGCTGACATCCGACCCGATCCGATAAATCTGGACAGATGGAAACCCTATTTTCCATCCGTTCAGCGGATCGGATGGGTGCGTTCCCATCCGATTTCCCCCATAGTGATGCATGGGGAACTGACAGCTGTGTCTCCGCACACAGCGCGGAGACACAGCTGTCATCCTGCTGCTCAGCAGGGGATCGGCGGCTCGATTCCCCGCTGAGAAAAACGGAATCCATCCGACGGATGGATAGTGTGAAAGGGGCCTAAAGCCCCGTACACACGTACCGATTGTCGGCCGTAAATATTCGGCCGACCACCGATCGGCCAATTGTAGGCTTGTTAGTATGATGCTTCCGACAGCGCATTTTCGGCCGAACAGAATCTGGTGTGCAGGCATTAAAATTTTTGTTGGCCAACACCAGAACGGCCGATTGTTCGCCAGTCAGTACAGATTTCGGCTGACAGACAGCAGATTAGCAAGACTGGGCATGCTCAGAAAAGAAAAAAGACAAGGAAAGTTAACCATCACATGACATCACTTCTGCAATCGGCTGTTGTTGGCCGACAAAATTCGTGTGCAGTCTTTTGCAGTTTTCAGCAGACACGACAGCCCTGGACAAAAGACGGTCGATGTTCGGCCGACGATCAGTACGTGTGTACGGGGCTTAACTCTGATACCTCTACCTAAAATTTAGTGCAACCAAGTGCTTTCAGAAGTCACCTAATTAGTAAACAGAGTTCCCCTGTGTGTAATTTAACCTCACTATAAATACAGCTGTTCTGTGAAGCCCTTTAGAGGTTTGTTAGTGAACCCTAGGGCCGGTTCACACTAGATGCAGTGCGAATTTACAGCGAAATCACTGCAAATTTGCACCACATCAAAATCGCAACTTGTTCATGCAAACTGATTGCAAAGTGTATGTTAAGTTAACGACACCCCGCAATAAGTTTGCGAAAAGCAGCGTGATTTGCAGAAATGATCGCATAGGTTTACACAGCCATGCAATCTGATTCTGGAGCGGACAAAAAAAGGGTTTGGTCTGAATTCGATGCAAATTCAGCCATACAGTTTGTATGTCTGAATTTGCATCGCACAGACATCACATGTGATCTACACAGCAATGCGGTGCAAATCACATGCAATGTCTGCCATTGCACTAGTGTAAACCAGCCCTTTGTGAACAAACAGTATAAAGGGTATAATGCAGGCCATACATGGGTCGAATTCTGAGCGATTTGTCGATTGAAAATGTGTTTTGTAATCCAATGGTACCACCATTGATTTTAGAAAATCAACCAACCAAGCCTTAAATTTGACCTGATATTTACATAGTTACATAGTTAGTGAGGTTGAAAAAAGACATCAGTCCATCCAGTTCAACCTATGATGTGTGTGTGTGTTTGCTTTTAACCGTACATTGTATACCCCTGTATGTTGTGGTCTTTAAGTTGTCCATCCAATAGTTTTTTGAAACTATCAATGCTCCCCGCTGATACGACTGCTTGTGGAAGAGAATTCCACATCCTTACCGCTCTTACAGTGAAGAACCCCCTACGCACTTTAAGGTTAAACCGCCTTTCCTCTAGTTTTAGTGAGTGGCCATGTGTCTTATTGTATCTCCTTTCTTATTTGAAGAAAGAAAGAAAAATTAGTGGCGGGGAATCTGCTTTTCTTTCACAGATCTTACACATTTCTTTTTGGATTATATTTCTCACACCATTCCCTTATCATTGATTAGAAATTCATTTGTTTTTCACAAATTTCCAATGTGCCGCACGAAAATCGCCAGTTGCTGCGGCCTCACTAATGATCAAAAATGTAATTATTATTCAAAGGTGCGATTTTTTTAAACAAAAAACTCAACACGTTTATGGCCGGCATAAGTCTCCAATCCTGGGTTCAGGTTTTGCGAACAACCAGCACACTGATTGTGCAGGTGTGTGCAGGGCTTTTATTAGAGACCTGAGTATGCAGGGCTTCATACCTAGCAGACAGAGTAGGTCTCTGCCCAGTAATCAGGAGGGCTCCACCTAGCAGACAGGTGGGAGCTAGTGTAGCAGGGAGCTGTTAAGCGATTGCATTGAATTTGTGTTAGAAAACTGTCTGGAGGAGACAGACAAGGACCTTAGGACTGAGGTCAAAGCAGCAGTGCTGCAAGTGTAATGCCTCGTACACGCGCACCGATTGTCGGCCGACCGATCGTCCGTCTTTTGTCCAGTGTTGTTGTGTTGGTTGAAATGTGCTCTAGACTGCACACAAATTTTGTTGGCCAACAACAACCAACTGCAGAAGTGATGTCATGTGCTGGTTTACTTTCCGTGTGTTTTTTCTTCTCTGAGCATGCCCAGTCTTGCTCATGTGACTTTTGTCTGCCGAAATCTGTACTGACTGACGAACAATCGGCCGTTCTGGTGACGGCCAACAAAAATTTTATAGCATGCACACCAGATTTTGTTCGGCTGAAAAGTCGCAGTCGGTTGTCGGAAGCATCATATTAACAAGCCGACAATCGGCTGATCGGACGTTGGCCGAAAATTTACGGCAAACAATCGGTGCGTGTGTACGAGGCATAAGCCAGGAGGCTGATGGACATTGTTTTGTGCCAGAGAAGTGCATTAAAGCCCTGTGAGGGAAACCTATGTGTTGAACTACACCTTTGGGTTAATTAAAGTGGGGAAAAAAAATAACCTTAGGTATCAGGCACGTAGGTTAAAAAAAAAAACATTTTTTTTTTAGGCATACGCCATTATTTTTTTATGGCTCTAAACAGGATTTTATGTTATACTATGTGGCCATGAGCATCAGGCATTTAAATCCAGTATTTTAGGAGCAGCATTTAGAGGCATTAACAAAAATTACACCAAAGCTGTGTTCAGAGAAGAACTTATAAGCACAATTTACAGGTGTACGGGCGTATACATGTGTAAATGTGCATAAAACTATCCCAATGGCCAGAATAAATTAATATTCTTGACAGTAGAAAGAATTTGCACTCAACGCCATATGTACATAAAACTCGCTCATCCATGTCTTTATGGACCTTGCTTTGCGCAGTAATTTTGGAACCGGAAGGGGCCATCCCCAAACTGTTCCCGCGATGTTGGGAGCATGAAATTGTCCAAAATGTCTTGGTATGCTGATGCCTTTGTTCAGATCCGCCTGAAAAACTGACATGCGGATCTGAATGGTCCGCATGTGTGAAAGGGGCCTAAGAGTTACCGTCACTGGAACTAAAAGGCAAGGCAAAGTCCAACCCCTGAAAAACAATCCCACACCATAATCCCCCCTCTGCCAAATTATTTGGACGAGTGCACAAAGCAAGGTCAATAAAGACATGGACGAGTGAATTTGGGGTAGAGGAACTTGACTGGCCTGCACAGAGTCCTGACTTCAACCTGATAGAACACCTTTGGGTTGAATTAGAGCGGAGACTGCGAGCCAGACCTTCTCATCCAACATCAGTTGCCTGACCTCACAAATGTGCTTCTGGAAGAATGATCAAACATTCCCATAGACACACTCCTAAACCTTGTGGACAGCCCTCCCTGAAGAGTTGAAGCTGTTATAGCTGCAAAGGGTGGGACAACTCAATATTGAACCCTACGGACTAAAGGGCCATACACACTATCAGATTATCTGAAGACTTTTTCCTTCAGATTTACCTTTTCTATGTAGTGCAAGGGCCTGCCGGATTGCATACAAATTGAAAGTGTTTAGGTTTGACCTCATATTATATGGTTTTGGTAAGTCTACAGACAAGTCTTCAGATAATCTGATAGTGTGTATGGCCCATAAGACTGGGATGCCATTAAAGTTCATGTGTGTGTAAAGGCAGGCGTCCCAATACTTTTGGTAAAATAGTGTGTATCCTTTGCTAGCCATTCAGAAGCTCTCTAGTAGTGCAGAAAACTCTGTGTAGGCATGAATTTTCACACAATGCCTTTCACATCTCTGTGGTAAAGCTGGATACACACTATACAACTTTTGTTGGTAGATTTCCTTCAGATTTACCTTCAACTATGTAGTGCAAGGGCCTGCCAGATTGCATACAAATTGAAAGTGTTTAGGTTTGACCTCATATTATATGGTTTTGGTAAATCCAAAGGAAAAAATCTAAAGAAAATTGTATAGTGTGTATCCAGCTTAACCACTTGCCGACTGCCTAATGACTATCTACGTCGGCAGTCAGCCCCTCACAGGCAAAGTGACGTAGTACTACGTCGCTAGCCTGTGAGGCTCTAGAGAGCAAGTGCGCGCACGCTCACGGACCCCCCCGCGCGCGTGTGAGCAGCGGACTCGATGTCCACCGCTCACTCGCGATCATCGGTTACACCGGGAGAAAGGCAGGCGGCTAATGTAAACAAAACCGCCTGTCATTCTCCCCTGTGTAACAGCACAGATCATACGGTCCTGCTATGTAGGACCGTAGATCTCTGCTGTTACATGAAAAGCCACATCCAATCACAGTTAGAAGCACGCCCCTAGGGACACACTTAACCCCTCCTTCTCCAATAAAGTTAACCCTTTCCCTGCCAATGAAATTTTTACAGTAACAGTGCATATGTATAGCACTGATTACTGTAGAAATGTCACTGGTACCCCCAACAGTGTCATAAATGTCAGTCAAGGGTCCGATCTGTCCGCCGCAATGTCGCAGTCCCGCAAAAAAAAAAACGCAGATCGCCGCCATTACTCGTTAAAAAAAACAATAAAAATGACAAAAATCTTTTCCTTAGTTAGTAAACGCAATAACTTTTGCGCAAACCAATCAAAATACGCTTTTTGCGATTTTTTTTTTTTTTTTACCAAACATATGTAGAAGAAAACAAATTGGCCTAAAATGTTAAAAAATTTAGATTTTTACATTTTTTTCCCAGGAATTTGATATAAAAAATGTGAAAAATATTGTTATTTTTGCAAAATTGTCGCTCTTTTTTTGTTTATAGGGCAGGATCAAAAAATCGCACAGATGATCAAATACCGCCAAAAGAAATCTCTGTTTATGGGAAAAAAAGGACGTCAAATTTGTTTAGGTTCAGCGTTGCACGACCGCGCAATTGTCCGTTAAAGTCACGCAGTGCCGAATCGCAAAATAGGGCCTGGTCAGGAAGGGGGTAAAATCTTCCGGGGCTTAAGTGGTTAAGAGATATTCACAGCAAAGGATTTGCAGCACAAGCTTCAAATTGACTTACAATTGACACTAACCATAAAACATTAGGACAATTGAAAGACTTTCCATTGCTCCCATGGTACATAACATCCCATTATATTAAAGGTATCTCACCATTGAACGTTGATTGGCACTCTGATTTTTCCAGCAGCATCTGACTTTGTGTGAACCCAGCCATATCATTCTGTCTAAGCCGTGCCTCCAGGATCCGGATCTGAGACTCCTTTTGGGCCACTTGCAAGCCCTGACAAAAGAAGCAGTCTCTTTATACTGGACTATTCTGTGAACAGACTCATGATTTACATTTGTACTATATGTACCCATATTCCACAATTATTTTCTTTTACCTTATCTATAGATGCACGCAGAAAATTGTCAAGCAAATGTCGTGCTTCTGTCAGTGAACAAGAGCTGATGACCACTGAAGTATCTGTTGAGTCTAGGTCCTCCTAAACAACAGACAAACAAAGTTTTATAAATTATGTTAAACTGTGATCCACATGAACTCTGCTGGACCCAGTTAGTTACAATAAAAACAAATATTAAAAATCATCTCTGCAGTACATGCACAATTTTAAAAATATCCATGACATATGTGGCCATCATCCATAATTACATAGGTAAGAAAAAGGAAAAAATCGGACTAATAAAAGATGGATTTTATTGAACGATGAACATCCCTCTATTTGGCCTGCACAGTCCGATTTTTCTTTTCTTTTTCCTTGCAGTACATGCACATTTTAGGATCCTGCAAAACAATAACCGTTGATCTGCCAGAAATGCACTCTCAACCCTTATTGTGGGCTGACAACACACAGCATTGTTGTGGACTGAGTGTTGTCAACCCTGTGCAGCAGTGGCGGCTGGTGCTCCATGGGCCGGGAGGGGGGGGACAGCAGACGGACCATACCAGCTCGCACACCATACCACCCCCCACCCCCAGAGGGCAGGCAGCGGCGGTGGCGGCTTCCCCTGTGTCTCCTCCCTCCTCTTCCTCCTTGGCCAATAGCATGGCCTCTCCTTTCGGCAAATCGGAAAACTTGTCTCAGGGCCCGCTTCCTGATTGGCTGGGAGGAGCATCAGTGTGATAATAGCGAATATTCATTTGCTATTGTCACACAACTGGGTTGGCTCAGGGCGCAGTGCTCTGTGCCCCGGGCCCACCCTTTTTTTGAAGCCTATTAGAGCCTCTGGTTCTAATCACGTGCTTAAAAAAAAAAAGCCCATTGGAATCCATGCGTCCGGTGCCCTGCATGTAGATAGGGGCAGGATGCATGGATGGCCTGCGCCCCCAATGGATGGGCCGCCACTGCTGTGCAGTGTGTTTTTGCTACTCAACCACTCCCACTCTCAGATTTCTCCACATAAAGGCTAATCATTCTGTAGTCAAATAAAAGAACTAGGATGGCCCTTTAAGATAACACAGAAAGTGTTCAGAGGACACATTGTTGACTTGTTTTCAAAATTTCAGTCTTAAAAGTTGTCATTCTCATCCTGATTTCACCATTCTCATCCTGATTTCACTACCTAACAAAACAGTATCACTTGATCTAGGCATGGGTATGTCTAGGTTTAATTCTACACTTAGACCAGAGTTAGAGCTTTGGTTATTACTTTGTTTAGCAATGCAGTAAGAGCAGTGATGATCAACTTTCTTATAGTTGTTGGTGACCATGAACATGCTATAGGAGTTGCTGGGAGACTGTGACATTCTTTAGGAAACAGACTGGAGACACATTACTTGAGACTTTTAAGGGCCACCCCATGGGCTGCACAAAAAGTGTCAGAATAGCATTCTCCAGGGAGTTCTAGCTTGGATTGCATACTGATTTACAGCATTACATTTGTTAATTGTTTTCCTTAAAATTATTGTAAAGATCACCTTGTAAAACAATCAATTCAATTTAAAATAGAAATGAAAGGTAAAATATTCGTGTGTGGATATAACAAACATTATAAATAAATGTTTTCGCTTTCTCCATAAGTGATAACATTCCCTCTGTTCTCAGCTGCATAAGAGCTGGGGGGGGGGGGGGAGAAGCAACAGTACACTAAGCTTTCCAGTGTATGACTGTACGAGGGGGGGGGGGGATGTCAGGACAAGTCTGGTCATTGGAGGTGAGCAGGCTCATATCAGGAATATGAAATGTTGGGTTAACATACTCTTTAAATTTTGCAGGTTCGTGAGGCTTATTTTAGGGACCTTTTTACTCCAGATCTGTTCTCTAAATATCCCAGTGAACTTTTTGTGTTCACTGTCAGGAGGAGTTTACACCACTTAGTGCATTTGCCCTTACATTTTTGCAGCAAGGGAAGAGTTTACCAGAGTTACTTAGTAATGTATTAGGAGCTGTAAATGCCCAGATAGTAAAGTATGATTATGTCCTGAATGTAGGACAGCAAAACTGCTAGAGAATGCGGCAATTGATTTTGGGAATGTTTGGATTTACCCCAATTTATAACTATTTCTAATCCAAATTCTTTAGTTTTGAATAGGGAAAAGTGTATGTAGCACTGCCCCCTAGGGAGCTGCTGAGTGTGGATTCCCCTGGGTTACCTAAGAGCCGGTTCACACTGAGGCGACACGACTCTTTACTACTTCGGGGGCGACTTGTAGATTACCATGCACAACGACTTCACATAATGGAAGTCTATGCAAGTCACTCCGAGGTCGCCCCAAAGTAGTACAGGACCCTTTTTCTAAGTCGGAGCGACTTGTGTTGCTCCTATTAGAACGGGTCCTGTAGCGGTCAATGGACCGCGAGGGAGCGCGACTTGTCAGGCTGACAAGTCGCCTGACAAGTCGCACTAGTGTGAACCGACTCTAAAGCAACAGTCTATAAAACTTATCACTTTAAGACTTGGCTCAGACAATGAACAGTCCAGGGGATTTGTTTTTTGTGTTTTATTTTAGAATTTGGATGGGAGAAGGGATGAGAAGGATACTCCAACTTGAACTATGTATGCACAATCTCTGAGAACAACTGACTGTAGTGTGTGCGGCAAGGCCGCTACTTCACCTTGCCACTAAAGTGAAGTAGAAGATATGTTCCTGAATTACATGATATGTTCCTGAATGAATTCCTCTTCCTCTTCTTTACCTGGCACCCCCTTTCTCACTTCCCGTGCATGCTAGCCCCTTATCCACTGGAGTGGTCCCCTTCCTGGGCAGACCCCTGGCAAACTTCCCGGTACTCACGAACACTGTTTTTCCCTGGGTTGCTCTCTGCCTTCAGCTCCACTCATCAGTATCCTGGACCTCCTGGCTCAGTATCACACACTTGGTCCACTAGGCCGACTGCCTGTGACCACCTTCCTTGCTGACATGAGGAGAGACAGCTGTCACCCTCCTCCTGGGACCTGGCTTCCCGCTTAACGACGCCCTGTCACATGTGCACCCGGCTTTTATGACCTATCCCAGAATGCACCACTGTTGTGCCAACCCACTGGGACAGCCACAAAAGCCTGTGTGTCCACTATCCAGAAGGCTTTCCCATTGGATACAGTGGGGACACTCCCTCAGCCCAGATGAATCACACCCTGGACACATGCAACAGGCAGAACTAACAATCAGGCTCCCCTGATAAGTAGATAGAGCTGTTAAGCTTTTACCAACCTAGCACCTACCTAGGAGGGTGCAATATGTATATTCCTATTCTTTGTATAGTGCAATTTTCTCCTCGTGGTTCCCTCCAATTAAACCTGCCACATGTTAGCAGTGCCAGGACAAGGCCAATCCGTTGCCCAGTGCGAAGATGGCAAACTGTGCCCCCCCCCCCCCCCCCGGGTATAAAGAAAGAGTCAGTGTCATTTCAAAACAAGAAATAACACAATACAAATTAAACTAGGTTTAATTCGATAGAAACAGAGTTCGCTCACACATTTTAAATATGTGTATTTTATTACAGGTACTTAGTGCTTTGAAATAATAATGGACAGAGCTCTGCCTTGTTTACATAGGCAGAGGTCTGTCCTGTGTGTCTTTCCAATGATCAGTGGGTGCCGGTGGTCATCCATTGGCCGGCACCCACTGATCGGCATCTGTTGTATATTAACACAGCATAGCCGGGTCGCCGGTGGCGAACGCATGTGCCCCCTATCTGGGAGTGCCAGATTACGTACCTAGTACGTGATCCAGTGCAGCAGAACCACCGTACATGTGATATGATCGGCAAGTGAATACTAATGACCACCAGCATCAGTCCCAGTTTCTGCAATTATATCCCCCAGCATCGGATTCAGTTTAAGAAACAGAAGCCAATTTACGCAATAATAACCCACAGCATTCGTGTCAGTTTCTGCAACAATAATCCCCAGCAATAGTGCTATCATATGTAATAACCCCCAGCATTGATGGCAGTGTCTGTAATCCCCATGTAAACTGGCTGGAGTGGTTAACTCTTGGGGGGGGGGAAGGTTGATTAACAACTTGTGGTCTGGTTACTCTCCTAACTGGTAATTGTGCTGTACACAAACAAAACTTATAATTTTTTCACACAAATAGAGCTTTCTTTTAGTGTTAATTGCACACCACTGCAATTTTTATTTTTTATTATATAAACGAAAAAAGACTAAGAATTTTGGAAACAAAAAACTATATTTTTTACTTTCTGCTATAAAACATATTCAATAAAAAGAAAAAAAAACAATTTATTTTTCAATTTAGGCAAAAATGTATTCTGCTACATGTATATTAGATGGTTTGTGTAAAAGCTAAAGCATCTACTAAACGATGGAATATAAACTGGAATTTTTTTTTATGTATTAGCAATGGGGGCGATCAGTGACTTATAGTGTGTGACAGGAAGTCAGGTAAATCTGTGGATGTAGTCACAGACAGGAGATACATTTCCACCTGGTTTAGAAAATTCACCAATTACTATAGGGTGTCGGCTGCAAAGGTAGCCAGAACTGTCTAAGGAAGTTGAAAGGCCTTCAGCTGTTCGGAATGAGGAAGTTAAGGCCTCTATAATTTGTCCAAAGGAAGTCCTATTGATTGCTGCCTCCTGACGCCGTGTGGGCTGGGGAGAGGAGGACAGTCAGATGTGTGCCTCCCGACGCTGTGAGAGCCTGGGAGAAGGATTGCTGCCTCCTGACGCCGTGTGGGTAGCGGAGGACAATCAGATGGGTGCCCCCTGAAGCTGTGTGAGCATAGGAGGGAAAGACCTCCTGGAGCGATGTGCGCTGAGGAGGGTAAAAAGTGTGAAGACTTCTCAAGGTGAGAAAATGAACTATTTCTATGTGGAAGAAATAAATGAACTGTTTGCTATGTGAAAAGACAAGCAAAGGGACATGTTCAATGTGAAGAGGAAAAGGGACATGTTCAATGGACATTTGTTGTGTGAAGAAAAAACATGGACTATTGAGTGTCCGCTGTAGGATCAGCAAAGTTTGCCCAACAGTAGGTTGGAGACAGACTCCGTAGATAGGTTCCTGTATGTGAGAAGGTAGCCGCCCACAGTGGCAAGGATTTATTTTATTTATGTTTATTTTGAATTATGCTGTTTTTGGAGCTTGCACTTGTGTGAAGAAAATTGCAAGAATAAAACTTTACACTGTTGTTTTCAACCACTTCTCGGCTATCTCCCTGTGTAACGAACCCCCCCAAGGGGTCATCCACGCCTACCACCGAGCTAATCTCCCACAAGTGGGACTGTGATAATGACACTAACTGACACTTTGTGGGAACTGACTAACTGCCACTGACATCACCAGTGACACTAATACAGAGATCAGTGTTAATACTGTACACTGTCACTGTACTAATGACACTGACTGGGAGGGGGTTAACATCTAGAGGCAATCAAGGGGTGTGCCTAACAATGTGCAAAGTATGTATTGTGTGCTGATTTTTAACACAGATTGATTTTCCTTGCTTTGTAGGGAGAAGAAACAAAGCAATCATTCCTTCTGTACAGAGCCGTCACAGGGAAGTTGATGGGTATGCTGCGGTGCCTGTAGCTGCAGCCATGTCGCAGTATATGTACTGCGGAGGGTCGGCAAGTGGTTAGTTACCAATGGTATTTTTTAATTGCAGCATGAAGGGGGTTAATGTCTTGCCACTGGTAACCCCCCCACTGTTAGTAGATTCATCTGTAGATGCCCATCTGCTTACTTTCTTTATCTGCTTACTTTTTTGATGCACTGCCTGGTTGTTTCCTCCTTTAGGTCGCACTCACTGCACTGCCCGGCGGAGCTCTATGGTCCTCTCCTAGCCCGCCTCCCAGCCGGCCTCTCAGTGATGTCACGCCTCCCCGGGACTCGGAAGCGCCTGTCGGGCGGAGATCACTCCGCAGCTCTGCCTGACAGGGAAGTTTAGGCCATGTCCTAGGCTTGTGCCAGGTGCAGGAGCGCACTTGGCACTTCATTGCAGGCAGCTCTGCAGAACTGTAGTGCGGCCGGTGGTAGTCACAATACTTGTTGCCCAGAAAAGATTTAGAAGCTCACTGCCAGCACTTCACCTGCGTCCCCCTTCCTACAGTAAATTGTTCTGCCCAGGGCATCCTCCCCCCCTTGTACCGACCCTGCATGTTGGGACAGATGAACAAGAACAGCCAGGGGTTTAATGACCAGGGCAAAAATTAAGGGATACAGGGGCAGCCTTGTCAGGTGCCCCATTGAATAACAAAAGAGGAGGAGTGGGAGTTGTTAACCCGGACACACACTTTTGATGTGCAAACAGTAACTGTGACCATTTCAGAACCTGGAGCTAAAGCCAAAATTTTATGGCACTTCCCATAAGTACCCCTACTCAACACTCTCAAAAGCTCTGCTTCATCCAGGGCCAGCAAGTCTCTGTTACCCATATTATCTGTGGGGATGTGCCGTGGACTACCTTTACCACTCTCAAAGCCAAAGCTCTTGCCAAGATGTTAATATCAGTGTTTAACAAAGAGAAGGGCCAGTAGTCAGTCGGAAGGGGATTTATGCCCTTTTTTAGTTGGGAAAAAAGTGATGGTTTCACGCAAGGAGCTGAAAATGGCCCTTTCACTACCTTAGTATGCATGGGGGGGGGGGGGCAAGAAAGTCTGCCTGATCATGTGACCACAGTGATTGATTGATCATTATTAAATTCCTTCTGTTCAATTTCCTCCTCTCTTTCGCTGCATGATTTCATGAGGCTTATCTCCTTAATAAGGAGGCCACCAGGGTATGCTTTTGGAGTGTCCCATTGAATGTCCTGTCAGACCGCAAGGGCTTGTCTGCTCAAACAAGGGAATTTGAAACTGTACATAAGAGTGGGAGGAAATGAACTAAAATGGGTTTATTTGTCTAATTTCCCAGTTTATGAGCTATCTTCCTGCTCACTTTGGTTAATTACTCCCAGGGGTGAATGATTGGAGATAGCTCTTGCCTCTATAGTGACAGATCCTACATAAGAAATATCTCCACCTTACCCAGGACTAAATCTATCCTTGACAGTTAATTATGAGTTTTAGAATAACAAGCATATTCTCTGTCAGAGGGGAGAAGCAATTGCAAGAGATTGACTGGTTTTCCGAGCGAGAATGTCATGCCAGGCATTGGAGGGCCAGTTTTGGGATATTTGTCCTAAGTTAGATTCAAAAAGTTATTAAAATCACCCACCACCAATAAAGAAAGGGGAAGCCAGGGAAAAGCACCTCAAAGAAAAATGGGGAAGGTTTGAAGAGGTTAGCTATCACAAAATCCTCGATCAGGATAAAGCCAAGTTGAACAACAGCATGTTAAAAGATAAGTCCAGGCAAAACTTAACTAACGCTAAACCTGCTCTATGTCACATTCTAAACCTAATCTATCTAACCCTGTAAAGCAAAAGTCACTGGACTTATTTATTCTGCAGCCAATCCGGTCTGGTCCCAGCATCAGCGTGGAGGCGGGTGCAGGAGAGAAATCTGACAACGAAAGCCCCATAGTAAGTCTATGGGTGACGTCACCCATTAATTTCGCAGCCATTGTCGGTCCTCTCCTGCACAGAGCTTCCGCTGACTGGAGACCTGACTGGATTGGGTGCAGAATAGATAAGTACAGTGATTTTTTCTTTACAGGGTTAGGGTTAGACAGATTAGGGTTAGAATGTGGCACAGAGTAGGTTCAGCGTTAGTTAGGTTTTGCCTGGACTTATCCTTTAAGTGAGTGCATCCATTCACATAGTCAACAGGCACTGGCACCCCCCTCCAGTGATTCAAAGCATAAACACATGTTAGGATATTGGCGATAGCTCTGTCTGCTCATGAAACATAAGACAATACCCTGAAATGTCAGAAAGAGTATAAAACATAACATATAAATAAACTAATACAGTACCACAAAATTGCTTTTAGCCGAAAAAAAGAGAACATTTGTCTTTCAAATCAGCCATTTGTTTCCATCTACCACCAAATAAAAAAGGAATTTAAATAAATAATTTAAACACAGACACATTAAACCGTTTTTGCTCAGACATATTTTGACTGACCACAAGCATAATAAAGTAATTACTAACTGTATTACGGACAGCCCTCTGGGACATGTGGGCAATTACTACTGAGCCATGTTCGTTAACCTATTCCAGTTTAACTGCATATCAGAAATTATTGGCATCTTGTAGCAGATTAGGATAGGTTTAAAGGCATGATTACTTTATTAATAATACAAATTGGTGGAGATATTTCCCTTTACAAGAATGCATGTTTAAATGTTTCCACTTGAAATCCTCTGCATTATTCATTCAAACAAAAAAATACTAAAGTGTATGATTTTTTATACAATCGATATATCACAACATTGTTACTTCTACACATGCAAACTATTTGTTGACATTCCCTTGTGGCTGATTTTAGATATTCTTCAATAATTAGGGGTTACTAAAAAAGAGCATGAGAACCCATGTATAAGGAATGCATGAAATTACACAGAAGACCAATTATGGTCATACTGTGTTTTTCTGCTGACATTAAGTATACGGTATGAGCACAAAGATTAAGTAAATAATGATGGAACAGGATTTTGTGGTTTGTTGTAATTGTGTGTCTCAGCATTGATAATTAGGGGAATCTTGCAAGCATGGTCATTTTGGTTGACATATGGAAGCGAATCATAACATGAGAATGACTGACGTGTGTCTTTATGATTAGAGATACCTTGGTTTCTTCCATCTGTACAATGGTGGCTTGGCATTCTCGAATACTGTCATTAATATAGTCTATATTCGCTGTTAAGGCTTCCAGTTCCTCTGCGACATCCTGCTGTGCCCGATCCTCTCCATTACCTGCCTCTGGGGGAATGGCTGTACGACTCAGCAAAGCCTCTTGCAGCAGTGAAAGCTCCTCACGTTTCTATTGAGAAAATTGTAGAGATAAGGATTCATCCAAACTGTGATGGTTGCAATTATATTATGTCTAAAAAGTCTACCAGGTAAATGACCTTGCAGGGCTCTTTTTTCTGAAAATTCAGCAGCAGGCTACAACACATGCTGATTCACATGGAATGTCTTCAGCACATTTAAAATAAACATACTTGGAGAAAAATGGTTAGTTTTTATCCAATGGAGATACAGTAGCTGATTTGGATATAGTGCCCTGAGATACAGGTCACAGTAAAATGGTGATTATGACTTTAATGCTAAACGAGTGTTAAAGAGTCAGACCTAAGTTAAATCCCAGTAACTAGAGGTACATAATATAAATGGGTACTAGGTAAAGTTGATCCAGGGAACATCCGATTGCCTCTCGGGGGATCAGGAAGGCATATTTTTCCCCTGCTGTAGCACATTGGATCATGCTTTGCTGGGGTTTTTTTTTTGCCTTCCTCTGTATCATCTGCGGGTATAGGATTGTGTATATGGGATTGTATGGTTGGGTTTTCAATACTGTTTTTTTTTTTTTGGTTGAACCAGATGGACTTGTGTCTTTCTTCAACCTGACTAACTATGTAACTATGCAGATCTTGTCCTTTTGGGCCTCAAGTGATGTAGGAAGTTAGTGGATGATTACCACCCATACTCAAAATATCAGTTTTGGGTTGACTTATTTTTGAAGATGTTTAACTTAGACGTAAGACTTAAAGTAAATCTTGCATGGGAACATTTCCAATGCTGCCATTACTGTCCCCAACTTTTTGAAGATGTTAGTTACACCCACTGTCATGCTGATGCTTTGGATTCAATACTCCCTGTGTCGCTAGTCTGGAACTATTTAGCAAATAAGGCATTTGAAGGCAGTTAGGCAGCTAGGATTTTAAAAGTAGGACAGTAATAGCAGTACCAATGCTTTTTCTCATGCAGGAATACTTTAAAGTGGATGTAAACCCCATTCATGAATTTTGACCTGGGAACAGATATCTGTAGAGTTTAACTATCTCTCTCTAATGCCCAAAGTGTTGTGTCTTTCTGTTGCTCCGTTCCTCTGTTATAAGCATGACAAGTTCTCCAAAACAAGATAAAAGCAGCTGGAAATTTGTGTCAGAGTGGGTGCATAGATATAGATTAGCAGAGAGCTGGTCTATTCATAGCACAGCTCTGCGTGTTTCTTCC
Source organism: Pelophylax lessonae (assembly GCF_965119305.1). Taxonomy (NCBI): domain Eukaryota; kingdom Metazoa; phylum Chordata; class Amphibia; order Anura; family Ranidae; genus Pelophylax; species Pelophylax lessonae. The sequence goes on from NC_138769.1 coordinate 295,999,083, forward strand.
TTCCTCTGCCTATGTGGAGGGGGGGGGGTTGCACCTTTCCTCCAATCAGCTGTCACACAGTGTATGCCAAGACTCCACACCCAGTGCTGGAACAGGACGAAAACATTCTAACACAATGTTCACTTTCTAAACAGTGTAGAAAGCTGAAGACAGCAGATATACAAATAAAACTTATGTAGGGAGATTTGTTTCATCTCTGTGTATCATCTGAGACTGTTTACTTCACTGGGTATATGTGAGGGTTTACATACACTTTATGGAGCACACAGACAACTCCAAATGGCTTTTTGGGGCTTTGGATACAGGGGAGAGGAACTAGAACATCTGTTTTTATTGCTGTCTGTGCCCCAAATTATCCTGTTTAACATTATCATTGAAAGTAAAAGAAAAACCCACATTTTGAGTTGTCCCCAGAAAAGTAAAAGAGGAGAAATCTTCCAATGGGGACGCTAGTTTTTGGTGACCTGGGGATCCCCAAGAGATTCCCTTAGTTTGCAGGGATTTCCTCTCACTTCCTGTTTGGCTATGGGACAGGAAGTGAAGGTAAATCTCCCTACTGGCACACAGATGGCAAAAGTAAGCCTTGCAGAATTTATAACCCTCGATTACTCGATCCAAAGTGAAAAAAAGTTTTGCCCATATCTCTACTTTAAGCACTTCTGTTTAGAGGAATAACTAAATAAGTTTAGTGTACACACCTTATAATACTAAACTGAAATCACAACAATCTTCCTTAATACAGCATTAATCACAGCATCTTTACTGCTTGCAGGTTTTATCAACCACTTCTAATTCACAATCTGTGGATTAACCACCTACTGCCCGTCCACCGTCAAATGACGGCGGAGCGGTGCAGCTCTCGTTCTGGGATGTTGTCATATGACTGTGCACCAGAACGGCCTCTCTAGCGTGCCCGCGGGGGTGCGAAGTGCGGAGATTGAGACCACGCCATGTTGGTAGGACATGGCTCTTTACCTATGTGATTGACTGCAGATACTGCTGCAACCTGAAGATGGTAATGTGCCTTTCATAAATAATGTAATTGTCAAGTAATATTAACAGTATTAAAAAACATTAATCAGTTAACACTCCATGGACTGTGGTTTGGGGACTTACTTGTGTAGGTTTTAGTACCAGCAAATTCTAAGTCTTTGTTTTGATCCCTTCACCTCCGGCTTCCTTTTTCCCTACTCAAACATCTTCTTTCTTATGCCTCGTACACATGCAACGATTATCGGCCGACCGATCGGACGTCTTTTGTCCAGTGTTGTTGTGTTGGTTGAAATGTGCTCTAGACTGCACAAGAATTTTCTTGGCCAACAAAAACCAACTTCAGAAGTGATGTCGTGTTGGTTTACTTTCCGTGTGTTTTTTCTACTCTGAGCATGCCCAGTCTTGCTCATCAGATTTTTGTTTGCCGAAATCTGTACTGACTGACGGAAAATCGGCCGTTCTGTTGACGGCCAACAAAAATTTTATAGCCTGCACACCAGATTTTGTTCGGCCGAAAAGTCAGAGTCGGTTGTCGAAAGCATCATACTAACAAGCCGAAAATCGGCCGATCGGACGTTGGCCGAAAATTCACGGCCAACTATCGATGCGTGTGTACGAGGCATTAGTCTCTCTATTTTTCAGAGTACTCCATTTGTAGAGGAGTTCCCCAATATAACACTCAAAGTTTGATGTTATATTGGGGCTTCCTTTTTCCCTACTCAAACATCTTCTTTCTTAGTCTCTCTATTTTTCAGAGTACTCCCTTTGTAGAGGAGTTCCCCAATATAACACTCAAAGTTTGATGCGGTACTTTACCACAATTGTCACCAAAACTCCAAAAACATTTAGTACACATAGAGCCCCCTCTGAAAGGAACACTCGTTATTTTGTATTACCTGGGGTTAAAAATTATGTATTCATAGGTGCACTTTAATTTTGTACTCGTGCTTGACTTAAGTTTTGTATGCTTTTGTACTCTGAATGTATAAAATTTGTTCAATAAAAATGTATTGAAACATTAAAAAAAAGTGTTTTTATTAAAACAGTATGCCAACAAAAAATTGTATGTCTGTACAAAAAGTACAAATTATTTAATAGGCAAATTAGTTATTGTCAATTTACCAATGCATACTGACTGACGCAGCTAAATTTTGCCTGCACATCAAAGCTTCAATGACCTTTGGGAACAAAAATGTTAAACATCAGAAGAAATGTAACAAAAAGAATCAGAAAGTTTTTGTACACTGTTCTAAGAAACAATATGCACCTCTAAGCAGAAATGTGCTATTTTGGGAAATGTGCACACTAAAGTTGCAAGGTCATTACTGAACTTGAAAATATTCACTGCAGGCATACTTGCATGGTAAGAGCTTGTATTCTCAGCAGACACAAACTCAATTTAAAACCTGCGCACAATTTTTTTCATAGGTTGAGTGCCATAAATAACAGCGTTACATCTAAAACCGTAAGAACCAATACTACCTAGAGATACACATGCACACAGTTACAGATAACTTCAAAGTGGCGATGGCTGCTGGTAAAATGTTACTAAACCCACAATAGTATAATCAGTTTTATGGGGCAGTTTTCACAACTTCTATGATCACTGCTATCTCAACTATTGATCCATTATTAAGGGATTAGTTGCACCTGCCTTTAATTAATAAACTATTTTATTAACTATCTCTGGAGAAAAAACTTAGAAAAAATGCATTACAAAATGATCAAATATTTATACTCACTCTTAGGAGCCTTTCCATGTCATTCTCCAGGTTGAGTAGAGTAAGCCTTTGTAAAACAACTTCATGAACCCTCCTTTCTAAAGTTTGCCATTTCATGCGGGCAGTTTTACTAAGAGGAGGGCCTGGGCGTCCAACTTTTCTCCTGTCAGCAGATGAAAGACGAAAGAGTCAGTGTGTTAGGGGTGATTAAAATGTATTTATGGGCAAAATGTTAAATCATATATTTGTTCCCACATTGTATTTCAGTTATTTTTAACCTACTCATGTTAATCTGAACAATTTTTCAACTTGTTAACTTTGTGAAACTCACCACACAATTACTTCCTTGAATTCTGTGACACGTATTCACTATGCCATGTCACACATTTCACAGAGCCTGCCTTCTAGAACTATAGAGGTATTGAGGGGAGAGATTTCAGAAGGTAAAGTCAGTACAGGAATCACTAGTTGCAGGCAGCAAAGTACCATGGGTTATGTAGTCCTTAGAAATCAGAAATAAACAGCAGCGGAGAAGCTGCAAAGCATGGAGGGAATCCAGGATAGTGTGGAAAAAGATGGCAAACAGGCAGCACTCACACACAGAACAGGAAGTCCTAAAGCTTCAGGAGATTTAAAAGCAGTCCAACTGAGGGGTGGGCAACACAGCAAACAATTGCTAACAGGTCCAAGAAAACAAAAGAGAACTGGAAACTGTTCACAGCCTAAAAAACTGCCTGAAGGACCACCACAAGCTGGTATCAGCTGAGGAAAAAACATCAACCTGGTAGAATGTGCCCAAGTGGCAGTCTTACAAATATAGGAAACTGTTGCTTGATCCTAAAAAAGGCCAAGAAGTGCTCAGAGATCTAGTAGAATGCATTTTTTTTCTTTATTTTTGAAGTTTTGAATACTTTACAAAGAATACAAGGCATAATAATTTGTACAGTAAACCATAAAGACTAACACATTAAAAGGGCCCACAAAATCAAGTGCAGATGGCAAAAAACACAGTCCACACTCATGGAAGATTGAGGCAACCAGTTGTATTCGAGAAGACTTTAAGGGCATAAACCCAGGGTTATTGAGCCGGCTAGATCTTGACGCATACCTCAGTTTGCAAAACATTAGCATAAGTTAGTCAAGGCAGCTAATAAAAGATGAAACATCATACCAATTAACAAAGAAAGGAGAAAAAAGAAGGAATGGGAGGGGGTGGTTTAGGAAAAGATGGGGGTGTGGACAGAGGGAGAAGGGAAAACTGCGCCAAATGGGGGAGCTAGCAGAGTGCATATTAACTGGAAAGGGGGGAACGTGATATTTAAAACCATATACTTGAAATATTATCTGTCTGAGCTAGAATGGTGGAACAAGAATCTGGGGCACCCTTGCAGGGTCCATCCAAGATGACAAAGAGAGAACCTTTCTTTCTGAAAGAAGCAGCTATTGAGAGATAGCCCTACACAGCCAAAATTACATTCAGAAAATAAAGGGAAATTTATTTTAAGGAACTGGAGCTTGATGGGGGGACAGGAAAACAATATCCTGGCTAAGGCAAAGGCAGAAACTACCTAACCTTAAATTGGGTAAGAAGGAAGCCCTGGGTTTCAGCACCACCTTGTTCCATTGCAAGACCAAAACATTTTTTTGGGAAAATAAGGCTGCCAGTTCAGACACTCGCCTCACAGAAGTGATGGCTACAAAGAAAATCACCTTGAGGGAAGAAAGATAAATGTCTTTTGTGGGTTCAAATGACAGTTTCTGAAGCACAGAGAGAATCAGAGTCAGATCCCACAGAGTCACTGGGAAATAGAGAGAGGGAGCTACATAGAAAATCCCTTGTACATAGGTCCTAAATAGTGAAAGAATGGAAAGGGCAGAAACCTGACCCTTGATACATCTAAGAGCCAAACACTAGTGTAAACCCAGCTGTAGAAAGGAGAGGATTCATCGCATGCTCCTGTGATAAATGACCCAAGACTTGCGCTAAGTATGCCTTCCACATCTAATGATAGAACTTGTGGGAAGTAGACCTACTAGCTTTAAAGCTGAAGTTAAATATTCTTATATTTTGCCATACCTAGTTCCCTTTTTTCTCCCCTCAGTCACATGCCAATGACATTTTTTTTTAAAAACCTTCTGTTTTTTATTACATACTTTAATTTACACTCAGTGATGTCATCACTGGGTTTCTATGCTTCTTTATACAATGCAGGTAGTTCATCACTGGTGGAGGACCAGTAGGCTGTTGTGTGTAGCTTCCTGAAAAGATAGAAAATTCCTGCCTCATTACTCCTCTCAGACGGGACTACTGATTCCTTCCTGATGGTTTATGCACGTCACAACCATGGTATTGTCTAACTGAATTCAGATTGGTTGACCCTCCAAAAAGTTGGTCCAAAACCAGTTCAAGAGGATTTTTGGGAGATGAGATTCCACCAATGACCAATACCCCTACACCAGCAAGGTGCTCAGGACTCTGTGGGATCTGTTATTAGAATCTTCCAAAAGATGGAAGTAATCTGTGAATGAAGAAACTACAAGTCCCTTCTCCCACCTCAGCAGACAGCTTATTGTTCTCAATGGACTGCGAGGACACTAATGGGTGCTCTCATAGTTCATTGACACTTCATCCAGCTTTCTGACAGAAATCTCATGCAGAAATATGGGCATGAAACCTGGAGTAAGTGTTTGCAGGAACCTGACCTTGCACCCTCAATCATCTGATCAATGGTTTGCAGGCTTCTGTATGAAAAAATAATAAATGCACATTTTTTTTACAAACATATGTGCATTTTTTTATTTTTTTCCTAAAGGTGGAACTTAAGCCTCTAAAGATTAAGGTGACTGTCGGGTTAACCAAAAATACGCCTCTAAAACTACAACACAAAAAGAGAGGGTCTGGTTGAAAACCGAAAATACATTTGAAAGTTCCCTGCAATAGAAGAACTCCTATATCCACCTCTTCAGTTGCCGCATCTCCTACCTCTCATCTGTTCCTGTGTTGTAGACTCCATTAGTGTCTTTGGCATTTGACACTTTTGGGTGTGTCAGTTGCCTGTGTCCTCCGCTGTTCAGTGCTGGAATGAAGGGGAGTATCATTGTTCCCCTGTTAGGGAGATTCATCCTCTATTTGTCCTGTTTATTGTTATCACTTACTGTGCAAATGAAAAGAAAATACCAAATTTGGGGTTATCACCGGGAGGGGGAATCTTCCAATGGTGGTGCTAGTTCTGGTGACCCTGGGGACAACCAGGGATTTTCGGACTTTGGAGGAATTTTCTCTCACTTCCTGTTTTGTTATAGGACAGGAGATGATGGGAAAATTCCCAAATGGTAAACAGATAGTTAAAAAAAATGCAAAATTTATAACCCTCTCTCTCTTTATCCAAAATAAAAAAAAAGTCTTACCTTTAGTTCTACTTTAAAAATAACCAACCATATTTTAAACCCAAAAAATATGGGAAAATTAATCGGATTTCATATGAGATAATTGCCATACTGGGAAAAGGATGGTCAGCAGTCTAGTGCAGTTTGTCTAACCCTTTTACTATGCTTACAGTAGGGAGAAGTACTCTAGGTTCATGTGCTGCTGTTCCCTAATTGTGCTATCAGAAAGCTGAGACTGGTTCTAGACTAGGTTGTATTGGGTAAATGCAGGGGAAAAAGTGAGGTCACATTCTTGATTTTGTTGTCTGGAAGGCCGCCTGCACCACGAGACTGGAACAGAATTACAAATTCTTTGGCAAGCAAAACAGCTGCCATATGCAGTATGTATTTCAGCTTTATATTTAGCTGTTGCCTAAAGATCAGATTTATTGCAAGTACATGCAACATATAAGGGGAGATTCAATAAAACTTGAGCAGACAGAATCTGGAGCAGCTCTGCATCGTAAAACAAATCAGCTTTTCTCTTCAGTTAGTTAAAGAGTAACTCCACTTTCGTGGCGAAAAAAATAGCAAATAAAGAAAAAAACAATACAGCATATACAATTGCAACACAAATCATATTGTAATTGAATGTTAGTAAAAATGACCTTTCCTTTTCAATCTGCAGCTGTTGTAATTTTCTGGAAATGCAATGCAATATGGCTAGCTGGAGTTGTTCTGTACACAGAATGTGTACTGACCACACCCCAGAAACATAATTTCCTGCTTGTGTGATTGGCTCACCAATTTTTCCAAAAGTACACGAGGAAGACATAGACCTTGTGGGAATAATGGAAACTTGGTTCGACCCCTCACATGACTGGCTGGCCAATATCCAAGGATATTCGGTGTACCGGAAGGACAGGGTAGGAAAAAGAGGGGGAGGGGTATGTCTCTATGTCAAGAACAATGTAAGGGTGATAGAGAGGAGTGATATTACGGAAAGGATGAGTATGGAGTTAGAATCTGTGTGGGTAGAACTCCATAGGGAAGAAGAAAAGGGAAAAGTTATTGTGGGGGTTTGCTATAGGCCACCCAACCAAAGGGAGGAGGTAGAGCTGGAATTTATATCACTGTTGGGTAAAGTGGCAAAACTGGGATCAGTCATCATATTGGGGGACTTCAATTATCCCAACATTGACTGGGAAGAGGGGACTACACACTCATAGAAGGCCCGTCTATTCACGGAAAGCTTACAGGACAACTACATGTCACAGTTGGTGGATTCTCCTACTAGAGAAAATGCAGTCCTGGATCTATTGATCACTAATGACCCAGACCTAATCTCGGAGGTAGGAGTCCAGGACAACCTGGGCTCTATCGATCACAGGATGATCGCATTAAGCTTAAATAACAATATAACAAGGCAAGTGGGGAACATAAGAACCCTAAACTTCAGAAGGGCAAACTTTCCAAAATTGTGCTCATTGATGGAAAGGGTAAACTGGGACCAAACCCTGGGATCACTGACCACGGAAGAAAAATGGGAATGCTTTAGGAACATATTAAACAAATGCATCTTGCAGTGCATTCCTATGGGAAATAAATTTAGAAGAGACAAAGCCAAACCTGGCTGGCTAAACCGTAAGGTTAAAAAACGTATTAGGGGGAAAAAAAATGGCCTTCAAGAAATATAAATCAGAGGGCACAGTATCGGCTTTCGAGCAATACAAGGTGGCAAATAAGAAAAGTAAATACAAAATCAAAATGGCTAAAATCAACTTTGAGAGACAAATAGCGGAGGATAGTAAAAAGAACCCAAAGAAATTCTTTAACTATATCAACAGCAAAAAAGCTAGGGCAGAGCATATTGCATCACATAATTAACGATGATGGGAGGATGGTAACAGAGGACACTGAAAAAGCAACCGTGCTGAACGCTTTTTTCTCATCAGTCTTTACACAGGAAAAGGAGGGGTACACTGATCATGACTGTATGGTTAGTAGTAATACACAGGACTTGCCGCTATGGCTAACAGAGGGTGAAATCAGGGAAAGGCTGGATAAAATAAACACAAACAAATCACCAGGCCCGGATGGCGTACATCCGAGAGTACTCAAAGAACTCAGTAAGTTTATATCTAGACCACTGTTCCTGATCTTTGCTGACAGTATTATGACAGGAAATGTACCAGGGGATTGGAGGAAAGCTAACGTGATACCGATATTCAAAAAGGGGCAGAGGCATATCCCGGGAAATTATAGGCCTGTCAGTCTGACATCGATAGTATGTAAACTTCTGGAGGGGATGATAAGGGACTATATCGTAGAGTTTGCTAAAGACAACAACATCATCAGCAGTAATCAACACGGGTTTACAAATGGGCGTTCTTGTCAAACCAATCTCTTAACATTCTACGAGGAGGTGAGCTGTGAGCTAGATAGGGGCAGACCAGTGGATGTGGTGTACCTGGATTTTGCTAAGGCGTTTGATACAGCTCCCCACAAGCGCTTAATTTATAAAATAAGGTCTGCAGGTATCGACCGCAGTGTTTGCTCTTGGATACGGAACTGGCTAAAAGGGCGTGTCCAAAGGGTGGTAATAAACAGCGCATACTCAGACTGGTCTGAGGTGGTAACCGGGGTCCCACGAGGCTCATTCCTGGGACCAACCTTGTTCAATTTATGCATAAACAGCATTGAGGACGGGATCAGTAGTTCGATATCAGTTTTTGCAGATGACACAAAATTGGGCAGGGCAATAACTGCACAGCATTAAGCAGATATCCTACAAAATGACCTGGACAAAATAACAGAGTGGGCAACGACATGGCAAATGAGGTTTAATGTGGAGAAGTGTAAGGTTTTGCACTTGGGGACTAAAAACATAAAAGCACAATACACTTTAGGGGGGATCCCTTGGGGGAATAAAAAATGGAGAAAGATCTGGGAGTCTTGGTAGATGATAGACTAGGCAATAGCATGCAATGTCAAGCAGCAGCTGCCAAAGCAGGCAGAATATTAGCATGCATAAAGAAAGGGATGTATTCCAGAGATAAGACTATAATCCTTCCACTTTATAAAACTCTGGTCCGACCACATCTGGAGTATTCTGTCCAGTTCTGGTCGCCAGTCCTCAGGGGGTATGTGTTGGAGCTGGAGAGAGAAGGGCAACTAAACTAATTAGGGGATTGGAGGACCTTAATTATGAAGAGCGTCTGCAATCGCTTGATTTATTCTCCCTGGAGTAGAGATGCCTGAGAGGGGACATGATAGCAATTTATAAATATCGCAATGGTGATCTCGGCATAGAAAAACAGCTATTCAGTCGAAGGGATTGCATGAGGACTCGAGGGCATACAATGCGTTTAGAGGAGAAGCGTTTTAACCTCAGGCAATGTGGGGGGTTCTTTACTGTTAGGGCTACAAGATTGTGGAATTCTCTACCACAAGAGGTGGTTTCCACGGGAAGTATGGTGGCTTTCAAAAGACTCTTAGACGTACATCTCAAGGATCAGAACATTCAGGGGTATGTGAGATGATTACGGCCACACACACCTACACAGGTTGAACTGGATGGACTATTGTCTTTATTCAACCTCACCTACTATGTAACTATATGTAACTATGTAAGATACAAGTCAGATTTCTGGCATCCCCTGCGAAAAAAATGTCCCTTTTGGTGAGAGAATCCCAATAGGAAAATGTCTAAAGGGATGCAGGCCCAGCAGCTTTCCTCATTAGAGCCCTGCAGCTGCCACAGCTGATAGATAATTATGAAACCACTCCCATTAGACCTACTCAGCACAGAGGAACAAACAATGAATTCTTCAGAATAATAAAAGGTAGGAATCTGCAACAAAGTTTGTTAAAATCCTTGCAATGTACATAAATCCCCCAGAGGGGAATGTTTTTTTCTCAACAAAAGTGGAGTTACGCTTTAAGCTTTGAAAAATAAATCTAGAAGCTGATTAGTTGACATGCACAGCTGCTCCAGATTCTGCCTGCTCCAGTTTTAGTAAATTCCTTGCATAGTTTACCTCACAGGTCTGCTTCCATTCGTTGCAGGGACTGTTTCCACCACAGCTTTGCGGTTCCACTGTCGCACAATGCTGGACACAGAGCGTGACATCATGTCTGGCTCAGATGATGTAGTGCTTGTAGACAGTTCTGCCCCAGAATCTTGAAATGATGGCATTCGACTAGAGGATCGATCTTGGCCTGGTCTAGCGAGACGACGAAGGGCAGACACCTAGGAAGGTAAAAAAAGCAGATTCAGGAATTTTACATCTTCTTTGGACCACCAACTAAAATGAGAAAACTAACATTTTAGAGCAAAAGGAGAACAAAACAAATGGCTGAGGTGTAATGCTTCTTTAGTCATTTTACATATTAGGCACAGATTGTGCACTACAATACACTGGGTACAACAATACATTGTGCTTTACAGTTTTGATTTTACTGAATAAGTCTACAGTATGTGGCTGTGTTCGCACCAAAAATTAATGCTGTTTAACTAATTGTTGGAAATTGAATGGGAAATGCAGGTCAATGCACCCAAAGTTCACAATACGTGACTTTTTTCATGGAGCACTGCTATGCAATGCAATGATGTTAACAGTTCCTATTAAAAGTAATTTATTTTCTTTTGTCCACGAATATGAAACAAATGTGAAATAGCCCTAAGTATTTTTAAAGTGCATCTTTTAAAATAAACCTATCATAGAAGAAATGTGGAGACTGCCATTGAAGATGCTTTTCTGGCCGTGCTATTTGCTAGGCTTATTACTGCCCCACTGGCTCCAGGACTTTTCAACTGACTGACCTGGAACAAGTATACAAGTGAGAATTTTTTTTTTTTCAAATATTTTATTAATTCAAAAACTGACGCATCAAGTCAAATAATTACAACAATGCAGAAACATCAACATTCGGCCATACCCATCAAAAATAAACATATAAGCAAACAGAAACAGCATATCTACATCAGCAGACTGCCACCTATTAGGTAAACAAATATACCGGCCTCTCAAAGGAAAATGACCTGAAGTGTATGATAACTGCATTTATAAGGTTGTTCGCCATGCCTTCTTTTTCTTTATATTAAAAAAGGAAAAGGAAAAGAATGAAGAAGAAAGAGAAAAAAAAAAGGAAAAATTAAATAAAAAAAGTCAGAAGTATTTGCATATTTGTACAAGCAACATTGCCTGGAGTTCAGCATTAGGGGCTATGTTAACAGTTAGGATAAATGTTAAGTGTAAGGTTATAAAGATTACAATAAATGTTGAGTGTAAGGTTATAAGGATTAGGATAAATGCTGAGTGTAAGGTTATAAGGATTAGGATAAATGCTGAGTGTAAGGTTATAAGCAGTAGGATAAATGTTGAATGTAAGGTTTTAAGGGTTAGGATAAATGTTGAGGGTAAGGTTATAAGGGCCAGGATAAATGGTGAGTGTAAGGTTATAAGGATTAGGATAAATGTTGAGTGTAAAGGCCCGTACACACGATAAGAAAATCTGAAGGGAAATTCCGTCCGACGACCGATCTGCCGATTTTCGGATTGTTTGTATGGTGCTTTCGACAGCTGACTCCGACTTTTCGGCCAAAAAAATCCTGATGTGCAGGCTATAAAATTTTTATTGTCCGTCAACACAACATCCGATTTTCGTCTCATTAGTACAGTTTTCGACGGAAAAAAATCTTAAGAGCAAGACTAGGCATGCTCAGAGACGAAAGAACACATACAAAGCAATCCAACACATGACATCACTTCTGAAGTAGAATTCTGTCATACGGGAAAATTCGTATGAAAATAACCTCTTCACTTTCCACATCAGACTAGCATGCCACAAAAAACGGCCGACAGATCGTTCGATAATCTGATAGTGTGTACAGGGCTTAAGGTTATAAGGGTTAGGATAAATGTTGAGTGTAAGGTTATAAGGGTTAGGATAAATGTTGAGTGTATGGTTATAAGGGTTAGGATAAATGTTAAGTGTAAGGTTATAAGGGTTAGGATAAATGTTGAGTGTGGTTATAAGGGTTAGGATAAATGATGAGTGTAAGGTTATAAGGGTTAGGATAAATGTTAAGTGTAAGGTTATAAGGGTTAGGATAAACGTTGAGTGTGGTTATAAGGGTTAGGATAAATGATGAGTGTAAGGTTATAAGGGTTAGGATAAATGTTGAGTGTGGTTAGAAGGGTTAGGATAAATGATGAGTGTAAGGTTATAAGAATTAGGATAAATGATGAGTGTAAGGTTATAAGGGTTAGGATAAATGTTGAGTGTATGGTTATAAGGGTTAGGATAAATGATGAGTGTAAGGTTATAATAATTAGGATAAATGTAGAGTGTAAGGTTATAATAATTAGGATAAATGATGAGTGTAAGGTTATAATAATTAGGATAAATGTAGAGTGTAAGGTTATAAGGGTTAGGATAAATGATGAGTGTAAGGTTATAAGGGTTAGGATAAATGATGAGTGTAAGGTTATAAGGGTTAGGATAAATGATGAGTGTAAGGTTATAAGAATTCAAATAAATGTTGAGTGTAAGAGTAACAGTTAAGTGTTCATTTTAGGGTTCAGTTTTAGTATTATCATTTAGGTAGGGGCAGGGATACGTGTTAAGATCTGGTTAACAGAAGTATGAGACATATAGGTGCAGTGGTGCACTGTTTTATTTCTATGTGCTTTTAGCAACAGAAACTCAGTGCCACAAACTACTTTCTGGATTTTTGGCACTAAAGAGTAAGCCACAGGAAAAACATATCTAAAATGTAATTAAAGTTTTTTTTAGACTGAATCTCTGATCTAATGAAACCTCAAATCTCAAAAAAGGTTGTATTTGCAGCTTATCAACTTTTAGATGTAGTGGCTTAGTTTTCTTTTTCAGGCTTTTTTCTTTTATTTTTAGCCAATACACAGTTCCTGTCCTAACATGACAACACTTAAGCTGGCCAAATATGGATCAAAATTCGGACAGTTGTACAAATTGCATAAATTGACTTCTGTACAACCAGCCTGTCTGGTTTTTCCCAAACAATTCATGCTTCCAGCAGCACTGATCGGTGTATTCTGACGATAGGGAAGTAGATTACAAAGGCTCACAATCCAAGCGCTGATCAGTGTAGTCTGAGAGCAGGGGGCGGGGAGGCTTCCTGCTGTCAGAATACAAAGGCACAGTGGAGAGGATTCTGGAATCCACACTTAATGTGTGGATGGGGGAATCGGGTCAGTTTTTTCATTCAGGCACCTGGCTGAATGAAAAAAAACTGACCCATGTACTTTAGGGGAAAAAGATTGCATAGAACTGTAATGAAGCAGTTTATTACTGACCTCCTGAGTCTTACGTCTTAAGACTATTTCCTGCTGCCTTTTCTGTGATTCCAGTGCTCTAATCTGGAGCTGAATAGGAAATAAAAGTTAACCCAGATTTAGGCATAATATTTTTGAATAAATGTATTTAATTTATGCCACCCCCATGCATATTTAGCTTCTATCACCTCTTGCCTACGCTGCTCCTTTTTAAGCTGTGCAATCTCTCGATTCCTCTTGGATTCCACCAGTTTTCTTCGCTGCTGCTCCTCACGCATCTGTTTTACTAGTACTGCCTGAAAAAACAATGGGGCACAATTTCACTAACATCACTTCATCCTTTCTACAGGCTGGTGACTGCACTGTCTGCAAGAACAATACAGAATAACAGAAATACTCCTGACCTAATCAAAATCAGACATGATTAAACAATCTAAGATATATGGTATAAACATAACAGCTAGGTTTAACACGTCTCAAACATAAATCAGTGCGCATATAACAATATCCCTTTCTTCTTTTGTCTTACCTTGGCTTTTTTCATATCATTGAGCTCTCCCTGTAGCTTACGTAATTCACGCTCATAGCGTGATTGGTTCTTGAGAAGTCGTGCATGTTCTCTCTGAGCTAACTGTAGTTTCTGCAGGTCTCTGTTCATCTCCCGCAAGCGCTTCTCATAATCGGCTCGGATCTTATTAGCTTTCTCTTCTGTATAACATTCCATAGTGCCTGTGGAGTCAATGACTTTGATATTTACTAGGTATACAACAAACATGGCATTGTGTCTAGGTAAAGTGAAATGACAATGAACGTATGGGATTGCTGTATGATAAGATAAAATTAAAAATGGAAAAGATTTCAATACAGACTATCAAGGGAAAGATGCAGAGTATTTGAAAAAAACCCATACTGAGCTCTCGTAACACGCGATCCCTCTCCAGCTGTGTGTCACGAATGCGGTTCTGTAGTTGCTGAAGCTTTTCCTCATACTGAAGTTTCAGAGTCTGCAACCGACGCTGACTCTGTTCCAGCTCTTCAATAAGGCGCTGTTTAATTTCAATCTCACAGGTTAGGTCTGCCAGATCTCCTCCAAGAGTTCCTGGAAGATTGAGTTTCAGGGATGGTTTAGTGGCTTCATGAACAGAAATGGAACTAGGCATGCAAACAAGCAGATACACTGGGAGCAGTGAGAGATGTGAGTGTCATGAAAAGCACAGCTCTGTGGTACTCGAGATATGTAAGCTGGTTCATACTGGTATAGTTTCGCACTTTTTAATGTTAGTTTATTTTATGAACCATATTTTAATCAATAACATACTAAGATTATTGTAGACTATTGGAGTATCCTTTTTTTAATTGCACTGCAGTGAACACCATGACTTACATCAAGTTTTGATGTGGAAGCATGTGTGAAAGAAATCCATAAGTTATGTGGAGTGTAGGGGCAGTTCTTACAACTGTTACACCATTCGATATGTCAAATTGTGAGAAGCAGCTGTGTCCTTGCAGCCGCTGCATCCCAAATGACATGAATAAGACTCCCTGTACAGGGATGCATGGACAACCTGTGCACCCTTGTGCAGCAAACACGGCCTTGCACGGGCGTATGCTTAAGTACGTCCATGTGAAGGAGGCCTAAAAGGTTGTGTCTGATTATGAGAATAAGTTTGAAGAACTTTATTGTGATATATTCGTTTGTGCTATATTTTCTCACCTTTCTCCTCAGGTTCAGAGTCAGACCCAGCATCGCTTTCTCCACTTTCCTCACTCTCCTCCTCCTCCTCCTCCTCTTCACACTCACTCTCTTCTTGTTCATCTTCCTAAGATAATAGAGATATAATATTATTGCTACTACTAACAACAAAATAACAGCAGCATTATGGCCAGGGTAAAACCTTTGCGGAGCATTACCGCATGCGTGTTATTGTACATTATTCCATGTATTAATGTATGCTTCAGTAAGAAAGCCCAATAATTTTGAATGAGCTGCTGATGCACCACAATAGACCCTTTAACACAACTGCACATCACAACGCAATAATGGTTCACAAAGGCATGTCTGTTGGGAATACGGATTAGGTGCCATTATGAAATTAATTTGTTTTAATTAATGGATGAAATTAATTCGTTTTAATTAATGGCAATTAATAAATAATAGCATGCGCAGTAAAACATATATTTTTCCATGCGTTACAATAACATAAAGGTGTGAATAAGATCTAATAGTTATGATAATGTTGTTGTCAGGACTGGGACTTGAACCTGGGACCTCCACTGTGCCTGACAATGACTCCACTTACTGAGCCACCTGGAATACTGGACAGCTCCCTGGACAAATCCTTGAATGATCCTGTCTTGAATCTAATATGCCTTGAACCTTGACTATTTGTTCTTATCATGAACTTCCTGATTTAAGCCATGTCTCTGCACTTCCTGGTTGCCAGAATATTGTGCCTTCACCTGCCAATATCTCACTTGTCTTTCCTGCTGCCGTCGGTATCTTCGCTACCATTCATTATCGACATTTGCCTTGTTCCTTGACTACGCTTCTGCTTAATCCCAACCTGCAACTACTCGTTACCAACCTTTTGCTACTCCTAGACTATGCTTCTGCTTGATCCCAACCTGCAATATCTGCTATGGGATCCTGGCTTGCTCACCTCCTGGTGGGGCGATCCTGAGAACTGCGACCTGGTACTAACACGCAGCAAAATCCATCTCCACCATCAGGAGCTCTTATGAACACCGGTTTGTACTTAGATTCCGCACCTCAGGTGAGCCTGCATCATCTGCCAGAGTAACCTGCCTGAGTTCCTATCCTTCTGGTTCCTGTGTAAGCTTCCATAGCTACTGCTCTTCGAGCCTGACTCCAGACCGTGACAATTGTAATGCCCTATGAATTTATGTACATGACCAATATTTGGTACCAACTGGATATGAGCACCCCTAAAGTAAATACTTGCTATGCATGGTAAGGGTACTTATTAAATTATTTGCCTGGTGAGCAAATTCCTGCCCTAATAAGGGTATACTAAATGCCTCACCTCTTCTCCTTCATTTCCATCTGTTTCTTCACTGTTTTCAAAGTGGTGTTTTTCTCTCTTTTTATAGTTATTAACTTCCGGGCTGTGGATAGAAAGAAGCAAAAACAAAATGTCAACAATTTTCTTGAACTAAAATGGACTAAACCGTTAAACACAAATAAAAAATATCTTCATGGTTAAATTTAAATGGTTAAATTCGGCATCTATGACATCTGCTGTTAGTCATACAGAAAGGCCTCTTATGGCAGTGAGAACAAGTACCAAATGGAGGTAATATGTCATGTACAAATATAAAGTAAACCAAAAACCATCTTCACCCTCCCTGACTGAGTCTTACAAGCACACAACCCTCCGGAGACAACTACAGACAGTTAACGGGGGGGGGGGGGGGGGGGGTTGGGGGAATTTCAGTAGCCATGGCAGTGCTGTCAATCCAGAAAGCAGTGGGCTACACTATATGGTGTGACCAGGCACTGATTGACAAGATACAGGCTTGAAAATAGGTAGTGCCAATGCTGAAATCCACACCCCCTGCAACATTTTTTACATTCCACTGTAGCGCAATCAGGCACAGTCTACAAGAGGGCGATAACTCTGCTCCGAATTCAGGAGCGGTGTAGCATCATTGCCACAATATCAAGCTGCATTAGGCTTAAAAGGTATTTGTGGGGCTTTGCAGGGGAATAAGAGAAAACAGAAAGTGCAGATGGATGTAATCCCTCACATATACCCAGTTAAGTGAACAGCCTCAGATGATACACAGAGATAAAACAAATCCTCCTACACACATTTTACTTGTTTATCTGCAGTCTTCTCCTCTCTACACCCTTTCAAAAAGGCAGATTGTTAAAAAACCTTTCTTCATCTGACAGGAGCACATCTGTCAGGAGCACAGAGGAGAGGGCAAGGAGTCTGCGTGTGAGAGCTGATTGAAGGAAAGGGACACAACCTCCTCCACACAGCAGAACTGTGTTCTATAAAGACAAGCTCCCTGCTGAGCTCTTCCTCTGGACACAAATTTATCTCATGTGTCTAAAACTTTTTAGAAGTGACTCATGCTAAAAACATAGGAACGAAGCACCAGAGAGAAAGGACACTTAGAGCTTTGGAGAGAGAGAAGTAAACACTGCAGATATACAGTATGTAGTTTATTCAGATTCCATGGCTGAGGTTTACAACCACGTTAAGAGCTGCAGCACATGTACTGTATTTTAACTAGAGACCATAGTTCTATTTCAATGTTATGCATTAGTTAGTTTAAAAAAAGACACAACTATGAAAAAACAACCACCTGATTTAAAGAAACAGGTAAAAAATTAGATCTTGAATCCTCAAAACCGTTGAAAGCTCCTATCTGTCTATGGAGCAGATTTGTGCAGGTGAGGATGTCCGCTCAAGAAGCAGGCAAAAGCCAATAAAATGCTAAAGTGCAATTTGTCTCAATAATTTTTGATATTGGTCCTTTATATATTTTTTACAAGGTGATCTTATCCGCACTTAACCTTTTTTTTTCAAGGGTGAATCAAATAATTTAATTAGTTTTCCTCATATCTAAAGTTATCCATGCCCCTTCCTTATTACATAGTTACATTACATAGTCAGGTTGAAAAAAGACACATGTCCATCTAGTTCAACCAGATGGACTTATTTATGTCCTTTCCCTTGCACCATTTTCAGTCCCAGAATATCTTTTTCATAAAGTGGTTCACCAAAGTGAACTACATGTTCTAGACAATGACTTGTTAATGCCTTTAAAATGGCAACATTATGTCTTTCTCTCTCTCCTGAGTATACAGTAAGCCTATTTAAATACAAAATGTATCTTGCTAGTTTTGGTACAGATTGCCATTGCATACTGTCTATATTTATAAGGTCGGACTGCATGTTGCATGCTGGTTTTTGTACCCTTGCAAATGATTTTACATTCACCCACACTGAACTTTGTTTTCTGTGTAATGTTTCTAGGACAGTTTGTAAACTGATCACGCCTCTCAAGGACTGTATTACACTGTAAAGCTTTAATTTATCTGCATGAGGCATAGAAATAGTAATGTTTTTAATCCCAAACTTTATATAATTTATAAATAAGTTAGAGTAGTGGTGCCAAACTAAAAGTTGGGGTACACCACTTACAACCTTAGACCATTCAGAGTATGAATTGTTGATCATGGTCTTAAAGTCTTTTCACTACAAACTGAAATTTCAAAACTAGTAGATCTTAGTTTACAAATTAGCCCTCTGTGATAAACTGTTCAGTCCTTCTTAAAGTGGTAGTAAAGTCTGATGAGATAAAAAAAAAAGGCCACCTGCGAGGCAATGTTATAATGTGCTAATATGCATCACCACTAGTATGGGGTCGCTGCTGAAAGGGCTTTCATTTTTAACCAGTCTTTCTTTCTGGGTTCTGATGATGTCACGCCTGTGCATGCACCCAGGGGGCTCAGCCATGGCACGGAGTTCTGAAGGTATGGCACGAGTATGCTCTGGTGACATCACTGGATGCATGCAGTGTACATATCTTCTAAACAGAGCAAGTTTAGGAGATATTTACTGTACCTACAGGTAAGCACTATTATAGGGGACTTTACTACCACTTTAAATAAAGGAAACCACATTTGTTTTACACAAATCTATTTGTACCAAGCAATCATTAAAAACTGGAAAAATTGTGGAGGAAACTATAAGCTCTAGATGCTTTATTTGCATATTTTTGACCATTTTAACATTAAGCATTTGAAATTGTGTCAATACTATGCTTGCACTTTACGTTCACACCAAATAATACCACTAAATCCAGTTGCATATTTTTCCATGGTATATGCTTCTAAACAGAAATAAAGAAAGCACATATGAAATCACTGTGAAAAAGTATTTGCCCCATTCCTGATTTTTCTTTTTTGCATATTTGTCACACATTTCTAAGGCTTTGGGACTCTAGTGAACCATGGCGAGAGCCATTATCCACAAATGGAGAAAACTTGGAACAATGGTGAACCTTCCCAGGGGTGGCTGGTCTACCAAAATGACTCCAAAAGCACAACGCCCACTCATCCAGGAGGTAATAAAAGAACCCAGAACAACATCTAAAAGAACTGCAGGCTTAATTTGCCTTACTTAGAGTCAGTATTCATAATTTAACAATAAGAAAAAGACTGGGCAAAAATAGCATCCATGGGAGAATTCCAAGGTGAAAGCCACTGCTGACCAAAAAGAACACAAAGGCTCATCTCACATTTGCCAAAAAACATCTTGATTACCCCCAGGACTTTTGGGCAAATATTCTGTGGACAAAAGTTGAACTTTTTGGAAGGTCTGCATCTCATTACATCTGCCATAATACTAACACAGCCTTTCATGAAAAGAACATCATACCAACAGTCAAATATGGTGGTGGTAGTGTGATGGTCTGGGGCTGCTTTGTAGCTTCAGGACAAGGAGGACTTTCCATAATTAATCGAACCATGAATTCTGTGCTCTACAAGAAAATCCTAAAGGAGAATGTCCGGCCATCAGTTTGTGACCTTAATTAAGCTCAAGCGCACTTGGGTTATGCAGCCGGACAATCATCCGAAACACACCAGCAAGTCCACCTTCAAATGGCTCAAAAAAAATTAAGGTTTTGGAGTGGCCTAATTAAAGTCCGGACTTTTTTGCTGTGGCATGACCCATGCTCGAAAACTCTCCAATGTGGCTGAATTAACACGATTCTGTAAAAGAGGAGTCTGCATAGCAATGTACAAAACTCATTGCCAGTTATTGCAAACACTTGATTGAAGTTGTTTCCACCAGGGGTGGCACAACTAGTTAAAAATAAGTATAATAGTTATTATGTTACTTTTTCACATAGGGCCATGCAGGTTTGGAAAGCTATTTCCCTTAATAAATAAACAAATTTAAAACTTAATTTTGTATTTAATCGGGTTATCTTTGTGAAATATTTAAATTTGTTTGATGATCTGAACTATTTAAGTGTGCAAAAAAAAAAAAAAAAATCAAGAAGGAGCAAATACTTTTTCACAGCACTGTAAATACTGGGTTAGGAAGGGAGCTTGTGCAGTTTTAAGTATAATGTTGATATCTTAGGACAGTGGTTCTTAACCTTG
The DNA here is from genome assembly GCF_965119305.1 of Pelophylax lessonae. Taxonomy (NCBI): domain Eukaryota; kingdom Metazoa; phylum Chordata; class Amphibia; order Anura; family Ranidae; genus Pelophylax; species Pelophylax lessonae. The sequence goes on from NC_138769.1 coordinate 296,019,629, forward strand.
TTGGAGGTACCGAACCCCACCAGTTTCATATGCGCATTCACCGAACCCTTCTTAATTAGAAAAATAAAATATGATTTTTTTCAAACTCAAAACATAGGTATATATTATTTTAGGTATATATTTATACATAGGTGCACAAAATGAACAAAACCATTAAGAACAAAAAACATTAAAACATGATTTTCACACAAAAACATAATAATGAATATTTACTGCAAATTAGTGTGACTTCTGCTGTTGTCTTTCAGAGACCAGTTAAAAAATGTGCGCTTTATCTTGGCAAGTGCCACTCTCATGTCATTATCATGTCTGTCACCTCACCCTGGCCTGCTGTAAGGGGGGAGATCTATATGGGGGATGGGACCTCACCTCACCCTGGCCTGCTGTAAGGGGGGATCTATATGGGGGACCTGGGATCTATATGGGGGACCTCACCCTGGCCTGCTGTAAGGGGGGATCTATATGGGGGACCAGGTCCCCCATATAGATCCCCCCTTACAGCAGGGCAGGGTGAGGTCCCCCATATAGATCTCAGGTCCCCCATATAGATCCCCCCTTACAGCAGGCCTGGGTGAGGTCCCCCATATAGATCCCAGGTCCCCCATATAGATCCCCCCTTACAGCAGGCCAGGGTGAGGTGAGGTCCCATCCCCCATATAGATCTCCCCCCTTACAGTAGGACAGGGTGAGGTGAGGTCCGGACCCTGGCCTGCTATAGGGGGGGGGGGAATCTATAAGGGGGACCCCAGAGTGACCTAACCTCACTCTGGCCTGCTGTAAGGGGGGATCTATATGGGGGACCCCAGAGTGACCTAACCTCACCCTGGCCTGCTGTAGGGGGGGGTCTATATGGGGGACCTCACCTCACCCTGGCCTACTGTAAGGGGGGATCTATATGGGGGATCATGTCCTCCATATAGATCCCCCCTTACAGCAGGCCAGGGTGAGGTGAGGTCCCGTCCCCTATTTAGATTTCCTCCCTTACAGCAGGCCAGGTTCCCCATAAAATAGATCCCCTTTACATAGTCTTCTCAGTGTTCTCACACAGTCAGTCAGTCACTAGACTAGTACAGCCAGTACTACTCCAGTCCTACCTTTTTTTCCACCTGTGTTCCGACTCCCGATCACAGGCTAGGTTTTCCTCCTGCAGGCTGCAGCACCACTGTCACCACTGGCTCTCTGGCCTCTCACCTGCCGGCTTCTTCTGCTGCTGCGGCTGCCTTGCCTGGTGGTTCTCTCCCGCACTGCGCTGGGCGGCCGCTGCATGGGTTAGTCACTCCCCCAGACAGTCCCTCTCCGCACCGCACGCCTGGCCTGTCTCCCCCCCCCACCACCACTCCACAGTGGGCGACACTGGCTCCGGCTGGATCGGATTCGGCCGGGAGCCGAGCTGCACAGCCAGCAGTGAGAGTGAGCCAGGGGCAGAGAGAGCTGCGAGTGCGAGCGGACCCCGCGGCGGCGACGGCCAGCCTATCATAACAGAGTGAGTGACATGGCACTGTGGAGCGGATGCGCCCCCCCCAGATGTTGCGCCTGGTGCTGCCGCCCCCCCCCCCCCCCTGCACCCCCCACGCTATGACACTGGATGTTATGTATTTCCATGATGATGGCACGGAGCGGGAACGAAAGGACATGCCGGAAACTGGAGAAATAGTCTCTGACAGCAAATTGGTACTAGCGGAGGGTGTGCCGAACCCTCGAGACTGACCCACCGAACCCCTGGGGTTCGATCAAACCCAGGTTAAGAACCACTGTCTTAGGATAACCAATAAGCTGAAGGTACATTTTAAAAAGTAGGTTCTGTTACCTCATTTTCTTTCTTAGGATCTGCACTTCCTCCTTTGCTCTTCGGACAACGTCATTCACCTGGGCTTCCAGTGATGGAGTAGGAGTAGTAGGTCCCCCATTCACGCAGCGTGCATTTGCCCTTGATAGACTACGGCGCAAAGATTCATTCATAGCTTCACTCTCCACTAAACGTGTCCTGTGAGCAAAATAGCATATTGGAATATCTTATTATGATAATTGGACAATTTTAAAATTAAATTATGGTATAGTATTTAAAAAGGCTGTGCTTACTTGTTATTTACAATGCAGTATATCACCATTAAATATGCAGTTTTGGCTAAGCTGAGGGTGAAGGAAAAAGCTTTACCAAAACTAAGGGGACTGGTAAAAGAAAAGCATCTGCACACCCAAAGACAATTGTTTATCGTTTAACAAAATGGTCCAACTATCACAAGCAGTTATCAAAATCAGATGAGTAGTGAGCTAAGCTTGAACTTGCTGCTCATCTCCGTCCACTTCCCAAGCAGGTAAAATAGGGTTTTTGTACTTTTTTAAAAATCTTTTTCTTGGAGTCAATTGAGGAACACAGAAAGTCGATCACCTTCAGGTTATGCTGCTGTCTATAGGAAGACTGGACATTCCCACCTCCCCACTACCAGCATGTCTCAGTTTTGTAGCAAAGCAGTACCAAGGGAATGTTCAAAAACACAGAGGAGGGACCCGTCCATCAATGATCACAAAAAAAGAATTTTACAGTAAGTAGAAAAATCTTATTTTTTTTTTATCCATTGAGGGACACAAGAAATCATTCACCTTTGGGTGGGCAACAAAGTAAACAAATGCTAACAAACCCCAAAAACAGAAAACAGGGACTGGAGAGACTCAAAGAGAACTTGGAAAACAAGTGGACAGGTGGCCACCTAGCTAATATGGGACATAGTATCTTCTTGGTTGAAAAGTTCAAGAAACATTGGCAGATCTGGTAGAGTGCACTTTAGCAATAAAGGGTGGGACCCAATCCTTGAGACCATAATGTTGAATATTGGTCTTTCTGAACCATCTAGAGATGGTGGAACAAGAAGCTGGTACACCTTTATGGGGTCCATATAGGATGGCAAAAAGGGAATGAGTTTTTCTAAAAGAAGCAGTGGTTGAGAAGTAAACTCTCACTGCCCAAAACAAATCCAGGCAATGGAAGGAAAGCTTTTTTTTTTATGTACTGGAGCCAGACAAAGGGATGGTAGAATAATGTTCCAATTGAAGTAAAAGACAGAAACTATCTTAGGTAAGAAGGAAATCCTTAGGCCTCAACACCACTTTGTCATTGTGCAAAAGGGCATTGTGCAAAAGGGTTCCTTGCAGAATAAGGTCCCCGGTTCACAAATTTGCCGTGCAGAGGTGATGGCTACAAGGAATACAACCTTGTGGGTGAGGGTATAGGGGAAATGTCTCTAATTGGTTCAGATGACTGAGAGAGAATAATGTTTAGATCCCACAGAGTCACAGGGGAATAAACGGGGAGAGCTACATTGGAGACTCCCTGTACAAAGCCTGCTGATCTATGAAAGAAAGAAATGGCGGACACCTGACCCTTGAAAATGCTGAGAGCCAAACACTGGTCCAGACCCATCTGAAGGAAGGACTGGATCCATCCTGTAGAGAATCTCCTTGACTTTAAAGCCCAGAGTCTAACAGCAAGGGATGCATGCCTTTCATGCCCAATGATAGACCTTGCAAGAAGAAGACTTCTTAGCATTTATTATCATGGGAATCACTTATTCAGAGATACCCCTGTCTATCAGAAACCAGGCTTCAACATCCATGCCATTAAAGCCAACCACCATGATGCTGGATGATTAATTGGTCCTTAAGACACAAGATCCTGACAATCCGGTAAAGCCCACTGAGTGTCCACCAGGAGTTTTACCAGATTGGAGTACCACATCTGCCCGGGCCATTCCGCAGCAATGACGATCACTTGAATGTCCTCCATCTCAATCCTATGAAACTGAGGAAGAGATTTTATTGTAGTAAATGCATAGATCAGGGTGTACTGAGGATTCTTGTACCTGAAAACTGTCCTGTTGTTGAACCTGGACACCAAGAGGTCAAAGTTTGGTGTACCCCACCTGTGACACAGATCCTGGACCACCTCTGGGTTTGGAACCACTCCCCTGCATCCAGACGCTGCCAGCTGGAAGAAGTTTGCCTACCAATTGTCTACACCCTGTATGTAAACAGTGGATAAGAATGGAATGTTAAGGTCTGCCCAGGACAAGATCCCCTCTACCTCTCTTGCCATGGTGAGACTTATGGTTCTTCTCGGATGGCTGATATATATTACTGCCACGCCACTGTCTGACTGAATCTGGACTGGATGACTCTCCAACAGGGTGGTCCAAAGCTTCAGAGACAGCAAAATTGCCTAAACCTCCAGGATGTTGATTGGGAGATAAGATTTCTCTGAAAACTAGGTTCCATCCCTGACAGGGTGCCCATGATTCCTACCCAGCCTAACAGGCTGGCTCCTGTTGTGAGGATTTTCCTACAGACGGGAAAGAAGGAATTTCCCAATTTCAATGCCAGATTCCTGGGTCTACAACCAGGGACAGCCTGGTCTTGAGTAACAAATTATGCTGTCCAGGGGATTTAAATGAAGCTACTATCAGACCCATGACTCCCTTGCAAAGTGGAAAGTTGGACAATCCCTGGACTGGAGAGCATGAGTCTGGGATTGGGGAGTTTGAGATTTCTGCTGATGGAGAAACACTCTGGCTTAAATTAAACTCAGATACTCCAAATGATAAATCAGTTTCAGTGACAATTTCTGAAGGTTCCGTGGCCATCTTAATAATTGTAGGATCTGGACAGTCAAGGACATGGTGTCCAACAGCGCCTGTACTGACTGTTCCCTCAACAGGGGGTCATCTAAGTATTCCGCAATGGGGATGCCAAGAGTGAGGCATGGCTAAAACAGAGTCCAGCACCTTGGTAAACACCCAAGGTGCAGATGAGAGGTCAAATGGCAGGGCCCACAGCAAAGTGTAGGAAGGGCTGACATGCTGGAAAGATAGGACATGCAGGTGCACATCCTTGATATCTACAGAAGCAAGAAAGTTTCCCTGTTGAAAGGAGACAATGGAAAACCTGGTAGATTTCATGCCAAATTTTTGAGCTCAAATTAGGACATTTAGTGCCTTGAGATCCAAGATGGGGCAGATGTCCCCATTGGGTGTTGGAACTGTGAATAGGTTGGAGTACAACCCCCATAACCATTCTGTTACAAGAAATAGCGCAATGGCACCTTGATTCAGAGGGCTTGAAAGGCAAGACTGAGATCTTCTAATCTGTGTGGTGATACAGGAAGGTTGGCAATAAGAAACTGTGGAGGGGGCTGGCATGAAACGCTAGCTTGTAACCCCTGGAAACCACCTATTTCACCTAAGTACAGGAGATACAACTGGCCAAGTCTGATAATCATTCCCCCACTTTGGAAAGCTGAGTCACACCTTCGTGCAGAGGAAGTGACACTCCAAAGCCAGGCTTAGGACAGTTGCGCCCGACTGCTGAAATCAAAGACCAGCTGTAACAGTGATGCAGGGTAGGGTCTTGTTTGAAGAAAAGAGTGCTAGTAAAAATAGGTTAGTCTTTTATTCAGCAGAGCTGAAGAAGACAGCCATGCTCCTAGGAAAAAAAGCGAAAACACTGAGGCATGCTGGTAGTAGGAGGGGCTATCCTGGGTTAGCATACAGTTTTGGTTTGCCAGCTTCAATCCTCACGTAGGCGCAGTATATTCTGAAAGCGAATGACTTTCGATGTCTTTCAATAGATGAGTAGGCAACAAACTTTTGCTTGTACTTCGATCCTTCGCTACATTAAAGGATGATTTTGAATCTGCAGCATCGCTCACTGTTACAGGACTTATTCAGATGAATGGAAAAAAAGCGCTTCCCTGGGTGTGCCAATGACTGTTCACAGTTGCCCACACTGCATCTGATCCATTTATTCATTGCTACCAAGGAAATGCAGCACTCATCTGACTGTTATGGTTACACTGGTGATTAAATCTCTCTGCTACTGAGAGATTTAACTGCTTGCTGGCAGTGACCTCATATGCAGGACACTCAATATGATCCTAATACAATAACTGTCAAAAAACAATTAAATCTCTCAGTGAAGAGATTTAATTGCCTATCTAGTCCTGGGCTTACATGGCTGCTAGATTTATTGTATACCTGAATTATCACATAGCCAATGTATTCAATTAGCATATTTACCTCAGTTCTTCAATCTCATGTATATAGTTCTGTATCAGTGCCTGTATCTCTTCATTACTGTCACCTGATATGGGAGAGAAAGAAACATCATTACCTAATTTCCATTTTTAAAACAAAATATATTCTTGACAAGCTCTTATAAATAGGTCTGTAGAAAATCATCTATTTTTCTTGTCTAAAGAACAGTGACAGGTACAGGAAACAATATAATTCGGGCTTGCATTATTTTTATTGGACTTGTTATTGGAGATTGTAAAGACAAAAAACAGTGTTTAAATGGGGTTTAAGGCACAATATAAGATTATTTACACTGAAACACAGTCTTCAACATTGGCTTTAGCTGGTATCTTTGCATAGGTCAGATGACTCTGTCATGCTACTGCTTGGTCTCATTCATTTCCTGATTTTTATTTCTCTGATAATATTTTATGAGTGCAGTTTTCTATATTATATTTACAGTATGGTAATTATTTATCTATAGTCTATGAAAGGAAAAAAAAAAATATAAATATTTCTTACCAGCCCTTTGTAAAACTCTTGCTGCTTCTTGGCCAGCCATGCGGGTGACACGTGCATTAATAGCCCTGATGGCTTCTTGTAGTGCAGCCACACGAAGGCGCAGTGATGCATTTTCACTTCGTAGCATAGACAATTCTTCACACATATCACTTAAAGCATCAGTCCCAGGAACTCGATGACCCTAGGAACACATGATCATTATAACTGTTTGTGAACCCTGTTCTATCTGCACTGTTAATGTACTTCTGGCAATACACGGTTCACATAATCTACTAGATTTAAGTTTTTCCACAATTACACACATTTAACAAAATATAGCTATACAGTTTACATACATAAACATAGAAGTGAAGTCAGCGCCTTAAAATAAAATACTTATTTTTTCATACAGTTTACATCGTTTTAGGTGTTCTCTGCTAATAACTGTAAATACAGTGCCTTGTGAAAGTATTCGGCCCCCTTGAATTTTTCGACCTTTTGCCACATTTCAGGCTGCAAACAAAGATATAAAACTGGACAAAATGATCCAAACATTGGATCATTCAGAGATCCTCACTGAACTTCTGGAGAGAGTTTGCTGCACTGAAAGTAAAGGGGCTGAATAATTTTGCACGCCCAATTTTTCAGTTTTTTATTTGTTAACAAAGTTTGAAATATCCAATACATTTCGTTCCACTTCATTATTGTGTCCCACTTGTTGTTGATTCTTCACAAAAAATTACAGTTTTATATCTTTATGTTTGAAGCCTGAAATGTGGCAAAAGGTCGAAAAGTTCAAGGGGGCCGAATACTTTCGCAAGGCACTGTATGGCTTATAGAAAAAAGGAATACATGATGTAATATGTTCAATAAGCCAACTTACAGTTTTGTACTCCTGTAGTTCTAGGCGTAGCCGAGCCAGCTCTGCCCTTAGTGCCTGAACTTGTTGACCACTCTGCTCCTGGTTAGCTGTAACACGATTCTTGATGTTGCGTGCGCGGTTGGCATACTTCAAGGTATTTAATGTTTCCATAAAGTCACGATCAGACGGAGAGACACAGGCTATCATCATGGTCTGACTGGATGGAGAAACCATTAAAGAAAAAAGTATGTTCAAATGCTGTATTACAAAGAGGTTTTTTATTCAACACTATTTCTAATGCAATTAAGAATTTCAAATTAATCCGTATTTCAGTAATAGCAGTCATATTAGATCTTAGTTTGGTTTTGGACAATTTCTGATCATTTTGGTACCCTGTACTGGACTCTACATTGAACTACACACTGCGACTATAAAACACAAGTCGTAGGTGCATGCATTTCACGGTATTCATTGGCAGACATCTGCAGTACAAAGTAGCCATGCACATTGTGAAAAAAAAAGTGGGTGTACAGAAAGTTGATGAAAGGTGAACACTTTGCAAAACAAAGACGGCTTAAAGCTGATTTCCAGCTTTTAGTAAAGATTATTAGTTTGTTTGGACCAAACTTCGCTAACAAATCTGGCTGCTCATTACGACCCCCGGAAGCAAGTGGAGATTATTGGAATAGTAGTGTCGGCTTCAATGAATTCCAGTTTCCAGGGGCATCGACCAGGTAAGGGTGTGACCATAGGGTGTGGTATATTAAAACTGGAGCACACAAAATCTGGTTCAGCTGTGCATGATAGCCAATCATCTTCTAACTTTAGCTTGTTCAATTACGCTTTGACAAAAAAAAAAACGGAATCTGATTGGATTCTATGCAGAGCTGCACCAGATTTTGCACACTCCAGTTTTTAGTAAATCCCCCCCATAGTTACATTAGTCCAAGATAGAATAATGTAAGTATGTAATAATATGCCATACCTGGAATTCTTCGTTCATATTTTGAATTCATGCTCCACTTTGGAGCCCTCGCGAGCTAGTATACTATAAGTGACCATCCACTTCTCCTTTACCTAGAAACAGCTCTGGCTTGGTACCAATATTAAACACGTTGGTACATATAACTGTACTATACTGTATTTTATGTCAGCTAGTAATGCCTATATTCACAAACCGCTACACAGGCAATGTTTATACATATAAAGAGGTAAGAATACTAGACAAATCAATAATATACAAAGTTACCTAACTATCCATGAGAGTGAAATGCATCTTCCATTTAGGATCATTCCCTGCAATCATTTGTTGAACCAGTATAACAATCTGAATCATACATATCATTCCCAAGTGCATTCCCTACAGCCGGCTGTATGTCGGTGTTAAAAAAAATTAGCACATTACTAAGAAAACTATGTTAGCAAGAAAAAAAAGGGTATAGTAGGAAGGTAGACTGAATTACCTGTTACCTCCCAATGAGTCCTGCAGAAGTCGGGTGAGTTTTGAATCTCTGTATGGAACATGAAGAACCTTCTTGCTCTGATCTCCCAAAGCACTGATTACATTCCCCAAAGCAAGCTGCAGAAAGACAAAATTGTTAGTTATGTACTGCACCTAATGGTACTGCTAACCAGTCATAGAAACCAACCAGCTCTCTACTCGCTGCCCAGCCTGACTTCTGTACTAAGGTTGAGATCCTTTCATCTGATGGGTCTGATGCTACTAGGTTTCAGTTACTTTCACATACTTTATGTGAGCTGCCTGTTTGACCAACCTGCCAGATTTCCTTTTGTAGCCTATTGCTTGTGTTTTCCAAAGCCCGGTAATCCAGACACTCACTTTAGAACTCATAGTTATGCAGTATGCACAGGAGGACAGCCCTACTAGTAGTGATCCTCTGGTGAATGAGAGAGTTCAGTTGAGCTTTTCTGGGACCTAGATGGAATCTCTGCAACTCCAGGAGCGCTAGGGGACCCAGGTCCAGTAACCAGTGCTCTGGAAAGACTTAAGTGTCTGTCAACACATGGTGCAGTTTCCAGCAACTAAGCAAGGCACCCAGAAGTGGTGTGTCCTCATATATCAGTGCACCCTGGCAACAGTGTGCTTGTGCTGTTGAAGGATCACAGTGCCAAATTCTGGAATTGATCATATTATCCCAGTATTGGGATAGCAGTGGCTTTGCAGGACTTGGAAGATCCAAGCAGTTAGGCGCCAAGTCTGTCACAAGTCCCCAGCGGTGGGGCATCCAACCTGTTTCCAAACCCTGGTGGTGGGGCACCTCATCTGTTACTGACTCCAGTGGATAGCAGCGCTCACAGGACTAGGATTTTCCAACAACTTCCGGTATAACAAGAAGATGGATTCTTTTAGTACCACACAGAGTATCAATTTGCCTTACATTAATCACTTTCAAAGAACTGTTTGTTTTTATAGATTTCACAGGAGCGCCAGAGGGCAATCTGGACTTTGTCAACCAGGCGCTGCTCTGTTAGGAGCTGGAACACCTGTTGGTGGTGCTGTTGTAAATAGACCTGAAAAGTGTGTAGTGTCCATTAGTGGGTGTGACCCCCTAAAAACTAGGTTCTGTGGAAAGACTATTCCACATTTTCCAAGTAATGCTAAAGGCCCGTACACACGTACCGATCGTCGGCATACAAACGTCGGCGGACGAAAGATCTGCCGATTGTACGCGTGTTAGTATGGTGCCTCCGACAGATGTCTGCGCACAATCCGCGGACAAAAGTCTTTCTTGCAAACATGAAAATTTTTGTCTGCGGACACCAGAACGGACGATTGTTCGCCTGTCAGTACAGAATTCGGCCGACAGACCGCAGATTTGCAAGACTGGGCATGCTCAGAAAATTAAAAACACAGGGAAAGTTAACCATTACATGACATCACTTCTGCAGTCAGCTGAAGTCTGCAGACAAAATTCTTGTGCTGTCCTTGTGCTGTCTTTGCACTTTTCAACAGACACCGACATCCCGGGGAGAAAAGAGGAACATTTGTATGCCGACCATCGGTACGTGTGTACGGGGCTTTAGACTACAATATTCCCTCCCAATTTATGTGTTGGAGAACAGTCCTTACACTGGGAAATTGGCTGTTTTAAAGTAAGTGTCGTTCTGGCATGTATTGGTTTTTCTTTATAGCTCACACTAAGCTAAATCATGTGACACAGGTTTTCCTAAAGAGGTACTTTATCCATAACAAATTGATAAAAAATAATGTTCTTTAGCAAGGAACATACATTCAACATTAATAATTATACGACCAAAATGAATTTGTGCTGTAAATTGCCTCCAGCATTGCTCCTGCTTCTTCTTGCCGGAAGCTGTCATTTTGCTCAAGTCCAGACCCCTGAACAGCAGTAAGGCTGGGTTCCCACTGAATTCTAAGCAGCTCGCAGCAGGGGGTCCGGTGCGTCAAGGTTTCAGGTCCGAATTAAGTCAAACATTCATACCTGAAATGGACCAGAGGACGCACAAGACTTTTCTGCAAGCCGCTCCGCAGTGACACGGAGTTGTGTGAACTGGCTCCATTAAGAGCCGGGCACAGTCTTTGGGAAAACATCCAATTGGCAAAAGTGTGAACCCACCCTCAATTATAAAGCAGAACTAAACCCATCAATTTAATAATTTAAAAAAACTGTTCCATTTCTGGAATGCTGGGATTGCTAACTGTCACATTTGCTTGTGTCCTCAACCAAACTATCAAACGGCTGGTGTTATAACTGATCACATGTGCAGCACCATGGCAGTTGAAGATCAAACAGAAGCAGCTTTCTTCGCTGTAAAGGATTGGAGGGTTATATTGCACTTTAAGGCTGTCAGCAGATCAGCCTCTACTAACTTTGCAGTACCTAAAAATGCCTAAAAGTGGAGAGCAACTGAGCATATGCAGTTTATTACTGAATTTTAAACAGTATAGAGACGGGGGGCCGGATTTAAAGAAACTGCAGCTTCAAACATCTATGACGTGTTTCAGTTTCGCCGCGTTCAAATCAATTAACTGGCGCTGCGGCGAATTGGCGAGTAAAACAGCAATAATGAATTCCGCCGTCAGCGGGATTCACTTACGATCGCGGCTTCGCCAATTCGCAAACTTATGTCTTCCTGCTTATAACAGTTTCACATAGCGATGTGGGCTAGTGGATTAGTGCACACATCACATGTCTGTAATTCATCTCCCTCTGCTGTAGGTTCGAGGCTTACCATCTCCACCTACTTTTTTTATTTTCTTTTTTTGTTTATATTGCTAAAATGGAACGGATTACATCATATATATTGCTAAATAATGTTACACTCAGAAGCGCTTGCAAGCTTACACCATTTTAAGTGTTTTTTTGATCTTGTCTGTGTGTCGAATCGATCTTATGAAGGAAAGTACCAAAGGCAAGTGACCAAACCCCTACCCTACTTCAGGGCAAGATGAAACCTCACAATTTTACCATGGTCTTCTTCCCACATTCCATACAATGTTTAGTTCTTTAGCTATATGTGCTTTTTAGCCTTAACACACTCCATTTTTTCCACCATACAGCTTTATTCTGCACAATAGCTAAGTGCTTTGCAACTTCACTGCAGTTCACAACGTCATGGGTTCAAATCACATCACTACACTTGGGATCTCTTTTCACTCTCATTTTTTTAAACAGTTTTTTTAAACTATCTTGAATTTGGGGGGGGAGGGGGGTGTCCTACCCAAATTTCAAGCACATCAATGGAAACAACACAATTTTGATTTTATGAGTGTGGTCCTAGTTTTATCGAGATGCAATTCTTTACATATTTACCATGGTTCTTACAATTTCTTGACCAATAAACATAGGTGTCTGATATTGGACTCTCTCCATATTTCAACAACACAGGCCCTCATAGTCCAACACTACATTTGCCTCACACCTCAACACAACACTGTCACATCCCTACTCTACATTACAACCCCTCACATCACCAGTACAAGCAGCATGCAAAGTGCAAAACTCCGGCCTTGGCAGCTTAATGGGCCATACACTAACAATTTGTCTAGACTTTTTCCTGTAGACTTAACCAAACCATATAATAGAAGCTCAAACCTCAACACTTTCAATTTGGATGCAATCAGGCAGGCCCTTGCACTACATAGAAAATGTCAATCGGAAGGATAAAGTCTTCTCTAAATCTTACAGTGTGGATGGCCCTTTTGTCTGTAGGCACCCACACAAAACAAAAAAACACATGTTCAATTCTAATGTATTTATTTATTTGAGAATGACAGCAGAAGGAGGGATGCAGCAAAAGAATATTGTCACTCTCCAGTCCGTGTGCCTTTACAGCGCCAGACCACGATCTTTGCTCCATGGCTACGGGATTCTGATGTCTTCCACAACTTCCGGCAGAGTTCAGAATCCATTCTGCACCTCTACCAGCTCATAGGGGACAGGCATGGCAAGGTTGCTGGGCAGCTTCCAAGCCACTTTCGAAGTTCCAGGGTGTTCATGTTGGTCATTGGCCATGTGCCTTACCAAATATCCACTGACCACAAAAGAAAATGAGTGGAGTCCATCAAGGTGGGTTTCTACCACCTACACCCGCAAGCAGTACCACTCCTGGAAAAATAAAACAAAGGATAAGACATTTCATTATGAAAATCACATCTTAATGCCTGTTTGCTTCATTCTGAACTTCATTTAATTTCGACATCACGAGTGAAATAACACATTTTATGCCAACTTACACAAACCAGAAATCATTAATGTAAACATTTGAATACACACCTGTGACGCCAGACAGCCCATCACCACAGGCTTCCCATGGTACGTGCCATGATTCCAAGATGTTGATGTTCTGGAAAATTACAACACCATAAGATACCAAGCAGCCGTTCATGTTATCAATAACTACACAGGTGGCATAGACACAAATAAACACCTGCCAGCTCTTCTCAGCCCTTTACACTATTCACAATACCAACATGTTTATGGTTAGAGGTGCATGTTTTTGCTCAAGTAACACAATTTTACCAATGTTGACTACACTTTATCTACAATGGCAAGTGTCATTGGCAGATGATAATCACCCTCTGTCTCCCTGTGAGTGGCACCTCTGCTAACTAGCTAATTAATACACATGCCCTATCTTGACCGGTTACAGTACTTACATGTAAAGTGGCTAGCAACCAGGGTATTCCGGGTGGCCATACCGGCAGCGGTGCTCCGCCGCCTGGGGGCCGCCGGCTGACGGACCTCTGGCTCCCTCTCCTCCGTCAGCTCCCAAGAATCATCCCGGGCAACGCACATGTTGTGCAACACGCAGCACGCCAGGATGATCTTGGAAGCCTTTGTAGGAGAGTACAGGAGTTCACCCCCAGGCCGGGCCAAGCAGAGAAACCGGGACTTGAGAAGACCTATGGTCAACTCAATGATACTCCGGCTTCTCCGCAAGGCCCTGTTGTAATTCCTCTCTGCTGGGCCCTGGGGGTACCTGATTGGAGCCATCAGCCACGTCAGCTGCGGGTAACCAGCATCCCCTGAAAAATAAGAAAAATATACATTAGTTATTCATATCATGTGACTTTAGATGACTCCTCAAAATGGGAGACAATTAGGCATTTTACTAAACAACCTGCTCGTCTGTTTGCAAAAAATCATATGAAACATCTCAACTCTGTCTAACTGCCTAAATCACTAATACAAATGGGAAAAAGGACACACAAAGTGGTGGGTTTCTCTTGCAAGTTACAACTTGGCCCCTATTCTGTTCCTATTACATTAGCCTAGGTCTTACTTCTGGAATATATCTGCAACTAGAGTGAGGAAACCAATATTGACTCACTTATGCAAAGTACTTTGGGGATATGGCAATACCATTGGAATCATTTGTAGGTTTTCTTTGGGTGGCTAGAGGACACCATTTACACATTGGTTAACCACCTTCATTGGACTCAAAGACAACTTTGCAAATCTTTCTTTTGTGAGCTGCTAAGCTGCTGATCTGGTTGTGTGTGAACAGCCTGACAACTAATAACACATCCATTTTAGGTAGGCTTTGCTTAAATCAGGGTGTACACCGATGTAGCTTATTCCTATGTCTATGTAATCTTACAGTTTATGTTGTTAAGACAAAATACTTTACCAATAAGCCACCCTTCGGGCATTTGTCCACTTTCAAACACCTCGTACAGAGTACTGGTTCTTAACATACTGGAATCATGGCACGACCCTGGGTGACCAGTGTTGACACTCATGATGCGCTGTTTGGCGTCACACACTAATTGGACGTTCACAGAGTGGTACTGCTTGCGGTTCCGGTATTCACTTTCGTGGCTCCTTGGGGGCCTAATGGCTATGTGGGTGCCATCGATTGCCCCTAGGATTTGCGGCATGTGTGCCCGCCGGTAGAAACCCAACTTGACTTCATTCCACTCATTTTCATTCTGTGGCCAGTGGATAAAATTGGGCACTATATCCACTATGGCATTAATGACCAACATGAACACCCTTGAAACTGTGGGCTGGCTAATGCCCATGATACTTCCCGAAGTGGCTTGGAAGCTGCCACGCCCTAAAATATACAAAGTGGCCAGCAATCTGGCCATGCCGGGCACCGCATGGCCGCGCTGTGTGTCCGGGTCAATTTTCTCTGCTATGAGCTGGTAGAGGTGTAGAATAGTTCCTCGCTCGAGCCGGAACTTCCTCCTGACATCAGAATCCCGCAGCTTGTCCAAATAGATCCTTGGAGCAAAAATGCGTGGCTGGCGAGGTAAGGGCACACGGACTGGAGGTGCTGCTGCTGAAGGTGCTGCTGCTGCTGCTGCTGCAGCTTCCCCACCTTCTGCTGCCTCCTGTGCCAGGGCCTCCTCAAACAAGGCACCAATAAATGCCAGCATTGCACCATCTAATGCGTCTGGGATATCGTCCTCCATTTTGAACGCGCAAATTCGCGAATGCGCAGATATATATAGAAACGGCCGCTAATTATCACACCTGTGAGCCAGCTATAAAAGGAGCACATGGCCAATATGGCTGCTGGATGTTATAGATCGATGTTTCTTATGTGCTAGCAAGACCCTGTGACCCACAACCTACATTATCTGGAGGTAAGACAATTGTATCTCTCTCTCCCAAAAAAAAGGAAGGAGACAATTTGTACTTATCTTGGGTGTGCTTAAGTTGTCTATGGTGAATCCCCTCCAACCCACAATAGCTTGGGAACCCCTCAAGTGTCTTTTAATCATTGGCAGTTGGCCCCATGTGCATGTGGTTTGGACATGTGTTTTCTCATGTTTGTTAAAGGTGTGCAGTCTAGATTTGGCATCTAAACCTGCCCCCTTACCTTCCCAGCTTCCAAAGACACCATTTTTGCTTTCCTGATAACTGTAATTTATTATGTGCACGTATGTAGGTCATGCGATTTCTCATGTATGTTTAATGTTTGCAGCCTCCTTTTGCCTATAAAGGATTACACCACCACCACCACCACCACCACTGTGTTTGTGACATTAGGTAAGTGTTTGGAGGGCCTCGTGTGATTTGTACCCCTATGCGTTTTCTTATGTGTTTTTTTTTTACATTTCTTTGCAGCCTCTTCTGCTCTTTAACACCACCACCACCACCACCACCACCACTGTGTTTGTGCCATTAGGTAAGTGTTTGGAGGGCCTCGTGTGATTTGTACCCCTATGAGTTTTCTTATGTGTATTTTTTGTACATTTCTTTGCAGCCTCTTCTGCTCTTTGCCACCACCACCACCACCACCACCACCACCACTGTGTTTGTGCCATTAGGTAAGTGTTTGGAGGGCCTCGTGTGATTTGTACCCCTATGCGTTTTCTTATGTGTTTTTTTTTTACATATCTTTGCAGCCTCTTCTGCTCTTTGCCACCACCACCACCACCACCACCACTGTGTTTGTGCCATTAGGTAAGTGTTTGGAGGGCCTCGTGTGATTTGTACCCCTATGCGTTTTCTTATGTGTTTTTTTTTTACATTTCTTTGCAGCCTCTTCTGCTCTTTGCCACCACCACCACCACCACCACCACTGTGTTTGTGCCATTAGGTAAGTGTTTGGAGGGCCTCGTGTGATTTGTACCCCTATGAGTTTTCTTATGTGTTTTTTTTGTACATTTCTTTGCAGCCTCTTCTGCTCTTTGCCACCACCACCACCACCACCACCACCACCACCACTGTGTTTGTGCCATTAGGTAAGTGTTTGGAGGGCCTCGTGTGATTTGTACCCCTATGCGTTTTCTTATGTGTTTTTTTTTTACATTTCTTTGCAGCCTCTTCTGCTCTTTGCCACCACCACCACCACCACCACCACTGTGTTTGTGCCATTAGGTAAGTGTTTGGAGGGCCTCGTGTGATTTGTACCCCTATGCGTTTTCTTATGTGTTTTTTTTTTACATTTCTTTGCAGCCTCTTCTGCTCTTTAACACCACCACCACCACCACCACCACCACTGTGTTTGTGCCATTAGGTAAGTGTTTGGAGGGCCTCGTGTGATTTGTACCCCTATGAGTTTTCTTATGTGTATTTTTTGTACATTTCTTTGCAGCCTCTTCTGCTCTTTGCCACCACCACCACCACCACCACCACCACCACTGTGTTTGTGCCATTAGGTAAGTGTTTGGAGGGCCTCGTGTGATTTGTACCCCTATGCGTTTTCTTATGTGTTTTTTTTTTACATTTCTTTGCAGCCTCTTCTGCTCTTTGCCACCACCACCACCACCACCACCACTGTGTTTGTGCCATTAGGTAAGTGTTTGGAGGGCCTCGTGTGATTTGTACCCCTATGAGTTTTCTTATGTGTTTTTTTTTTTACATTTCTTTGCAGCCTCTTCTGCTCTTTGCCACCACCACCACCACCACCACCACTGTGTTTGTGCCATTAGGTAAGTGTTTGGAGGGCCTCGTGTGATTTGTACCCCTATGCGTTTTCTTATGTGTTTTTTTTTTACATTTCTTTGCAGCCTCTTCTGCTCTTTGCCACCACCACCACCACCACCACCACTGTGTTTGTGCCATTAGGTAAGTGTTTGGAGGGCCTCGTGTGATTTGTACCCATATGCGTTTTCTTATGTTTTTTTTTTTTTTCCTTTTCTTTGCAGCCTCTTCTGCTCTTTGCCCACTACTACCACCACCACCACGACCAAGTCTGTTTGTGCCATTAGGTAAGTGTGTTCTGTAACTGTTCACTAATTATACTGTATATGAAGAGCAATCTGCAAATCCTGTTTTTTCTGTTTTCTCTTTTGTCATTTCAGATTTAGGAGTTTGGGGCTCTTTGCTGCTGCTGGACAGCCAGATTCTCTGCCCACCTCGTGCTCCCATGGCCCCACCCACTGGAAGGATGAGAAGGGCCAGGGGGGCCAGGGGGGCCAGGGGGGCCAGGGGGGCCAGGGGGGGCAGGGTGGGCAGATCGTCTGGCTCTGGTGTGAGGGAGGCTCCAGCTGTATCCATGAGGGAGTCCACCATCCCCATCCCGGAGGAGGAAGCCGGGGGAGGTGTTAACACACCAAGTGGACAAGCTGGCTCTTCTGACAGTAGTCCTGGAGCGGGTCCGTCCACCAGAGTCAGCTTGTCCACATTAACCCGGCTTCCCCGTTTCACCCACAATCAGTGCTGTGCCCTGGTCCACGCCTATATGGCCAGATATCAGGCGATACATGGGACCAGGGCCGCGTCTTACTCAGTAACAGAGAAGAACAGATTGTGGGATGAAATCCGGGATGCTGTAAATGCACTGGGTGAAGCACCTCGCCACCGTGACAGTGTGCGGAAGAAGGTCAACGACATCTGTGGGTCCGTTCGGAAGAAGCTAATTGCATGGGCTGCGGAGGGTCTTTATGACCGTCAAGGTCGGCTGGATGAACGTGCACGAAGTTCTCTCTGGGATTATCAATTACCTTTCTTGAACATCATAGGACCCGATACCATCTTTCCCAGAGAGGACTTAGATTCGGATGCTTTGCACCGAGGTAGGATATTATCTTGGATGTCAATTGTGTGAGTTGTTTGGAAAAGATTAACTACTATCCTATGTGTGACATTAAGAGAATGTGATACTTGCCCTTCCAATTGTCCTTTTTTTGTTTTCCCCAACCTGCAATTTGTTCATCTGTAGCACGGATCTCAGCCCCTCCACAGCCCATGCAGCTTGGCGAACCAGACGGACTCACAGGTGTTGACATCAGTGCTGACCCTCCTCCTGGTAGGTCCAATATCATACTGTGCCAAACAATGTAGATGTTTTTTTTTGGCCAAGATAGCTCATATTGCTATGTCCTTTACAGAAGATCCGCAGCAGGGAACACACCCAGTGCAGCTAGGCCTGGAGGAAGGTGTTGGTATGTCTAGTCAAATAATGTTTTTTTGAATCTTATTAACCCCATTAACACACATGTTTTTTCTTAGGAAAGAGTGTTGCCTTTTAGATGTTTACCCTGCAAAACACAGTTGACAGCATTAATGGGTGCCGTCATTAGTAGGCAGACCAAGCCTTCTTAACCTTTGGGAGGGTTTAGCAAGTGTCCTATGAGCCCAGGAAAGCACTTTTGAATGTTTGGCCTCAATGCTTCATTCATGAAGCTAGGAGGGCAATCTGGCCATAATCATTACTGACTAAGGTTATGTACTAAACATGTTTTTTTTTTTTTTTTTTAAAAGAACATCAGGCCCCTCTTGACGTTGCAGCTGGAGTTGGATCAGGAGCTGGCGACGATTCTGCATCCAGTGCTGTGGTATGTGATATAAGGGAACAAGGTGCACATGTAACATTTCAATGGTAGCATTGATTTTGGACTAGATGTGGCTTACATTGTGTGTGTTAAATTAGTGCTATGACATTCTGACGATGCACCAGCACAACAAGAGTTCTATCTTGAACATCAGGGAATTATGTTATAATTTGGTGTGCCACTAATGTTCCAAAAACATCCAGGATCTTTAAAGTCCGGCCCGTCTTTGATTTTCCAGGTCCAAATTCATGGGTATCGTTTGGTTGGGTTGTCCTCTAGCCGATTGATGGCAAGATTTTAGACAACATACGTAGATGTATAAAGTCATTGGTGTAGTAACAGATTTACCAAAAGCATAAACAACCTACCACACCAGGGTTAATTGGGAACACCTTCATGTTGAATCTTTTTTGCCTTTGTCATATTAGTCCTACCAATATAATATGTACCCATTATCAGAAGTGTTGCTAGCTTGGATAATCTTACAATGAACAAGTACTCATTAGAAGCACATCAAACTTTTCAACGTTCTGCTTGGGGTGTTAAGTTGTCAAACTAATCTGAAATATTTAGTCATGATGTTTGATAATGATTTGGTCTATTTCTTCTGCTTTCAGGTAGCCTTAGATGCAGAGGGATTGTCACCTACCCAACTTCGTCCATCTATGCTGGATGTAGCCGAGAGGCTGCTTGATGAGTATCAGGTCCAAAATGAGTTAAGGAGGCGTACTCAGCAATCTACTGAGGCAGTACGTCTGCTCGGGCTCATACAGGAATCTGTAGCAACAATGGTACAGGTTCACCAGGATATGTTACAGGTTCAACAGGATATGCGTAACAGCTTGGTAAGTTTAGCAGACCAGCATCAACGGGATCGGCAAAGTGTTGACACTCAGGTGCTGGCCACACGCCAATGCCTGTTTGGATCTGAAGATGCCCCATTGGCAGAGCCCTCCCAAACATCTCACTCACCTGCCACTGCAGGTTGTGGTAGTGGGAGGGTAATGCCAGTGTTGGCCACTTGTCAGGCAGCTGGGGATGGGACAATTCCTCCTGTAGCCACTCCTAGCACTTCACACTCCGTTCGGACTCCCACACCCCTCAATGAGCAATCCTCCTGCACAACCTCAATGCGCACTGGTTCCACAGTACCCCTTCCACCTGACTACATTCCCTCCACACCTTTATCACTTCACTCCTCCCCAGGCCGTTCTTCTTTTTTGTCACCAATGCGACATGTCGTTTGCCCCCGCACCGTGGACCACAACAACCAATCAACCACCACTCCCCACACATCTTCACAACCCTTGCACCACCAGCAGCATCAAATAGCCTTGGAGCAGCAACGATCCCATCTCATGGTAATGGCACACGTTACCCAAATTCTTAGGCTGAGCACAGAGCAGATGGGACTATTGGCACAAGATCTTCAGTCTGGGACATTTCCAGGGTTCAACACCCTGCATCAGCAGCAGCCTCAGACACAAGATCTGATTCTAATGGGCCACTTTACCAGAACTCTAAGGCTAACCCCAGAGCAGATGGGACTATTGGCCCACCATTTGATGGCAGGAACCTTTCCATTGCTCACCACACTGCTTCAGTCACCACCACCACCACCAACTTAATTTCTTTTTTTTTTTTTTTTTTGGTTTTGTTAATGATTGTTACATTGGCCAATTTGTGGGGCCATTTTTTTTTTAAATTTGAGGGTGGCACAATATGATTTCTTATAGTGCTTTTTTTGGGGATGAAATAAAATTTTATGCAAAATGATTAGTTTGTGTTTGCTCTTTGGTTTTTTAGGAGTGTTGGTGGCCAAGTAATGGCCCTGGTTAATGTAGGCATTTATACACACGTGCTTCTCGATCTCCAAACATATGATTTCATGTAAATTTAGATAACTCAATGTTCACATAACGACCCAAGAAAAGGTCTCCCTTCAAATGTAGCTTCAAAACAAGTCTCAAGGCTAACATAAACCAAAGCCAACATACTAACAATTACAGACCACACCACTCAAGTAAACAAATACAACACAAAAGACATTCGATGTGTACACCAAAAAGAAAACTTGGGTAATAAAATAAATGTTTTAATAACACATGTGGGTGTCTACCAACTGTAGCGTACAAAAAATATATTACAATATATAATAGAATGAACTAAATTGCCAATGTAACATTTGTGTTGCAAAGAGCAACATACTTAAATTTAATTTAGATAAACATTTTAAACATTTTTTATGTTTTGACATCATTTTTTGGAAGGTTTTCACAAAAACAATTCATTTTTGTAAACATTTTTGGTTTTGTCCGTTGCCATAAAAACAACAAGGCTTTTTTGTAAACATTTTTGGTTTTGTCCGTTGCCATAAAAACAACAAGGCTTTTTTGTAAACATTTTTGGTTTTGTCGGTTGCCATAAAAACAACAAGGCTTTTTTGTAAACATTTTTGGTTTAGTTTGTTACCAAAAACAACAAGGCTTTTTTGTAAACATTTTTGGTTTTGTCCGTTGCCATAAAAACAACAAGGCTTTTTTGTAAACATTTTTGGTTTTGTCCGTTGCCATAAAAACAACAAGGCTTATTTGTAAACATTTGTGGTTTTGTCCGTTGCCATAAAAACAACAAGGCTTTTTTGTAAACATTTTTGGTTTAGTTTGTTACCAAAAACAACAAGGCTTTTTTGTAAACATTTTTGGTTTTGTCCGTTGCCATAAAAACAACAAGGCTTTTTTGTAAACATTTTTGGTTTTGTCCGTTGCCATAAAAACAACAAGGCTTATTTGTAAACATTTGTGGTTTTGTCCGTTGCCATAAAAACAACAAGGCTTTTTTGTAAACATTTGTGGTTTTGTCCGTTGCCATAAAAACAACAAGGCTTTTTTGTAAACATTTTTGGTTTAGTTTGTTACCAAAAACAACAAGGCTTTTTTGTAAACATTTTTGGTTTTGTCCGTTGCCATAAAAACAACAAGGCTTTTTTGTAAACATTTTTGGTTTTGTCCGTTGCCATAAAAACAACAAGGCTTTTTTGTAAACATTTGTGGTTTTGTCCGTTGCCATAAAAACAACAAGGCTTTTTTGTAAACATTTTTGGTTTAGTTTGTTACCAAAAACAACAAGGCTTTTTTGTAAACATTTTTGGTTTTGTCCGTTGCCATAAAAACAACAAGGCTTTTTTGTAAACATTTTTGGTTTTGTCCGTTGCCATAAAAACAACAAGGCTTATTTGTAAACATTTGTGGTTTTGTCCGTTGCCATAAAAACAACAAGGCTTTTTTGTAAACATTTTTGGTTTAGTTTGTTACCAAAAACAACAAGGCTTTTTTGTAAACATTTTTGGTTTTGTCCGTTGCCATAAAAACAACAAGGCTTTTTTGTAAACATTTTTGGTTTTGTCGGTTGCCATAAAAACAACAAGGCTTATTTGTAAACATTTGTGGTTTTGTCCGTTGCCATAAAAACAACAAGGCTTTTTTGTAAACATTTTTGGTTTAGTTTGTTACCAAAAACAACAAGGCTTTTTTGTAAACATTTTTGGTTTTGTCCGTTGCCATAAAAACAACAAGGCTTTTTTGTAAACATTTTTGGTTTTGTCCGTTGCCATAAAAACAACAAGGCTTTTTTGTAAACATTTTTGGTTTTGTCCGTTGCCATAAAAACAACAAGGCTTTTTTGTAAACATTTTTGGTTTTGTCCGTTGCCATAAAAACAACAAGGCTTTTTTGTAAACATTTTTGGTTTTGTCGGTTGCCATAAAAACAACAAGGCTTTTTTGTAAACATTTTTGGTTTTGTCCGTTGCCATAAAAACAACAAGGCTTTTTTGTAAACATTTTTGGTTTTGTCCGTTGCCATAAAAACAACAAGGCTTTTTTGTAAACATTTTTTTTTTGGTTGCCAAAAACAAGGCTTTTTTTTTTTTTTTTTGGTTTTTTTGGTTCCCAAAAAAAGGGTTTTTTATAAATTTTTATATTTTTTTTGGTTGCCAAAAACAAGGCTTTTTTTGTTTTTTTTTTTTTTTTGGGTCCCCAAAAAAAGGGTTTTTTATAAATTTTTATATTTTTTTTGGTTGCCAAAAACAAGGCTTTTTTTGTTTTTTGTTTTTTTTGGGTCCCCAAAAAAAGGGTTTTTTATAAATTTTTATATTTTTTTTGGTTGCCAAAAACAAGGCTTTTTTTTTTTTTTTTTTTTTGGGTCCCAAAAAAAGGGTTTTTTTTTAAACTGTTTTTGATTTTTTTGTTAGATTTTTGTTTATAATGGGCAACAATTACAAATGTGACATTTCTTTGTGTTGCAACGTGCAACATAAGTAAACAAACCACAAAAAAAAAATACTAGGATCTTTTTAAAGGTGTGACATTCCTAACGAATGGCTCCTTAGGGTCTGGATCCACGCCACAAAGGTGTTCCAAATATAGAATTCGGTCTCCGCACCACCTCATATAATCCAGGAGGACCTCGTAGGTGAGGTGGGTGTGCCCTGGGTAGAAAAAAACATGACAATTAGTTTTAGGCAAAATGATCCAAACAAGGATTGTAATTAATGTGCCTCAACAAATATGCTTAGGAGTCTATTGGTTGGCTTTTATCAACACTCTGAAGCAAATATGCTAAATTGCTGTTGTAAACCTTAAACTCAAACTTTCACAGCAAATTGTTCAAAAGGTTACATAAGATGGCTTGGAATGTTAGTAGCAGTTCCACCAAAGCTAAGTAAAATGCTTTTCTGCATGTAAACACAAGCAATCATTTTGAAGAATGTAAGGTGTTTTGGGTTCAATTGGTCAACACGATACATGTGCACACATTTATCTCTATCACCATTGGAATCTGTGGAGCGTTCTCTCTCCCTCTTACTGTCTATAGATTGAACCTGACACATAGTAGAGACTCACCCTTAGGAATTTTGAGGGCCAGTTCTGGACGGAGCAGATGTGTCTGCTCCCCTGATCTCCTTTCCGCCATCCCAGCTGTGTTAAGAGAGAAGAAAAAGTTTATCAACAAATGGACTCACGCTAACTGTAGGTTACGCAGTCATGAAAACGCTCTAACACCCACTCATTACCCCTCCACATTTCCCTGAAAGTTTTATTTAGACATTGATATGGTGGTGATGCAGATTTGTACAGTGCAAGCGTCATTCTTCTGGGTGAAGCTTGTAGCGTTAAGGATACGTACTCCCTGCTTTTGTGCTGATTGTGTTTTTCTGATGTTTTTGGTGCCTCAGCCCTGCCTGTTCTAAGTGTTGGAAACATATCATTTTGGGAGGGCTGCGGAAAACTAATCAGGTTAGACTTACACTCTCTAGGTTTTTGGGGACAAGAGAAATAACAATCCTCCTTTTTACATGGCCCCTGTACACACCTCTAGGCACCTCCCTCCTGTTGTTTGACCCCACAGCAGGCAGCTTGCTATGGAGGCACATGAGATGAAGCCAAGCACCCTGTGCCTGTTCAGGCACTAGGCTGTGAGCCAGCCTTGCCCCCCTCCCTTCCAATGGTCTCAATGATTAGGAGTGACAGCATCAGGAGGCAATATTGGCATGCTGTCACCTCAGTTAAGGAGGAGGGGGAGTCTGTTCCAGACAAGTATTAGTGCAAAAATTTGGACCGTAAAAAATGGTCCCAGTAAGTCTTAGGGGGAATATGCACACCTATCACTTGGAATACTAATGCATAGAATGCATTCACATAAAGAACCCGCTGCCTTTAGAACAACTTGAAGCCTGAGCGGGGACATACACAGTTAGCATTTCTCCACTTACTAAGTAGACACATTACTGGAAAAGCACACAACTTACCATCATCAGGTTTTTTTGGGGCCCCTGAAGTGGATGGCGTGGCTGGCTCTGGAGAAACTGCACAAAAAGAACACAAATTGTGAACTGGAATGTGGTACATTACCGAGGAAGAGTATTTATGAAAGATTGACAAACACACATTTTCAGTGTTGACTAAATCAGGACATGATTAAATTACAATGTCCCCTAAAAATTTACAAGTACAAAGCACACCATTTCCAATGTAGAGAAACTAACACCAATTTAGAATAGGGTGGCTTGAGATAACTTACAAAAGATAACATGTCCTGTAAAGCTCCCCAAAACCACCTTTCAAACATGAAGGTTAAGCAAGAGTGTTTCATGACCAACCTTCCTGTCACATATAGCAAAACTACACTTGCTTTGACTCCAACTTAGATTATCCTAGATACACATCATCCTAGCACACACAATTCATGTGAGAATCTAATTTTAGGTACTTACAGACTAGTTCAGGGGAGCCTGGAGTGGGGGAGGATGGGGGAGACCCTACATGGGGGGATGGTGTCCCTTCATGGGGGGATGGCGTTGTATCTCCTAGAAACACAAAGACACAAATACAATCCTTGAACAAAAGCTATTTGATAAAGGCACACAGAAAGTAGTCTGGAAACATTGAAGGTAGTAGTTACAGTGGACTGGGTAAGCAGTGGCCCCTCTTCCCCAGTCCTCCACAACAAACATCCTCAATGTCAGCTGCTACAAAACCCCAATGTCAAAATATATATATTACAGCCCTTATATTTACCAGGACACATTGAACACACAAACACATGTAGAATACTTACTTCCCCTTTGAGGAGAGCCCAGGTCCTCATCCGAGTCGGACCAATTGGCCTCTTCTTGGCCAACAGTTTGTTCCTGGCCCGGATCCAGGCGACTCGGCCCTGCCTGAGGCTCCTCTCTTGCTGAAGTTACATCAACCACAAAAGAAAACAAAACAAACAATCATTCCTCCAAGTTCGACCTAATACACAACACACCAGCACATCCACATTACTTACAGGGGGCCTGAGAAGGCTGAGCCGCAACATCCTGATCACTGGTTTCTAAAATAAAAGAAAAACATTATATATTATTTATGGACACAAATAGGCAGTAACCTCTCATCATGCTAGCACCATACTCAATGCCCCTACAATTCAGAACATAGAAGTGCACTTACACCAATGAGATGCATTGACCATGTTTTAAAACAGGAGGGCACCATGCAAATTAAGCGGGCGCCTAAGGCCTCGCACCTACAGGGGCCTTGCGGCCAGTGGCGGAGCACCAACATTTCGAAGGGCGCAGTCAGGGAAATCTCCCAAGTAAAAGATTGCTTTCAATCCTCGGATCAAAAAGTTGCAGCAGTGTGCTGCAGTCCCTTCACTGCGTCTGCCAGGTGTCTGTTGTCCGCTGACACTTACTCCTCCTTCTCTGCCTGGGGATTGGCCGTCTGATCATGTTATCCTAAGATGTGGAGGAATCGGTAGGTGTGTACCTGCACCAGTAGGAAGTGACTGGCCGGTCAACTCACTCTGCTATCATCAGTTGTTGCTCTGGGAGGAGAGCTCCGCCCTGGACCCGGAACATACAGGTAACCAGGCCCAGACTTGATATTTTGCAGGCTGGTCATAGATTTGTTGTGTCCACTATGCAAAGTGGTTGAGTAGCCCCAGGGAAGTTGGAAGAGTCTGAAAATGGTTGGTGGAGGAGGAGGAGAAGAAGGCCCTGGGTGGCTGGGGGACAAGGAGAGGGCCCCTGGGGGTTTTCTAGAGGAGGAAAGATCCACAATGACGCCAGAGTCAATTGCCAAGGAAGAGAGTGGAGCTGAGCAAGTCCTGCCTATCTGACATGAAAGCCAAACATGGTGTAGATGGAGCCCTTTGCCCTACACAATGACAGCACCAGAGGTGGAAGGTGAGTGGTAGCGGGTCTTTGACATTATAGAGCATATGGACTCTGTCCATTATTGGTAGTTTTGTTTGGAGTTGTCCTTTAGATGTTTAACTGTGTTGTTTTTGACCCGAGCTGTGAGGGACTGAGGTATGACAGCCCACTATGCTGAGACTTATAGTGCCCTAGAATGTTGAGGACTGAGGAATCCTTAGTCCCTAACAGAGGGCACTACAAGTCTTAGCATAGCAGGCAGTATTTCCTCATTCCCCTACAGAGAGGATTACAAGTCCAAGCAGGTAGCCTTCTGCAGTGGGACTTGTTGTGCCCTTGACTGTGGTGGACTGAGGAAGGGAAGTGTAAGAGGGTCTCTGTAAGCTCAGATGTATGGGGGAGCTTTGGGGAACACAGAGTTCCCTTTTACACCAGAGTCCCCAGCTTCCCCCCTCAAATAATGGTTCCCAAACTCTCCTTAT